>NC_141226.1:17187500-18675000 GCF_054856515.1 Filicampus tigris | reverse complement strand
GCTGACAAACAACACAGCTACCCCAAGACATGCACCGCACTCATCCTTGAACACATTTTCTAAAGTGGGTCAAATTTTTTCAGATGTTTACTTTGAAACTTAATTGCTACTTCAAAACTGATGTTCCATCGTCTGATTCTGATCTTATTAAGTTTGCAATCTTGCCAAGTAAACACCACTTGCTCCACCTCAAATCCAACACACTCCGAGTGCAGCCTCCCAAGAGAACAAGCCTTCTCCCAAAAACCCACACATTTTCTCTCACATCATTTCCCGACCTTGCAGCAAGTGAAAGGATTTCTCACAATGTTGCAGTCTAATCTGGTGTAACAGAGCTCCAACTTTTGACACTGACAGCCCCGGAACATGAAGTCAACAATTTAAGAGTGGTGTTTAGAGTGACGAGGAAGCGTCTGTTGTGTTTTGGGTTTATCATGAAAAGTTGGGCTTTAATTTTCACTTTTGACTTCATTGCTCCTTAATCAAGCGGAAGTCAACCCAAACATATTTTTTTCAAGAATATGTTCAATGCAAGCCCACTAGTTGAAACAGGACATTCTGATGAATATTGCGTTTGTAGAATACGTGTTAATCCACTCCTTTTTAGCCATCTCTGGGGGCGGCCATTTTGTCTTCGGTCGACTGAAAATGACATCATAACTGCTCACAACGACCAATCACGGCTCAGATTCAGAAAATAGGTCAGCCGTGATTGGTCGTTGTGAGCAGTTGTGATGTCATTTTCAGTCGACCGAAGACAAAATGGCCACCCCCAGAGATGGCTAAAAACAAGTGCATTTTGCTGCTTAACTTTTATTACACAAATGCAAAATTAATCAGAATGCTGTGTTTCAACTAGTGGGCCTGCTGGGAACATCCATCCATCCATTATCAATACCGCTTATCCTCACAAGGGTTGCGGGGCGTGCTGGAGCCTATCCCAGCTCTCTTCGGGCAGTAGGCGGGGGACACCCCGAATTGGTTGCCAGCCAATCGCAGGGCACACAGAGACAAACATCCGCGCTCACAATCACACCTAGGGGCAATTTAGAGAGTCCAATCAACTTACCATGCACGTTTTTGGAATGTGGGAGGAAACCGGACTACTGCTGGGAACATGTTCTTGAAAAAAATATGTTTGGGTTGACTCCCGCTTTAAAAGCTGTACAGCTTCAATTCAATTCAATTCAATTCAAGTTCCCGTCATTCCACTCTCTCCTCCTTGAGTTAAACACGTTCAAAATCCAAAATTCTCACATCATTTCCTGCCCATGCAGCAAGTGGAAGCATTTCACACTATCTTGCAGTTTTATCTCTGATAATAGAACTCCAACTTTTATATTTTGACAGGCCCATGAAGTCAAGTATGACGATTGGAAAGAACTGCGTTTAGGGTGACGAGGAAGCATTCCTGTTGTCAAAAAAAACAGCCTCCGGTAGCACGTTTTCTTTCTTTCATTCTTTTTCTAAATAGCACCCCAGGCAAACATCACCTCGATAAATACTTCAAAAACAGCACAGATTAAAACTGCAAAATGTCACTAAGAAGTCATACAAAGTCATGCAAATTGGGCTGACAGAATGGCGCGCAGCTCAGGTGGAGCAAAATGTCTGAGGAGGGATTAAGGTGAAACTGTTTCACGTCTATTTTTGTCAACACGACGCTCGCTGTAAACTTGGGAGTTTGCTTGCTGTCCCCGAGCAAACCGTGTGGTGGTAGTCTTCGCACTCCTGCCGTGATCTTTGCGCCCCTCCCCCTCATTAAATTGAATGATGACATTAAATCCCACGGGCGACATGCAACGAAACGGCATTGATCTATAAATCCTGTGCATCGTATGCATACATATCACTCTGCAAAGAATGGAAAATTTAATTCCACAATAAAAAAACAAAAATCCCCTTTCACAGTGCAGCACCTTTGTGTACATTCTTCCAGAATGTTTAATCAACCAAGGTCGGCGTGCGTTTCCATGTTGTTCGAGGAGGTCCTGACAGCAAAGAGAGGCGCAATTGGTCTCATCTGTATTCCCCCCACTTGGCTTACGTCTGCAGGATCATGCAGATATGGGATTTTGCAAGGAGAATTAAAAGGGTCGATATATCAGATAGAGGCAGATACGCTCGGTAAAATATTATTTATGGCTCCGCGGTTGGGGTAACTAACGCCTCCACGAGCAGTCACCGAAACCATGTTTTATTTAAAGCAAAAAAAAAAAAAAAAAGTCTTCAATCTGAAGTGGTTGGAAGTAATCCCGTTGCAGAATTTGTATGGACCGCCCTGACTAAGTCACACTCATGCACACACAGATGTTTAATACATATTAGATACTTTCACAGAAAAACACGACATACGTATTTTCTTCTTTTTGGATTGTAATCCAACTGGTTGTTTATGGATGTTGGCGTAATTTCCGGAAAATACAGAGCATTTCGCAAAACCTGATCCCTTTTATGTTTGAATGTTTTCATGTAATGGAAGACGTCGATACAAACGGGCTCACGGAAACAATTAAGTTTGTAACTTGAGGTTCCCCTGTAGATATAAACATTACTTATGTTAGACAGCTGTCAGCTTGCGTGTCACACTCTTCTCCCTTCTCGTCACTTAATGCTGAACTGATGAACCAACGTCGATGCAGCGTGGCTCTGCGTATGCTGACGGATTTGACAGCTTTGACACATTGATGTGTTTTGGCTCTGGAGTGGCAATCCAGTGACTTGCACAAGAGCCTTTGGCTGTTTCCCCCCCATAACTTTGATTACTGCGCTGCAATAACCGAGCGTCAACAACAACATGACATCAAAACCGAGCAGGATGCAGCGATATGTGACATGCAGTATTTGATTGTACTGATGTGCAAAACAAATAGGGTAGACTAGTGGCACCAAAGAGAATTTCATGGATGGTTTATGGTGTTTGAACTTCGACACGCTACGTATGGGAAGCGACAGTAATAATTACCGGTAAAGAGATCTTGACATTTCCTTACGACGAGCAAACTTTAAATAAGATCTCAGAAGGGATGATGGTGAACTGTGTGAACTTCTTGTAGGCTCTGGTAATATTATTACTACCGGTAATAATGATGGGGTAATATCTTACCTGGCTAGGCAAGCAGTTTCTGCTTCGAGACTAATATTGATTTTGCGTAGCATTTTCTTCAAAATCGCCTAAACTGCCGTCTCGTAATCAAACGGTGCAAAGAGACCGGATGCAAAGTGAAAGCAGGACCCATGTCCTGGATGCTTCGTGTTAAAGTGTTACTTTAAGTGGTAGTCAACACAAACATTTTTTTTTTCAAGAATATGTTGAAAAAAGGCATTAGGATTAACATGAATAGTTAAGTAGCAAAATCCACCCGTTTTTAGCCATCTCAGCGGGCGGCCATTTTGTTACTTCTGTCGACTGAAAATGACATCACAGTTGCTCGGGGCTCAGATAACGACCAATCACGGCTCACCTGTTTTCTGAAGCTGAGCTATGATTGCTCTTTATCTAAGCCCTGAGCAGTTATGATGTCATTTTCAGTCGACAGAAGTGACAAAATGGCCGCCCCCAGAGATGGCTAAAAGGGTGGAGTTTGTTGCTTAACTCATATTCCACAAAACAATATTAATCAGAATGCTGTGTTTCAACAAGTGGGCCTTCATAGAACATATTCTCGAAAAAAATATGTTTGGGTTGACTTCCGCTCTAAGCATTGCTTCTCCATTACGCTAGGCAGCTTGAAAGCATGAGGTTTCATTTCTTTTTCTTTATTTAAAAAAAAAAAAAAAAAAAATTTAGTTAGTTGCGAACTTCTTATACGTTCTGGTACGACAGTTACCTTATTGTGATAGCAGTTTGACTCTGGAAAAGATCAATTTCCTTTATTATTATTATTTTATATAAGTTTTTATGGGGGGAAAAAAAAAGGATTTGTGCTCCGCTTTGAAGGTTCGACCTTGCAGCAAGCCACCATGCATGTAAACATCCTTTATAGCGGTCTTGCAAGCATCGTCCGCTTTCGAGTCATTACAATTCCTGTGTTTATGTCTAAAGTTATAAATATTTTACTAGGAAGCAGTAACATAAGTAACATGCAATTATATGGCTAATGCAAAAACAGAGGAGGGGCCCGGCCTGGCATTTTTAGTCCTCTGCTTCTTTTCTCTGACTAGTGCCCGCAGTGACTGCATTCCTTCTCCTGTCATTCTAATTCCACACATAGGTGAAGGCAGCGCGTGGCAGCCAGCTCCACTTAAGAGCGCCGGACGTTGAATGGAGACGTACCTGAAGGTGACACAAACTTGGCAGGGGCCGCCACACCTTCAAGAGAAGTTCATCAACCAGCCCAACCTGCGGTGGAAGGGAGATGGGGGTAAATACAAGCAGTCATGTTGACATGTCACACTTCATACATGTCACATGTGTGCCTGCCAGGCTTTACACTTTGTTTAGGCCTCAATTCAGCAGCTATTTGCGTCAAAGAGGCACCACGGCTACTCTGGCCGCCTGTAATTAACTCGAAAGCACTTTATAAAAATGACGTTTGCGTAGTCTGATAATGGCAGCACGGTGGGCCTAGTGGTTAGCACATCTGCTTCACCGTTCCAGGTTTGAAACTTGGGTTTTTAAAACTTGGGTTTCTGACCTCATGCTGCAATGCGTTTTTTTTTCCGGGTACGTCCGCCCCTTATTCCAAAAACTTGCATGTTAGCTTCATTCAAGAATTTAAATCAGAGGTGTCAAACTCATTTTTTGTCGCGGGCCATTTTGCAGTTGCGGTTTCCCTCAAACGGCCGTTAAAGCGGAAGTCAACACAAACATTTTTTTTTTCCAAGAATATGTTCTATGCAAGCCCACTAGTTGAAACAGGGCATTCTGATAAATATTACGTTTGTGGAATAAGTGTTAATCCGCTCGTTTTTAGCCATCTCTGGGGGCGGCCATTTTGTCTTCTGTCGACTGAAAATGACATCACAACTGCTCACAATGACCAATCATGGCTCAGATTCAGAAAACAGGTCTGCCCTGATTGGTCGTTGTGAGCAGTTGTGATGTCATTTTCAGTCGACAGAAGACAAAATGGCCGCCACCAGAGATAGCTAAAAACAAGTGCATTTTGCTGCTTAACTTATATTCCACAAAGGCAAAATTAATCAGAATGCCGTGTTTCAACTAGTGGGCCTGCTGGGAACATATTCTTGAGAAAAATATGTTTGGGTTGACTTCCGCTTTAAGACAGTGAAACCAAATAAATGTTTAATCGTCTCATCGTATTACTACATATAAACAACAAATTAATGGATTACTAGTTTTGAAATCAGTCAAGGATCATAGTTTGTTCAAGTTACTGTAAAAAGTGTAACAAAAAGATTTTTTGCAAAATCTCAACGTTATTCATTATACTTGAGAATTCAATTTAACACCTGTGCAAATTGTCCATATGTGTGAATGATTGTTTGCCTATATGTGTCCTCCGATTGTCTGGAGACGAGTTCAGGCATGTTGCATGACAAATATGTGTGTTTATTATGTTAAACTTACAGGGTTTAACACTGACATTAAGGATCCATTCCATTAGATTTTCGAGAGGCAGCCTCCTGATTGCTTTGTGATTTTACTGCCAGTTTTATTTGCAGTTAATTTCATTTTATTTGTAATTTTATTGGTCCTTCAGTTCATTGCAACTTTTAATTTGCTGTACTTGTTTTGCACGATGACCTTGGCATTTTAGAAACTTATTTTAATAAAGACTTTCTTTCTACGCAGTACCACAAATGTGTATTTTTTTTTTTTAATAAAAACAAAACAATGTGACAGTATAACCTGCTGTTTGGTCAATGTCACATTTTTTTGCATTTAGATAACAGCAAGCCAATCAAATCTCAAAGTCGATGCTTTATATTTGGATTTTCTCACTGAAATGCTTTTAAAAAAAAAAAAAATTGTGATACAAATTCATGCTGTTGTGCAATATGCTCTTGAGTTGGTTTGAGATTTGACTGAATGTAGAATAGAAAAGTAGAAGTATGATTGTGCCAATTTTAGAAAATACTTTTAGAAATGATTTATATCTTTTTTTCAAATTGAAATGAATGAAAGATATTTGTTCATATTTTCAAATCTATATATTTTAACTACATAATATTTTTAAACAGCCATTGCTAAAACAACCGATTTATTGCTGTCCTAGCACACTTTCAATGGTGATCGGTAGTCACATGTCTGGCTTGATACACTTTTCCTGGTGTGGGTCTCCACTTGTGTTGACTTAACAAAATACAAATAATAACTAAAACCTTGGCACTGATTGTAGTCTGAACGGTTCAGCATCTGCAAACTACTCTTTGGGACTGTTTGGCTCCATAAAATGTGAAGAAGTAAGAGAAAAAGTATGTGTTTCGTCATTTTGGGGTGTAGCGGGGTGAAATATTGCATAGTTTTGGAGTGAGGACTTCCAAACACCAACGCATAACTCTCTCAAATGTGAAAAATGACATTAATTGGATGTATAGTATGTCAAATAGCACATTTAATGAGAAAACAGATAAAGGAAAATGAATGTGGCTTCAGGGAAACTATAATCCCGTGTGGGAACTGGCGTACCTCTGATTACTCATGAATTCAAAACAATTTGTCCCGTAGGAAATAATGTGAATTCATCCATTTTGAGGTCCATCACTTCATAGCTGGACACTGACGGTGACATATTAGGGGCCCCTTTTAAATAAAAGCTGGTCTTAAAGTGGACGTTTTAGAACATACTGGCTTGTTGCATATGTGCCACTTAAGATAAAAAAAAAAAAAAAAACAGTGAAGTGTACATTTGCTATGACCAGCAAAAACAACACTCCCATAGCTCACATGCTCAACTCATACACAAGACAAGTAGAATATTAAAAATAAGACAGAGGCCAAGCAGTTGGTGGCTATGTGTGATATGGGAATTGTATGCAAATGAGATGTCTTTGGGCATTTTCACAGCTCCGCGTTTGTTGGTATCATTAAGAAGATGTCGTCTGTTTGCAGAACTTTTGAAAAACACGAAGAAACAAAAAGAACAATTTTTTTTTCTGAACCCTCCCCCAAATGCTTTCCTCCTCCCACCCATGTCCCCACATGCACTCGTCCTCACTTCAGCTGCAGTTTAAAATAACAATGAGATTCCTGATTTGTGGCTTATTTCAGGTCGTATTCATTTCTGTGAAGATGCCGCCTTTCCCCGGGCACCACGTTAGCCATCGGCTTCTTTGGACCGAAGCGTTGTACACACATACAAATAAGCGGGCCAAATTTGAGCAATACTCTCCCATTTCTGACAAAGTCAACGCAAAGCCCAATTACCAGATGTCTATTCTGATTATCCTGTAGTTTGGGGTGTATTGCGAGTGATTTTTCTTCTCCAATTTGATCAGAAAACGGTCGTGGCCGACATTTGTAAATGTTAAACCTGTTCAGTAATTGCGATGGCAAATCTTTATGTGCGTGGGCAACTCCGTGATTGTGACGTGAAACGGAATGACAGCCAGAAAAGGACCAAGAAATCCCCAATTTAGTAGATTAGCTAACAGTTAGCCTAGCTTGTTCGGTTACTTCTTTTCCAACGAGTTCTACTGACAGTCTGGATGACCATTGGCACTGTGCTGCCTCTCGAAGGTCAGTTTTGGTATTACAACGGGCAACCAATTTTGAGGAAGAGACTCGTGATTGGATGGGGATAATTTCATGAGTGTGGTTTGCTGGTGTCGGCCATCTTGAATACAACGCACACAATAAGAGCAGGAAGCCCATCATGTGCGGGGTTGATCACATTGTAAAAAATGGTTAAAGTAGAATACACACATACCAGTTTTTAGCATCTTAACATTTTCAACACACCCACACCACAGAATAATCACTCCCGATAATCTTTTTAGAGTCATAGCAAGAACACATTTTACAGAATTGGCTCGCAAGGGAGGGAAATAATTTGATGGCGTGTGTATACCGTGCTAAAAGTGACAGGAGCTCGTCATCGTTTTTTTGTGCAGCTTTCAAGACACATTTTTGCAGAACTAACTGTAATTATTACTTATTATTGCGTCTTTGGTAGATCCATTTCATGATGCTTCTACAAAAAGTCCAGATGTCGCCCTCCCGCTATTTTACGAAGCGAAAAACGCCAAGCTTCAGGGTGGCGGCCAGATATGAAGTCCACAGTGCGACATTAACATTTATGCGGCTCACATTTCCCACCACCAGCCGCCGCAGTTTGCGCTCAAATCTGCTCTCCCCAAACGCGGCGTCCTTTGAGTGATGCGTCATCTCTTATTAGATGACCGTGGAAGTATGAAACATCTGGCCGAGGTAACACCTCACCGCTTCCCGCCGGGAGTAAAGTCATCACGTTTGTTGCGAGAGAGACTGACAAAGGTTATTTTTTATGTGATGGGGTGTTTCCCGAACGCATTTTTTTTTGGGGAGGAGAATCCGAGGCTCGATGAACAGATTTGTCTTTCCCACGCTGTAGAGAAGATTGAGACCTTTGTGTTTACCAGGACACAGTGTCAGTTACAGCTGGAAAAGAGGGCCCATTCTAGACATCTTGACTTTTTGACTGCGTCATTATGGAACAATTTGCAGAGCTCCCAACCAATTTGGAAACGCTTTATTAGCATCATGCGGATGCCCAAAACAATCATGGCTGACGCGGCCGATGCCCCCCGTTCTTGTTGCTGTCAAAGTGTTTTCTTGACATGCGGTTTGCACTCCCAGCCTGAAATGTCTCCCGTTTCTTCGTGGAAAAGGATTGCAGTGGGTGGGGGTTTGATTCGCTGACATTATTTACACGGCCATGGTTTTGCAGCCTCGGCGAGTCGAGATTGTGGAATTTTTTTTTTTTTTTTGGCATTGACCCACATCTGGATTTCTGCACTTGAGGGTGCCCCACCCCCCACGAGTCTCTTGCGAAGCCACAAGCCAATACGTTCCTGCTCTTTCCCAGGGTACCGTGGATGCAAAGTCCGGGTTTCGTCCGAAAAACTTCCTGCTACTCCGCTTAAAGTAGTTACGTTTTTGCAAATGAGCAGCAAAACTTTTCCTGAGGGCATTAGCGTGTCCTTGCTGTAGGTGGAAAAGTAAGCGGAGCGTTGAATCTGGTTTCCATCCCGGGTGCCCCACCTTGACTTGAACACAATGGATGGGGAGCAGGCCTATGACTCTTAACTCACTCTGCAGATTCCCAACAAAATTCCCTTGATGTTTGAGAAGCAAAAAGCAGCTTTGAATGCCATCACAAGGCCATACATGCTGTGTGTAGGGAATTGCACAACTGCGTTTATGGTCGGCAATGTGAAAACACACAGATGGATTTTTGGGAAGTGACTTTAATGACCCACTCATATTGAAAAAGAAATGTGTGTGTGTGTGTGGGGGGGGGGGGGGCGGGGCATTTTTCCGATAGCAAGCTCCCACTCTTCAAAGTGCTGGTTTAAAAGCAACCCAAATTGGGTCAACTAGTAAACCCAGTTCTGGGTCCATAAGTGACTAAGCCAATGCCGGGTCATTTGTACCCTGCGCGTTGGGTTGAGGATGGGTCAAATTTTGATCTAACAAAGGGTAAAAAAAAAACCCAAAAAACTACCCGGACATCAGAGTTAAAGCTACAGAAATGGATTACCTCTTTATGAGTATAGCTGTGGTTAAAAATAATACAATTTTTATTACCAACAATCTTCCCCGCATGATATGCTTTGGCAGTTTTTCACAACCGACTCATGTTCACCATGTTGCATGATGCTGAATAAGCAAGATTGAAGACCTCCAGCAATGGCGGACACCTAATAGAGGAAGGTAAATCACCAGAGTTCATTGCTGTCCGACCGAATCCTCGCATCTCCAAAACTGTGACTTCTCAGGAAATTACAATAAATAAACAAATAAATAAATAAATAAAATATTAGCATTAGTTCTTGAGTTACCAAACACCACATTTTTGGCAAAGTTGGCATTGTAAATGAACACAACAAATTCCCAAAATGATGTTCAATGATGTTCTAATCTAATTCATGGGAAAAAAAGTCTATGCTGTTGTTGATTAGAATGTTACGGACACAGAGACGCCACTGCCGCCACTAGCGGTGCCCGTCTGAGTCTGCGGTCGTGCCGAGCCCCGAACTAGAGAAAAGATCTCAATGGTCTCCCAAAACTGTGTTAACAACAGTAGTTGCATACATCTTCCCAATTTCAACATTCGAATGTCTTAGAGCCACGACTGATTACTACAAAAAACGATGAACTGACTTGACTGTCTAATAGACGGAAATCAATCTGCATGCAAACTTACCTTTGTGGCTTACGGGCTTCTTTCTACACCGAAGCATTACAGCTATCGATTTTAACAAAACAGGCCAACTCAGACGTACCAAACCTATTTGCATTTGTTTTTGTCTATCGAGGATTTCTTACTCCTTTCGACTTTGGTGAAGTTACAAGACTCCTCAGATAACTGAAATGTTCAGTTGAGTTATGAGATTTGCCCCCAAGCTGCTTTCAACTCCTCAGAATGATTACCGGTATTATTTTGTTTAAAAAATAACACGTGACATGAGCAACAATATAGACTGGGGGGGGAAAAAAAAAAAAAATAGTCCAAATAGGAACTCGAGAGTGACAATTTGTGTTTTACCATCCGTTTGTTAGTTAGCATGCTACCGCTAATTAACTTTTGCTTTGTGCTTCTTTTTTCGGGCTTTTCGAAAGCACACAGTCAATTTATAACAAATCCAAGGAGCACCAGCTTGTCATTTCATGATATTCGGTCGAACATACTTGCTGATAGGCTGATAGAGAGATCACATAGCTCTCTTAAGTGATCAGATCTTTCTGCTTGCCAGATTAAAAATGTGTTTGTTTTTTTTTCTTTTAATTTGTCACCCGCCCATGTATCGATTGGACAGGCGCCCGGGACGTGTCACCGCGTCTATATTTGTCAGTGTCTCTTGCAGCCCTGTTATTGAAGGCCAAGCTTTCCATACATAATTAAAAGAAGCTGGGATGAAAGGGCCAATGCCTCAGTCAGTTGTTCATCCATCAAAAAACTTTGAACTGGCTCCTCCACACAGACGTCTCCGCCAATGATTTTCTTGTGGCAGCCACCGGACAAACAAAGGCACCCCATTTTCCATTTGCGCCTCATCCCTTTGTCTCTTATTTGACTCGGGGGTGGCTTTAAGGCTTTAATTAAATTCCAATCCCCCGCTCTCACTTCTCCACGGACTGTCCCCCTCCGCCACGTCTCTGTGGGAGGTTACGAAGCCGGCTTTGCTGCCTGTTGTGGTTTATTTGAAAGAGTCCTGCGGAACGCTCGGCTCTTCATGATAGAATTCGCACATGTGGTGCAGACAGCGAGCGCAAGAGTGTGTGCCTGCGCATGCACTGCATTGGCGCGCCGCTTGGTGTGAGGAGCTCCCACCCGAGTTGAGGGATTTGTGCAAATTTGTCCTGACCGTCACTCCCAATTTTTTTCACGCCGTCATGGCCGCCCACTGCCATGGCCGACATTGCTCAGAATCAGATGCAACATCGGTCTGTCACGAGACTGAGCTCGGCCGGTCTGAGAGAAACGATAAGTTCTGCGCGGCTGATCCGCACTGACAGTGATGGACAGGTCCAGAGAGGAGAGCTGATGGCCAAAGTTCCTCTCCTGTCTTGCCTGGACAATGTCGGAGAAGATGGATGTGGCGCTTGTGAGGCATCCAAGTCTGACGTTCGTGCTTGCTTCGTATTGTGGAAGGCGACGCTGAAATCCGAAACTTGTTTTATTTGTTCAGCGTTTGTCCATTTCCAGACAGGATGACAGAGTAAATGTGAGCAAGTGATGGAAAACACACAGCAGGGACATTTTAGTGCTGGAAAGGCATTTGGTAAGTCAGCGTTGTTTCTGCGAAATTAATATACGGTACGTCGATTATACTGTATATGTATATTGCATATGAATTAGGCTAGTGGTTATCATTTCTGCCTCGCAGTGAAACCGGAGAGAGAGAGAGAGAGAAAGATTTTACCCAGGTAAATATCAGTTCCAAGCTTTGTAAAAAATTGGAGTTGAAAAATGTGATTATATATATATATATACATACACACACACGCCATCACTCAATAGCTAGTATCGTGACACCATCTTTAGTTTCAGAGACATTGTTTTGTATATGATGGAAAGGCCTACAAATTGCTTTTATCTTTTTACCTTCTCCTTAGCCATCCAAATGTGACCAAGGGGTAAAAAGAGTACGCATTATGTCTTCTTCCACCGGTCGTGTCTTTTCAAGGGTATCGTTTGTTTAATGCACCGTTGAAAAGGCTACAGCTGGAAAAATGAAAAGGAGCATTTTTTTAACAAGCTCACAAAGCCCCTCAAGCCCAAATCCAGAGCTAACCAGCTCACGCACACGAGGAAACAGTCCCTCAACCCACCATTACCAAACCCTGCATGTCAATCTGCAATTTTAATTGAATTTCTCTCTCTTTTTTTTTTTTTTTTTTTTAAAGGCCAAGCTCATCAGGCATTGATTTGGAGGGAGCAATCTTCTGACCACAGTTGAATTCTAATCAGCATAATTCAAATTTGAAGCTGGCTCGCCTGAGATACGGGCGGCGAGACCTTCAGGGCTCCCATGGAAAATCGGCATGGATGAAGCTTTTCTGTGTTGGCTCATTTCCGCAGGGGTGAAGAGGGATTTGTGCCACGATATAGGGCGCCTTTCCCTGTGGGATGACAAATCACAACAGAGAAGCCATCGTCAACATAAATAGGATGTACAGCCCGCTTGTGTCTTCAGATTCCACTCGGCTATAATACGCATATCATGAGAATTAAATCTAACTTGTCCTTGGACGCGATAGCACGTCACGCGTATCTCTGTCACACATGCTTAAGAAAAAAAAAAAAAAAATCCGTCCATCAATTTGAATCATCAAAGTGGACACATTTTTATTCTACATACAATCATGTCAATTTGAAACATGTCTCCCAGCAGCAGTTTTGTTCTCACGAATATCTTGGAGGATTTTGAAACATAAATTGTGTCTAATATGGAATTAAAAATATATATTGGTTAATACATACAAATGGTACAAATGTATGAATGACCAAACCAATGATTGCATAATATAGTTGGGAAGACGTGATCAGTTTTTGTGCTTTCTCCTCAGATGTGCACACCAAAGGATCCTTTGATTTGGAGAACTCTTAGCAAATTCTTCCCTCCTTGAACATGCGCCGCTTAGTTAAGCAGAAACCTAACAAAGCTAATAAAAAAAAAAAAAAAGTCTTCTTGCTTCAAGCTGTTTTGTTACTCCCAGTGGACATAAAACAAAGGGAGGATTAAACATATAGGGGCCCTAATTTCTTGCCGGTCGCAACTGGTAGCGCGAAGTGCAGTTTGAGGTGCTGCAGATGCGCCTCCCCGCGCCTCAGTAAAAACTGCAAATAGAACATGTAACGATTCTCGCCGTATTGTCTCTGCTCTGTGAAAACAATCGAGCACTGCGGGGCTGTATT
The DNA here is from genome assembly GCF_054856515.1 of Filicampus tigris. NCBI lineage: Eukaryota > Metazoa > Chordata > Actinopteri > Syngnathiformes > Syngnathidae > Filicampus > Filicampus tigris. The sequence goes on along the minus strand of NC_141226.1, from coordinate 18,661,471 downwards.
TTCATAGGCAGTAAAAATTTGGAATCTTCATTTTCGTGCCAGGGCAGATTTTATCAGACCGCTCCAAGCCTTGCTGGGCGTTCCGGTGGACCGAGAGCGTTTCATATTACACACACACACATTTAGTGGCAGAGTAGATTAGACTTTAGACCAAGTCAAGCCAGGTCTAAGTTGTGGCGCAGGTGGTGTAACACAATTTGGGTGGATTTGATCCAGATGCAGGTGGCCATATTCTGCTCTCTGCTATGTGTGGTTGTTATATTTCATTCATTCATTCATTCCAATCCTTTGCACGGACTCCAGCGAGTCAAAACACAATTTTAATGGCAAAAAGCTCTTTTTATTTCTGAATGTGACTTTCCTAAGAGTCGCATGTCATTTCGGATGCACTCTTGCAGGAAGTCGCAATGAAAGCAAATCGCAGTGGGAATAAGCGCAGCTCAACTTGCTCTCCTGAAAACTTAATTTCTAAGGTTGATCTCCGACAGAAGAACATTAAAAAGAAATTCCATGAAATGATCACGGCATCCTTTGGTCTCCCGCAGTCGCTTTTATTCCTCGTTTCATGGAAAGTTGAAACGACCGCTCTTTCTGTAAAATTCCCAAGTCTCATAAAAATGATCACAATAGCAAGTTTTCCTTACTACGAGGAAGTTCTTATTAACAAAAATTACAGAAAAAAAAAACGTTTTACCGTATTTATGTCCACGTCTTCTCAGGAAGTTTACAGCAGGATCTTTCCAAAGGAAAGGCCACAACGAAACATATCCTAGTTTGAGTTGCATGTTGGCGTGGTTTCGTTTGAGTTTTTTGATACTTCTAAGCCAAACATCAGAGCCAAAGGGTCATTAGAACGCCTGCGAGAAGGCCCGAAAATAAGACGTGTCGCCGTGTGCGCAGGTCCAACGTTTTTCTCTCATGTGACTTTTATTTTCAAAGCGGTGGCGCGGGAAAGCAATTGCTTTCTATGCGAGCGTGACATTGATTTTCCCTCCTAATTATCTCCACATGCTACACTTTTCATTGCAAAAATGAGACCGGCCCGGCGCCACTGGGGTGTGCTCGCTGCTAATATAGTGTAAGTACATTAGCTGTGAATTAAACTTTTAAATACAGCATCGATCAGAGTCACCCCGCCAACCCCGCTGTGTAATACTCACGCTGGGAAGTCGGCGGCGACATACGGCAGGCTGACTACGTCGCTGCTTTATCGCGTTACAGCCTTCAATTTAAGTGTTTCATTTTAAAGGATGTTGCCTTTAATATGTCACTTATCTCTCCTCTTCGGAAGAGATGGCAAATGAAAAGATGACTAGCGATGAATTGAGAAGGGGGGGGGGAAATGTCAGAGTGCTTTATTTGTGTATTTCCCTATGTGAAGCACGGTACACACAAACAGATAATCGGGACTGGTTAAACCCCCCCCGATTCATATCAAAATCGTCAATAGACACAATTATCAGATATCTCTAAAAAAAATATCCTGAGCCAATTTCCTGTGGTATGTGTTGTGCAGAGGTATTTTACCTCCTTAACAGATTCTGGTGTATGTGGGCTGAACGGTTCTATCATGATCGAAAACGACACAAGGAGAAAATAAATTCCTCTTGTAAAAGTGTGTTCATATATTAACAAGCTACTTCCTGGTTTGCAAAGGAAGGCATATGATGACGGGACCATGCCATTTTTTTTTTTATGTAGGGAAGAGGTAACAGTTGTTGTAAAAGCAGTTCAGGACTGAAAGTTTGATTTTGTTTCTTTTAGTTAGCAGGTTACGTCCTGGTTCAAAGAAGATGCCCTAAAATGAGGATTCTAACATTAGCGAGCAGTGCCATTTTTGATTCTTGATCTTGATTTTTTTTTTTCATAAATAAATGAATGAATGACCTTTTTGTTTGTATGTTCTTCTGTCCAATTGTTAATTATCACGCTCGTTCCTGATGATGTAAGACGACGGGCCATACAATTTTGTTTTTTGGGGGGACAGGGGAGCATTTCTATGGTTATGGGGCCATATCATTGTTTGGATTCTACAGAGCGTGATCATTTTCAACGTGACTCAAATAAATGCATCGAACAAAAGAGAATTGTATTTTGGTTTGTTTTTCTGTCTGATTGTTAGTATTGGGCTACTTCCTGATTCATGGGAATTGGGCGGGTTGGACTCCACCATTTGCATTCTGCAAATTGTAGGAATGGTTTGAATAGCAAAAGAGGAAATGAATCCCAATTTCATCATTTTTATCCCAAGGCATGTGTCATTCAGCCAACAATGTAAATGAAAACACAACATCAAAATTCAGTTATGTATTATTCAATATTATGAAATACAGCGCAGTAATGACTGTTTTTTGTCAATAACATCTGTACAAATTGACATATCAAACAGCACTTTGAAGTGACAAGTGCAGGAAAATAGAATGCTCATATTTAATTTCACGAGTTTGAAGTGCTGCTTATGCTTGACAGGGAGTCATGCGGTCTACTCAGATATTGCCTTTTTTTCTCAATCCCTCTGCTGCACGTTAAAAAATTACAATCATTACATCTGCTCTCAAACGGCCACAAACTGTGGGAACAATTGCTTAAATATCGGAAAATTCCTCCTCCCCGGAGCTTTTGCGCTAATGGCAGTCATATGTTGTGTCATAGGGTGGAAGGAGGGGAATGTGTTGCTATTATTTCAGCGGAGAGAACCCAACAAAAACACATCTCGCCTGAGTGTGTGTTTACTGTATAATGCCGGAGACAGCTTTACCTCTGTTTGGCAGCCTACTGGTATAATCAGACTCAAAGCAAGAAAAAAAAACAAAAAACATATTTGCTCAATGGGCTCTCTTGGCTGTATGACGACAAACAATGAGAATTTATTCAAAATATGAGAAGCTAGTAAATGCTAACATTGCTAATGCTAACAGAACTTGTCTTGTTTAATGACCTTATAAACATTGTTTATGCCGGTACTTTAATATACAGTAAAACTCAGAATAGTGGCATTAGCACTATTGCTAGTAATGCTAGCAAAAACGTCAACATTATTTTTCTGTTGTTATTTGAACATGATATTATTACATACTGTTGGTTTGAATAGCATTATGGATATAACTGCGTCCTGGCGGGTCCTCCAACGTTATAGAAGACTAAAACTGGTGAGTCATTGTCGAAAAGCCTGGCAAAGGCATTATTGTCCTTATTAAAAGCTAATGCAACAACAAATGATTGATTTCATACTGATTTTCAGGGTAAATTATCCCATACTATTGCTTTGACTAACAAATGGAACACACATAAATTAGAATTTCTTACATACTTGAGAGGTTATTTGATACAGATTTTCACCACACATTTACTGTACATCCACTCGCAGGGTACATATTCCATAAGCCCAATACAGAGGGATAAGCCTCAGGTATGAAAGATTAGTGCTCGCAGGGCTGTTTTGACTCTTTGCTTGGGCTGCAAATTCGAACCAGAGCAGCCAAGTGGGCCGCCGACTTCATTGCACTGTGGGACGGCGGCGAGCGAGCGGCGGAGAGTCTTTATCTTGTTTGTGCAGAGTGAAACGTGGAGGAATGTAAGCTGTACATTTACACAGGCCCTGAGGATATAATATAGCCCTTCTGCATTGTGCTCGTCCTAATGTAATTATGCATAGTTCCTGCTGAGGCGAAAGGAAAGATTCCTATCCGGCAATATAATGTCTCAAAGAATGCCATGTTTTTACTTTAATAATAATGTTAATATTATTTTTCCCAGCAAGACCTTGGTGGAGAGGGTCAAAAAGTAAACAAAAAAGAGTTTGGGATACTGCGGAATCTCTCAAGTTGAACATAATTCTTTCTGAAGAAGATATACTTCCATTTTTTCCCCCATTGGAAATAATGGTTAAAGAAAACCGTTAACATTCTTTGCTGTCATACGATGCAAAAATAAGGGAACCCCTTCAAGAAGAAAACAATTTTAAAAAATTGCAGTAATTTTTTTCTGTTATATTTCTAATATGTACCGGTATATTCTTTCATCGCATTTAATAATTAATTGAATAATAACAATAATAATACTTTACCTGACTTCACTAATCAAAGTCACCAATGATTACTGCACAGTTGTGACCCCAAATATCATCACCAAAACTCATGACCCCCAAAAAAGCAAAAGACGGTGGCAAAAAAACATCAAACCAAATTCTGAGCAGGAAAAGTAACAGTCTGTTGTACAAGTCTACACATAAGTTACGCTCAGTTTTAGTATTAATGAGTAGTGAGTCCAGGGGGTTCAAATCCAACATATATTATATACATTGGCTTCTAATCATTCACAGGCAGCATGCAATAATATGCAATGAATGTATGATATACAGTAATCAGCTGTTTTCGGTCTTTATGTGTGATGCAGTTTTGAATGCAGCACTTTGTTTGATGTGTTTATTTATTTATTTATTTAATCATTTATTTATTTAACCAGTGTAGACGTGAAATGATGTCCAAACTCACCGGCGGCTGCAACATCAAAGGCATCCAAAATGAAAAGCTGCTAATGTCCTCTCTGGCGTCCACCATCTTTTTAATTTGCCGCCAAAGAGGAGGAAGAAGACGTGCTTTCATCTTTTGGAAAACGTTGACTTTTTTGATCGTTGATTTGATTTTTTAGTACTTTTTGAATGCAATCTGGGCGTAGTGAAGATTCTGCATGGAATAATGCGAGGAGCGCGTGGATGAGCAAGCAAGTATCAAATATCGATTAATCTCGATCAATTATGGAAAATTTGGCGACGATTTAGTTTTAAAAATGTTAATAGCTTGACAGCACTAATAATTACACAGCAATATTTATATAAAACCCTCGAGGTGACAGTATGTCTGTGCAAACAACCTTCCTGTTCCCTCTCCATTATGTTTGGCATCATAATAGAGTGAGAATAGTTTGTCTTGATGTTAGTTTCATTGTGCTGTATTTTGAACAAAAAGGCATATTTTCACTGTTAATAATGTTAAAATGTTAAACAGTTAATAAAGTCATTATGGAAAGTGTTTTGACTTTACATCCCCAATGCAAATAATTTGACAGAACAACTTGCAAGTCAAGCCGCCTTTCGTCACATTGAGGAAAGGACGTGATCGTCTGTCTATGTATATTACATTGTTCCATTACACAATTCAATGTGCTTTAGGAGATAATACGAAGCACAGGTGACTAGGTGATAATGAACCAATATATATGCATCATGCAAACGCTGTCCTCAGCCTTTATGAAAATGACATCACAAGACAGAAAAGCCTTTTTGTGATGGGTCTCTACACTTCAGAACAAGGTTTCTTTCGTGCTTTGAATGTGATTTACAGGCGAATAAAAAGCTTCCTCAAAGAGGCAGAGAGCCACGGACGACTCGCACGTCCGCATCTTTGGCCTCTGCGCTGGTCTCTTGACATCAAAACTCATAAAATGCGTCAGCCGCAACATGTGCACGCTGCACATAGCAAGAGCTCCCGCTGAGCTCGTGTGTGGTCATTCCGGGCCGCAGCGGTTGAAAGATTTGCTATCGCGCTAGCTTTACGCCATCCGCTTATGGCTTACTGACATAACTGTAAAATAACATTCATTTAAAATAGGTTTTATTGGCTTGTTACTGTTGCGCGTTTGTTTGGGGGGATAAATACAGTGCCTCTGTGAGAAAGGCACGGAAAACTACTCACAACTAACAGCACTTTATTCATTACCAAGCTAGCGAGTTCGCATTAGTTAGTTAGGCTCTGTGGTTTATAGAAGCCACAATAAAATACACTTATCACCTGTGGTGTTAGCCAAACAAGATACTTTAGTCCCTGTAACAGAAAACAGCAACAAAAAACACAATTACTTCAGAAGTTAGAGGGACATACAAAGTCGGCACCATCGTTAGCTTATTAAATCTGTGAGTTATTTAGCTAGCAAACTAAATTGACTTGGCTCGCTTTCTAAACTCAAACGCTAGATACATTTAGGGTGCGAGTCCGAGCTCCACTGTTCTTGGTTTCGTTTTTTGTAAATTGAATTTCCCCGAAAAATGTGACTTACTGAATACTCTAGAGCAGGGGTGCCCAAGTCCGGTCCTCGACCACCCCTAAGCCTGTTTTAGATGTCTCCCTCACCCAGCATACCTGATTCAAATCATTAGCTCATCAGCAAGCTTTGCAGAAGCCTGATAACGATACTGATTATTTGAAGGTGTGTTGGAGGAGGGAGCCATCTAAAACAGGCAGCACACTTGGAAAGAGGGTGGTGATAATTAGCCTATATCCACTTTAAACGTTTTTTTTTCTTTTCTTTTTTATATTTCTGTTTGGTACCTATGCTCCGACCCTGAGATTTTAGATTTTTCAAATACCAGTAGCTATTAGTGTCTATACCAATTCAAAAACGTTTACATGTTAGCCTTACAAGATACTTTAATCCCTGTAAGAAAAAACAACAACACCACAATTACAACATTTTTATGGCTATAGTTAGGTCACGATCTTAGCTATATGAACCATCCATCGAACAAGCTAGACAGCTATACTGTATTGCATATAAATAGGTACACACCTTACAGCGTCTAGGTGGGAACAATAGTATATGTGATTTTAGTGTTCCATTGTTATGAATCCCACTATAGTCAACTTCCTCATACTCGCGGTTTGGCATCTGAGGATTCGCGTAGTCGCAGATTCGCCCCCCACCCAATATTTTTGATTTATTTTTGTGTTTATTTGTTTTTCCAGGAGAGCAAAATATGCTAGCCTACAAGCTACAGAGCACAATGTAAGGAGGGCCTTTATAATTAGCCATGCTCACTAAATCTAGAAGCTAGCTATAGCGATCTGTTATTTATCTTCACTTCCCTCTACTGCCTGTTAGTGTACCTGTAGATACGATATAGACAATTGAATCCATCCCTGTTAAGTGGCTGAATATTGCTCAATAATAGAGCAGGACTCCTAATGATTTTGAAAGACATCTAGTCTACGATGCATTTGGGGTCATTTTGATCCATCTCCTTGCTAGCACTCCACTGCCTTAAAGCTATTTTCTTGGCTCCTAATCAGTCGTCTGCTTCATTTTTCCCAGTTCATCCTGTGGGAAATTACTTCCAAGTTTCAGTTCATTGTTTAGGGCTCCCACAGTATCATTACTATTTCGGACCACTCTTGGCGGCCCGCTTATGTTTTCCCAGGAAAAAAATTGCTAACAATCCGCCGTGTAACTAGCTGTATAAAGCCGAATAAAGAGACCTAGTTAGTGAATGCCAATGAACACAGCTGAGCACTTAGCGCATAAAGGGACACTTATTTCCCTCCGGGGTTTGATGAGGAAAACAAATGACTGTAAGATTTGTGTTGTTGGACAGAAACAAATAAATGATACTGTAATGCAGCTCTTTGTCTGCTCCATTAATCAAACACTGCTACAAGACGCCTTTGGAGGGGGTTCACAAATTGGCCCTGCTGTGCACATCTGGCCACGAAAGATAAGGTAACAAATAATTCAGGTCAGGATTCGCTTTTTTATATCAATCAAGAATCTAAATGCCAGGAGACTCCCCGGTGGCCACCCAGGCCAGCACGCAGTCCACCTCAGCGACATCGAAGTAAGATTCCAGTATAGGTCCAAAAGGCAGACGAGGATCCTTGTGGAGTTGATACCGGTAAAGGTTGGGTCGTAAACTTCTCAAGGTGATACAGAGAAAAGTTAGTCGTGGAAGTTTACAGTTGTTCAGCTGCTCACCGTAAACTATGTCAAGTGGCAAACTAAAGCTAAAGGGTTGCAATACATATATTTTAAAAATGAGAGTATCTATAACTTCTGCAAAAGTCGAAATCCATTAATCTCTACTTAACCAAGATTCTGATTCCAGAGACCAATTCTCAAGTGAAACAAGGACATCCATTTATTCCCCAAATATCAGCGTGTCATCGGCAAAGTTCAAGTCTGTGAATCTGACTTCAACCAGGATGCATACAATCCAAGACAGGTTCTCCAAGGCAACAAGGACACTTATTGCTAACGTCAGCATCACCTTAACAGCAAAATAGCATTAATTCCACAAAAATCAAAGCATTATCGGCAAAGTCAAGGTCTGCAAATATATCTTTAACTTGTGCATATGCCGTCCGACACTCTGTGATTCCCAAGACAGGTTCTCCAGTGAAATAACAAGGATAGCCATTGATTACTGCAAATATCAGACGCATCAGCGGCATGATCAAGATCCGACACTCCGACTCTGGAGACGAATTCTCCAGTGAAACAAGGACGTCCGTTGATTCTGTAACTATCACAGCATTAGAAGCAAATTCAACACAGAGTCTGATGGTCTGTTTGCGGAGATATGTCCTATGTATCAATAGGACACCTATTGATAGGGGAACTTTCACCTATTTGTTGGGAAAATTAAGGTTGAGTACACAAATATCGCAGAATTATCCCAAAAATTGTTTGCGACTGCGCCACTTACTTGTACAGCATGTAGGCCCAGGTACTTCTGTAGGATTCCATCTATGTGGGTTGCACAAAACAATTTCAAATGTCTTTCCTTTTGGCACTTTACAGATGTATACAAGACAGAAATTGTTGGTAAAATAAGGATTGGGGCATTTGTGAACAAGAAAAAAAATTCACATTTAATTGATATCAAACAGGAGTTGAATTAAATATCTGCTGACAATGGGCTCTTACAAAACAAATAACATGAACCTAATCAGTGCCGCAACAAACTTTGCACATTTTTTTTCCAACTGAATAGTTCCGTTAATAAATTAACAAGCGTAAAAGAAAGTGTCCGTAAACAAAAAGTCCTGGTGACACATTTCCTTCAGAGTTGTCCATGAAAGCAAAATCACTTCACAAGCAGAGATGTGAGCATTATGGATTTGTATCTCTCTCCAAATACTGTATTTTTTTTTTCTTCTTTTAAAACATATTTGATCGTACAACAAGTCAAGTGTGAGAGGGAGCAAAAGCACATTTCCTTTGTTTTTATTAACCTTACATGAAGAGTTCTATTAACATGAAAGACGGGTTAACTACCGAATGGTTGCCTTTTCTTTTTTTCAGTGTTTTTTTTTTTTTTTGTAATTTTTTTTTGAAACATTTTCCCCTATCTTTTACACTAGTGGTACAGCAAAATATAAATTCTGTAGCTGTTACTTTGACAACAGTTAATTGTGCAATAGAGAAAATATAAGGCCTGAGTCTGAATTAGTGGTTTCATTACTTTACAATCGTTACCTGTGGAGCCGCTGGAATTTGTTAAGAAAGAGCCTGGTTTTGGAAAGACCGCCCCCGACCCACCCCCAAAGACCCCGCCCCCTTCCCCCACCTTAAGATCACCAGGAGTGTGTCAGGACCTTTTTACTGGGATATTTAAATATTTCCATCCTTGACTCCTGGTACACACAAAGATTTTTGGTTTTGTCCCAATTTTGCCCAGTCGACGACAAATGCCAGACTATTTTACTACATATCTTAAGATTACATCATAAGATTGTTTGATCTTATAATATGGTCCTCTGATCTGAGGTGTGTTAAAAGTGAATTTGTCCCGAGAATAGGATCCAAGACAGGTTGGGGCCGACGAGCTTAAATGTTGGCACGTGTTTAATAACACCAGTCAGCAAATTTGTCCTAAATTTTTCAATCAAAGAGGCAAATAAACCTTTCTAGATGAATTTTTGGCACTGATTCAGAATCTGCCCTTGTTTTTTTCTGTAGCACATAAGGTCTTCATAATAATAATATAATACCAATAATATACATCGTATCTTTTTACTAATATTTTTCAATTAAGGGTTGGAATTTTTGTATGAAACATAGCTATAAATTACGGCGCATAGTAAAATCCGTATTGTGAAAGCTTTGATAAGTCAAACAAAAAGATCGAAAACATGATGTGCTACAAAGAAAGTAAAGACATTTTTTAAATCGGTGTCAAAAATACATTTAGGGACACATAAAGCCATTGCTGATTAAAATTGGCTGTTGACCAATGTTATAAATAGCAAAAATGTTTGTGTGTGTGTGTGTGGGGAAGGCTGACTACTCCCGAGTTATGGCTCCGAGAATTGTGACATGGACAGAATGCAGCCAATCAAGAAGTGCCCTGACTGAGGAACAAGAAAGCGGCCATAAAATAAAACAACCTCGTCCAACCAGATGTCATATTTTGTATAAACGTGTTGGCCAGACGGCAAGAAGTCGTTTCCAACGCAAGTCTTTATTGACAACATCACCCTTCTACAACATTCCCACCTCCTGTCACTTGGACAACATTCAGGAAACCTCAATTCCACATATCCGGACGTGTTTGTTCTTTGTTTGTGTTCGATCACGACTAATCTCGCAAGATTTCTGTCTTGGCCTACAGGATTCTAGACCAGTGGTGGAACAGAAGCTTTATGTGTTAAGCGGTTCTGTGTCGAGACGATCGGCACACACCGCGCACGCAGTATGACCAAAACTGTAAAATGCCAGATTTTTTTTTTTTTCTTTTTGTGTGTGGTCTGTAACTGCTAAACAGTCTTTTTAAGATTTGACAAGTTACACAGTCTGTGCACCTCCATAGTCTGACAGCAGGGTAGTCACAGTCCACATTCAGGCCTCAGAAGATTTGAAGTGTCAACGAGTTCCGTGTGCAAAAAAAAAAAAAAAAAAAAAAAAAAAGTCACTGATTCATTCCTTTACCCACCCAACGAGGCCCCAACTTCCTGGGGCGCTTGTGGAGTGCGGAGCCGGGCTCAGCGGCTCACTTGACATCAACCGAAAACACCCGCCCGCTGGGGTTTGAGCTCAGAGGCTGGTGATGATCTGCATCTGTCCGTCGCTGGAGGCGTCCCCCTCTTGGGGGGCGGGCGGCGCCGGGGGGACGCAGCCGTCACTGGGCACTCGGTTTATGTGGTAGTAGGAAAGCGGCGGCGCGTCCCCGAGCTCGGGCATGCTTTTATGGTACGCGTCCTCGCCGTCGCACCGGGTGGAAGGGGAGAGCTCGTCCTCTTCTTCCTCCTCGCGGGGGTACGGTGAAGCGGAGGGCGTGTCCCGCAGGTTTGGCATGCTGGTGTAGAGCGAGTCTCTGTTGTCGGCGCTCGCGTCCTCCTCCGGCGTCACGGTCTCCACCTGGCCCTCCAGCCGCCTGGGAGCCTTTTGAGCATTGTAGAGCAGGGAGTGAGTCCTCTGGGGCAGGAGGGGGGCCTCCAGGGCCTCCTTGTGGTGGGGGTGCAGAAGAAGCTCCAGGGGCGCGTGGCCTTCTCGCCCGCTTCCTCTCCGCGGGGACGACGCCTCGACGTGGTCCGCCTCGATGGCGTCGTCCTCGCCGCCGCCGCCGCCGCCGCCCCGGTCCACAGCCGCCCTGGTCTGCGGGGCCAGCGCAGGGTCCCTGTCCCGCTGGGCGTCGCCGCGGTCCCTCGGGGCGGCGCGGGGCCGCAGGTTGTTGTGCACAATCTCAGATATGATCATCTTCTCAAAGGCGGCGTCGTTCAGGTTGAGGCCCCCCATGTCGGGCGGGGGGGCGCGCACGCCGACAGCTTCATAGTCGTCGTCTCGCAGGGAGTAGCTGTTGTTGAAGTTGCCGTTGAGGGGGAGGGTGTCCATGGCGCTGATGTCCCTGCTGTTGCTCAGAGACTGCTGTCCTGCAACAAATGACAGAGGCAACACGTGAGATGACGTTTTCGGCCTTGTAACCGAACCCGCTTAATAAATACACCATCCACATGGACTTGATACTGCTCAGGGCACTTGTTCGTTACCATTTAGAGAGGACCCCATTAGCTCCAAAACAGGTCTCCACTCTCTAGGGCTAGAGCCGATCTAATGCGACGTCCACAAACACAAGGGTATTTTTCAAAAGCACTTTCAAATCAAATACAGTACACAAAAAATGTCAACGCACGCTGTACACAACTCACCACAGAAAATCACAAGGTGGAAGAACGCACATAGCCAGAAAAGGAACAAAAACCTATTGTCTTCAGTTAAAAAAACAACAACAACAACAACAACAAAAAAAACACACTACAAATATTTAAATACAAAAACTCACAGAGCAAAGAACATAAATACAATACAAATAATTTAAAATATGAAACAATTGACAAATGGCAACAGTGCTGTAAAAACAGCAAAGCTATGGTTGGCCGAGGGCTTTTGCAAAGTACCGTACGTTTTTAATAAATAATATCATAAAGATGTTTTTCATTTTAATACAACTGAATACACTTTTTATCAGTTTTTTTTTTTTTCTTCAAATTTTTATTTCCTAATTACAACAAAATATACCTGGAAGAGCTACACAATGGCAGCTCATTAAAACAAAAATAATTTACTGTTAAGACATTCAAATCAAATTTAACACGCGTGAGTTGCTTTGCCCGTTCGAAAAATAAATTGCCTACCTCTGACTTACAATAAGGCACCCTGCGATAAGCTAGCTTACGTACAGCTAGCTTAAAGTTCTCTAGTTGTCCACTCTTACTTTGTACCATGTACCGCTTTTACTTAAAGCGCAAGTCAACCCAAATTTTTTTCAAGAATATGTTCCCAGCAGGCCCACTAGTTGAAACACTGCATTCTGATAAATATTGCATTTGTGGAATAGAAAATAAGCAGCAAAATGCACTCGTTTTTAGCCATCTCCGGGGGCGGCCATTTTGTCTTCTATCGACTGAAAATGACATCACAACTGCTCACAGCGACCGATCACGGCTCAGATTCATAAGACAGGTCAGCCTCACTGGCAGCCTTCCTGCTATTTGTTCGGCCAGCGTTTCACGGAAAATGTAGCCGTTAGCAGGGAGCCGTCCTACTACAAAAAACATAGTAAAATGACAAATAATATGAATAATATCATACAACCGAATAATACATACATTAATATATACAACAAAAAGATCAAATGTAACATATATATATATTTTTTTTTAATCAATAAAAACACCCATGTATTTGTGGACGCGGCCTACGAGTTGATCCCGAACAATATCAGCGTCATGAGGAGAGATGGCAGGACGTGAAGAAACAAAAAGGATCATACAGTCAAGCGTGAGCAGCAGTATGTGAACAACACAGCAGCACACAAAGCAGCCACAGACACACTGAAGAAAGAAAGAGAAAAAGCACAAGCGTGTTGAACATTAACAATGAATAAAACATTCCACCCGTTAACAGAAGACAAAAAAAACAACAACAAAAAAACCAAAAAAAAAAACCAAACGAGCGGTGTGGAACACAGATGGCCTGCCACCTCTGCGCCCCCCCCCCCCTCTCCACAAAAAAAACACACGCACGGCACGAGACACACACAGGCACGGTGCAGTGACTCACTTCGCCACCACTCACATCAAGTGTGTCTGCTCAGGCTATCTGCCCTAAGCACAGCTGATGTGCAAAAAAAGTGGGAAAACAAAGACGCCGGTTTTCAAAATTGTAGCAGAAACAACAAAATCACTCAAAATCAGACACGGAAAAAAATAAAAAAAAATAAAATAATAATAATAAAAAAAAAAAAAGCAGGTATAGTGGAAAGTGCTCCAGATTCAGTCAGCTTGTGTCCTTCAAATAAAAGATAATATAATGCTTTGTTCAGATTTTTTTTATGTGTGTTGGACACTTTTGGACGAGGACAAAAGCAAGGACGACTGAATCCTGAACTCAGCAGGTGAAGGAAAAAGCTCAGCGGCAAGCACACGTCTGCGAGCTTCAATTATTCCAACCTCCCAACCCTAACTTTTGATTGACACATGACTTTTTTTTCTTGCTTTTTATAAGACACACATGCGCACACACACACGCACACATTGGAGTTCATTCGCCTTTTCCAATGTCAAATTGAAGCACTTTCATGATCCGTTTTGAAAGCTTTTCCAGCTGCATATTTACACAGCAGACAGTACTGGGCAGTCATTTTGACAGTAAAAACAGCAACGTTTTGCTCTGTAACAAGACAAATACTATTCCCGTATTTGTCACTTTACCAATGATGTCTTTTTTGTATGTGTTTTCTAATTAAGATACAAATAATTATGTATGATGGAATAATTGTTAACACCATAGATCGTTTTTACACAACTGTACACAAACGTGTAGTTTAAAACAAAAGCAGGCTTGTTCTTTTGACCTAATTGGAGCTATAAGAACATTGGGGTTATTATAAATATTACTTTTTAAAACTTTGTTTACTTTGCCACATTAGAAGAGATAAAGGATGGTCGCTCTAATTGAAAAAAAAGTCATTTACATGACTACATCTTTGTACAAAATAAACATTTTCTTGTATGTTATTATATATTATGGAATAAGGGGAAGTCAACTCAAACATTTATGAATACCGTGTTTTTTTTTTTCTTTGACGTTAATGATGAATTGTACTATCATTAACTAATAATCCTTATTTATAGTAAAGTAAAAAGTAAAATAATGGAAAATAAATGTGGGGAAAAAAAAACGATTTCATATGGTCGATATAAAGATTAGATAAACTCCATTTTAAAGATAATGTGCTTCGAAGGGCGGAGAAATGTTTCAAAAACTGTCACAATCGAAGTATTTCATATGAGTCAATATTGATAATTATTTTGTTTTAAACCTTTTCTTTAAATCACAGTTAACTGTTTTTTGTACATCACTATGTAGTGTCATGTGCAGTTTGTCCTCAATCAGTGCATTGTAAATGCATATTTGCATTAGGTCTACCCCAAAGCAGTTGTTGACACATTCATTCAATGTTCATCCAATGTAAGTGAACGAATACTTTCTTGCAATGCATACATCATCGTTGACCAACCGTCTTAGGACTACTTTATCTTTTTAGCGGACTCATTATTGCCATAGTCCATTCATATTTTACTTACTTGATTTTACCTTGAGTGCGATGCCGGTGTCGGATAAGGCTAACTACTGCTAGCATGTCAAAGACAAGAACTCCTCTACTTGTACACCGCGGCTCCATCCACGGGTTTTTAATAGGGTTGTCGTGCATGATATAATTTAATTGTAAGAGTTGTATCGAGTCGAGTGGTCATTTATTTGAGAAAAGTTACCGCGCTCGCTCGCTGGACGCTAGCATAGCGCACGGCCGGCGGGCGCGCGAGCGTAGCGCACGGCCGCCGGACCCGCGAGCATGCTCCGTTGAGGTAACAGCTTCTTCTTGTTGGTTTAAATGCTTATTCCTCATTGGTTTAAAAGCTGCTTCTTCTTTGGTTTAAACGCTTCTTCATGTTTGGAGGCGGAAGCGCGCTGCCTACATCCCGCACCATGCCATGCTGCGATCGTTTTGTTTTTTTTCTATCGAATGTTTTATCGAAGGCATTTTCTGTTGGTATCGATCACGTGTCAATCGCGACACATATCGATATCGAATTATCGGCCCGGCCCTAACATCCATCACTTTTTCCGACCTTGAGAAGGCAGCTTGAGTGTTTTGTTTGCTGCTGCTGTTGTTTTCCCGAGCACTCGCACTAACCTTCATACGCTCGCTCTTGTTTGATCTACTTTGATTTCACGAGAGGATTTTATGAGGCGGCAACGCGGTGACGCTTTTTGCGGCGAGCTGACACTTTAGTGGCGACTAGCTCCGCGGGGAAGAAAAAAAAAATCTAAATAACATATGAAAAGATGATAGCTGGCGAACATGAAAGGCATTTCTTCGAAAGACAACAAAAGGGTGAAAAAAAAGGAGCATGAGGGGGAAAAGAGGTCAGGTGATTATTGGACAGATCTCCTCAATTTACGTGTTTATGCACAGACAGGTATTGTCCGCTGAGAGCGTTGCAGGTGGGGGGGGGGGGGGGGGTGGCTCGGAAAGATGGGAACTGAATCTGAGTGGACGCCGTGACAGCTGCACTCTGGGAATCCATCCAGAGGAAAATTCATCCAAGATGTTTTCGATGCTTGTACGGCGCGAGGAGGAACATCTGCCGAGCATTACTTAGTATTAATACACTCATAAGACATGACGATCTGACTTTTTTTTTTTCCTCCCAAAGGCGTTAAATGTAACGATTATAGCAGGCCAAATGTGAAAAGAAGCTCACGTCTCCCGCCGCGACTTTCTTACTTGGGAATCACTCGTTCGGTTTCCAGGAAAACGGCACTCCATATGTTAGACTGCTTCTTGATCGACTCATAAATGCGGCCGTAAATGTGGCAAACGTTCCTCTGGAGGCATGACTGAGCCACAGCTAACAGAAATGTTTTGATCTAAATCAACCGTTCCTACTTAAATGTACGTAATTTAATTAAATACATAGGCTCCTCAATTTATGAGGGCTACATTAAAAGACGACATTTTCATGACTTCACTACTGTCTTAGCGTGGGTTAGTGATAGAGTGCGGTACGTTCCGACTTCCGTTGTACAAATCAACCTCTGTGTACAGAGCACGTAGCCATGCCCCCGTCAGAGGTCATGACCTTTCCATCGCTTCCTTTGGCAAACATTGTCCATTTCTCAATCTGAAGAACGCAACGTACTTTCTTGTGAACTCGCTAAGTACGATCTTCCAAAGAACGTGAGTCTCTTCGTAAATTGGAACCACTGTGTACTTCTTAAAGCGGAAGTCAACCCAAATTATTTTCAAGAATATGTTCCCAGCAGGCCCACTAGTTGAAACACGGCATTCTGATTAATTTTGCGTTTGTGGAATATAAGTTAAGCAGCAAAATGCACTCGTTTTTAAACATCTATGGGGGCGGCCATTTTGTCTTCTGTCGGCTGACCTGTTTTCTGAATCTGAGCCGTGATTGGTCGTTGTGAGCAGTTGTGATGTCATTTTCAGTCGTCAGAAGACAAAATGGCCGCCCCCACAGATGGCTAAAGACGAGTGGATTAACTCTTATTCCACAAATGCAATATTTGTCAGAATGCCCTGCCCCGGGCTTGCATAGAACATATTCTTGAAAAAAACATGTTTGCGTTGACCTCCCCTTTTTAAATAATCCTCAAACAATTCAAAACATTCAAAACCAAAAACAAGAAGCAAAAATAACAACGTAAACAATGCAAAAATTAATACCTAACCCTCCATGAAGAAGCTGCTCAGTTGCCGTTTGATCGATGTCTACTTTATAAGCTTGTCAAAATGAGAATAAAATATTTTTGTTCAAAGAAGCTTCTGTCTGGACATGTGATTAATTTTGGATGATGTTTCAAATAATGTGTTTGATATCCGATGCAGATTTTATTTGATTTTTTTAGCTTTTTGACTTCATTGTGTAGCAATTGAATGACCCAACAGTGGACAACGATAAAGGTTGTGTTAACTTGAACCCTTTGCATTTGTTACACTGTCGGCCTTTCATCATTCCGCTGTTGCTATTCTCCATTCTCTTTTATCATCAAATGGGGAGAATATCTGAGGGCTACGACTATGTGCCCGCGCTGCATCACGCACGTCTTTTCTTCCCTTTGATTGGCTTTTTTTCCCTCTCCCCTCCGGCTGCGCCAGCATGGAATTAGGTCACTGCAGACACAAGTAAACATCAACTAAATAAAAGATAACTCTTACAAAGTGTTTCTCGCCAATGACCCGTGATCAATTCGCGCGAATGACCTCCCACCAGATGAGCTAACGATCACACTTTTTTACATATCCGTCTGTTTTCTTGTTTTTTTGTAACAATGGTCAACACATTTGTACTCAGTTTTTTTTTTTTTTTTAAATCATAGATACAAGTAAAGTTTTCTACCCTCGATTTTTTCTCTAGCATGTCACGTTTTAATAATAATAATAATAATAATAATAATATAATAATAATAATATAATAATAATAATAATGGTAACTGGAGTGCACTTATATAGCACTTTATCTTTACCTTATTGTTCCCAAAGCTGATCCATTCAAGCACACATTCGTACACCAATGGGAGGCTATTGCCGTGCAAGGCGCTGCCAGGTCCACTGGGAGCAAATTAGGGTTCAGTATCTTGCGCAAGGACCGTAATATTGTTTGTAATACAGTAATATATTTACTAATATTTATGGATTAGGTGTTCAGCAACAGGTGGAACTTTTTTTTCCTGAAACGCCATAGCGATAAATTACAATATATTGCGCAAGCTTTTACATCACTGAATGGGAACGGAAGCAGTGAATGTACCACTACACCATCAATGGCTGTCACTAAAACCACAATTGCATTAAGTCGGTCGGCATGTGTTGTTCCAATTGCTGTAACTTGGGTTTCTACTTCCTGTCAGGTCACTGGCAGGCTTTTGAGCCACTGTTGGCGCGGTGAATATACACATTGAAGATTATTTTTGTCCAATATAGTTAAGATTTTTTTTTTTCTGTGAAAAAAGGTACAAAAGTTCAAAGGAAATAGGCCTTTTCACATTATCATTTCAAATACAGTTCATGACGGATTTATATGTGAGTCGATTAGTATGTTACTAACAAGTGCTAACACAGAAGAAAAAAAAAAAATAACCATTTGTATGAAGACACCAATATGAAACAACCAAATGAAAAACAAGAAGTAAAGTGGCAAATGACGACATATTGATTGTCACCATTAGTAACCTCAAAATATCATTAAACTGAGGACCACCTATAACTAGCATTATAATATAGTACATCTTGGAACTAACTTGCCCTGCACTAACAACGAAAAAAAAAACTAGCGTTTGGCGCTTATTATTTTTTTTAATCAACCTACCTTGTAATGCTATGAAACTATCGCTCGGTTAGCCTGGCTGTCTCAGCATGAGTGCTGAAGACATTACAACGGTTTTGAATGGCAATGCTAGAAAATGAGATTTCACAGCGTTTTGCTCTCCTCTTTTGCTCCACTAACGAGCGGCGGCCTAAGCTGTTAGTGCCTTATTCCCGCAGGTAAAGGCTTTGTTTAAAAAAAAAAAAAAAAAAAAGTGGTGGGCCCAGCACAAAGGCTGGACTTTCTTTTATCTCTTACATGTCCATCGTTACTTGAGTCTCTGTATGCCAAAGTTGAAACACGGATAAAAGTAAGAAAGATGTCAGCAGCTTTACTTTTCAGTGCTACAGGCTAAATAAAATGTGGATTAGGAACAAATGGAAAAACAAAATAATAATAAAAAAAATACAGTCAAAATAATTACAAAAAAGCATTTAAAAGTAACAAAATACACATTTAAAAGAATGAAAAAAAAATCTGATTGAATTCTTGTAACACTCCAGTTTTTTTCTTGTAAAATTTCAGACATTCTTATAAGATGTTTTTTTTTAATTTGTGTAAAATCCTGTCTGATATTTTCTAGTAAAATTCAGACTAATGATTATAATTATTTGTATTTAAATAAATACATTATTTTAAAAAGTATTGTGGTCCTAATGTATATTGCAATTATTATATATACTTATACATGTTCATTTATACGATATTATTAAATATGAATAAAAAATGATCCATCTGCTGGTTACAATTGGTCAAATTCTGTTTTTAAATCAGAGATGCACGTAAACTTCTCTAGATTATTTTTTGTGCCGACTGCAAAACTACCCTCATCATAATAATATTGCAATAATATATGTAATATATTTATTAATATTTATGAATTAAAGGATTAGGTTCAGCAACAGGTGGACTTTTTTTCTGACAAATTATAGCAATGAATTACCAGATGTGATAGAAAAAAATAAGGACATGTTGAAATCTGTGTCAAAAATACTTTTAGGGACTCATAAAATCAAATTTGCTGTTGACCAGTGTTATAATAAGAGGTTGTTTTCATCTTTCTCCCAAACATCTCGCAACATGTTAGCTTACAAACAACTTGCAGACGGCGGAGGCAGGAGTTGCACACCTGGAGAGTGAAAGGTCGGTGGAGAAGGCGTGTTGCACACCACTGTCTCTGCCAGCAAGTTGTTATAAGGGTTAGTGTCGTGGGTGCGGAGGAGGGGGTTAGTGAGGAGGTAGTTGCCGGTCATGCCTAAAATAACAGAAGAAAAAAAAAAAAAGAGAGAAATGTCAGTATGGACATTCAAGAAAAAGTGAAGGAAAGCACCCTGACAAAATTGGCGCACCCCTACGCCCGGCATCACAACCACGCTAATCTCACTCCCCTGTCAAAATAATCAAAACAAAGCCCATTTAGTCTCTGGCTACATTCATTTTACCAAGTAGAACAGCCTTTCCCAAATGTTTAAAGCCTTCAACCTCCCCGTCAAAGTTGGTACACCCCTATCGCCGGCATCGTAAAAATAAAAATAAAAATCTCAACAAACCCTGTTAAACACAAAGCGCGTCGATTGATTTTACATAAACTTTGTAAGACGCACACCCATTTCAACACCCCGACAATGTTGACATCCCTAACTCAGCATCACAAATCTGAAATAAGCCCATATTGCGTATAGCTAGTGTGGCTGTAAAAAGTCGACACACCCCTTTTAAATGCCAGGTTTATGACTCTTGTAACTGGGAAGTGACTGTTCAGAATGAACCAATAGCATTCAAACTCATGTTAAACGGGATTCAAAACACACCTGTCAACATTTCATATGCCTCTGATTAACAAACACAGCTCAACTTTTCTAGGAGGCTTTTCTTAGTCAGCGCTTACAAGTGCAAGGCATGGTCCTCGAGAGAGCTCCCATGGCATCATAGGGATCTCATTATTCAAAGGTATCAGTCAGGAAGTGAAGACAATCATCATCAAGTGGAGAAAATATGGCAAAACTTTGCCAAGAAGCGATTGTACCTCCAAAACTGACAAAAAGTTGAGAAATAAAATGGTAGGGGAGGGGAAAGCAAGTCAGGAAATGCCTACTAACCTAATTTGTAAGCTAATCACGTTCTTTAATATAACAACAAAGTTAGCGCAATGCTATCCCGGGACCACAGCCACAATTCCCACCTAAAAAATCCAAACAAATCCCATTTAGCATCTAGCTTGAAGTTGACGCACCCCAGCAGTACTTGTTTTGGAGGAAAAAGAAAAAAAAAAAAAGGCCACACTCGGGAAGCATAAAGACATTGCCCTTCGCGAGACATTATCCAAACAAGCAGTCAAACTATATTAGCCCGACATGTGTTGACAACGCGATCATCCGCAGCGCTTTGCGAAACAAATTCCGCCATACAAAATCATCCAGTCGAGACGCAAGACAAAACACAGCATTCTTATCACCCGCCGCATGCTGCTTATGTAAAGAATATAACGAGTCATCTCGCTCATTTAGATTTAGGTCGACAAGCTCTCTCTTTCTCTCTATTGGCACGCTTTTTTAGAAAAAAAAAAAAAAAGCTTGAGATTTCTAATTATGTTCCAAATCTGCAGCGGCGCAGCGGGGAGCTTTGGCAGTGCCGGGATCCATCCCAAAACATGCTCTGACCTCCGCCTGACTCACTCATCCCTCCCCGCCTTCCTCCTGACAAGCTCTGCAGGCTGCGGATGAGTGAGGAGAGGCATCTCCTGTCACAAGCGCCGCTATTTCAAAACATCAGGCCTGCTGAAACATCACAACTTTTTTTAAATTTTTTTTTTTATTTTTATTTTTTAGAGATGATCCAAAAAGCAGCAGCGGTAGCTCCGGACTTTGTGATATGCTATTGTGTGCTATTTTTGAACGCTTAATACTAAGAGAGACAAGCAAAAATAAATAAATAAATAAAAGCATTCAAGTCTGCATCCTTCGCACCGCCGCCTCCATTAAAGCGACAGACAGCGAGCTCCGTCTCAAAGAGAATAACGTCGGGCGGCCTGCTTACCCTGGTTGAGCGTGGAGGTGCTGTTTATGTCTCCCGAGATGAAGGAGGATTCCGTCTGCTTCCTCACCGTGTCGTTCCACATGCGCCTGATGCGGCTCTGCGTGCACACAGGGAGGGAGGCGCGGATCAACAGGGTGTCGCCGCGAGCGTTTAAGTGGCTTACCGTCTTCAACCTCGCTTTGCCGACGCGACGCTACTGATCTAAAAATGGCTAATTGAAAGATTTTATCACTCTGTGGTTCTCTGTAAGCAGGCATTCCTCAACAATTCCCAAAAGAAATCATTAAATGGATCTAAATGAGTGATTTGCAACCGCAAATGTGCTATGGTGAATTATCCAATTTCATTTCATTGGTCTAAAAATGATTAAATTGGTACAAATAATGTATCTTTGTGTTACGATCTTTTCCAGCGACGTATAATGACACGCAGAATAATTAAGTGGCAACTACCGGTATCCTGTATTTCCACTTGGAATAAAAGCGTTTTTGGTATCTTAACTCATTCACTGCCATTGACGAATTTACTTGACTTTTCATAGTCCAGCCACTCAATCCCAGGAATTTACTGTAATTTTGTGGAATATAAATTAAGCGGCAAAATGCACCCGTTTTTAGCCACCTCTGGGGGCGGCCATTTTGTCTTCTGTTGACTGAAAATGACATCACAACTGCTCACAACGACTGACCAGTTTTCTGAATCTGAGCCGTGATTGGTCGTTGTGAGCAGTTGTGATGTCATTTTCAGTCGACAGACGAGAAAATGGCCGCCCCCGGAGATGGCTAAAAAGCTAGTGGGCTTGCATAGAACTATGTGCGCAAATAGAGGAAAATGCAGATCCAGGAAAAAGGTCACAGCCACACAACAGCCTAGCTCAAGTCACCTAACAATCATTTTCTTGACATTTTGTTTTGATTAGATTTAATTTTGTTTTCCTGTGTCTCTTGTTCATGTCTCCTGAGTCAGTAGTATTTCGTATTTAGTTTCCTGGTTTATTTCAGTCCGTGTCAGTGTTTACCTCTTGTTCCTTTTCTTTTTAACCTCACAACAACTACAACTGTCCATTTTCACAATCAAATGCGGCCCAAATTGAGCACATTTCTTTTCCCACTAGTCTACTAGATGCTGCGTCCAGGGCTGTGTTGCGCCAATATCGTTGGCGACGTGAGCGCCAGGGTGTTAAGCTTCACAGCCCCTTTCTGCCCCGCCTTGACACCCTATTCCGTGCCGAGACCTTTCACACCGAGCATCCCCCCCCAAAAAATCCCCTCTCTTCCTCTTCTCCCAACCCACACACACTCTCTCTGCGGCTCTTTAATCTCCTTACCACTTTGTCTTATTGAACAGTTTTCGTGCGTTTGTGCTTGGAGGTCTGCTCCTGAATCCAGACCTTTGAGAGAAACAACGGCGCCGAGATGACTGATTCACGCGGCGTCGACATGCCTCACTCCGAGGAACCATCAATCCGCCGAGCGCCGCGGGGAGCATGAATGAACACGGCGGTAAAGACTAGTCAAGCTGCGGCATCGCAACTGTAGTCTACTTGTGAGGCCACGTTGGCATGATTACGCGTCCAAGCAAGCAATCAGAATGGAAAAACTGACGTTATTTAGGGGGGATTTTTGGGTGTGCGGTCTTGTTTTTGCGATTACCGACCTGGGTAGCGGAAGAGTAGCGCGCCGTGGTCCGAGACGTGGCGGTCTTTACCGAGCCGTGGGGGCCCTCGGGCGGCAGGGTGCCGCGGCACTGAGACTGCCGGAAACATTTGCTGTACTCTTTGCGGACCTGCACAGGAAAAAGGACAGGTCACAAAACACACACAAAAAAAGGTGCATGTTCTGTATCTTTTATCGAATATCACTGACAGCTGACGATCCAATTTTGGTGTGAAAAAAAAAAAAAAATCAAGTATTTTAGACGGAAGGGTGTGCAGGATGTGCTGTGTCCAGACCACATTAACCATTACTATAACAGAACCAAAAAAAAAAAAAAATCTTTTGTTGATGATTTTTCACTGATTCAAATGACTCAGTGGCAACGTTTTATGCAGCTTTTCCTGGCTTAGTTTTGGAAATGAAATTAAAAAAAAAAAAAAAAAAAAAAAAAAAAATCCCTTTACCCTTTTGGGACAGACAACGGCGTGCTTGTTGATTTTTGATGGATTCAAACCACTATGCCGAACAAGCACATAGCTTAATCCAGTTTTATCTGTGCTTGCTTTGGAAATGAAGCAAACAAAAATCCCTTCAACATGTTGGAGAAATCTGACAAAGGTAAAATGAAGTGTGCATCATTGGCAGGAAGCATGGTCTATATGACAATGATTAGACAACATGGTCCGCATTTCAGTCGGGATAGCTCCCACACTTTCACCAATTTTCTGTCTTTTTTTGACATTTTTCTTACCGCTCCGTCAACTATGTGTAAAATAATCTTCCCAATTTCTTTGTCCCATCACAGGTGAACGAAAAAAAATGCTGGCATTGACAATTCCCCCCCCCCCCCCAATTAATATGATATAATGTCAACGTCCGTCCGTCATTTTGATGTAGTGCGGACACGCGCAGCCGTTGTGTGCGTGGCTTAGCGAGTGGTTATTTTGCAATCAAGCCTTACCTTCTTCTGCAGGAGGCAGTGGAAGATGAAGATGAACATTCCTTGAAGGGTGTTAAAGATGGTGAAGAGATACGCCATCACAACGGAGGACTCGTTGAGGAAGAACAGGCCGAAGGACCACGTGAGGCCCAAGAGACAAAGCAGGGCAAACGCTCCCAACACCCATGACCTGATGACGACGAGGGGAGGAGGGAAAAAAAATTATTTTGAGATCATTTTCTATTTTGAACAAGCCTACAAAGGAACGCAGGGTAACTGACGACACAAGGCATTGTGCTTTTGAGTTCCGAGACCGCAAAGGTAGCATGTCTTGCCTCGTCTGCTTCCAGGAAAAGCCTGGAGGAAACGCGATCACTTCGCAGTCAGTTTCAATGACGACTGCTTCTTCTTATGGATACACCGTCGACAAGTGAGATGCCCCCAGAGAGCGCGCGCGACTCCGAGAAACCTCAGCAGGAAAAATGAGACCCGAAATGTAGAAAGACAGCCCGGTGCGCGCGCAGAAGCGCATTTTAGCTCATAATCACACAGGATGTAACCTTCCGTTTAACTTTTGTACACGCGCGGCTGATTTGAGTTAGAGCCCGAATTAGAGGCAGTTAATGAGATGTGACAGCTGGGGATGAGGAGTCGAATGTGAGCTAAACAAGCTTTGATTAGGAAATCTATAAAAAGGAAAATGTGAAAAATGGGAGGAATTGGGACATTAATCATTTCGGCTTGTTGCAACGATGATCACTTTGGAGCTTGTCCTTCCGCGGTGTGTGCGACTGAATCCCTTTTTCTGAGAACTCCAGTCAAAAGGCACAAGAGGCGGCGTGATGCTGTCATCAAGAACCGAAAATAACTCGCAATATAGGACCTGATATAGTGAAGAATATATCGACCTACAACCTGCAGACAGAAATAGATCGTTTTTATGAAATGTTTTTTTCCTTTATACACTATACAATACAATGGTACCTCTAACGCATCCCTTTTTCATACTTTTCTATTATCTTTTTCTTTGTTTGTATGGACAAAAAAAAAAAAAAAAAGATTTTCTCCTTTTTTTCTTTTTCCTCGTTTTTAATTCACGTAAAACTATCGGAACGCTGCATAAACACATCTATCACATATCTATCTATCTACCTGTCTATCTGCACACATCTCTTAGCCAATGGGATGCCAGGAAGATGCTAGGCTAGCCAATGGCAGAGCAGCTATGAGTATGTTGCGTTCATGGAACTCCGGAGCTGCGAGTGGCAGCCCATACTTTTACCTTTCGTATCCTGATATTTCTTTCCTAACAAGAGGCAATATTTTCCTGTTGAGGCGTTTCGTAACTTGAAGATTTCGTATGAAGAGACGCTCGTACGTAGAGGTACCACTGTATGTTTTTATTTGCCAATTGAAGGGTATTAAATTTCCTTGAGAATTGTTCCTTTAGAAAAAGTCTGAAATGTGAGTACCATTTACTTCACTAGCCATCCATCCTTTAGTAGCATTAGTTTGGATTTTAGACTACGTGATGTGGTATGCTTTGGGCAGTGAGCTGTTTCTTTTCCCTCGGCAGAATTTCAAACCTGCCTATTGCGCTGGCATATGAAATCCTAAAACCCCGCCAAGTCTTCTACGGTTGTAATGGAAATTGACCAGAGCAGGCTGCTACGTGTGATCGGATAATAAAGTCTTCGGTGAAGCAGCATGTGGCTCATTGCCCACATTACTTTTGGGGTCCGTGTTCCAAGTAACTGTAAACCATTGTACAGTATATATTTGTGGTCACAGCACATAGCACAGTCTGACAGGAGCTGCCATGGCAGTCGCAAGAACTGCCAGGCCGCATTCCATACGTCAACTCTGTACAACCTCGACATAAAATGACTGAAATTCCTGGTCCTGGAACTGGTCCGTATTTTAAATGGACATATACCTTCATAGTTTCAGTAATAGTACGTTATTATTGTCTGTTTTTAGACTGAGCAACAGCTGATCCTCCCTGAGGGTCGCCCCCTCACCTGATACCACCCAGCCTGGAAGAGTCGGGTTTCATGGAGGTGGAATGCTTCACCATCTTGGACATGGTCACCACCAGGAAGATGACGTTGACCTGTCAAAACAAACACGTGTCAGACTCCAACACGATGCACTTAGGGCGGCGTCCGATTCCCTCATCGACTGGCTCCCGTCCATATTGGTTTTGTCTCGCTAAAACGACGACCATTATACGGCGGCGGGACCTTTACCTAGCGGAAAATTAAATACTTCAGCAGATCATTAAAGATTTCCGGGCAACAGCGGCGGGGGTTAACGAGAGGTTAATGCGAGCGCTCGACCTCACGCGGCGCCGATCTTCAACACAGGTGACAATATGCTTAATCCGCGGCACGCACACGCACGCGTCCGGCAGTGAAAATGATCAGGAAGGCGTAGACAAAAGGCTCCAGACAAGCGTTTGAGGGGAAAAGAATGAAGATAAGGTGAGGTGCCACATTTTTCGAGCCGTTCATCCCGACATGTTTTCCAACATTCCTGGGTGTGTGTCTCAGGAAGCACCGGAGGGCTCGTAGCCAGCGTGGGGAAAGGGAAAGAGGCAGGCTTCAATTTCGCATAACACCTTTGAAATGAAGTCCAGCACTTTCCGTAGTATGGACTAAAAGAAACTATGCGTGCCTATTAAAAACCTGATGAACTGCCTGACGTGACAGGAATAGACTCTAACGACTGTATTCCATCTTACAGTTGGCAGGAGATGTTTACTCGGGGGAGAGACATCGAATTTGGGGCAATGTGGACGGATGGAGGGAGGCGTTTATTTCCCTTCTAAATATAATTCACATTTATTCTTAAAATGAAAAAAAATATATATATTGCTTAAATTGCTTGCTTTAATACCCCTCATGGATACTTAAATCTATCTAGAGACTGTTGACGTGCTGCTGTTTTGGTTAGCAATGGAGTTGAAGTGAGCCGAGCAGTTAACGCTTTAGAGATGAGTGAGATAATTGATAGTCAGTGAGAAGAGGAGGCGCGTTTGAGGAGGGCATTCAAATAACACACCTAGTGATTGAGACATGGCGTTTATTAGAGTAAGGGGCACTATTTGAGGAAATACAGATACAGTGATACCACTTTTTCCCGAGGTGGAAAAAAACGAGTGCATTTTCCATCGATTTAGTGGAAATTTATTGTGAACTGCTGTAATTACAGTTACTACCTGTTTTTGTTTTCCTGGCGGGGTAAAAGAAGGCCTCTAATTGAAGGAAGGCATTTATTTAGTTGAAGATACACGTGACAATTAATTGAAACCATACATAGTGTATATATGGCCAATATTTGAGGGAGTATAGTATTTTTCTTAACTGAGGTAACTTAAAAAAGGTCTATTTGTCTTTTATTTGAGGAAGGCGTTTATTTGGTGGATAACATCTTTTATTCTGAACTGATAAAGTTAAAGTTACTATTAAACTGGTTTGTTCCCCCCTGGTGGGTTAAAAGGAGTCATCTATTTGAAGGAAGATGTTTATTCAATGACACAGACAGGAAACTAATTGAGACATGGCGTCTATTGGTGTTGGAGCCACTATGTGAGCAAATTCGGATTAAGAGTATAGAATGAACATGCAGGAAATTGGGAGAAAATGTTCAATCTTGTTCAGCACAAAGGCGTTTGTTGGGGTTATTCCACTCTAAAAGGGCCTCGCTCTCCAAAAAGTTGAAATCATAACCAATCATAATAATCAGAACTGTCCAATAGGCTTGATAAGATCGAGATGTTGAACAATTGGTTGCGTTAGAGACATTGTCCTACTGCTAGCAACCATAAATTGTACATTGAAAAAAAAAAACCCGACCTCTGGAAGTAGAATCAAGCCTTCTCATCTTTGCCGGATTTTCTCATTCAAAGTGAACTCTCGAGTACCTTGAAATCTCCTCCACTGTATTCCCATAGGAGTGCATTGTGAAGCGGAAAAGGTTGTTTGCAGCCAAAACAAAGGGGAAGCGTGCGGGGAAAGTCAACGAGCGGAAGGCTAGGACATCGTATTCCGCACGGTTTGGTCTCGGGGTTCCGCTGTGGTTGACTTGTGTCTGCATGACGCATTGAAGGCGGTAACGGCAACATCTGATAAGATGGACAGGAGGAGGCGTTTCAGGCTCTGGGGGTCTTTTTTACTCGCCTGCCAAATTCATCCGAAAATAAGCATCTCTGCCAATATGGAGCTTTGAGGTTACGCATGAATTTATAAGCTATGGACAGACGGACATAGCAGTTTTGTGTACGGATGCGTGTCCGTACTTCCTCCCTGTCATCGCCCACTTAAAATAGATATTTTTTTTTAATGGGGGCGTCTGGTTGCTCATGCTAGCAACTGTTAGTGACATCAGCAATAACCTCCAGACAGATAGAAGTGAATGTATATCAATGTAGTATTTGCAAAGGAGATGGGGAAAAATTAAAACAACTACTGCTCTTTTGTAACAAATAATTCCAAATTTGGTCTCACAAATTTGATTTCATGTTTGTAGGTTTGGCATGTTTTCATGCTGCACCTCTAACTAGTATAAATGTAGTCTTCACAGCCAAAACTTAAAGGGAAAACCGAGGTATTACCGTTTTTCTCCTGGCCGTTAATTAAAAAACAAGCTACTACTTGAAGAAACACTGTACTGCCCTGATCTGACATAAGTACAAGCTCTTTTTTTCTGGGGGAGACAAAAAGGTGGAGGGAGGCGTTCGTTTAGTAGATGACACACCTGGTGACTAATTGATACATGCTGTTGATTAGCGTTGGGGCCACTATGTGAGGAAACGGTATTTTTGTGAACCGAGCTAAGTGGTATTGATGTTGTAGTATCAGCGTATTTTTATGAGTAAGTACCCTACCTCTAACTAATATACAGTAAATATAGTGTGGACATTCAGTGTTATGTATTGATTAAATGATCAATCCAAAAGGGCACACTCAGACAATAAAACACCTGTCAGTATCCCATTCCAATACTTTTGTTCAAATGTAAAATGAGTGGGTTCAACCAAAAGGTCTTCTAAATTGTGTATCCGGCAGGGGGGGGACGGGACATGATCCTCCGCTAAAGGTCGTATGGCCCACCCACTCGCCGCTTCCATTTTGTTTTCCCACCGAGCAAATGACCTTCATGCCCGAGACGACTCTTGATGAGACCGTCCTCCTCCTCCGCCGCGCAACCCTTTAAGTTGTTTCCGATTCCGGAGGATTTTTCACGGCCGAGTGGATGCCGCTGATGTCCTTGTGTCAGCAGCGCTAATGGCGCCGCTTGGCTTTCATGCAAATTGATCCGTAGACGGCTTGCATTACCAAAAAAGAAAAAAAAAAAAAAAATCCATAACGTGTTTTCAAAGCTTTTCTTCGGAGAAACTCAACTTACCACGATTACAAAAGTGACTGGCCCGATGAAGCTCCAGATGAAATGGTTGTCCACCCGCAGCCAGCACCTGGAGAGGACAAAAAGGGGGCGGTCATTAAATCACCTCAATGCCAAAACAAGGTTACGTCTCAGCGTAAGAGGCCGCAGCGGTACAAGTGCCCACACACAGAGCTACATTAATGACGTATTATGAATGAGCCCATCTGTCCATTTAAAAATCTAATGTAACACTTGAGCCCAGAAGCTCGCACGCCCTGTCTAATTACAGCCGATGTAATTTTAGCTTTCAAACGTAGTGCGAATGGGACACATAGCCCATTAATGCTCCTGCGGAAAATGGCATGAAATGGTAATCGTTTTTTGCTTATTAACTCATATGCTGTAGATGGTCACAAATCAATGACAAAAATATGTAAATAAAATTGTGGTACATAGAGATGCGTTAAATACTAAATGAATATGTACTTAATCAACTGTCAAATGTGAATTGGCCCGAATAAAATCGATGTGCGCTCCAGTCATGGCCGTCTGAATGACGTTTTTCTATTTCATTTGAAAATGCTTCGGATTGCACCTAAATGAAAATCAGATGCTATCCAATTAAATTTTCACTTATACGCTATGATTTAAAGTGTGGTTAACTCATTCACTGCCAGACATAGTGCAGCCCTCTTTTACCCTAACGTTTGAAAAATCAAAAAAAATATCTGTAAATAAGTTCCTGGGACTGAATGGCTGGACTGTGAAAAGACGAGTAAATTCGTCAATAGCAGTGAATGAGTTAAATGTTAAGTTAGTGCATCAAACAGTAGTGCGTTCAAACTTCCATCACTTTGCTCCCACGCTGCTTCTCTGTCCTTTGCTGTGGCAGCTGTTTTTTGTTTTTGACTATATTTTCTATAGTCACGATGCACCCGCAGTAGCACCTCCAATTCCAAAGGGGTAGAAAGTAACTTGACATTTTTCTCTCTGTTGCCATGGTGAATGGAGCTCAATTGATTTTTGTTGTGGTCATGCCTACTCTCAGCCCAACGTGAACATACTGTTGAGTGAGGAAATTCAGATCAGCTGTTCTGGAAGTCAATACTCAGTTTTGGATTTCAGAGGATTCATATTCAGTTTTTCACCCACAGACTGCTCTTTTCTTTACATATTGGTTGTTGTTGTAAAAAAACTAATCGGAAAGTGGGGTAACATTTCTTGTTTGAATATTTCATCATCCATGTCATCCGGGAAGGCTTCAGAGTATATATAGCTGCTGTTCAGCCACATTGAGAGGAACCAGATGAGGTGGCTTGGGCATCTGTTTAGGATGGCGAAATGCTCTGGGCACGGACCACCTGGAGGAGACCCCCGGGATGACCGAGGACAAACTGGAGAGACTATGTCTCAAAGCTGGGCAAGGAAGGCCTTGAGATCCCTCCGGAAGAGATAGCCGAAGTGGCTCGGGGGAGGAAGTCTGGGTTTCCCTGCTTAGGCAGCTCCCCCTGCAACCTGACTCTGGATGAAAGAAATGAAAATGGAAGAAAATGGATGGATGGACACACCTGGGCAGTGATTTATTCCATTGCTCACATGAAAAAATGGGTGTGCCTGAACAAAAGGTCATCCAGAGCATCAAACAGCTGCAGCTGTTCAAAGAGTTCAAGTAAACATGGGGAAGCAGCGTTGAGCTGTCATGCTGCACGAAAATAGAATAAAATGCCAACAGAAGTGAAGTCAGCCCCAAGTGTAAACGCTTTTAAATCCAGGGTAAACACTTTTCTTCTTTCCCACACCTTTGATTAAAGTCTTTGAAACATTTTTAAATCATTTTCACAGTACAGTCTTTTAGCAATTTTAGAAATTTATTTCTTTGCTTTTAAATGTTTTTAAAGGCTTCTGTTAATGTGATTAAATGTTATCAATGTACGGTCTTTTAGTCATTTTGGTCAGCTACTTTTTATTTTTCTCCGCTTTGCTTCTGAATGTTGTTAGCTGTTGTAATAAATCCACCTTTAATTGCCCCGGCTTCAAAGTTGTGGATAGGATCCAGACGTCTCATATTTGTCACATATTCATCTTTGTCTGTCAAACCCAAGTAGAATTGGCCTCATCGTCTCAATAATTTTGGAGAAGACCGTAAAGTAGACCTTGGTGCAGCCGTCGTCAGAGAGGAAGCGGTGAGTGCACTTTAGCAACAAAAGTGTGCTAAACCGATAGGAATGATGACGCAAAGAAAAAAAAAAAAAACTAAATTAGAACACAGCAGTGCTACAAATCATGTTTTTTTTTCTTCTTCTTTTTGCTGGCCAGCAGAAGAGAAACACATAAACTTTTAACTGACAAGGTCGGCAATTACCCGTGTGCAAAGAATAAAAAGCCCTGTAGGTCAGAGTAGCAAGCCGGCGCATTCATTAGTGTTGCGGCTTTACTCTTAGCCAGTGACAGGGTGTAAATTTGCTGCCGGGCCAGAGAAGAGGTAGAGAAGAGGTACACTGCTCTTTGTGGTATCACGAACATTAACAAGGGAGTGACTGGGTGGATGGGTGAGGAATCGCCGGCGACGCACTTACGCTCGCGCTGTGCCGTAGCTGCGGTAGTCGACGGCTGCCGAGATGCCCACCACCGCTGCCGGGAAGAGGTAGCCGGCCACGTAGTAGTACTTGCGGCGGGAGAACTCGCTCTCGAACACCTCCACCAGCATGAGGTACAACTGCACGCCCTCCAGGCACATCCAGGCGAAAGCTGCCAGGAAGCAGAAGTGGAGGACGCCGGCGATGATGGAGCACACCAGCTGACGGGGGAAAAGGAGAAGGAGATAAATTAGGGGGGAATCTCATGAAATCTTAGCTCATTTGGTGGAAACTTTTGGATGATAAGGGGAGTTGAATGCTGAAATGTTCATGTAAGTTTATGTATACAAATAATGTAGGACTTTTGCTAATTCGGATGCACAGTGAGCTGGCCACTAGGTATTCCCTTGCTATTACATGTCTGCCACTTTATTTGAGCTCTTCCTTATTCATTTTCAGTTGTGCTATTTGGTCCCAGGTACGCAGAAGTGTATCCCAGATGACTGGGTGAGAGGCAGGCTACACCGTGGACTGGCCGCCAGCCAATCGGAGGGCTCAAACAAGCATATTAAAAATAAATTTTCACAACTATGGACAAACTGATGAATCGGCCCCACCTTGAGGTGGATGTGAGACGGCAATTTAAACTGGTTACCACGGCGGCGCCGACCACTGGTTTGCGGTACCTTAGGTTCGGTCATGTTGATGCCCACGAGGAAGACGAGCTCGCCGACGAAGAGGTTGAGGCAGAGGTTTTTGTGGATGGTGTTGCGGTCGCTCTGCAGGCCCTTGAAGAAGCAAAAGGTGTACAGGCTGATAGCCAGGCACACCAGCGACACGGCGATTCCCATCCGAGTGATGACGGTGAGGAGGAGCTCGTGGACGCTCCCCTTGCCCTGTGGTCAACATAACAATAACGAATACAAATATTTCAATCCGCCTACGATCAACGATAGCGGGAAACGTAAAAAGAAGGCGGACTAAGCATAGGCAGAAATACATTTTTCTCTAAGTATCGTTGATTTGAGCAGAAGCCATTTCCTCCGTACAAATAATACAACACTATGACATTACTTTTTAAACAATATTATATATAAATAGAAATATACAGTACAAAGTACACATGTTCATGCGACGTAGGCTTTCGTAAATGTCTATACTTTGTGAAGATGATGTCTTTTATTTGTTTTTAAACTGTCTTATGTTTAGGATGTTCTGTACATCTATTCTTAACATATTCCAAAGTTGAACTCCATGAATACTAAACGGTTAAATACGGCAGCGCCGACCACGGGTTTGCGGAGACTCTTATTCCTTCAATTGTAGAGTGTAATGGGCATGCATTTGAGAGGAGGCCTTTATCTATCTATCTATCTATCCATCCATCTATCAAGCTAGCTGGCTAGCCAGCTAGCTAGCTAACTGACTATATACTGTAAATATCTATCCATCTATCTATCTATCTATCTATCTATCTATCTATTTTTACACATGCTTGGGTATGGGTGGAACTAGACTTGCTCGTGTCTATTAATTGGTGAAAGTACCATAATAGTTTGTCAATTCGTATGATTCCTCAAATAGGGGGAGGGAGGGATGTATTTACTGAACATGTGTACAAGCTTGTGTACTGAGTCAAGTTTGACATGGGAGGCATTTATTTTTCTGTTTTGTTATGGATGGGGCATGGCTTTATTGCAGGAGCTGGTCGTGTTTGTTAACTGGTCTATTGGAGGGGAGATGTTCATTGTGGACCGTTGGGATTTCTATCTAAAGTTTGCAATTTGGTCAGGCTTGTTTGGCCTTGCCGGAGGTCTGCGGCCCACCGAGTGCCATTTGGAGTGAGCTGGAACGCAGAGCTACTTGTGCCGGTTTCATCTTTCTGAGGTCAAAGATCTATAAAGCAAGCCTATTTCACACAAATGTGAAAATAGCAGAGTGCCGCACACAAAATATCACTCCTGCAAGTCGGGCAAATCCTCCTGTGATATTTGCACTTTTATTGAGGGCGAGGGCCGTGGCGGAGGTGCTGCGAAGGCAATTGGCGAGAGGCTAAGCCCTGCCTCAGGGGGCTCTGGTTTCAAGCTGCGGTTAAGGTTGAGGTTAAGACAGATGACGGGGGACAGGGTTCACGAGCGGGGGACGTATTATTAAATCAGCCACAAACCGATCCCCCGCATATATGACGGCCGCTATCCTTGCTACATTTGCCATTTGTCATGTAATTAAATTGTAATTTCATTTTGTGACCAAAACGCTGGGCCGACCACTTCATAAGAGGGACGAAGGGGGAAGTTTAAGTTGCGGTCGTCCCGTTTTCAGCGCAATTCTCCGCGACGTATGCATGAAATATTAGACAGTGACCACAGTGAAATATAATTAGCTCCGATAATGGCGTAATACCGCTTCAGACCGAGCCGCCGTTTCACTCCTTTAATGTAGCGGCCTGCTTCATTTCTGCACCTCCTCCGGAAATAATCAAATTAACTCCCGCTGACGCGCCATTCTCATGCTCGTCGTCGTCATCTAGGTCAGACGACAACCCCCGGCAGAGAGTACTTGGCAACTAATTCAGAGTCCGCCTTTTGTACATGTTTGTTTACAGGTGGGGCTAGCCATGCTAGTGTACGTTAATTGGTTGACACATGCAGGGACCAATGAAAAAAAAAAACAAGCTCATTTTCTCAAATATTGGCGAGGGGTAGACATGGTAGAAAAAAAGAGAGATCTATTTGAGCTGAAGCCGTCATTTACTCGATTGCAGAGATTACTTGGCCTTTAGAGAGGAGGCCTTTATTTGTATAAACGTTTGTGTTTGGGTGGAGCTACGTGCAAGAGTCCATTAATTGGTCGAGATATCTAATGGAAGGCAGGCATTTATTTATGGACAATGCTTTATGCTAAGCTAATGCTTCAACCACACACCGATTGAAGAGAAAAAAAAAGATATATATATATACATATATATATATATACATATATATATATACATATATATATATATATATATATATATATAGATATACACTTTGTACTTCCTCAAACTGCCTTGCCGTGCTTTTTTTTCCTCTCAACCTGAGAGAGCGCTAGCCTGTATTTGAGAGGAGGCCTTTCTTTTTTTTTTTTTTAATTCATTTTACTTTTGACTTTATTTTAGTTCACTTTGAGAATCACTTCTCTCGGTTGACCGAGAGGTATCGCCAGCCTCCCCCGCTTACCACATTGCCCCGGTGGGCCATGAGGATGGCGAAGTTGGTGAGGTGATTGCAGGAGCACGTGGTGTGACTCCTGTTGGTGTCCAGCAGCTTGCAGCCCTGAGTGGACCAGTATCCCATCATGCTCCGCTCGGAATAATTCCAGAAGGAACAGTTGGGATTGTAGTAGTTCTCCTTCTGCAAAAAAAAAAAAAACACAAAAAAAAACCCCAATTAATCATACATGAGCGGCGCGTTGCAATATGCATGGCCGCACCTTGTACATTTTCAAGCCTCTGTTTGCCCCGGAGGATGTACAGCGGCGAGGGGAGCGCGTCTTGTACAAATAAGTGTCAATTTATATTCTTTGAGTGCGCGCCATGGTGGGAAGGAAGCGCATGAAAGAGATCCAAATTAAGGAATAAAAGAAAGACAACGATAAGACGCGACAGGGGTTACTATGGTAATGCGCGGATGGAAGTCGACTCGTTTCGAGGATTCCTCTCGTCTGTTTTTTTCTGATCTCTGCTAATTGCTACGTGTGACACACAAGCACAACATTGATGTTTTCCCTCTTTATTGGAATGGCGTTTGTTGAAGTCGTCAGATTTGGGCACGCGCAGCTGCGGTCTCGAGAGCGCGGAGGGCGGGCGGCGGGGGGCCTTACATCCAGGTGCTCCAGCGTGAAGACAACGGGGTCGGCCACAAATACGCGGCTGGACTCCTTGGTGATGGAGGCGGAGAGGATGTGGGAGTTGACCGTGAGGGAGAGGTTATGTCTGCCGGCGTCCCCGAGGCCCCGCAGCGTGGCGTTCTGCGTGCTGAGGAACTGACCCAGGTGTTTGTACAGCACGAAGACCAGCTTGGCCACACCTGCAACACATCACGCTCATGAAAGCGGCGGGGGAGGAGAACACACACGCAGGCATGAAATCAAGCTCAGAGCAAAAAGAAAGATGACACGTGAGGGATTTGCTTTTTTCCCCTGTTGTGTGTGTGTGGGGGGGCAGGGGAAGCGGTTAATTGTTTACGTGGGGTTCTGTTTTACTTTTTCTAATTTAATGTGTCGGATGTTTTCTACTTTTCCTGTTTAAACTGTGGGTTATTCCATTTATTATTAATTGTATTGTTTTTTTATGTGCATATTTTGTTTATTAATATGTTTTTAAAAATAGTCATTTTTTAGTTAGGGTAATCCTATTTATTGATTTATTGATTTCATATATGTTAATATACCTTCTTGTTTGCAGAATATGTATTTTTTTTAATCTTAGATAATCTAATTGTACTTATTTCCCCTTGTTTACTTTATGAGAACATACATTTTCACCATTACTATTATTTTTTATGTTTATCATTTTATTTTGCCATTCAAATAAAATCTATAATACTTTTACATGCTGCTTATAAATTAGTTAAAATAAATACATATATTTTTTTATATTTCAATTTAATTGTATTCAATTCATTAAGCCAATGCCAGTTTGTTTTTATTGGGAAAATGCATTATGATCGATCAGTTTTTTAACATAATTTTCAATACAACATATATTACTGAAATAATTCTAGATACTAATGTGTTGTCATTTATAGCGATGAACTATAGTATACCGTTTGAGAGAAAAAAATGCCACCTGTTGCTGAAGCTAACCCATATGAATAACTACATATATTACTATATTCCATAATTCATAAATATTACAAAATATGTTACTACATTATATATTATATTATTTATCATATACTATTATCATTATTATTATTATGAAAACCTGATGAGAAAAACTAGGGCAAGATTCGGAATCAGCGCACAAATTTACATCTACAATTTACAACAATTTTATCACTGATATGTAAATAAACAAAATTTGTTGACCATTGACCAGTGCTGCTCTCTCATATTGAGAACCCATTTTTCAGTCAGACAAATGGCATGCGTGTACAATGTCTCCCACGCGCTTGATATTGTGTCCGCACAATGTTTCATGACAAGCAGCGGGGACTCCAGAAGCACCTCCCCTCCAAAGTATTTTAATTAACTGTTCACATCTTCATTAATAAAGAACATACCAGTGCTAAAGGCTATTGTCAGGCAATTGTGTGCTCTCACCATTTTTACTGTTGACTTTGACCGTGTTGGAGGAGAGCTGAAGCGTGGATCCGCCCCTGCTGGTCTGTGGGAACCTGAAGTCCTGCACCTGGCCGTCTGTGCTCACCACGTACACATCCATCACTGAGAAGGGCGAATGGAGAGAGATGCATTAGTCATGGGGAAAAAAAAAAACCCCAATGTTTAATTAATAGAGCAAAAAAAAACAAAAACAACAACTGTCAGGTGCTTTTTGAGGTTCATTGTACCAGTGAGAGAACAAGACCCCATGCAGCGCCATTTACTTAACGGCAAATGTGTTTGTAGGCTGCTGGATATACAAGAAATAAATAACAACAAGGGGTTGTGCTTGCAGAAGGATGAGCGCGCAGCCTTCCTGCCGCATGAATGTCAAATATTCATAGGATCAAAAATATCATCGGGCTTTTACTTTGACGTCCTCTACCCCCCCTGTGGCTTTGGATAACTCTGGGCTCCATGAGCAAATCTCTCTGAAAATCCTCCAAATTCCCGCAGCCCCTCCTCCCCGCCGCCGCGCCAGCTGGCGGGTGGCGCTGCCTTTGATGTGCGAAATTACCGACGGGGTCAGGAGGACGCCGGGGCTCGCTCGCACCGGAAAATGGCCTGGCTTTCCGTAGCTAGATGGCTCCTGACAGACAAAGATGAGGGATTGCCCTCCGCTGGCCTTGGCTGTCCTTCTTGATTTTTTTGTACTTCCACCCAGTCTCCAGTGTTACTGACGCTCGCCCGGAGGTGTTGTTTGGGCCACCTGCTAATTGGATACGAGCAGCCGTACTGGCTTCTTTTCACCCCGTGAAAGGAGGTCGGATATGATATGTTCACTTCAGCTCAGCTCACCGGGTGACCGCTTGGGAATAGTAAAGTGACTCGATAGCTGCATCATCTACTTAAGCAACTATCTTGACAAGACTGCCAACAACGGCACGGTGGCCTAGTTGTTTCATGAAACATGAAATGTTGAAGTGGTACAGCCACAGATCTGTTTTCATTATTGTTGTAATCTGACCTATGATTTACTGATTTATGTTGATGACTCACTTGCTTGGTACAATGTTACGAAGTTGTTTATGTATCTGATATTGCTTATTGTAATATAGATTCATTAATTGCTTGGGTTTATTTAAAAAATCAGGGGAAGAAGGACTTGGAAAAAAAAAAAAATTTATATCTCATTATATTAAATCACAATCACAGTATTAAGGGGAAAAATGGCAATGAGATTATTTTTCAAAATTGTTCAGCCCTAGTGTGAAGAGCTGTTTTGTAAGGGTGGCCAATTAATCGACATCTAATCATAATTTCTCATGGCTTCTCTTGATCTTTATAACATTATAATTGAAGAAAAACGATTAATGTGCTGAGTTTTGGTTACAGTTAACTCCCGCAGGGGCATGCTTCGACACCCTTGAATTCACATTTTCCCCCCATTTTATTCACCGTATTTCTTCCCTGGTTTCCCCCTGTTGTTTATGAAAAACATATACTATACTTCAACATCAATCAACATAGTCATGATTATTATTTTTCCATAATCGCCCAGTTGTTCGTGCGCCCAGCGATTGGATGACAACCGGTATCCCGCTTCTCCCGCAAAATCAGCTGTGATAGGCTGCAGGACACCTGCGAGCTAAATGAGGATGAACGGTGTACAAGTAGAAATGGACGGATGACTGCCAGCGATATGCACGAACAGGAAGAAAAAGTGAACTGACCACAAATGGGATCTAGCGTCGCCCTTTTGGCACTGCACATCTGCAATTGGTGCCTAAACAGAAGGCCGCAAATATGTGCGCTGGGCTTTCCTCTGAAAACTCGAAACGGCGAAAAACACAAGCCAAACAACACAAACTGTGGAGGACAACAAGGGTCTCCAGTATTTTCATCTGAGGGGACACCGAGGGCATCTGTGTTTATTTTTGTCACTTCTGTTTGTGGCTTATACTCGCCGAAGCAGAGGATAGAGTGTGGAATAAAGCAAGTGCCCGAAAAGATGATAAAATCATTTTTACTAATACAATACGAGCTGAGTGTATGTGGAGCATGGATACAGAAACAAACACAAATACCCCAACCACCGCCGCTGCATCCACAGCTTTAAGCATGTGCTGTCATCCGAAGCTAACGCTGTTGGCTGATTCTAATCTGTGCCTCCAACAAAATTGAATACAGCTTTGCTTAACTTTCAGCGATTACATGATCGTGTTTCAGAAAGTGGTGTCATGTCTTTGACCAGCCTAGCTGGTCAAGTCATGGGTGACGAAACTCGGTGTGGGGGCAATCGATATGAAAATTGGCCAAATTGCGACAATCGCAGTTGCATTTTGGGAAATAGGCAATTGACAAAAGATTTTGAAGGAGCTATTATACGATAGGAGGTTCAGAACAGCACACAATGGCGCAGGAATACGTTGCAATGCTGCACAAAAATCATTTACAGTATGGCCTCAAAGTGTTTTTGATACAAAAATTACTACAGCGTTAGCATAAGTTAGTAGTGGTAGTTAGACTACTACTTCCGACTTAACATTTTTTTTTCTCAAGAATATGATCTGCGCAGGCCCACTAGTTGAAACAAGGATATTGTGTTTGTGGAATATGAGTTAAGCAAACAAATCCACCCATTTTTAGCCATTTCAGGGGGCGGCCATTTTGTTACTTCTGTCGATTGAAAATGACATCAGTTGCGCAGGGCTCAGGTAAAGACCAA
The DNA here is from genome assembly GCF_054856515.1 of Filicampus tigris. Classification (NCBI taxonomy): domain Eukaryota; kingdom Metazoa; phylum Chordata; class Actinopteri; order Syngnathiformes; family Syngnathidae; genus Filicampus; species Filicampus tigris. Next base: position 18,621,188 of record NC_141226.1, on the reverse strand, counting down.
TCACCTGTTTTCTACATGCAACATTAATTAGAATGCCTTGTTTCAACTAGTAGGTCTGCCTAAAACCTATTCTTGAAAAAAAAAAAAAAAATGTTCAGGTTGACTTCCACTTTAAGTACAACTTATGGTTACAATGGCGTCATAGGTATGGAATTCTGTCATAAACAGACACCAACTGTACTTGGGTGTATTCACAAAATTTGGGGCAGGCACTCCAAGGACCCAACTATTTGCATACAAGCAATTAAAAAGCACATTTTGCACAATCTGTCCTCAAGCTTGAGAAAAATGGGCCTTGGACTCTGAAATTCAGCTTTTGTCTACTGAGGTTCCTTATTACTTCAGAGAAACCTAAGAACTACCCACAGCTCATTAAAAAAAAAGTATTAATCAGAGCTCGGTCGGGGACAAAGCCGGCGATCGGCTCGAGTAACTGGCAGTTATGCGAGCAGGAGAGGAAAGCGAGGGCCGTGCGAGTGGAACAATGTCCTTCAAATGGCGTCTTTGTTTCGAGGCCTGGGAGTCTGTTCCCAGTTCATCCGGCCGCACGGCGCTCAACGAGGTGACTTTCCAGATTGAAAATCAATGAGGTAGAAGGCTTACCTGACCGATATCAACCGAAAAAAAAAAGAAAAGAAAAGAAAAGAAAAGAAAAGCACCCGTGGAGGATTATGCTTGTCTTCGAGCGGCGAAGACATTTCCATTCACTTAAACATGGCGGTCGGCCAGCCGGCAAGAGAAGTAATAGGCAGAGCATTGTGAGTGACAGGCGTTCTGGCTGATTGGCACGCCACTTACCGATGTTCTCGGCGGGCACTTTGACGATGGACGGCTCGATGAGGTTCTCGGCGAAGACGAAGGCCCCTTCCTCCAGGGTGTCCAGCATCATAGTGGCGACGTGCGTCTGCTCTGTGGAATTCATGTCTCGCCACGACTTCAGGGCCTCGGGCTTCAGCAGATTGTTCACAGTGTCCACGATGGCCTGTCACCATGGAGACGCAGGAAATGTCAGCCACGCACATTTAATAGCAAAACAGGGGAGGGAGGGAGGGCAACAGGGGGCGAACGATAAAAAGGGCATGCATGGCCGACAGTGACAACAGCTGATATATCGACAAAATTATGACCCGGGTCGTGATGGGGTTCGAGGAGGGGAACTCAACTGCTCCCGCTGAAGGGAAACGAACCAAAAAAAAAAAAAATCATCTTTTTCCGTCGCTCTTTTACTCGCTAATAATAATAATGACAAAATGCTGGAGGGAGAATGAACACAAACCACCAAATGTTTTTCCACACTAGTCAAAAAAATCCCCGCGAACAATATTTCTGTGCCCGTCATGACCTTGAAAGCTATTTTCCCCCCCAAGGAAGACGGGGCATTATCGTCAAATCCGTGTCCAAAGTGGCAGTCTGAGGCAAAACGGTGGAAAGGAATCGCCTTGTTTTCAATGTCAATCCTTTCATTTCCTGCTTTGTGATAAGCTGGAAGTAAGCTAAACATTCCACGCATGTATCATATGTTGATGAAACATCGCTGACCCTGGCAGCTCTAGTTCAAGACTCATTATTCTCCACTCTCTCGTTCATACTGTTTATTTTTATTGCGCAAGATGGTGGTTTCCATGAATAACGAGCGATAAGATCAATTACATAGTTTATATGACGTATACATTATGACAAAGCCCACCGTTGATTTTTTTTTTTTTTTTTTTTAACCCTATGTTTTACTGTATTTGTAGTAGTTGTGTAGTAGTTTACACACTGTGGCAGTTATCAAGAAAAATAGGTGAGAAGAGCGATCATGTTGTTTATATATTATTTATACATACTTTTTTGACTTTGTGGATTATTGTTGATCATTATGTTGATTTCTATTGTGCAACATACCAGGTACCATTAATAATTTGCGAGAGGAGCGATAATCGTATGTGTGATGAGGATGCTGCAGACTATTGTCTACTATTATTGTGGATTATTTGTAGTCTGTTGATGTATCAATATTTTATTATTTTACTACAGATCCTTTTATTTTCTTTCATGTTATTATGAATAACTTTCAAAGATATGTCCATATTACAGTGACTGTATGACACATCTACATTGCTTTTGACCCATGAAGGACGGGAGCGCATAACCGTGTTTCTACCACTAAAGCCGGGAGCGCTGTTGCGTGTTTCTCCCTTTAAAGCCGGGAGAGGGCATACGTCATTTTCTTTTATTAATCCAGTTCTGGGTCCCTTAGCCAATGAAATGCATCAGAATATACACGTGACGGTATCGTGAGTTGTCGGAGGATATCCGGAATTTTTTTGGAGGAGTAATGGCCGCACAGTCGATCGCGGGAGCTCTGCTCTAAGTCGCGGCAGTTATAAAGACGACACGCTTGCGGACTTTAAAGCCGTGAAACCATTCAAACGTGATGTATGGTTAAGATTGATGTTCGTAGACAATGACGATTTCAATGTCTTTGTAAGAGAATACAGCATGGTAATTACCACTCGATTTTTTTTTCAATTAATATAGTGCTTCACTTGCATCTTTGATTGAAACAGTAAAGATGAACAAACTCCTGCCTGTGTGAACGCCACATGTCTAAGCTCTCAAATTCTTTGGAATTATGTTTCTTTCTGCTACAGGGGCTGAGATATTAATTATTTTGTAGGTGGCGAAAATGTCAGGTTGTCAAGGGTGACTCCAAAGACGATGGTAGGTTTTAGAGAGTCTCACGAGGGGCTTGAGCTTTGGAGCGCACGAGTGACAATTTAACACTAGGTGCCATTAGTCCCAGTGTGAGCATCACAATAACGGTAATTAACCGCAACCAGCCACTGCTCGTAATGCCAATTAGTCATCGCTGTGATTATCCAAAACACTTAAATGACCACAGTCAGTCCCATCCGTTTGGCCGCATATGTTTTCCCGGAATAATGAGGAAGCAGCTCTCCCAAAAGTCTGCACTAATGATGAATGATGAACTACGACTGTATCCGGATATTCAGGCTTGGGAGCTAACTGTGTACTTGTGTGTGCGCGTGTGTCTAGGAAATCAAAGTTGATTACAGGGTTAGAGACAAGCAGGTGGATTTACAGTGTGCCCTCTTCTAGTAATGTTCCATCTTCAAGTGAAACCTGAAGCTTTTTAAAGCTTAAGTCAACCCAAACATATTTTTTCAAGAATATGTTCCCAGCAGGCCCACTAGTTGAAACACGGCATTCTGATTAATTTTGCATTTGTGGAATATAAGTTAAGCAGCAAAATGCACTCGTTTTTAGCCATTTCCGGGGGCGGCCATTTTGTCTCGTCTTTTGTCTGAAAATGACATCACAACTGCTCACAACGACCAATCATGGCTGACCTGTTTTCTGAATCTGAGCCGTGATTGGTCGTTGTGAGCAGTTGTGATGCCATTTTCAGTCGACAGAAGACAAAATGGCCGCCGCCGGGGATGGCTAAAAACAAGTGGATTAACACTTATTCCACAAACGCAATATTAATCAGAATGCCCTGTTTCAACTAGTGGGCTGGCATAGAACATACCCTTGAAAAACAAAATGTTTGCCTTGACTTTCACTTCAAACAACATTTTCAAATGTAATGAACACGCCACAACACATATGAATAAAAAAAATAAAAAAACCTATACTAGGGAAGAATAGTTCAGCGCGTTTTATGGGCCACCACAAAATGAACTGTGACCCATTCGGGGCCGCAACCCTATGTTTGGGAAACACTACATTATATCACAGACTAATGCTTTTCAAGTAGATACTAGGAGTGTAACGGTGATTCAAGAAGTACGGTACCTAGCTTGGTTTTAAGTATACTTTTTCGGTTCACATTGAGTACCAGTACAGGAACAAAATTCAAAACAGGAAAGTTTTTGTATAAAAAACAAAACAAAACAAAAAAAAAAAAGGATGTGTAAATCTTTTCTTTTTAAGAAAGCGATATATTGAGGTTATGAAGGCCACACAAAAAATAGCTTGCACACAAGCATGAGAAAACACGATCATGTGGCATAAGAAGGCACGCTCAATTACAACCTTGCTTACTGTATTTCATTGAATTGGGTTCTATTGGTATCATAGAAGCGTAACATTCGTCTTGTGTTCTATTATAAACCGAGAACCCCTGAAGTTTGTCTTCTTTTCAAGCCATGCAGAAAACTGTAAATATAACTGTTTACTGAACTATTATGCTATAAAAAAATAAAAATAAAAAAAAACCCACCACAGACGGAATTTTATATTGCCTTGGCTCAATCTGAAGAGCCCATGAGAGGCTGCGTAAATGCAGTTGGACGTTGTGAAATCACTGCGCTGGTTTCCCCCCCCCCATGCTGCACTGCTATTCGCATTTGCGTGATGCCGTTTCAAGTGACTCAAGAAGTTTGACATACCGCCAAATGCATATAGCTAGCCCCAACGTCTGCTAGCCAGAGGCTGAGCTGCGCTGTTTGTTTATGGAGGAGATTGTTATATCTCGGCTGGATTACTGTTAGGCACTTTTTTTTGGAGTCAGACGGTCCTCCCTCAAGCATCTCCAGTTGGTCCAAGATGCTGCCGCTCGCTTCCTAACTGGAGCTCGTAGGAACAGATCACTCCATTCCTGGCCATTTCTTGCTATTTGAATTGTCTTTGGTTTTTACTTTATGTACAGTACTTTGTATTCAGCTGTGGTTGTTTTTTAAGTGGTCCATAAATAAAGTTGAGTTGAGACCTGTGAGGCGAGGGCAAGGCATTTATACTCCCTTTTGCCTTACCTATTATGTTCTATGTTAGAGAAATCTGAATACAAAATATATGAAGAATAAATATATAATAAATATAATAATAAAAATACACTATAATAAAATAACACCTCCAGTAGATGATCAACTTTTACAACACCTTGCTTGTTTCATCCCTGTGAGCCTCCCCAAGGAAGAAGAAAAACTCAGGTGGGTGAAATTGAATTTGATTTAAATTGAATTATTATTTTCTAAACAGAAACATGCTAACGGACTCGGAAATTAATCACAGAGATACAACGCCGTTGCAACAAGAGGACAATTTTTCATTTTATTTGACGCTATGGGGGTGGCATTGGAGATGAGATGAATTGTATAATGTTAGCAAGTGAAAAGTGAGGCACAATGCCACTTTGATCACACTTCTGGCTGACAGGGAGGTGCAATTATGACCGTGGGAAGGCAATTATTCACACAACGTATAGCGAGTCGAGAAGAAGAAAGTGTTAGCGTGTGTGTGCGTGCGTGAGAGGAGGAATAAAAGAAAGATGTATTGATAGCAAAGAGGAGGACAAAGATGGAACGATATTGACATTTGCAGATGGAAAGAGTTCACGGGAGGGCAGCCAAGCACACAGAGTGTAAAATAATCAAGGACATTACACTGTAGACATGTTGGATGCATGCTGTTGAGTAAGCGGTAAGGGATCATGTTGTAAAAAAAAAAAAAAAAAAAAAAAAAAAAAAAGACATAATAAAAACATCATGAAAAGGCTCTCTGGTTGTACCTTCATGTACGCCCTGCATGTCTTCTCCCGCTTTTGAAGCTTTTTTCCCCCACACACACAAACAAAAGAAAGATAGTAGTGAGAAACAGGAAGTGCCAATTCAGGCCACTTACCATAAATTACGAGTGCTAATGAGAAGAAGAGGGGAGGAAAAAGAAAGTCTTAGAGGGATTATGTCAAAGCAATGCGGCACCACTTCACACCAAGATGTGAGAAACAAGGGGGGAAAAAAATGCTGAGGTTTGGATGTAGAACGCCCCCCGTTTGGGAGGCTTTAGCATACGCTAGCAAGAAGATGATAAACAATGTGCCATGTGATCATTTGTACCTTCTGCCAAAGAGAGAATAATACACTACAAACTCCTTTGTGGCTCTCTTGGCGCTTGAATGACTCCCCCGCTTGAACCAACCGAGTCAGATCGCATACATTTGCACTTACACACACTGTGAGGAAACACAAGATAACAATTTTCTTTCGGAGTTTTATGATTCGACTTCCGGCGCTGCGCGAGTGGCAGCCCGCTACAGCAGCTCCTGTAGATGTAGGTTGGTGTGTATATACATGTGTATATACACATGTTACTGAGTATATTTACATAGGTTTGATCCTGAATGTTTGCCGTTAATGTTATACATTAATGGCTACATTATGCCGCCGTCCCTGTGTGACCTATATCTTTGCTGCTGTAACACTGAAAATTTCCCCAGCGTGGGATCAATAAAGACCTTCTTATCTCATCTTATCTTATCTTATGTCTACAAGTACACTGTAACACTATTAATTCTGCAATATCAGCATACTGAGAAAAACGTGGGCAAAATTCGGGGCAAAATGAGAATAATAGACCTAAGAGGAACAAAATGCAGGAATTATGCATTGTGTCTTGGTGTCAGTTCCCATGAATATGCAAATATTCTTTTTTTTTTTTAAAGTGCAAAAATGTAGCGTTCAAGTAGGATATAGACAGTATAACAATGTTATGAGTTTCTGTCGAGAAAAATCTGATTTAAGGATATCTTGCGAAAGCAAGTAACTCAATGAACCAAATACAGTAAATACACAAGGTTAAAACTTGTTTACTAAAAAATGGATGGTGGAAGACTATTCCAACACATCTCACTGTGTACCTCCAATGGTTTATGATATTGCGTATGAGTTACCTGCCATGTTTTGATAAGCCACTTGTAGGTGTTTGGTCCTTTACCAATCACAGCTCACCTGTTTTCTGAAGCTGAGCCATGATTGGTCGTTATCTGAGCCTTAGGCAATTGTGATGTCATTTTCAGTCGACAGAAGTGACAAAATGGCCGCACCCCGAGATGGCTAAAAACGTGTGGATTAACTCATATTCCACGAATGCAATATTAATCCGATTGCCTTGTTTCAAGTAGTGGGCGTGCATAGAACATATTCTTGAAAAAAAAATGTTTGGTTTGACTTCTACTTTAAAGAGAGACATTTGGCATCCATCTCAGCAACAAAATTAATAGTGGTTACATATGTCACATTCCAAATTGTTATTAAGAGGTCCAATGTAAAAATGAAACTTGACATGTTAAGATTGTTTTTTTAAAAAAATTGAAATAGCTTTTCATTTCAGCAAATACAACTTCGTAATGCTGCGAATTCAACAAATGACTATTTTCAGATCTTTGCAACCAATAAAAAGTCTTGAAAACACTGCTGTGCATAATAATTTGAAACAGTGCATTTTAACAAAAATGCCGTTTTAAATTTATGAAAAAAATACTGTGGGAAGGTTTGTTCAAAAACATTAAATTTCTCGTCTAACAGTTGATGACTTTTGAATTTATGCTGAGTGCCATTTGCATGGGCCAGAGAAAACATCATTTGCATAATCATTTGGAACACGACGTAAGGATAACCAAATGTATATTGTATTTAATAAAAAACACATTTCTAGTTACCAAATCTGGTTCCTGACATTATAAAGTGCCTACTCATCTCACAAAATTAGAAGACGCCCACAAGGTGCAATCCTGCAAACAAACAGGCATCGCTGGGTGCAAAGCATTTTGTTTACAGATCAAGCGCTGTCGGAACAACAATGCGCCTCTTCACAACCGTCAATCATCTCGCCATGTGGCGGAGGTGGAGGAACATCATGGGCGTTCGCTCAACATTTGATGCAGAGAGCGCACCTCCTCGCTTGTCTGCAGCTCTGCATCATTCATCGAGTGGATGTTTTTAAAATAGAGGTGCGCTGAATTCCCAGAGGATTCCCATTCCCGCTGCGGCAGAACAATAGGAATCTATTTTGGATCAATTTCAAGCAATCCAAAATGGGTCCTTGAACTATACAATCCAAGTTATTATTATGATATAGGGCTGGGAGAAATCACACGGTTCTAATGCCTTAGGTGTCCATTTTGGGTCACTTTCATGTAACTACATGTGGTTCCTTGCGCTATAAAAGGGTGGGATAAATTACATGGCTTTACAGCGTTATACTGTGGCATCCTGATTTTGGTCACTTTTATGTACCCAAACACGGTTCTACTGCTTTATAGTACTGCATTGGGCGTTCATTTTGGTGTAATCGCAATCAACCAAATATGGTTGTTGCGCTATAAAGGTCTGGGAGAAATCATACACTTGTATTGCTTAACAGTAAGCCGACTGGTGTCAATTTTGGGTCAATTCTATGGCACCAAATATGTTTCCTTGCAATACAAAAAGGGCTGGGAGAACACACATGATGTTTGGTATCCATTTTGGGTCAAATTTCAGCAACCAGATGTGGCTCCACGCACTATAAAAGACTGGGAGAAATCACAAAGTTCTACTGCCTACTAGAAAGACTTTGAGCGTCCATTTTGGTTAAATCTTAAGCAACCAAATATGATTCCATGCACAGTAAAGGACCAATGAAAAGGATCCAATTCCTTAGTGAGATGTATGGCATCCATTTTGGGTCAATTTTTTACCTAATATGGTCCCTTGCACTATAAAAGGCTGAGAGAATTCACACGGCTCTAATGGCTTATTGTGTGCCATCCATTTTGGGTCACTTTCATATAACCAAATGTGGTTCTACTGCCTTTTAGTGAGGCGAAAGGACCCCATCGTTGTCAATTTTAAGCAACCAAACACTGTTCCTTGTGTTACAAAGGGCGCCAAGAAATCACACGCCTCTATAGCCTGGGTCACTTTTAAAAACCAAGCATGGTTCTAATGCCTTACCGTGACATTTTGTCATGAATTTGAATTTTATTCTTAAACAGCAGAGGACTCAGCAATCCCCCTGACCTGCTTCCCGCAGACTACGCTGTTATTCTTGTGTGCTTGCATGGAAAACAAGGGCACGCGCCGCCTTGTGTTTGGATTTATCGCCCAGCGCCCTGCCGTTTAGCCCCGCTGGGGTAAGACGAGAGGGTCACAATGGGCCATAAAAAGGATAACGCGTCACAGTACCTTGTTGAAGCTGCGTCCTGCCGAGTCCTTCTCGCTGGGCCTGAGCTCCTGCAGCTGAGCGTCCAGGATGTCCACCAGCTGCTCCATGAGGCGCACGGAGGAACTGACGTCACCGGCGAACACGGGGCCCCGAGTGTTGAATGCCAGCTCGTTGGCGAGGTTGGCCGCGTTCTCGCCGCTTCGGATCTGGATGTGCCAGCAAGCAGGATGGCATAGGATGGGGCGAGGTAGAGGGGGGCAGAGTTGAATGCTATTAGTGGGGCCGCTCGCTTGCCACATTGTGTTTGTGCTGCATGCTTGTGTACCAACACAAATAAAGGTCTCCCACATCTGCAGTTTGCCAGTTTACTCTGATTCATTATAACAAAGTAGAGCGGACATGAAAAACAACCCCCCCAAAAAAAGAAGCATTTTCCCCATATCAGCTATAAAATGGCCATCAATTTGTGGTGTATTTTTGCGATTTTTTTCTTCTTTTTTTTAACCCCCCCCAAATTATTGAATAAGCAGGGATATACTGCCATTAATCATTTTCTTAAAAAAATAAAATAAAATAAGAAAAACGAAGATCAACCACCTCAACACCTCCCCCCCAAAATAAAATACAATAAATAAATAAAAATAAAGAAAGAAATATGTAAAAAAAAATTTAAAAAAAATCTGTGAACACGTGTTTCCCCCACCTAACACCAATCGGGCCTGATCTATTATCTGGTTTATCACAACAAAGTAAAACATTTTTTACCATTTGTTTTAATAAACCAGCGCTGATTGTTATTGCTTTGAAAGTAGCAGTTTATTACTACAAAGTAACACCAATCAGCACTGAATTATTACAACAAAATAACACCAATTTGACTTAGTCTATTACGAAATGTAACAATGCTCGGGTCTGGTTTATTCCACCAAAGAACTGCGAGGATGCTTTTCACATGCAAACATGTCCTCTCCAGTGGAATAAAAACAAAATTTCCCAGGCAATTAAAATTGTTTGTTGATGCTCCAAGTGAGCGTTGAAGCTGTCGTCAGCATTCACAATTTATTTGCATCTGCTAAACTCTCAGCAAAATGAAAAGAAGCCAGAGTCAGAAATGTTTTTAAGATACAAATGGAATTTTATGACTCGCTATCCCCCCCAAAAACTTTCTTTAGATCCCGACACTTAGTATGGGACGGGTGTGTGCTTCCTATTTGATGTGTTTGCTGAAATGTTTCCTGACAGCACCCAGGAACTCTGTTTGAACTGGCTACGTTTGGGAGGTGTTTTTCCCTCCGTGGCTTCCATCACTTTGCGTGGCGGCGCTTTGTGCATTGTTTTGTCGAAAATCAAAGCAGACAAATCACTGAAGAAATAAGCTGTCGGGCTTTGATTGTCGCCGCCAAACGACTGACGCCTTGACTCCAGACAGCCGCGCACGTTTGTAGCTAGCGAGATTGCTAATTTACGGTGCTCAGATGTTTGCGAGTACGGTGGCCTTAAAGGGTAAAAATGACTGCTTTTAGTGTTGCCAACCCAAGTCTCAAAGTAAGTTTAAAGTAATAAGAGTCTCGTTTAAACTTTAACACCAATAGACACGGTAACACGGGTTGGGACTGATTATAAATAATGAAATCACTTACAATGGAAACACCGTATTATAATTGTATTGCATTTGGCTATGTTTAGCTCACCTTAGCTAAGCAAAAACAATTACCGTGGCCTTAACGGGTAAAAAATAAATTTTCTTTTTCGGTTAAACATTCAGTTAAAAAAAGTAGGACCGGTTGTTGTTAATTTGCTATAATACAGCTAGGCAGATTTTAGTTGCTTTGTTTTACTAAACCAGGGTGATTATTGTTGCTTTGTTGTAATAAACCCCAGCCAGTCGGTGTGGCTTTTTTGATTAATAAACCAGGGTTGAATCAAGTTAAAAAAAAAAAATAGGGATCATTTTGGCTAATTTGTTAAAAAAAACAACAAAAAAATAGGGTGCCTTAACATGCCGCGGCGGCTGATTGTGTCACTTTGTTTTAATAAACCAGGGCTGATGGTGTTGCTTTTTTTTTTTTTTTTTCCAAACCATGACTGAACGGGATGACTTTGCTTTTAAATATAGTAACTATACCACAACCTTTTGTGAACATCTATCAGCCCCCCCCCCAAAAAAATAGAACTCTTCCACCCGAGGTAAAAATTTTTGCTATGACCCTGGTAGCACAAAAGCAAGCTCGGATGCTATTTCCACATTTTCATTTTCCACAATACATCACTCCATATTTATTTCTTTTAGCTGTGAACTATGACATTTCTTTTACAGTTATCTTTGGCGACCGGCATTTGTTTTTTTTTTTTCTTCTTACCTTTTGTGCCACTTGAGTCACCCAGTGAGAAGTGCAGTTGCTGAGGTCCGGGCCCTTGGAGCACCAGCTCCCTGCCACCGTGCACAGGAAGGAGGCGACGCCTGCGGTAGTACAGAGCAAACAGACATTGGAGGGAGGCCAAAAAAGCGGCGCTCGGATATTCTCCCTTAGCTTTCACTCGCGCGCAAACACACTCACACACACACGCGCACTTTTGTTGCAGGAAACTAAGTGTTCATTTCCAAACATTGTTAAAGCCTAGGCAGCTTTGTAAGGTAAGGGACTATAATCATGGAGGGGGATTCTTGAACACGGTCCGCTTTAAGTGAAGCAGGGGGAGAAAACCCCAACAGTTTCCTGCAAAGACACATTTGAAACACTTCGCTGTGGGAACAAAACCACAAGATTAGAGCTAATGAATGCCTATTCTCTGACAACAATGACAACATGTGCAGTCCTTTTCCCTTTTTAACCCTCTTCAGTCAAAACAAGTCTCAATCCATCTTTGATCTGGCGCTTTTTAATTTGACAGCGCTGTCAGTGTGTGCGTGTGACGGGGTGCAAAGGTAACTCTGAGCGCGGCTAACGATTGTCAGCCCAGCCGCATAATGGCGTTCAGCGCGCCAACGCTGCCGGCTTTGATGTCGGACACTTTTAGCAACTGGAACTAATTCTTATCTAATATGACCGCGCGGATACACTCATGCAATTACGACTCCAAGATAGCAGAATTAATGGTGCTTATCACAAGGCGGCTGCTTTACTGTCCATGCGCTGTTGCTTTTTGTGCCCGATTTACATTTTTCCCCATACGAAATGTTGGACTGTAACGGGGTAAAACTGTCGGCATCACAAAACCTTTATTAACTGTGCAGGCATTTTTTTTTTTTTTTTAAGTAACACATTAACACTCTAAACTGTGAAACAGGGGCGTGCGCGTTGGTGATAGCCACTTAATATCAGAGATTTAAAATTGCATGGATAACTATGGTCAGATATGCCTCTGTGTAAAAGTCAAAGCCAAAATGCTATTTTTGTTTTAAGAAACTAAATTAAATATACCACTACCGATTTTTTATTTTTAAAATTTTGTTTAAATAAACTAAAGCCAACTGGTGTTATACAAAATAGGGCTGATTGTTATTACTGTGTTTTAAGAAACCAGGGTCGAGTTAAGAAAAAAAAAATCAGGTCCAACTGTTGCTGCTTGGTTTGACTAAACCAGCCAATTATTTTTATTTTGTTTTAATAAATCAAAGCCAACTGATGTTACTTTGTCTTAACAAAATATGGCCGATTGCTTTACTGTGTTTTAATAAACCAGACTCAAGTTAAAAAAAAAAAAAAAGTCACATTTTGTTGCTTGTTTGACTCAATCAGTGCCAGTTTGTCTTAATAAATCAGTTCAATCAATTTGTTAAAAAAAACAAAAACAAAACAACGCCAATTGGGATTACTTCAATGTATAAATCAGTGCCAGTTATTGTTGCCTTGTTTGGATAAACCAATGACAATGCCTCTACTATGAACAAAAGAGGCGCTAAAATAGATTTATTAGCTACAAGGGAAAAGATCGCCCTCAGAGACTGAGCAAAGTCTGCAGTTAGTTAAACAATCAGACGCGCGGCGCACTCACCTCTGGTGCCTTTAGGGCAGGGCCTCTCCACGGTCGATCCCGTGTTGGTCTCGGGCCAGTCGATGGCCCGCCGCCGGATGGCCTCGCAGAAGCGTCTTGGCGTGGGCGGCAGCTCCGGCAAGGTGGGCTCCGCCGTCGCAGGGCCTCGGGTGTCCTCGAATGGATCCCTGCCGTCCCTTGGGTCGGCTCCTCCGCCGGCTGTGCCGTCGCCGTGGCTCTTTGCGGTGGGCGCAGCTGTGGCCGCCATGATGCTGGTGGTTCTGGGCGGTGGCGAAGAGATGGGGAATTCGCCAACTGGTGCAACTAGAGTGAGTGAAACGTGGAGATGTTAATGATGGGAAAATAAATGGTGGAAGTTTATTTACTCAACGGCAGATGGGGGAGGCATCTAATGAGAGGGAGGACTTTATTTTGACACATTTCTAAATTTTTTTGTTTTAAAACTCATTCACTGCGAGACATTTTCAGACCCTCTTTTACCCTAATGTTTGAAAAAATGTGAAAAAATATATAAATAAATTCCTGGGATTGAATGGCTGGACCGTGAAAAGACAAGTAAATTCGTCAATGGCAGTGAATGAGTTAATAAACCAGAACTATAGTCACATTGTTGTATTAAACCAGGGCAAACTGTTGTTGCTTGGTTGTGATAAAACAAGGCAGACAGTAGGCAGGTGCACCAGGGAGGAATTCTGCGACTTTGTAAACCAGGTCCGACTCTTGTTGCTTTGCTTTAATAAACCTGAGAAGATTGTTGTTTGTTGTTACAAACCAAGATCTACTGCTGTGACTGTGTTTTAAGAAGCCAGAGGGTATCCTTGGTTCATTTTTGTAGAATCAAATCATTTTCAAATCTCATTTTCAACATGACAACGATTCATTTAAGAGTGCCTCAGTAGGGGCTGTAAATTTGGTTAGCAACAGAGTTCAAATGCGATCCGCAGTTAACTCTTGAATGCGTAGCAGCAGAGATAATTAGTCACTCCCCATTTTTCGGAGGGTGCTTTTTATTTGAAGGACAGTAAATGCCATCCATCCATCGACATTTTTTTTTTCCATCCCTTAAACTCATAAATAAGACATTTTGATTGATAACAGTGAACACTTTTCCAACAACATCCGCTACCTTTAATTGATTAAATGTCAGCCGCGAAGTCAAAAGTGCTTACTTTTGCCTTTTTTTGATGCTGCTGCTGCTTGGTAGACGAGTGCTCTGCTCACAGACCCCCCCCCCCATACCCCCCACGCACCCCCAACCCCCCCGCCCAAACAAACCTCAAACATCAGCAACAACATGATTACACAGTATTAAGTCTGCAAAGTCAATCTGTGCTTTACTAGGGCACAACATGCATGCTAAGGCGCTCGGTGTTTGTTGCACGGCGCAGGTGCTTCGAGATGAGATGTTATCACCTGCGGAGAGCCTCGAGATAAACAGGAAATGAGAGCAGAAATCGGGTGGGAATAGCGTGGAAAGCAGTCGGATTGGCCAATACGGGGACGAGAGACGTGCGGATGGTCACTTGTCTCTTTTCTACCCACAACAAGCCGATTGTATTGGCAGATAAAAGCAGCTTTCAACAATGAGGTCTGGCGACGGTGCCGTCTTGGAGTTCCCAGGGCGATTGTGTGAAAATGCAATATCATGCTATCTGACACTCCATTATCACACACATATCTCCATTTCCTGGGGGACGAGGCCCACCGTCGCATTCACACTAATCAGCCGGGCAGGGGAATATTTGCTTTTTCGTTCAAAGTGAAATATATGAGTTTATTACACAAAGGCGATGTGTGGCGTCGGTAGCGGTCACGGGGCCACAGCTGTTGGCTATGAGGAAAATAAATATAAAAAGCCCCGGACCACCCCATGGAGAGGCGCAATTGTGACATTTCCCCACAGCGACCTTTCTGCTTGGCGGGAGCTGTGGCTAATTACCTTACGCTCATTCAGTCATTGTGTGTGCGTCAGCCACACTCTTGCAGGTCGGCCAGGCTGAATGCGGCCGCCATGAAAGGCTGTGCGCAGGGAGGGCGATTGGCGGTTGGCGTGGTAAAAATCTTCAATTAGAACTGATGAGTGTAAAAGAAACACTTGGCTGAATCAAGGTCAGAGGAGTACGACAAAATAACGTGGCAGAAAGAGCTAAACTTGTAAAGGATTTAACTCGACAATAGATGAGGTGGGTCAGCACTCCAGAAACACATAGCCAAAGGCATCATGGGCTTTTTCATGATGCCTTACGTGTACATATACCATAAAATAATCAGGTTCCAGTAATAATGCCTAAGATGTCATAACGCCATCTGAATTCAAGAAAGAGATAACGTGTTCTAAAAAATGTGTCGACAGCAGGCCCAGGCCCACCCAGATTGACAAACTGCCCGCCCAGTGGGATTCATGAAAAAAAAAAAAAGTTTAAATAGTAAATTATTATTGAATTATTTTTGATTTAGTGTCGTTGTGGTTTTTATTTTATTGAATATTAAAAATGGCATAATTGTGGTTGTCTAAGGAATATCCAAACTTCATATAATTCAGTTTGGCGTTTAATTTGAATATGCGATGTGTCGGGAAAGAAGGATTGTGCTCAGTGAGAGGATTATTCAGGCCCACCCTGATTTTTCCAGGCCCACCCATTAGCCACGTTCTGGCTCCGCCCCTGGTCAACAGTGAAGCCAACGCACTCCCAAGGTTTGCACCAGCGGACCAAAACAATACCATAAAAATAATATCCATTATACAATGAACAATTGAGCAAAATCCTGTCATGTTTGGTCTGTTTTTTTTCTTCTTTTTTTTTTAGTTTCATGTTTTGCTCAGAGTTTTTAAATTAAATACTTTATCTTGCACTTCATATTTTGCCTCCTGCATTTGGGTCCTCTGCCTCACATACCCGACAAATCCTGCTTACTAATGATAAAACAATGGTGGAGGTAGTACAGTGTAACCATACCAATTCTACATAGGTCAGTGTATATTAAAAAAAAAAAAAAAAAGACTAAAAGAGGTTGAAAATTGTCTCATTTTGGACATTCATTTCCATGACGACGTTTTGGACCCATAACATTGTCCCACTTTGTGTTTGCAAAGTGATCGCCAGCATTCCAACACTCCAGATTTTACTATGTCGACGTGTCTACGCACCCCGAAGTACTCATTTGCACTTCTCAATCTATTTCATTTTCCTGTCTGTTGAGTCATTTTTCCATTTGTGCAAGCCAAGCAGAAGTCTGCATCCTCTCGATGAGCGAGGTAATGATTGAGATGAGTGAGTATGCCGCGCGCAGCTCCACAATATGTCAATACTTGGCATTCTTTTACCTCCACAGCAGACGCAAGCGGCAGGCTGCCTCGCGTGCATATACCGTACGAGCCCAACAGCTGCCCAACGCTATTTACGGCGCAGATCGATTGGTCCTCCAAAATGGTTTTTATTTTTGTACTGCGCAGTGTTTTATGAAAGAGTTCTTCCTGTACTCCCGTAAATGATTTACTGAAAGCAAGCCTGTAAAAGAGCAAGACATATTTGCAAACTACCTGTAAAAGAAAGAAGGGGGGGGGGGGGGGGGGGGAAACTAATGTACTCTGTCAACCTCGGAAAATAAAAGGAAATCACCTAGTCTTGCCTTAGTATTGTTCTAGACATATACGGCCTTACAAATCATAATCTGCTGTGTTGGCTTTCTTTGTCCTTGTCCATGTTAGGAAATGTGGTGCAGTAAAGCAGGAAATGACATTTGTAGGACGATTGTTGTTACGAATGACTTTGTGTCAAATTGAAAATGGGGTGCATTACTTGACCCCAGCCAGCAGAGGCGATGTTGATTCAGTCTCAGCCAGATTGTGGCCTGAACCTGACGTCAGATAAGGCCTAAATCAGCGCACACCTGGAAACTGTGGGACTAAGCGTCCTCCAGGAGGTCTGGTACAAACTAGCCCAGGAGATTAAAAATACATTTCTTAAAAGTATAGCTACAGTGGGGAGCAGCACAGCGCGTTACGACTTACGTGTGAAATTCGGGTTTGTCTCCGATGTCCATTCCTACGAAAGACACTCCTGTTGACTTGTTAAGAGATACTCTGCTAAGATGATGGTTGCATTTACCTTATTTACCTGACCTATTTGGGCACTTTCCTTTTGAGAGCAAGGAAAGTCCTCTCATAGTCGTGTGATAGATAGAACTGCGCCAATTAGTGGCACTCACTCTCAAGAGGCGGTGAAGTCACTCTCGCAATCTGACACCAAAGCCACACGGCCAATAGTGTACCGCGTGTGAACAATGTAGGACATAGACACCAAACAAACGTCACTCAAATATGAGGAAGGGGAATTATTCTTAAGTATTATTATACTTCTGTGATGAAGCATGATTAGGGTTGATCTCTTTATAGCTCGCCAGAGTCATTTCCGATGATGACAAAACATTTCAGAGTCATCCATGCTCCACATTTCTGTTTTTATGTGGTGGATGTGCTGCAAATAACATTTTAATTTTGCCCATTTGCAAACACGATGTCAACGTTGGCAACCTGTCCGACCTGACAGCAGGATAAATGACTCGTAAGCCGCCTAATAACTGCTATGTAGTGCCAACAAATGACATATGACAAGCAAAACAATGTGCTCTAATTGTTTTATATTCTGAAAAATTACTTACGACTCACGTTCTTTGTGTAATGGCAAATAAAAGGGAAATATTCCTGGGAACCCTCCTTAATTAGAAGCATTCACTCTTACAAAGTAGTCGGGAATAGAAACATTATGGTGTCAAAGACTAAAAAACAGACTGATATGGTGAGAATGTGGATTTTTTTGAGGCAACGTACATACTGTATAAACTGTATGGGTATGGCTTTGTTTTAGTCTTGATCTGAAAATCCATTTAACATGTTTTGGTTTGAGAAAGCCTATGTGCACTTTTGATATGCCGTCTGCGACATTGCGACGCCTTCGCAACAGTTCACTACTTCACTCAATTTCGTTCGGCATGGCCTAAGACTCATTTTCTTTTGTGGCTAATGCTAGCTCGGCGCATCACCGAAGCTGGTTGCCGTGGCTTTGTATACATTCGCTTGACAGTAGTAGAATGAATATCTACAATAAAATGACAACTGTCCGCATAACCTGACTCTGCAGCCAATATGATCGAGAAGCAGCTCCGTTTCAAACCACGGTAGGTAGTAAAGATGGTTGTTAGTTAGCCTTTATTTGCGGATAAAAACGGTAACCACAGTTGCTCTTTTTGCCTTTTTCACCTCGAGCAAGAGCTGATAATTAATGACAGCGAAACAAATCCCACAAGACATGAATTTTACATCAGGCCTTTCTCTTTCTTCAATGCCGTTCCGCTTTTCAGCCGAGGTTTTGTGGCGTGCAAGGCAGAAACAGACACTAGGATTCATGTGCCGTTGCTAACTTAGGAATATTATTTCTGGAGATGAAAAAGCGGCCTGTCCAACGGTCGTGACACTTCTTTAAAGAGCAGCAGACAGAAAAAGCTCCACTGGACCTGAATCTGGTGTCCTGCGCGTGTAATTTATGATGCTTGAAAGAGAATTTTGTGGAGTTGCAGACATACCATATTCAAGGGAAAAAGACTAACCGACTCACAATAAAAACACATATAGGGCGGCAGAAATACATGTCCGCAAATAGTGGCTCAGTATTTATTCAACTGTAGACGGGTGGAGTGAATGGCCATTTTTCGGAATATGTTCCTGGTATATTACAATCCAAGACCAGTGAAACTGGAGTTTTAAACCAAAATACTACTTCGTCGTAGGTCCCGGTAAATAAACATGAACACAAAAAAATTGCGGAGCAACAAAACGTCAAAGTCTACGAGAACACGTCTTCACATAACGCAAGATCATCTTTAATACTGAGCAGGGACCTAATTTACTGTCCATAAATATAAGAGACTATTTACTTACTTCTGTAGGTGCTCTTATTTTGGTTAGCGGTGGGGTTCAAACGGGCTCAGCAGTTAACTCTTTAAAAGGGAAGTCAACGCAAACGTTTTTTTTTTCAAGAATATGTTCTATGCAAGCCCACTAGTTGAAACAGGGTATTCTGATTAATATTGCGTTTGTGGAATAAGTGTTAATCCACTCGTTTTTAGCCATCTCTGGGGGCGGCCATTTTGTCTTCTGTCGACTGAAAATGACATCACAACTGCTCACAACGGGCAATCGCGGCTCCGATTGATAAAACAGGTCAGCCGTGATTGGTCGTTGTGAGCAGTTGTGATGTCATTTTCAGTCGACAGAAGACAAAATGGCCGCCCCCTGAGATGGCTAAAAACGAGTGCATTTTGCTGCCTAACTCATATTCCACAAACGCAATACTAATCAGAATGCCGTGTTTCAACTAGTGGGCCTGCTGGGAACATATTCTTGAAAAAATATGTTTGGATTGACTTTAAAGGTGAAGTTAACCCAAACATATTTTTTTCAAGGATATGTTCTATACAGGCCCACTCGTAGAAAGACTATTACATTTTTTAATATTGCGTTTGTGGAATATGAGTTAATCCACCCATGTTCAACCATCTCTGGAGGTGGCCATTTTGTCACTTCTGTTGCCTGAAAATGACATCACAGTTGCTCAAGTCTCAGGTAACAACCAATCACAGCTCACCTGTTTTCTGAAGCTGAGCCATGATTGGCCGTTATTTGAGCTTTAGTAGGTAGTTACAAAAGGGCTGCCCCCTCAGATGGCTAAAAATGAGTGATTTTGCTGCTTAACTCGTATTCCACAAACACAATATTAATCAGAATGCCGTGTTTCAACTAGAACATATTCTTGAAAAAAATATGTTTGGCTTGATTTTCGCTTGAATGTCAATGTGTGAACAATAGTGACTTCCCCGTTGTAAACGTGAGGAGTCTGAATTGGATGACACACCTAAGAAACTAATTGCGTCAGGGTGTCAAAAATGGAAGCGTCTAATTGTGTCTTAAGTGGATGACCTAGCCAGCGACTAATTGGAACGGAGTGTACGGTGTACCCTCCATCCGGCTGACGTCAAAAAGTGTCGACAAGCAGAATTGCTGCCAAGCTTAATGCATTCATGCAAATCGAAGGCTTACCTGGAGGCATCATTTAGGGATGTGCAAGTAAATCAGAGTGCGGCGGAGTGGCGTGCACACTGGCTGTAAAAAGAAGCACGCGGGGAAAGTCGGGCTTAGTTTGACATTTCAATTCACAGCGGACACCCCATTCGCGCTTACGACACTGCAGCAGCTTATGCCAAGCAGCCGTTCATTTTGAGGGCTTGGATTAAATGTTACCTGCAAGACAAATTAATTTTCCCCTTTCGCTCCTTGTTAGTTTGAAAGGGTCCTGGCAATTATTGGCTCTTCTGATTTATGTCTCCTCTCAAGAAACCCGTTTGTGTCTTCGCACATCACAGGGGTGGCCTCGCAGATGCCGCCTCCCTTTGATGTTTATTAGCATCAATTGATCGATCAGCACTGTTCCGTGTTTGTAATTCATTTGTTTTCTTTGAATGACGTGTGAACTGCCTGGAACAATAAGCGGGGTGATCGATAAGGATACTGATGTTTGCTAATCACATCAGTCAAGAGCAGAATTAGGAAGACCGCATGGTTGCAAACGCAAGCGCAAAGCAATACCAACAAGGTGAACAATGATTAACTCTGCTAAGGCGGCTTTGTTGTCATCAGCGAGCAGATTATGTGAAAGCTACTTAACTTTGTTAAAGGTGGAGCACAAATAGGGAAGGAATGACCATGAATTCAAAATGGTTAAGAATCCAGATAAAGGTGCAGTTCAGGGAATGTTTTTTCGTTTTGTTCACAAGACGATCTGACATGTCACTCAGATAATACAGCACGAGTCAGGTATTTATGAAGATAGTCAGTGAAATTATAAATGTTTGGCCTTGAGAAGACTACGGCGCATTGAACGCATCAATCTTGGAAAGCCAATTAATCGGACCCTCAACCAAGTAACTGAGGAGAATGACGGTCAGTCTCTTTTATTTGCTTACCGAGAGACGTTTTATCCAAAACGACAACAGGAATATGGTATGGCAATGGGCTACGTTTTGATAAATTTGTCCAATGAGTGGCGACTAGTGGTTTACGTCGCCTATGTGTTATCGGTTCAACACTCTTGGAACCCCAGTTGACTAACTAAAAATAGTACCGTATTTTCCAGACTATAAACCGCTACTTTTTCCCTTGGTTTTGAACCATGCGGCTTATATGAAGGTGCAGCTATTCTGTGGATTTTTCTTCCACCACTGGGGGTGGTCTAACCGGAATTACAATACAATACAACACAATTGCCATTAACAGGATGTGACTGCAGATGGAGGAGTTCAACAGGCGAGGGCGCTATGCACTAGGTTATGAATTAGGTGGTATGCGGAAATACAGGAAATACGTCCACTGACAAACTGGAGGGCAGCGGGCAGTGAAATGAAGATAAGTAAAGTTTATTTTCTTTTGGTTCTGTTCCGTTTTAGTCAGCAAAACCTGCTGCCGTGTTAAAAGGCGCTGTTAAAAGAATCTGTTCAGGTACATACATGTACATTTACAGTTCAAAATTGTTCTGGAAATGCAGTAAATATGAAATTTTTCAACATTGATAGGTGCGGCTTATATAAGGTGCGGCTTATATGTGGTTTTTATTTTATTTATTTATTTTTTCATTATTTATACATTTTTTTTAGCGGAGTGGATGCGGCTTATAGTCCGGAAAATACGGTACCTGTTTTCGCCAATGGAAAAGCGAGTAAATACCGCGCAAAAGTGAGAAAGATCCACCAGAGCCACGCTCATTGTCAGGTTGCATCGATTTTCAGTTTTGTGACATCAAATGACACGCTCTCGCATTGTAATGACATTTGAACAAAGAAAAAGACACTCTGGAGTTTCACTGGTCAATGAATCTTAACGACTGCAATTAATTTCCTTTACGCCTGGAGTGGGCCCCTGGTTCCATGCACTGACATTATTTCACCGCCATGAGATTACCCTGCAGAATAGGTCGTTCCATGCAAGGCAAACGTCGGCGACTGCCATAAATCCTAAAGATGTAGACGGTGTACATCTGACGGGCCAATTATTTTCAAGTGGTGGCCCACTGTGGTAAAGATTCCCTCTCACAACATTTCAAGAATATGCCCGTAGAAGAAAAAAAAAAAAATTGCGGGGGGTGGCACTCCGTGCCACGAAGATGCATTTGTTATTCAAACCGATTAAGGAAGCGCTACTACTTAGGCGGATGAATAAAATAATGAAGCGTGTTCAGTCGACTTCTTTGACGGAATGCACTGTTCCTGCCGCTCCGAGGTAATGTGGTATTTATGTTTACCGAGGCATAACAGTAGCTGAGAGAGCACATAAAGCAGTCATTGGAAAAGCTCCGCGAAGGCCAGTTTCTTCCTTCTCCCTCCTTCCCGCAGCCTCTTTGGAGGGGGGTGATTATGATCATTCACTTGTTAATTACATTCATATACATCAGAATGTTAACAGTGGAGCAGGCAGAAGAACTCATTACAAGTATTCGCAACATGTACGTTATCAAACACTTAATGGAGGCTTCGGGTTGGTCAGCAAAAGCAGATCCATACTTGTGTAGGGGGGCTGGGAATGGAGCGCCCTCCACTCCCCCCCCCTCGGGCGTGTGGAGTTATGGTGCTGGACGGATTCCAGGCTCCAGCGGGAAAACAAACAGACGTGTTGACAAGAGGCCAGAGTTCAGGAGCACACAGCCCCCATTGAGGCGTCGACGACAAGTCCCTTCGACAAGGCCGCGTCGGCAATCGCATTTCCAGCTGGCATCCAGAGGTGCCGGTTCCTAATGTGGAAGAGCAACCTGATACGCGAGTATGACGTCAAGTCAGGTCAAGAGTATTTTTTTTTTCTTTTTTTCAGTTCAGCATTGTTTTTTTGCTCAGTTCAATGAGGACAGATTATAGCAGCTATAATCGGGCGGATGTAAAGTCAATGTTCTCTGTTCCTTAAGTTAGCCTAAAATGGCAAAAATGCACAAAAACGGACATATTTGATACTATCGTTAAAAAAAAATGTCCCATTCAAAAATCGCTAAAAATGTCATTTTTGATCCTAACCTACAGTAAAATTCTGATCAGTTCCTACTGCAATGATAACGGGGTGACTCCGTTAAGTAGTTTTGCCATTTGGCGGCGTTAAATTTACATCCAATTTCCCGGGGTATAATCATTATTAATGTTACAATTTTGCGATTTTGAAATTGTTCTCTATTCCTTAAATGAGCCTAAATTAGCAAAGAATACACACAAACTGAAACATGATTGATCATAGCGACGGAAAAGCCCATCCAAAGTGCAATTTCCAATCCCATTTATCTTAAACTAATAAATATGTGTGTACCATTTAGTGCTATTTTTCCAATTCAAATCATGCAGCAAAATTTCAAACCTTTTACTGCTTCCTGCAAGGGAGCCTTCCATTGAAATGATAAGTGTGTGCTGCGAATCCGATGAAGTAAAGTTGGGTCAAGGTGTTTCTTAACCAAGCAGGCTTAGCTCAGCTCAATGAGGACAGATAATTGTGGCATAATTATCAGTCTGATGTGAAATCACTTATGTCGCCTCTCAGCTCTTCAAAGATTGATCCTCATGGAAGTTTTGTGCCATTTTTAAAAATCTATATTTTGACTCTAATGAATGACTAGAGCTGAAATTTGTTCAAGGTAAATCAGTTTTAAAACTTTTGGGGCGGGGTGGTCTTCTGTCATGCTTCTTCCCATTCATTCCCAATGCGACATTCAATATAACAGATTCACAGCATTGCCATTTGAAATTCAAAACAGTCCGCTCGTTCGATTCATATTGGGAACAATTTTTAACAAAAATTCCCCATCGACCAAACATTTTTAAAAATCCCTATTGATTCCCAATGACACATTCGAGAAAAACAGCTACACATCATCGTTCTCAGTTGAAATTCAGTACATTCAGCACATTTAATTCACCTTGGTAACAATTTTCAACATCCCAAAAACACCCATGTCGCAGCAACAATCCCTCATTCATTCCCATTCCATATCATTGAATATCATTCTATATCATTCAACATCATTCCACATCCATATTTTTTTTCATTCAGCATTCACACACAATTTCTCCAGAAATTGCAAATGTCTAGTTCACCAATAAAATAAAAATTAAAATCCACTATTTGATGAACTATATTTGATTAGACAAAATTCTTCAACAAATGGATCTGGAATCAAAGCTAGCTTACGCATACAAAAACTAACACCGATTACAAGAAAAAAATAAAGTGCTCAAAGCATGAGGTAATTACACAAGCACACAAAAAAAAAAAAAGTTCCTGTGGAGCCACTGATGCTACCATGGCAACCAAATTTGATGTAAAGGAGCTGAGGATAACCTGTGTCACACTTCTCACCAATACTTCTCAGACATATCCCCGGCATGCAAGGCAAGGTTCAAGAGGCCAGTGAGGATAATGGCTTTGGATAGGGCCAGGGATTAAGGAATGTGATAGGGACTGAGCCTCAGCTGGGAAGATTCCTTTGCTTGCCTCATGGTAATCAAGAAGAGGGTTTTGGTGGAGATGCAATCACCCTGGGAGACAGCCCTCATTGCGAGGTGAATCTGTCATTTCTGAGTGGATTCCTGACACACCCAACCCTCCCCTCTTTCGTTACTTTTTGCTTTAAAGCAAAGTAAACACGTACCGGTAATGACAATCCGTCCAATTTAGAGCATTTTCCATCACTTATGAGCAAAGGCCTAATTATTGGATGTCGCTGAAAGATGATCCTGAGCGATTATCCTGTGCTGTGGTGATCTGCTCGAAAAGCAATCGGGGTGGCGAATCATCATCTCAAACCTGTTCGATATTTACGATCAGACGTCATCACGTGTGCTGTCAGCACCCGGCTGTGTCGAGACACGGGCTCGGTGATCGTGACACGAAACGAAATGACAGCCAATCAGGATGCTTCCTGACGCTTTTGCTGTGACAGAAACAAACTGAGGAGTAAGCAGTTGTGTTGAGTGTCCGTATATCATGTCATTCACCCCAGTCAAAATTATGAGAAGAGTTAACAAACATACCAGGTAACCAGACAGTTAACATCTTATCTACTTCAATTTCTTCTTCTACTACAACAGGCTGGATTGCCCTTTGGCACCGAGTGAGTCTTGCTTAATAATTCTTGGTGAAGATATGGTTATTGTTCAATGTGTTGTGCTGTGCTGATCATCTCGAGTACGCCACTTACTATACAAGAGCAGTAAGAGCACTCATGCCCATTTTTTCTTCCCACAAGTATGGGGTGTCTCACATTTTAAATATCGGTTAAGATGTTACAAATAGGACCCTGCTTGGGTCTGACAAGCCTGCTACATGACACCTGCGCTGTCTGCTGTCTCCCCAGGGAAATATTTTTCAATGGTTAGAAAAAGGACATCTTGGACAGAAGCAGGCATCAGTGTAAGTGTATCAGTGTAAAGTGACAAGGAAATCATGCAAAACATCCAAAAAAGCTAACGCTGGAGTGAAAGTGAACCAGCACATTGGGGGACAACTATATTAGGGAGCAGCACTATTCCTGCAGACCTATAAAATGTTTCAGATGAGAGCATGTAGCCTCATTAGCTGAGCTGGCCACAAATAATAACTAGGCCTCATACTGGTAGTATTACATAAACAAGCTCACAAGAGCATTATTTTGCAGCTAATACAAGTACATCGCTTAGCTTGGAGTCAACTAAAGATGTGCCTGTTGATTCTTGAGGGATTCAATGCAGACGACTGCTTAACCTTATCAAACCGCTGGTTAGTTTGGGGTTTTACAAACTCTCTGAAGACCTCTCTGGATAACGTGACAACTAAGTACAAAACTGAGAATTTTTCATTAAAATGTCTTCATTGATGACCGCGTAGCTTTACCGAGTGCCAGGTTTGTTTGAGGTTTTGCAGATGGAAAAAAATAATGAAAAAAAGAACAACAATTTTCCTTTGACATTTTCCAAATCCATACTGTGCCCCCCCCCCTCCAGGAATTTAGTCTGGGGTTGTTTTTTTCCCTCCCCCTCCCTTATGTTTTTTTTCTTTTCATCTGTGAAAACGGTGCTGCAAAGGCAACCCGGCAGACTCCTGTTTTGCATCGCCCTGTTGGTAATTGTTTTTCTATGTCACTTGGACGGGTAGTGTTTATTCCATTTCGTTGCACCCTGTAACGACAATAATGCTATTCTGATTCTGACCCCTTCGAGCAGACCAAGATATGCCGGTTGATTTTTGATGGATAACAGGTGACAAGGACAATCAAGTACAAAGCACTCACCTTCAACTGGATCCGGCGGTGTGAAGTCGAGATCGTAGCGGAGGATGTAAAAGTTATTCCACACGTACAGCTGGTTGTCCCTGGGGTTGTAATCCACGGCCGTGATGTACTGGTACTGGTTGGGGAAGCCGATGTCCGCGTACTCGCCTTGGTTCAACTTGGTGTCGTAGACATAGTCGATCTGGCTTGCGCCGTTGTCGTTCTCGCTTTCCTCGTAGGTGGAGCGCACCACGTGGAGCACGCCGCACACCATGAAGGCGTTGGAGGCCGAGCGCTTGTCGTAGGCCGTGTCCCACGTGGCCTCGAAGCGCAGCGTGTACGGGTTGAGCTGGCTGACCACGATGCGCCCGTTGTTCTGCTCGGTGGCGTAGATGACCCACAGGCCCCTCTCGTCCACCGCCAGGTCGATGTCCGTCTTGCCGCCCCAGCGGTACGGCGACGTGTCGTGGTAGTTGGCGTTGTTGACGATGGCCTCGCCGCTTTTGATCCGCGTGCGCAGGTCGAACTTGACGATATTTCGCGTGCGCTCTTTGTTGAAGAAGATGGCGCCGTCATAGGCCACGAAACCGGTGCCGTCCACCCGGTGGGGCAATTTATATGTGGTGGTCTGACGGTTGTTTTGGAAGTCCTCCAGGGAGGCGTACTCGATGAGAGTGTCCGTGCGATACGGCGTCCAGGGCATGAAGAAGACCTTATCGCCGGCTTGCAGAGGGTCTTTGCACCACGACCCCGCTTGCTGCTCTGCCTCGTACAGGAAGGTAGCGTCGCCGATGCCCTTGAGGGTCCCAGGGCAAATGAAGACTAGCGAAAGAGAGAAGAACACGGTAGTGACAATCAGGGATCAGTCACATCCTTTTCCTTGCAGTATATTAAATACGGTGAATTTGGGGAAACTTGACAATATCCAAACAGAACAAAATAGAGTGGAAAAAGTTAAGAATCCTGTAAATGAAAGACAGCACAAATGGATATTGACGTTTTGTCTCTAAGAGCCCCTTTCAAACTGGCCATCGAATTGTGGCCCTCAAAGAAGCCCCAAACAGAATCACGTAAGCTAAACAGACGTGCGATGGAAAATTTGAAGCTTTTTGGCCTATGCCACTGAATGTGGGTGGAGCACGATGGAGAATTTTGATGATTATTTTTAGGCTTCCCCATGAAAAAGAGGGTAGGAGGACAAGTTCATGAGAAACATTGCCCTGAAACTGGTTTCAGCAACGTACAGAATATTTGGTGGACAAATCTTTCATAACTTGACATGATGCATGAACGAAATCTCAACGCATCCGACATTAAAAATGAAGTCGGCAATTTTGTTTCAAAGCAGCAATTTTGCACAAATTCAACCATGGAATTTGCTCAAATGAGCTCCGATCGATTGTTTGGCGACCTGTTCAGGGTTTACCTTACCTCTCAACCAAAAACAGGTGGGATAGGCTTCAGCACACTCACAACCCTAGAGAGGATATGCGGTACAGAAAATGGATGGATGGATCGAGGGAGCCTTGATCGCAAGCAGTCATCCGAGATGGATGGTTGATGCTCAATTTTGATGCTTTTTCTTTGCCAACGCCCATTTGAATGTCGGCGGGCACAGTGTTACATAATCGTTTGGGATTTTTCATTATAATTAGTTTTCATTTGACTAGTTTGATTTTCAATTTTTAATTATGTTAGTTATCTTTTAGTTATCTATTTTTTTAAAAGACCAGTACTGTGCGTTCACCAAGATATCATGTCAATAACGACATGACACATGAAAAAGACCCATGCTAAAAACTGAACACTAAGTCGGCCATTTTGTTTTCTCCCCCGGCTCGCTGTGCTGTGCGTAAGACACCGATGCGGAACGTGTACTTCCAAAGTAGTATCATCAACGCAACAGGTGTGTTGCCGCCTGTACGACCAGATTGTCAAGTTGTGCCTCAGGCATCTAATGATCTAAATGTGTGAAGACACAAGGGCTGTGTCGACATGCACTTCCAATATCGTGCCAGCGCTACTTTTGCATCAACTGATGCACTAATTTGCCGGGAATGGCTGTGTGAAAGGGGCTGGTGTCTGATGCCAAATACCACATGAAGAGCTTATTTGTCGTACGTCGACACATGCATGAACCAAAAATGGCTTTACGTTTTTGTGAGAAAACCTAACAACATGTCGTCAATGGCAGCAAAGCAGATGAAAATGGAGGCAGGAGGAATAGAACAGCGGCACAAGATTAGCACCACATCTTTGCGAACAACAGGAAGCACTGATGTCTGAGTGAGCACGCGGCCACGGTCCCGTACAGCCAAGTTCAGCTGTTGGGCGATTCTTGTTCTGATGAGTCTCAGCCAGCCATCACTGCTAGTTCACATCACGTGCTATACTGTATATAGTGATGGGTCCAGAACAAGTTGGGTCAAGAAAACTAACTACAGGGTTCACACTGATTTTTCAAGCTTTAATAGCCAATAAATAAATAGTCTCAAGGACCCACGCCCAAAATTAAACAGGAAGTCTTCTATTCCCGTACTTTGACCAACAAGGGAAATTGCCAAAACGTGCCCCACACAGAAGCTGGCAAAGCTAAATTAAAAAGTGTTTTATGATCTAATAACTATCTATTGAATGATATTACAGTATTTCAAGGAGTCGTCATAAAAACGGGGGTACAAGGGCCCCTTTATTGCTACTTGCATACCCATTAGGCATTTTTACAAATTTCAAGCATCGTGTGAATCCTGTAAATAGTAGGAAATATACAAAACTCATTTTTCAAGGGTCCATAGGATACAAAAGCCAGAGACCCTGGAAAAATCAGCACCCAACCATCTGTTTTTGTGAGATTTTCACGTAGCTAGAAAAAGCTCCATTGATTCATCATTGAGAAATTTGGGAGTCCATATGTGCAAACAATCCTCCTACGGGTTTAGGATTTGTCAGTGGGAGGTGTGTGTAGGCGGGGGTGGCTGTACTGAACACCACAGAACAAGGAGAAGACAGGGGAAGGAAGGTGGAAGGAGGTTAGTGGCTGTGGACTGGGCCACTTATTTACCTTTTTGCTCCACTTCTATTTCAGGCGGTGAAAAAGAAGGAAAGAAAAAAAAAAAAAAGAGTAAAATAGGGAGAGAAAGGTTATCATGAGTCATCTGGCAGGTACAAGGAGAAAATTATCTGCGAGAGGATGCGACCGTGACACGAACTGCACACGGGCTGCTTTTTAGGGGAAGAGGAGCTAAGGGAAATAAAGCGAATATGTTAGTTAATGAACAGTCATGCACCTATTCCATTATGCCTTAAACTGGCGATAAAAGCGATTTGACTATAAGACATGCCGGTGGAAAAAAAAAAGCACGGCACTAATGATACAAACAAGCTTTAAAAACGGGGCCACTGCGCACAACGTTATAATAACGGCAAGCCGGAGCTGCTGGGCGGAGGAAAGGCTGCGTGAAAAATTGCAGGTTAGACAGCAGAGGAGGTTAGTGGCAGGAGGTGAAAGGGAGGTCTGTTTGAAAGAAGGGGGAATGACACACAAAAAATGAATATTTCTTGCAAGTGTTTACTATTCATCAACGCTAAGTACTTTCACAGGGGTGCACATGAACTCCGGCTACGCTCTAATAAACTCGTTTCAAACAAGTTTTCAAGCGAGATTTACGCTCCTCATAAACGCAGACGCCGTTTAGAAGTCCAGCAGCATCTAAAGTGAATTGAACATTTTAAATGGAAATCCGGCAAAATACAAGGGGCATCCCGAATATAGCGTGTTATTTTATTCACCAAGGTACGGAATTATCTCTTACTTCGATCCTTAGACAACACAATAGAGGTTTGCACGGTAGCTTTCTAGTCTTAAAGTAATGGCAACAATAATGACAGCTATGCAAATTCCGCAAGGCAGAATGAATGCCTTTTGTTTTACAAATGTAGCATTCAATTCCAAGAAATTTAAATCCGACATAAAAAAAACATATTTCGAATGAAACAATATATTATCTAAAAAAATGTGTATCTAATTTTTTTGTATACACAAATACTGTGGTTAATTCAAACAAATGCAGACGTGTAGTTAGTTTTCTTCACAAAATATACTGTACATCACTGTAAATACAATACTGTATATCATACAAAATAACACTAAAATCATATTAAAATATGTTTTGTTATTTGTTTTCAATATCTATTTCATTAAACTTATATATCTGTAGCTGGTTACGCCAAACCCTATGGGGAAAATACATAAGATATAATACAATATTACAAAAACGTAAAAACAAATATTTAACAAATATTACAAATAAACCCAACAACCTACTATTTCTTAGAATATAACAAAAACATTTCAAGCGAATTAAATGAATTACAGTAAACTAGTACATGAATAATTGTAGTTAAAGATAAAAATGAAATCCATGAAAATGTTAAAATATTTAAATTGAATAATTTGAAATTAGTTATTTTACTTCCAGAAATATACCTAAATTGTAGTGGTGCTCCGACCGATCGACCAATGAGCGTGACGGGCCAATTTCCGCGGATAAGTACGTGAACAGCCGATCACAAAAACTGATCACACACAGCTCATACTTTGCAGCCTGCAGCCAACTACAAATTGGCCTGCGTCCCCCTTTCCTTAACGCTGCATGTTAATGCAAACCCATAACTGAATCGTAATATACTGTATGTTTGTGCATTTTCTCCACTGTCACTTTGAAATAATGTGACACATGTTTGGTGATTTGCATAGAATGTTTTTATTTATTTTAAATATGACTAATCAATTAATCCAAAAAATAATTGACAGATTCATCGATTATTAAAATGATCATTAGTGAGTGGCTCTAAAATTGAAAAATGTGCAGCTAATCCATGTGATCAGTATCGGAATCGGTATCAGCCAATGTCACTCATGGGTGATCGGAATCGGCAGCATTAAACATTGATTGGAACAGAATTCCATATAGTGACAGTAAACAATTCATTGAAAATACAGTACCTATTTAGTACTTGTAAAACTAACAAATACATTCATTTTTGCAATGAATACACCTAAACTTCAGTATTTTCACCCTCCAGAAACTAGCAATTTCAACCTGAAATTAAATTACATTATATCTAGCACCAGCTAAACGATTTGTTAAGCAAGTGTATTTTTTTTCCGCTCGCCTCGCTACATTTTGCCACAGTCGTCCCTTGGCGAGCCATTGCCAATAATTGCCATAAAATTACATCAGCGCTGTGCAGCTTGATATGTTGGCGCCCGAACACATAAATTGACACGGTGTGCTCTTAGACAGGCATGTGATGTAAAATAGCACACGACGACGACAACAACAACAACAACAACAACAACAGTAACATCGTCATTCATCGTGATGGTGATACTTACTATAGGGAACACACTCATACTGGACCTCTAAGTACTTGTAGGTGCCGGGGCATGGATCGGGAAAGACATCGGAGCCAGTGACAACCACACACTGCGTACGGTTGTTGCACCTAGAGGGAATAAGACAAGATTGACCACAGATGTCATCACCCGCAGAGAGCTCAGTAGGCACAGCCGGCGGTCGTGAGCGATCGTTAAGACGACATGCAGTGCTACCTTCAAGTTTCCCCGCCCTAAAAGTTGACATTGGCCTGACAGGACTCCCAGTTGGTAGCACCCAGAGTAAACAGAGGACTTGATTTGATTTAGATCTTGTGTGGCTGGTGCCAAGCATTTGAGTGTTTAGTGATGTTTGGTGCGAAGGAGATGTAGACTGGTCTTGCACTAGCTAGGTAGCTTTCTGCAAAACCCTTTTGCCCAAAAGCTTTGTTCCCTGGTGCTGAAGAGGTTTGTGTAAACAAAGGATTCTGGAAGTGGATATTCTGTGATAGGTGTCTTACATTTGAGTATGTCTGTTTGTTGATGTTCAACAAATATGAACAATGAGTGAAGCTTTCTGTGTTACGTTTCCCAATATCCACTAGCTAGCTACACTTTCCGCCAAACTTTTTTTTTTTCAAGTTTTGTTCCCCGACACTGAGCAGTTTTGCGTTAACAAAGGACTCTGATGAGATATTCTGTGACGGTGTTGTACATTTGAGTGTTTGTTGATGTTGCGTTAGCTTCACGTAAAGCAGCTAGCTAGGTAGCTTTTTGCCAAACTTTTTATCCGAAGGTTTTGTTGTCTTGTATCGAGCATATTTTTGTTAACAAAGGACTTTGATTCAGAGTGTGTGACAGCAGTCATGCATCCATCATGAGTCCATCTGTTAGCTGATGATTAACAAGAAAGACCATGTACTAGTGACAATTAGCTTTTCATGCCAGACAGCTAGCTTTCTGCCAAACTTTTTTTCTGAAGAAATGATGGTGCCAGGAGAAGACGTGAGTGAGAGATGATTCAGACTGCAATGTTTCACGCCACTGCTGGTTTTATTTTGATAGGTTGCTACATCCCATTTTGTTCCCAATCTACAAGAGGCTATCAAACAGCATCTTTTTCAATTACTTTCAATTGTTGCTGTTGTGCATTTGAGCTCATCAATTTGTTGATGTTGACAAGAAGGAGTACTGAGTGATTATGTGGACTGCTGCGTTAGCTTCTCGTGCTACCAGCTAGCTTGCTTCGGGCGTCATAATAATGGGCGAGGATCATCAGTAGCCATATGGCGTTCTGGAATTTTATTTTTGTTTAATTGTTTGATTTTGTTAGGTTTCCACTTCTAGTTTTGTTCCAATTATTGTTGGCTTGTTAGGACGCTGTAAGCAAGTAGCCTTTTGTATATAAAAGACTGAATTTGGATCTTTTGTGGCTGGAGTTATGCATTTGATTTGGTCTGTTTGTGGATGTTTGACGAGAAGGAGCACTGAGTGAAGTCGAGAGCTGCCTTAGCATCAATCATGCTTTAGCCGCTAGCTAGCTGTTCAACATGATATTAAACTGCAGCACGGTGGCCTTGTGGTTAACACGTCTGCCTGTCAGTTCTGACTGAGGTTCGGTCGTGTAATTCTTGTGTAGAATTTGCTAGCTCTCCCTGAACTCTGGCTTCCTTCCACATTCCCATAGCATTTTTATGTTGATTGAGGACTAACTTGTCCTTTGGTGCGAATTTGAATGTGAATGCTTCTTTGTTTATATTCGAACTGCGATTGACTGGCGACCAGTCCAGGGTGTACCCTGCCTCTCAGCCAGTCAATTGAGATGGTCCCCACCTCACACCTGACCCTGATAAAGATAAGCAGTATATAAAATGGATGGATGTATAATATCATCTGCTTATGCACATATAGTAATTAAACATAATGGTATTCAAACCATTGTAAATATGTTCTGACAAGGACTGATGTCACTGGGAAACTTGGAGGCAGCACTGCAGAAGGGCTGTCGTGTGCATAAGAGCAGCGATAGCAAGGTGAGCGCTCATGAAAAACAACAGCTAAAGGCATGTCAGGCATTAGCGGTGGCATTTCCTCTAACGTCTGCGTCTATGGAGAGGGAAGACATTTGTTAAAGCGTCACACGGCAGGTGGCTGTGACATGTAACAGACAGACAAGCGTGTGGCGACGCTCCCCCTGCTTGTGTGCGGAAAATACATCAATGGGACAAGAAATCTGCAAAAGCGTGCGGGGCCAATTGTAAAAGTTTGCCTTTTTTTTTTGCAAATGTTTCTGGGTGCATGTAAAGTTCAAGTTAAGAGGCAGGGGGCGGGGGGGGGGAGGAGTGGAGATGGGGCGACGTTTGCACTTCAAACGAGTTCATTTGAGGCAGAGGGATGGCAGGGGGAGATAATGCGGACAAGTCTAACTGAGGCGCACACTAGGAAGAAAAAAATTGTGAGGGCTAGATGAATATTTCACAAGGTCAGCAGCCGCCACGCAAGCCGGACATACATTTAAACATTGGAGGGGATGTTTAAAAGAGCCATTATTCATTCAAGAGGCCTCACAAATGGGATTGTTTTGTGCAACATCTACCACAAAGGGCCAACAGATGGCTTTTTATACACTGGATGTATATAAAAGCCAAGAGACTACTTTTCAAACATGCCACTTTTGCATTAAGGGGACATACTGTATGCTACTCACAAAAAGTTGGGATATTTGGCTTTTGGATAGAATTTCAGGATGAACCTAAAATGCACTGCAGGTTAAATTGAGCTTCTCTAAAATGATGATTGTCCAATTGTTCAGCGTTTCAGTAGTTTTTGCACAACTTGCTGTTTGCTAATCAGAAGCTGAACGGGAAAATTTGTAGACGGTGTTTTGGTTTCAAGCATCATTTTAAAGGGCGTCGACATCTATGCCTTTCTGTGACTCTTCCGGTCTCTCTGTTGCAACCTGCGAATGAAATTTAGGTTCAGTAGCCACTTCCCACTGAGAACATCTTGATTGATGTCTTGGAATGAATGGTGAGGTACTGCCGTGTCTTGGTCTCAAATGTCAAAATGTGAGCAGCATAATGAAGAAGTCTGTTTAAATACAACATTTATTGGGCCATTAAAAGTTAAAAAAAATGTTGACATTCAGCTCATGGTTGGAGAAGCTTTGAAAAAAAGGAAAAAAAAAAAAACTTAAACAGTCATCTGTAAAAGTCACGTTGAGGTTCGTCCTGAAAATGTTACTCAAAAGCCGGATGTCTCTTTTTGTGAGTCGTGTATTATTATAGAAAATTGACTTTTTTTTTTTTTGCACATAATAGTGCCTGCACAGCCATCAAGTGTGAAATTACTACACCACATAAATCTTTTCTTATTTGCATTTTTCTGAAAATGTGTCTGTGAGTGGGCAGTTACGTAACAATGAGTATATAAGGATAGAATAGCCAGAGGTGCTTTTGGGCCACATTATTCATATGTAGTCTGGACACAGAGGTGGTGAATATCCCTCCAGAAGTCTCCAATTACACCACACAAAGTTGCTACATGCTGTCGTTCAGCTTTTTTTGGGTTTTTTTTTTTTTGGTAGTCACTAGACAGGTCGTAGAGACAGGTCGACAGAGTTATACAAATAGGAATACCCTGCCATTATCGAGCTGCTTGAAGAAGCGCCAATACTTCCTATAAGTACAGCTTGTCGCTTTTCAACTCGTAATATCCGCAGCAGTGTTACACGACTCGCCTGCTTACTTAAAGAATATTAATTGCTCTTTTCAAGGCATAAAAAATGTTCACTCTTTATCAAGCTAGGGTTTTTGCTACTTGGCTGCTGTTGCATGTGATTGCAGCTCTATTGCACTGAGCTCATTCTTGTGGTTGAGAGAAAAAAAAAAAAAAAAAAAAAAAAAAAACCTTTTCAATCCCCGCTGTCCTTTTGCACCTCTGACCAGGCAGGGAAGGATTTATTCAGCTGCTTTATGAGTGGGTCAGAGAAGAGGTGGCAAATACCAGACAGCATTAGAAAACGCGTGCAACCACCCCATTTACCCCCCAAACACACACACACACACACACCCCCACACACCCCCACACACACACACATACACACCCCATTTGGGTTTGTGGATCATTTTAGTGCCGGGCCACAGCAGACAAAATGAGGACAAAAGTAATGGGATGCAGCTCTTCATCCATTAATTATTCAAAATGTTGAACAATTGAATGCTTTTTCGTTTACGGCGCACAAAACATAATGTCAAAACCCAGTCTATGAATTAAGAAGTGTTTCCGGATAACTTTTGTCTGTATAATCCTCCGGACATCGCGTGACTGATCCCCGCGTGCATTTGCTTATTTCGGTATGCTGGCAGGATAGGAATATTGACAAGCCAAGGATTTATAATAGAGAACAGTGATTAAATTAGTATTTATCAGTCAACATTTCAAATTCTCATCTCACTTTGATGAAAAGGACATAAGGAGATTCATGTGAAAGCTGGACAGGTTGGATATCCGCATTCGAATGACCGAATCAACTCAAATGGGCTACTCATTGTAATTTTGCCCCCCCCCCCAAAAAAAAACCCCACAGCATATTTCTAAACAGGACACACACATACCAACAATCGGGAGGAATGTTAGCATGTCCCTGATTATCGGCTGTCTCTAAAAGTTATACTGAACAATTAGCATGTGGGTGCCAAGAGTGATTTTATGATCTTACCTATCTGCTCAAAAAATGTCAGGCCAGACAATTGTAAATGTCAAAAGTTTTCAGTATTTCAGAACCAAATCCAATCCATGGACTAAGTGATTACTAACAGTTAGCCTAGCTTCTTCTATTACTAATGTTTTTTGTACTTTGTAGTTCCTATTTACAATAATTACAACAGTTAACCCCGTCGTAACACACCTAACACCACAGGATAATCGCTCAGGATAATCATTCAGCGACCTCTAATGATCAGGATTTTCCTGACTTTGATAGCTAGGAATAACATTTCACTGAAAGACTTTCCATGTGTTTTCTTAGTCGAAGGCTTTGTTTATCTGCTTGTGCTGCTAATGGCCCACATTAATCATCACAATATTTTTAGAAAACAATTACATTTAAAAAAATCCTTTAGTTCCTTTAGATTTAGTTCCGAAAATCTCAGAGGAAGACTGAGTAAAGTCGAGCGAAGCTTTTTGGACTGTTGTCATCGCATCAGCCGTAATCACGGTCACTCCCTCTGATCCCGATGATCTCAATTGTCGGAATAAATGCGGATGGGTGCTGCTTGCCGTCGCTCACAGTCTCCCGAGGGAGCCTTCGTCAGGGATATCGTTTTGAAGCGTAGCCGAGAGTTTAACTCGTCGGCGGATGAGGTGCGTGGCGGGCCGCGGCCAACCCGAGATGGGGGGGTGCGCAGACGCCATCAGAAGCAGGGACTCGGGATGCAAATTTAGTAGGA
This sequence comes from Filicampus tigris, assembly GCF_054856515.1. Classification (NCBI taxonomy): domain Eukaryota; kingdom Metazoa; phylum Chordata; class Actinopteri; order Syngnathiformes; family Syngnathidae; genus Filicampus; species Filicampus tigris. Next base: position 18,584,106 of record NC_141226.1, on the reverse strand, counting down.
CAGGGTGAAACGACGGGGCTCAGTTCTATTCCCAAGCGATGGTGCGGTATCATGGCGGGAGATAGAGAGAAGCGAGCTGAAGAGGACAGCACTCGTCACGTACAAGATGAACTTTGCTGGTTCACTCTAAAAACAGTCGGGTCAAAAATAACTATTTTTTGGGTGAAATTTGAACCAATTGTTGTGTTAAAAAAGGACCGACCCAGACTTGGGTCAATTTGAACCAAAAAATTGGGTTATTCAGTTTTGACCCAACTTTAAGGGTTAAATGAACACAACAAATTGGGTCAAAACAATGCAAATAATTGGGTTATTCCACTATTTATTTATTTATTCATTTTATTTATAATGCTAAGGATAATGCCCCTTCCCCAAAAATGTATTAACAACAACATAATTAACAAGTGAAAGTTTAAAAAAACTGGTCAGATCCATTTTTAGGGGTGACACGTTTGGAAAAAAAGGGCTCGATTAAGCACATTTGGGTCCTGCCCATTAATCGGTCCTCATGCGTGTGACATGGTCACAAGGCAGCCAAATTTCATCTCAGCCTACTCAATGATATGCTCACGTTAACATGGCAGGGGGGTCATTGTTTGATGTGCGGTCCTCAGTTATGGTTTCATAAAGTAGAATGCATACGTGTCCAGAATTGAGTTCAGCGCATTCATGGTGGAAGTGAGAACAAATCTAAATGAAAGAGTAGTGTTTAGAATTATGGCAAAGTCATATATTTTGTGTCATGGTGCTATATGAATTGAATGAATAAGACAAAGTGGTGTCAGTGGCAATCACTCCGATTGGCCATGAAATTCAAATCAGAGCATGAGATAGATACATTTGTAAAATGGCATACAATTGATTTCAGTTCTTTAAACCAAGCATTGCTTCCTTGCGGTCATCACCAGACAACTGCCTCACACTTTCACACGGGCTGTGATGAGTTGTGATGAGTCTATTTTGAACAGTGTGTTGGGATATATTTGACCTCTTGACGAGAGTTGCGCTCAACAGTTTTCAATCTTCAAGCAAAGTAACCAGAACCACTCTGGTAATCATGAAATGTTCCTGTGAATTACAGTCAACACATTAAGTTAATATGGAACATTATTTGGAGAACGCATATTTTTTGTGAAGTATCACATCCTACAATGGTAGCAGACTAATTATTTATTTATTTTTTTACGATTCCAGCACTCGTCCTGTCCAGCACACACGCTCAGTTACAAGCAACTCGTTTTCAAAAGATTACAATATGTGAAGTACTTACCAAAACAGTGTGATAAATGAAGAAATCCAAATGCCAAAAAAGTGTCGTTGACTTGACCACGATGCTGCGTGTGTCGGTGGCTGTCATGGCCGCCAGTCATAACTTAATTCAATCTGGCGCCTGTGTATGGGCCTGTAAGGTTGATTTTTGACCCAACATAAACATTACTTGCATATAACCCAATAAATAGTTCATTTGAACCAACAATTGGGTTAATTTATAAGAAATAACCCAGAATTTGGACTCAACACAAACAATCCAAAAATGTGGTTAATGAAATAACCCAACTGTTTTTAGAGTGTACTATTTATGAATAGTTCATCCGCCGGCCTTTAAGGATACACACACCTCTTGGCGGGGCGAGCGCACTGAAGTGTTGCCGCCACCGCCGCCGCTTGACAGCGAGGCAACATCCTGTGAGAGGGTAAGCGGGATGAAAGGCGCCGTGATGAGCATTGCCTGCTACCTGAGGCACAGCCACTTCAATGCAGTACAAGTGTTTGAACAAAAGCAAGCCTGGCGCCCCAGATGGTTGAATTAGGAGGCTTTTGGGTGACTCACAGTCTGTGGGAGTTGCACTAATTTTAATAACTCAAACGGCGGTGGCAGCACGCTGCAAAGGGACGTCGGTTCCTGCCTGTCTAGAATTAATCCCATCAGTTTTGGTGGGGAAAGAATTTGAATGCAATCTTCATAAACCACAAATGAACGGTTGTAGTTAACCGCAATGTGTACCGCTGGATATCGAAGACTGGAATGCAGGATCAAGTGCCCAATTCAGATTCAATGCCTATAGCCGACTGTTTATTTCCACGCACATTTCAAGTGACGCATAACTGATATGGCCGTGTGTACACTGACGACGGATGAATGACGACACACGAATCGACAACAGCATGAAATTAAACAATACAGTGTTCCCCACTGCACATTTTTAAGGGATCACTTTTATGGATTTTTACAGTTTAAAGTCAAATCTGAATTTAGAGTGTTTACCACATTGGTCAGCAACGAGCTCTACTGATAAGAGTTGCAACGCCATGAACAGCAACGAACAAGAAACCCCTTTTTTGTAATATAGTACCACATTTTGCCATTTTAACATTCATTGTATAGAGAATATATCCCTGTGAGTATTTTTGTATGTACTGTTTGTAGGTTTTGCTTGCTATGTGTGTGTTAAAGAATTACATAACACCTATGTTAATTAATGTTACCCCGTCACATTATGTTGGCAAGAATTTAGCTTTGGTTGAACATTTTGGTGTTGAAATGAATTCTGTTTTTTTGTTTTGTGCTAGTTTTACAGTTAACTTGAACTGGGAGTGATCAACAGCTAGAACAAAACATGTTGTGCCTCTTCTTTGGAGAACTATGCTAGCAAGAAAGTGAGAACAGATGCTAAGGAATAGTCAAAATGTGTGTTTTAATGAGTTCAATGTTTGTTTTGTTTTTAATGTGTGGTCTCTCTTTATAGCAGAGATTCAAATATTAAACATTACATGGCGTTGAATTGGCCTGGCCTGTGTAAACTCCACATTACTCTAATGGCGACTGTCTGTTTATTTAATGATGGACGTGCTTCTGATGTAGTAAATATGGACAAAATGTAATTGTCTATACCGTCGCTGTAGTTTAGATTTACAGTGTTTTAAACATAATTATTTGTGTTGTTTGGAAGGCGTGGGTGTGTTTACTTCATCAATCAGTGTATTTTGATGGCGTCAAGCTCATCTTGATGGGGCACATCCAATCAGCTTTTTCTACGCTGCATTCCCTTTTGCACATATCGGCTACGGATCAGATTTTGATCTCCATTTGGAAGAGGCCTGATTCCGATCTCGCGGTATCAAATTGAATTGATTTTCTTTTTATGCTGCCATGACACATCACAATTCTGCCACTTAACTCATTCACTGCCATTGACGTATTTATTTGTCTTTTCACAGTCCAGCCATTCAATCCTATTTATTTATATTTATTTCCAAGTTATTTCAGACGTTAGGGTAAAAGAGGGTCTGAAAATGTCTGGCAGTGAACGTGTTAAGGAATTTTCAAATATCCTACCAATCCTTTCATCCAAATGAACATTTGTGAGGCTCACAATCCCTGTTGTCGTACATCCCAGAGGTGTTTGGCTGGCATTTTTCCACACCAAACTCACTCAAGTGTGCCTTTACAGACCTTGCTTTATGCACTGGGAACAGGAATGGACTGTTTGAGGTTATGTGTTAAAGGCTAAAACACTGGATCTTCTGTTACAGCTCTGAGTTAGCTTTTTTTGCAGGATCTCTGTGTGAAAGACTTTAAATGTCAATTATTCTTAAAAAACGCGAAGACGGGACAAAACAGACATCTCAAAAAGCTAAAGTATCCTGTCGCGATCCAACTAATCGATAGAAGAAAGAAAGTGTGGTGTTATGTGGATTAAAAATGTCCGCTATATTGAGTGGGTGAAAAGAATCGCATGCATTTCATGTCAAACTCCACCAGTCTCCTCTCATGCACCTTTGTGATATAATCTTGTAGGCGTCGGGGAGGTAGCAGTTGACGTTCTCCATCTGGAACGGGTCAGCGTCGCAGATTTTGTCATCGGTCCGCCCGTAGTTGGCAGTCTCGATCATGATGACATCACTGCCGGGGCAGCGGAGGTCGATGGCGTAGCCCTCGCAAGAGAGCTCCCGCCGGACCAAGCCGAAGGGCAGGGCGGCGCGGCTGAACCCTGAGAGGAAACATAAAATAAACATTATTTACAACCTCGGCTTCCGCGCAAACCTCAAACCATGTGGTTAGAAAGAAAGACATCAAATAAATAGGCGACAGGCGTCCAGTGCTTACCGCGACAGTTAGGTCATTGAAGGCAATGCCGGCACGGAGAAAGAACAACTTATTTGTAGGCCACAAGATCAAAATCTAAGTCACTGAAGGCTAATGGCAACGTCATAAAATGTTGAGTAATAGAGGCGCATCAAGTTGGCACACCTTAAGAGAGTAACGATTGCTAACCTTGCACTTCAAGCGTGAGGGATTGTTTGTTTTTGTTTGCTCTGCAAAGCAAGATGAAGAGAAAAGACCAGAACAGAGAAAATCATCTTTTTTTTATAAACAGGTTGTCAGATGAAAGAGGAGTCCACACGATGAAAAAATCCATACGTGAAAAGGCGAGGATGCGAGTGTGGCCAAATAAGTGTACTAAGCGGGGGAGAAAATGAGCTTTTTCATTGCAAAAATGACCCTCCTTCCAGGACATTAGAGTGAAATAGGCTATTACGGAGTATTCTCTTGTCTGAATAATAAAATGCCATTTCACAAAGAGGGACTGGGCTATGGAGAGAGAGAGAAGAAAAGATGTGAGGAGAAAAAGGGAATAGCAAATCTATTATCTGGGGTTGAAATGATCCAAAGTTTTTAAAAAATGCAGCTGTCTGCAACTCTGGGAAGAAGAAAAAAACAATTAGGTAGAGTCTAAGTAGAACATGTAAATGTGTTCCATTTACGGAGTGCAAGCAGAGAGCTGCGTGAACTGTCAATAATCGCCGCTGTTTGCTGCAATCGTGGGCCCCCGAGGGGGCAGCCGGCGTTGGTATTTTCTCTCGCTCCTAATTAGCCCTTCCTTCAGTCTGCTACCTTTTGCGCAGCCCCATTGGCTAACCCGAGCTTTGTCACGCAGCAACACTTACCACCCCGGGTTCATTTTGCCCCCTCACTCTAATTACCCTCACGCTTTTGACAGCCGCAGCCCGACGCAATTAGCGTTGCTTGAAACGCTCAAAGTTTCCAAGTGACTCCAACTTGAAATTCCTCTCGAAAAGCCCAGATGCTAGTCCGTCTGTCGCTGTGACAAAAACATACGTCTGCAAAACGTACACGGCGGAAAATATACTCTTAAAGCTGTAGAGACGACGGCGAGGACTGCACAGGCTCGTAGTGGAAGGGGGCCAAGATTTCTTGAAAATAACATGAAGGCGAGTAGATTCTACTTCGCTCCATTGCTTATCACCTCATTAGGGAATGTCTCGCTTCGCAGCATTAACTGCTGATCTTAAATCCAAAGCTATGAATCGCCCCCATCTACAGGGATCCGCTAGTCATTACAGTGGTTTGCAAATCTGAATTTCAGAGACAAGATGTCCAAGACTCTCTTCGACATCTAACGGTTGAAAAGCAAACTTGACAAATATATACATTAGTGGCAGTAAATGGCTGCAACTGACCAATATAAAAGTTCAAGCATTCTGATGAATATTGCTTTTGTGGCACAAGAGTTAATCCACCCGTTTTTAGCCAACTATGGGGGCGGCCATTTTGTCACTTCTGTCGACTGAAAATGACATCACAACTGCTCAGGGCTGAGGTAACGATTAATCGCGGCTCAGCTTCAGAAAACAGGTAAGCCGTGATTGGTCATTACCTGAGCCCTGAGCAGTTGTGAAATCATTTTCAGTCGAAAGAAGAAACAAAATGACCGCCCCCAGATATGGCTAAAAACGGGTGGAGTAATTCTTATTCCACAAATGCAACATGTAGCAGAACGCCTTGTTTCAACTAGTGGGCTTGCATCGAACATATTCTTGAAAAAAATAATGCTTGGGTTGACTTCCCCTTTAAACTCGTTTTGAAATTGTAAGATACCGCTAACCAAAGGCGTACAACAATTCATCACTCCCAAGCATTTGGCCAATAGCTCCTTCTTTAAAAATAACATGATGTGTGTCAATGCGAGTGGATTCTGCTTAGCTCCGCTGTTTATCACCTCATTAGGAGACGTCGGTAGAGCCGAACAGTACGTGGGGAGCTGCGGGGTCAGTCCATCTATCCCAATAACAACCACAATTACCCGCAGCGTCCGCAGAACCCGGGCGGGATGGCGGCTGATAAAACACAGAGTGGAGTCAGCAGCTTAACCGCCAAGACTAATGATCACCACGCCTGCCATTCCTCGCGGAGCGACTGACTGGTTTATCACAGCAGCCAAGGAAGGAATGCATTTCACATGGTATCAAAATTCCAAAGGGGATCCGCGGCACGAGGGAATGTACGTCATCTACCTTTGTGACCTCTTTTCTTGCGGCTGTCCGCTCACGATTCGACACATCCATCAGAGCAACTAAGGCAAGATGGCAACGCTATCATCAACGGAGGCCCGGCTATTGATTAGTTCAGTGCCTGGCCGGTTCCCTCCCTCCTCACCCACATGGATCCTTCTGGTCAGAGGGTAACGCCGCATCAATTAGAGGCAGGGTACTCACCAAGGACAAATTGATTCTCCCTCACCTCTGTTTCATTAATAACTTTCTTGTTGACCTGTACTTGAACGAATAGTGACTGATTGGGCATAATAATAGAGTGCATGTATGCTCAAATTTTTACTAATCTCATTTTTATTTTCAAGGCGCAATGATTGGCCAAAAGCAGTACAAGCATTTCTTTTTACATGCAGCCGATACTAAATCCTTGCCTCGTAAACTCTTATTTAGCATATTTTGTGCGTCAATTCCAACAAATAAACGCGCTCCGTTTCCGAAGTGTAATTATCTCAGTTCATAGACGCAAAAGTTCAAACCATGGACATTCAACAGTTCACTGCTGAACTTGTTTGCTAAGCAAAACAGCAGCAGCGAAAGAGTCTGTCAAGTGAATTAAGTGGTGCAGAAATTCTTGGACGTGACTTCCCTACACAGGAAATCGATGGTTTTACATTATGGAGAGACAGTGTCTTAAAACCAGTAGAACTTGACCGTCATTCCAGTTGTGGAAGTAATGGTTAACTCGAGTTCTCACAGGTTCCCAGTCACTTGTGTTCCAGTTCACCGAGACTTTATAAAGATGGGCAAGATGACGCTCGCAAAATTCCGGCATCCCAGTGACGGATGAACATCTTGTCATCTGGCATTTTGTTTGATGACTCAACTTTGGAAATCCTGGATTAGAACAGGTGACAAAAGGTCACAAACTCTGATGCTATCAAGATGACTGCAAGGGGAAGCATCCATAGCATAATCTCTGTGTGTAGGTGGAAAATTTAAAATAAAGTGGTCGGTCAAACTTTATCTGTAGACCAGATTAACATGAATTTACACAATCAGTGAGGGAATTGAATACCGCTTTATACAGAACGTTTTGTCTAATCTCCATGGCAACTACTTTGCCTTGGCTATAATTGGCTGTGATCCCCATTCGCCGCCCTGTTGACATGAAGCCTTATCATGCATTCTGGTCAGTGAGTGACTGTGAGCAAAGTAGCTTTTCAGATTCCTCCCTCTGACCTGCCTGCTAAGCCTTCTATTGAGCGCGACAGAGAGCCAAGCCAGGCCCGGGAAGGCTCCTCAATATGTTGCATTCAGGGATTTCTCCCCCCCCCACCCCCCCACACACACACACACACCCCACCGCCTTACTTCTTCAGTTGACAGTCTATAATTCACATCTGAAAATCCCCGCTCCTAATAAATATTTTGTTTTCCATCAACACCCTTGAAATTGGAAGTGGCTCGGCAGCTCAGATGGGCGCAACTGAAACAAGCCGCATGCACCGCGGGGCGTTTAAAACCCCCGCGGGCAAAATGAAAAGATAATGAATGTCGAAATATTGCCCTTTGGCCAGTGCGGCCGCCGGACCGTTAAGGCGCATCTATCTCGAAGTTCATCTTGGGTGGAGTCACGGCTGACCTTTTATGCCTAACCGCCAAAGGATATACAAGAAAGAGTGGAATGTTTAAAAAAAGAAAAGTGGGACAGTTTTTGGAAGTTAGACAGAGCGGCGAGGACTGACACAGATGGAGCGCAGAGGCATTGCTTGACGCTTGTCATCCCCCATTAAGCTGCCTTTGATTGGCCTTTGTGGTCTTGGAAACGGCAAACAGCTGCATGCAAATGGGCCCCGTTTCCCCCCGCGTCTGGCCTCCATTGTTCCTTTGACAGAGACACTCTCTTTTGCGGGCATAAAGGAGGGTGTAGCCTTTAGTCAAATAAGAGCGCCCCCGCCGCGGCCACAGCAGGGCACTTGAAGATTGTTTGTCTTTTTATGTTGTTTGCTTCACAATAATAGTGGGAGCCCAAGAGGAGATCTGAGAGTCAAGCTTGGCCTCCAATGGCCTCGGGAATGCCTCCATAATCCCATATCCGGAGTGGTCAGGGAGTACATTTTTTTTTTTTCTTTTGGAATGGAGATTTTCCAACGGGAATTTTTGTAAAGTAGAACAAACATGATTGAATTCTTGATAGTAGGGGAACAAAGTAGCAGCAACTCAAACGTGTGGCGGTACCTCGAAACGTGAACGCAATCGATTTCCGTGACGACGGTCGACATTTCAAGACACAATTTCACTGTCAAACCAAGGAAAAAATGAGAAAAGCACTCATTTAAAAGGCAAAAACATCAAGTGGCAGGCAATATGGGAGCTATACAGAAGCTAGCACATCGGTTAGTGAGGGGCCTCAGACTTATTTGTTATGGGCCACTACAAAGAGTGAAAATATATTGCTGTAAAATTGCTAAGGGTGTAACGGTACTCCAAAAAACATGATTTGGCGCTAACATTGTTTTAAAATTCAAGTTTGGTTGACACTGGGTACAAGGGAGCATAAAACGTGAAACAAACTGATTGTTTTGTATGAACACCAACACATTTAATGGCATTTAAAATGAACCAACAGAATCTTTTCTTTTTAGGAAAGAGCAACCTATTTTTTTTCTTCTAAGAAAATGAAGGATGCAGAAAAGTTCAACATTAACTGTATGACCACTGAATTATGACTGCACTACATTTTGTTGTTGTTGTTGTTGTTAATTATTGCTAGCCATGCCGCCTGCTAGCCAGGAACGGAGCTGCACTGTTTGTGTACAGACTCGTTACAATTTGTGTCCCTTATCTAATATGTTCTGCTTGGAAATCCCCAATAATCGCCTCATCATATTACGGCATCATATAATTGCTTCTGCATATTTATGATAGATAACTTGAAGGGAAAACATGTGGTAAGCTTTTCCAGGCCATGTAAAGTGACTTGGAGGGCTGGATCTGGCTCGTGGACCTTGAGAGTATGATACCTGTTGTCTGCAGTCTGGTACCAACCACTAAAATGTAACGTACGACGTTCTCCTGAATACATTACAGAAACGCTCGAGGAATATAAACCCAGTCGGGTTCCGAGGTCAGCAGATAACTGTATTTCCAGACAACCCATATTTTTGTGAGGAATCTACCTCCATTGCCATGCATGCATCCGTTGCCATATACGAATGACGCGCAGTGGCAAGGTGTGAGATGAGCGAGGAGATTTGAGGCAAAAACAACACCTTTTTAAACAACAACAGCCCAATATCTCCCATTTCATTTCAAGCGTCAACATGCGCCCAAACACTCACAGAATAGTGGTAGACATTTTGCTAGTGTTTCTCGTGACACTTTAATCCGTCCGCTCCGGGCCTGTCTTGTTGGAAATTGTTTCTAAAGACGGTGTCAGACAAGACCACAATAGCCGCAGCCGCGCCCGCCCTTTCCCAGACGACTGCTATCAGGCACTCTAGATTGCGATAGGAGGATTCCAAAATAGAAACCTGCTATTTACAAATCCATCCAGTCCATTTGGGGTTCGATGCGGAGCTGTCTTTGGTGATGTTTACATCGTGATGTTGCCTACTTCAAATGCTGTTGAGAAAAACGTATAACGTTGACAGGGAACGGATTTGTCAGACCAAACTCTTAACTCTGATTCTCATTTTGTATTGTCCATTATTTTGTCTTCGTTTTGTATTATTGATTCTTGCCATTTTCAAATGGCAACTGAAAGTCATAAAACTAAATAGTGACTCATTATTCCATAAAGATGGGGGGGGAAAAAGCCTCATTTTTCATATTTCAATTTCAAGCTGAGATCAAAATCACGAAAAACAGGCCACAGGACTGAGCTTGATTTAAATATTTAATTGGCCAGGTGTTAGTTGACCCAGGCGTTTGGTCGTAAGCATTAGTAAAGCTACGTTAGCTTGTTAGCCGTCACAATCTATCTGAGCCACAAACACCATCAATCAAATGATGCATCAGGACAAACGTGTCTGAAGCGATATAATCGACTTCATGCATTTGGTCTGACGTGGAAGATACAGTATGCTTTCACTGCTGTTTGTCTATCTGGACACAAAGCTTCCAAGTCATTCATTCATACAGACTACCACATGTGGACTAGTAGACTTGGCATAAATTACTTCGAAAACACCGTCATTTTCATTCTTCTTCCAACCATTGAGCAATAATATACGATGTACTGTGTGCATATGTGTGTGTTGGTAGGCTTGGACCAGGAAGTTAGTAGAGTATGGTGCAAATAAGTCAAGCGGCAGGAAAACGTACACAAACTGGTTGTGACTGCAGCCAAGCATTTCTTCCGTGTCAGATGTAATGCATGAAGCCGATTACAATACCGCTTCAAATGCATTAGGCCTTGATATAAATCAATTCATATCGATTTCATACTTTTGATCCAAGCCTAAAATTAAAAAAGAAACCAATCTTTTTTCAAATGTGTTTTCTTAGGTCAACAATGTGTCAATTTTGCATTCTTTGATTTTGGAATGATTTTGGAATTGAAATTTGGAGGATGTACATGTGCTGGTGATATAATTTTCCTGTATTTTTCACATCCACAGTTCACTTGATGATGGCTCATGAGATTGACTTTTTTTGACCTGATAGCAGCAACTCCAGTCGGGATAAGCTGCCTGCTTGGCTGCAATAGGGTTTCAGGGAGGGGGCGTGTCTTGTGTTTGGAAGCACTCGCGGTCGTCGAGGCAGAAAATAAGCGTTAAAGCGGCGGAAGCAGCTGCATGAGTTGAGCCTTGTTGCCTTCTGTTACTAGTGAGCAATTCCAGCTAAAAGTCCAGTTTGACAATGACACAGGCAAAAAAAAAACATACCAAAATGTGTTTTTAATACCAAGTGATGGGATATTACAACACGGCTCTACAATGACACACATTTTATGGTTTTGAGCATGAACCTCGGCCAAGCAATGACACTATGAATCATGATCATAAAACATTTGATTGAGGGTGAGGAAAACACGCCTGGTGAAGTAAGAATTTTATGATTATTTATATGAGTGATGCCGTTGTTCCAGTCACTTTTAAAATGACGCAAGGACAGTACACACTGCACATTTTCCATAATATAATCGTTGTGTTTGTTTTGCTCAAAACAAGCTCCGATACTATAGATGATTATCAACACCGACCAGTAGCGGCTAAATTAAAACGCTCTGTCTCTGATACTGAAACTCAATTTGTTGTTAAGAATCTACATCATAACAATGATGAGTGAAACCACAGCCTGCTACAAAATGGAAGCTTTTTCATCTAGCAATTTTTTTCCATCAAGAGGCAGAAATTAGTTTAGAAATTTGGGTCTTTAAAGTATGATTCTATATGATCTATCTTCTCTTAATTAAAAACACTTAAACCTGCTGTGGTTGTACAATTCAGCATCCTTCCCGGAAAATATGCCTTTAGAGTCGCAAAAAAATGTCAGAGTTAAAGCCTTTCCATTGGTAAAATGGTTTCGAAATCCCCCCGAACAGTTTTACTTTGAGATGTGCTTTTTGTATTTGTACTTTTGGCAAGAAAAATAGCAGAATAGCAAACAATACCAGAATGTTTTAAAATGTGCAGACTGTCTGAGTTGTCGCAAGACAAAAGAAGCCTACAATCTGGCTTGATGGATACACAGTAGGGCTGTAATGGTACTGTGATGTATTCATATTTAGCTTTTTTTAGTGCAGAACATTCATTTTACGATACAGAGAGATACCAAATTCCCACATGGAACAAATTAGGAAAGGGACAGGAAAATGTCTCCTGCTCTCGCCACACGTCTCCTCCGTAAATAAATACAGTACAGATCAGCATTTAAAGGGATTTAAACAAACAAACCTCTCCCAGGCTCTTTCGAGCCAAAACAATCACAAATGCTGTTGTTTGTGGTTTTATATAAAATAATAATTGTGCTATTGAAGTTTTCCGTCGGAATCGCTGACGGAAGACCATTTAAAATCAGAGGCGGATCGGCCTATAGGCGGGTACTATCCCCCTTCCCCGAAATAAGAAAATAATCGTATTCCAGGATCAAAGAAAGCTATTAGAACAGTCTTTGAATCGAAATATACCCCCCCCCCCAAGAAAATATCTAGTCCAAGCTTTGTAAAAAACAGACCAAATTTGGACATACAATATGAGGTTTCCACCTGACAGTGACAAAATGCTTAACATCTCGCTTGATACCGTGGATGTAAACGATCACGTGATAAAACTTGGCAATTGAATTGGCCGTAACCTCCATGCTGTTGTGATGCCATTCACTCGCGATCTAAAGTTTGAATCGGAGACAAAGTAGTTGCAGATGTTCGGCAACTCATGAAAATTAGCCGCAAAAGTTTTTCAATGGAGTTTGGCCGCCTTGCTCACAACGCAAGCAGCTTCACCAAAGTCATCCCGGGTACGATTCAGTTTCAAAGACCAGATCCAATGGCCTTCACTGTGCTGTCCGTTGACACGTCTGTCAAGCTGAGCGGGAAGTCTAATTCACCGCCGTGTTATTGTCTGCGGAGAAAACAAACCCTTTCAAAGAGACAAATAACTGTCACCTAGGCTAAGCAGCTGAAAGGGAAACGACGCTCAGAAGATGAAAAGCACACATGCTTTGAGGCGAACGCCATTCTGACAGAATTAGTTCATTGCTCGCTCGACATCCATGTCTTTTCTTTACGTGGGGAGTTGATGAAACACACCGAAAGAGGTGAGTTCAAACTCCCCCGAGTGCGGCGTGGATATACTCTTACAGGCTTGATCAGCCCTCCACTCCCTTTCAAGCTTGTGTTTTTTCGCCCCGCCACTTAAAACCCAGCTGGATTTTCCGCTCAAGGTGCCTTCCCTCAGGGCGGAGGATGGAGCGGGAAGATGAAGAAATATAGGAATGAGGAAGGAGGGGTGATCCACTTTGTCTTAATCGCATGCTCGCGTCTCCACGCTTCAGCCAGCCAAACGGCCTCCACCTGGGAAGCGAATCCGGGAGGCCTTCTCCTTGCCAGGGTGTCGGCACACGTCACAAATTGAACACAGATCGCGAGCGCAAAAGGGCAAGGCAACAACATATGTACGACACATTCACCGAGCAGTTTTTCCATCACCGCTTCATAAGTCACATTTGAAATGCAGAGTGTGATTTTGTCACAGCTCGCCCTGCTTTTGGGGGGCCTCTGGACTCGACGAAGTGTTACTGACCTGTGAAGCGTCTATCCATCCTTGCCTGTGTTCATTTTCAGCCTGCACCTGCCTACACTTTAGTTTAGGGGCTCTGGCTGTGAAAGACCATTTGGGGTCATTACATCTGCAAATGAGTCTGTTTTTAGCCGTGTTTGTGGCAAGGCAAGACAGCTTTATCTATTTCATACACAAGACAGCACAGTGAACAGTATAGTGCGAGGGTACACACGCATACCAATAATTTATTTGAATTTAAGCATCCACCCCACCCCCACCCTTTGATCAAAGCCAGCAAAGGGCAGAGTAGCGGATGTCTCGAAAAGATTATCCTTAGCGATTATCCTGCGGTGTTGGATTTGTCCTCCCCAATCTGCTCAGAACGCAGTTGGGGCCGAAAATCACAAAACTTACTGTTAATACTTTGGATCACAAATACGAGTTTGTAGGGCTGCATGTAACGATTATTATAATAATCGATTAATCTGTCGATTAATCAAGAACAAATAAATCCCACTTTTAAATCCCACTTATAAATCCCATAAATCCACTATTTCAATTTGATAGTGCGGAAAATGCACAAACATATATTAAGATTCAGTAACTGGCTTGGTCCGTAACAGCCGTCACAAAATCGGCTTACGTCCTGATGTAGCGAAGAAAACCATTGGTATGCCAGACGTTCTTGGTTTACGGCGAGCTTGACATACGAGGTTTCAAGCTGAATAAAACAGCGTACAAATAATTTGCCTAAGAACACTGTCACGGAGCACAAGAAGGCAACGCCGTACTGTCTTGATTTGATTTTTCTTTCATCCAAACAGTACATTAACGGTAATTAAAACTTACAACTACTGCGTTAACATATTCGTGAGACTACGGCGTATTCCGACTTGCATGCAAATTCCCGTCGCGGGCTGGGGGACCCTGTAATGTACTAATACCAGACACCATGGAAAACAACAGCAGTCTACAGCAGAAATCCAGTAATTGGACCAAAACATTCAAAGGAGATTGTATTGTGCTGTGGAAAGGAGAGCATAATAGTGAATAAGGCATAAGCGTTAATCACAGAATTCAGGCTTTCGTAGGAGGAGAGTCTGTCTATAAAGACGTGGCCTTGGCATCGGTCTGCGCTCTGCTTATCGAGTTGCTTAAGGCTCAGGTGAAAGAAACTGTTGTTGCCTACCAACAATGCAACCAGCCAGATGTCTTCCATACAGATTGTGTGGCTCAATAACAACAACGCTAATTACAGTTGCAAGCAGTGATAAATAGACACTCGCGCCCCCTGTTTTCACAAGGAATCCTCAAAATGATCATCAATCTTTGAGGCCACGCTCTCCCCTCATTAGATGACATAGGCAAAAATGATCAAATAAATAAATTGGCAATTTAGCATTGCCCATCTGTCTCGGTTACCTACTTCTGCTCCTTCCGGGCAGTTCTCAAGTTGGAGCTCACCGGTACATTTCACCAGGATATACGTTCTTACAAGAATCGCTGAGTTTTCGGAAATGTTGAGGCCCCCAAAAAGGCAATTCTATTCCATCAAAAGAATTCCAAGTGGGCCTTTGCTTCATCTGGTGCTCTGGCTCTAAACATTAAAACTTGCTGTCTTGTCAGACAGTGTTTTACTTCATTCAGTCTCTCCCAGGTGGGGAGGAAAAAAATGCCGACACATTCCTCACCCCCCACCACCATCTGCGCACCGCTGCCCACTTTGACTGACTTGAGCACGATGACCTTGCCCCGCTTCCCGTCCGCCGGCATTCCGCTCAATAGGGGCAGATACGGGAGCGTTGATAAGGAGATACACATTTGAGGAGGGGGGGGGGTGCTCGGGGGGGAATCTTATATTGATGACGGACAGTTTCCTGCCCCTCAACCTGGATGAAGCCGTTGTGCCTCAATGGGGATAGACGCTACATGAGAGGGTCAATAGCGATAGCGCGAGGCACACAAAACTACTCTTTGTGCTCCACCTTTTCTTCCATGCGGCATACTTATTCAATTTCCTGCACGGCGGGAGAGGGCTTCCTTATCTAAGACTGTTTAGACCTGCAAATCGACTGGTGGCCTTTGTTTGTAGATGACCCACCCCTGAGGTGATATTCAATTCCTGGGCGAAAAAAAAAAAATGCTCATGCTCTAAGGCACAGGGTCTCCCGCCCTGAGGAGATTACTAAAACAGTGATTGCAACAGTGCTGCATTCATTGCTGGTTGGGCTGCGCGACTAGCTTCTAGAGAGAGAGAGAGAGAGAGAGAGAGAGAGAGAGAAAGCCAACCGACACATATCGTCAGATCCATATCATATAGCAGCGCACAGCAATTACAAGGAGTGGACGAAAGGAAAGCAGAAGTAGGTGCATAAAAGTCTTCTTGCTGTTATATGTACAGCATTTCCTCCTCCTCTGCAGGTGACGTTTAGTGTATAAGTGGAAAAAAAGGTGGGAGGCTACATAAGAGCACTACACAACTCTCCACTATGGCTTGACGTGCTCTTTTTTAGAAAGTAAATTCAGCTGGCGAGCTGAAAAAGAAGAAAAAAAAGAGATTTGCTTTCGTTTTGATCCTCTCACCTGGGGTTAGTAATGACCTGAATGAATGATCTCAGCTGGTATTTGTGTAACAGTGCGTCAACAATAGCATAAATAAACTGAGATAATCACAGTTACTTTACTTTGTGTTGGTAAAACAGAGGAATCTATCTGGAGCTTTTATTTGAGGAAAACCGGCAGCGCTGATCCAGTATTGATGTAACACTTTTTCATTTGCGCGTTCAGCTTGTTTTCTTCAGCTCCGCCCGTATGAAATATACATGAAACCTAAATCCAGCAGGTTCCCACTTCCTTTTCTTTTGATCACCCCCCCCCCCCCCCAATATGTTTGTCTGCACTGCAAGCAGAAAAAAAAAATGTAATGTTGGAGAAACTGATATTATTTGAATCCCTTCTTCCTTCCTGGTTGAATGCATCACCATGTTATGACAGCTGAACCCTGCGGCGACTCACACGGAGCAAATACAAAAATTCCCATGTAAACTACTTTTGGGGTTGTAAGCCGGACTCATCTATTATTTGAATTAGGCTGCCTGGGGAGAAAAACAAGCGCAGGCAGCTTTTAAGAGAGAGAAAAGATTGAAGCAGGCATCTGCTTCGGTGTTTGCACAACTTGTTACTAGAAGGGCCATGTGATATTAAGAGGGAAAGCAAATGGAATCAAACTGTCAGAAGATGAAGTTCCGACCCAGATAGATTAAGGGCTCACAACAGGAAATCGTGTAAACATAATAAAAACAGAGGTCTAGGGCAAAGAGACTTGATTTTACATTGCGGATTGAAATATGATTGCGCCTCGTTGAACGCAAACAAATCGCTGTCGTAAATGTCGGGCGACCCCATCACCGACGCCGTTGTATTTCATTTCCTCGGAGTAGGAGTGAAACGCTGATCCCGGAGATTCATAGTTCTCCGCCTCATTTCAATCCGCTGTCATGTTTTGATTCAAAACTTTCCGTCTCGCTCGGCTATTATTAAAATGCCGTCTTGTTATTGCTGCCTGTTGGCTGGCGGGCTGACCGAAAGCGTATGGGTAAATAAAAGAAGGGTCAAAATGCAAGAATTAAACGTCTCAACGTGGTGCTAAATCTGCAGGATGAACCCCTGCCTCATGGCTTGAAAAGCATCCAGTTGCATGATGTATCACGGCACAGAGACTGACCGCTCATCTGTGACTCTCCCGTGGTTTGGCCGATAATTCATGATCGCCCCGCCTCGGAGCGGCGGCGGCGGCGACGCTCAATATGAATTCTAAAATGGCAAGCCAAGCATATCAATGGACGACAGACTGGCTGTGCGTGGCCCCGAGCCAGAGAGGACTTAGCGCACAATAGTCCACCCCCACCCCCCCGCTACCCACCGCCCATCGAGAGGAAGCCCGGGACTGGAAATACCAGCGTGGCACAAGGGAGGCTCTTCAATCTGCACAATGCATGGCACTGCTTGAGA
The DNA here is from genome assembly GCF_054856515.1 of Filicampus tigris. Lineage (NCBI taxonomy): Eukaryota > Metazoa > Chordata > Actinopteri > Syngnathiformes > Syngnathidae > Filicampus > Filicampus tigris. Next base: position 18,566,572 of record NC_141226.1, on the reverse strand, counting down.
CAAAAAAAGTGTTGTTAACCTTTACCACCTTTTTGGGGAAAGAAACGCCAGCGAGCTGGTGACAGCCAGGAAGGTATAGTGTGCAAACTGTGGGAGGCACAAAGAGGAAAAAGCTGAAAATCTTCTGCTTCCGATGGTGTTAATTAATCCACTGCCAGACATTTTCAGATCCTTTTTTACCCAAACGTTTGAACAAATTTGAAAAAATATATAAATAAGTTCCTGATATTGAATGGCTCGACTGTGAAAAGACAAGTAAAGCCGTCAATGGCAGTGAATGAGTTAAAAAAAATAAATAAATACAGCGGTAATTTGCCCTCATTTGTGAGTTTTTCAAGTTACAAGCAGTAACTTGATATATATTTTTTTTGCTTTGAGTTTCAAATATCCCGACACCTTTCCGATATGACTCTGAATGCTCAAAAATGACCAGGCTGACTTTGCTCCCCAACACAGGCTACAAAGGCAACTTTAAAGGGGCAACGGCAACACGGCATTTGGCAATCTGATCAGTGGAGCTGTGATGAAACCAGCAGCGTCTGGTGTGATGCATCAAATACTTATCGGACAGCGACAACAGAAGGGAAGTTATGTGAAGGAGTGAGGGTCCGGTCTTAAACTTCACCCCACTGTCCTAGCATTAGGAAATTCCCTGACACACGGCCGGCATCCCGTCTCGCCTACTACATCCAGAGAATTGGCAGAAACTAAATAGGAATTGAAATAAAATCAGATTCAATCATGTAACATTTTTTTCCCCTGTAATGGTAATTTAGTTTGGAATCGCAGACTAACAATAGTGAGAAAAAGGAGAGCAAGAACCTGTTGGAATTAGGTTTCGTGTATATTTAGTACAGGCGGCGCTAAAAAAAAAAAAGCTTAATGCAAATGAAGAAGTGTTAGAGCTTGGATTTGGATTATCATTTCATGAAATAAACACCTCCCTCAAAAAGAGGCTTCTCTCTTCCCATCACAGAAGTAACTGCGATTAACTGATGCTATTTTTCACACACTGTTACACAAACTACTAAGATCACATAAACATTGTTGCTAACCAAAACAGCAGCAATTTTTCAGGTGTGGAGACCACGTTATGAAAGTTGAAGAAAACTAACAAAATAACTAAAATGAAAATGAAAAAAAGAAAAGCATGAAAAAAATCTAAAACTCTAATTATAGTAAAAATGACCTTAGTTTTCATCATTGTCAATATCATACATGAGCTTTCAGGATTCATTCATTTTAAATGTATTTCATTGTTTCTGCACATCCATACAGAAGAAAGAAGGTCAGACAGTTTGTTGAGAATTTACTTTATTAAACAATACTTATTGCGTCTAGTGACCTTTATTTATTTTTTGTTGTTGTTGTTTATCTTGCGCTGGACAAATACTCACTGTAGTAAAAATAAATGAATAAGGATAATACTAAAACTCAACTAAAACGGAGCATTTTCCAGAAAGAAAAACTAATAAAAACCAACAAATTTGCTCTAAAAACGAATTCAAACTAACTGAACTTTAAGTCAAGTCAAGTGTTATGTGGAGTGTTCCAGTAGAATGACCTTTCACACAGATCAGCGACATGCGAAAAAGCTGTATTGAGCATTAGATTGACAAGCAATGCGAAAGGTGTGACAGCCACACGGCATCCCTTAATCCGATTATTACATAATTCCCTCCAACACGGTAGTCGTCTCGCCTCTGTTTGACTGAAAATTTACCGGGTCAACTTAGTACCCTCTTTTTGTATGTGTGCTTTTCACACAGAACAGCAATATGGTAGGTAGCGTGTGTATTTTCATGCACAGCAGCACAGTTGGACCGAGAAACCAAACGGCGGTTTCTCCTCTTATAACTAAATATATGGCCATCATCTTTGCTCCATCACATTTATTACAGCCACGAGAGTCTATTAAATGTTAAGTATTGGTACTTTGTGCTTACGACTTTGGAAGACTGGGACTTGATGGAGACGTCTGTTTGAATTTCAGTCTAGTACCTTCGTTATTTATATTCAATTCCTGCCGCATCCTTGTGTCATTATATAAGGCGCGCACAAAACACCAACTCTGCCGCTCTAAAGTAGGCCACGCAGGTATCAAGTCTGTTTGGGTCTGCACATGAAAGACGCCAGACAGAGCTCACGGCGGCAGCCACAAGTGCACCGGCGCATACCCATTGTGAGCCAATGAATGCTGAAATCGGAGTCTTACAAGTAAAGAAAGGGCAGATTTAGGGAGGATTACTTCCCGTGGTCTTTGTCCACATTCTTGGTCGGCTCCGGTGTTTAAATAACAAACGGTTTGATTGTTGTGTCATGGCAGTGGAATAAAGAGCAAATGTTTGTTGAGAGACTGTACTAGCACGGGCATGAAAGGGGCCCCCAATAAAAGACATGAGTTTGACGCCTATTTTCAGTGCAGCTATTCTATAGAAATGGCACGGACGTGGAATGCGGGGACCACCTGGCAATTTTCCGCTGAAGTTAGTGTCAGGAACCACTTTCACAATGGCCATCAATAGAGGGTGACGCACATACCAATAATCGGGCCAAATATTAAGCACTTTTCCACTCTTCTGATCAAAGCAATGAATTGATTGAGCAATAGCATGTCTCTAAAGGATTACCCTGAGTGATTATCTTGCGGTGTGGGGTGTGCTAACATTATCTTTCCTCCCAGATCTGCTCAGAAAACAGACAAGTCAACAATCATGAATGTTAAACATGTTGGATATTTATGATCACATACATATCCTGATGTGTATGTGCTAAGTTTGTCTTAGCCACGGACTCCGTGATTATGATGTCAAACTGAACGACAGACAATTAGGAGTCACCTGAAACTCCTTGTCTGAGTTTTTTTTTCCCTTGTAATGTATGGGTTAGGGCCGGGCAATTACGTAAAAAAAAAAATAATCACGATGGTTTTGATTACTAAAATTCATGAATAAAAAAGATGATTATTCACCGATATTAATTTAACTTCCAAAGCTCAAGTTTAAATATAACATGAACAAGCAATCTGGAAATACATTAGCAACAGGTAAAATAATAATATATTAAAAGAATAGTAATCGATAAGAATGAATAAAAATGGGTGCTGCTCAGTAGGAGCAGTGTGGTGATTTACATACATTTACATTAAGAAAAAAAGAGTAGAGAGAAGGAAGTCACGATTGAACTTTACTAACACCACTCATTTATCACAGATTAGGAAGGATATAATCTTGGTAATTTTGTTATATTATCTGTGCGTCCGTGTTATGACTGAATATGTGTTATTTTAAAGAATGTCATTCTCTCTGCTAATTTTATTTTATATTAGCCTGTTCATGGGATTTCCTATTGACCACTACATGAACACTGGCGAACTGTCTTAAACAAAATATGTCTTGTATTTATTTATTTTTGTGTGTGTGTTTAGTTTTACAGTCAACACCAACTGGATCGTCATTAAAATGCATAAAGCATGCTAAGTGAGGGCAAGGATTCCATACATACGTCACACGTTTGGTGCAAGAAACACGGTGCATTCAGGGTGCTTTCAAAAAACAGGAACTATCAAGCACACACTCACCATTCGGTGCATTCATCCGTTTTTCTTCGATTGCCATGTTTTTACGAATGTGAGAGGACAAAATCGAAATCACGATTACATTTCAATTAACTGACCCCCCCCCCCAAAAAAAAAAAAACTGTATTCGTGCACCCCACTTAAGATGAGTTTTTCACTGCCCCGTTTGTAAGGTTTACAGGACGGTGTTATTGAAGTCATCCCATGAATTTGCTGGCTTCAGGCATAACAGAGGAGAAACACTTTGAGTGTGTAAGAGAACAGTAGGAAGCCACAACTGGACTGCAGCACAAAGCACTTTGCGTTGAAAGCAAAAGTAGTTATCTGAATGTGCCAAGCCGCAATGGCTGTGTGTAAGAGCACTTTTGACACAGCCATTATGCCAGTATGAAAGAGGTTTGGGCCAGGTATACACTTGCGTGTTTGACATTCGCATTTCATTATGCCGGGACGAGGGTGAGAAGTTTAATACCCGACACTCACATCTGCCGTCCTGTTGTGTTGAAAGAAATTGTTGCTGTCCAGACAAAACAAGTTTGAAGGTACATTAGAGTCTGGTTCTAAGGTTCCTGTTCCTGCTCGTCTACAGTCTCCTGCCGGTCAAAGAGTGTAATACCAGTGATGTGTGTGAGCTTTGTTTTGGGTGAAAAGCTGATTATCGTCTTTGCTTTCAAGGGGCAGGAGGTCATTAGCAAACAGCGGAGGGGCTCTGGTCGGAGTAGCTCTGCATGGGAATCTTCGGGCTACGACCAGCTGGAGGTGAATAGAAAGCAGATCGACGCTGATATTGTTTTCAAAAGGAATCCACACGCTCATTCCCTATCGACGAATAGTTAATATGCATTCTTTGCACTGAGGGCCCTCACGTCAGATGTAACCCAAAACCGGGCAATTTTGCATCGCAAAGCACTATTCTGCCTTTTTAAGTATTTCTCCAGGTCTATTCGATTCAACCTCGAAGCCAAAAGTTGACGTTTTTTTTTTCTTCAAGAGGCGCTTTGGTGTTTCAGTGTGAGATATATTGCTGTCAATAAATCCACAAATCAACGAAAGACTAGTTGGGTCGCCTGCTCCAGCAGCTGTTTTATCATCGCATCCAGTGATAAATCTATCGAAATAACAAAAAAAAAAAAAAAGACAATGGCAGAATTCAAATGGAAAAGCAAGCTTCCTCAAAAAGAAGGCACGTTATAACCCGCAATCAATGCTTGGCACAAAAGCATGTGATTTTGGCTTACTTTGTTGCTGGTACAATGGGAAGAAAAAAAGGGGTGGGGGGAGGTGTAATGATCGTCATCAAGCAGCCCAAGCACCAGCATCGGTGGTTTTGATGGGCATGTAGCAGACGGGAGTGTTTTGTGACAATCTTTGTAATTACAGCCAAACGCAGCCATCAAAAGTGAAGCAAGGAGGCAGAAACGGAGGCTTTGGATGTCGACGAGGACAATTAAAAACACAGAGGCGTTCCATTCACGGCTCTGGCAACAAATCAAGGGCCTCACTTTTGATGGTGACAGGTATACATGCTGCATGGAATTTGATTGGGTGGAAGTAATAAAAAAAAAAAATAAAAAAAAAATTCCTCAGGGGGTTGAGCTTCTCAAAGAACAGTGACAATCTGCCAGGTAGTGGACGAAAAGGCTTGGAATGGGTGGAGGGGCATTTGACATTGGAAGCCTGCATCAGTAAAAAAGTGTGGCTTTCAACAAATACTTCAAGAGCACATTTTATTGAAAATGGTTTTTTTAGTTGCTTGTATACAAATAGTTGTGTGTCTGGATCATCAAGAGTGAAATTAAACAAACAAGTAAATATTTTATTTGCCCATAACTGAAAATGTGGCTGTGAGCGAGCTGTTCAGACTTTTCCCGAATTTTGCTTTAACAATGGGATTCATTTAAGTTATACAATAGGGTTCTGACACTGACTTGGGAGCTAGACTAGGTGAAGATCCAACATTTTCAAGCGATAGACTACACAATTATGTCAAAGCGAAAAGCTGAGCACAGCTGCAATGCAGAGGTGAGCGTTGCGTAAGGGCGTCAGTTTGGGTAACCAGAAAATACATGAAAAGTGCAATGAAACTCTCAATGCGTTGGTGGAAGGTATTTGTGTTTGCCGCATGAGCCACATCTGCAACCTTAATTGAATACAAAGGCTCCTTGGTTTATGATTCTCACAGCGGCGACTTTTTGGAATGTGCCGTCATCTATCACTAATCTACGATAGCGCTGCAGCAAATATTTGTATGAAAAACATTCTTGGGCCATAAATATAAAACAATAAAAAAAACAGTGACTGCAGCAGTAAATGCGCGGGCCTTCTTGTGCCGACATTTTCTTACGCCGCTGCGCAAACCGTTACATTGCCGACCGGTCGTATCCTCGAAACTTTGTATGTCAGCAATGTCGTAAACGGAGAGCCCCCTGTGGATGAACTCGTCAGGTCGGTGATGAAGTGCCGCCTCCACGTGCCAAAATACAATGGGCAAATACAAAGGAGGCTTCTGTGGCCCCTCACGAGCCTGGTCACATACTGCTAACTTTGCCCTCAGTAGTCATGGTGACACAAGCCCCGCTGTAGAGGGGCAGGGTGAGCAGTGGCTAATTGCATGAGACCAGAATGCCCATGCAACACAGATTGGCTTCGGTGAGGATTTAAAAAAAATGTATGATAAAAAATTGGGTGTATATTGTGCTGTAATTCTTGCATATGCCTACTTTAATGAGTTCAACGCAACACGTTTGAAACGCCGCTTTTTTTCATCTCCAAGGCTGAAAGCATTGAAGTCGAACACAAACGCAACCTCGCTGCCGAACAGCTCTTCAGTTCCAGCCGTTACAAATTCAACCCATTCCTTCAGCTGAATAAAAAAAAAATAAATACATTTTTAAAAAAGCGCTCCTTGAAAGGTTGGCCGGAATCTTATTAACACCACACGCCTCCATGGTAACTCACCTTGTGAACAGTGACAGCAGAAGAGAAGAAGCAGAAGGCAGGAAAAGGCCGGACAACTCCACGGCGAAGAGGCCATTGTCTCCCTGTTCGGCGAGCCGTCCAATAAATCTTGCTTTTTCGGAGGCGAGATCAGGAAAGCTGGAGCAAAGTCAACGATGGGTGGTTCTCTGAAAGGCACCACCAGTCATCTTCGCATCTGCAGAAAGAGACAAAAACGACGGCGTTAAAATGGAGCAAATTGGGCAATGATGTCATAATGATCATCCCAGCCGTGGATTTACGACGCGGCGTGCAGTGTCATGTTGCATCGGGCTTTAATGGAACGTATGGGCCTTGTCCACATTAATCGCGGAACACTAATCTGGATTTAACATTTGCACACTTGATGCCGCTTAATGGTGTTACGTCCGCTCGGCTGTCAGCTGTCGGACGCGCACTCGGCTGGATTGCTTCTAAAGAAGTCGGGAGGTTATCTGTTTTTAGGTATGTAGGCTAGAAATATTATCTACTGACAAACCGACCTTCGTCGCTATTAAGTCTGGCTGTTAAGCTCAATTACGTTCAAATGAAGAGGCTCTTGCTCCTTCATGAGAGTTCCGTGTTTGCCGGCAAGTCATCAAACAACTCTGCCAGGTCCACGCACGATGTAAACTCTAATTCTTCACAAGTTAGCCCATCTGAGCTAGCATTCAAATTCAAAATTGGATAACAGCAACATACCTCAGACAAGTTCATTTTTGTCGGACTCCTCGGAATGGGCAAAACAACCCTAAAATGTCCGCTACAAAACATGGTAGGTTTCCTGTGTCTTTTCCCGCATGCATTGACAATTAAAAACGGCACACTGAAACAATCACTTGAGAGGAGGCACGCTAACAAACAACAACTACAGAAGGTAATGATGTCTCCTCTAATAAGTTCTGATTAGCCACATTAAGGTTATCATTCACACCGAAGGACAATTTAGAGTCTTCCATGAATATTAAGAGCGAGTTAAGCCCACGTAGCATTTCATAGCAAACCTCAGATACCCAATTCCTAATTCCTAAAATTCCTAATATTTTCAGAGCCAATGAGTGTTTTGGACGCGTGTTTTACATTAATATCCTGTTGTGTTCCAAGGTCACATTGAGCCATTTAAGGGGAAAAAAAGAAACGAAAAAAAACAAGATGTATAACACTTTTAGATTTGAAAAAAAAAAAAAGTAAAATGTCTGCATGTGTAACTATTAGGATTAATTTGTCCAATTCTCACTCTTTCCAGTGGGATTGTTGACTGAAAATGTTGAGAATGTGAAAAACTGCTTTTGAATGAATTTTCCTAAATTTGAACATTGTGAATCAGTTACAAACTACTATGAATGAGGAAAATAAAGGTGTCAAATTAATATTTTTTTAGGTGCCAAACAAAAAAGAAAACAAAAATAGATCATTCTTGTCTTTGACAGCGGGTCTAGTTGGCCTGCACCATGACAGTGTGGTTAAAATAAAAAGCTCCAATTAGTGTGATTCATTGTGCTGCTCGGCATTCAGCATTCCAACTGGGTATCTTCCTCGTCCTACCAACACCTACCACTCACCCGCTGCTAAGCTGAGTGAAAGACTGAGAAATTAAGTTGAACAGAAAAAGCAAAAACTTTTGCATTTCACACTTGAAAGGGCGCCAGAATGAACACAAAGTAAATGGTGTTCTTGGCACTTATTTGACACTCGCCAACGCGGCACTAATGAATGCTTCATTCTCAGACTCGTCCCCTGTTCTACTTTCTTCGTTTCCTTACGTAGAGGGAAAGAGAAAATAAAACACGGCTGTCTCGCCAGCAATGCAGACACGGCTTGTTTGTAAGCTAACTTTATGTTTTCCTCCTTATCGAGGGCGATGCGGGGGGGGGGGAGTGGGATGGGGTATGACAAACCTTTGTCTGCAGAAGCGGCAAAAGGTTGCAGCCTGCGACAAACTAACACAGCAGTCAGATAAGCTGCTTACTGGAGTCAAACAGCAAGCAGCAGTCAAATGCCACACGCTGCCTTGACACGTGTAGGCACGCACACATGCGCTAGCAAGCATACATAAATGCATTTACATATTGTGTCTTGTTTATTCCCATGTGGTTACCATCCGACACAACAGGCCACATGGTAGTTGTCACTGTGCAAAGGCGCAAAGCTTGGTAATGCGCTCTACCCCCATCAACCTTCATGATTATTCTTACCCACCTGGGTATTGCATTGGATGTCAAGTCACTCGTCTGAATAAATTTAATGCTGTGCAACTTGAGTCACAATGGTGCTTTTATGGTACACATTTTTTGTACGTATTTGTAAACAGCTTTTATGGGGCTCTAAGCAGAATTCGATTAGGGATATGCTACAAGAACCGAATCGAATCGAATAATCGAGTGTTTGGATGTTCACACACACATATATACACATATATATATATACACACACACATATATATTTATACACATATATACACACATACACACATATATATAATTACAAATAAGAAAAATGCTTCCATCATTTTTTCTGTTGGAATGCATTAGAAAACTTGGGTGGTACACTGCAGTCAACTCCAACCACATCTTTCCACATTTCCATCATAATGACCCCTGGCTCTCCGCGCCTTAATGCCAAATGTGCTTGAATGTTTTTGGCACTTCAAAAGAAAGTCTTCTAAAACCTCACATTAGCGCATTTTAGGTCACCAATGAAGTCATCCTATACATGATCAATGTCCAACTGCCAGCTGGATCGCCATACTAGCATGACGCAGAGGGCTCATTTATTGATATTTTGGTTTGATCAAGCCCCGGTAGCAAGGAAGCAGACTGCCAGCCAAGGCATCAGTTCGACTCGGGTGCTTATGGTTCCGTTTGCCATTCATGTTGGCTGCCCAACAGTCAAATCTCTCCGGTAAGCCACCACTTCAGTGGCGGGCAGGGCACCAATTCTCCCAAGATGCAATCCTTCCGACATATGTGCACATCCTTTCTGAATATAACCCCCTCCCCCCGCTGCGGGAGCCACGTGCTTACTCTAATGGTAGTTGACAGGAGGAGATGGGAAGTTGTCGAGGGGACATCCCCTATCCCTTCCGGCCTACTCAGCCCAGGAGCCCCTCCAGACACCAGGGGGTGAGAGCCAGCCAATGCAGGCTTGCCCTCAACACCCCGAGGTCCTTTTTCTCCTGATTAGCCCCCGCATGCGACATCACCCCGCTGTGTAACATGTCTTCCAATTCTCTTAAGCCGGCCGGAGCACATCTTCCTAAAAATACTGTTTTTGTTTGGTGGGATTTCAGCACGACTTGGGGGGGGGGAAAGGGATTAGGTGATTAACATCAAGATGCTACATAAGCACTGACAGATGCGACATAATTTCACATTAGGAGCTGTAGGAAGGGTCGGGCTCAGAGCTTCTCAAGCAGAAAATTTAGTTCAAGAGGTAATTGAAGCATTGCTAACGCTTCCAGGTTTGTGCTAAGGAATTATCGATACCTGAGCTTCATTCCAGTTTGCAGTTATTTAAAGCAAAGTAAGGAGTAATTGAACTGTGAGCTACCATGTTCACCCTGCAGCTAAAAACTTTTAATTTGTGTCGGGAATGTGAATCAGCAAAGCGTGTTAACAAGCTAATGTGCAGCTCACTTAAAAGGTTAAGGAAATGGAATTGAGCTAAAAATGCCAGGCTTATGAATGAACCTGTTAAATACTAATGGAATTAATCAAGGTTATGTCTTAAAATAAACTTTGAAAAGTTTGTACAAACACTGCAATCTAGTTCTGTTAGCAACAGCACTTGTCAAAAAAACTGCAAGAGAGAAGGTTGAAGGAAGAATCTTATGAAGCTAAGCTAACAAAACATCGAAAAGATGACAAGTGAACCCAGTTTTTTAGTAGAAAACTGTTGAAAATGTATTAGCAAGCTTGGAAATGCAGGAGTAGGAAGTAAGAAGCCGTAAGAGTGAACAAAAATGTACCAACAAAAATTCAGAGATGTCACCAAAATATTCATAGAAAATTGTAAGAAATAAGTGAATGAATAAAGAATACAAAAATTCTCCTAAAACTGCAAAAAAAAAATGGTCACACCAAAAATGGAACCAAGAAATGGCCCAAAAAATGCAACCACAAATTGAGACAACAAAAGTCACTCAAAATGTTGCCAAACAGTCTTACCAAAAACAGTAACCCCAAAAGAGCACATTGTGACCAAAAAAAAACCCACCAGAAAAATGTGACGGGAACTTTTACCTCAAAAAACAGTGTTGCACTTCTTATTGTCTGAACTATTTCAAGCCGTGATAAATCTGTCAATCAGTTCCACACGATCAACATCCAAGCTATCACAGCGTGAGAGGTGTCCTAGCTGTCCACCTGTGCTGTACAGTACATCATGGGTTGCCATGACCATGTCGTATTTTGGGTTGCCATGACCATGATGAATTGAAAATGCTAATCTTCTTATTACAAACGAGCGTATCATCAATATGACTCAGAAGTTACATATTGTTGCTAATTGCTATGCGGGCTGTTGAAGTTATAAATATATATAGATACACCAAAGATTTATGAGTCACTGTCACTGCTTTCTGCCTCACTCTAATGAATTCAATAACATAAACCGATGAAATAAAAAGTTATTCCGTTTCATCTGTTCCCTGAATAAAGGGGTACATACTGTACTCTATAGAGCCCCTTGAGATTTCAATTAACAGCATATTTGTCTGAAATGACACTGCAAAAAAAAAAAAAAAATCTAACATCCCACCAACAAAATGAGTAATGATACGCAAACATTCCCGGCATCTGTTTTCCTTTGTCTCAAGCTGTAATCCGAGCAGAGGGATCTATCATCGCTCGAGATAAATGGTTAAAGTTGCGGCCCGTGGTGAATTTTTCACGTCCACCTGATAGGAATAATAAGCTGAGCGTTTAAAAAGAGGAACGGCGGGCGATTAAACGATAATTAAAACAACTGCCTGGACGGGGGGGACGGCCCCGCATGTCTTAACGTGAGAGACAAAGCTTGGCCTCACTCGAGCTGGAGAGGCGTCCAGTGAAAGAGAGAGGGAAGGAGGGTTGGCGGTGGGAGAGGGAATGCAGAAGAATGGAGGTGGGAGGCTGCGAAAAGAAAAGGAGCGGAAGGGTCGCCGAGGAGGATTGACAGCCTGTGAGTACAGCCTGACCCCCCTGGCTTCGCCTCCAAGTTTTCTCCAAAGGCTTAGAGAAGACCAAAATAAAGCCTGGGGAATGTTAATTTATTTTCAATTGTCAGCACCAAGAAGGGGTGAGATAAAGAACGCATACATACATAATCAAGTGGGACCAGGCCCAAAACTAATGTGCAAGTCCAAGTGTAGTGCTCACACCAGTTGAAATAGAGACATGCTTCTACCAGACCGATTCATTCTCCACTCTTTGAATAACTACTCATTAAACATTCTGCCCCTCCCCTATGCACTACATGTGAAACATGTGAGGCGGAACATCAGAAAATGGTTGACGAACACCACCTGGATACTTTTCCCGACAGTCCCATGGCAGTCCTTTGTCATGTCACGACTGTCAGGACCGCAGCTTCCAAGCCCCGCGGGGGATGCGGTGTCATTTCCTCGTCTCCACCGGAGAACTTGCCAGAAACATCAGGCGTCAGTTTGCATTTCCTCATCGCGGCTGATGAGATATATGTTACCAGGGAGGAGCCGCAGTTGTAAATGGTGGTGTGGGGTTGCTAGCATCGGAACAATAAAACAAAAAATAAACTGAATACAGCTGACTCTGACGTTATGTGCAGATGTGCAGCCTTTCACGACTCTTCACATATACAGTACTCCCCCAAAAAAATAACCATAAATTGTTGCCCAAAATAATTACAAAAAATTGAAAACAAAAAATTGTTTGACCAAAGATTGTGAACAAAAATTCTCAAAAAATATATCACTGAAAATTGAGAACAAATAACCCAACAATGTCTCTAAAATTCACTTGAAAGGTAATCCAAAATATATGAACAAAAATTGTATAAAAAACATTTGAAAATCACCTAAATTATGAAAGACTGTGAACAAAAATTCACCAAACTGAAAATTGTGAAAAAACTCTTAATCAAGGTAGCCAAAATTGTGACCAAAAAGTCCCCCATAATATATCACTGACGTTAGCCAGAATTGTGAGCAAAGAGTTACCAAAAACATGTTTCAAAAAATTGTGAACAAAGTCTCCAAAAACATATCACCAATTGCTAACAAAAAATAACCAAAAATCTTAGCCAAAGTCAGAAAAATGTATCTCCAAAATTTGTGACCAAAGGAAAAAAAAAAACAGCCACTCAATATTTTTCCCAGTGCTCCTGAGATACACCTTCTTCTTCTTGTCCTGTTATACGGACTCTAGTCATATATTCTAAAAATTATAAGCCCTGATAGACCAAACCGACGTCGGAGGTGGTGAAGAGTTGTGGCGTCTGAATGCGGCGTCTGTTTGGTGTAGTGGCCACCGTCGTAGTGTCGTAACCTGACCTTAAAACAAAGACGTCACCAAAAAGGTCTTAAAATAAATGTCACCAAAAAGTTGCTAAAGAAGTTCACTGAAAATTGTGACCCATTTGAAAGAACAAAATGTGACTGAAAATTTTTCCACCAAAAATGTTTGTTGCAAAAAATGTCGCCAAATATTGAGAGTGAAAAACAAAACAGCCCTTAGTTAGGTTTCCTCCCGATACACTCCTTTTGTGATGTCACGAGTCAGCCAGGGATCCAGTTTTTATTTCCTCGTCTCCACCAGCAACGCGGAGAACTTTCCAGAAACATAAGTCAGTTTGCATTTCCTCATCGCAGCTGCTAAGATATACTGTATATGTAAGGGAGAGCCGTAGCAACAGGAAATGGTGCAAATAGCGGTGTAGGGTTGCTCACATTGGAACAATAAAAACCAACCCAAAAAAACTGAATGCAGCTGACTTTTGCAACGACGAATGCCTTTTTGACTTTTGGTTGGATGGAAAACGACCCCTGAGTGTCTTACAACGGTCTGACAGTTAACTGCTGAACCCACTTGAACTCTGTTGCGAACCAAAACAGCATCACCTATCTACACGTAAACCATCTCTCATATGAATTGCGGCGTTCATGTTGTAAAAGATCCCCACGCGGTAAGATGATCTTACGTTATGTGGAGATGCCGTCCTTCACAACTAACGTGGTCGCTCCACAACGTTTAATTTATGGGGAGCTATGCATTTTATTAGTTACGCCAAATTTGCCTCAAGTTGCATAACATACAATAAACGGTAGATCGGCCTTGTTATTTATGGGTGGAAAAATATACATTACAAGTGAGTATGTAATATTGTTCAATATGAAAATAAATTGTCCATCCAATTTGTTAGTGATAGAAAAAAAATAAAAATCACTCCCCAAAAATGCTCCTAAGAAACTTGTTACCATACATGTTGATGAAAAAATGTGACAATTGTGGCAAAAAAATGCTTTTTGGGACCCAAAAAGTGACCAAATATTGTGGGGGGTAAAAAAAAAAAAAAAAAAAAAAATCGGACCCCAAAAAAATGTCACCAAAATCAACACCAAAACTACCAAAGCCTTACTCCACCAATCTTCAGCTGACTAAATAAAACTATCGACTATTATTTATAGATATATGTATTCGAAGGGAATTTCACTTTTAACCTGATCCATCTGAAGCTGTCTTATGATGGATCACTCAAAATGCAATATGTTACATTCCAACAGGTGTTTTTAGGATGTTCCCAGAAATGTTTAGCACTGATTATTCCAGTACTGTGTTCTGACAGTATTCCAACTCAAATTGAAAACACTTGCAGCTCTTGTCCTGTTTTTTATTTTAAGAAAGAACACCTCGTAGGAAAAGTGCGGTCAAATGTTCTCCAATGCCGCTCGGCGAAGGCCAGAATGCCGAGACAGTGAAGCCTGCGGAGTTGCGTTCTTTTATTGAAAGCACACACAACAGTTGGTGTGTTTGGGGCTCTGAGCCAAATGATGGAGGCTGCAGATAAGACAAAGCGAGAGCTAGCGGACCAGATGGACAATGGGAAACGCAGTAAGGGCGACCAAAGAAACTCTGTAAAGTCAAGCGAACAAAGACGACCCGGGATGAAGTAGCAGGTTTGCGTCCAGAACACTGAACACAAGGGCAGGGGGGCCGAAAAAGCGGCATAAGGTTTCTTCTAATTAGCCATCAAAACCATTTGAAAAGCGTTGCCACTTTTCTTCCAAACTTTAAATTTACTTGCTTTATTTCATGATTAGGAATGATTGTGACTTGGTAACCTAATGCTTGAAGCAGAGAGGTTTTATGGAGGCATTTGTTACGTCTTATAATGGTTCTGTGAGCTCTGAAAAAGCCCACAGTTGAACAAGGCCTTTCATCGAAGCCAATGTCAGGTTGGTTGACAAACATTCGCAAGCCGGTCACGGTGAAGTCGTGCTCGACATGAATGCGCTGACCTTGGAAGCAGCTGACAAAGCTGCGGGGTCGCCGGAGACAAGCGCCGGTCTGCTCCTTGCCGACGTGGGATAACAAAGTGGAGATTGTTCTGCATATTTTCAATCACAAATTTACAGGGAAAAAAAAAAAACATTTGTCACCTCCTCCACACTTCTAACACTCTGCTGCGCTCATTAGCCACATGCATCCAAACTCGCCTCCACAAGCACACAAGCAGCTCACTGTTGACATTATTTTAATGTTGAAAATGTGGGCAAATCTACAGTATATATACAGTTGTGAGCCGATAAAGGCACTGACAAAAATGTGACTTAAAATGATTACCTAAAAGTAGGGCAGAATGATTTATCTTCTTTTTTTTTTTTTCAAATTGAAATCGCGATTCCAGACAACACGATCACGTGATTGCCAAAGCTTCGGTTTCACCCCTGCTCTCCCGCTAAGCTCACTAACCAGAAGTGGCATGCTCTTCGTGACAAGCCATGCAAACCAATCAGCCCCAAGCTCCAGTTTGAGAACTAGGGGCACCAACAGACGCTCTGTGGCGGCATGTAAGCTACACTTCAAATAAGCATTGTTATCATTAATGGCGGACAAGGAGCAACGAAGCATAGCAACACCGACCAAGAGAGGACAGACAAAGCCAATGCTAATCGTTAAGCTAATGTTGTGTCACCAAACACCAGAAAAAGTGCTTAGGTGTACAAGTACACTTTTCACAACAGTCTGGCTTGAACCGCCTTAAAGCGGAGAGCAACCAAACAGCTATTAACAGCAAATTAGCACATCATTAATAAGTGTCTAGAGAGGAAATGATAGTATGGCGAATAGGGACGATTATGTCAGCTATGACGAAACGCTTACAAGGTCAAAAGTATATTATTTAATGTATCAAATATTTTATAATATCAGCGATGCATTTGTGTTTGTTTGCTCTATTTTGAAGAGTAGACTGCTGAGTTATAAGAGCTACACAATGAGGCGTCTCAAAATAGCTATCTTTGCTAAGGCACTGCTTTATTTGTTATTTGTTGAATTTATTTCATTACATCGAAGAATAAGCGGACATATGCTGACATGAAAATGCAAATTTTCGTTTGCTTTTCACATTTAAATAACTTGATACTCCCATGATAATTTATACACTTAACTTTATATTGTGATAGGTACTAATTTTCTGTCATCAAAAAAAAAAAAAAAAAAATCACCATGAATTTTCACCAAAATGCTTCGCCT
Organism: Filicampus tigris; assembly: GCF_054856515.1. NCBI lineage: Eukaryota > Metazoa > Chordata > Actinopteri > Syngnathiformes > Syngnathidae > Filicampus > Filicampus tigris. The sequence continues at coordinate 18,550,309 of NC_141226.1, read as the reverse complement.
TCCCCAGGCGCACTCAAACGGCTCGGCTCTGTCTCGCTCTGATATATTAAATCTTATCATTACAAGGAATATATGACATCCCCCACCCCCTCCTGCCCAAAATCACAACATGAAGAAGAAACTCATCAACTCCATCAGCATGTAGCTAACAGATGAAATGTTGACGCTCACACCTTTGGAGGGGCTCAATCAACACAGTATATCAGCTTTCAAAGTCAATTAGCTATATTTGCGGAGGTTGGAACAACACTAACATGTTTAAAGAAAGATAAAACAGAAATGTGAACCACAGTGCCTTCAGTTCAGGCTCTGAGCCAGCAAGAAGTGAGAGCGCACGCCGACATGACAGACTCGCTAACATTTTTCCACCTCTAACAGCCGACATATGAAAAGAGGAAAGTAGCAAGTAAAAAGTCATAGATCATACAACATATCCTGCCAGATATCATCGGGATTTTTCTTGTGCATTGAAGTGATAAGTTCACAACTCTGTTTTGACGCTAATGTTGTGAGCATCAATGGACACAGAATAAAGGCGCTTACTCACTGAACTTAGTTTGCGCATGACTCAAGTTTGCCTATATTTGGCGCTGATTGCTAAGCGACCAAACAGGAAGTAGCCCGTGCCTTTTCCTGCCAGTTTGGTTGTTAATTAAGTAGGCCGCCGCTGAGCAGGTTCATCCGATTCTAATGGCATTGCAGGATCTATAGGCGTTGAGGCTCATCCGTGAGCTACATCTCGATGAAGTACTTCAGGCTGAGCATGGAGTAGTTTAACAGCCTTGGAGAGAGTTGGCGCACACCTCCGGAGGAAAACAACAAACTTCAGCCAGCCCATTTCTCTAACTAAACACCGGGCCATTTGTGACTGATTACATTACTGATTCCTCCGTTTTCTCTTCAAAGCTCTTTTCACTGTAGAATCCAATCCCTCCGCCAAAATCTCTTGCTTGTTTTCACTTTGAAATCACTCTGCTGCCATCACTCCTATTGGATGTGCCGAGATGTTATTTTACATTTAGTGCACGCCTGCCGCGGCCCAGCGTTGCTCATTTGTGCCGTGGTGGCAGCACATACACAATCAACGGACGGGTTGGTTGTGCTGCACTGTGCTAAGTGCACTGTGAAAAGGGCCTTACTTCTGCCTGAAAGAGTTGTGCCATAGCGTGTGTTTACAGAAGGTCGTCTTGCCTAAGATGGCATCAGGTTGCCCTTCTTTAATGTAGATAGCAGCCTAGATGAGTGAATCAACACGCAAAATCGTCACACAAAACTGAGAAAAACGGTCACCGAAAATGTCACCATCAAAATTCTGACCAAATAATTGCCAGTAAAAATTGGGACAACCGACTAAAAATGTTGAATTAAAAAAATGTACCAAACATTGCTACCCTCAGTTATTTTAACAAACAAAACGCAACCATGTTTTCAGATTACTTAAAATGTTAAAGGGTCGGGATTAAGGTTAGGATTGGTGGGTTACGATGTGGTTTAGGGATCAAGGGCTAGGGTCAGGAGTTAGTGGGTTAGGATTACCAATTCCTGTTTAATCAGGTTTCTGCAAAATATCTTCTAGCGCAATTTGTTATGATATAACGATGACCATTCCGTTAAAACTCTGTTACAGCTCGGTTTCATCACCTTGTCGGAGGGCCCGTTCGTTGTGCATTCAAAGTTTAGTTTAACCCGAGGGTACAATTTTTTTTTTCCTACCGCTCGAGCCAATCAGCTTCACGGAGTTTATTGAGCGGCTACGTGCGGTCTCTGCTCATTAAGCGTCTTCAGTGCCTTTGCTCACCTTATTTCGGCGCGCTCAAGCTAATTAGTAACGCTGCTGCGTTCCTGGAAAATCAACACGCAATTACATTTGAGGTCTAAACACGGCGGTGCTGCGGCACAAATCATTATTGCACTTTTTGGTGGGGTGGGGGCAGGGGTCTTTTGAGATGGTTCGCTCGCAATTCAATCAGCAGTTAAAACTACAGTCTCCAAAATGGCTGCGACATTGACTCAATTACTAAAACAGCTTTGACTACAAATAGATGGAAATAAGGTATAATTAATCGGTTAATTTAGTCATGTGTTATCGTTTTGTTTCCAGCCGGTATTGAGCACAAAAGCAATGGGTAGCGCAGCATTGGGCGAACACATAAAACACCTGCTAATAAAAACAGCAATATCTTTAGAACAACTACAAGACCTGAGGGGGGTGTTTTTTCTCATGAGAAAATGATTAGAGCGCTAGCTCTCTGAGTCTCAACAGGATTTCCCGTGACATTTAACGACAGGAAACCATATTCGGAATTGGATTTAATTCACGAGACCACGGCGTTGAGGAGCGCAGCTACTGCCGTCATGTAAAATTGCCTCATATCGCGTGGCCATCACACAACGTTGCGGAGTAGTAGTGAGGGCCCAATGAGTCTCGTGGGACAGCTGCCAATACGATTACGGACCTGTCGCCTCCGTGTTTTAATACTTGACAGTCTTCTTGTGTTCGAAACATCCAAAATGCAGTGAGAAATTATGTTCATTAAATTACTACAGATTTAAGTACAGCATCAATATACTGTATCATAGATACACGAGGTGTAAGTTCAATGTAACCAAATTTCAAATTTCGAGTAATCGATGGAATCATCAATGGGCTAATTGATCATTTGATTCTAAAAATATTTGTTAGTTACAGCCCTAATTTAGGGTTCACACAAAAATAAAGATTTTTTTTGTGACTATGATGAAGTTTTAACTTTTTGTTATTTCACTTTAAATGGATTTGATGGTTGGAAATTAAGACAAGCAATAATATTGTATTATTTTTTCGCTATTTTTCTTATCTATTTTTTTAAATTACATTTCATTTAGAACAATTACATTAATCCCATGGGTGTTCCTTTAAGTGTTAATTTAAGAACAATAGGATTTGGTAATTTTCTTGGAGAAACCGTAAAATTAATAATGCATAAAATAATATAGAGAATTGCACACAGATCACGCTTGAAAAAAAAAAGACTTTTCTAAATGCAATTAATACATTTTATGCTTATTTTTCTCTAAACTATTCAGTGATTAATTGATTACACGCAAATAAATTCGATGATTTTTAGTTTATTTTATATTGCACATGAAATATAATTGGAATGGGGAAAAAAAAACACACACACATGAAGGCATACATAAATGAGATCAGTTCATAATCTTTGCTCGAATTAAATTACAATAAATGAACCCATCATCCAAATGTGCCTTGTAATTATATTTGCTAGAATTTATACTGGTGTGTTACAATTTAATACCGTTTAATGTGTGATTATTCTGAATGACTGCTCTGGTCTTTTTAAAGATGCATTAGTATTTAATCACAACAAGCAGCTAATACCATTTTGGCCATATTGCCCGCCCGCCTCTACAGTTTACTTGTATTGAGGAAATGATGCACGGACTTAATACATGCAGCCAAACACATGCTGCTGGTCGGGACGTTGATGGGCTATTAATTTGGCCAACAGCTCCGTGTTTCTTTGGAAACAAGACACAGACAATCAATCTGGTGCATTAGCACAGGGAAATAGAACAAGTCGGTCTCCTTTTCTCGCCTTTCAGCGCACCAAAATTACCACCTTGTTGCCTTGCTGTCGTTTATCTCAACGTTTCACTGCGTTATTTTCTTTTTCAAAGGTGACCCTGAGCAGATTTATCTACCATGTCTCTGACTTCATGCCAATTTAACTCATTTGTGCAGCTCAGAAACAGCTGAAAACACAATTCCTGACTTTGCGCCACCGGAGTCTCTCAGTCGAATCGTTTGACGACATCGCGCGGCATCTTGGGAGTTGTTCAGTGTTCAGTGCTCAGTGTTAATTACGGACGACCCCATTATGGTGACAACCTGTCACTTGTCATTCCGTTAAAATAGCAGCGAGAGAAAACGCTAACTAGCTTATTCAACTTAACTAGCTGGCTGGGCGGCTATTGACATACAATGACTTTAGACCAACTCACGTTAAACCTCATCACAATAATTCAGCCCTGGAGTTTCAGGGCTCAGACCGGCCCACTTGAGTTCAAAATGTTTTAATGATGATATCCAATTTCATCCTTATTAGCGTATCAATCAAAAACATCTTTCCGTTCTCTTCTATGACATTCATATTGAATTTGAAAAATCCAATTTACAATTCAATGTGCTAATGTGCGTCCCGTAAGAAATTAATGGGCGTTAGGGAGCAGCAGTCCGAACAGAGTATATTACAGCCCGGCTCAGCGGGAATAAAACAGGGCATCCAGATTACTCACCCGAGGCCTGCCGGGAGCGTTTATTTATTCAAATGCAGAAGGGGGGAGGTCTTTATTTCTACCTAGACATGCATTTTTGGAACAACATGAACCAATGTTACTGGTGAGTTATAATTTTCCTCAAGTGAAACTGGAGTATAAAACCAAAATGAATGCAATTCTTTTGGAGACACCAACATGGACGCAGGGCAGAGTTACTACATGCCAATTAGAACACTTCACTTAACCAGAGATCAGTTTTAAAAGGCAACATGTTCCATAATGTACCGTATTTTCTGGACTATAAGCCGCTACTTTTTTCTAGGTTTTGAACCATGCGGTTTATATAAAGGTGAAGCTATTCTGTGGATTTTTCTTCCACGGATAGGGGTGCTCTAACCGGAATGGTTATTTTCTCTTCGTTATGAAGATAAGGACTGGTTATATTCTCTTGGTTCTGTTCCGTTTCAATCAGCTAAGTTGTTGCCGTGTTGAAAGGCACTGTTTGCAAAGAATCTGTTCAGGTACATACATGTACATTTACAGTTCAAAATCGTTCTGTAAACGCAGTAAATATCAAATTTTTCAACATAGGTGCGGCAAAAAAATAATGAAAAAAAAAAAATATATATATATATATATATATATATATATATATATATATATATATATATATATATATATATATATTATATTATATATATTTTTTTTTCATTATTTTTTTTTCAAATAGAGTGGATGCGGCTTATATAAAGGTGCATCTTATAGTCCAGAAAATATGGTAATTATTTTGGTAATTATTAAGGTGCTGCTGTTTTGTTAGCTATAGGCTTTTGTGTGAACTATAGCATCTATGAATTGAGATGATTACAACATTTCATACCGTTTTTTATGTCGATGACGCACTATTGTTGACATGACAACTGTTTGAGGAAATGCATTACTTTTCTTTTAAATCATATTAACACGACACTGAAGACTCATACAATGGCACATTCATCAAAAAGCAAATTAATCACACGGTTACCTTGAACAAAAAATTTCTCTATTATTCCATCAGAAGGGAACAAAGGCTGCCGCATTACGCAGAACTAGAAAGTAAAACGCAGGCGTCTTAGTCACAATTCGTGGTTTAAAGAACTAAAAGTAACCTTGGATTCTAGCATCTGTACTATTGTGTCTTTTAAAGCACCAAATCGGCTGAAACAAAGCGCATCTTGCCAAATGCGTAATGGTCAGGTTGTGTATTGAAATGACAGAAGTGCAGTAATGTAAAGCAAGGGGGCTTTGGCAGTTCGGGGGTTTGCTTCAGGTCACTTCATAATTGGCAATCTTTTTACATCACAATAACGGTGTCCGTGGCTTGTCCAAATCCGGGGTGGAACACACAAATAAGGGCTTTCCATTAGAAACATTGAACAGATTTTACGTTTACAAGAGTCGGCCTGACCGTTTTGTGAGCGGATCGGGGAGGGAATTTTTTTTTTTCTTTTTAAATCACTCTTAATACACCCACACCGCAGGATAAGTACTCAGGATAGTCATTTAGAGACATCTCATAACCAGACCTAGCTGACTTTGATTGCAAGGGAAGAAAAATGTTCACATTTGATTGTCAGTGCGTTGTGCCTCGCTTAAGGGACTACATTAAACAGCAGTTTAAAAAGTGAAGTGGCTAAATGCACAAATATTTAAAAGGCCTCTTTGACAACTGCCCATTCTAGCACCAATAAATGAAATAACTCACATGCGGGGCGGACTTCTTGTTTTAATTCAGGTTCTTAACTGGAAACATTTGTCGTTCCAAACAGAGACGACTGTGAAATCAACAAATAGAAGCAAAAGGCGGCCACCATACAGCTTGTCCGTTCTTTAGAGAAACGGGGCAGGCTTGTTGTGTTGATGTAAAGCTTTTCAGGGCTGCCAAGCTGAGACTCAACCTAACAGTCATTGTAAAGAATGCAAGCTTTTTTTCTTTTTTCTTTTTTTTTTTAAACTTTATTTTCAGCTTCTTTGCTTGCCTTACTTTATTTATTCCCCTCGCACTCTCCTCCACTACATCATTCCTTGAGTGTTTGTGCTGTGTCCCTTAGTTACCGGAGAAGCGAACAAGCAGCAGCAGCAAAGGCAGCAGCAGCTTTGGAGAGTTAAAAGCTTGCCTGCCCAGTCCCACTCATACAAGGTCATCAATAATTCACCCTCATCGGGAAGCATTATCTAACAGCCTTATGAAAGTTTAAAGATTCTGGGTGACAACATAAGAAGCCGTGAATGCAATGCAAGAAGACATAGCGTCCGGTGGCGGCGACCCCCAGCAACAGACATGTTCAAGTGGAAACAGACGACGGCGGTCCGTCTGCCCAGTGAGGCCCATTTAACCGCTTCGCCGACAGATGCGAGTCAACGGCGTTAAAAGAAAAAAAAAAGAAAAAATAGGATACAAAGGTGGAAGCATTGGCTGGGCTGTATTAAAACCCAGGCTCACTCTCATTGACAGTTAAATCCCACTAAGCCCGGATCAATTACAGCAAGCGCTGCCGTAATTAAAACGCCCGAACAAAGGCCTTAGAATCACCTTCCAATTGAAAAGAAGCAAGGCTCCCATCTGTGGAACTGTCTCCACACAATATGCTGTCTTTAGGCTGCTGTGCGCACACAAAAGTCCAGGAAAAAAAAGTCAATAACACCCACTGATTTGCGGTTTTTTTTCTGTGGAACCGCTACTCAGCTATTCCCTGAAAAACTCACCTATGTGCATTTTTATGCTCGTTCGTTAAAGCTCTAAGATGCCAGAAGATGGTATCAAAGCTTTGGCTAATAGGAAAGTAGTTACTGGTGTCAATTATGTGTGTTGAATTTACATACATATATATCTTGACTTCAAGTCTAACATCTTCATATGTTGGTGAAGAGCTCAGTTCAAGCTAGGTATTTTAGTGGAAGTTAGGGAGAGTCTTCGCCACATGCGAATGTTCATTTTTCTGAAAGCAAATCATCTGTAAGGCATTAATTGTTAACGGGAATGGTGTATGATGGATTTGAAATGATGTTCAAGTGTTTTGTCAGCCCTGAGTGTAAATGCTTTTAAAGCCAGATTAAAAATCTTTTTTTCTCCACACCTTTGATTAAGGTCTTCTAATCAATTCAAAATCTTTTTTTGCTTTGCTTTTATTCCAAAATATTGTAAATGAATGGTGTAAGCACAAAAAAAACACACATTTATAGGAAATGATTATGCTTGTGTTCAGCCCTGACAACAAGGACGCATAATTTTTTATCTTTTCAAAATATATCCTCCCTAACTATGCTCGCCTTCTGAATGGCAGAGCGGCTATGTCTCCTAATTAAAACTCTGCCGTGAAGCAATTAGCAAACAGAATTCCATCATATATCAAGATGCCGATCATTGGTGCCCATTAGCCTCTGAAAAGTTTTCAAATGGAACAAATTAACACATCCGCATTCTCATTCCATATAATCATTGGTTTATTTTTGAAGGGTTGTCGACTTAACGCTTCAAAGGATGAAACCTAGATTTAAAAGTTTACTTACAAGCAGCTGCCAAAATTACCCTTGAAAGCTGCTCCCCTGTGGCGCCGAGGAGGGACGACTCTGACGACACGTAGCGCGAGCAAGTCGGCTGAGTGAACTGACGCATTGTGAAAGCAAGCCGTGCCATTCCATACATCCTCCCGCAGTTTCCCATCCTGTGTGACAACGCCTGCCAATCACAGCCCTTGAGAACTGCCAAGGGATCGAGAGATAACCTACAACCTTGAAAAACGTGTGGCATCGCCTCAAGATAACACACGTGCCTCAAAGGACTATTGGACGGAAACATGCACCCTTAAATCTAACATAACATTAGAGGTTAAGCCTGGTATGATAAACTGACTCATGTTTTTTTTTTTTTTAAAGATTTTTTGTATCATGTGGAATTTCATTGATTTGTTAGCCGTACAGTCGCTTTGGCAGCAACCAACAGAGGGCGCTACTGAAAACAGCTAGTGGCTGCTGAAACAGGCTGATGAGGAAATCTAAACAGGAAGTAAACAAGTACTATAGAAAAAGTTGGGTGAAAAGTTGTGTTTTTAACTAAACAGCATGAGTATTATTTTATTATTACTGCATGATAAGTTCGAGTATGTATGGTGAATGGACAAATGAAATTTTGATTGGTAAGACTTTTGTCTATCATGTGGACTTTGATTGATTGTCGCTTTTTCTACAACATTTTGGCAGCAACCATCGAAGAACACTAGGAGAATTCTAAATCTAAAGTAAACGGGAAAAAAAGGTTGGTGAAGGTTCAAGATTTTTACATCAAATTATTTTGGGTCTAGATGGATTGCATTAAATGAACGAATGGGTTTTTGATCATTAAGAAACGTGTCAATCATGTTGGATTTCATTCATTCATAGTTGGCTGCCTAAACAAGCTGCTGGGGAAATCTAAATGAGAAAAAAAAGTTTGATGAAAGTGGCACACTTTCAACTACAATGTGGAAGTGGGTATTTTTTTTCAAAAGAACATTACAGATAGAGTCATACAGCAACTTTGTCTACCAACTTGGATGCAACCAATGGGAGACGGAATTAATTCTGACCGAACTAGTTGGCTTGCTGCCTAAACTGGCAGCCAAGGGAACTGTAAACCGGAAGTAAACAAGAAAAAATTAGTCGAAGTGAAACAGGTTTAATGAATTATTTTCCAAAATATTTCGTAAGGGATGGGAGAATTTGTTGTGAATGTTCTGAACTCAAATTTCATTGTCATTTTAGTAACAGAATAATGCTGCCAGGAGTTGTGCCAAAGATTCTTTTGCTAGCAAACTAGCCAAGTAGTGTACTCCGTTTTCCCTCAATTATTTCAAGAAATAACAATTCATATTACAACAAATCTGCTGAAAAGTGAATGGAGTGAGGTTACCCAGGCTGGTAAAGTTCGCAGTCGCACCTTTTGAGTTTTTCTGCTCACGGACTACCTACATTCACATGTTGACTGGTTTCAGAAGAAGATGGAGTTACCTCGGTTTGTTACAAATGGCCTTTGCGTTTGAATGTGAAGAGGATTATCCATTCGGCTCCATTCGGCCGTGCACTTTTGTTGAAATAAAGTAGATGTTGTTAAGGAACTGAAGCTCAATTTTCAAGTGTATCCTATATGAGCGTTAGCATAAAAGACCTGCCTACTACCAGTATGAAAACATTGCAAGTACTCTTTCTATATTTGAGAAAGCATTTAAAAAGTGCCAACAGTGCCATATCGTGGGAGGTGACATTCAAGCACTGCAGCACCATCACGCTAAACATGGAAGCAAAGGACCGATTCCAGTTAAATTATTGTTGCTATTAATTCGACTGAGTAACTTTGCACATGAAAGCCTCTGACTGAAGAATACCAGCTGTCAATCAAATTGTAGCGGGCTGCGGGCTGCACGTGGGAAATGAAACACGGGTGTTAGCCAACACTATACCTGCTTCCACTTCTCCCCCTTTTCTGCGCCAAATGAGAAATAATACCGTCACACTACATCAGCAGAGTGATTTACATTTTTATATGATATGGAGAATGCCGCCGGAAGGGCGCGGGGTGAGCAAGGTAGAGGGAGGAAGATGGAGGGGGGGGGGGGTAGGGGATCATCGGGAGACATTCCTCTGCAGTGGAGCATGAACAGAAACCTCAATTTCTTGGATAATTACATGAAATTATTTAGGAATTTGGGGGGACGAGACAAAGCACAGGAAGATGGATGGTGCGCCTCATGCCGACCTTATTTAATGCACACACTTCCTGTGACCTGCGTTGACAACGCATGGAGAACACAGTCCCCGCAACCCTTGAGACAAAAGCAACGTGCTCATGTGCTAATGGCAGGGGAGACAGATAGCCAAACGGTGCACTAAGGGCAGCCCGGACAACTCACAGGTCAGTGCTAATCTTCTGATAGATGGAGACTAGAGACCCGGGACACATCCATCACGCGCCGCTTGACGGCTTCCCAACTGTGAGAGAATTGCAAACGGCAAAGGGTTAACACACGGCCTAAACAGACCTCCGATGATCCATCACTCAGGGCAACAAGCTCCTTTTTTAAAGCGTATCGCCCCCTTTGACAACACCGAGGGGCTGTGGAGGAGTGCGCGGGGGCACTCCGATTTAAGACCTTAAGCTCCACGGCTCTGTTGATCATTAAATATCCATTTTAAAAGCAGTGGGGGAAAGTTGGCCGTCATTTCAAACGCAGAAGGTGGTAGTACAGGAGAGGACTTCCTCCTGCTGCCGCCGTCCATGTTCTCGCCACCACGCACTCATCCATCAAGTTAACTACCCTCACACATAATCATTCCAGTCATTTGTCTCCTTGTATTTGGGTATGGGAGTCGCATAACAGCCATGTTGGGGATTCACAGTTCAGTGAAAAGCTCACCAGGCAACACTTTGTTGAATAAACAAAATGGCCTCTGCCAAGGAGCAGGTATTTACATCAGTCTTGCCATTAAGTTTCACCTGCCAATCACGCCTGAGAATAGTTAAGGGCTAGAACTACCTCCAACCTTGAAAAACATGCTGGCATCACCCCAAAACAACACACCAGCCGCAAATGCTCATTAGAAGACACAACAGATAAAGCCAACATAACAATATCAGAGGTCAAAACATGGTCTTGGGGATTTTTCATCATTGGGAATCTACGTGGTATGGGTGTGCAGACGCTTTGTTATACGCTCCAAGTAGTTGCAGGGAGAATCTAAACAAGACGTAAACAGGAAAAAATGTGATTATCAACTAAAAATAGGGATGGTGTTTGTATCATAAGAGCATGAGAGGTATGATCAATTGACTGGAAGCTTTTTCATCCATAAGAATTCATGTGAAATGTGGATCTTGAATCGATGGGGTTATATTGTGTACTCACTTTGTCAAACCCAATTTGGAATCAACCAAGAGGGCACTGTTAATTCAGACCCGACCATTTGCCTATCTAAACAGGTTTCAGGGGAACTCCACATGGGAAGTAAAGAGGAAGAAAATGATGGGTTGAAATGGATATTGTTAACTAAAAATGTGTGATAGAAATGTGATTCATAAGAACATTAGAGGTAGAAACGGGTATGATAAATGGACGTGGATTTTCGCCATTAAAAATCCATGTGGAATGTGGAGTTAAGGCTGTGCAGTCGCAGTAAACAATCGGAGGCCGCCATTATTTCAGACCCAACTAGTTGGCAGCCTAAACAGCTGTCAGGGGAAATGTAAACTGGAAGTAAAAAAAAAAAAAAAGTAAAAAGTTGCTTGAAAGTGGAACATTTTTAACAAAAAAGCAGGGAGGGATATTTATTTCATAAGAACATTAGAGGTAGAGACAGGTATGATAAATGGACTTGTGGACTTTTCCTCATTAAGAATCCATATGGAATGTGGAGTTTGTAGCAATGGGGTTATGTTGTGCGGTCCCTTTGTGTAGTCTTACAGGGTCCCAATGCGATATTAAAAATGATCTTACATTATGTGGAGTATTTGTGGCGCCTCTAATGGCAATTTCTGTTCCAGTGAACTCTTGACATGTGATCGCTCCACATGTTTCTGTTCTAGGAGCTACCAGCCTCATTCTTGCCGTTTATCTAGATGTTCACCATAATAGTTCCTATTTTGTTTTATCTGAGTCTGTATGAATTCTAATAAAACGGTAAAAAGTTTATCATTCCAAAAACGCTTTTGTTTAAAAAGACACCTTCCCGCATCTGCAGTTGAATAAATCGATATCACTACTATACTGCTATCCCCCGTGGGGAAGTTAGTATATTTGCTTCACCAGTCCTTTAAAAAAAATACCATACATTTATGAAAACTGTAAAGGGAGACAAAGATTTTGGCCCATCTCAAGTATTTTTACAAACTGATCTGTACGCGAATAATATCTGCAACATAATTGGACAAATTATTATATATGAATGTTTCCTACACATTTAAAATGACATTTATTCTACGAGCACTGAGAGCACACATCATAGTGGGTTGGTGTCCCACATTGTTAAATTAGCGTTAATTCCTGTGATAGTACTAGTACTACTTTTTTTTACTTACTTATTGTACCTTACAGCTAGCTTTTACCATAACAACCACAACTCCTCACAGTGATCCAAACCTTTCTGTGCATCATGTGAAGCTAATCACTCGCGCTTTTTTTCACCGTTAACCCGATAAGGAGGCTCACCTGCCTGTTGGACATATCGACTGGAAGCTTCCATCACGCTGCTGTTTGCTGTCTAACCAACTGGCTATTAGCTGGTGGCCAACTCGACTAACATGCCACTCTTACCATAGTCAATGTTTCAATTTACTCCCATTGCATGAGATATTGTTAAGTGTCCCTGAGTCTCTTGAAAGGCGCTATAGAAATCTAAGCTACTATCGTTATTGCTAACGTGAGCTTGTATTTGGGAGTCTACACGTTCGACTTCATGTCTCATTAAGACTAATACTACTTTTAACACTTGTATGACAGTGAAGAATGTTCAAATGTTTTCATGATGGGGTCAGTTTGAAGGTGAAAAAGATGAATTTGAGTTCCAATTCTTCCTATGGGTAAAAGACATTACAAAGATTAGCATTTTGGGGGTCAAATTTGGAGGTTCGATTGCATCTCTGTGGTCGATTGCTCATCCTGTGATCGGTCCCGTCTTGGCAGGCCATCCTCTTTGCCTTATTGTCCATTTGTTGTCCACCGTTTCAGTGCGAAAGCATCAAAGTGAATTAGACAAGACAGCTGTCAAAGCCCACGCCCAGTGAGTGAAGATGGCAGGTGAGCTTCTGTCGTCCCCTCCACCCCCACTCCTTCTCCTTCTCCTTCTCCTTAGCTCAAACTGCTCTGAACAAAACGACTGCAGGCCTGAGCTCTCGTCTACAGCACACAGGCATTCACTTAGCTGTATTAAACCTAAGGACACGTTCTAGTTCTTTAAGTCGCTGTTTGATGTATAATTTAAAGATTTTTGGCCCTGGAAGTAGTCTGCAGAATTGCACATTTGGAGTCCAAAGACACAAACTGCAGTATTCGTTCTGCAATATCGGTTGACTTTCAAGTTGTTGTCACTTGAAAATGGAACTCATGTAGAGCGAATTAACTCGGTCCAGCCTCCAACTGTATTCACAAAACCATTGATAACTAGTGTACAGGCAGTGTTTGCTGTAACGCTTTGACTTTCCTAACTACAAGTATTAAGAGAAGTTAACCCCTGCATGATAAAAAGCTAAATTAATTTAAATAAAGACCTGAGAGATATGCAATGAAGAGGCAACAGGAAGGTGTTTGAAGTGTTGTACAGGGGTCCCAAGGTTGACAAAACTACTGACATACGAGTTTGCTAGGTTACCAAGTATACAATGACCTTGTGTGCACAACATGTAGGAAAACAACAAGACTGGCTCAGTTACCGTCAAACATTTCTTCATTTGATTGTTTTATATTTATTTGGAGGCGTAGAACTGTCAATAAATAGTAAAATACTATTTACATTACAAGTACATTCAAACGTATTTGTAGGGTAAATGCTGTAAACATAGCATTTTATCCCCGCCATAATGCCAAGGGGTATGACTTGCGCATGCACGAGTAAAAAAAAAAAAAAAAGAAAAAAAAAAGCTTTTTTTATTTGAAACATTTGGCCTACATTAAACCAATATGTTTGAAAATTAAGTAAGAAAACATTGTTTATTCATAATTGTATGGTTTTATTAAGGGTTGGCTTATATTTTCCCATAATGCCACGGGATATTGACAGCGCATCACAGACTTGCGCAAGTAAGAACATTTTTAATTTTTTTTTTAGCATTTGGCCTACAATATACAAATACGTTCAAAAATTCAGTAGGTAAGCATTGTTATGCCACGGGTATGCGCATGCGCAAGTCAATATAGCATTGTGGGAAAAAATGCTAAACGGAAATCATGCACTGCAGACATAATAAAACCATAAAATTACAAACAAACAATGTTTACTTACTTAATATTCTAACATATTTGTATAATGTAGGACAAATAGTTGTTGTTTTTTTTGCTTGCGCATGCAGCTGCTTGGTGAAATTAACATGTTTGTAATTGATATGTGATTGCATTGTTCTTATGGTACTGAGGAGTCAGACCCCATCCCTGTGAATCAGCAAGTGTCATTTCTGGTTCTATGATTATCCTCACAGTTTTCCCCTTTGCCACCATCGGTTCCCTTCTGTGATGACATCACAAAAACAAAAACAAAGAAAAAGCAAAACCAAGTCCTCAATAGAGAAGGGTACACCCCAGACTAGTCACCAGCCAATCGCACGGCAAACAACCAACACACTCATTTTCAAATCTATAGACAATTTCAAGTTTTCAACGAACTCAACAATCATGTTTTTGGAATGTGGCAGGAAGCAGAATTACCCGGAGAATACCCACACAAGCACAAAAATGGACTCGTCACAGTATTTTTCTTCACAATAGCTGCATGCAAAGTTTAATAAATGTTATTTTGGCTGCATCCATAAAGTTGCTCTGTGTCACACCAAGCTTACAAAGCTTTGCAGCCAAACAGCATGAAGAGAAAATTCCCTCCAGCTATTTTAGATGTCTGCGGCCAAACTACAAGCCAAAGTGCGTAAACACATTTTCATCAACTTACAGTATGTATGCGCACACTGGATGCTTTATTCTTTTTCCTTAAAGATCAGATCTTCTTAGATGTTTGCTAGAGGGACAGAGGGCAGGAGGGGGTGAGGGAGTGTGTGTTTGGGATCCAAGGTTCCCACTGAAAGACTATAAAAGGCTTTTGATGACTTAGATTATGGCCGACAAATTCTCTCGCTGAATCACAATCGCAAACAAAATGCGGGCTGTTCCAAAAAGCGCCGTCTGTATCGTCCACCGGCAGCAGGACGAGGCTGCTTGAGAGGAAGAGGAGGGAAAAGGAGAGTGGAGAAGGGAATGAGGAGAGTGGGCTTTGTGGGGGGGGGGGGGGGTGCTGCTGGTAGCTCATGTTCTCCCTATTGAAATGCAGACACTTTGATATGGAAATGGCAAGTTACAAAAAGCCGCTAGAATTCACACTCGCCTGCATTGAAACCATTTGCGCGAGGCGAGATGAGATGGCACTTCCTTCCCAGGACAACACCGACAAATGGACCCGAGCAGCATGCCTGGCTTGGGTGAGAGATGGAGTGGAGGTAGAGAGTGCGTGTGTGTGTATGTGGTGAGAATGTAACAGAACATTTGTCCTCCTCCCGCTCTCTCTCTTTCTATTCCTACTGTCCCACAATTCATTGCGAGATGAAAAGCAGCATTTTTCAAGCACGATCGTCAAAGAATGGACCTTCCTCCTCCCTCGTCCTCCCTCCTACCAAGCCAAGAGGACTTTTGGTTCACGCCAAAACATAAAAGTTAAAAAAATCCACCCGAATTTGTCAACTCCCAACACGCAGATGATGTAACAATAATGCATGAGCTGTCTCAGAACCACCCGGAAAAGGACAGCCGCTCCTCTTTTACACACCCTGACAGCTGTTAGTTACATTACATGCACCACAAGTATTGGAACACACCTCTTAAATCAATGGATTGATCGATGAAGGGCTTGCAAATAGACACCCTTTAGTCCTCTCAAATCTTAAATCGACAACTTAAAATGACTAGTTCGATATAATTGAACCACCTGGGTGGGGGAACCTAGGGCCATTTACTTTGGAGCATGTAATGTAGCCCACCGTGCAATTCTATGAAAAAAAAACTCAAAGGGATTGACATAAAAAGACCAGAAAGCTTATCCATCTAATCTTAAAATAAATTAATAATTGTTCAACCATTGCATCATTCTTCCACCATTTTCCATTTCAACTCACAATCACACAGCTAGTGCATGGGAGCTCAACACACGCTACGTGCAACAACATCAGGCCACAATAAACCAATATACCATCAGTGTCTGAAACATATCTCTTCGAGCATTTAGTATGGCACTCGAAGGACTTCACCAAAACTGAAATGGCCGCCACACATTTTATTCGAACAGTATGAAACAATACATCAATAATTCAGCCAAGGACACTAACTAATTATGCACACTGACTGTACAAATAGAAACATACAGTATACACTACAACAACAACACACTCCTGCACACATTAAAATACTTGGAAAATCAATTTTTAAACACATCTAGAAAATGATTGTAATAGAGTTTTTGCTTTTTTTTTTTAAAATGTCTTCATGGTTAAGCATCAGCATAATGTAACTTGAATTTTTTTCATTATTATTGCTTTTCAGGAGAGGTGTGGGGCATCAATTTCCACGTAGGTTACCGAACATGGTTCCAAAATCAACAAGTTCAAGTTCAAAAGCTGTTTTTCAATATTATATTGCTTTCTCAGTGAGGTGTGTGGCGTCCATTTTCAATCAAGTTACCAAATATGCTTCCAAAAGTGACTACGGTACTTTGTTATGAATCATGAAATATGAACCATGTGCACATTAGCTGCCTTCTGAGCTCACCATCAACAACTTTAGAACAATCGCCGTGCATGCATTAAAAACTCTTGGAAAATGTACAAAATGATTGCAGTACAGATGATGTGATTTTTTTATGCAGCTTTTCAACCCCAATATCCTTTATGATTACTGCTAATATAATTTTGCCATCTTTCCTTAAATTCAATTATTTGATTCATTATTCTATTGGTTTCCTCGTGTTCTGGTCAGAGTTATGAAGTCCAAATTTGCAATTTTGGTTCCACAAATAACTCAACCGTTCCAGCTCCATCAAATACAAACTATATGCACATTAGTGTAATAATGTTCCACAACGGAGACATTTTGGACAATTGCATCCTTCCCACTGTTCCCCATTGCAAATAAAGGCATAATTGGATAAGTTTGGTGCGGAAGACCACCAAGGCCATCCCTGACCTTAAGCGGAGATTGTAAGACTTTTCTTTGCCTCGTGACTTCAAACTGGCCCTTATGGATGAAAACAGGCACTCCAACATTTTATAGGAAGAGTGAACACGTTATTCTAATTGATGACCCACTACTTGACGGCGTTTGCCTTATATAACGTTGCAGCACGTCAGCTCACGATTGAATGCCGTCCACAAGAAATTCGAGCGTAATTGTGGTTTAACCTTGATGTGTCAGCGGTGCCTTGCCCTCAGGAGGATCCCGGTTGGAGCCTGCCTCCGAAAATGCTTCACATAAGGCGGGCTGGCAGATATTGCTCCCCAGCCTGTAAAAACTCTGCATCTGTCTGCATGTCTGTGTGTGTGTGTGTGTGTGTGTGTGTATGCGTGCGTCTGTCTGTGTTAGTATGTCTGCGTGTGTGTGCGCCATCATCTCGCATGACTGGCATGGGGGTCCGTGAATTATACATGCTCTGAGCAATGATCTTATTTTATAGCTGCAAAATGGAGAGGAAAACGGAGACAGCTACTGGCATGCAGCTACTTAGATGCTGTTCAAAGTGTGTGTGGGGAGATGCACAATGTTACTGCAATACTCGGCATTGTGCTCGACCAGCCCCAAACGTGTGAATTCAGTTCTTTCATTGTGCAACTTAATATACGATTTCAAAACAAAACTTTACGTGGCTGTTTTTATTGAGGTAATTGAACATTTTCAAAAGTCATTCAAAGAGCCACTTCTCCCACACTGTGGTTAAACGTTATGTATCGATTGAGGGGATGCTACTTACTGTGCTAGAAGGATGAAGTAGTGTGAATTTCAGACCGACACCACCCCCTTCAACTAGACTGGCCTGGTTCAGACGAGGAGGCCCCCGCAAACTGAGCTCCGGGTCACACAAAAACAGACGTGGCTCGGCTGCATGTTCGGGTCGCCTCACAGCGAACAAGCGGTGGTGGCAGGTAGACGCTCCCCCACACGTCGATACATCCAGGTCGGGGCGAATAGCTCCATAAGCGAAGAGAGGGAAAAGGGGCTTCAAAAGTAAAGCACCATGCCCCGCGCGTACCGTTTGAAAAGAGAAGGTTGGAGTGTGGGGAAACACGCTCCAATGAGACGAGGTGAATTGGAAAAAGTCTCGAAAAGGTCGTGACGAAGTGGGTCTGGAGGGTCGTTGAAGCCCGACGGCGGCACACTCAAACCGGGGAGTGTTGAGATGAGATCCTCCGTGAGCTCCGGGATTTAGTTGCACGCCAGCCCGCGCGTGTCGTATCCAAACGACTCGTACGCAGTCGAGAGGACAACTGAGCAGATGAGCAAAGAGCACTGGACCGACGCTCTGCAGCAGCTGGCTGGACACAGACGCGAGGAAATCCCGGAGTGGATTTTACTCAAATCCATTTCGAGTTGGGAATGGATTCAGACTGTGATCAACCCTTGTGGTTGGCTAGATAGATAGCTAATTCATTGTAGATATATATTTAGTGAGCCAAACAGGAACTCGTTTTCTAGACAGATAAGTTGCTAGTTTGTTGGTCATTTATAGTTAGGTTATGTAAAATGACAACACTAAAGTGGAGTGGAATCTAGTAAGAAGTGGAATTGGTTCAGGTGAATTCATGCTATAATTATTGAAACTCTTGTGCATCGTGAGTACCGGTAGAGAAATAGTGGGTTAGTTGGTTAGTCAGGCCACAGTCTAAATGTTTAGGTAATATGCAGCATTAACTCGCAGTGGCTTCCTCATCAAAATCTTAGTGGGTTCGGGTGAAGCCAAGCTATACAGTCATTACCTCCAGTAGTTAACGAGCTAGCTTGATTGTTTAGCTGGATGGACAAGCAGAGAGTTAGGGAGCAATGGATTTGGTGAAATTGGGGTATTTTTAAGCTCCTGTGCGTATCTAGCTAATTAGACAAGTACATAGTTTGGTTAAAAGATTGGATTAAATGAATGGGGTGATCTGAGACAGGTGGACTCATGTTAAGGTGTACGAACATCTCAAGGCTGACCAGTAAGCAGGATGCTACAGAGCTCAAGTTTGAGCCACATAGGAAATGTTATGAATACTTAATTTTGTAATTTCTTATTTTTGACAAATTTGCAGAAAATGTCATTATGGAGTGTTTAGCATATAGAACTTTAAATGTAAAAATGAATTTAAACTAATACTGTAGCTAAAATGTGGAAAAGGTGACTGTACAGTATATTAAGATAAGATTTGTACAGGACTTGTTTTGATTATACGTTTATGCCCAGCCGCTCAGGTTTGGTCCATTGCCATACAACTCTTTGCACGATCAAAGTCTTGTTAATGCTCGAGTTTTCTTGATAAATTGCTAACTAAGACATGTTAGACTGTTGCTACAGAACACAAAGGTCCCATATTGGCTGCGGCCTTTCTTTTGGAAGTACTCGCCTGTTTTCCCTGTACTTGTGGGCTAAAAATAAAAACCTCTGGCTTCCTCCTATACTTCAAAAAGATGTATGTTTAGGTTAATTTAAGACACCTTTATTGTCTATAGCTGTGAGTGGGAGCATATCACACCATACTGTATGTCAACCAGGAAGAGCTGTAGCTACCCAGGCCAGAATAAACACTTTTCGGAAATGGATGGTTGACCTCTTTCAGTCTGACAAGTCTTTCGAAAGTGGGACCAGGTTAGCAGAGCAGCGTTCATAGTCCAGTTCCTCCTTTTGAGTCCGAATGACAGCTAGACATGAACGATGAAATTGTGTGCAGTAACAGTAACAAACTATTTATTTGTTTGTTTGTTTATTTTGTGTCAACAGCAGAGGCTCAAGATTCAAGCGTTGATTATGTGGACTGAACCGCGACTGACCATGATGGCATTTTCAGGTACAGAAGAAACATAATTTTTTTTTGGGGGGGGGGGAAGTGATTTTAAAGCTAAGTAAAATTTTGGGATTTTTAAACAGAAATTACGTCATTTTTACCATTTTAGGCAACTTCTAGAGATCGTATTTGTATGAAAAAGTAATGACTTGACCCAAATTAGAACCCGGTATCCTGGACAGATGGGTGGTGCTAAAATGAGAAGCTTTTTTCAAATACACCATTTAATGTGGGCTGAACATGCTGACAGTTTGATCATCATCACTGATTGCAGCACAACTCTGTTTGTTGATATGACATTTTTTGTAATCACCAATGTAAACAACACAGACCTATTGTATATGTATGTGTTTCTTTTTTTTTAATGCTTCTGGAATAACATGGCTGTCTGTGAAAACCATGTCACTCCAAAAACTAAAAGCTAATTGGAGCTACAGGGAGTCTTTGGTTACGGGTTTCCATTGGGTAGCAATGCTAAATTTATGTATTCTATTAATGCCCCTGATGTATTGTTTACAAATCACACCATGCTTCCTCTGGTGGTTTCAAAGAAGATTTGTGGATTGTTTTTATTTTTAACTTTGTTTAATGTCCCTGAAGGGATTTAAAAATGGAAACCCCAACTGACTATTAGGGCCGTGATTAAGCTCTCTTGCTGGAATTACCACTCCAAAGTTGAGAGCGCATTACTGTAAGCTGCAACACATTAGCATTAAAATTCCATTTGTGGGCAAATATTATCTAATCTTAATGGCGAACTGGACAACAAAATGTTTGCCTATAAAAGAACCAAAGCTATTTAGTCTGGGTATGCCAGCTGCTGCGTATGCAACAATACCATAAAATGGGGATGAGAATTATTCAGTCACCACACAAAAGGGCGATGAGCACCCATTTTCTCCGTGTGATGTGTAATGTCTGTGGGTGCCGTGCATCCTGATTGTCACAGCAACATGCAATTTCTCTATGGGCTGTCTCTGCTCTGTCATTATGTCTCCAAACACCATGTGAAGTTGTCTTAGCAGTCAGACGACACCAAGGGAAATGATCCACACAGCTGGAAGCCAGTTTTTGCGGTGATGCTCTCCTCAGGTTTTTAAAGATCACCCCCACGTCGCTTCCTTTTTTGAAATCCCATAAACGGCTAGCAGCAGTTTTCATTATTCTACTATTTTTAGCTCCCCGGTATTGATAATAAGAGCTCCCTCCGTGTTGCGAATTCAGACATTTGATTCAGGATGTATTTGCTTAAGAGGAGTCAGTCGGAGTATGAAGTACTTAACCGCGAAATGAGAATCTATTAACGTCTGAAATGTCACTTGGCTCTCTCTCATGAGCCAAAATATATAGCCAGGGTGAGTGCTCTCTGTTACCCGTGGCTTTGGTATCAAAACAGACGCCTAGCCGCACACTAGAGATCTGGGTCATGCTCACCAGGTGGAAAGTGAAAAGATGAGTGAGGCAGGCTAAATTTACAAGCTCACATCATCATACCGAGAGAAATAATGTTTATGTATGGACCACGACCGAAAGTGTAAACTCTCCCTGGGATGGGTGTCTTATTCATTGTGGTCAGTACCGTGTATATGCAAATACACACACACAAAAATGAGGAGAACTACAGACTGTTCACATTTTGTTTTCAGTGTGCGAATATGCTTGGCTTGGCTGTTTCATTGCACCCTGTCATTCTCTCCTGTGTTCTAAACCCCCTAAAAATAAAAGCTCACATAAGAGTCTGAGTAGTTTTCCCTGCCGATTCATCTGAGGGCTGGAAAGACATGTCATCGCAGGAAGGCCCCATGCAGTAAATAACAAGCTTTAAAGGACCTCATGATTACAACTCCAAATTACAGTCTCCTTAGAAACTGTATGCAAATGCTGAAAGACGCTACCGCTGACTTAAACGCCAAGGAAAGAAATGAACTGAGGACTGTTTATGATGTATCAAACTGTGACAATATCCCCCTAGTGGCTGTGAATAGCATAGGGGTATGAGGTCAGACCAATCAAATTGGATGGAAACCAAGAAGAGGTGTACTGGTATATGCCCAAAATTTTTATTTGGTACGTGCCTTGGTTTTAAGCAGAGATGGGCATTTTACCCTATTTTGCCGGTCCATCCTCTGTCAGCGACCTGGGCACCTTCCCGTCATCGTCCCTCTGTCCTTATCCATAAAAATAATCGTCATCCGGCCCTGTCCGTCCTCGTCCTTTTAACGCGCGTCAGTCCATCCCCCCTAATGCCCCAAAGGAAAAAAAACAAACAAAATAACGCAGTGGGAGAGAGGCTAACGCCAGAGGTTTCATAATTTACAAACATTATTTAAAGCTCATTAGCTGGCTGATTTCCTACTCACATCCGCTTACCGGCTGGGAGTATCGTGAATGGATTCAATTGTTTACAACCTAAGTGTGAATAAAGATAGCATTTACCTGCCAACACAACCACCGTCAGTCACCAGATTACGATGCCCGCCAGGAGACATCACGAGAATATTTAAGATCGCCTAAAACGCAATACTACTGTGTTTTATTGCAAAATGTTTGCATTACAATGCAATAAGTTTTCAGTTTTTATTTCATTACCTACACCACAGCGTAGACCTGCTTTTAGCTGGTCTAAAATGTAGTCTACTTTTGATCACCAAATTGCTTGATGTGCTGCGGGTGTCCAATAGAATACTCTGGAATGCCCGGCGAGGTGTAGCGTGGTCTACTAAATTCACAAAGACGCTAAACTACACTTTCCCCGGCAGGAAAATGAAGACGCACCCGTTTTTTCACCGCAGAGCGTATGGGCACCTGTCTCCCAAAATGGGGGCCAATAAGTCTCATTTAAATATACAGCTGATGTACATATTTGGTGTCATTTATGGTAGAGTAGGCAAATTTCCTTAATCAACATTGTCGAAAATTCATTGTGAATTCATTGCTTGATTACTTTATAAATTACTTTATAATTATTAAAGTACTTCCTATAGCTGATGTCATATATTGCTTCTTTCGACAGCAAACTGGTTGAGACCGAATCGGCAGTGCATCTGATGGTCGCAGCCAACTATAGCGTACGTGCGACATGGATGGTTGTCCTCCATCGGACAGTGACGGTAAGCTTTCTTTTTGATGACTTCTGTTTTCATTTCCCCTTTGACATATCAGTCATACATCTGTGATCAATACTCAACTTTCAGTGTTTATACAACTATAGAAGCACCAAAACAAATCTTGTTTCCCACCACTTTAAGAGCTTCCACATTTGACTGCCGGTTTTGCTCACCCAATATACTTTAATTACTGTGGGTTCTCGGGGTGTGGGTGTTGGGGGGGGGGGGGTAAATACCAGGGGCACATACACATAACATTACCTATGACTGCTCATTATCGCTAAGTTACTGCATTTCTCTTCAATAATTAAAAGCAGGGACAATAAACATCACACTTTGTTGCTGTCGTGCACTCTAAATGTGTTCAATGGTCACGTGACTTCAGCATACGGATCCTTTTACAAGTTGTTTGATAATTTATTTTAAAAAGCTAATAAAGATTTGTAACACACGCTTTGTAACCAACAGCAAAACAACAAAATGCGTGTAAATACAACATTCTTTTGTCTCTTTCAACTTCCAAACTTGTAGAGCATTACATAAGTGCCGTTTACATTTTTTGGGGTCGTTTATGATCTTGTGGGTTGGAGGCACCACAGGGAGACGCCGTTTGGACGATTCGAGTCACTCGCAACGTGTTTGTCTTCAAACCGTGTTGTCTCGTGTGAGCGTGTGGACAAGGGCTCCAGAATAACGCGGGGTGTGGTGAATAAGAGCGTATATAGCTGGGAATGCTGCGGTGAATACATCCCGAGTCATTACTAAGTGGTTTTGCTCATTATGATCAAACGCTTCAAACTCAAAGGCAATCTTATCCTATAAGAGAGGAGTCGTTTATTGAGGAGAGAAAGGGGGGAGCGGGAGAGCGGAATCAAAGGATGATTCGATAAACGCTCTTGTTCCACACAGACGTCTCTGCATTGAGGAATTCTCCATCCATATCCCGGCTTATTGTTTTTAGACCATCTTTTTGCAGCTTTGTGAGCAACGAGGCAGATAAGAACGGTCAACCTTATCATGATCTTGACATCCATGGCGGAATGGGAAAGACCCAAGAGAAGCACGTTTTATGATCTGATTATTTCCGTCCCAATCATTCTTACACTAAGAGTTCAAAAGGTTTTGTTTTTGACTTACAGTACAAAATCAGATCCCTGCATATTTTTGTTTATGCTCTTCCGCCCGTTTAAATAATTCATTTTTCCTCTTGATATTTTACTTTGATGTTTTGGTTCTCTGTGTAGAGAGGAAAGGAAGATCGTTTGTCTGCATGAAGTGCCAAACAAGAAGAGTGGTTCCGCATGTAAACACGAGTTCAAGACTGACGAAAAATTCAAAGATTAATGGTAGAAGACGGAATACAAGAAGCTAGACTAACAGTTAACTCATCTGGCAACTACATTGCAGGTACAAACTCATCATCTCCTTGACATTTTCATTGTGGTGAGCGACCACTACACAATCAGTTGCTCCCCTGTTTTTGTCCAGTGGCTTCCTAATTGGCTATAATTCCTTTTCACATCACAGTCGTGTAGTCCATGGCTTGCCCGAACCATCATAAATATTGAACAGGTTTGACATTTAGATCAGGTCCGGAACACAAAAAAAAAAAATCACCCTTAACACACCACACACCAGTGAATAATCACTCAGTGTAATCTCTTAGAGACATGCTACTCTGTCCTTTGTTGACGCTGATTAAAAGGGAGGAAAAATGTCCAAATTGTCGGTATGCATGTACCTCACTTCGTACAAAATCTTAATTGAAGAGTAATATGCAGTTGACCCAAATTTTGTGGAACATTGTCTTAGCATTCTAAACTGGACCAAAGTGACTGACGCTTCAGGCATACTAACAGGCGATTGAAAGTCCTGCGGCCATGCCACTAATAAGGCTGCAAGCTGATGATAGCACCGAGCATTAACCGCATTATCAGTGTAGCAAATGTGTGTCGGGTCGCTTGTTTACAAACTTGTCCCGTCCACGTTTGCTGGAACAACAAGTGTGCCCCAAGGAGCAAACGTGGCTTGTTTGGGAAGATTCTGGTGGAAAGTGGATGCCGTACTGCCCTCAATTGCCCCATAGATGACAGATTAAAGATCTCCTGGTACCCGTCAAATCCAATTGCCCTCGATCCAAGCCACCATGCGGTAGCTGAAGGATGTTTATAATCTAGGTTTTGCAGCATGGTGTTCTTTGCTCTGAGGTCAACACACGCTGAGTGATATTTACTTAAGAAACATACTGAACTTAGTATTAAATGTAGAGTGGCACCTCAACATGTATATTTGGAAACCAACCAAAATATTTTGGGGACAGAAATGTCTCTTGCACAAAAACGGACTCTTTCGAACCTCACAGGATTTCAGCATTTCCCGTGAGACTTTAGCACAGTGAGGCTCTAAAATTAAATGTACAAGTGTTTTTCTTTGGGTTTTCTTGTTGGGTGATGCCACTTCAGAAGAGCACGATTGATGGCAAAGCGGATAAAAATGATGACGAGTACAGAACCAAAAATGGAAATGATCACAACGTAGCATAACAACAAAAGTGGTACACGCGTTTCTGTTCAGATTTCTGAGTAGTAATACAATATGGCTATGACAACAATATGTTGAGCGATTAATTAAAAATCGACATTTCCATTATTTTCTCCAGGAAAATTTGTTGAGGAATATGAATAAATTACACGCGAGTGTTATGCAGTTAACACAGAAAATCGTGGCAATTAAGATGTAATTGAGGGTTAAATATTTAACACTTTCCTAATTGTTACTTTATTTTATGTTGTTACCATCAAGTCGTGGGGATGCATCTAGTCTCTTGGCAGTTTTAAAATTAACACCACCGGTGTCATTTTCACTCTTGGCAGTTTTAAAATTAACACCATCTGTGTTGAATTAACACCATCAATTTTGCTGCATGGTTACACCAAAACCTCACATTTAAGACTCATATTTATCTACTGACAAATAAACTAAAGCAAAAAAATCTATACCGAAGCAAGAAAAATGTCTCACGGTCATGTGTGAAACAGCTGGTCAAAGGAGTCTGTTTTGGGTTTTTTTCTTAGCAGACAACACTGTTAAAAACAGGACTCTGTTTCCACATTAAAACCACTGGACAGTTTTTCTTTTTTTTTACTCTGCACTAATTCATTGCTGCCGACAGCTACTACGCCAGTCATTGTACTTTACATCATAAGATGGGATGGACACCTTTATCTGTACAAGGAGGTACGCACTGGCTCATTTTCATTGACAGAGTCTTGAAAGGCATCATGCCACCAGACATCAGCATTTTATTAAACTACTTTCATAATAACCACTCAACACGATCAAGTGACCGTTTACTGCTTAAAGTTCTCCAGACTAAGACAGCATTTGGTAAAAGTGCTCTCAGTTGTTCTGCGGCAAATTGCCGGAATACTCCAAAACAGACATTACAATTGTTACCATGTATCATTTCAATATGATCAATAACTGTTTTTCTTTTGAATGTAATTGTTTTTAATATCTGCTGTGTTGTTATTTTGTTTGTGTCCCCTGTCTTCTCGACATCATTGAAAATGAATGCTTGCCCTCAATGATCTTTCGAGATGCAAGTAAAAGTTTGAATGAACGAACAAGGTCGTAAAATACAAATACATGTAGATAGCACTTTTTGAAGTCACCTTTCACTTGCAGTGTAAATGCGCGTTTCTAAAGCTGTTTTGGAGGTTGTTTGGAGGAGGTTTCAGGGTTCAGCCGCAGTATGTTCTCTCTTCTGGAGTGGGACTTTATGTAAGACTCCATTTTTTTGCTTCCTCCTTAACCTCCTTCCCCATGAGGCTTGAGTTGACAGCAAACTCCAGTGAAAGAAGTTAGATCAAGAATATAGAGGGCGAATTCAGCTCGCTACAACACATCAAGTCTGACATGAAACAAGGATCCAGACTCGGTGGGTCTTTTTTTGGCTCATGCAGTGAACCCCCCTCCGCCACACGCTCACCCCCTTTGCTTAAATTTGGGGAAAACGGGACATGGAATCACTGTCGCTTTTGTTAGAAGAATAACAACCCTGAAATAAACATATCCAGAGTGAGGAAGGATAACTATTCAGTCCGGAGCATTTTAAAACGCTTACTAAAGCACTTTGTTTTAATTCAGTCCCCAGTGGTGCTTGTTTATCTTTATCCAAGTGTTGTGTCACTGCTTTGTGCGCAACAAGTCGTTCTTTTCCACAAATGGAAACAAATGCTCATTGTTCCTGTGTTGAAAGGTAGTAGGCACATTACAGGAAGTGCAAAAGAAAAACAAAATCGAATGATTCCAGGCAAGTGTAGCTAATACACAGTATATTTCCGTTTGGAGCTCAATTGCCACGCAAGACCTCTCCTTTAAAGCATCTCTTACCTTAAAGCATATTGTATCTCCAGATTAACTTTTGAGGAAAAGAGAAACAGGGTCATCTTTGCGTGCCAGCGGAAACCTGTCATTCATGCACACGGCCTGGGACCGCCACTATTTTTAGCACCCTGGAGCACAAACCTAACCTAACAGCAAACACAGACGCAATAAATAATAAATCCAGCAAAGAGGACGATATTATCCTCTCTGAAGGTTGGTTGGTTTGAAGACATCGGGTTTTGAAGCGGCTCATGAGAAAAACTGAGTATTAAAATGAAATAAAAAATGAATTAAAAAAAAGAAAAAGCAAGCTGAAATAGATATGAGCGTCTCTCAGAAGCAGCCCAGGACTGAAGTGTGTATTTTCCCTGAGAGAAAGATAAAAGAAGTCCAACCGAGTGAGACTAGTGCTGCGAGATGGTTTTTCTACCGTGCGCTGTCAGCAGCCAGTAATCAAAGCCATTGTGCGCACCTGCGCTCTCATCCAAAATATCAAAATATCGCCCTTTGGTGGAGATGGCGAAAATGGCCGCGCAATGTGTTTTCCATTCAAAATTCCAATCAAGTGCTCCCAATTTTGAAATCAATAACACCGACGCCGTCAAGGATTATCCTCACGCTCGGTTGAATCTCTTCAGACGCCGGCGCTCCTTGCTCGCCGCCATCGTGTCGTCGCACCTCCTTTTCAGCAACCGTATAAACGACTCCCATGATAATGGCGGCTCTTCACAGATACAGTTTGCAGGGCGGCGCGTGGTGTGAGCCAGCTCAATGAAATTGACTGAAAAAATACAACACTTTGTGCAACGTGGCAGGCGATGCCAGATTAGCTCCATATCAATTGTTGCTAGTACCATAAACACACCCTGGGACCTGTACACCAGAGATGGGCACTTTACCCTATTTTGTCAGTCTGTCCTCCGTCTGTGACTTGGGCACACTTCCCTCATCATCCCTCTCTCAATATTCATAAAATAATCGTCCTCCGGCCCCGTCCATCCTCGTCCTTTTAAAGTGCTTCCATCCTTACATTTCACCGGTCCGTCCAGCCAGCCCCCCCCCCAAAAGGGTCCCTCCCTGCATGACGCTGTGGGAGGGGTTTCATAATTCATAAACATTATTTAAAGCTCGTTAGCTGGCTCTCCTCTCGCCCGATTGAAGCAAAGTGAAGTCACTCGCTCCAGCATACAAACACGGAGAAAACGTATGACACAAGCGGCGCGTCGTGAGATTTCACCTTTGGACAACTCAAGTAGTGTAGTGGCGGATTACACACGCAAGACAGGCTGGGCGTGTTTCTGTCAGTCATCAGTGAAATGGGCATCCGTCCCGTTGACCCGTTTAGGGACACTTAACAGGGACTGCCAAAAAAACCCACTTGTCCTTGCTTAGTCCGTCCTTTTTAAAGAAACTCCTTGTCCTCCGTCCCCAAAATGTACCGTTCCGTCCCTGGGACGGAATTCCCATCCCTGCTGTACACTATTTATGGTCTGGCAAAGTCCAGATGATTAGACTTGTGACTATGTCAGTGACTGGTGTGTCGTCAGGTGCTAAACGTCTCGTCTTCTTCCCCACTTTGGTAAAATACCCGCTTGTTAAGGCTGTGATATTACCTCCAGAAAATTTCTAGGTTCGCCTTGTCCCCAGGCAGCATTGACTGTGGTTTTGCGTTCCAATCTTGGCTCTGGCTTTCCTGTGTAGAGTTTGCCTGTTCTCCTCTTTTTTCTCGGGATACTCTGGCTTCCTCCCACATTCCAAAAGCATGCACGTAGGGACATCAAAGACTTGAAGACTTCTCCATAAGTCTGAATGGCTAGGGTATATCCTGCGTCTTGTCCAAGGTCAGCTGCCACAAGCTCTAGTTCACCCGTGCACTTAATGAGGACAAGCGCTATAGGAAGAAGATGGCTGGAGGGACCTTGTCGCCCATTCTGTGTGTTGTCCATAATGGCAAAAATGGACAAAAGGCGGAAAAATGACAGCTGTGTAAACGAGGCTGTTTTAAGTGTTTATACAAGCTTCCTCGGGGCATTGAATCGATCGTAACTGGACTGCTGTTTGTCTTTGAAGATGTTGCGCCTCTCATCCGACAAGGCTTCGTCAGTTCATTCAACAAGGCTTCCCAGTAGGCATCTGACATCAGTTCAACATCAACATGACATCGAGTCATTCGTAGGGGTGTGGAAAAAAATCGATTTGCCAAAATATCGCCATTTTCGGCCGCCAAATATAATATCGATTTTTCAGCTCCTAATATCGATTTAATGATGGCAGTGTGTAACACTCCGTTTTCTTTTTTTTTCCAGA
Organism: Filicampus tigris; assembly: GCF_054856515.1. Taxonomy (NCBI): domain Eukaryota; kingdom Metazoa; phylum Chordata; class Actinopteri; order Syngnathiformes; family Syngnathidae; genus Filicampus; species Filicampus tigris. The sequence goes on along the minus strand of NC_141226.1, from coordinate 18,520,444 downwards.
GAAAATGTGCAAAAACACAAGTAATAAATAGGATGTTTTGAAGCAAATTTGTCCTCTGATCTATATCTTCTGATTAACATATACAGCAACTTCCATTTCTCATCTCTACATGTAATTTTGATATTAATTGGGTAGAACATGACAATATCGCAATATCCCGATAATCGTGACCCAAGTATCGTGATATGTATTGTATTGTCCTTGCCAATACTCACCTCTAGTCATTCAATTGATGTCATATTGATGTTGAATTGACATCAGATGCCCAACTGGGTTGGCAAGGACTGCACCAGCCTGAGTTGGTGTGGAAAACCCAACTTTTTAAGTTCCAAGTTGGAGGCCAACACAAGCTCAAAATAGTGCTTAACTTCTTCAAAGTGCAATTGTATATTCTAGTTGACTAAGAGCCTTTCTTCTGCATGCAATCTGTGGCAGATGCTTAAAGAACAGAGAATGATTTCAACCTTTCTCGAGACCGACTAGCAAAGGTGACCATATTTTCAACGCGTCCACGGTGGCCACATCAATCCCTGTCAAACATGTTTGACTCGACTCAAAAGCACATTTCATGAGCTTCACGTCAGCCCCGAGGATTGAGATGAGAGTGTACGGCGGGCGGAATAAAAAATGCCTTCTGTCAAAAGCTCATTGTCCCGAAATATTTCATGATTTATGCCCTCATAGTGAGAAGCACTACCATCCTGCACATGTGCACACCGTGAGCGCACTTGCAGGCAGGCACACTTCATGTGAGACCACGGAAGGCGGTGAGACAACGATACGACGCTCATATTAAAAGCATTTATCCCTCTCCAGGCGCCAGGCTGTCTGACATGGGCTCAAATTGATTCTTAATTGGGTTTGCATGGACCCCGGATCTACCGTTGATGAGCGCAGGCCCAACGCGGACATCTGCAGCAGCTTGGGCTGCATCGGCAGGAAATGTGATAACACAACCGCCCCAACGCGAGGAAGAACAGAACCGCTTCTTACGGCGTCCAGTTAAATAAGGAATGATGGAATCTGCACATGTGGGGAGCGGGTTTAAAAGAAAGATCCGTCTTTTTGACGGAGCAGAACAAAACAGCGGATTCAAAAAGGGGATGGCATTCGTCATCGCAAGTCGCAACCGGTTGGCATTAGCCAGCTGTGTAGCTTTTTCAATACTTATTTTTCCTTGTGGATGCATGTGTGTGTGTGGGGTGTGTGTGTGTGTGTGTGGGGGGGGGGGGGGGGGGGGGTTACAATAAATCAGTCCGAGTTGCAGCGGAATGTAAGCCAGTCCTCTGGAACAGCTTGGTCTCGGTAGAGGTGATTTTCTCTTTTCTAGCCTGACATTCTTCATTATCTATTTTGGCTTGCCTTGCGTGCACGCCGGCTGCTGAAAAGACTGGTTAAAAAGTGAGGGGGGAGGCAGACAAGGAGGAGGGTGATGAGAGGGGCGCCCAAATGCTCCCCAGCGCCCCTCGGCTGCTGCCCCCTTTCTCTCCTGCATAGCTCAGCATGCCTCCGTTTGAAGAAGAAAGCAGGGGGGCCTCCTCTACCTTTGCCTGTTTTAAGATTTTCTTCCTCTCCTGCTCACATTAATAATCCTAATAGTAATAATCGTTATTGTTCTCGTTGTTATTATTATTATCATTATTATTATTATTATCTCTACTGTTAACGGTAATTTTAAAGAGCACGGTCTAAGACTTGCTCTATTCAGCTATTTAAAGTAGCTTAAAATAAAACAATTTTATGACCTTGTGGTATATTTAAATGAAGTGGACACGGTATATGAAATGGGATACACAGTGCGCATAGTGTGCGTCAGTGAGCTCTGCATGTTTAAAAACAATTTTGCAGAGTAGGTAAACATTTGAAACTGCCTTCAGCATGATGCAGTGCAGTTCCACATGTGACATTGTGAAATGAATACCTCCCTGACAGTATCAATCAAATTTGAACGTCATTATATTGTGCAAGTGTTCCTAACAATGAGGCAGTTTAGTGTATAAACCATCAAGCGTAAGAGGCGAGAGCCTGTTTTACACCGGGATACTGCAAAATTGGCCTAGCGTTTAAGCGCTTTTGCCTTCTGCATAGAGCAGAATATTTTTCACACAGCAGCATGGAATCTCACATTCAGATAATTAGTTGAGCGCCAGGGTTTTGTGTGCCGTGCAAACTAACAATGTCAGACAGCGATTATTGCTTTCAACACAACAGGGCAGGAGAAGTGTCAGATGTCAAACTAGACACCCCAATCCAGGCTTTATGCTATTCCCTTTTGCAGAGCTCTGACACCATGACCGAAGCTGCGAAATTGCAGAGTTGACTACACGCACCCCCCGTTTTCTTACCTTCTCTCCATGTCGTTGTTTTGCTGGACCGTCACCGAATGGTGGTAATATAGCAGTAACAGAGGCGGGATGCTGCCCGTGTATAACGGTATTCTGCAATGCGGGGAACAAAGTGTGAAGTTCAATTTACACTGCAGGTCCAAGTGCCCAAAATCTGGTTGGATGCTAAATTACTGACTCTCTATTAACATGTACATTTAAAGTGAGACATACCCGATATGACTGTTTACACTGGCAGAACACAAAAAAACAACAACAATGCATAAATACCGGTACTTAAATTAGAATTACAGTAAATCACTCATAAGCGTCAACAATGAACAGTGACAACACAATTAATAAGTAATCAATAATACATACAGTAAATGCAGTAATACGAATGTTAAATGTTATATAGCGTTTGACTTGGGATGACCACCGGTATATCCGTTAGACATTTTTCCACATGTGATAGTGAGATTTTGTTATTCTCTGATGGAAAAAAGTTTGAACTTTTTGGATTTTTAGAAATGATATCGCAAAAGAAATGGAATTTGGACAGGGGTGTGTCGACCTTTCATATCATCTGTGTGTTTTTTGTTTCATCACTTTCTTTTAATGTTAATGCATCACACCTAATAGACGGAATTCGTATTGGGAGATAACCGATCCGTATAATTGTTTTCCCCCTATTTGGAAGGTGTCACATTACATTACATTTGTTCCTTTTATGCTGCCATGACACATAACTCAGTTGAGCCACTTAAGAGCAACCATACACTGTCCATCCATCCCGCCTTAAAGTGGAAGTCAACCCAAAAATGTTCTATGCACTCTCATTAGTCCAAACACCGCATTCTGATTAATTTTGCTTTTGTGGAATATTAAACAATTAAACAGTAAAATCCACCTGTTTTTGTCCATCTCAGGGGGCGGCCAATTTGCCACTATAGCTGTCGACTGAAAATGACAGGTTTTGCATAGAAGATACTTGACCACTTGCCTCTTCAAGTGTCAACAATGCAACTCCCCCATCTTGTGTGAGGGTCGTAACGTTTCGTTTTAGCAGCCTGCTGGGGTGGTCCTTCACCAGTCGCATCCTGGGGTGGGCCACCATCAAGCCAGCGGCAGAAACAGGCCAGTGTGCTGCTTCTATTCTGGTCACCAACAAGAGGAGGGGAAAAAAAAAAAAAAAAAAAAAAACAGTACAGGAGGAACCTGTTGCGAGTGAAGGTATGCTCTAAACACATGGTGGTCTCTTCCTTCCTTTTCAAAGCACTACAACCCATTTTAAAGCACAAGCGAGGAATTTACAAGGCAACACAACAAAGTGCTTCTAGGAGCACTCACTCCAACCAGGTATTCTGTTGTGTACACAAAAGTACTTGATTAATACCAATAGAAAGAAGCATGCTAAAAATGCCATCACGCTAGCGTCGCCACACTCAATATGGCTCAAAAATTCATGTTTTAATGGGCTAGAGATTGTTTTTCCACTTCACAGTACAGAACATTCCGATGTCATGCGATAACCAAAACTCTGCGGCAGGATGTGGCCGCTCCGTACATGAAAGATTGGGGATCCATTTGTTCCTGTAAGCCCCTTGTTGGAGCATGCGACATTCCGGGATGCTTCGCGTGAATTCAAAGTGGCCCACTTATGCGTTTCACCGCATTCCGCCTTTGACCAAATTCTTCGGTTTGCTGTTACCGGGTGGTGATGCACTCTGTACAGTACTTTTTTTTTTTTTTTTTAACAGAGTTGGAGAATCTGCTGCCAGATTTGTGGCCTGCTGCGGTACAACAAAACAGCACCGCAGGGAACTTCACACAAAAAAAAAGAGTCTCTCGAATTTTCGGTATTTCAAACATAAAAAGCAGAGGGGGTGCCATTATTTTTCATCAACATTTTTGATTGGATGGGAGTCGGGGTGAGCAGGGGCAGCGGCACAAGCTGACACTTGCATGACCCCGCTGACAGGTGCTGAGGTGAAGGGCAGCTTGAGACAGCTTGCTTCTTTTCTACTTTTTTTTTTTTTTTTTTAATTTTAACAAGCTCAGCCTGGGATTGTTCACCACACACATGGCAATGTTTTGCAGCCCTCGCGCTGGCAAATGGCATGACACCACTGTACTGCATAATAACATACTACAAGGACGTTTTTGGAAATGCACACAATTGTGTTGTTTATGTCAGACAAAGAAACAAGCTGACTGAACTAAGCCTAAATATTTAAGGTTATACAATTGTTTCTAGAGATATGGTTCATGTTTTTTGAGGAGTCAAATGACAACATTTTTGGAAATGTTATGTCTGAACTTGTAGTGGCAGTATTGATGTATTTAAATGGAAGAATAGTGATCAAGGGCAGGACAAAACTAAATGTTACAATGTATTAGATAGTTATCTGTTATGATACAGTATCAATATAACGCCGTCAAACATCAATAATAGGACTCTAACATGCCATAAATCATAGTGGGGTACTGTAGATAGCACCTTAAATATTTTTAAGTTCAGCATCAAAATGTTTAGTATATGAAGAGACAAGTGCTGCCCAAAGCGCTTGATCAGTCTGACTTAAAGTCCCTGTGAAGTGAAAATAAATGTCCCTAAATTGGCCACCACAACACTACTACATTATACCCTGCCCAATGTGAATATTTTTTTCCAACTCGCTAGTGTATAAATCATGAGGCTTCAAAATTGTGAAAAATCAAGTTTTTGTCTCCGCTCTCAGATTGTAGGTTTGTCTGCTAAATTCACTGAAACCACATCCTGCAACCATCAATCAAATTCCGCTACTACAGCCAATTGGATGATATTTAGTCTGAAATCTTTCTTATAACTATACATAACTACATATCGACATATCCAAATCAATCTGGAAAACTCGAATGCTGAATAATGATTTACAGTATATCTCCATGAGCACTAGATAGTTCTCTGTCTTTCCGCATGTTCCCAGCAATTATCTTCAAACGTGTATAATGTATTTTGAAACAAATCAGATTTTTTTTCTTAAGGGATCTTTAATATGTGGTGTAGTGGTTAGCAGCCTGTGTACAAAATGTTTGGTTTACTGGGATGCAAATTGGTCTCTTCCTCAGTTACATACAATGGGTCTCTATGTATTGTGGATGTTTTTCTTCCAATATATAGATTATCCCAGTCACTGTGTTGTGATACGATGGGCAAAATATTGCAGACACATTGTAAGTAACACCAACATTCCCAATCCTGCTAATCACCTAGGTAGGCTACACATCAGGGAATTTACAGTTTTCACACAGTTAGTTTTTTTTTTTTTTAAAGCATGATTTCTCAAACGTAGATTTTCTTTGTCATTACTTGTCAGAGTAATATACTGTACACAGGAACAAAGTGCTATGGGAATGCTCACTGATATATTTTTTTAGGTTTGGAGTCTAGAAAACGCAAGGAAAGCTCTGTATTAAATATAAAGTACATATTGGAAGGGAACCAATATGGTTCAGGTTCCCAGCTGCTTATTGCAGTGCTTGTGTATCTGTGCAGAAGTTGAGACATAATGCAATTGGAAGTGTTCCCATGAGAATTTAGTGGGATGAAGGATGAACTGAAGGAAAAGTTGAGGACCAAACTGTATTGGTGCATTTTCCAGCAATGTGGAAAAACCTCAACACAAAAAAGGACAATCCTGCATACAGAGTGTTTGTGCAACCTTATCCTGAAACCTTTTGTCTTTCCATAAACACAGTATCCCCCCCCATAATTTCAAAGAAGATGGAGCATATTATTTTCAAATTTATTCAAATTGCATTCTTTATTATTCTCTAAAGGGAGCTATTTCAAGTAACCCAAAAATTAAATCAGGTTGGGTTTCTATTAATTATAGCACCTTAGTTTTCAAGTTGAACTTTCTTTTCTCAGTATGCCTTTGCCTCTCAAGGGACAAACTTTGGTCAGCATCGTTGAAAATGTGTAATTCGACTATCATTGCATATAAAAAATGAAGATACATTAAAGACTTTGTTGTGATCTTAGCTATATGTGATTTCAGATTATTCAGGTCCTATTTAATTCATTTAGGGACATGTGAGAGCACTGTGAGAGTTGGTCAGCAAGTCCACCTTCACACTTCTGAGGTTTAGTGCCCGAATATCAACTCGGGCAAACGTGCATTTTTAACATTATAGTGGTGTTATCAAGAGGCAAAGGCCAAGGTACCAAATGCACTGCCTGCCACTGATTTTAATAGATCATTCATGCTGTCATTAAAAAAAAAAAAAAAAAAAAAAGGTTCATATGTTAGCGTTGTAAGATTAAAACAAAAGACGTTGTCGGGTAAACAAACAGCCGAAGCAATGCTGTATTTATCTGTTTTCAGTTAAAAGCAGTCTTGTGTAAACGGTGCTTCATGCAAGGCTGACTTCCAAATGGTGGCTTGTTGTTGTTCCTTAAAAGTAGCATTGTGTGTACACAGCATGCATTGATTATCTCCTGTGTGCACGGGAACAGCAAACCCCCTTGACTACCACCACCATCACAAGCAGCAGCAGAATCCCAACTCCATGCCTCCCCACCGCCGCCCTCCCCAGATTGCGGCTTCTACTGTTGCTCATTGGAAATATGCAAATGAGATGCTGTCACTGATTCTCTTTGAACTTTTATTTAGTCACGGGTTGAGAGGAATCGAAGAGGTAGAGACTGAGAGAGAGCAGCAGCGATGCAAACCCACAGTCCCTTTTCTCCCATCCATCTGCTGGACCTCATTTGATTTGAATAATAAATGACAGACTTAAAAAAAATAAATAAATAAAAGAAATCTTCGCCTTCTTACGCATCTCAACAGTTCAAAGAAAAATCCTTAATTAAATGTTGAAGAGGTCCACTTCAGGCAAATGTTTTCAAGCCGAGGTCTGGAAGATACAAAATATATAGCATGCTTTATAATTCAGTCCCAAATATTATGTCTTCACCAACCGAGTGTCAAAATAAAATGTGTCCCGTATTTCAAAATGTTGTTTATATCGCACTGAACTGAAAGGACTGATAAAACATTACTTAGGTGTAGGTTGAATATAGTTATAGTTCAATCGAGCCACGTGTGACATCTACGCCATAGTGCAGCTCAGCCTCCGGCTTGCGGACATTATGGCTGACGATACATTTTTTGGCGGTACGTCAAATCTGTTAATTCATTAATTAGTCAATTCGAGAATTTACTGCTAGCATTTAGCATTAAACCTGTTTTTTTCTACCAGTGATGAGCATTTTCATGTTTTGCGTTATATCCAATATGAGGTGAACTGTGACCTTAACAACTAACTTTTACAATTTTAAATTTAAAAAATCATAGCTAATATTAACACCTTCCTTCTTTGCTGTCTGATTGGCTGAATCAAGTCACATGGAAGATGTTACAACACATGCAATTGTGCTGTGCATTTGTATTTAAACCCAAACATATTTTTTTCATGAATATGTTATATGCAAGCCCACTAGTTGAAACAAGAAATTCTGATAAATATTGCATGTGTGGAATAAGAGTTAATCTACCCGTTTTTAGCCATCTCTGGGGGCAAAAACAAAATGGCTGCCCCCTGAGATGGCTAAAAAGGGGGTGGATTTTGCTGCTTAACTCATATTCCACAAACGTAATATTAATCAGAATGCTATGTTTCAACTAGTGGGCCTGCTGGGAACATATTCTTGATAAAAATATGTTTGGGTTATTTCTCTTTAACTGGCCAGAAATGCTGCACCAGTTCATATAGGTGCCCCCCTAAATTGTTAAAGGAAGAATAGGAATGCATCCAGGTCCAGATTTTCACCGGAGTCCACCTACTTAGGATGTCTGTTCTTGGGTCCTTGAATCCTGCATGCAAGACCCAAGCGGAGTTTCCCAAAAATGACACACCAAAAGTCGCCATCCCTTGTTTTAAAAAAATATTTCCTGCAAACTGCACATGAATACAAAAGCTCCATCCTGTTTTTTTCCCTTACAAAGAACAAAAAGACACCCAAAAGGATTTACATGCAGAGTCAATTCTCTGAAATGAAAAACAAAACCAAAAAAAAAATAAAAAATACAAGAACAGATTTTATCTGCAGGATACGCGCATGTGGTTGCATTCTTGGGCTTGATGGCCACCTGATAAGCCTCGTGCTCCAGTGGCACATGACGTTTTACAGACCCCACTTGGGTAGTGAGTTTAAAGGCTCGTGTCCGTGACTGTTGGGCCACGCAGCCGAGGCTTGAAGTCAGCCTCATGCAGATGTTCTCAAGCGAGCCTAATTAAAGCCACTGGCCTCTGCCCTCCTCCATACTTGCGTACTTCCCATTGCCGCACTTGGCCGTTGGAACATGTGCTCACCAATTGATCCGACTCTCTCACCCCCTCTCCTCCGTTCCTTCCAGCAGACGTGTAGCTCAAATGCAAAACCGGTGTGTGATTAGCATGCGCATACTTGAATACAGTCCATTATAATTTCCACATCTGAAACAGAGCCACTAAAAATAATGTTCACAAGATGCTAATCCCCTTTTTTCGATCACAACCCAAACAAATGATGTCCGAAGTTTGATTTCTTTGAAGGAGAGTTTTCGCTGGAAGACGTCATGCTTCTTATTGAAAACGAATGTACCGATTGTTCCGTTGAATACGTGGGGAGTATGGCGAGAGTACATAAATCTGCTCTCCTGCTGCGCACTTCCACCGGCTTTTAGAGTGATTGACCTCTGCAGGTTTCCAGAAGCCAGGAAACAGAAGAGTGCCCTTGACTCACTTGGTATGAGAGGGGAATCAGAAAAAAAAAAGAAAGAAAAGGAAAAGCGGTCTAAAAACCCGAGGGATCATTTGGGGCAGTGAAGCATGCAGGTTGTTCCATATCCGCTTGTTTAAAAAACGTCTGCCATCCTGGCGGAGAAGGCTCGGTCGGACCCATCTGCCTGGCTAGCAACAATGGGGGCCAGATGGAATTAATGAAAGAGTTGTTTGCAAGACTCATAAATAAGCAGCTATTCAAATTCTTCCTTGTTGCTAGAAGATCTGCATGGGTAAAATATACATTAGTGCCATAGAAGAGACACATGGCTCGGTCTCTGGGGTCCTCCAGAGCATATTAACTACCTTCCTGCCACCCCTTCACTTCCATTTCAATCCCAACTATTATTGGTGTTAATAGCAAAGTGTTCATCCCAGCTGAGACCTGCACCAGCAATTCAATTGAGCTCCAGAGCACTTTCACATTTACAGCCTACAGTGGGTGATGTGGTGGGCTAGCAATCAGGCAAGCATGGATGTTTATCACCCCCCCCCCCCCCCTTCTCTCCCCGGCTAACAGTAGAATAACGGTACAGCTAATAGCAACAACTAGCTTCAGGCTGTTAAAACAAAAAGCACAACAACATTAGCTCCTTACTGTCCGCGCAGCGTGTGGAGGTGATCATGAGCCTGCGTCTCTCTTCATGTCGCGGGGTTGCCTCCCAAGCAGTCGCGTGCGTTGTTCGACACCGCTTGCAGCCGCGAGAGTGAAGCGGCGTCAGAGTGAGGTAAGACCTCATCGAACACCAGGAGTGTCTTGAACGTGCGCATCCGACTCCATAATCGAGAGAGGCCGCATTGGAACGCACTATTTAGGCTGTTACGTTCCATTGGATGGCGTGTTGCCGGTTGAAAAACTGGGGGCATTCCTCATCCAAATAAATGTGCACGTCCACTCATTCCCACTTCAGTCTCTGTAAATATCCCGACTGGTGTTAAATGCCTCGCCCGTCGTAACTGTGATAAAAGCAAAGAAGCGGTGTGCGCTCGTCCCAGCACAAATCTATGTAGCTCTGCTCGCTTCCACATTTCATCATTCTCATATAAATCAGCCGCGGAGAGTTTAATCCTTTTGATATGTTGAAGTGGTCATTAGTAAGGATGTCCGCATAAATTTTGGTGCCAATTGATCACCGTTTTTGGACGTTATAAGCAATGAAAGGACAATGATTTCCAATGGAGGGTTTGTAATCGGTTACTCCAGTGGCTCCGACCGGACAAGGATAGAACGGTAGGGGGCGCTGCCATTCTCCTCATTAACAAGAGGCGTTATTCATGGAGTCACTTATTTCCTAATTTCTCCCAAATGTATTGAAAATAGAAAATGAAAGCTCTTTTCATTTTCCTGATCAAAAAATATATAAAATGAACTTGTTAGTGAAAACATGGTCCTCCCGGCCCCACCGTCCCTTTAAGAATGTAAAGTAGAAGAAAGTTTGGGTTATCGATGAAACAAATAATGGAGTAAAAGCTTTTTGTTTTTGTATAACTTTAACAATTATCTGGATAATCTGGAAAGCCACAACACAAGCTGTTCCATGATACCATATTGTCAGCGTTGTTTTTAACGGTAGAGCTGAGCGATGCGGACACAATTTTATGTCTCAGTATAAGTAATTTTACACCCCAATAACCAGAGCTGGGCATACCGTCTATGTGACGGACCCATCCGACGGATGCCCATTTTGTAGGCGATAAAAGATAAACCGTAAGCTTAAAAAAATAGTCGGCCCAAGCATAGTCAGAAGCCCATTTTTCTCCGTCCATGTAATCGTCTATTATAAGAATATACTTGCAATGGCCAATTTAGAAGGGAAGGGAGGTGAGGTACTGTTACAGAGACTTTTGGAAAGTTTTGGAAGTGACCCACTCACAAGCCTACATTGGGTTGCTCACTTTGGCAGGAATGTTGGATTGTTTCACAAAGGGCTATTTATGTAGTCAACAAACCAAACATAAAGTACCCGACACATACAAATATAAACTGCAGTAACCATTTTATTACACTTTCTGGGTTTATTGCTTGGGTCAAATTGACCCCAGAGATAAAAGATGTTATTCAATTTGAAGGTAAAAGGATGGTTCAGAGCATGACTTGAGTTAGTGGTTACAGTTTGGTTAGGATTATGATACGATACATTTCGGTGAGGTTAAGATACGATATGTTAACTGCAAGCATGCTAAACCGAAGTCGCATCCCCAAGTCTTTTCAAGGCTCAACTTCTCTCTCAGGAATTGAAAGTGAATCAACAGCGCCTGTGCTGGTTACAGCCAATTAGAGCACTCCAATTTGCCTTAATTGCTTGGAGACATGGTTAATCGACAGTCAATTCCACCCAATGGACAGTTAAATTAATTGTTTTTTATGCATCCTGATTAGAAACAGGAAAAAAAAAACTCTGCCTTTAAATGCCAACAACATTTTTGGGGACAAAAAAATGGAAATAAAATGCATTCACTTCCAGATGGTAAAATATCTGAAAATAACTTGCTTCTTTTTGTGTTTGTGCTGTGTTTGTTGCGACTCTGCCATTGGGAGAACGACAGCAATGGGTGCCAAAGTTTCTCTTGAGGCATGGACTAGTTTAACGTGAAGCAATATTTTGACAAACCAGCATAAAAACACATTCAAACCAGTTAATAAAAGTACATCTCAACATTATGCTAGTAGTAATAGTTGTAATAGTGGGGGACAGTATGATGACCATTAGCAAGCTCTGAGAAGCCTGACAACGATCCTGATCATTTGAATCAGGTGTGTTGGAGGATGGAGAGATCTAAAACATGTTGGATAGTGGCCCTCGAGGACCAGGTTTGGATACCGCTGTCCTACAGTATAGCTGACGTCTAACCAACTAACATGCTCAACTGAACTCAATTCTAAAAAAAAAACTATCGCCGCATCCAAAATGCTGTACATGGAGTAAAAATTAGACATATAAAAGTGAAAACAGAACAATAAATTCATAATATCAAAACAGTAAACACCATAAAACACTAAAACAATGCCCATGTCCTCGGCTGGGAAGAGCTCCAGCTCACTTGCAACCCTAATGAGGACAAGCATTCCACAAAATGAATGGATGGATTTGTATTTAAAATGTCAAAAGTGGAAGACCTCTGAAGAAAATGGACTGATTGGGTGTGTTTACATGCAGCCATTGAAGCTTTTAAAACCCGAATATTGGCAGTATTCTGTTTTTTAAAAGCCATGTAAACGCACGCAATAACAAGAATATGTCCTTATTCGGGTTTTTAAAATGCCGAATATCATGCCTGGGTTACTCCCTTTCCAACCCATTTATGCGTGTATGTATACAGCTGTCTGAATATCCGGAATGCACAGGACGCCCTGCACATGCTCAACCGCAAGGAATCTTGGTCTTTGAAGTACAGGAAGTGCTTGTATGTTTGGCACCCAACCCCCCGGAAATACACATTAAGTGATAAACAAAACATGTCCAAAGCTAAAGTAAGTACGACCCCACACTTTTAAAGCGAGGAAGAAACTGTCTACTTAATTCGTGTGGTGACGTGAATATAATGTTTTATTGACGGAAGCAAGTAACAAGCACAGATGACATATAATTGCGTGATTACATCCGTGCGTCATCGTTTCAATCGTGTTAGTTAAAGGTGGGGGTAACCCTCTCCGCTCAAGCCATGTTCCAAATGACTCCGAAATCGGAATTTTGAGCTTAACCCGAATATTGACTGCATGTAACCCGATTGGCCAAATGAACCTCACCAGGGGAAGATATGGACCATAGTGGATTAAAACAGACAAAGGATTCTACTAATGTGAAAGCAACCTGAAACATCACCAAAAGTGCAATCACCGACCCATACCATGTACAAGTCAGTAGCACTAAACACTGGAATTAGCATGAGCTTGACCGTGAAAACATTTCACTCTGGCAGCCTAGATCAAACACAGGCCAGGTGCTTGTTAATGGAGAACCAGCGGGGGCTCGAGGGTAGCTGAGTCATCCACAAGCTCAAGACAGGTTCACCGTTGGAATGAGACATATTGTGGTGCAACACCTATAGGTAGCTCATTTAGTGTAATTTCACGGTTAGGTCTGTCTTGTTAGTTAAGCTGCACTCGGAGCCGCAAAAATGATCCTAGAAGTAAATTTAGGGTCCTGTTTACATGAAACATTGGAGGCAATTGACAACTTTTCCATTCATCCATCAATTTTCTGCTGCAGTTTTCATGTTTGTTACATCACACTCATATAAAAGTATTATTCGCGTGTTCCGATACTTTTGCTCAAATTAAAAAAGGATGGGTTCAAATAGGGGCGGCACGGTGGTCGACTGCTTAGCACGTCCGCCTCACAGTGCAGAGGTCGTTGGTTCGATTCCGGCCCCGGGCCTTCCTGTGTGGAGTTTGCATGTTCTCCCCGTGCCTGTGTGGGTTTTCTCCGGGTACTCCGGTTTCCTCCCAGATTCCAAAAAAACATGCATGGTTAGTTGATTGGACACTCTAAATTTCGCCTAGTTGTGATTGTAAGTGCGGTTGTTTGTTTGTCTCTGTGTGCCCTGCGATTGGCTGGCAACCAATTCAGGGTGTACCCTGCCTACTGCCCGATGACAGCTGGGATAGGTTCCAGCACGCCTGCGACCCTTGTGAGGATAAGCGGTATAGATAATGGATGGGTTCAAATAGGAGGTGTTAAGTTGTGTATCTGGTTCGGATGTAATTATCAGCACATACTGTATATCGTCACTGTCCTGTCAAAAGCACTTATCACCAATTTTGGAAACTATTTTAATTTTCACATTAATGCAATGTCTGTAATGCGGAAACACCATTTATGTAAAAATAAGACAAATGAAAAAAAAAATGGAGAGAAGTGTTTTTCACATGACAGCAACGATATGCTAAAATTTGGATCTTTGTCTCATATTCCTCTTTTGGTGTTTATATCAAATTTATTCAGGCTACAGCAAAAATAATTCAAGTGGCCACACTGTTCCAACGTGCTTGAAGGGGAGTATATATTTACATAAATGTGGTAGTGTTGTTGGAGTAAATTTATAGTCGAGTGGGCGCATTGGCCAATTGGGCATTTAAAATTGCACTGGAGGAATTCTGCTTCAGAACAGCAATTGTGCAAACCTGACTTGAACAAAAAAGAAGCATGTTTTTCTAGACAGCTAAAAAAATATATTTTTTAAAAAAAGAAAGAGCTGTGAAGCTTTATACAGGGTCAAAAGTGATTTGTGTTGTCCGCATGATTCATAACAAAGCTGTTTGAAGAGAAACGGGCATTCTAGAACAGAGAAGTGTAGTTTTCCTGGTATGGAGTATAGCTAAGTGGTTGGACCGTTACAATTTTTTTTTTCTCTTATAAACATGCCACTAGTGAAATGTCTTTTTAACATTTACAAGCCCATAAAGCATCCCTACAAACATTCCACTGACCTGGGAGTTGTTGAACGGTCACAGTCTGGGGATTTTTCAGAAAAACATGCAAGTTTTAATCTACTTCCCAGCCTTTTCTTGTAACTTTACTTACTTAAGTAAACATTTCAATGTAAAAGCAAATGTATTATTATATTTATACAAACCACCAGTCCTTGTCTTTAACAAGTATTCAAAACCTTACTGAGGATGTAAGAGCAAAAAAAAAAAACATTCTAAAAGTTTTACCTCACAATTTTAGGACAACGGAGGATGAATTTGCACGTTTATTTGCACCAATATTGCCATTCCTCTACATACCTGCATACTCCTGTTTATCAAGGCTGGATTTCCAATTTGACAGATTTTTTTGACTATTTCCATGCGCAGTTCAAGTGACACATATCCCACATTGCTTTGTGTTACAATGACAGAACACATGAAATAACGTGTATGTAAAGATGCCCCAACTAAATGTAAATAATGCCACAATCGTCAACACCAGGAAGCAACAACACTGAAGGTTATGTCCGATCATCCATCCATTTTCTATATCACTTATCCTCGCTAGGGTAACGGGTGAGCAGGAGCCTATCCCAGCTGACTTTGGACAAGGGGCGGGGCACACCCTGGACTGGTTGCCAGTCAACTGCAGGTTTTAGTTTGACAGTAAACTTCAAATGGGAGTGGCAATAATCATCTGAAAGTCACTTTTTTTGAACAATTGTTCACTAGCTTCCAAAGTACTGCATTTCTAATGTAGCATATATATATATATATATATATATATATATATATATATATATATATATATATATATATATATATATATATATATATATATATTATGTTCATTTATGTAGAATGGTGCTTTTCATTGACATTGTGCTAGTATTGACGGTGTATATACAATCTGTGCGTTGCATTGGCAGATATCCGAGTATGGGATTCTTATCCACCTTTAGAAGAATCCTGATTCCTACCCGAAAATATCCAAACCAGGTTCTTTTTTTAAAATCTATGCTCCCATGACACGTTCCCAACCATGCCACTTGAGAGCAGAGAATGTGTCACTTGAACCATGCAGTGTATATTCAGCCTAACAAATGTGCTAATCTCAAAACCTTCCCTATTTGGAATGATATCAGTTTTCCACTGCTGGCTGGCCATTAGTAAAAATTGCCAGTAAGTCACCTCCATTTGGCTTATTAAACCTGAAGCATGTTAAAAGATGTCCTCACTTCATGGTCTGACATATTTAAGTCGACTTAAGGTGCCTTTTATCTAACGATGACATGAATATTACAATATAAGACTGCCAGTGATCAAAGTCCAGACGCCCATAAATCACACGCTAAGACGTCGTAAAATAAAACAGAGCATTCGACTAGACGCAGACTAATATGTTTAAGTCATAAGCCATGCATCGCGAAGATCCTTTATAGCTTCAGCAAACTTTTAAATGCAGCAGCAGACGCTGCAAGCTAACATTTTATTTATAGACTCTGGCTGTTTGCTCCGACAGTCTGTGATGAGAGCGTGCCGTCTCTGCGCCGCTATTATGCAACGGTTGAAATAATCAGCCTCGGCGGGCGGGCAGGACTTGAAGAACAATATACATGTGTTGCCTACATGCACATGCGCTTGTCACATTCGGCAGCAGTTAAACAGCTCGACGCTGGGTTTCACGCCATGGTACTCACATGACTCTTCAACACATTTGAAAGGTCCTAGTCATGTTTGAGTGCAAATATAAAGAGACTTGAGAGGCGCTGGCACGCATTTATCTGTCAGTCCGGGATTGTGGGAGGCAGACAGCATCCGCAGGAGAGAGAGATGGAGTTTGGGGTGGGGGGAGTGAGAGCGACAGAGCTACGCAACCCTCCTAACCCCCCACCCCCCCCCACCCCCCCGCCCCCTCCATGGCAAGCTGCCCTGGCTTTGTTTACAACAAAAAGTCATTGTTTAATGTGGCCGTGCGGCTCGACTCCAAAGCTCTCGCTCCCACAGGATGTACTGCAGGGAAAATGCCAGACAGACAGAGGCCACTGCTGGATGACTCCGACACAATCTCCCCTCCCAAAAAGAAAAAAAAACCCAAACCCCCTCATCCACCATAAAACTGGGATTGTGAGCAAAGTCTTCCTCGGGCCTCTGGTGACTTACACAAATACAAATGATATTGTTTTGATGGTAAGTAGAGGAGGAGCGGTGTGATCAGAACCTTTAATTTGATGACTCTTCAGACTTATTGTGCATTTCTTTTTACACAATTTCAAACAGTTCCCATGACTTGTGTCTTATTATCTTTAACAATCTTCTGTCAAAGTACCCCAAGGATCAGGCATTACAGTACACTTTTCACTTTTCATGGACTGTATTTTCACTCATGAGCGCTGCACTTCATGACCACCGCTGCCTAATTACAATTGTCAATTTAGCATAGCCTTGTATCCGTGTATGTGCAATATGCAGCAAACATACTGTAAATACTTACCCCAAAAAGCAATGGCGAAAAAAAGGCACTAAAACCACAGACAAGGATGATTAATCCCAAATTACACCCCTTATTATTGTAATTCTGCCCATATACATTTATAATATTTATTTACTGAACTATAGATGGGTTTAGATCCCTCACAGAGGATTGGTGTGGTTTGCCTTTATTGGTATAAATACATTTTTGGAACATGCTACAGTTTTATCAGTGAAACTGGAGTTTGAACGGCTACAATGAAAATCCCCATTCTGGATATATTAATTAAGACAAATGGCAAGAATTGACGTGGGCTGGGTGAAACAAAACAGTGTACACACAACATTGTGGAGTGGTTACATGCCAGTCTACTGGAATGCTAATCGCCACAGGGAACACATTTAGAATATAAGGTAAGTCTCCATGCTTTAATTAACTAAAACACTGTTGAAATGCTTCAATGCTGCTGTTTTGATTAGCATGTTCAAGTGGGCTCAGCAGTTAACTGTCATAAAGTATGTGTGAAAAATAGCATCTGAAAAATAGCAAAATAAATAGCTTAAAAGCTGTGGTAATCATAGTTTCTACTCCTTTGATTCCTTAGGGGATGAGTCTCTTAGAGGGAGGCGTTTATTTGATACTGACATGGCGTCTACTTGAGTAGTGGCCACTATTTGAGGAAATAAGGTATTGATACGCTTTAGATTTATATTTTAAAATATATCAACATTTTATTGCAAAAACTACTGAATATAAATCACACAAAACGAGTCGGATGGTTATTTGGGTGTTTTTCTTAGATTTTATGAACATAATCAAACCAGCTGCCCCCTCCAACTGCTTTTAAATGATAGCGAAATAGAATCTTTCATAGCCAAGTATAGCATTTTCTTAGCACAGCATGACAGCCATGTTTGCATAAGTGTGCAACAGCAGGTCTTGTTTTCGCATGCTGTGCAGCTCATTTGGCTGCAAAATGCACGCATAGTACTTCATTTTGCTCATAAGCTTTCCCAAGTTCTCTGGCTTGTTGCATTTTTACGCAGCATGCTGGGAAAACTTCCTATTTTTTCTCGCCTGTGTTCATTTTCTGCCAACTCATTAACGCAAATCAAGCTTCACGCCCTCGTTGCGCTAATGATGCCACTGTTTAATTGAAACAGATGTAAGCAAGATTATTAAATGCGCCTTTGAAAAGCGCATCAGCAAAAACAGACGGATGACTGTATGGCATTAATAGGACTCACTGTTAGAAATGGCAGAAATGTTAAAAAAGTACAACAATTGAGGATTGTCACACTGGTTCATAAAACAGCGTCAACTTGATACCGTATAAAAATGCCAAACCACATCAGAACATCCTGACTGGAGGTTTGTAATGGATTTTGTTTCTGGCAATAACTCATTGCGTTTCTCCTTTTTTTTTTTTTTTATCTTCATGCAGAAAAAAAAGAAAATCGAAACACTTCTCAACTAATATGTATCTGGACTGACAAAAATAATAGCTCATTCGTCCATAATGAGTTACACATTTTGTCCTTTGGATGAGATGGAGTACGTTGAAAAATAATGAAACTGTTGCGCGCCGTAAAGACAAAGAACATACAGCGCATTTCACGCAAGTAGAATTCGCTGCTCACTGGTTACAGCTCAACTCCCTCTTTGTTTATCTGTTTTGTATTCATTGTAAAGGGTCAGCTTGTTCAGAAAAGCACTGTATATTATTATTACTGTTATTATTATTATAACATAGCAATACTCAGATACCAACCCGAAAATGCCCGATAAGGGCTTTGAGTAACATAAGTAATGACTTAGAGTGATTGCGGTCTTACTGGCTGCTTAGCAAGTGCTTTCCGCGCCTGCCAATGCCATGGCATCGTTACGCTTTTGCTCTTTGATCATATTGCAGGAAAGTCCTATATTTTTGAAATATTGACTGTTTGGATTGAGAACAATAATAGCACATTCGTCCCAAATGAGTTGCACATTTTTTCCTTGAACTGATTTGGAATCCCTTCTGAAATAGTGAAGCTAAATGCATGCTATTGAGATATAAGACAGATGAGCATCAAACAGTTTATTTCACTGGGTAATTATTACAGTCATTCTTAGATACTGTTCAAAATTGACCCCAAGTGACTGTGAGCAACATTTTTTTTCTGTTTTTGTTTTTTGTCTGCATTTGTTTGGAGCCGTGCTAATTCTTTACATTTTGTGGAGAAAAACGTCAATATTTCTGAACGAATCAGTGACTTGACTGATAATGATAACCGCTTAGCTGCCCCAACTGAGTTGCATATTTGCTGCTTTGATTAAATTTGAATACGTTGAGCAATCGCAATGCTATTACGTGTCACTGTAATATTTATATTTCACAAACTGATGGTGAAATGGAGATGGTCTGAAAATCCCCATCCATCTATACTTGTATTTCTAACTGCAAACTTTCCAGTTTAGCTGTTAAAAAAAGTGACTTTGTCACCAATTAATACATTGCAACGTACTGAAAATGCCCCTCAGTGGCTATACCATAGAGCAATCTGATTTGTTTCAAGCAATGTGAAAGTGTTGATCTCAACGCAGAAAACGTCCAATGTTTCTATGTCTGGTCTTAGACAATTAATAACTAATTTACTGAAATTAGTTGGAATGACATTGCGAAATAGTGAAGCTATTACTTTCCGTCGAAGCGCCAGCAAGAAAAGGATTTTCTGGAGCACGGTGACAAGCGTAAAACCTGATCTATGGTGTTCACACGAGTATATTTTGCAAATTAGTCGTGCAGTGGAGGTGAACTGAAAATCCTCATCCGAAGTGATGTATTTCCAACTCAATGTTTCTAGATGGCTTCCAGTTTAGCTGTTTGGGTTGGAAGGCCTTTAAGCGGCGACTTAAATTCCCTGATGTCAGTGTGTATTTTTTCTATCAATGAAGTGGTTAAAAGGAAACGTGGGGAAGGAGTCTCCCGACATGCCAATCAGGATCTGGCCAGCTCTGCAAGCCGCAGAGGTATTTTGTAACAGTAGCCGCTGCTATATGGCGATAATCGTTGCCTTAAGCAAAACGGGCCTTACTGAGCAACATGTGGCGGCGAGCCCGGGCCTAAATCCCCTCTGACCTCCTAAAGCCAGAATAGGATAAAAGGACGGTGCTTGTACTGCCCTCTAGAGGCGCTGGCGCCATCAATAGGAAGAGTTCAACCTCCAACTACAATCTCTAATAGCTTGTGTCTTACATCAACTCCCATTCGCCTGATTGGCTCCAAGTTTTGACGTGATGATTTAGCATACTGGACCGGAGACAAGAGTGCACCGTCTTTTTTTATTAAATTTTTCATGTCAGCAGAGAGCATGCTCTAAAGTCTAAAGTCCTTGAGGAATCCTGAGAAATGGAGTGAAATATGTTCTGCCGCGTCCTTCCTTTTAAGATGCGATGGCTCTGGCAGAGTCAGGGAAACGCAGCACAAGCAATAATAAAGATTACCGACGAAAGACAGTCTAACTTTCGCTTCTTTAAAATGAAAAAAAAAAAAAAAAAATCTCATACGAGTTTGTCAGGATAGTTTATGGGCAGCTGTTTCACGTTCCCGAGAGTCGTTGCCTGATATTATAGAGCCTCAAACACAAGGCAGCTGCGAGTACTGTGGCTTGTGGCATCAGGAATCAAAGAGTCAACTTTATTGTCTCAACTCGCTCAGGGTGAGACGTTTGATTAATGAAATCTAGACCATAGCAATGTTTTGATGTGACTTTGATGGAAGCTGGTGAACCCATGCGTGTTTGGTGTTGTTATTCAGGGACAATGAAAAAATATGCGAGGAACGTTGGTAGTGTTCACATAGCTGAGTTTTGCAGTCGGTTGGGACGGGATCTATAGAAAACGCATTGATTGATAGCCGTGGGTACACATACTATCATATTACTAACTTTTGTACGGCTCGTGTGGGATCATTTCCCACTCAGTGCGCTCTGCACAATCGCTATTGCAATTAATCGGCAACCAGTCCAGGTTGTCCTGTTTATGTTGCGCTAAAAAAAAAAAAAAAAAAGCCTGAAGCCAATGGTAGTGTCGTACCTCACCAAGCAGAGTTTGGTTGTCCAAGGTGTACCTTTTCTGTCACCCTGAGTTCACCAAGATATGACAGGATAAGAAGGATCGTAAATAAATGGATGGCTGCAATCATTGTTTACTTAACAGGTAAAAAGTTTAGTGAGTGTATCCTGTTGCCTCACATCAGCTGGGATGGATTACAGAACAGTGTGACAGGATACACAGTGTTGAAAATTAGTGTGCTGTTACCCCCATTGGTCGTGTAGCAGTACAGTTTTGTGGACCAGAATGTAGCCATTCTGTTGCCTTTAAGTCATCTGGGATAAAATGAAATCATTGGTAATGTTAGTTGCTCACTTCTCAAAGTTTCCTGGTCCAGAGTGGAGAGTCCAGAATTTGCCATCAGGCACTTAAGATCGGCCCCAAAAACACCATAAGCCAGGATACACGGTGTATAAAATGAATTGAATATAATGCTATTGATTGTGTAGTAATTCACCTAGCAGAGTTTTGTGTTCCGAGGCCATCCAGGCATAATATGGATAAAACCTTGTCCCCGATTGATTGGAACTTTGGCATGGGAAGCCTATGCATTTATAAAAGTGATATTTTTTAAAATGCATCAACTTGTGAAGTCATTATGCCGAAACAAGCGCTCTCGCTCTTCAAATGTGAATTAATGAATTGCTCTTTGTTCATTTTTTTTTTTCAAAAATATATTTTTATATAGATAGTATATATGTATATCGCTTGCGGTGAAATGTGACAGAACTGTTAATAATTCCTCCTGCGGCGGTGGCGGCATGATGAGTCAGGCTAAATCTTTATACGGAATATAAATGAGACTGTGCCTCTGTAGCTCCTCTCTCATCAGCTCCACACTGCAGGACCAGCAATTTGGGAGGCTGAACTGTAAGTGACCCCAACAGTGAGGAACTGAATATGCACCCAGAGTGAATATGTGTGAGCGTGTGTGTGTTTTGGATTTTCCCAGTCTCACCACGGAGTGTGTTTTGCCCCGTACTGTCAGGACAGCTTGATCCGTGCTACCCATACATCACACCATAATCACCGTGTCATGCAAACACGACTGCGTGACAGACGGCAGCACACGTATGTCGACGCTCTCAGGCTAAAACTTTAGGTACACCTGCACACGCTCGCTCATGGTTTCTCCGTACACGATACATTTTGTTGAGTATATTTTACTCTAAAAAGACTATACATGGTCCCTGTTAACAGAGTAAAATTTGAGAGTAAAATATTCCGTGTAAAATTCTCAGAGTAAATTTAAACGGAATATTTGATCTACATACAGTACATGGTCTATTAACATTACACAAATAAAAAGAGATTTCACTCATGACCATTGCTGTTCATTTAGAGGAGCTGTGGCATAAACCTAGCATTGGGTGCTAGTCTAATATGTTTGTTGTGCATGGTATACTTAGATTAATTAATTGTATGCCTGTACTCTATATAAATTAATTTTAAAGAACATAACAGGCATTGATTTAAGACAGTGCAGCAGCTTGAGAAACATAAAGTAGGAAAAATGAGGAAAACCCTTGCCAAAACAAACAGCGCTTGTGGTCATATTGTTGAATTTTAAAAGAAATCCAAATGAACAACCTTTTGATACAGCTTTTGTACTAAATCTCTTCCGAGGAGGTCATGGTAATGACATCAAATCAATTTTCATGCATGGGGATTTACTTTTAGTACATTTTTGAAACTATAATAAGCAATATGCATACAGTGCAAATAACCACTCCGGCAGTTTCAATGGTACACTGTGCAAGGACAAAACTCTGGCAAACAAGGACCATATAGAGATGTCGCTTTCCTGCATGAGGATTATGTTAAACGACACACCTGTTAAGCGGGTTAGTGCATTTTGGTGACTACGCTGTGGTTGCAAACAGGCTTACTTTCTTTTTGGCTATTATTCTTTTTCATGTCACTATCACGCAGTCCGTGGATCGGTCCAACTCAATGTTGACTGCACGTATGATTTGCCATCATCAATACCGAACAGGTTACCATTTGCAATTATTAGCCCACTGTTAACACATCCTACTCTACACCACAACATAATCACTTAGGAAAATCTTTCAGAGACATCTGACAATACAACACGATCTTTGCTGACTTCAATCGCAAAGGAAGAAAAATCCTGCAATTCAGCCCAATTGTCCGTTTGTTTGAACCCCTCGCTTAAGCTACAGTCTCCTGCATTAGCATACAAAAATAATCATATGGGCCATTTTCAACATAGTTTTTCCTGTGAATATCCTCCTTTGAGAGCCTTATTATAGAAATATTGTCGTAACGTGTTCAGTAGAGGCACATTTATCAGAACTTTTACACTGCTGTTTCAATGACAGCTCTGATCCATTTTAAAGCTGCAATTTGGATGATCACATTGTGACACACCCACCCACACACACGCACACCCACACACACACACGCTCTTGCAAGTGGAGCATGAAGATCATGAATAAGTGTAAACCATAGTTTAAACCAAACAGGAGACCCATCTTTTATTCTCTAGCACTGCATTAGTAGCATTTAAATGGAACGCGCTCATGGGGTGTTGTTCTTAATCAAGTCAGTTAATCACGCTGGTGTGTGTGCCCGCGCGTATGAGCGTGTGTGTGTGTGAGTATACAATGAAAACTAATTGGCATACCCACACCCATATATTTGCTATTGTCTTACTTTAATAGTCAGTAATTACACAAGATAAATGCAAATGTGTCATTATTGAATGGGAAATGGCAAATTGCATACTAATTATAATGTTGAAGACCAGGGAGAATATGTTGCAAAACCTTTTAGGCAATAGTATGTCATGTATATCTTGATTGAACACCAACTTGCGATAAGGAGAACAGCACTTCTGCAGCTCTGACATTGCCGACCAAGCCTCATCGCCTACTCAAGTGGTGTAGAAAGTATCTGTCAACCATCCAGGACACCTTTTATGTAGTGTTAGCTTTAGCGTTGGTGCGAAGGTCACTGTTTTAGAGTTCCATACGGTACTTTGGCGCGCATTAAGATGGCTGGATGGTTAGTTGGGTGGGTTGGTATGTAGGTAAATTGATTTGTTGATTTGTAGGTTACGTAGGTTGGTAAGTTAGGAACAGTAAGTAGGTAGGTAATTGTCTGGTGGGAAGGTAAGAACTTAAGAACTGGAGGTAAGGTAGCAAGGTAATAACGTTGGTTTGTTTTTTCATCGGTAGGTCAGTAGGTTGACAGCTGGAAGGGAAGAACGCTAAGAATGTAAGTTTGTGGGTAGATAGGTGGTGGGAAAGAAAGAATGGCAACAGAGAGCCGCCTATTTGTCTCAAGTGGACTGTTTGAGAAAATGTATTAGCTGAATGCTGTTTGCGAGCACATAATACTCGACCTCTGCACGCCCTTCAGCAGCCAGCCCTCAGTGTGCTTCACAGAGCCACAAAAACACCAGACGCGGTGTCAAAATGAATGAGAACAATGCGATCACAGCTTTAACGCGCCTCTCGGAGCTTCTAGGGCAGAAATCTGCGATAAAACACAGCGCAAAGAACAACTTTTTTTGCCTACTTTTTCTTGTCATACCATCAAGCAAACAGGCTTAATAGTAACAGCAGCACGGACTGTTCGTTTGCTAGCTTCTCACAGTGTTGACTAAGGAGAACCCACCAGGCAGAGAAGTGGCAGCTGTTGCTAGGCTAACCGGGAGAGGATCCCCTGCTTGCAGCGTCACATAAACAAGCAGATTTTTTTTTAAATTGGCGCTGTCAGGAGAAGAGTGAAAATCGCTTGCATGGCATCGTAAGAATGGACTGGCAGAGGTGCGATGCTGAGGTTATAGAGAATACAGCTTTTCTGTCCTTTCCTGTGTAGGCAATGAGAGGCCCAGCCGTGAAATGTCGTTGGTTACAGGAGGGTGGATGAACCCGATGCTACACGTCGGAGAAAGAAAAGCAAAAAAAAACCAAATAAATGCAAGTTGACAGGCAAAATGGGGGGGGCACAGTTAGGCTTATCGTTATTAGCATGACAAAAAGGAATGAGTGCAGTGTTTTGCACCCTGCGTGGACGGTGAAGAGGTTTAAGGACAGAGCAGCAGGAGAGGAGGAAGTGGCACGCTGAGGTCTGCGTGTGTGCGCACATCGCATAAGAATGAGAATGTACATTTCCCTACGTTAATGTAAATACACCCTCAGCTAATCAACTATACAATTCTGCGTTTACATTATAAATTCATTGTATAATAACATACCATAAAATGATAAAAATATTAAATAATTTATACATTTATATATATATAGAGAGAAAATATATATATATATATATATATATAGAGAGAGAGAGAGAGAGAGAGAGAGAGAATGTGCAGAACACAAATCAATGCCCCATTGGAAGGAGTTAACCTGATTGCGTTTAATTAAGCCAATAATATACAGGTTAAAAAAGGGGTAAGCCAAGGGTCTTATTCAGGTTTTTAAAAAACATAGTCAGTGGGGTTATACTTCTTCACTGGTTTTGCACTTGCTGTTCGGCTCTAAGACCATGCTGATGTGCAGTCGGTAATATGTCTGTTCAGGTTACACTTCCTTCGTGCACGGCTGTAAAATCACGCTAATGACCTCTATTTTAGTGTTTTACAGTCTGAGTATGATAGATACAATAATAAATAATCGAAGGAAACTGGGACTCAATGGGACTCACTCGATTAAAAACCAGAATATTTTGCATAGGATCGCATTCGATTTTGTGCCTAATATTGTGGCCTGTGAGTCTATATACATTCACAGCACTTGCTTGGCGTAGCGCATCGTCTGCTTTGATATATTAATGCATGCGTTACAGGGACATAATGAGCAAAGCTTGTGGCGTCCTTTTCCCGCACTTCTAACAACAATCTAGTGTGTTTGTTATGGGCTCGCGTGGGGTCTGAAGTGGTCTTACATATTGAATAAGCTGCAACCGAGACAACTATCAAAGAGTGATAACTCCTCAGGGGTGGACGCCTTCAGGCATGCGAGCGGGGCTGATTAGTCTCTCTGCAGGGTGAGAAGTGACATCATGCCTGGCTGGAGGCTGTTGCAGGTAGTGTGTGTGTGTGTGTGTCGAGTATATATCACACATGAAGTAGCATTAGAATGAGGCTGGTGTGGGAGAGTTTACCTCAGCCGAGCACATCAAACGACAGAGGACGGGGTTAATCTCTCCCCACGGTGACGCTCCAGGCTTTGGGCAGAGGTGCAACTCTTCCACGCTTGCTGCCTGCCAGATCTAATGGCTCACACTTTGTACACTCCCTCCTGCCCTCTCTTTAATTTATGATTGAGACACTCCATGAACACTTTATAGGTACACCTGCACAATCAAAAGAGATGGAAGCAAAATTCTGCCGTTCAAATACAGTGGATAGAAGCTCCATTCACTTCCAAATTGTTCTTTTTTTTTTTTTTTTTTTTTTTACCATAGCAACTACGGCGAACACTCAATGGACATTTTGCTTCTCCTTTTGGTGTGTGTGCCTTTGCCACCTTGGGGCAGTATCAGACAGACATATAGAAAATGATGCAAAGAAGAGTTTCACAACTGACTCGGTAGGCTGCAGTAACATCATTCGTTTTTCACAAAGGTTGAAAAAAATTATGCCTGTGAGTATTATCACAGCATATTGTCCTTCCACATGTGTTGCTACACAGTCTGTGTTCGAAAATATGTTGTTTAAAGGGTCATAAGCTATCTGTTTTGCATGCTTTGTTAGTATTAATGGACATTATTAAGCTTTTTAAGTACACAATGTATACCGTATTTTCCGGACTATAAGCCGCTACTTTTTTCCTAGGTTTTGAACCATGCGGTTTATATAAAGGTGCGGCTATTCTGTGGATTTTTGTTCAAACGCTAGGGGCGTTCTAACCGGAATGAGAATAAAAACTAAGAAAAAAAAATCAATGACGCAAAGAAGAATGCACTACTTTTTCTTTAGCAGATGGAACACGGACGACAAACTACAAAAAGTTGATTATTTTCAAATCCTCGCCCCTTCATCATGGAACCCACATGAAGAAATTTGTATGATTTTCTCTTGTTTCTGTTCTATTTTAATAAGCAAAGGTGCTGCTGTGTTAAAAGGCACTGTTAGGAAAGAATCTGTTCAGGGACATACATGTACATTTACGGTTCAAAATCGTTCTGTAAATGCAGTAAATATCTCATTTTTATTATATATCTTATATATCTTTTTTTCTTTTTTTTTTAATTAGCGCGGCTGCGGATTATAGTCCGGAAAATACGGTAATTCTCTTTGTTTTATATTTAGTTTGACAGTAAACTTCAACTGAGAGTGGAAGTAACACACATACATGTAAAGTTATTGGAATTGACCTGCAGTTTAATCAAAGCCTATTGTTGTATTTTGTGGCGGAGTCATATGAAAAAAAGGCACAAAAAGGAAAAATAAAATCAAAAAGAAAAACACTAGCTGAGTTCACCAAGCTGAAGTCTCAAAATTATGACGTGTGTCAGATTCAGGTTTTGGTCGACCTTTGTGGTGTTTTTCCCAGAATATTCTGCTTGAATTCTTTTCAAAGCAGGACACTCGTGGGTGTCCACAATATTTTGAAAAGAATTAAATCATGCAACCAAAATATTAGAAACAACTTTCAGTACAATGCAATCCACTTCTAGTTATCTACATGAAAGTCTACTTCTTCATCGAGTGTAGGAGATATGATAAAAGCAAAGGTTCAATACAATAAAGTTCAAAACTGCATAATGCATGAAATATAAGTTGGACATTTTAATAAAGAGAAGACAGGACGCTTGCCTTATAATATCATCTTTATCTCCTGTAGGCATTTGTCTTCATTGACGAATGCAATGAAAACAAATGCTTCTGCGCGGTCCTTTTACAGATGTGTTTTATTATAGATAAATGTTTTCTCATAATGTCACTGGAGGCTAATCTAATTTGCCTAATGTTGCTGTGGTTTGTAAAGCCATGAGTGTGTGGTAGTGATGCTCAGGGGGTGCACACGGGGAGCATTTGGACTCAATGACACTACTAAACATCGGAACTATCAAGCGCTTTAATCAGTGCTAGATTATTTCAGAGGGTTAATGCCAAGACAGGAAGCATCATCCCTTTGTATGATTCCCCCCCCCCCCCCCCAACACACACACACACACATAACCACAGGCATGCATCAACACTCCCAACTGATTAAACATTCATAAACAACTGGCTTAAAAGAGTGAAACTAGCCTGTTCTTGCAATAATTTATTAGGATTTTGTGCAAGATGTGACACACTATAATAAGTAGACAAGTGGCAAATGTGGTTGCCAAAGTGTGTACCCCCTATGAGGCTGTGTTCACAATTAGTAACCAATCAAATTCACACAGCTCACACACCTGCCACCGTTTTTTAAGTGCCAGTGAGTAACCCAAAATAAAGTTCAGTTGTTCTATTAGGCTTTTGCTGTATTTTTTTATGGTCTTCATCAAAAGAATGACATACCTACACTAAAGCATACGGGTGGCTGATTTTGCCTTTCATCTGGAACTGGAATCTAAGTCAAGGTGAAGGAAATTATGAACAGTTTTGAATACTGTAGCAGTCTATTTTATAGAACAAAACTGTCAGGATTCTGTTAGAAAGCTAAAAAAAAAAAGGTGGATGCTATTACAAATATTTTAAAGATGATAATGCTAACAATTCATTCAATGAATTGATTCCTACAAAGATTATTATAAATATTCATATATGACATACGATTGATTTAAATAGATTATCTCTGAATATCAAGAAAACCAAGTTTATGGTTTTGGGAAATCAGAAAAAAATAAAAGGGAATATTATGTTAAAAATTTGTAATGTTAATATTGAACGAGTTTACGAAACAAAATTCCTCGGAGTTACGATAGATGATAAATTAACATGGAAACGACATATTAACTATATAAAAGGAAACATTTCTAAAACAATAGTGATATTATATAAGTCAAGACATCTAAATCATAAAGCCTTACATATAATTTATTATTCTTTGATATTTCCCTATTTGACTTATGGCATAGACTTGTGGGGATCTTACACACAAAACTACAATAAATGCAATTGTAGTTCTGCAAAAGAGAGCAATACGAATTATTAATAAGACTCACTATTATGCACTCACAGACCCACTCTTTTTCAAATCAAAGATTATGAAGTTAAAAGACATGTATTATTATAAAATCATGCAAATAACGTTTAAAGCAAAAACTCAATCTCTTCCTCAATAGAGTCTCAATATTGCTCAAGAAGTGTTTGTAAGTTCGTTGTGCAAAAAGCAGTTTTTTATTTATTAAAAGAAGATGTGTTTCTACTGTCGGGGTGAAATATTGGAATGATGCAAATATGCATTGGAAAACATGTGAATCACTTATTTTTTTTAAAACTTGTTCGCAAAGCTATTTTGGAAAGTTGCAGAGAATGATTTAGAAGATGATTTATTTATTGCTATTTTGTTTTGCCTTGTGTTTGCATAAAATGTAAATAGGTAAATGCAGTTTTACATTGCCTTAAGGGGGAGAAAAGGCCAGGCTTAGATAAGCTTTAGCTTCTGCCTGTGCCATTCTGTCATGGGACATATGATTATAACTGTTATGTTGTGTATATATTATGGATCGTAATGATGACTGATGACAGAATAAACAATCTACTACTACTACTACTACTACTACTACTACTAATACTACATACGATAACATGCACCACACATGTCCGCAGACCTCAGAATCTGATCAAATCTATCAAATTTGCGTTACAACACCTGCGCCACAATTTAGACCAGCTTTTAGGTAGTCTAAAATCAAGTCTACTTTTGGACACCAAACTGCCAGATGCGCCAAGCGTGTGCAATAGAATACACCGGAATGTCTATTGGCGCGTAGCTCGGTCTAACAAATTCACAAACAAAACTAGACTCGCCCTTGCTCAAAAATTAAGGTAGACCCGTTTTTACGTGGAGCGCATGCGCGTCTTCCTACGAAAATAGGGCCCAAGTCGTGCACATGTGCAACCACATTATCTCAGGTGTTTATTTTTTGATGTCACAAAGACCTGTCAGTTGAACAGTGGTGCACAGACTTTTTATTTACACGTAAAGAGAGCGAGGGAGCTGTTATAGGAATTATGGTAGTGTGACGAAGACAGGCAGTGACAACATGCAGCGGTTGAACACAACACTGCAGTTGTTCCGACAACGAGAGACACTAATATTAGTCAATTGCTAAACTGAGTCGCGATTGATCGAAGCTCCACGCGTTGACATGCTGACAGTCGCATGTTTAAGATCCCTCTTGCTTTTTTCTATTATGTCTACATGCACAATGCTGTGAGGCACTGACAAATAGCTTGTGTCACTACCAGAATGACAAGTAACTGCAGCACTGGGATTTATACAGCAGCAACACGGCCATTAAGAGTGTCCAGGGTGCCAAAACGTATTTCGGTCACAATTATTGTGTTTTCTTTTGGAGAAAAGTGGCAAACATTTAGCCACGCGGCTTAAAATATGTGAAAAATAATGTGTAGCTGATATGGCGCTTGTTTCTAATGTTTTTGCTGACCTTTTTTAGCTACACGAGAGGGCACAAGTATTATAGAGTATCTAAATATATTTATATATATATATATATTTCTCGTTCTTCATGTACAAAATTCTTAATATTACTTGCTCGTTAAAATACAATTGGGTATACAATTTTGTATTTATTTATTTTCTTTGATCATTTTTTCTATATGTGACTGGTTATTAATATTGAAATAATTCATGTATTTATTTATAGATACTTGTTTGTTGATGATTCACCTCTTTTTGTTTCCATTTTACCTGCGCGTAAGTAGGAATTTAAAAATATCTGTTTTGATTTATTCAATTATTTTTTTCATTTGATAATTATTTGTTTCAAATATATTTGGGTGTAAGGGGACATGGATGGATGGATGGATGGATGGATAGGTAGATGGATGGATTGATGGATAGATATTGCATTATTTGTGTTTGGTCTTTAGTTATTCCAACCGTAACTCGTTATGTGGCGGAGGCGTTTTATTCATGAATTTATTTCATTATCACCCTGTAGCTTGTATCACCTTGAGAGTATGTAAAGTCGAATCATGCCCCTGCTACTTTAAACTTCATCGCTATTCATTTCAGCCTATTAATATTTGGTCTAACTCAGTGAAAGACACTTTACTCCCTTCTGTGCTGCTTGAGGTGTCTAATAGAGAAGGAAAGGTAATTTTCACTGTTCACAGAAAGCTTTTTAAATAAAAATGCATCAAGGACAGAAAACTAGTGAGGAAAAAAAACAAACCCCCCCAACGCATGTCATCCAGCAAAAGCTTAACCATTGCATGATGAGATGCAGACAGGGGCGTAGTGGCGGCAGGATAGGGATGACATCTATCCCCTCTGATCCGCCAAACATGACATTAAAATGATGTAATTCCTTTTTAACATGTGGTAACGTGTTTACAACAAATAATGTATCTTTGTCCATCTATCTAGCACTTGTGCTTTGCACATCCACTATTTAGGAATAATAAAGCTGTGATTGATTGCATTTTTTTTTTTTTTTTTAAACTGCTTTGAAATACAGTATGTGTACTGTAGCGGTAATGGTCTGATTTAATGTTTGTATGGATTTTCTTCCTATCTTCCAATATGGTATTATCATGTATGTTGATGGATAAAAACATGTTTACATTCAAGTTCTGAATGGGTGGACTGAAGTAATTCTATATTTGTATAAGTATCTCCATGTTGACATACACTCATTCAAGTTTTGTTGATCCTAACCTCGTGTTGAGGTTTTGGTGGGCTAGGGAGGATTTTCAGAGGTCAAACTGAGTTTGTGAATGACTGGGGTGGTGTTTGATTCAGAGCATGTCAAAAGATGGCCAAACATTTCAAGTTCAAGCTGCTTTCACTGTTTGCTTTGATGAAGTCAGAAAATATTCACATTTGAGAGGCTGAAATAAGAGGATTCGGACTATCTATTTTTTTTAAATGGTTCAAACCTTTTCACTTCCTTTCTTTTAGTGTGCAAGTTTGCTGACGAGAATTATGTTTCATGCAACTTTTCTGTCCAGTGTTTAAATATGTATATTGCTACTGTCAGTATTGTTTTATCAGCGTTTGACACTGGTTATTTTATTATTTAAGTTTAGCTAAGTTAATTTCCTACTTAATAAGCCACCCCCTCCAGCCCCAGCCCCACGCACACGCTGGCTATGTCCACAGACCTTTGAATTCATGGCAGTGACGGAAAGAGTTTGAAAAATTCAGTAGAGGGATAAAAACATTCTTTAAACTTCCTTGTCAGTTTGCATTAAGCGAATCTGTGAGCCAAAGTAGAGCAGCAGATCACTCGTAGCAGTGCGAGACGGGGGGAGAAAGCGTCCCAAATCTTCTCGCTGGCACATCAGAAGTCGCCTTGTTCATGTGTTATTCTCGCTGTAGCACACCCTGACCCCTGACTGTAAACACATCTACAATGTCTTGAATAAAAATCTCAAATGGATCAAAAAGACCCGAGCGATGCCAGCTCCAATCATCATAATTGCACAGGAGAAATTATTTGAAAAAGTGGAATTTACTTTTTTTGCCAGCAACATGAGCATGTACACAAGTTAATTACCTTGTCATTAAAGAAAAAGTGATTTACTTGAACTGACAACTCCACAGTTGTACACACTCTCATCCGTGTCCATGAACAATGTTATAATAAGCATCTGCCTGCCGTCCCAAAAAACAAATACAGTTGTTCTTTTTCCCAACTAATGACAGATTTTAATTTGTATGAAATTCTAGTCACCCCACTGAAAAATTGTATTTTGCCACAAATAACTATTTAACCATAATTAAGATACTATGGTGTCATTTACTAATTCATTTGAAAAAAATTTAAAAAACGACCAAAGAAGTGTCCCAAGTAACTTACAGTATGTCTTGTTTTCTATCAATGAACTACTTTGCTAACTAACTAACTAACACTAAACTCTCATTTCAAAAAACAAAAAATTAGACTCTATCCATATACGCTGCGGTATAACAAAAAAAGCTAATAGTCATTTGGGTTATACATTTATGTTTCTTGTATGCAATCATGCTACCAGTAAATTCTCTTTGTTTGATTGTTTGAATCCGTATAGTTCTAAACTAGAGTATGATTTTGGGGTTATACAGTGTTAACCCCCCACTCCCGCATGGTAAATTCTCTTTATTTTGATTTTATTTGACTTCTCATTTCTGAATGGTACCATTTGAGGAAGTACAGAAAATCTAATACGGCCATTTTCAAAGAGGTTTGGGTTTAAACAATGCACTTTTTTTGGTCTGAAATCAGTTTAAATTCTCATCACTGTAGAGTAGTTAGTTTTATTTTTCAAAACTCCTTACTTCTGTGTCCTTTTTTTGGTCTGAAATTATACTAACTTCTTATGAGATGAGCCTCCCTCTTACTAAAAATAGGGTTCCTCAGTGGACAAAAAAAACGAATATTTTGTGGGTCTTTCGTTCAAATAGGTGAGAGAATGTGTGAGAGAGAGAGAGAGAGCGAAAGAGAGAGAAACAGATCGCCAACAAAGCCAAACGTGATAGGAACAAATAAAGACTTGGCTTACGCAAGACGTCTTTTTTTTGTTGGAGCCGAGCCTAACATACAAAATCACCCTTTGTCTGATTTTAATAATCATTCATTTTAGCGCTCTGCAGAGCTACTTTTTGATTACGTACCTGCATTTCATCACAACTCTGGTCGCTTATCTAATCATGTCACTGGTGACATTTGAACACAAGAAGGAAAGAATGAGATAATGATGGTGTGCTTCAAGTAAATCCTTCATACATGCTGAATAATGCAGCTGATTTACAAAAGGCATGAAGCTTGCGATGTTTTTTCTGTTTTTTTTCCTTTTTCTTATTGTTGTAGTGACTCATCGCCTCGCTGTTCATGCGCGCAAAGAAACCTTCTAGTATTTCTTTGAGAGCTTTTACATTAGCCGTGACATGTACAGTATTAAAGTGCTTTCAAGGCTCCATCCTGCATATGTCGAAATTCTGCAAATACATCCAGGTATTCAAAGAAAGTTACACATATATTAGTGGCTCTATAATCCTATTACATGCTTTTAAAAGAAATTGCTCTTTTCACCAGAGGAGCTGCTGTTAGATTATTTTATTTTATTTTTTTCGGATCACCTCA
Source organism: Filicampus tigris (assembly GCF_054856515.1). NCBI lineage: Eukaryota > Metazoa > Chordata > Actinopteri > Syngnathiformes > Syngnathidae > Filicampus > Filicampus tigris. Next base: position 18,486,105 of record NC_141226.1, on the reverse strand, counting down.
AGGTCCAGAGGCGTACAAATAAGGCATGAAGTGGTGCGAAGTGTGGAGAAACTTCTTTTCCATGTGCTGTACACAAAAGAATCCAAGGCAGGCTGAGCAGGCTTTGAAGGGTTTTAGTCCAACCCAAGTGTGCGCCCTGTCCGCTTTCCATTCTCCCGATGGGCTCCAAACAAACACATGAAAGCAAAAATGCAAGTTCTTACAAGCCAGAGGAGCAACAGATGGCACCGTGTTCTTTCGTTACTGTATGTATTTTATATTTAATGCAGAGTAGCAGGTCAACTGCGAAATACGCTCTTACGTTCGGATGCGATAGGTACAGGTTTACTAGCCTCAAAAGAAATTTCTCCAAGGAACCTATGTTCCAGTCAGTTTTCAGCAACCCAAAATATGTCATATTTTTGTTTTATGATTCAAACTATTCCTTACAAATGAAATTATATTATGTTGGAATTGAAAGTTATTTTGGGTTATTTTGATTTTATTTACTGATTTAAAAGATACAACCCCCCACCCCCTAAAAAAAGGTTGGAATAATTACTTGTAAACGTTTTTTTTGTGGGTTGAAAAAAAAAGCGCTCACTTATATCTGCTGAGACTATATTTTGCCGCCAAATGTTGGATTTTTTTTCATATCAATTAGTAATTATTTAATTATTTAATTCAGTAATCTTAATATTGCAACAATTTGTCATTTGTTCTTTTCTCTTGTTAACTAAAAACCAACCTACACCTTGAAAAATATTTTTGAAAAATATTTTTGATATTAAATTGTACATTATTTGTCATTTGATGTTTGTCAATATTTGCAATTGCATAATTGTTTTCAAATTACATTCTTGAATTGAAAAAAACAACAACACATTCATTCTGAAAATTGTTTTATTCCTAACAATACTATTTAAAGGGGAAGTCAACCCAAACATATTTTTTTCCAGAATATGTTCTCTAAATAACCACTAGTTGAAATACAGCATTTTGATTAATATTGCATGTAATTATTTGATTATTATTCTACTTCCGGTGAGCAAGGACTTTAGACAGATTATTAGTGCCTTAACATCAAAATAACATCAGTAGTCACAGGTGCACTCATACATACAGCTCTAATATTGTAACATAAATGAAATTGTAAATACTCTTAGGAATACAATTGATAACTTTATTCCATATTGTAATCTTTTGAGTACCACTTTGAAATAAAGCAATTGAATTGAAATGTGTGTAAAATATAGATACATACATTTCTTTAAATATACATGTCTTATGTGACATCTTATTTTTTCACAAATATATCAAAGGCTGCATGTATTTGCGTACTAAAAATGACAGCACATAAAGTGTGTGTGTGTGTGTGTGGGTGTCATGATATAGTGCATTAGTATAGCCTAACACTGAGCAGATGTTCCTATAAAGACCACACGTGCAACATACGCCTCATCGCAACGTGCACTTTTAACTCTGGAAATTCACACATTAGACTCAAGGATTCGTCCTGTTGCCAACTGTCACACACGTGGCCGGTGCGAAGGTGGCAAATGAGGTTATGAAGTGACTGTACTGTGAATACACTGCACGTACACACAAGGATGTCACTTTTCACGTCATCTCGGAGGGAAAAGCAGGCTAAAAAATCTGTACTCCCACTGTGTTTACCTTGGAAAGATTTGCTTCCATCACTCCATTTGGAGACACATGTAAACTGCTAAAAGCAAATTTGAAGGAACAGCCACAGGAAAAAGAACAACAGCAGAGTGGAAATATAAAAACAGAACCGCAACAAGCTTGCCAGTACAGTGGATATCGTTCACCGTGCAATCAATGCTCCTGGGCTTGGAAAATTATGAATCTGACTCCAAAGATTTTTGGTTTAGTTATATTTGTTTTGTGTGTTTGTGTGTGTGTGTGTGTGTGTGTCTTGACAACTCAGGCAAAAATATTTGGTTCGCTCAAATATATTTGGCCAAAGTATTAGGTACATCCAAAATTTTGGGAACAACTACGGCCAAAATAACGGGCACACACACATATAACCAATTTTTTATGAACACCCAAAATATTAGGTACACCAAAAAGTATTTGAAGCACTTGCATGGCTAAATTATTCAATCCAGCTGAAAAAGGTACACCTGGTGCCAAATTATTACAGACAGGTGCCCACAAAATATTAGAAAGAGTAATTACAAATAAAAGAACTAATTCATGAAAATACAAGAAATAAAATTAGTAGCTATCTAGCTAGATAAAGTCCTTAAAATCCCTTTTGGTGAGTATTACCGAACATGTGGCGCTTTTACCGTAATTGCTGAGAACGTGAATCAACATTTCATATGGTTTACTGTCTCTGTCACTTTAATGCATCTTGATTAAAAGTGTCCCCCTCCACTTCATCTTCCGCGGTTGACGCTAACACCAGCGCCGCTGCTGCTAGCAAGAACGCTTGCTGTTGTTAGGCACATTCAGTTTCTCTGTGAAAAAGAAAAAAACAAAACGTTTGTTCTTTGTTTTGATACCCTCTTTCTGAATCAAGTGCAGTAAATATGTGTTGAATAGTCCTTTGCATCAGAAACGATAGGTGAGCACTTGAAACAGTTGTGACAGATTTAGAATTTGGATTTCTTTTGAAGAATGTGAATGAAGACTAAAACAATACATTTTTCGAAGATACTTGTCGGTGGAAATCTGGGGGCCTCAGGCAGTTGGCTGTTTTCGTCTAATGGCAAGTCCACCCCTGCCCACCAGGAAAACAATTACATGTGCAAACTTGAGCTCCAGCACACGTAAGTGCTTGCTGAAAAGAAGAATTGTTCCTCTCCTTCTCCGGATGAGCTGCATCATCATCCTCATCATCATCCTCTTCATCACCCACTTCCTCCTCCTTTGTTGTTGATCTTTGAGCAGCTCGCGTGAACTGTTTTTAATTTCATCTGCCAAACTTCAAATGCCTCTCACCCCCCGTTGCCCCAATTTTCTTTGTGCTAAATGAGCCTCGTATATCAGTCGTGCCTCTGTTCTCCTTCCAGTGCTGCTGCTTCTTCTTCTTCTCTTCCTCCTCTTTCAACCGCGCTGACGACGGATTAGCTCGCTTCAAATCAAAGATGCAATCATGTGATATGAATTAGTGCTTCTGCACCAGGGTATCGATTAAAACCAGGGCGGGGAAGCTTTCTCCTTCCACGAACGAGGAAAGAGCCCGCTGACTAACAAACAGAAGAAACAAAAAATAAAAAATGCATATGGACTCCATTTGTTATCTGGCCTTGGTGGGGGTCTACAATCGTCTATGTTGGTAAGTGGTAACAATTTATCTCTCCGTCCTGAAAATTGTAGAAGGACACATAGTAGGGTTATACAACAACAAAAAAATAGAAAACTGATTCCCACAAAGATTTTCCCGGCACTCTGGGTTCCACTCCCACAAGTAGAAGTGCACAGTCCAATCCCTTGTCGTCATAGTAACAAAAGCCACACTCGCCATTGGTCCAGCAGTATACAGGGTGGGGTTGTTGACTGTCATTCTTAATATTGGGTATATTTTCACAAAAGCATGTCACAAAGATGTTAAGAAACATGGGATTGTTTTAAATTGTTTGAAAAAATGCATAGAATTTGCAGTTTTTAAAAGGTTTAAATGGGCTCAGTTTGACTCTGGAACTGATCGTCACGTCTTACTTGACCTTCCAATGTTACGCTTGACATCGTTTTAGTGTCTCTAATCTGGCACACTGAGAATTTACGTTATAGAGAGTCCAGTGATATTTGTTATTGAGTTAGGTTTCCCAACCTAAAATTTGTTAGTTAAAATGTATTTATACATATTTCATTTTTATTCACTTATCTCATTAATTACAGGAATTGATTTATTGTAAGTAATCAAATACATTTTATGGCATTAAAGATTTGGTTATTATTATCAAGTAAAAATAGTAAAAAGTAAAAAAAAGGTGTAAAAGGTGAGCATGAGTAATTTTACTATTCAAATCAACATTTTAAATAAAATGTAAATTTATATGTACACTGTATATTAGTAAAACAAACTAGGAGCCATTTTGTGTACATTCATGGTGGCTACACAACCTGTTTTAGTATTTTAGTATTGAATAAAACTGGTCAACATTTTTTTAATCAGAAATGTATCAAGTAAACTTTCACATCAGGTTTTCACAATAAGAATAATAATAGTGTGTAATAAAGTAATATTTATGAATTAAGGGATTTATTTTAAAACAGCATAGCTATAAATTGCAACACATGATGAAATCCATATTGTGCAAGCTTTTATACATCAAAATAGTAATTCAAATATCTAAAAAATCTGATGTGCTAAAAAACACAACACATTTTTTTAAAGAGTAATTGGTCAATGAATTAAAGTATAAAAATATTTTTAATGAGAATTGTTTTAATTTTATTATTACAATTAGTTAATTCCATATACATTTGATGTAATTATTTTTGGGGTATATACCTTATCTGTCCTTTTGTAAAAAATAAAAATAGGCCTGGAGCACAAAAGTCTCCTGTTTTAGCTTATGGCAACATGTTGCTTCTGAGGGTTTGAATCTCGGCTCTGGAGTTTGTATTTTCTGTACTCCGGCGTGCCCCCCACATTCCAAAGGAATGCATGTTAGGTTCAATAAAGACTTTAAATTGTCCACAGGTGTGAAGTGGAGTGGAAATATTCATTTTTGACTAAACGTGCCCTGCGTTTGACTGTAACGCCATTCCAGGGCAGGAGCGTTTCTACAACCCCTAGCCCGCCCTCCCCCACCCAAAAAAAAAGCATAAATGATGAATAAGCAAGGGCCGCCACAATTGACATCGAAAATAACTAAGAAATGACCTACAAAAGAAAACAACTTCATATTTACTTGCTTTTTTTTTTTTTTTTTTTGTGTCATTGATCTTGACCTATAGCTGCCATCTGTCACGGCCCCCTTCTAGCCACCAACCAGCAACTGCTAATAAGGAGCCCTAGGCAGTGGGATTCCTGACGGCGACACATTGTGCTCGCAGTGTCTAGCAGTGCTTTGCCATTGCTATGGGCCAATGTCAGCCGTGTCTCTGGGCCCCTGGCAATCGCCTGGGCTTGCCTGCCCTGTTGCGCCATCTCCGGTCCAGGGTGTGCCCAGCCTCAAGCCAGCTGCGATAGGCTTCGGCCGACCTGTGACCCTAATGAGGAAAGGCGCTGTAGAATATGAAAGCATGGTTTCGCTTATCCGTTTTTTGACATTTTACCCGCGTTCCAGTCGAGGCCAACGCAGGTTCACTGCTGATTAAATGAAGCGTCTTAAAGAGCACACAAAAAAAAAAAAGGTTTCAAATGCAATCAAAGCGCTGATTCGTCCCCGTGGCCGCCACGCTCCTTTCATTAGCCTAATACATGAAGCTGTTCCCTCGTATGTGCTTGAGAGCCAACCCACGCAGTCACTGGCTGATTGGCGATTGAGCGTTAAACACTCGTTTTATCACGCCGTGTATTGTATTGTTGAAGTGACAGCATGTGCTTTTAATGTCATTAGCCCACGGGTACCGTATTCCGGCACAATGGCGTTGATGCGTGACTTTTTTAATATTAATGGCTACATCTTGTCTGAATGTATGCGCACCTTCGCTATTGCTCAACGTGAAATATTCACTCGGGCAAGCCCCGTTACGGCTGCGAGTGGTGAGCTTAATGGAGAAACTGATCCAGTTTGCATGGCCTCCAGAGCCTGTGATTTTGAGCCCATTTGTCCTTGACTCCAGTGATGCCTTCAAGTGAGAGAACATTGCCCCCTGCTGATGCCACAACACACGGGAGAAAGTAACATGACACACGGAAGAGCATTTCTTGTTCTATGGAGCTTTCTTCAGTACGGTTCAACTGGAGCCAGTCCCAGGTGACTTTGGGCGCGAGGCAGGGTACACTCTAGTCGAGCTCACACCTGTCGACGATTAAAAATGTTCACTGACGGAATCCAGGTGCCGGACTATCCAGAGAAAAAAGATGCAAGCATGGGGAGAACATTTCAGTCGAATGGGTCAAGCCCTTCACGAAACTGATCTGATTGAGTTTAAATACAGAAATCCTTTGGTGCATATCATTTCTCTAGAGTTAAGCCCCAAACTCACAGCTAAATTTATTAGGGAAAAGCCCTCCCCAAACAAGTCTGACTAACTTGAAATTTAGTTTGATTTAAGGAAGTTATAAAAAATCTTTGCACCATAGAATTTCAGCACAGGGCACTATCATTAAGACTGTCGAATTGACCCACTAATCTGATTGACTTGAACTTTCTCAAAGTCCACCTTTATATAATGTACAAAAATCATGTAGACCGTAGAATTGGTCTAATAAGGGGCACCATTAAGACAGTCAAACGTAAAGTTGAATTGGTCAAGCACTTCACCTCCAACCGTCCTTTCCAACCATAAACTTTCTTCGGTAGTAAGCCCCAAATTTGCAGCTAAGATGAATATATCAAGCCCTTCACTATAAACAAATCTGATTGACTTAAAATTTCTCACTGTCTATCTTATAGTCTGTACAAAAATATTTTGTACCATAAAATTTCTCTATTATTCAACCCCAAACTTACAAGTTGAGTTGAACTGGTCAAGCCATGCACACACACACACATGCACCCACACACACGCACGCACGCACACACACGAAGTCTCATTGACCTGAAATTTCTCATCATGATATACCATCGGGGGAAAAATCCTTTGAATTCTTATAATTTCCTTTAAAAAAGTGTAATTGGTCAAATCCCTCACTAAACAAATAGGATTGACTTTGAATTTCTCTCATATAAAGCCCCAAATTTACAGCAGAATTTAAACAGTCAAGCCCCACACACACACAAAAAATGGATTGATCTGTAATTTCTCTCCAGCTTTGCTATACTGTACAAAAAGCCTTTGAACCAGAGAATTCCACTAGCAGGGGACACTGTTATTAAGACAGTCTATTTTAAAGTCAATTTTAATTGGTTAAGTCTTTCATTAAACAAATCTGAGTAACTTGAAATTTCTTAATAGTAGAGTTTAACATATTGTCCCCAAATCCTTTGAACTACATAATTTCTCTATAAGAAGCCTCACATTTACACCTCAAGTTAACTGGTCAAGCCTCTCACTAAACAAATCTGATTTACTCAACTTTTTTGTAATTTTAAGAGAAGGAAAACACACATTTCTCCATACCAGCATTAACGCCTCTCAAAATAGATCTCGACGTGGTGAACGTGAGGTAAATTGCCAGGCGAGCGGAGGAAAAAATTAATATTTCGACCGCAGCCTCTGCTTCCAATTGATGATAATCTGTATTCACAAAGTCCTCCGTGGCAGACCAAAGCATTCAATTAGCAGACAATTCTATTCCAATGCAATGCATAGCTGTTTACATTCTCAGCAAAGCACAACAAGACGTGTTTTTGTTGTAATTATATTCAACGACATGACATAAGGCCTTCTGACCTGGAGTTAAACAAAAAAAAAAAATGATGAGATGAAACACCAGCGGTTCTTTGATTCGCAGGCCTCACGCTGGCAAGGATGTGTACGAACCACAGCAGGATGCATGTCCCCCTCGCCGGGCGTTCCGACGCTGATTGAATTTTGTCCTCATAATCTTCAAAACAATAACACCCCCACCCCACAAGCCCCTCCTAATTTGGTGCAGCAGAACTGACACATTAGTCTTGCTCAGCTATGAAAATATTAGCTCTGTGTGGGAAACATGTTATTATTATGTGAGGATTTTTTTTTTTTTCCGGGCGTAATAAAGCATCAGCAGTAGGGCCGTGTCTCAAACTGAGATGCTAAGGAGCATTCAGTGGCTATTGTGTGTTGAATTTCATACTGGGCGACTATTATTAGTAATTCACTGCAGTGGTATTGGAGGGGAGGTGAGGTGGGGGCAGCAGGGGTTATAAAGGAATATATATTTCCCCGGCAGAAAGCAGGCCAGTGGGTGTGCAATTTTCATGAAAAAGAGCTAAAGGACAGTGGACTTTTGCTTTCACTCAGCCCAAGCCCACGTGGCAGCAAAAGTCAATATTTACACAATGTACAGCATTCAAGATATAAATAAGTAAATACTTTTCAAAAATGGTGGGGGTGGGGGGCTATTCTACTGTATGTCCCTTTGGGAGACTACCCAATTAGCTGGTCACCCTATGAGTCCGATTGACCGTCTAGCTCAGGATTGCCCAAACTTTTGCCTCCGAAGGACGTTTACAGAAAAATTGAAAAATGCATGAGCCATTTCACAATTCTTAGGCTCACTTTAATTCATTTAACATGCTAAAACTAACCTATTAAACAATTCAATTAGTATCTACCTGCAATGATGTCAGTAATGAGTAAGAAAGTAACACAACACCTCCTCATCAGTCTTATTTACATTATTTACCAAGAACTATTGAGTTGCGGTGGAAATGCAAACCACCTGCTCCACAGGAACTTATACTGTATTACCAAGAACTAAATGACTGACAATGAAATTTCGCACAACGGTCCACCTTAATATTTTTTTTATGGTTTTTTTTTTTTTTTTTTTTTTGTAATTGAGGGTGTGCTTTTTTGCAAGGTCTAATTTTTGCAGAAATGACTCTCCAGAGTCCAAAACAAAAAGAGTTAATTAGGCAGTTATGTTATAAGCGTGACGAAATACAGTACTGCATAGAAGTAGGCGGGACAACAACGAGAAACAGGAAGTTGGAGTCAAATCAGTCCACCAATCAACTTTGATGTAACTGAAACGTCGCATCTAAACAATATACTACTGTACTTGCAGCGCGGCCGACCGATGCCTCGAAACACTTCGCTGCAAATTTGAGTTTTGACGTTTAATATGGCGTTAATATTATCATACGTCCTTCATCATTGACACACCAAAAATGCTCGTCACGGGCGCGTGTCACTTTGAATCACCACGTTAGCCACTTGTAGTTGTGCTTATGGGCTCGCTAGCGTTAGCAAGGTGTCAAATGTAGCCGAGTTAGCCATCCGGTGGATTTTAATACGAGCGCTAGCATTTAAAGTTACTGGAAGTGGGGATTTTTAATAAGACAATGGTTACGTTGCTCGATTAACTATAATCACGCTGTGGTCGTCTGACATACAGTGACCGGCCGCCGTCCGGTGTGTTTATTTTCCTCGGCTTCGCTCCGTAATTGAAACTCTGGCGTTAGCTTAGCTTCAACCACAAGTCAGCCAGCAAGCTGGACAAAACGTTGGATTTAGTCGGCTTTAAGTCGAGCACGGCGGGCTCGCTGACCCCTCAGAAGAAAATGAAGAAGAGGAAGGAACTTAACGCTCTAATCGGACTCGGGGACAGCAAGAGAAAGAAGGCGAAGAAGGGCTCCGGTCACCGGCTTCTCCGAACCGAGCCGCCGGATTCGGAGTCGGACTCCAGCTCGGGGGACGACGAGTTCAGCGGCATGAGCAGCGGAACAAGCTTTGGCAAGTGAGTGCTCGTTTAAGATAATGTGTGTTGCAACCTTGTTATCAACAATATTATATTCTGGACTACACGAACGCCATGCTATGGAACCTCATGTGTCAACAATCCTCTTATACATAAGACACTAGCATATTAGCACACGATAGCAGCAAAATAAATAAATTGAAATAAACTGAGAATTAAGTGAGAATACTACAAGAAAAATAAATATTTTGATAGTGCTCGCAATAAACATGTGACACTAAAAATCACCATTTTACAAGAATCAAGTGGTAATTTTGATAGAAATATAATATAATTTTACAAGACCTAAATCGGAATATAATAAGAATAAACTAAATAAAGAGTAATCAAAATGTGTGTTATGTTTTTTTTAAGTGGGTTCCATTGTTCAACGTGCATCCTCACTTCAAGTGCTCCGTTTACATAAACGATATGGGGAACAAAAAAAAGGACATTTAGTTTTAAATATTTTTCTTATTATTTTATTAATTTTACGGGTTATAATCTCTCAATTCAATAATGTCACAGCAATTTGTATTTTCCATAAGCAAAGGGGGAAGATATCCATTAAAATCACAGATTAAGATTTTATTTTAAAGCTATATAACTGAGCCCGGCAAAGGACATAATATTATGATAAAGTTGTAATATCAGAAACAAGTTCATTCATTCATTTATTATCCAAACCCCTTAGCTTCACAAGTTGTAGTTTTTGAAATTGAACAAAGTAACAAAAACAAGGGAATAAAAATGTAAAAGTTGTGAATGATTTTGTAAAAAATTTTTAGAACACTTTGCAATTTTACAAGCTCAAGCTAGAATTTTGTGAGAATTAAGTTTTAATATTGCAAGAAAAAAAAAGTCATAAGGGAATAAATGGGAATAATGCGCTTAATTTTGAGGGGTCTAAATATATAGCCAATTACAAATGTTAGCAAGAGTAAAGGGGTCATTTGTGAGGAACAAATGTACAATAATAAAAAACAAAAGTCAGAAAAAAGAAACATCTTAATATACAAAATAAGGTCACGATGAGGATACGTTGTATGTTTGAGTAGTAAATTGTAATAAGTGTGAGAATAAACGTACGACAGTATTACATTTTAGGAGACTAAAGTCAGAACATTAGGAGAAATAACAATTTTACAATAATAAAGTGGGGATGTAACAAGAATTGACACAAAATTATATGAGACAAAAACATGACAAATTAGAAGATTACAATGGAGGGGAAATCTGAATTATACAAAAGTAGCTGGTATATTTGACAATAAAACTGGTAATTTATGAAATAAATGCAAGATCAATTCTTAATTTCTAAAATGTAATTGATTTGATAACGTCAGTTAGAAAATTACAAGACAAGTGGTAAGTGGGGCTACTACAAGAACAAAGGTGAGAAAAAAATATGTAATCTTATGGGACGAAATGTAAATTATACAACCCTATACTTAAATCTTAATTTTATAAGGATGATGTAACATTTTATGAGAATGCTTTTGCGTACATAATAGTAATTTCTACTCCTAACATTCCCAATTGATTTTTCTCTTCAATGGGGCTCGAATACTTTGTAGTTTATGGAGCCTTGAAAATGTAATGAAAATGTACAATCCCCGTGGTGTAACAAACCTCTAAAAAAATCTTTTTCCATGAATAATTAAAGAAGTGTTGCATTGTGTCTAACGCTGCCACTTTTGGCTGCTTACAGGCGAAGATACAGTCAATGCTGCGCTGTGTGCTACCCATTGTTTCTCTTCATCATACTCGCCGCCTGTGTCATGGCTTGCGCTGGACTCATATGGATGCAGATTGCCTTGAAGGAAGATCTGGACTCAATGAAGGAAAAAATGCACAGCAGTAAGATCCGCCGTCACGGAGCTGTTGTGTTGTGGTGGCTATAGAGAATGAACCCTTTTAACATTGTTGTGATTGATTGATTATGATTCTTTTTTTTAACAGTGGAATCCAGCCAAAAGGCATCTTCAAGTGAAATACCAAAACTAAGCGAGGACCTGAAAAACAAGGAGAAGAAGCTTGATGACATTGAGAATGGGGACAAAGGATTGGGCAAACTCTGGTTCAACCTCACCAACATCAATAGAAAGGTTAGTTGTCATCTTAACATTGTCCAATGAGATGTAATGATGGTTGCAAACGTTTTTTTTCAGCAAGGTGACTATAGTTCCCAATCCCTTTGAATATAAATCAAAGTGGCAGCATTATGAATTCATATAGTCATTGTTTTTTAAATTTTTTTTTTTTATTGTGATTACAATCATTGCAGATCACTTTGCTGGACTCTGCTGTAAACCACTTAAAGGCCAATTTGAAATCGGCCTCCGAATTAATCAGCCTGCCCACTACAGTCGAAGAACTTCAGAAGGTAAATGGTTTGGAGTTTAAAAAAAAATAAAAAAAATTTAATGGTTGTCATTTATTTTACCGTGGTTTTTGTACTTTCAATTTCAGAGCGTGGCTACGATCGGAAGCACGTTAACAAGTGTTCAGCATGATGTGAAGACGATGCAGACCGCGCTCGAAACCCGAAAGAATTCGGATGACGGGCTGAAGGCAACAATGGTAAATTCATACACTCACAGGCCATAACATGAGGTATTCATTTAAAAATATCATGTCACTTGAAACTTGAGCCAAAATGGATGCCAGCACACGCTTAACTACTTATGTCAGTGGAATCTTGTGATTTATGAGTACATTAAACCACAATGAATCATACCAGTATAGCAAAAAAAAGAAGAATTTTATGAGAGTAATTGAATGTTTTACCATTTGAAAAATTACAAATTAAGATTTCATAATTTTGTGAGAGTTTTGGGAATATTTTACTATAAAAAGAACAGATAAACATGTCATAATTTGACAAGACTATGGGATATTTCATGATTAAAAAATGTGTGATTTAATTTCATTACTATGAGAGTAAAGTTGTGAGAAATAAGTCTGAATTTTACAAAAATAAAATAAATAATAAACACAAGGGTGTTTTGATGAGAAAACTCAATAATTTTACAAGCTTTAGAAGGTAATTTCCAGACAATCAGAATCTTAACAAGGGCAAAAAAAAAAAAAAGCAAAGGATTTTACGAGTGAGGTCATGTAACTGCGCCATGTGATGCATCTGCTCTACTTGTCAGTCCTCAGCTGTTGTCCTCCTTCTGCCTATTAATCTTTCAATAACGAGGGCTTGCACATGTCCGAGTTGCCAGCGGATCTTTTTTGCCGTGGCTGTCAATGTTTATTTATGTATTACAATATTCTTATGCAACATACATGACGTTTCTTTTGGTGCCATCGCGCTCGTGTTTTCATGAATAATACATGGTACAAGTGCCCGTGTATTTCGGGTGATTACTTTCTGAGTAAAAAGTAGGTCAAACATTTGAGAAAACTCCCCAAATTTGCCATCAAAAAGATGATGAAAACACTGTTTGTACTACAGCCTCAATAGTAACAATGTGTTTAGTCGTTTGACGTGGCTCTTAAATAACTTACGACATTGGGGAGTGTGAGATGTTATTTTTTAATGTTTTTTTTTTTTTTAATAAAAATCACTTGGCAGCCAACATGGTGTAAAGCAGACTTGGAATGTGTTCACACTATTGCTGCTTTGTCTGATTGAAACAAACATGGGTGCCTTTATGTTTCTGGGTTAGATGCTGGCCTAGTTTCAGGTTGATCTTTAGACACAGGTGAAAGTTCTTTTCCAAAATTCTAAAAATGTTGTAAATTCCTCCCGCCAAGCTTGGCTCTAGAGCTTAATTTAAGAGCTAAAGTAGAAATGTTGTTCCTTCTTGAGCCAGTTTGTCTCTGTCGACATTTTCGGAACCTTCTTTGGCCTCTCAGACCATCTTTGTATGAAAATCGAGATAAAGCAACAATACGTGCGTGTGTGTGTATGCGTGTGTGTGTGTGTGTGTTTGTGTGTGTGTGCACGTTTGTTCTAACAGGACATAAGCGAGCTGAGAAAAACCGTGAGCGAGGCCAACCAGACTGAGGCCAAACACCACACGTGGAGCGATGAGCAGATCCACATGCTCCTGTCTACTGTGGCCGAGCTCCAGCGCAGAGTATCGTCTTTGGAGAGCGGCCCCAAACAAAACGTGAGCTTTTTCTTTGGGTTCGTGCACATTTGGTCACATCGACAGGCATGACTCCTAATTTGGAATTTTTATTTTTGATCAAATCGGATCTTTTTTACGTTTTTGTTGACATTGCAAAGACAAATGTGACTTCTAATGTAAACAGAACACATCTGTGATCGTCCTCTGAATAACGTTGCAGATGCAAGGATGATTGTTAGTCTCTCAAGCACTTCCCCATGCCACTCGGAACACATATTTGGCTTTAGATAACGTATTGGTTGGATATGTACGGATGAGTGCGACCTGTGCGCATCAGATATATATCTGATTTACAGCCTTAGGCTATGTTTACATTGTAGGTTAATTCAGATTTGGGTTTTTTTGCCTATTTGTGACATGTATCTACATTTTTTTCCCATGCATTATTAAATGCATTTTTTTTTTCTCAACTCCAACCCAGCCCTCACTTGTATGTCAATATATATCGGATATGTATTTGATGCATCTGCAGAATGAACACTCATCCGTACACATCTGACCTGTATGTTATCTAAAGCCAAATAAAGTGCGAGGGGAAGAGTGCTTGGCAGATGTGCATGAATCTGCAAAGTTTTGGGGAGTAATTGTATTACTTTTACATTTGACTTTTAGTAGACAGTAGTAAATCACCATTGCAGCCAGTTCATTTGTGACACGGCGATGACGTGACGTCATTGGTAGACCAATGAAATGAGGAAATCCAGCAGCGTCGTATCATTTCCCCAAAATATTTCTACCTCCTCCTGCCTCGCTTATTTGTGATTTTCAAAATGAGCCACTAAACGCGGGACCGTATTTACTTCCATAAACACTGTGCCGCCTGACGCCGTTTTTTCTGCGTCACGACGTCGTGATTTGTGCGCATGCGTGTCACGTCACGGATGAGTTCCGTTCACACAAGTCGCTTTTGTTTTTGTAATGTGAACGAGTGGTGTGAATGTAGCCTTAATGACAGTTTGAGGCTGTAATGGATTTTCTGTTTCCATTATTTCATTTGGAAAAAATCTTTGAATATCCGACTAAAAGAAACATTGGTGGAGATTATCTACAACCTTATAGGTTATACTGTATTTTTTTACTGCACGCATAAGAGATTAAGAGCCCCACAATCTTATTTTTGCCCCCATGTCTCCAGGTGAAAGATGCTGAATTTCATCCTCTCAACAGCAGCGGGCCTCAAACGACCGAGATGAGCGAGACCCAACTAACCGAAGTGTCATCACCAGGTGCTGCGTTGTCACTGCAGGATAAACCTGCTCACCGCTTTTTACCTTAGTTACTATGATTTGGTTTTTTTTTCAAATTTTGATAGACAACTCCACGATAAGTCCTGATCCACAGACTAGCAGACGCCCACGCTTCCTCGCCTCGAACCGCTCCAAGAGAAATACCGATGTAAAATGCCAAAAGAGGCGCTTGCTTCCTGGAGTCACCTTGAAAGGTGTGTACAACAACAACTACAATATTCTGTCAAAACTAGGGAGGCCAAGATTAGTCAGTTACTCACCGTTACATCGTAGATCAAAATCGTCAACAATTCAACAATCGATGTCGTAGTTTATCATAGTGAAGCTGTTTTTTCCCCTCTGAAATCTGAAAATGGAGCATGTGGCTAATTCAGTTTGAGTGACAGTTTTTCCTGGAAGCTTCTTGGCTAGTTATCTGCTCATATTAGCGTCAGCATTAGTGAGCTACAGCTGTAAAACTTAGCTTTAGGATAACTATTTCATTAATCTTGGTTTTCCATTTGGCCGTGTTTGGTGTAACTTTGTAACCACAGACTCAATATTTAATATTAGACATTAAATGTAATCGAATGAAAATGCATCATTTGAACAAACACTAGGCACCAGTAAACGGCTATACAATGTGACAAATGTTAATTTTCTCCCGAAGCACATGGATGTATTTTTGTTTAGCAAAAAAAAAACAAAAAATGTTATTCTCGTGAAATTACATTAACCTGTTTTTGTGCACAAGGTCTGAAAGAAATCTTCGCTGATGTCAATGGCGATCCAGCCGTCCTGACGTACGAAGAGCTGTGGGGGAGACTTGGGCCGTTTGCTCCGAAAGCTCGAGCGCTGAGGTGCTTCGACAGCGATGGCGACGATAGGTACTCCCTGACGGAGCTGAGAGCCGCTTTTGGGGTGTGAGCAAGTACCCCACGGACAGCAGTGAACAGTGTTGAAGGAAAGCCAGCGGGGTCTGGCGTACGCTCTCTGTAATTGCTGCACTTTTATGTGTGAACTGATTGTCTTCTTCCATTTCTGTCCGATCCAGCACAGCCTCATCTCCTATCCTAAAACTTGAGCTCGAACCCATTCATCTACAGAATCTTCATCTACTTCATCTATATAAGTATAATTCTCAGTCACTCTGATTTTTGCTGCAAAAATGCCCCACAACCTCCTCCACACTCTCACTTGGTACGAGTGTCAAATGTATTTATAGACTTTTATGAATGTTTACAAACTTGACTACTAGAAGCAGATTCTTCCAACCTGTTCCCATTTTTAGCCACTCTTAACTGAGACAATTTGATCCTAATCCTGGTAAATTAGTATAGTTAATGTATCCAAATGGCTAAGCATTTTTTTCCCCTCTTCTTTGTTGTTTTTTTGTTATTTTTTTTTTCATTAAACAAGATTTGAAGGGCTATGTTCACTTGGAAACACTAAGAATTTATGTAGCAATAATAAGGGGGCAAAGCATGCAGTAGCGCAGGGGTGGGAAACCTGCAGGACGTGGGCCAAAAACTCGTTACCCAGGAATGCTCAGAATATATGATCGGGAACATTTCTTTGATTGTTGTATATTTATTAAAGATGGCCCACGAATGACTATATAAAATAGGAAAAAGGTTCCCCACCCCTGAGGTAGATGCACCAAGCTCAATGTGTAACAGGTAGTACACGCACTGACATCACTTATTTAAGATTCATTTTATGGGCGGCGTAATGTATTTACGGTCCCTAATTTAGTCCCTGAAATGGTCGCCCTGTTTTAAAAAAAAAAAAAAAAAAAAAATCTTTGTCCAGGGTGTTGGATGACTTATTTTACATTTTTGGAGCTTAAAACTTGTATATTTTAAGTTGTGCTTTCCAAGTTGCTTATAAAAATGTAACATGTACACATTTATTTATGACAAAGCTTTTAATTGTCTACTACAGTACACTGAAGTAGCTTTGCTGGGAATGCAATGGCCTGGGCCACAACAAAAGGTTTTGGTGTTGATCAAGGGTGGGGAACAAGTCAGTCTGCAAGACACTGTAACCCACAAATGCTCACATTTGTTTGATCAAAGATTTCATTGATCTAGTATTGGAGGACTGGTTCCCCATCCCTGATCTAAAAGCTGCTACTATGAGATTTAATTGGGTGTTTTTGTGTGTGAGCATCAATGAATAAAGAGTTAAACAATTTTATGATTTTGCTCTTTGATTTTTATGACAATTCGGTCTTGTTACCTGATATTTAATGTCAACATAAGTACAAAAAGTTCAGTCTGTTATGCATATTATTTTGTACATTAATCATGCCAGTGCTCCTTTGGCCCGCCAGTCCCGGGACAAAAGTCCAAGCAGTTCTTCATCATTCTCCTCTTCCTCCTCCATGCTAGCTTCAGTCTCCATGGGTTCCTCCTTCCTGGGCTGAGACCTTCTCTTCACCACGTCCCTCTTGTCCCTCAGTATCTCCACTCTCTTGTAACACTCGATTTGCTCGTCGATCTCGTCAATCTGTCGCTCGAGGCGGCCCTCCTCGTCGTCCTCGGCCACGATTGCCTCCGACTTGGTGTTCACCTGTCGTATCTCCTTCTGGAACTCTTCCCACTCCTTGTCCATGTGGTCCTTGGGCGCGTCCACGTTTCGCACCTTTGCGTCCCGAACCGGGTCATCGAAGAAACCCTCGGGCAGCGCCTCGGCCGTGTTGTCCTTCTTCTCGGTGCTTTTCTCCGGCGCTTCCGCCTTTACGATGGAGCCAGAGTGGGAGACGGTCGGGGCGGACGGGATGGAGCTGTCGAAGAAGTCCGCTGGTAATCCGGCGCTTTCCGAGGGCTGAGGAGCGGAGGTTTTCGTCGCTGCTTCCACAGTCATCTCGTTTTTTTCCTCCTCCTCTTCCTCATCATCATCGTAGGCACCTGCGAGCAGACTAACGCCTGCAGATTTCTTGACGGAATCCGGTTTCTCAAAGAAATCTGCAGGTACCGCCGCAGTGGACTGACCTGCACCGGGCGCTTGCTTTGCCCTTTTCCCGTTGATTTCCTTGTCGTCATCCGTCACTTTTCTCTTCACCGGCTGACTTTGAGTTGTTTGTTTCCCTTCTTTGAGCTCGCTCGCCTTCTCCTTGTGCTGTTTTCCAAGGACGTGAGCAGGCCACAGTAGCTCAGACTTCACCTGCGTGTTGCAGATAACACAACTCAAGTGGCCTAAGCTGTTATACTTCGCGAATGGAGACTCGACACGCTTCTTCTCAGATGTTTGCCTTTGCTTCTCCCTCATCAAGCGCCGAAGTTCCTCTTGATTTATAACTTTCTTTCCTTTCCCTTTCTTCGCGGTGGCCATTCTGGCGATAAAAAAACAACACGGTTTTTCGTCTTAGCTTGCTTGACAAGCTAAATATATCATGGCGCGTTAAAATGACGTCTCCAAAGACGCGTTTTCGGTTGTCGGTGGATCTCGCGATAGTAGCTGAACTCTCCTGGCTTATTGAACCACCCCGTCTGTTTGCCGCAAAGCGCGCAGAATCTCAACCGGTTTGATTGTGGAAAAAATGCTTCCAGGAATGAATGGAGGAGACGTTTGTGTAATTGTGGTTGAATATTAGCTACGTTTTCTTTTGATGTGTGTGCCGATTAATATTAAACGCGTGTGGCGTTTTATCGCCGCGCCCACTCCACTGTCCACTATACAGTATTTTTTTTTTATTGCGGGCTAGCTAGAGCGGTAGCAGCGCTTCCCTGGATCTGTCTCAATGTCGCCGTTAAGTTTGGCCATCGTAAAGCAGCGGAATTCCTAAATTGTTTTGTTCTCTTAGTCACATTTCGACTATTTTTCGTTGACCGCTAATGCCAACGTCTATAGTTAGCTAGTATCTTAGGCGACTTGAGGTCTTTTGCCACCATGACAGGTGAGACGATACGCGCCGCTCGCAAGGAGCACTACAAAGGCAACAAAAATGCTCAAGCCGTCGACTCGTTCGACGAGACATCCAACGGGACCATCCCCAACGGGACAGGTCACCATTTGAAGTCCAACAAGGCTTTCCTGAAATCGGTCAAACCGTCGGCACTGCAGCAGCAGCAGCAGCTGAATGCAAACAACCTGAACGGCAACGCGTCAATTGTCAACGACGACAACAAGAATCCGATCATCCTCACCAACGAGGATTTCCCGGTGCATGAGTGCGTGTTCAAAGGGGACGTGAGACGGCTCTCCTCTCTCATCAGGACCCATAGCATCTCTCAGAAAGACGTGCACGGTAAGAACAATTCCAAGATCATTGTTTTCATCCTTGCCTCGTGGCAGATAATTTTATGATGCTGAAAAACAGTATTGTTCACCAACATTCTTTATTCTCCACGTATTGCATTCTACTCCTTCCACATTTCTCCACCAATTCAACCCATTCCAACTTAAAAATCTTGGTGGCGATTTTCCACATTCCACGAATTCCTACTTCCGCCACCGGTCCCAAGAAAATAATTCCCATTGAACATTACAACTTCAAAATGTTCAGACTTTTCAGGACATCTTGGGAACTATTTTCCGCATACTGTTCAATATTACACATTTCCCATTACATTTACCCCCTCCTACCAAATTTATTTACCCATTCAAACCAGTCTAATCTTAACACTTAAGCTTATTCAGGAGTCATGTGTAGAACGATTTGTCAGATTGGCAAAATGTTTCCATTGCATTACATTTTCCATGACAGAATTAGCAAATAAATGCATATAATTGAAATATTTACTCTCCCTATTTAATCTCTTTCCACATTTCTTGACCCATTCCAAATTGAAGCTGTTCAAATTATTTAGGAGAACTTTTTATCACAAAATTTTTGTCAAAAATTCCATTTTTCAGTGTTCCATATTTTCCATGACAAAAATCACAAATAAACACATATATTATAACATATTTACTAAGGCTGCAAGTTGCAACTAACGATTATTTTAATTGTCAATTAACCTGTCGATTATTTTGTCAATGAATCGGATCAACGATTGTTTTAATTTCCATCCCATCATTCAAAAACATGACATTATTTCAAATTGATGAGAATGCACAAAAATAAATTAGTTATGATTCAGTTACTGGTTTGGTCTGTAATATGTCAGAAAAACTGGACTGCTGGATTTACCACATTTTCACCTCCCCAAAAATCCCCAAATGAGATATGTTGTGTATTTTCCTCCTCCTTTAACATTTCTCGACAAATTCAAACCATTCCGACTTGAGACTGTTCAGATGTCTCAGGGCGTATCGTATTTATCGCGTTCCACAAATTCCCAGGATTTTCCATATTTACCTCCGTTTCCACTTTCTTGACCAATATGAACCATTCCAACTTCAATCTCACATCCTCCATTTAAGCAATTCTGTTGTTTCTACACCATTTCCGTTCATGAACGTTCACATGCCGTTTCTACAGAATAAACATTCTCATCTTGAACATAAATTTATGTCTTGTTTTAGGTAATACACCTCTTCATCTGGCTGTGATGCTGGGCCACAAAGGTAAGAGGGCATTAAAGTGACATGAACAGATGCGCACAATCTGTAGCTCAAGATGAGAGTAACTAGAACAAATGGAAACTCATGGAAATACACAATCTGGGCCAAACTGTAGCCATCTTCAAACCTTTTCTGAATGTACAGGCGATTTTTAGGTTACACTTACAAACATTATGAACAGGCATCAAATAAAAAGATCACTCTTTGGTCCATGGAATAGGTCAATACTGATCTCTTTCCATGTTTTTTTTTTGTTTTGTTTTTTCTTCTAGAATGTGCCCTTCTTCTTCTGGCCCACAATGCACCAGTAAAGATGAAGAATGCACAGGGATGGAGCCCTCTGGCAGAAGCCATCAGTTACGGTGATAGACAAATGAGTAAGTAGCTTCACTTCATCGAATGCTCATTGTGTGTGGCTTCCTGGAGCTTGTATTGACAGCTTTAAAGCGGGGTACGATGCACACATAATGACTTTAACATCTTAACTGATGGAACACGGAATAATTCTTTTGGCTCGTTTGCAGCACCGGGCGGCCATTAGTGATAGCGCTCTCGAGTGGTTTAGAGCCTGCTTGGCAGACGGCACTTTTTCAGTTCGCCTTGGTTGCTTTGAATCCTGCACTGCCCCACTGATGTGTGGTGTTCCACTGGGTTCAATTTTGGGGCCCCTGCTGTTTTTATTGTAATTGCATTGTATTGGCTCTGAACGTCCTGAATTTCAATGAAAAGAAAACAGCAGTTACGGCGTTTGGTCCTCGTGGCACTTGACCATCTCACTCTGTTGACTTGGACCTTTACCAAATGCAAAAGTCTCAGTCAGGGATGAATTGGAGGCATTTTGCAGAACTGGACCTTTCTGTCTTATAATGGAGGAGCCCTGTTGGTTGCTTTTCTGTGCGTGTTAGTTGGTGGATTTGATTTGAGCATTTATTATCCTGGCGTTGGCCATCCAGGCGGCTTTGGAGCGCGGCCCAAATGACGGCTTAGTGTCGGCAAGCTCGTCACAAAGCTTTACGTGTAAACAGCATTTGGAATGGCTTCTCTCTGTTCATGTCTTGTGCAAGCCATTAAAGATAGAAAAGTCCAGAGTGAATAATTGAAAAGTAGCCTCTATGGCGCTGCTTTGCATGCGCCCCTCCCCCATCGGTATTATACAGGTATTTACTCGCATATTAATGCGGCCGTTTTTATTGAAAAAGTCAATTGAAGGTTGCGTGATTATGTGTGGTTAAAAAACCCCAGCAGGTTTGTCCTCCATCATCACCCGTAGCCGCTGCCTTGTCATCATGTTGCCTTCCGCTGCTCCGACTCCCACAATGCATCTGGAGGTGCATTAGCTTAATGTGGAGCTGTCCGTGCGTGGCTTAGCCATGCCATGTGACGAAGTAACCACTGGAATGATCCCCTTAATAAAGGCATGCACCGCTGGACTTTAATAGTTCCTTGCTTTTTATTCACTTTTAATGCACTCATGTCTTAGTTCATCCAAATGTACATTGGTTATTGCCTTAAGTAATTCCGTCCACTGTACACTTACTGGGTGCACAGTGTAATTCATTGGATCAAAAATTGTGCCTTTAAAAATATAATAGCAATCTTTTGTTTGTTACTTTAACCTTTATGCATCTTTTAAATAACTTTGCTTTTTTTTCCCCATGTATATAATTTACACAGAGCGAGAGGTATTCATTTTGAAATGTGTTCATTATTGAGCTTGTCATGTAACAAAATGGCCATCTCTCCTTAAAGCGGAAGTCAACCAAAGCATTTTTTTTTCAAGAATATGTTCCCAGCAGGCCCACTAGTTGAAACACGGTACTCTGATAAATTTTGCGTTTGTGGAATATAAATCAAGCAGCAAATTGCACTCATTTTTAGCCATCTCTGGGGGCGGCCATTTTGTCTTCTGTCGACTGAAAATGACATCACAACTGCTCACAACGACCAATCACGGCTGACCTGTTTTCTGAATCTGAGCCGTGATTGGTCGTTGTTGAGCAGTTGTGATGTCATTTTCAGTCGACAGAAGACAAAATGGCCGCCCCCGGAGATGGCTAAAAACAAGTGGATTAAGTCTTACTCCACAAACGTAATATTTATCAGAATGCCTTGTTTGAACTAGTGGATTTGCATAGAACATATTCTTGAAAAAAAAAATGTTTGGGTTGACTTCCGCTTTAGAAAGTGGCCTTATTACATGAATAAATATGGTGGTCTGTAATTGCCTTTGCTATGACATCAGATGGTAAACATCCGAACCACAGCACAGCAGATGTGTCATCTGTAAAGCTGAACATGGCCAAATAGTGTTGAACGACGTCTCCCACAGTGTCCTTCAAACGGGAGTCTTCTGAGTGTGAAGTGCCAAGAGGTTAATTCCTTCTCGCTTCCTGTCCCGCAGTCACAGCAATTCTGCGCAAACTCAAGCAACAATCCAGGGAGAGCGTGGAGGACAAAAGGCCAAAGTTACTCAAAGCCCTCAGGGAGGTGAGCATGCCAAATATCACTTTGACTCATTTATTTATTTGGGGGGAAAAAATCCGCGCACTCCTCACCCACAAATCTCGTCTCGTAGCTGGGCGACTTTTATCTGGAGCTGCATTGGGATTTTCAAAGCTGGGGTGAGTATTTTGTTTCCCTTTTGGCTAAGTGATGTAAATACCGTGAAGACTTACGAGCATAATTTCTCCATCGCAGTGCCTCTGCTGTCTCGGATGCTTCCTTCTGATACTTGTAAAATCTATAAGCAGGGCATCAATATCAGGTAGGCATCAATAATGACCATTAAAGTAAGACATTAAATTAATAGACCGGACAGAAAATAGAATGCATGCTTTTTACTTTCTTTACGGGCGCTTCATTTTTGGGGTCCGCGGTAGAGGGGGTGTGCAATGGCTCATTTGCATTTGGTTCTAAAACAAGCACGTCCTCCCTTGGTAGGTTGGACACCACCCTCATCGACTTCATCGACATGAAGTGTCAGCGCGGAGACCTCAGCTTCATCTTCAACGGCGACGCGCCGCCCTCGCAGTCCTTTGTGGTCCTGGACAACGAAGCCAAAGTGTACCAAAGAATACATCACGAGGTCAGACGCTCTTTGAGCGCCGAAGAAGAAGAAGAAGCAGCATTATTTGATAGTCTCGGTTGTGCGTGTGCCCGAAAGGAGTCTGAGATGGAGACGGAGGAGGAGGTGGACATCTTGATGAGCAGCGACGTCTACTCGGCCACCTTGTCCACAAAGTCCATCACCTTCTCCCGCACTCAGAGTGGCTGGCTCTTCAGGGAGGACAAAACTGTAAGAACTTGTCTTCTACAGCGTACGCGAGTTCATCAACTGCAGAGTACTTTGCCAAATGTAGTTTTAGTAGGTGGTTTATTTCCAATGATTGTCCCGCAATATATAACGTGTCACCTTATAATATGGCCGCATCGAAACAAATCGTGGCCAGGTGCTCATGTTTACTCAACGAAGCATCGATTTGAAACAAGGCATCGTTTTTGTAATGTATGTTTTTGGAAAATGTGCTGATATTACAGTTATTAGTTCCAGATCATTGTAATAATATACTTAAGAATACATATATTCAAAATATAGAATTATTATATATAAATTGCACCGTGTAATGGGCATCTATTTCAAGCAATGTGCTTTTGGCCTCTATTTTTCAAAAACATTTTAAAAAGATATAAAGCCATTTTTACAAGAGATAAGGATTAAATTACAATACAGTATTTATTCAAAAATAGTAGTATAATACTACTTTTTGGCTAATATAATACTACTAATAAAAAATCATTTGTGTTTCACGACATTCAAATAATATCACATATAAGCAGAAAACATGGATAACAAGCAAGGCATTTATATTAGTATGACTTTTTATAACAGCGTATAATTGAGACCCAATGATAATAATTAAAGAAAGTAATACATATAGATTAAATAATGCAATGTTAACATATATTTGAGGGATTTGTTTTTTGTGCCATTTTGGGCAAGCGTAGACTAACGTGCGCTTTGACTCTGCGTTGGCAGGAGCGGGTGGGCAACTTCCTGGCGGACTTCTACGCCGTCAACGGTCTGGTGCTGGAGTCCAGGAAGCGGCGCGAGCACCTGAGCGAAGAGGACATCCTCAGGAACAAAGCCATCATGGAGAGCCTCAGCAAAGGCGGCAGCATCGGCGAGCACAACTTTGAGGTGAGTGACGCTCATTTATTTTTATTTTGGGGTTGCTTGGAGGGTGGGGATGAAAAATAAAAAAAAAAGCCAACTTTTGTCACAGTCCGTGAGGAGGCAGTCCCTCTCGGCGCCCGCCCCCAACACCATTTCCTGGGAGGAATATATCACGGCAGAACATGGGAAGTAAGTACTCATTATTTGAGGTTTTTTTTTTTTTTTTTTTCGTATCAGCTGGACAATGTTGTGATGGTCTCCTCCTTGTGGACGCAGGCCTCCTCATGTGGGCAGAGAGCTGGTGTGCAAGGAGAACAAGAAGCACTTCAAGGCCACCGTAGCCATGAGCCAGGACTTCCCTCTGGGCATTGAGTCGTAAGTAACACGCCGATGACTAAAAGTTGGCACGGGTGGTACGAGATACAGTAGCTCTTACTAGAACGTAACTAACACCGGGGCTTTAATCCTGATCTAAAATTAAACGGTCTTTTTTCATGATGCTACTTTACAGTGTTATACATTTGCGCTGATATCCACAGAGGGAATACTGGACTGACGGACTTCGAACCAGTCCCATTGAACTCGATCATATTTGCCATAAACACAAATCCAAACACTTGCCATCACTTTATTCATCATTAAATGTATTAAAGTCACACGTTAACATTTTTAATTGTGAACAAATATAAGCAGATGTTAACCATATCTCATAATAACTCATTCGGCACTCTCTAAACTTTAATGACATCCTTTGCTTCTTGCATGCGTTGTTTGTAAGTCACGCAAGTATCAAATGAAATCAACCGTTGTCGCCAGGTAAAAGTGTTCACATAAGGTGAGTGGGAGAAGCTAACGTTGTGCTTTTTCCTGTCGAATTGGTCGACTCAAATGAAGTCGTAGAAGATCCAAATCAAATGCCTTCTGTTCACAAACATTTGATCGGTGTGGTTGAGAGTCCGATCAAGCGTTGGGAATGGGAATTTTAAAAAATCAAAAAAAATCTTAATAATAGCACTTAAAAACAGATAGGATACCCAAATCGAAGTCTTTTGTGCATAAGACATTGATCCAAACTGGAAGGGTCGTATCAAGCCACTGGGAATGGGTGTAAAACCAGGAAGTAGAAACCTACCAAAATAAAAGCATAGTAGTAGAATATCCAAGTCTAAGTTAATCAATACCAGCCCTGAGTGGAAGTTCTGTCAAAGCGGAGGGAATAAGGAACTAAGAAATCAGCAAGTAGAACGTCATCAAAATCTAAAAAAAACCACAAAAAAAAGTCTTACTAAGCACTAACCAAACATTTGTCAAAAAGTGTGTCACTGTCATTTCAGTTTACTGAACGTGTTGGAGGTTGTTGCTCCCTTCAAGCACTTCAACAAGCTGCGGGAGTTTGTCCAGATGAAACTGCCCCCCGGCTTTCCCGTCAAACTCGGTGCGTCGACCCCATTCTCCCAGGAAAATCGCCTCACCCCGCCTCACCCTCCCGCTAACACCTCTCCAACTACTCCGCCCCCCGCACCCCCCCCTTGTGTTTTGCGCAGACATCCCCGTGTTCCCGACCATCACGGCCACCGTCACCTTCCAGGAGTTCCACCACGACCACTTTGAGAGCTCTCTCTTCGTCATCCCTTCCGACTTTAAAGAAGACCCCAGCCGCTTCCCGGACCTCTGACCGCCTGCAAACGCAACACTTCATTTCAAATCACTCTCCTCACACGCATACATACAAGCATATTGTGTTTCTCAAAATGGCAGAAGCTGGCGCTGAGCTTTATTTATGGGGAATAATATTAAACATTATTTATGTTGAATGAGTTTAAAACAAATGACAAAAAAAGGACTTAAATTACGCACATGATATCGTGGAGCGACCATGTGTAGGGAATGAAGCTAGTCAAGATGGTCTTGAACTGGTTTACGACATGCGGCAGGTAAGACGGCGCACTTTGATTTCAGCCCACAGACTGTTTACGCGCTTTGGTCTGCAAAAAATGTAATAGTAAATAGTTTTACTCTTTAATGGCTATGTACAGAGATGATTACACTTTTTTCCTCATAGAGGAAAAGGGAAACTTAAGAGTTGAGGCCACGATTTGAGAAAATCTGCTTTCTATGTTTTAAGCTGAGGAGCAGCCATTTTGTTGCTGGATCCAAAGCAATGCTTTCCATGCTGCTATTCTGAAAGGACTCACAGTATATAATTATTACTATTCATATTCTCATTTATTTCAAGTGTCCTGACACTGTCTTGTAAATAGTTTTGTCTTCTCAACAAACGCAAATGCTATTGGTTATATCCTTAAGCTTAATTATGCATTTGTGCATATATGTACTGTACGTATATGTCTCTCTACTCATGGACTTACAGTGTGTAGCAATACATCGACGATACGCAAGAATGTTTTTAAATGACCTCCAAAACGCGTTCATAATCCACATTCAGGTTAGCTCACGTTTACCTCCTTCTCCTCGCCCGTCTTCTCCATTGTCTTGTCAAAGATTGTAGCGCGTGCGGGACTTTTCAGGTTTACTGTCGTTGCCGTCAAGCTGCGCTGTTTGTGGGTGACTTTGCGGTATACAGTTTAACAAGTTTGTCACCCCTTCAAACACCTTACAGTGCTTACAATAGCTTGTCTGTTATTATTCTTTTGTATAAAACTAAGCTGTGAAGTTACTGGCACTCATCCTTCCTTTTCAATAAAGCACCAGCATCATATTTCACTTGTCATTAACGTCCACTGTAAAAGCCTGTTTTAAGATGTCCAAGTAAATATATATTCTCGCTGTCGGGCGAAATCCTGTCAAAAATGAAACCATGAAGAAGAAGAAAATGCCATCTTGTTTGAGTGCCAGGCACCCCTTTGGTCAAGTTGTATTATACTTTATATTGCTATTGCACACTCACGTCCTGAAAAATACATTCTATTAAGTGGATATTGTGAAACGGAGACTTACCTCCGTTACTCACGAGAGTACTTCTGCAACGAAGCATCACATGGATCGATTTTAAATAAAACAACTTAATCCCGCAGAACGAAGAAACGGAAGTAGTTTTGCCACACTTCTGCAACACTAATCAAACATAAGATGCGTTCAAGAGCGGCAGTGTAGTTGTATTTGTGTATTTTACTATTTTCATTGCTTTAAATTGGCTGAAATTGCGTAATAATCACAGACGACGTGGGGACGGACCGATCGATCGATTGACCGTATCGATTTGTAAAAAAAATTTAAAAATTGACCATATTTGGACATACGAGATTTCCGTCGGATAGCGACGATATGCACTTACCTGACTACATGTTATCGGCGTTGTAGCTGCAATGAGCTCGTTTTATGGTAGTGGGTACCAGTACAAGAGAAAAAGTACAAATATATACAGTATCACTGGCGTCCTCCTACATCACAACTTGGTAAATTTCATATTTTTAACAAAAAGTGTGGTGCAGTCCACTTTTTTTTCAAACAAATTACTGGACGATCTAAAGTGTTAAAATGGCCTTTTCTCTTTGAGGAGACAATGTAAATTGTTCAATAAACGCAATTTTTTAGGTCTCCTGAAAAGTGATAAATTTGGAGGTACAAGAATTCCACCCAACGCTTGCAACACTGTATACTAAAACCTTAAAAATGTAAACCTGAATTTAAACTATGTGGTGTACATCAAGTTATTGAGCAGCAGGCGGCGCCATTTCAAAGAAAACATACTGCGCAGTACCATTTACCAAACGGTTTTTATTTATATAAAAGAAATCCTTGATAAAAGAAACATTTCCAAATAACGAGACACTAACATGGACAAGGGAGAGCCTACCAAAAAGAACTTGTGAATTTTAGCATAATGTGAGAAGAAAAGCAACAACTTCCAACTTGGACTTCCAGTTTAAATGTGACAAGCATCAATGCGCTAATGTGACGGGCGGAAAAGGAAGCAAATCACGATGGGGGAAATGTTCTTTTTTTTCTTCTTCTTCTTTGAATCACGATTCACAATCGAATGGATCGAGCGGGACGGAGCAGAAGACGGCGCGCTTAGTCGCTGACGTCCATGTCATCCTCGTGGGCGTCGGCATTGTCGTTGTCGTCGTCATCTTCGTCACCATTGGCCTGCCGCGAGTCGCCGTTGCCATCGGCGAACTGAGGCGGGTAATCCGAATCGGAATAGTCGGACGCCTTCCTCTCCTGACGCTCCTTCTCGCTGTCGTAGCCCTGCTCTTCTTCGTCGTAATCCCTCGTGATCTGAAACCGCAAAACAACATGGTCGCATTTTTTGGAGGACTCTGACCGATTTTTTACAGGCTGATGCAGGTTTCCAAATTTGGACGAATACAATTTCTGCTAACGAGGGATGTTGTACCGTGCCCAAATACTAAACTGGCCCTGCGGCTGCATTTAATAAATAATAATTTCCTGAGGCTTAGCCAATATGCTTCAAAATGCCAAATATTCACGCCAATATCTGTGTGCACTCCTACCCTTAACACTTACACCAATAGGGGGGTTGAACATCATTATTTTTGACTTATGTTGTCATGTATTAATGTGTATTAAAAAAAAAAAAAGTAAACTGCCCATCGTAAAAGGCCTCGTAGTCTCTTATCTGATACTTAAATGGTCATTAAGTTTGCTGCCAAGTTGGGCTGCAGTAAATGGTGCATTGAAGTAAATTAAAAAACGAGGTGTATTTTTTTCCCTTCTTAATCAAAAATCGTTTTGTTTGTCCTTTGTTTGCTTTTACCTTGATGTCTCCCTTGTCTCCTACGTCAGACTTCCTGTCGCGTTCCCTCTCCCTCTCCCTCTCCCTCTCCCTGTCGCGCTCCTTGTCCCTGCTCCTCTTCTTCTTGCTGGTGGACCTCTCCCTCTCCTCCCGTCCTCGGTCTTTGTCACTGCGGCGCTCTCGCTCCTTGTCACGCTTCTTCTCCTTCTTGTGTCTTTACGGTAAACAACAAAAGGTAAAACGTAAGCCATCTTTCAAAACTATATGAAAGAATGATGCAGATGTTGCCCCACCCTCCTTCCTCTGCTAACCTGCGAGGAGATGGAGATCTGGAGCTCCTCTTCTTGGGCGACTTTTTAGGGGAGCGGCTAGCGCTGCGACTGCGTCTGCGCCTCCTTAGCCAGGAGGAGAGCGAAGACAAGACGTCGTTAGCGTGGCTTGTTAAGTCAAAGCGTTGACGAGCGTCCTGTCACTCACCGGCTGACGCTGCGTGACCTCCGAGTGGTGCTGTAGCTCTTGGGCGGCGTTTTGGACCTCCTCCTCACCGCTTCTTCTTTCTTACGATCTCTGCTGGGAACATTTGGTGTTTCAGCGCACTTTCAGAGAGAAACAAAACATTGTGGAGTAATCGCCCAAAAGGCAGCCAAAGGACTCTGAGACCATGAGAGAGAAAATTCTGTGGTCTGATGAGACAAATGGTTGAACTCTGGCATGAATGCCAGGCCTGTCACCATCATGCTGTGAGGATTTTATTTCAGCGGTAGAAACTGGGAGACTAATCGGGATTGAGGGAAAGATGAATACGGCAATGCACTGAGATTGTTTTTGTGCTAAACTTAATTATTTGTTTTTGTTTTTTTCTAATGATATGTTTGATATGTTGCATTTTGTTTCAAGTAGCTTATGATTAATTGGAGCATGGTGTAAATGAGGTGCGCGTACCTGGATCTGGTCCTGGAGCGCCGGCTTCTGTCCCTGGAGCGGCTCCGCCTCCTGCGAGGGCTTTTTGAGCGCCGCCTGCTTCTAGAAACTGAGCGCCGCCTGGACCTGCTGCCGCTTCGCCTGCGACGTTACCACTTATTTACAACAATGTTCAAAAAAAAAAAAAAACCAACAACAAAACCATCCATTTCTAGTGTTTCTCACTAAGCACCTGCGTCTGGACCTGGATCGGGATCGCCGCCTTCTCGACCTGGAGCGAGAACGCTTCTTCCGGCTCTCATCTAGTGAAGCGACATAAAACCAATGTGAGAAGACGTCCACTAACATAACTCATTGACGAAGAAGACCAATGGCCGACTGACTTCCGGGTTCTATGGCGGCAGAAATGAGCGACTGCGCCTCTCGCACCCTCTTCATGGCTTCCTCCATTTCCTTGTTGGCGGCGTCGGCTTTGAGGCCGGCGCTCAGGTTGAAACCGGCGGCCAGTGGGTTGAGTCTGCGCCGCAGCGTGCGTTAGTTTGCATGGGGAAAAAACAAAAGCATCTCACGCTGACACTTTCGAGTGCACTTACTGAGGATCGGCCATGAGCTTCAGCAGCTGGTCGGCGGCCTGCCAACGCACAAATGTGCAATATGAACAGACGATTAGGATTATCGCCACGCAAACAGCCAGCGAGTAAGTGTGCCCCCTAATGGCATCATAAGGGACGACATAAGCGCAACCCAACGGGTCTCTCTGATCTTCCAGCAATGCCGTAATGTGATGTCGTCTTTGATTTACGCGCAGACAATGTCAAACGCTCGGAATTGAAAACGATCAACAATTCTGACCATTGTTGTCAACTTGATTGTTGATTAATGAAGCCATGGAGACAAAATGGAGGTCACCAGTTGAGTCACTGAATGTGTTTGCTGTCTAAAGTACGTCTGCTACACTATTCTTTATGTAATTTGTTAGTGAGAACATTTTACAATTAAAAGATCGTGCAATTCTTGATTTTTTTTTTAAAATGAATTTTCCACATATGCAATTGGGGTATTTATAAGGTAAGAATTCATTTAAATGCTTTCCTCTTAGCATTCACAAAACATCTTGATGCAGTGGAATACATACATTTCTCTCCCTAGTTGAGTTAAATGGTTTCATCCCCTCCCCCCACAAATAAAATAAAATAGGCTGCTGACAACATATGTCGTGTCATCGTAAGATTGTAACACTTGTGCCGGATGCAATCAAATTGTGTCATGACAATCGGATGTGTACACATTTTTGGGGTCTTTTTAGACGGCGTTTCTCAGCGTTCCCATTTGCTATGCGGGACGCCCAATCTGAAGATAATTCCGTTATGTACGGGAATTCTATAAAAAGGTGCGTCTTGCTAAATGTCAATATCATCGATGATAATCAATATTAAAACTCAATAAAAGCATGAAAAAATTATTTTATATATTATTTAATTAGAATTCCTTCCTAATTTCATTGCAGTAGCCAACGCTATTCAGACAACCTTTCTATTCGACAGGACTTTGGCGCCATCTTGAGGCTCCTGAGGGCTTTTCAGGGATAGCAAAAATATGTACGTGATAAATGTGGAATTTGGCTCCTCACACTATAATCGCGGATGGGCTCGATTGGCGAGTAGGCAAACGCGATTAGGTGGGGGATCAAAAATCACTGCGCAATATAATTGCCTTGGTGGATTTGAGGGTTTTTTGTTAGCCATAATCGTCAAAATTAAATCATAAATGAAATCTAAATTATATACATAAAAAAAAAACATTTGACTCTTGTTGGTTGCGATGTACCTGTACACGCTGTACTGTGTGCTCACCTGAGGATTCATGTTGGGTCCTGGGAACCCAAAGGCAGCCATCGCATCCATGTTTAGACCGGCAAACGGGTTGGCTCCCATCTGAGCAGAGAGAGGCGACAGTTATGTCGACATTGTCAAACGGGCCGCCGGCCAAAGAGGTGCTCCGCCGTCTTACAGCAGGATTGGGCATGGGGTTGGGCGTGGGGAGAAGTCCTCCTCCGGGCAGGATCCCCGCGACGGCGTTGGCCGGCGCCAGCAGCGACAACGCTTTGGCCTCGTCCGGGATGGATCCTGAAGACAACGCAGGGCGGCGTCACGACAGGGAAGCGGCGACCGCGCGCGCCTCAAACATGTCCAAGAAAAGTGCCTTCACACCGAGAGGTTTTTACCTTCCAAGGGTGTGCAGACTCGAACACAATGATTGCAGTGACACAAACTAATGCTGGCAATACAATCACACTAAGTCCAATGAACACTGCCAAGAATGTATCACCTGAACGTGTTTGCTAAGTCATGAACCAAACGTGAGCAAGCCCAGCTCTTCTCCAATGGGCAGTGAGTTTTCATTTAGACGGTTTACTCAAACAAGCGACTCACTCACGGCGCCTTCGCTACTAAAAAGCACACACAGAGAAAAAAATCGGAGATACAAACAACAGAGAGAATTTTAGGGCGGTTGGCAAGAAGTCTGACAAAATGTCTCCAAATGGAAAAAAATATATTAGATATTGCACACATCAGTGAAATATACCACATGACAGCAGCAGCATCAACCTGCGGTAAACATTTGCTTTTGCTTACCTGTCATTGCATCTATTACACTCAACTACTCAAGGCAAAACAAAGTCAAAACGTCGTCAGCCAAAATAAGAATTATGAATTGCAACCTTTTACTTGAGTTTGGAAAGGCTTGAATTAAGTATCACAGCAAGTGAACGTACACACACACACACACACACACACAAGAAAACACATTTGGATACAAGAGATGTAAAATAATAAACACGGCACCAGTGGGCTCCCTAAAACTAACACGAGGGAGCCTCGGTTTGCCACAAAGTTACAAATTTGGAACAAAGTCGGAATTCGCCAGAGTCTATCGCAGGCTTCCTACAAAACATTTGAAGGCTTTCATTTTATTCATGGCCAACTTCACAATGTTCTCCATGTCACACATTGTCCAAAATTGCTCCCATAGATAAATGCAGACCTTCAGAGTCCCAACTTAAAAAAAAAACACATCGTTTTGTTACCGTGGGCTGTGTGATATTACCACAAGACTTTTGTTGTGGTTTTTAATTAACTCATTCACTGCCGTTGACGTATTTGTCTTTTCACAGTCCAGCCATTCAATGCCAGGAATTTGTTTTTGTTCTGACGTTAGGGTGAAAGAGGGTCTGAAAAAGTCTGGCAAGTGAATGGGTTGAAAACTATTTCATGAATGCCACAATTCAATGGACATTGTGCTGCTCCTGGTGTGGCTGCGCCTTCGCCAACTGGGGGCAGTATAATAAGACAAGACACATGGATGACAGTTACAGCTTTAACAGTAAACTGCAGACGCAATAGTTCTTCACAGTGGATAAAGAATATATGCCTGGGAGTGTTCAATTATCTCCCTACGCATGTTGCTGAAATATTTGCAATAAAGAGTTATAACACCACAACGCTTACTAGTCAGCCAGTCTATGCTGTTTGTTAGCATTAAGCTAAACAGCTTTATTTAAAGCAAAACGTTAGCGGTTGTGGTTCTCAGTCATTCTCTGTCTTATGTTTAGTTCGATAGTAGACTTCACTTATGAAGAATTGTTCACTATCGGCCAAACTGCCGCTTATAGTTAAGCGACGTGCGTTCAGCACCAAATGCTCAAAAAGAACCAACAAAAGTTTGTATTTCAAAAACTTCTAAGTCAGGTAGTGTATTTCTTAACCTTGAAACGATGTATGTCGGGACTGTGAGAAGTCAAAATCTCCACGCGGGTCTTCGCATACATAAGCATGACAAACGCGCCAGATTGCGAGGGCAAATTCTCAATTGGGTTTAGGCCTCGACTCTGGCTGGCTTTGTCTTCCGTATTTCAATGTCATTCTTGCTCTTGACTAGTTTTGGAAACGCGTGCTGCTGCTGCTTATTGCAAAGTAACCCTGGCCCTCCCACAAAACCCTGACATCGTAGACACGCACACACACACGACAACATGTAAACAAAAAGAGCACACTGGAGAGAGAGAGAGAGAGAGAGAGAGAGAGAGAGAGAAAGAGAGAGAGGGGGGGAGAGAAAATGGCTGCAGGAGACAAATTAAGTCGGGTGGTATTTTCTGCAGGAGCGTTTCAGCCTGCGGGACTGGCTGAGCCAGGGAAAAACAACTGTAAAACACAACAACAAAAAGAAGACCACTGTTAAACGTCACACAGTCGAGCAACATCCAGTGAGTCATGTCGGCGGCCGTCTCCGGTGCAGACTGTTACGCAAGCGCGCTCAACCGCGACGGGGGCTCGTGTTAAACTTGTTTTGCATACCAAGTGCGCCGTGGAAGTAGACAAAGGGATCCGTTTACGACTCATTACCAAGTTGTCTTGGCTGGCGTTCATTTTATTTCGGAGCCTCACTTTGCCGACTGGCCCAAGCCCGTCCAGTCTTCATGACGCGACCGTCACAAATGTTTGCCTTTGTGTTGTTGGGTCGTTCTCATTTTAGAGGCACAATGAACACAAAAATATACGTGTAAAATTAAACTACAATGTATAATTACGTTACATATTCTGTTAAACTTCCAAATTTTTTTTTCTTCACAATTTTAAACCGCTCATATTTCGCTATTATCTGACAACTTTCTCATATTTTTACTTTATGCTCAAAGTACAACGTGTGATAATACGGTGACTTATTAAATAAAATCGACGTTTTGGATATTTTGACCGCATTTGAATGTTTCCACATTCTCACACTGACATTACTCCAATAAAATGACATTTTTTTCTATTATTTTGACTAGTTTCTTAAAATATATATATATTTTCTACATTATGATGGATTTAGTCTCGTGATTGCCATATTTTCCGGACTATAAGCCGCACTCCATTTAAAAAAAAATAAAAACAATGAAAAAAACATAAGCCACACCTATGTTGGAAAATTATTTGCTGCATTTACAGAAAATATCTGTAAATCTACATTTACCTGAACAGATTTTTTCCTAACAGTGCCTTTTAACTTGGCAGCAACTTTGCTAATTAAAACGGAAGAGAACCAAGAGAAAATAAACAGTACTTATCTTCATTTCAATTGCCGCTGCCACTCCAGTTTGTCGGTTAACATCCACCTACTCTAAAGCTCTACTTCCACATATCACCTAATTCATAACCTGGTGCATAGCGCCCTCACCTGTTGAACTCCTCCACCTGCAGTCACATACTTTTAACGAAAATTGTATTCTAATTACGTTTAGAGCGCCCCTAGTGGTGGAAAAAAAGCAATAGAATAGCCGTCTTTGTACTGTATAAGCCCAATGGTTCAAAACCTAGGAAAAAAACGACGGCGTATAGTCCAGAAAATACAGTATATAAACCCTTTTTATGAGTATTTTCTTAATGATGACTTTATTCGCTTGAAATTACAGCTATTTTACACATATTTGACTTGATTCTCCTAAAACTGGATGATTTTGTTTTCCAAACAGCAGTACGCCCACCCATGTCTCGGAGTGCCCCGAATACTTTTCATACCATTATGCATGGTGTCAGTTCTCATCAATAACTTTCAGAAAGAATGAAGGAATCATATCAAGCTTGCGCCCGTACACTAGTGACAGAATCTGAACCCCTTTCAAAGGGTACAAAGGCACATCTAAAGGCATGCTTGAACATGGTCAGGAGCCAAGTATGAGTGCGCCCTCCGGTATACTTTGTCCAAATGTTGGATAGGCCCACGTGTGAGCAATTCTGTAACCTTACGTACTCTCTAGTGCTTCGTTCTTAAGCACCTAGGAGAGATGGGCGTTAATTTAAAAAAAGAGAAAGTGGAGAGAGAGACAATAGAGGACAAAATAAGAGAGGGGTGGGGCTTGAATGCATCCTGGCCTTTTGCAAATGTTTACAGTCCCCTGTTGGCGGGCAGAGGACCACTTTCAGCCATCAACCAGGGGGCTGCTTTTGACTTCTTCACTACAAATGCACACACACTCACTCGCACGCGCACACACACACACACACAGGCACACACAAATGACAGAGAGAAGTTTAACAGATGATAGTCCGGTATGGGGGGGAGAACTTAAATGCATATGATTGAATTCAGAACCTACAGTTTGAAATTAATCAACTCATTTCCCATCCAAATTTTGGTATACTGCAAGGTATATTTTGGTCATAGAATTAGTACAGTACACCAAAATCCCAATCACATCTAATCTGAATACACACTTGGTTAACCGATGAGCGGACTTCAGAATCATTCGCAGGTTTTTGCGAGGACACAAACCTTCGGCAAATGGGACCACGATCAGTGCTCGGTCCACAAAAACTGTGTTGGTCAGATGTTGGGACACGCCAACAGATTCGGGCTCCTGGAACTTCACAAAACACACACGTGATGTCACTGGCATAGGGGAGTCACTGCAGAAGAGGGAAAGAGATTCAGTTAATTTATAATGAGCAGAACACCACCTTGTGATGTAATACAACATCAGGGTAAATGTAATTAGGAGTTGTGAAATATGGATGTAAAATGTTTCCACACATTCACTATTTCGCTGACTGTGCTGTAAGACTTGCCCATTAGCCATTTTGGTGCGTAGGCCCTTAAAGTTCTGTCTAAAATAAATGTAGTGCATTGGAGTGATTTGTGGCACCAAGGAAGCATGTTGAAGTGTACAACAAAAGATTGCGCTCTTTGTAACATATGCGCTTAACACAAATTTTAAAGATTAAAGTGCTTAGGGATTATTATTAAGGCTCTATCTGGGTCTTAAACAGCGGACATAGGAAATTATTTAGGGGGGCTTCCATTTCGCGCGAATCTTCGCTATTGGAGGAGTTGGGCATGCAAATAGCAAAGGGTTCAATGTGATTCGTGGGGGGGGGGAAAAACAATCCCAAAGGCAAATATGGGAATTATATGCATTGTGTGAGATTTTTGTTATCTGCCATTGTGATTGCTGCGTTTTTAAATAACGTCATTGTTACGTTCGCATTGTTCCCTATGGAATCACAAAAGATTAAACAAAAAATTGCGGAATCACAAAAGGCTACTGAGTATGAGTTGATGTGCACTCGCTTATTAACATTTTATTGCTTAAAGTGCCCATCAGACTTACAGCTAAATTAAAACAATGCATATAGGCTTCACTACGACCTTGGGCTGAATTTTACAGATGAAAATCTGTCTACAGGTTTGCTTCACAGCCAAAGAATAAAGCCCATATATGCCTACATGTAGTTTACACGGTTAAAGTAAATTTAATTTAGTTGAACTTAAACGCCAAGAACAATAAATAAATCGTCATTTCGAACGCAGCATGTAGCCGAGTTAGCTAGCCAGGCTTCACAAATCGCGTTAGCGGGCTAGGCCTTGTGTCGCGTTTCGGCGTAGCTATAACGGCAAGATAAGCAAACAGCCACAAAACATATTTCCATTGAGCACCCATTGAAGCAGCCAATCCGTCGGGTTGTTGACTCACTCTGGTGGAAACAATTTGAGCTCTTCGATGGTTCCCAGGAAGCCAAAAAGCGTTCTCATCTGCTCCGACGTTGTGCTCGGCGACACGTTGGTCACCTGTACTACCTTCGTGGTGTAACTCATCGTTTCCACTTAATAAGCAACACAACCGTCGAAAACGTGGAATTAATCACCCGTAGAGTGATCCAAAAAGCGAATTAATTAGATTTCCGCCGCCTTAGTGCTAACTGGTACAACATCAGACTACCACCATTTCGCGGCCATGTTGGGGATTATATGATGCATTTCAGTTTTGGTGGGAAATCGGAAATGCTAAAGTCCCAATCGGCCAACGCAATTTGGAAAGCGCCCACCAGAGTGCTGTGTTCGGCTATGGTGGGAAGGTTTTTCACAAGGGATTTTGAACCCGAGAACGTTCAAATATGAGTAACATAACGTCAAGTTGCGTGCTCATATGTGCCCGATTTGATGACCACAACGTCTTTATCGTCTGTGTTGTTACGAAAAGTCCTTCATGTATGTATATTTGAAAGACAACTAGAAGGGAATCTACATTTCACGGCTTGGGGGTTTTAAAATACTGTCATTGAAAAACAAAAACATCTGATAAAATATTGCTAATGTTGTCTTTCGGCAAATATGAAGTGACG
Organism: Filicampus tigris; assembly: GCF_054856515.1. Lineage (NCBI taxonomy): Eukaryota > Metazoa > Chordata > Actinopteri > Syngnathiformes > Syngnathidae > Filicampus > Filicampus tigris. The sequence continues at coordinate 18,447,789 of NC_141226.1, read as the reverse complement.
TAATTACTTACTTGCCAAAATACCGGGGTTTCTGAACGCACCACCTGTAACGCGTGCGTGCAGCTGGAAAATGGAGGATGGTTTTCACATGGAAATGTCTGTCGTACGGTCTTTGACGCCGTTGAGACACAACTGGTTTCCGCACCAACACACCCTGTTTTTAATAGTTTCTGACACCTCGTCATATAATACTCCGGCAAAATCTAAATGGAGTTCAATCTCTGTCAAGCGACACTTTCTTTTTGAGAAAGGCTGAATCGATTTACGACGCCTGAAGCATCAAAATCTCACAACTGAATTTAACATTTTGATGGTTGAATATTAATAAAAGGGAAGTTCAAACCAATTCATAACTCTTAAATCATCTAAAAAATTTTCAACCACAATTTCTGTTTCAACGTTGGCAGAAGTCGTACCTTGAGCGTTTTTACGGGCGTTTAAATATGTTATGCCTGAATGTCATCTACTAGTAAATTCCAGCAGAGGTCGCTATTACTGCTTGACATTGAAATTGGGGGGGAACTGTAAAAACTATTCTTCTACTCATAAGGAGACATGGAGGGGAAATCATTTTTTGTTTTCAGTCGAAATGGATTATATCATTCAAACCAATGAACCCCTTTAACTAATATTTTTGGAAAAAGACATTGATATCAAAGTTGATCTTTTTTTATTATTATTATTACATAGCTAAATTTGTTCTTGGCCAGTTAGTAAGGGACTGACACAGCTAGCATGTACTCTTGAGCAAAACCCTCATCATCATGCTCAACTGTTACTTAAAACATGAAACAACAACAAAAAAAAGCAAAATAATTTGTTTTTCAAAAAATGTTTGTGCTTACCTTGTGTTCATTCTGGAATGACCCATATAATGTACATTTATTTTTTATTTGTCCCAAAAAGCCTTCAAAAAAGTAGTGTGACAACAAAGCGTCACTAACTCTCTTCACTCATGATTTTTTACCCCACCCTCAGTTTGAACAATGCAGCATTTGTACAGCATAATCCCCTGTACACCTGGATTAGAATTGCACGTTGGCAAGCAAATTAAAGAATTTTACTTACAAGAACCTCTGGCCCAAATGTATAAAGGCATCTTTATTGAAAATTCTAGTATTCGTAGTTTGGATGAAAAAAAGGTTCAAGAAAAAAGTAGTACATTTTTTTGCAGAAAGTCATGTTTTCGTCAAAGTCTTATTTAAAAAAAAAAGTTTCATATTTTGAGAAAAGGTTTTGAGAACAAATTAGAAAAAATACACCTTTTCAAGAAATCGTTTATATTTGAGGAATAAAATCATAATTTTAAAATGTTAAAGTTGAAATTAAACCACAGAAAAAGTCATCCTTCAATTCAATCTATAGAATTCATTGCACTATTTTCCTGTGATTATTTTTTTGCTTTATGAAAAAAAACCTCCCAGTTTGATGACAATCAGAATAAGAAACTTCTTGTTACATAATAGCTCTTTTCCAGTGCCAATCAAAAACAACGGTGCACCTAATATGGTAGCTTGCCTCAATTGTGGCGAGTTGCTCTATACTGTTTGTACACTTAGCATGACTAAGCAGACATTAAATATAAAGGTCAATCTTTGGCCAAAAAAAAGCTCCATTGCGACATATTACTAATTCAGAATGTTTTCTGTCACAAATCCGGCTTCAAGTGGGCCTGCAATTGAGACATCCAGCACGGGACATTTCACGACACAATAGGATTCTTGTTCACACTTGAACCTGATTGGCCACAAACAAACAGGAGAAGGGGGAAAAAAAAAGCTTGACAACACAGCTTGAGAGAGAGCACTTGACGGATAAATAGCTCCAGTCTGACCAGAGAGCACAAACTTGGACGTCAAGAATTTCCTTTGATCTGTTTCACCGACACAGAGAACAGTCATGGTCAGCAGGTCAGTTGGAAGATTCTTTTCTTGTTTGTTTGATTTCTGATCTGATGTGTTTCCTGCAACCAACTGAAATTATGTTGAATGAATTGAATTTGAGACCCCAGCTATTCGTGAGGGGATAGCGACCAGGCTGGTCGTGTATAATTGACCCCCATTATAAATACGTTGGAGGGAAAATAATAATAATAATATTAATAATAAAAAATAACCCCCAAAAATTATTGGAAAAAGTGTTTTCCATGAAAAAAGTTATTTCATGACTTTATTTGATTTTCTTTAATGACTTTAATTTGAATGGAAATTGTGATTTAGTAAATGGTATTTAATTTGAGAATTTAAATGTAAAGTTATTGTATTTAATCTACAATAGTTGTATTTATATACATTTTGATTAATTTAATGATCTACATTAATTAATGGATTTAATTCGTCATAATTTGGTCTAATTTATTGTAGAGTATATATTTTAATCTCTAAAAATCTAGTTGTAGTTTATTTCTTTTTATGGGTTTAATTGTGCTGGATTTCACCTGTCTTCTGAGTTGGCGCTTGCAAACCGAGCAATGATTGGTCGTTACCTGAGCCCTTTGACACTGTGATGTCATTTTCAGTCGACAGCAAGTACCAAAATGGCCGCCCCCTTAAATTAAAAGCAAATAATAATATTTTAAAATTAAAAAAAACATACAAATAATAAAAAAATATATATAAAAAATTATATGTAATAATTCTAAATCAAAACAATTACAACAACAAAAACAAAAATAGAAAAAAATGGCCGCCCCTGGATAAAAAACGAGGCGCTTTTGCTGGTTAATTCATATTGCATGATTGCAATATTAAACATATTCCTTGTTTAGACTAGTAGGGCTACATAGAAAATATTCTTGTAAAGAAACTTTAAATTAAAGTAATTAATTAATTAATTAATTAATTAATCAATTAAATTAATTTATGCCTTTGTTACATTTATTCAATATAGGTTAGTTTTTTAATTTATTTATAGTTATTGTATTTGTACTTCAGTTTTGAGAAATTCAACCGAAATGATTTTCTTTTAAATAGATTTAATTGGGTTTAACTCAGTTTGATCGGAGTTCATTTGATTTTATGCTCGCAACCAGATTTGAACACCCAGCCGGCGGCTACAAGAAGATCTTTGAGACATGCGAAGAGCTTGCCGAGCCTCTTCCAGCAACAGTCATAGGTTCCTTTTCGCACTTTTTTTCACGTTTTTTTTTTTCTTTCTTGGAGGCATGAATGTCGTGTGTGTTTTCCTTTGTAGGACGGATTCCTTCCTTTCTGAGGGGAAGTCTCCTGCGTTTGGGTCCGGGTCTTTTCGAGGTGGGGGACGAGCCCTTTTATCACCTCTTTGATGGACAGGCGCTCATGCACAAGTTTGACTTTAAGAATGGACAAGTCACCTACTTTCGCAAGTAAGAGCTTTTGGAAGATGACTGTTTGTTCAATTAAAACTCAACTTCACTGTCAAAGCTATCTGTAAGAATTCGTTTTTTCCTCGACAAATTAAAGTAAAAATCAAATTCATCCGGTTTGCGGTCAAATGTCGCCATCGTCTGGTGAAACATTTATTCACTGCGCAGGAAGGCTATATTTTAAGTCACATTTTTATATTTTCAGTGGTCATAAAATTGTATAAAATACGGCAAGTTCAATGAGGAGAGATGATTCACATGTCTGCATTTTTTTTACGTTCATCATTGTAACACACACAAGTGTCAAAATACTGACATTTGCCCTCGGTTAAAGTTGTAATTTTAGGGGAAAATGTACATTGGAGAAAAACAGCAAAAAACATATTCATGTAAAGGTAAAACAAAAGTTTTGAGGAAAATAAAAAAAAATGTTATATTTTCAACAAAAAATATGTATGCAGTATTTTTGGGAAAAGGTAACAATCATATGGGATAAAAGTCAAACTTTCATTTTATTTTAGGGAGTAGTGTAGTATTCCTTTTCCTTTTCTATGGTTAGCATCACAAATCTTACTACATACTTATACGAGGAAGAATTTGTATATTTTCAATAATTTAAAAAATGTGTATATTTTGTTGTCCATCTGTTTTACAGGCTTCATGATACATGGAGCACTGCCTGATTCAATGCTTTCAATTCTGCTTGTCCCAGTAATAAAAGACAAAGCAGGTAAAGTTAGTAGCCTCGATAATTATAGGCCCATAGCCATAGCCAGCATTCTCTCCAAAGTTATGGAGAGAATCCATCTGGACAGAGTTGTTGATTATGTCAATTTGGCAGATAACCAGTTTGGATTCAAAGCTAAGCATGGCCTATGTATCTTTGCGCTCAAAGAAATTGTGAGCAAATACAGACATCGTAATTCATCAGTCCTAATGTGCTTCGTTGATGCGTCTCGGGCGTTTGATCGTGTGAATCACACTAAGTTATTCATAAAAATGAAGCATAGAGGTGTGCCAGGATATATTATGCGGGTCCTGGCCTATTGGTATTCTCACCACACCATGCATGTGAAATGGGGTGCGAGTATCTCAGCCCCTTTTGGGGTTAGAACGCCTTCGCTTTCCCAGGTTCAAGTTGTCCGGAAATAGCCTTGCTAAACTACAGTACGTCTCAGTTGTGACGCTGTCACTGGTTCCCTTATGTGGTAGCATCACCCCAAAAAGCCAAAGAAAAAGCAAAATGGCCCTGTTTTAATCCTTTAGAAGCGAGATTGTCAAATTACGTCACATGGGCTCCCTCTTGTGGCAGATGAAAGAATCGCTGCACAGTTCACTTACTATTTACCTTTCACGTTCAATACATTTGTATTTAATCTTTAAAAGCTGCTTGTTTTAAAACATTTATTTAGGTTAAATTTTAAAAAAATGTAAATGCGTTATAAATAAATATTTAATCTACTTTTTAGGAATAAAATCACTTTGGGAGAGTACTTTTGCTCGAAGGCCTAACGGTCCCACTTTTGGGGCTTTTCGTGGGTAAAGTTGTTAACGATGCGTTTGATGTTTGCAGATTCGTCAAAACCGACGCTTACGTGCGGGCCATCACGGAGAAGCGTGTGGTCATCACCGAATTTGGCACGTTCGCTTATCCCGATCCCTGCAAAAACATCTTCTCCAGGTATGGAGACAACACTTTCTGCTTTCTCCTTCAGTAGCGTTGCCACAGTCACCTTGGGAAAGTAACTTAGCTACTTTACTGATTACTTGCTTTAAAAAGTCACTTAATTATCTTACTGATTAATTGCTGTCAAAACTAACTTAGTTACCTGACTGATGATGACTTTGTTTTAAAAAGTAACTAAGTTAGATCACAAGTTACTTTAATAGTTAAATTCAGCAGATAACGACACAAATGATACCCGGTTTTGCCACTTAATTGGAAGTGCATTTTTAACAGTGACAATTAAGAATAAAGTTTGTTTTTTATAAAAAAAAAAAAAATCAAGACAACCTTTTTGGCTGACCATTATGACTTTTATTTATTAAAAATGAAAGTCTATGGATTTCACTTAACATAAATGGGCTACTTGAGCTGTTGAACTATTCATGTTGTAATGGCAAAACTCAACATTTATTACGTACATTGTTTATTAATATAACGGCGAAACGATGTGCGTAGGTTTTTTTCTTACTTCAAGGGTGTGGAGGTGACCGATAACTGCCTGGTCAACGTCTACCCGGTGGGCGAAGACTTTTACGCCGTCACCGAAACCAACTACATCACCAAAGTGGACCCCGACACTCTGGACACACTGAAGAAGGTTTGCCTCCTGGAGTGAAGGAATTAAAACTCTTGTTAGAATCAAAACGTTGAGACTTTTGTCCCACAGGTGGACATGTGCAACTACATCAACATCAACGGCGTGACGGCGCACCCCCACATCGAGAGGGACGGCACCGTGTACAACATCGGGAACTGCATGGGCAAAGGAGCCACGCTGGCCTACAACATTGTCAGGATTCCGCCCACGCAGAAAGGTTTGCGTTCCATGAAGCGTTGGCAAAGTGCTCCCTCTAGTGGCGCGCAAATTAATCACTGTCCAAGTAAACGTTACTTGTGTTTAGGTTCAATACGTTTGCATTTAGAGGTGCAACGATTAATCAATTAATCGGCAATTGATTACCAAATTAATCGAGAAATATTTTTGATAATCGTTTAGAGACCTTATTGAATGAAAAAAATTCAAAATCTACAGAATTTCAGGCTATCAACAGTAAATATTGTCAGATTTTTGGAGTTCTCCATTAAGGCGGAATGATTGTTCGCCTTTTGTTTTCCTAAAAAAAATTGCAAACATCTGCTTTTACTTTTAAAAACGATTATCACATTTTTTTTTGTTTTTCAGGAACATGAGCATTTTCTGCACTTTTAATTGAACATAATGTTCGGTTTTTGAGAAAAGGAATGGAAATTAAAACGTGCATTTCGTCTCAGATTTATCGACCAAATCATCAACAGATTAATCGATTATGCAAATAATTGTTACCTGCAGGCCAACATTTAATATTGAAGACATGTTTGTTTTTAAAGTTTTATTGACACCATGTCATACCTCAGACAAGTCGGACCCCATCGAGAAGTCCAGGGTGGTTGTGCAGTTCCCCAGCGCCGAGAGGTTCAAGCCCGCCTACGTGCACAGCTTCGGCATGTCTGAAAACTACTTTGTGTTCGTGGAGACGCCAGTCAAGATCAACCTGCTCAAGTTCTTGAGCGCTTGGAGCATCCGAGGCTCCAACTACATGGATTGCTTTGAGTCCAACGAGAGCCAAGGGGTACGTGCAAGCGCACAGCGGAGACACTAAAGTGTTAACATTTGGACTTGCATCAAACATGTCTCCAAAAAAAAAAAAAGTGCCTCACAAGTCAGTCAACGAAAGGATGAAAATTCAGGGTGAAATTCTGAAAAAAAAATTCTGAAAAAAGTCAGATTTGTTTTGTTTTTTTAATTTTGAAGAAAAACAATTTTTCATGACAGGGAGAAGAAAGCTAGATTTTCCATGGCAAAAATTTCACATATTGCGAATTTTTTAAAAGTCTTATTTTACGTGACAAAAAGTATATATTTTTTTTAATTTTGAAAAGGTACTAAATTATAAGTAAAAAAAAAGTCAGATTTTCACTGAGAACAATTCTTTGTACTATAATAAAGGGCAGTCTGATTTTACTTGTCAAGAAACCACTTTTTTTCAAATGATGTGCAAGAAAATACATTTTCTGTGACCAAAAGTCACATATTTGTAAAGAGGAAAAGTGAGATAACTAACTCAAATACGCTTATCGCACACGACACGTGAAATCCAGCAATACCTACAACGCACCACTAGATGTCAGTATCCCTTTGCAAGCACTTTATTTCATCTTTATGATCATACTTAACTTTTTCATTTTACCCACAAGCAGGGGCGTGGTGGCTATCGGGAATTTGGGGAGATTCACGAACGGCCGGTCCATTCCCTGCCGAAATTGCCGCGCATCAGGGATATTCCCCCAATTCCCCCCAACCCCTGACGAATACGTCACCCCCGCATGTCGGCCGCCATCTGCACCTCCCCTTCGACGAATATTCCCGGGACGGTTTTTGGTCCCCGTACGTCACTGCCTACTAGCCACTAAAAAACATTTATAAAGGATTTATGACGCCGACAGATTAATGTCAGCTCACATTATTTCCTATGGGAAAAAAAAAAAAAACTCCATTCCACTTTGGAGGTTCGGCTGAAGATGCGTTCGAATGATTTGAAGCGCAAATGAGCCATCGCTAACTTGGCGATGCCGATTTGGGTCGCAGACGTTGTTCCACATCGCCAGAAAGCATCCGGGCGAGTACATCGACCACAAATTCAAAGGGGCGGCCATCGGCATGTTCCACCACATCAACACCTACGAGGACAACGGCTTTGTTGTGTTCGACCTGTGCGCCTGGAAGGGGTGAGTGGCTGAAACGTCGCGTGCGCATTCACTTTGGCAACGTTGCCACCCCTCCCGTTTGTTGTGCGCATCAGCTTCGAGTTTGTGTACAACTACCTGTGGTTGGCCAACCTGAGGGCCAACTGGGAGGAGGTGAAGCAGGCGGCCATGATTGCGCCCCAGCCGGAGGTTCGCAGATACGTCATACCCTTGGACGTCCACAAGGTCAGTCGCGCCGACTTCGGGAACAGACCGTGTTTAGGGAACTCCGCAACGCCTTCGACCCTTTTGCGTCGAAAGTAACTGTCTACCTTCTCTCATGTTGATGATTTCGTTTCAGACACTTTCTTCTTTCATTATTGCTTTAATTAAGAACAGATGTGAACTCTATTGTGAAAGTAAAATGCTGTTAATCCCAATGGATTGTTATGTGCGTATTAAGTTAAATTGGCATTTTGAGTTCAAAGAAAGAAAAATTAAGTTTGAATAAAAGACATTCAAAATACTTCATTTTTCATTCTTTTTCATTTTGCAAAGAAAACGTAATCGTAGAATCGTGTTTGGGAGAAAATAATCGGGATTTTCTTATTAGGCAAAATCGAACAGCCCCACTGCCAAGTATTTGATATACATCAGAGAACTTTCAACAGGCAGCAGGAGACGAGAGAAAGGTGCGGCGCATGTGAAAAGGGCTTTGAATTGACTTGTGTACGCGATGCAGGAGGAGCAAGGGAAGAACTTGGTGAGCTTGCCTTACACCACAGCCACAGCAGTCATGCACGCCGACGGGACCATCTGGCTGGAGCCCGAGGTGCTCTTCGCCGGACCTCGCCAGGGTAAACGAGCGTCATTGCTTAAAAATATACGGACGACCGCTCGAAAGGTAGTGCTTACTTGGAAATGGCCTTATTTATTTATTTTTTAAAAATAAAAGCATCGTTTTTTTTGTAAGTCAACCCAAAAAGATTCTTTTCAATGCGCCTTCACTGGTCTATATGAGTTAAGTAGGAAAATCCACCCGGTTTTAGCCATCTCAGGGGGCGGCCATTTTGTCACTTCTGTCGACTGAAAATGACATCACAGTTGCTCAGGTAACGGCCAATCACGTCTCAAATGTTTTTGGAAGCTGAGCCACGAATGGTTGTTAGCTGAGCCCTGAGCAACTGTGATGTCATTTTCAGTCGACAAGTGGCAAAATGGCCGCCCCGCGAGATAGATTTTATTTAAGTACGATACATTTGCATCTAATTTTTTTAGAACTGTCTGTTTTCAAGTATTTAGGTACGTTTTAGATTTAACTTTTGAGTGCAATAATTTTTTTATTTAATCATTATTAAAGTACCATGTATTTCTTTATGTTCATATATTAAGTGCAGTGTTGAAGTTCAAACTGTGACTTGCACAATTATTAAATATATCTTTTAGAAATAAAATTAAAAAAAAAATTTCCACATTCTTTTTACTGTAGGTGTTATTTTAATATTATTTTTGGTATTTTATTTACAATAAATCCATGGCAAAGGTTGACTACAAAAAATAAAATGGTTGATTTACATTTGTTACTTTGTGTGATTTGTAATCAATGACTGACAATGAATAAACAGATGAATCTATTAAACATATGCCACGTCACGTATGAAATGTTAACCCATAAAATAATTCATTTTACTGTCTTTATCTTATTTTGTTACTCACCATAAATCAACTACCAAATAATTTATTAATATAAAGGAAAACAAAATAAACATGAATACAATCAATTTTAATTAACCGATTTTCTGGGCGGAACTGATAAATTATCGGACGCTTGATCATGTATATGCTCGCTGGGCCAAATTAAAGTCAAATATACAATCTATGTTGATGTGTTTGCAGCGTTTGAGTTCCCACAAATCAACTACGAAAAGTACGCGGGGAAGAACTACACGTACGCCTACGGCCTGGGTCTCAACCACTTCATACCAGACAGGGTGTGTGCTTGGCTTACTGGCAAAATGATGCGCTCAAACACGCTTCGTTTGGTTTCACTTCGGGTTTCGCCTTGCGTGCAGATCTGCAAATTGAACGTGAAGACCAAGGAGACCTGGATTTGGCAAGAAGCGGACTCGTATCCCTCGGAGCCTCTCTTTGTGCAGACCCCCGACGGTGTGGACGAGGATGATGGTATGGATGATCAACTATATACATTATATAGGATATGGCGTTATAGTTCATTTGCATAACTAGAACAGCTGTCTTTAAAAAAAAAAAAAAAAAAATTGTAGTAGTTGTCAGGTTTGTCTCACCGAGGGGGGGTGTGGGCGCCATTTTCCCAAAGGAAACAATAGAAACAGAACTAATCTGTTCGAATCTCACTGCCACTATCATACCACTTTTAACATTTTAAGATTCTAAACGTATAAAAAGAAGCTACCTACTTACAGAGGGCGTTTACTGATTGGGACTTGGAGGCGTGTCTCTTCACGTACAGACTTGCCATCATATAATCACAAAAAAGATAAGTCAGACACTTTATATGCCGACGCAACGGCGATTAAAAAAAGTTCACCGCTCATATCGAAACACTCAAGTGTAATTATGAAGGTGATGAAACACTTTAACTTGTAATATTGCATGGGCAAAAAAAAGGCAAATAAAAAGCAAAGCCAACACTAAAGTGAGACGATGTCCCTCGTGCGAGCAGGCGTGCTGCTGACCATCGTGGTGGCCCCCGGATCGCAGAGACCAGGGTACCTCCTCATCCTCAACGCCAAGGACCTGTCGGAGATCGCTCGGGCCGAGGTGGAGTGCACCATCCCGGTCACCTTCCACGGAATGTACAAGCCCTGATGGCCGACATTTTGTCACTCATTCAAAATAAAAGCTCTCTCTGGATACACGAGTGTGGGTTTTAATCCGAGGAGAACCATGTGCCAGAAGGATTTGCTTCCCGTCGAGTCAGACAAGTCTATAATCCGACATTGTCGGGATATTTGTGGAGATTAAATATGTCACCATAGAAAATGGGAATTAGCGGGCAGTGTTTTAAAGACGGATTTATTAGGCAACTCTGAGATCTAGAGTCAAAGTGCCTCTGTGTTGCAGTGCAGAAAATCTGATTAAATGCGTCGAGTTTTAATCCGGAGGGGGGAAAAAAAAAAGAATGTTGCAATCAAGATAGACGGGAGGTCACTGAATGCAACACGGACTTCAAGTGACGCAAATTGTCATCTGATGTGCTCATTATATGTAATTATTCAGCCATATAAATATTAAATACATACAATAGGGCTGCAATTAACGACTATTTTAATAATGTCTTGATTAAAATAGGAATCGCAAAAAATCTGACAAAAAAGATGTTTTAATTTCCATCCTTCTATGGCATTATTTCAAACTGACAGTCCAGAAAATGCCTAAACAGTATTTCGATTACTGGTTTGGTCAGCAACATGTCACAAAATGTTGCTCATTATTTTCCAAAGTACTGTAAAAGAAAATGTTTGATTTTCTTAACTTCTATATAATGGGTCACAACTTTGCGACAATAGGAAAATGTGGTTCAAAAGAAGACAAGAGTTGCGAACCACTGATTTAAACGAGAACGGAGAATGTGAACATTAATATTTGTATCAAAGTCTACCGCCTCGTTTTTTTTTTTTATGATGTCAATTTTCTTCTACTCTAGGATGCTTTGAAGAGTGATCAGATGAATTTCCAACTCCATATTTGCCATGAAAATGAACTTAATTTAAGTTGAGCTTCCTTTGGACATGATTAGAGGAAGTATTAATAATAGGAATCATACCCAAGGATGGTCTTTCAAAATTTATTGTATTTTTTTCCCTTTACACACGAAGGCTGTTTCGCCCTTGTTCCAAACAAAACAACACAAACATAAGAAATACAAACAAGATCACAGGAAACAATGTTCGGACTGGTTTTAAAAATATTGCAAAAAAACCCCAAAAAAAACGTGATGTAAAAACTATTTTCATAACTCACACAAATGGGGTTTGAACAGAGGTTTGCTCGGCGAGGCGTCCCTGTTCTCCCAACTACGCCAAATGCGACAAAAATAATAGTTCATAAGAAAATGTCACACTACCGCCACGATAATCTGCTGCAACCAAAGCAAAGTGAATCTTGTGAATTATACATTGTGACTGGACTAAAGCAAACCTCTTGTCAGTGTACTAGTGAGTGCTAAAGGTGGAAAAAAAAATACGAAGTGTTGATAGTGCAAGGTTATTATAAGGTCTACATATATTAATAATATATATATATATATTTTTTTGTTTCTTTTACATATTGTTCTAAAGTGCAAATCAGCGGATCAGATGAAAAGTGTGCAAGCAAGTTGCGATCTGCCTGAGCCCTTTACATTGGCCGACCTCCTGCCGTATGTGCGCGCACGCAGCAAATTAGTTACGGAGAACCTATTTTTAATTTTACATTATACAGCGTTTTAAGATTTACTGTATTCTCTGTATTACTTTTCATGCCCTGCTAATTCTTCCCATTTCAGCAAATAGTGGCCGAGGGGGGTGGCGGGGGTTATTTACTCAACTGCAGACTGTATGTGGTCTTTTTTGGACTAACATTCCAACAATGTTACTCTACCTGAAGTGAAAGTGGAGCTTACGACAAAATCAAGAGGAGAAACGTATCAAGGAAAAACGCTAACAGCAGTTCCCACATCATGCGTGATTATCCTTCACTCGAAATTGTCCACACTTCATCTGAAGGGGAGCGAGTGCCTTGGTAGGTGCTGCTATTTTGGTTAGCAACAGAGTCCAACTGCACAGTCAATCATGCGTGTGAGAACTGACGTAAATAAGGTTGCCGTATTTTTCGGACTATAAATCCCACTTAAAATCCTTTCATTTTCTTAACAAAATGACAACGCGCCTTTTATTCCGATGCACCTTATATATGGATGTCAGCTTTTCAGTTGGTCGTCTTTAATTCCAATTCCTTCCCATTTACTTTCACATTCACCTTCTCATTCTCATCTAATCGCTAGCAGGCATCCTTGTTTTCGTTACGCCGGAACTAAAAACTACTTTCTGCTTCCGTGCCTAAGAATCGTGGGAAATGTAGCCCGACTTGCCGAAAGCTGCTAACGCCAGCTGAGCATTTTGTTCCCAATGTGACGACGCGGGGATAACGTCATTGCAGTCTGTGGGGCCGAGAGATAAACGACACAGCCGCCTTCTAAAACGTGCCGTGACCGAGCGAAAAAAGGAGCAGGCTCGGACAACGGGGAGCGTTGAAGTTGGTGTATCTGGTGAGCGTATCGATTTGTTTACAGCAGTTGAACCGTCAAGGAAGTTAGCTTTTCGGCAGCCAAAGTCATAACACAACCACCGGATTTGACTAGTGATGTTCAAACGTTTTTTTCCGAGCCCATTCTTCCTTCGAAGCAACCCGCGTGTAGTTGCACCCGGTTAGACCCGGTCTGAACCTAGCATAATAACGCTAAAGCTATCAAATAAGCATACACAGCGGTCACTGTATTACAATTTACAAGCGTCAAGTGAAAACGTGGACACAACATTGCGGGTTTTAGGGGTACACTGAAGACATTCTTGACACTTAAATTTAAATGAGGGACTGCTTATGTGCCTCAGTGAGCGCTCCTGTTTTGGTTAGCAACAGAGTCCAAATGCGCAGTTGACTCTTTGCGTGTCTAAAGTCCGTGTGAGTGAACTAGGGCTGCTCGATGATAAAAAAAATATGAATCATGATTATTTTGGTAATAATTGAAATCACGATTATTCAAACGATAATTTTTTGGGGGCGGTTGTACAAAACAAGAACATGTTTAAACGTAAAAAATATCAAGACAATTAAATTTCTTTGAAACACTATGCAAGTTCGCTTTGGACCAAACAAAACCTATCAAATTAGTGATTATAAAATAAAAAATGTGCAATTTCCTTGTGTAAACAAACGTAGTACGTTGGATATAAATGCATATTAATAATCATTTTTGGCGATTATGCCAACTTTGTAATCGTGTAATTGCAATTGACTTTCGATTAATTGCACAGCCCTAGAGTGAACAAATGTAATTACAATGACTTGCTGTTTTTTTTTTTTTTTTCCCGAATAAGGACATCTTATTGGTGGCCACTATTTGATGAAATATTGAGTATTGAATATAAGTGACGCGAGCCAAGGGGCTTTTACATAAAAGTGTTACATAAATTCATTTCAAATACATTTACACGGGCTCTCGCCTGTGAACAACACCCACACGTGCACACACATACGCGCACACCAGCCAATCAGAATGCATAAATATATAAAGTCAAGCGTTAATGCACCGAGACATTAGGCAACTGCTAATAAGGTGTGAGTTCTAGTGACACGCTTAAAGATTTTGGGTGAATAATTTAATAGTCAGGTGACCACTGAGTCCGGCTCAAGTGGCCACACACACACACACACACACACGAGCGCACGCGCACACACATCTTTGCTACAGCGTTGTCTGGAACGTTCTTAGCGACATGTGGGTGGGCGGGGTGTTTGAAAATGATTTTTCTCAAAGTGCAAGACGACCACCAACTTTGTTGATTTGAAGCTCCACCCACTGTTGTCGCGCGTGAGGTGAGCTGTCGGGGAGGGAGGGAGGAGGCGGGGCGTCAGTTGGTCTCGTAGGTCGAGAGCAGGGCGGCGTCGACGGGTTCCATGCAGGACGGGCAGGTGAAGGACCTCATGAGCCAGTCGTCTATGCAGTCCATGTGGTAGATGTGCATGCACGGCAGGAACCGCACCGGGTCGCCGTACACAAAATCCAGCATGCAGATCACACACCTGTAGAGGCCCCGCCCCAAAAAATGTTGACTGAGTGCCGCAACACAGTCTTCTGTGTGGACATGATTTTGACAAACTAATGTTATTGAAATGCATATATTTTTATGTTCCTCAAATTGAATGAACACAAATGCTTTTTCAGGGCATTTTGGACCTGATGAGCCAACACAAGGCGCCACATGTGCACGCGATGTCATAAACGAGTGACAACTCGTAATACGTACTCGCGGATCTTCTTCTCGGAGCCATCAGGGCCACCGTCGTACACGCCCTTGGGCAGGTGCTGGATCAGTCCGATGCGCTGGGCGATGCGGATCTGCTCCTCCTCCGTCAGCTGGGTGGCCAGACGGGCCTGGCTGGGCGTTGGATGGTACATGGGCATGTGCGCCTGCTCCTGATGGAGCAGAGACACACAAACACAAATATTTCCAGAACAGGTTTTTCACTTTTGTCTGCGACAGCAAAGTGGTCTGATGAGCCAAGTTTACGCGTGTTGACATTCTTGAAAAGTCTGTCGCACGGTGAAAGTGTGACTGCAAACAAAGCTGCATGTTGATTGCGCAATACTGAAGGTCACGTAATGTATGATATAACCCATTCATCCATGTTCTATAGCACTTATCCGCAATAGGGCTGCGGGTGGTCTACCCCAACTACTTTTTGAGCGAGGGGCGGCCAAGCATTTACACTCACATTCACATCCATGGACAAGTTAAGAGTCTTCAAGGAACTTAACATGCATGTTTTGGGAGGTTTGGAATAACAATGATCATGTTCACCATGTCTGAATTTCCACCATGTCATTATTTTGTGAATCAACTTACCTGATGAAATGTAAATTATAGCCAGCATTTGGTCTCACTTTCAAGCAGCTTAAGATGCTTCGCACATCCCTTTAACTCATTCATTCCCAATCCGAGGTCAACAGACCCCATTTTTGTGTGCTGGTTTCTGTTTGAGCTCCTCTCAGAAAAATCCCATCCGGCTAATTAGAAAGGGGTTTTACGCATCTATTTGTATAATTACTCTTTTGATGTTTCTCGCAAGCACGGCGGGTTAACATATCTTTGACCACCCAAAAAGTGTTGAAAGGTAGCTTGCTTTTCTATGTAGATACATCTCATGTAATTTTGAGGTATTTTAAATGAAGTTACATCCAATTTGTACAATGACAAAGAGGATGGTATGGTGACATTCAATCATTCTGAATTAATATCAATCAATCAAATTTTATTTATATAGCACTATTCATACAAACAAATGCAACTCAAAGTGCTGTGCAATAAAGCGATTTTAAAACTGGTGTAATGTGCTCCAGCATCCGTGCAGCTGAATTCTGGAGTAATCGTAAAGTGGATTAATTAATCAATTCATATAATTCATAAACTACAATTATGATTACTCATCTTGTGAAGTCACACTTTGTTGTGGTGTGTCGTTTATAACTCAGTCCACAGTCAGAACAAGAGTATCAATGATTCAAGTCCGAGTAGGTGTTTGTTAGTCACCTGGCTTACCCGGTATGGCGGAGGCGGCTCCAGATCTGGATCCGTCCCGTCCCCGAAGCTCGCCCTGTCCGACTGGGACTCATGAAGGAGAGAGATGTCATCCGACGTGGGCGACTTCAAACAGTTGCCCATTTTGTGCCGCTCCCAAATAGGAGATATTGTATTCAGTTTAATGCTACAACCGATAACCACGGCGGCGTTCTTATCGTTCTCTCGTGATGTCACACAAAACAAGAATTCACTGTAAAGTCTGCATGTTTGATGCAACTTTTGAGCGAAGCCGCCTCAGTTTTAGCTCATGTTTACTTCCCGTTGAAGCTCAAAACAAAGAACTCCTGCTAACGGCTAGCCAGCTAGCTTTGTTCACCAGCTGGGCGACTTCCTCGATCGGCGCCGCTCATTTCCTTGCTCCTACGGAATGTTGTACAATAAATAACTACGACGGAAGCAGCGCCGACAGTTCAACTAAACCGTCTCGAGCTCCGACAGTGGCGACATTTTCGTGTCTTATCCGCTACGAGTAACATTAAAATAGTTTTCAAGCTATCCTGTCTCGCTCAACGCGGACATGCTAAAGTGTCGTTTGGATATGACGTCAGAGCACCACTCTTTGCGCTGATTGGCTAGTTTCACCAGGTCCAAAACGATGACAAAATTCCCCCTCCCCCCTTTTTTACTTTAACACCTGTGTATACGTCATTGCCCAAAAAAGACACATAACTCGCGCATACGACTGGGCTATATTTTATTCTTATTTCTGATCGCTTTGCTTATTATTAATCATAACTAATATACTGGGTGATGTATTACAATCCTTTTCATGAGTGGTGTTTACATCTCGTGAGGTACGAGGCGTTCACGGTACTCGGACATAGTTTAATTTTGAGGAATAGTTGGATTGTTTCCTGTTTTAGCGCTACAATAAACGTTTGTGCAGGCAGAGCAATTGCAGAGCTGTTGGTGCAACATTACCAATGTTTAACAATTTAATGTTTTGAATACTTTCCTGTTGTGCAGGGCCCAATAAATACACAGTCAATAACAGTGTGTGGACTTCAGGACACATTTATTTGTATATACAGCTATTATACATGTAAAAACCAGGAGTTATTTGCATTTCCATTTTCTTTGCAGGAACTCATGAAACAAAACTCAATTTTTGTTTCTTGGTTTGTTTGTTTGTTTTTGTTTCGTGATTGTCACAGATTAGGCTTTGGTGGGCAATTAAAACAAACAAACCATTAGCGACCATTAAAAATAACGCTTTTACTTGTAAAGCTCACCAGCTTTTATTGATTTATTTATTTCCTCTAAAATATTACAAATAGTCTCTGTACATTATTAATAAGTAGTAGAGTAACATTTAAGTAAATGGTTAAGGATGTGTCTACTGTTTTTCTACAGTCATTGTCTGCAGTGCTTTCTATTTGGAATATTCACAAGAAAGACAATGGTAAATAAATACGATGTGTCGACGATGTTCCTGATAGATTACATTGCTCCCATTTGTAAAGGGTGTTGACTGGAAACAAAAATCAACAGGAATGACACAAGAAAGATTTTAAAGGTTCATTTAGCTGGTTGAAATAACAAGCATTTTTTTCCTATTATTCTACAAGTGCAGTCTTATCTCACAAGTTATGAATTAAAGTGAAAAGGAAAAAAATTACACCCCTCTCATGCAGATCTATTCATATTGTAAAAAAAAAAAAATCAATCTGAAATTGTTGCTCATAATATGGAAAAGTAGTGTCAGCTCCTTTGCACAGATGCTGTAATGTGAGGAAAATGTAGTTACATATTCACACTAAGCCTGAACACTGCAACACAAAATCATCTTATGGTTTCGATTGATTCATTCATAGTATAGTACTGTGCAAAAGTCAATGGCACGCCATTAGCGTTGCTGTTTACTTGTTTGTGTGTACAATGTCATAGGACTGAGCACAGACTTCCACCAGCAACAAAAGTGAGCATCATGGTGAACAAATGGGAGGTGCCAGTCTGAGTCTTGCGGGTGGACTGTTCCATTGATGCTATGAAATGTGTAAAAAAAAAAAAAAAAGCGAGGAAGAAAAAAAGTAGCATTTGGACCTTCATCCGAAGCCTTGCCATAATGTTATGTTTTTTTCCATGACTTGTGCACCAAGCCAATAAAAAGCCATGTGTCACTGTGTTGAAGCTCATTACATGTTGTGCTATTTAGACTTTTGCACAGTCCTGCATTTTTAAGCGGGCTACACACATATTGACAATCGGGCTGCATTCGAGCCTTTTGCCCATCTACCTTTTCAATCAAAGTCAGCAAAGGCCTGGTGGTGGGTGGGGGTGGAGGGTGGCGGGGGATATCACGTTTATTTAGATTGTTGAAATCACGATTCATAAATACGATTATGCTTTGATTTGATTTGGATTTTTTTTTTTAAAGCTGATTCCCACTCACGTGACAGCAGCCATTTGAAAATAACGTGTAAGATTATATACAGATATGTAAAGGCAAATTACAACTTTTGTAAGATTCGGTACAACCCGGGGTTGACAGGTATGCATATTATAGAAAGAATTTCCATTCACATTTTTGGCAATGTTTCCAAGGACCTATGTTTTGGAATGTGTGAGAAAGACGAGTACCCGGTGAGAACATGCAAACGCCACACAGGAAGGCCAGGATTCGAACTCTGTAACTCAGAACCGTGAGGCAGGTGGGCTTTGCCACTCGGGACCGTACTGCAGCTCACAAGTCATTTGCCACAATAAAAATAACAAGGAGACGAGTTTCTGACCGCAATGTAAAGTAGTTCTATGAAATGCTAACAGTTCATTTCCTAACACTTTTATGTCTTCTTTTTATTTCTCTGCAGTCCGGGTGCCCTGTGGCACAGTGCTGCCTCTCGCAGGTCAGACTTGGTACTACGACAGTCATCTTAAGTACAATGAACCCCCCACTATTTGCAGGGGAAAGGGAGTAAGAGGTTTACAGTACAAGGTACTGCAATGCCCTATAAATGCCACAAGATGGCTGAGATGGACTACTTTTGTCTTAAGTGGTGCTCCTCAACTCACTCCAAAAGGCCCTTGGCACCCAGATGCCACCAGATGGCACCAAAGCAACACTGCTATTGCTTTGACCAGAGCACAAAACAACAAATAGGTGACTATTTCATTTAATAACAGGATAGGTTCGCCACGGAATTTGCAAGTAGCACAAGATTTTTTTTTTTTTTTTTTTTTAACTTGACATGCCGGGTCCCTCAAGTTGTAAAAATTGTTTATGTTGAACATCAGTATGTGTGTACCCCGCTTTTCTCTCGTCATCGTGTGGCTGTTTCCAATGAAGTACCGTTCCTCAATCATCAAGTAAAAGGCAGGATGTAGACCTTTGTTTTTTGTTTGAATAGTAAGCGTTTAGTGTGAATTGGCAAGGACGGTTCCAGGAAGAAGTGTTCTTTGCTGCCGTCGGCTTGAGTTGGACAATCATGACGGTGTCGAATGCAGCAAAGAGTCGCTGTGTCTTTGTCCCTAGCACCGGTCGTCCTCCTCTGTGTCGCTGAGCGGATCGCAGCCCGCCACCGAGGCCGTCTGCGCCAGACGCTTGCGAAAGTGTCCGTTGGGGACCTGCCAGCCGGTCCGCAAGCGCGGGCGGGCCGAACTGACGGTGTTCGAGCGTCCCAGGCTGCAGGCCACGGCCGCCTCGAAGGTCAACGTCTCCATGGGGCCGGTGGGATCGGGGCTGTGGTCCTCCTCCTGCGAGGCCAGGAAGGGCTCGGAGGGGTAGCGGCGCAGCGGCGACGGGTGTCGGCCCGCCTCGCCCCCTCGTTCGCCACCGGCCGCATCCTGGTCCAGCCTGGCCGTCACCGTCTCGTCGTCCTCGCCGACGGAGGGGTCGGCGCGACACACGAGCGGCGAGTAGGAGATGTGAGGACGAGAGCGCGTCGGGGTCTGCGATGAAGGCCGTCGGACACTGGGGGTGCTGGACTCCGATGTGGAGGGCACGGGACTGTCTGAGCTGTTACCCTAAGGGCAGAGCCGACAACTATCAGTCAGTCGTGCTCAAAGTGTTTCATGTAAATCCTCCATATTTTGTGTGCTAACTGGGATTTATATTGCTATGTTCTGAGCTCTGACTGCATTGTTTGAACAAGTTGACAACATTAAATGTCTTATAAAACCCAAGAACAATTTTGAGCCGTGATTAAACTCGAAAGGAGTAACAGGCTGGTCCATAAAATGTTCCCCATTACCGTAATACTGATCAATCAGTTCATGATTCAATCAGGGCTTTGAATAGACCCCTTAAAGTGGAGGTCAACCCCAAATTTTTCTCCACAATAAAGTCCCACTAGTTGAAACACGGCATTCTGATTGATATTGTGTTTGTGCAATATGAGTTAAGTAGTAAAATCCACGCGTTTTTGTCCATCTCGGGGCGGCCATTTTGTCACTTGCTGTCAACTAAAAATGACATCGCAGTTGCGCAGGGCTCAGGTAACAGCCAATCACGGCTCACCTGTTCTCTGAAGCTGAGCCATGTTTGGTCGTTACTGCAATCATCAACGCTTACCTTTGGGCCATGTTCTTAACAATACAATTGTATTTTGTACCTGTTTGTCTCGGGTGCGTGTCCTCTCCATGCTTGAGGAGCGCGACGGCTGCAAGCTGCGCTCCTCCGAGTTGCAGCGGGACACATCCGGAGAGAGAAGGTGGCAACGCTCCTTGGATCGGCCTCGGTCCCGCTCGCCCTGCTGCCAGTGCTCGGACCGAGACACTGGTCAGACAGAAAGAGATGATGAGGATGATGATGATGGGGCTCCCCGGTTTACGACGGTTCCAATATCTTGCTAGCATAGGGACAAAACCTCATACTGGTCAATTTAATATTTTTTCACCACATAATTTGCACAGTAAACCTACCGTAGTTTGAAACTCTCACCCTGTCTTCAATCATTCATTTCAAACAACGCTAACCTGAGTTTAAAATTCCCGCCCGAGCTCGAAAACTACAATGTCCTCGTTTTAGGATTGTTCGACGACTCTGACATGCACCAACTAACTAATTTGCTGTTTTTTTAGGTTAGTGAGACCACAATGCATTTCGACTACAAATTCACATTTCGTTTCTGTAAGAAAGGAACTCCTTCACAAACCGAGGGCCCCTTGTATTAAGAAATATGACATCGATGGAGGAAATGTGACTTGTTGACAGACCCGCAGCCTTGTAGCTCTTGTGACGGGGTCGATAAAAGCGCTCGGGACTTTTCTCTTCCTGCCAAAGGCCGTTGACTTGTTGGTCCGACACGGTGGAGGCGGAACGCTTCATCGATTCGCCGGCAGCCTCTGTCTGTAAAAACAAAAACAAAAAACATGAAAAACACCCACATTACATTCCGATCATTAAAGTTAGACGCTTTCATCTGCATGCTTCAGTAAGAAAGGCTGAGCCTCTGGCTTCATGTACCTTTTCAAATGTTAAATTGAAGTCATTTTAAAGAACCCTAAAGCAGTGGTATAGAACATAGTTACTGAAACAGAGCAAATGATTATTTGAAAGTAGATTGTAACAGGCTAAATCTAATCACCAGTCAGCAAATAATGAAGGAAAATGATAAAAAAAAAAAAAAAAAATTTACCCCCCCGCCATCACTAAACAAACTACTTATGTACTGAGTCAGGAATCACTTGATTGTTGTTTTTTTGGGGAATAATAAACAGTTATATAATCACTCCAAATTACAGTATTGTTTGTTCTTTGTCGCAGGATGAAATTCATCACATTTATTTGACAAAAAAGTTTTTCAAAAAAATTGTTCTTCATCATCATAAATACAAATCTTATTTAAAAAGTTTTGTTTTTTTTAAATATGTGCAACATTGAAATAAATATTACAGGGTATTATATTATTTTATTTTTTCACAATACATCACAATTATCAGTCACAATTTTTGGTTTTAACATTTAACAGATACAAATTTTCATTATTTTTTTACTTTGCCGCAGCAAAATAGGTTATTGGATTATTATGTATTATGCTATATGAATAGCAAAGGAAGAAAAAAAGAGAGGAAAATATGCAATTTATGTTCATATTACTGTGGTGTTCCAGATTACTGTCCCGTACAGCTGTGGTGAAAGAAACATTTTGATATTTATGCACATAATAAATCAGATTTGAGTTTATCACAATACAAGAGATGAAATTACGCAACAGAAAAACAGAAGTACTCTCCCAAAAAAAGAAATGATGTTTACTTATAACAAACTAGTCAAATACCTTTTTGATTTGAAAGGATGAACAAATTTGTTTCAGGCCTTCTATCCTTTAATACATGAAACATTCCAAAAGCATTCCAAACATCCAAAGGTACCATGCAGCCTCTTCCTGACTGGAGGAAAGCAGTGACCCACAACGTTTCTGCCAAATTTACCCATCATCAAATTTCCACAGCATCAAAGTCCAAAAAGCACATCTTGGTGTGGCCCATGAGGGCAAAAAAAAAAAAAAAGAACCGCCACCCATGCAGCCGCTGGCAAAAGTCCAGGCTGTGCACACACAGGAGACCGTGTCATGCAGGAAATTTGTACCTGCAACTCTACAGCCAGGCGCGGCACGGAGGAGGCCCGCACACACAGGCCCCTCCCCCAACGGCACTCGCCCACCTGGGTGAGCAGAGACAGAGGAGGAGGACCGCCTTGATCATCCATTGAGCCACTATCACCAGCGCCATAGTCGCGCCCGGGAACAGACCAGTTAACAACAGGAGGGGTGATGCGTCACAGCGAAATATGGGATCCATATTTAAGCTTGAAAGGACGTGCGGTCATGCATGTTCACATATTGAGAGTCTCTCTCTCTCTCTCACACACACACACACACACACAAAAGGACATCTGTCTCCAAGGGCCGACAGGCGCCACCAGCCACTAAACCGGACAGTTTGGAGACAACGAACATTAACAACGGGCTGGCTCCCCCCCCCCCCCCCACCTAGAAGACCACATTAATGTTCTGCAACGGCATAAGAAAGTAGTCTGAAATTAATGCAAGCAGTGAAAAGGAATTGCATGTGTGTAGGGCTTTCTGTGATGGAAACGATGGTCAAAAGAATTGGGAAACATTGGAAGTAACAATGAAAGAAGATAATGGAATGCGATAACAGTTTACAATTTTCGGGGATGACCATACGTGTCCCTGGTTTTTGTCATGGTACACTGGAACCTCCAAAGTTCAACAAAGTCCGTTCCAATATACCGATATTTTTTTCTGACAAACATTTGGCTATTCATGTAAATGTTTTATAAGATTAAAATGTGACTAAAACTAATTAGTCTAATTAATTGGTGCGGAATCCAAAATTGATCTCCCTTTTTTCAAGTCAAGTTTCTGAGCTATAGGATCACAGTTTTCCTAAAAAATGTGAAAAAATTGTGTAGGTATGTAAATAAAACACTAAGATGGAATAGTTACAGGCTTTGAAAAAAACTTTTAAAAAAAACTGCATTAAACCAAATACAACTTACAACGGTCTGCCCATGGTTACAAAGTAAGAGAAAAACCAGCAGTAATCCGCTTAATTCTTACTATGCTATCTTTCTATTCGCAGATATTGATAGTAATGACCTATTGGGAGCTGCACACACCTCTCACCACACAGTCTCAATTGAGACTGCACAAACAAGTTGCCACGTAGTTGTAGGTGAGTCCAATTTGAACCGGTTCCCCTTACAACAGAATTTTTTCCTCATCTGGAGGGTAAACTGGGGAGAAAAAAACTTGACGTGCTAGAAAACAACTGAGTGCAAATTTGGAATCAGCATGACGATTTTAGTTTTAATCATCATAAAAATCTAACACAACAGACTTTTTCCCCCCAAATTGTTCCCCAGTGCAATGCATCTTCAATTGAGTTCTATATTTTTGCACACACATTAGGGTCTCTGTTTCCATGACCGACATAAATGTGGCTCGTTGGGTGGCATATCTCTGCATTGTGATGGTTTAGACGCGACACTGGACGAGTGCAGGCTGTCAAATCTGCCAGAGGGAGTGTTGCGCCGCTGAGGTAGTGGTCACAGCCGACTTCAACCAATCAAAGCGGCTCCTTTGATTTCCCTTAAATGCAGCATGCTAGTTGCGCAGAGAGTCTCGACATGGCAGAAGCACAACCGGAGACCGTCCCCTATCCTCGATCTGTGCACGATGGCATTTTGTTTTTACTTTTAGGACATATTTCCCATTGAGCGCAAACTCAAGATCGTTTAACTTTGGAGGCTCCATTGAAGTGTAAGTGACAGTCATAACGTGTACGAAAAGTTGCTCTTTGCCTACCAGGTTCTGTTGCTGACCAGCATCCGTGTCTGAGCTCATGGACTGCAGAAATAGCTCCTGTGGTGAAATAGGACTCAAGGCCACAAAACCTCCACGTGTCCTGTGCGGTGATTGGACACATAAGAAACCATGAAAAAACGTAAAAAGACGCACGCCCGCAAACAAGGTAGAAATAAACCGACAGGGCGGATCCAGCGCTGTGGGCCATCATGGGCAGAGGCTGCGTGTTGGACAGAATGTCCTCAGGTAGCGTGGCCGCGTCCAGACGTTTGAAGATCAGGTTGCTTTTCTGATTTTAAACACAGTACGTCCATTTTGATTTGTATTTGATTTTGAAACGAAGTTTTAAAAGGCAAAATCTCGTCGGTCCGACCTGAGCTTCCAGCTGTTGCCGCAGCTTCTTGGCCTTGTTCTGTTTGAAGTAGTCCATGATCATCATGGAGGCGTAAATCTTCCCCACCGTCATGTCCGTGTCTGCACACGTGACTCATGTCAGCGCTAACGCTAATGCTAACGCGGCTGCTGGACCATCAACGATTGGACCCCCACCTTTGTTGATGGGCACCAGGAGGTCCAAGTTCTTCTGCGGCAGGTAGGGCCAGATGATACTGATCTCCTTTTGAAGTTCGGCATCCAAGGCGATGCGGTCCTCGCCACCTGTGACACATGCGCTCACAAGGTTTTACCTCCGCTGCGAGGGAGGGGACCGTAAGCGTAAACAAAAGGACGGCGGTGTGCTCTGACTTACGCGGCATTTGTTGTGTGTCATGACGATAACTAATTATTGAGAGTTACTTGGAACATGACATGCAAGAATAATCATGGATGATGAGGCACATGCTGCTTCACCAAGAGATTATTATTTACATGATGAACTATTTTAAATATTTTCAACATTTTTTTTTTAACCTCACCTATGAATGACCTTGCCTATCTGTCCGCATAAAAATCAAATGCGGCCCTTGAACACTAAAGTTTGCCCACCCGTGGGACTAGACGCACACAAACCTAACACAAACGCATCTGATCCTCACCGCGGGCTATTTTGATGTCCAGCGCCGTGCGTATGAGTGACATGAGCGTGGAGGTGAAGTGCACCGTCATGTCCTCGTCCACCGGCATGTTCATCAGCACCAGCCTCTGTGAGACCAAAAAAAAAAAAAAAAAAACGGGAGTGAGTGGCATTTTACACACTTAGTTTCTTAAAACTCTTCACATTCCCTTTAAAAAGAGTTCGCTCTTGTTACCTTATAGGCAATCTTGGCAGGGCATTTTTTGCCCAGGCCCAGTGGAGGAGACATGTGTGTTAACATCTCATACATGGCGGTGTAGTGGATGCGTCCACTTCATAGTGCAATTAAGCAGGAAGGAGAAGAGGAAAAACAAAATAGGAGAAAAGTTTATTTTTAGCGACCTTGTTTTGAACTGAGAGGCATAAGCGTTCTCTTTGGTTTTGGAAATTACTGACTTCCCCTTTAAATAATAGCAGTGTTTAAATAATCTCCTGTATTTGTCCTTTGATTAAACTCCCACTACACTGGAAGCAATACATTATCTCACCATGCCAGACGATCATATTCTCCCCAGATTCTGACAAACTCGTCCAGGTGATGCGGTCCGAGGATTGAGGAGTCTCGCGTCAGGTACTCAAAGTTATCCATAATGACAGCCACGAAGAGATTTAACATCTACAAGCAACAAAGCGCATTAAATCTGAATACAAACATCATCATCTTTCTATAGTTTGACTTCTGACCAGAAAGGAGCTGAAGAAGATGAAGGAGACAAAGTAACAGTAAGCGAAGTCTGTGCCGCAGCCTCCCTCGTGGTCCGGGGACAAGGTGAATGGGGCGATGGAGGGGTCGGGCTCGCACTCCTGACCCGACAGACAGGAAAGCATGATCTCCTGCCAGGACTCCCCCGTTGCACTCCTGATGGTGTTAAAAAACAGCCAGCGGCTCATTTGCAGAACATTAAGCCGCACAGTGAAACATCAAGACGAGCGAACGCTGCGTGAGGCCCACCTGAAAAGCAGCATAAGGGCGCCGAAAAAGGTCTTGAAGTTGTTATGCTGATTGATGTGGCTCTCGTCATTCAGCTTGATGTTTCCGAACACCTGTGGAAAGACGGTACCAATATTACATCACCAGAAACATCAGAATACAGCGGAACCGCCAAAGGCGAACACTATCTGCTTTGTAATCCCATAGGAAATTATGTTATTTGTTGGTTTTTTTTTTGTGTCAACCTTTACTAATTTATTCACTTTTTTATGTACAGACGCTGATTTAAAGAGGGAAGTCAACCCAAACATATTTTTTTTCAAGAATATGTTCTACGCAGGCCCACTAGTTGAAAAACGGCATTCTGATTGTGGAGTATGAGTTAAGCATTAAAATCCACATGTTTTTATCCATCTCAATGGGCAGCCATTTTGCCACGGTTGAAAATGACATCACAGCTGCTCAGGGCTCAGGTAACCACCAATCATGGCTCAGCTTCAGAAAACAGGTGAGCCATGATTGGTTGTTTTCAGTTGAGAGCAAGTGACAAAATGGCCGCCGCCTGAGATGGACAAAAACAAGTGGATTTCGCTGCTTAACTCATATTCCACAAACGCAATTTTAAGAATGCCGTGTTTAGACCTAGTGGGGCTGCATAAAACATATTATTGTAAAGAATTTTTTTGGGTTGACTTCCACTTTAAGCTACATGATATTTAGGTTAGCATCTGCCGGGTAAAATGAATTTGTCTTAAATGATATTCGATAAAGAGTAATAGTCATAGAATAGTGTAGCACAAGCTGCTCACAAGATTTACTGACGTCACACATGATGATGGTTTGAACTGCAGATATTTGAAATTTTAGGCATTACTTTTTCCCGACAACTTTAGTCAAACCCAAATTGTTCCACTTTGGAGGTTCCACCGTGGAGAGCCGACTAGAAACCTTACCTGCATTCCGATGATGGCGTAAATGAAGAAAAGCATGGCGATGAGCAGGCAGACGTAAGGAAGTGCCTGTTGGAAGCAAAGGCTAGAAATGATCAGAATGTCAACTTTATATTGAACTCAAAGTTGGTGTTGTTGTTTTTTAATACAAAGTGGGCTTTTTAATGGTATGTCATGTGACTGTCTCCTCTGCTATTGTCAGTGTTCTACCATTTCCCAGTCGATTTCTGCTGGGCGGAGTCTCTGCTGCGCACCCGTTTTTTTACTTGTCAATTAGTAGAATATTTAGGTACAGCAGAAGCAAAAGGATGGCGCCGGTTTATTGAATTGTATTGCTATTAGTTGTACTTCATGCTAATCCGATGGCATACACAAGGACCTTTTGTGTGTTTTGCTAGTTCTCATTTTTTTCAAATCTTCTGTAGATTACATTCCATTTTGTTAGTTCGTTCCTGGTATCGTCCACCACCTTTTTAGCTTAGCAGTGTTCGTTAGTATTAGTTTCACTCACTGTGAGTGAAAGTCAGTTTATGGGAACCATTACACTCTCGCCAGTCCCCTAAAAATCAAGGTTGAAGAAGCAAAACATGCAGACAGATGAAAATAAATACGCTTCTTGGGGGAAGTAAAGATTTCCAACCTTGAAAGACTGTACAAAAGTCCAGAGAAGAATGCGAATGGTGTAACCCTGCCTCAGCAGCTTGATCAAGCGGGCCGTTCGGAAGAGTTTTAGGAAGCTCATGTTGATGGTGTTCATCGACTGGACCGGAGAAGAGGGAGCACGTCGTAGTTGTTATGATCAATTCTGCCTTTACAATAACAGCATAACATATTCGGAGTGTTTCGGTTTCACCTGTAAATCCACAACAATCTCAGTGATGCTGCCAAGCACTGTGATGAAGTCGAAAATATTCCACGTAT
Organism: Filicampus tigris; assembly: GCF_054856515.1. NCBI lineage: Eukaryota > Metazoa > Chordata > Actinopteri > Syngnathiformes > Syngnathidae > Filicampus > Filicampus tigris. The sequence continues at coordinate 18,419,465 of NC_141226.1, read as the reverse complement.
CTCTGAAATAATTCTGCCGGAAATAAAACGGCATCGGTATTACACACGAATACTTTGCATTTCTTATTAGTCCAGTGAGAAATGTTTGTGGCTTAGCGAGTCTTTCCTCACCACAAAACCAAACGCCATGATTTTGAGTATGCACTCCAGGGAGAAGAGGACTGTGAATGCTGTGTTGAGGTGCTTCAGGACTGTGTCATAGGCCGTGGGGGCCGAGTGGTACTGAAAAAACAGACAAAAATGATAAAGATGAATTATTAGGAAAGGTTCATCATGGCAAACGACATCATCAAATTAACACAAGGGCGATGTTCGGACACATTTATACAATTAGAATTTACGTCACGAGAGTAACAACATACACCATAAGACACTATGTAATATACATCCTTGATTACTACTATAATATTTTAATAGGCGTATTATTGTGTATGAATGTATGCGGGAGGTAAAAAAAAAGTACATTTGTACAAATAAAAGCCCCCGCTTGAATAAATTGATGTTCTATATCTTGAGTCATTGATTCCCATTTGTAAAAAGTCAATTTTATTCACTCATTTGCACATAACTGGTGCACCACTGTAATAATACTGTTATTTTATAACAGTGTATATAACATTTTATTTTTATTTTTTTATTTATTAATGTATTTAGAAAAAAGTATGTAATTTTGAAATAATTATTTTCATGAAAATGCATTTGCACCAATAAATGGCTTCCATCTAATCATGCGTTGTGGCAAATCTTAAGTTGCTAAACAATTTATTTCACAATCGTCAATTTTATGATATGTTATGATTATAATGCACACATGCAAATGTACAGATTTTGATTCAGCATATATCTAAATCAATTATACAATATAGATTTTACTCAATCATTTGCTAATGTTTACAAATTATAATAAAAACCATCAACATATACTGGTATAATTTTACAATCAGAATGTATAGTACAATGGAAAATAATTGAATTGTGCTGTTATAAACAGCATTACAACACATTAAGTATCATTAAATATTTGTAAAAAAAAAAAAATAGGAAAATCAATTATTTCTACTGGTACTCTCATCAATTTAGTTGGAGTAAAGTTCTGTGTAATTTTTACCTTCATCATGAGGACCACAGTGTTGAGGGCGATCATCACCAGCACGGTGTACTCGAAAGAGGGCGACGCAACAAAGTGCCACAACTTGTACTGGAAGGTTTGCCTGTTCTGGGGCATGTAGCGCGTCATGGGCTTGGCACTGATGGTAAAGTCAATGCAGGCCCTCTGAAAGAGACCAAAATGTAATTCATTCTTCAAGCCTTAAGTGTGATACACAGATACCAACAATCACTAATCATAATCCTGTTCAATATTCATGCTCACAAATCCACATACGGCGATCGGGTATGCATGGTGGAGTACACCACACACTTGGAGATTTTTTTTCTCACCTTTTAAAAATTTATCAAAATGTAACAAATGACGTGACAGGGCCGCACCTCATTCTTCTCCAGACTGCACTCCTGGATCATCTTGTCGCCCTGCTCCTGGAAGGTGATGATGATCAGAGCCACGAAGATGTTGACGAAGAAGAAGGGAAAGACCACAAAGTACACCACGTAGAAAACGGACATCTCCATGCGGTTGCCTCGACTGGGCCCCATGCTCTCCTCGGTCACGTCGGTGGAGTGCTGCAGTACCCTGTCGGTGAGACAACTACAACTTTGTTTTTTACTGGTCATTTGAATAGTTTGTGTCATTCGTGAAAAAGAAAGACACAGACTGAGGCCATCCCTCGCCGGTGGAGACGGTGAAGAGAGTGAGGAGGGCCCAGCAGACGTTGTCGTAGTGGAACTCGTGTCTCTTCCACTCTCTCCTCTTCACCTCCTTCTTGTCTCTGGTGTAATCGATGTAGTAGCCTCTGTGAGGCAAACACATACATACCGGTACATTCTTTAAAACTCATTCACTGCCAAAAACGTTTTTATATGTTTTTTTCACAGTCCAGCTAATCATTCCCAGGAACTTATTGATATTTTGTTCTGTTTTTGTTTTTCAAACTTAAGGGTAAAAGAGGGTTTGAAAATGTCTGGCAGTTAATGAGTTAATGTACAATCACCCGAGAGCCATTACCAGAGCTAGATCATGGAAAATCCCTTTAAAAATGTTAATGACGCTCAATACCGGTACAGTACGTGATAGCTGAGCAAGGCAATCCCAGACACCAATCCCAATATTTATCTCTGTCATTCCACAAATACGTTGCGTTAATCATCCATACATCATGTGCACCAGAGGAAAAATAAACAAAACACGGATGCGGTTGTTTATGAGTGGTGCTGTTTTGGTACGTGCACTTACTGGCACTCCTTCTCTGTGTTCATGGAGCTGTCGGTGCAGTAGAAGAACTTGCCCTTGAAAAGCTGCACGGCGATGACGGCAAAGATGAACATAAAGAGCTGGTACACGATGAGGATATTGAAGACATTTTTCAGGGACGTCACCACACAGTCAAACACGGCCTACAAAAAGAGAGAGGGGGGACAAGATGGTTGCTCAAGTTCATCTATAGTTTCAAAGAGACCATGTGCGCGGATGTTTACTTTGAGTTTAGGAAGCCTCTTGATGGTTTTGAGCGGCCGCAGGACTCTTAGAACGCGGAGGGACTTGATGGTCTTTATGTCTCGACCTTTGTTGTTTCTGTTCAAAACGTTGGAATGTGATGTTCAGGCTCAAGCTGGGGTAGTTTTGAACCAGTACACCACAACAAAACAGCAACATAAAATTCCAGAAAAAAAAAAAAAAAACATTTTCAAGACAATGAAGCACTATATGTTTGTGTAGTGACTGTTAGTTTGTGAGTGTCTACTGAATACCTACAAATTACGTCTAAATGATCAAATGCCCCAAAATGACTTAAATCTTGCATGTATTTATCATATGATTGGAGTCATAGTCGGCTTATTAAAAAAATTTAAAAAACTATCCATGATTTTAAGGCAAATATGACACATGTACAAATATCCAAAACATTTTTTTTTTTTAATTGGGGAAAATAAAATCTGCGAATAGGTGCATCTGCGGCTGCCAAACCATGACTACACGAGGGGCCCACTGTATTACAATTCAAAATGAAACTGAAGTTTAAAACTGAGACTGGGTGGAACTAGCAAGTGGTGAGCTCCCTGGAACATTAACTCAGATGCACATAACATTATGGAGCAACTGCATGTCTCACACATTTGAACAATTTCTTTAAATAAAAAAAAAAAAAAATGGAGTGTGGCCGGTGTGTATGGCTGTATGAGTCAGGCTCTGAAGTTCAATGAGATTTTGGGAGACCCAAAAAAAAAGTGCATTGATTTCAACATCAACAAAAAAAAAGGGCAAATCAAGGAACATGACAATGAACGTTTAGTGTGACATAATTAAATGTTTACCCCATCACATTCCTGGGTGCCCCCACAGAGACAAAATCCACAGGAACAACAGAGAACAAGGGGGCAGAGGCATAAGGAGAGAGACACTGTGAGCTGGAAGAGTCACAGCTATAAAGTCACAACAGAGAAATTAACAACGAAAGGCAAAACCGGTCAAAAGAGTTATTTGTTACACTGAGAGACAACAGAAATAATTACTGTAAAGTCATGACACAATACAATTAAACAGAAATATAGCTTCTTTTCCTATGTCATTGAGGCACACTACAGTGAAAAGTGATATATAACCAGAGTGCATGGCCATTGAAGACCGGCAGTGAGTCAACGTGTTAGTCACTGGCAGACAGGTGCTTATATGGTGACTCACGTCAGAGCGAAGGCAATGAGCGCTCCCACCACCACGATGAAGTCTAGGATGTTCCACATGTCTCTGAAGTAGGAGCCATCGTGCAGGATGAGGCCCTGGTCAATCATCTTCAATAGACACGCACGCAATTTGAGTCACGTCACGGTGAGGGTTTCACAGCAGCGAATGATGTTGTTGGGTGCCTACCTTGATGATCATTTCAAAGGTGAACACCCCGGTGAAGACATAATCAAAATAACGGAGGACCTGATTTAAAAAGCACAAAGACAGTCTTTATACAACGAATACCATTTATATATATTGCATCCAGTAAAAGCAGGAGTGTTTCCTAGCCCACCCGGGCCGTGGACTAGTGAGCGTCATGGGCAGCAGCGGAGGAAAGAACAGGCCTCAAAGAATACATCAAGTTGATGGCCCCTTAGTGAATGCCTCAGGCAAAACAAGCCCAGTAAGAAGAAGGAGCCAGATGGACTGTCATGCAAAGTCAAGCATCATGTACCACCAACTAATTGAGGGAGTGTCTGACACCGAAAAAACATACCATGGTGTAGATTAACAGGATCTTTTTGAAATCACTCTTTTAAACTGACAACAAATAATAAGCGTTCACAAGTAAACAGTCCAGGTGCAGGTATATATATTCATATATCATTTCACACAATTAGTAAAACTACGGACCTCAAGAATCTTTTTGTACCTTGTTTCTTTCCGAACTGGTGCATACGGGGTCCTCAGCGGCCAGTGCGATGCTGCTTGCCACAATCACAAGGAGGATTGTCATCTCGAAATAGCGTATATTGACAATGTAGTGGCATATCCTTCTGATCCTATGGACCAAAGATGGGTAGAACAAACAGTCGTGATTCACTTTGTGAAAGCAGTGGGACTTTTCATCATCTTACGGGTTTGAGGCCTTGAAAAGGAACATGCTGCCCGGAGCAACAGGTTTGGGAGCAATAGGAGGTTCCTCTTCCTCAGTGTCTTCCTCTCTGTCTCTCTGTTCAGAATGGTAGGCTTCCAGTTCTTTACTATTCACTACAAGTCAGAAAGTTTTAGTCTGAATTGGTGTGACAAAGATCTTTGTGTCCACCTGAGAACGTCTGAGACAACCTGTTATGGGCGTCAATTCCAGCAGCGGTTGAGCCGACATCTCGATGGCCACGCATCCATCTGGATTGGACTTGTTGCGGTGGAGGGAGCCTGCACGTTTCTCGGCTTCAAGGGTGCACACGGTGTACTCTGTGGCCTCCAGAGCCATCTCCGCTGGGACGGTTGGACAATCCAGAAGCCGCTCGCACTGAGGAGGCTCGGGAATGTCAGACATCCTGAGGCAAAAGACAAATACAAGATGGTATAGATATGATCAAAAGACCTCTTTTGAAAATCCTAGTGGCCAACTCCGGTCCTTGAGGATCCCTATCAAACTTGTTTGAGATGTATCCCTCCTCCAACACACCTGATTCAAATGATCAGCTCATCAGCAATCTCTTCAGAAGCCTGACAATGATCCCGATCAGTTGAATTAGGAGTGTTGGAAGAGGGAGACATCTAAAACACACTGGATAGCGGCCCTGGTAGACCAGAGTGGTACACCCCTCACTTACACTGTCAGAAATAGGTACAAAAAGATAATCTTGTCAAGAGAGTAAAGGGACATATTCCCAAAGGGAGTGCAGGTATCTTCCCTAAAAGATTTTCTTAATTGTAACCTTTTCCTGGGCTAAAAAGGTACAGGTATCTTACAAAGTGGGGGAAAAAATCCCAAGGGACCACAGATATCTTCCAAGGGAGTACATTTATATTTCCAAGGTAGTACAGGTAAATCCCCAAGGAAGTGGAAGTATGCTAAGGATGTACAGGTACTGTATCTTCCCAAGAGAGTCCAGGTACTGTCTCAAGGGATTACCGGTATCCTCCCGAGGTAGTGCAGGTTCTTCCCAAGGGACTAAAGGTGTATTCCCTATAGAAACTAATGGTGTCTTCCTAATGGAGTACAGTTTCTTACTAATAAAAATAGAAGTTAAAGGGAGTACCACCCCAGTAAGACCCTTTAAAGATAACCTTTTGTCTGACAGTCTACCTTCCATCTTCTCCAATATCTGCATACGGGTTGACAATACACATTCCAGAATCATCCTGGATCTGGCCTTCTGCCTCAGGTTTCTCCTCATGCTCCTCCCTCTCATCCAGTATTCTCCTCTCCTGACTGAGTGAGCGCTTGGCCAGAAGCGCATCATGTGGCGTCTGTGTGCAGTCCAGGCTCTTGGCCTCAGCACGAGCCTCACGGTGACGGTGGCGTCTGTGTCTGGCCCCTTCCTCTGGCCCCTGACCTGGTCTGAACTTGCGAGCCATCCTGTGTCGACCCCCGCCTGTAGTTCGGTGGTTAGTGCCACCAGTTTTCTCCTCAGAGAGGTTGACCAAAGGCTCGGCCACAGGGGGCTCAGGTATGGGGATAGTTATGGACATGGGCGGCTCAGGTAAGGGCATCCCAACAGACATGGGGGACTCGGACAGGTGGGCCGGGCTGGCTTCCGCGGACAGTGCAGGCGCATGGTGGGTACTGGGGGTTTCAACGGTGTCCTCGGCGGGGCTGCTGAAGAGCTCCTCCCTGCTAGCCATCTGGCGGCGTTTGCGCAGCTGATTGGCCCTCTGCTCCCAAACGGACATGTTGACTTTTCTCCGTCTCTCGCGGCGGTTGGCGAAGGCATTGGAGCTGTTGAGGGGCTGCTCATCCACGGCTGCCATCGCTCCGTCTGCGTCATCGGGGAAGGTAGGCCGACCTCGGTGAATGGCACGTTTCCTGTATAGGTAGGGTCTTCTTCTGCCACTAAAGAGTAACAATACACACATCATCAATATTTGGTGGCAAACAACCTAATTTTAAAGGACTAGTTTGACATTTTGGACATTTGAGTGAGAGCACCGATTCTTATGAAGTATCTACTGAAACTACAATGCTTGAACTTAATGTAGCTTAGCCAAGCAAAGCTTATACAGTACAGTTATAGAGAGAAACAGATAGCCAGCTTCTGCCTCAAAAGTTATTGTTAAGTGCTAGCTAATATGAAATGACTTCCTTAATTCACTATTGCCGAGTCCCTAAGCAAAACCAGAGTGGTGCTGTTTTGATTTTGACTGAATGAGTGAAGCCCCGCTAGTTGTTTCCCTGTGCGAAACTAACACACTTCAGAGCAAGTTCTACTTGTTACTTTTCACTGTCTAAATGCAAGCACATTCTCCAAAAGGTCAAACTACTGCTTCACTGGTGGAAAACAACATTCAGACTAATATTCAGGTAGCATACCAGATATGCAAGAAAACAAAAACCAAACAGAAAAAAAATGCTAGAACAACTGAAACTTGCCAGAAAAGATTAGGGCTTTTCTGTGACTCTAAAGGTGTAATGAGGAAAAATAGGTGAAATAGTCCAAGCTAAAGAAATAAAGGCATCCAAAAAAAGAAGAAAACATGAGGTTACCTGAGAGATAATAAGTGAAAAAACCCACAAGACCACAAAGGGGAAAGTGCAGGATTAACACAAAAGCATAGTGTCAAATCTAAAGAACAGAATCTCAACAAGTGTTTCAGGGAGACATTTCTAGAGAGGAAGACAGACGCATACTGTTTTACTTACTGTTATTCGGATTCTGTTGTTGTCCATGTAATAAATGAGTGATGGTTTGAAAACAAGACATTAGTTTTACAACATACACAGAACAGTGGCGACACAGTCCAAAATGTGACTTCCAAAAACGTTATGTGCAATGATAATGATATGCTTTCCACAGCAAATGTATGCACTATGAATATCGGCATATAATCATTACATCTAAATTAAAATGATCCCTCATTGGGGGGCTGTGGGGTGTCGGGAATTTCATTTTGGCCAGTGCCACTTTACAACAGGCATAAAACGAGACAACATGATGGAACAGCAAAACACATTAAAACACTGCAAAATTATCTATACAGTACATCCAACAAACAAGTGACACAATGAGAGCTTCTTAGCACACCCAGCACAAAATTGCTGGGTTGAAAATAACCCAATGTGGGTAAAAGAAAAAGAAAAACAAAACAATATGCCGTTTTAGGGGTGCAGACTATGTAGAAATATGTTGGGAGGTTGTTTGATTATTTTTGTATACTTTATTAGCTAAAAATGGGAAATATTTGAATTTTATATACACACACACACACATATATATATATACATATATATATATATATATATATATATATATATATATATATAGTATATTACATAAAACCTTAAATGTATCATTTTGAGCAGAATAAAAGCATGCAAATTTAATGCGCGCAGCCCTTGAGCAAGCCATGTCCATGCTTGGATGAGAGCCTGTTTAGGTTTTTTTTTTAATAAATATTTTAGGAAATGGGGACGAGCGTCATCGTGTTTTTCCGCTGTGACGCTGCAGTCATTAATGGGATATCAACCTTCCAAAATGTGTCTCCCATTAGCGCCTCACAGACTGACTAAATACTTGCAGTCTGACTCAAGTGGATCATGAGGCACCAGGTCAGTGCCAGGCTAAAAGTTCATGACCAATCTCAGAGCAAAAGAACAGAAACAATCTTCTGAGGTCATTACACATACCGTAATCACGTGACTATCCCTGAACCCTACTACATTCAATGACCATATTCTGTTAGAATTCACTGGGTTCTAGTGTTACATAGTGGTGTTCAACATATCAAATTAATAGGAAGGAAATATGCAAGCCAATTTTTTCATTAATTTTCTCATCCTGGCATGCTCATATGTTTATGCTAACCCTTAACTTACTCAGATATTAATCCATCTCTGCCCCTGGCATACCGTTGGTTGAAGAACTCTTCCTCTTCCTCTTCATCCTGGCAAAGCGAACAGGCACATTGTTTGATTTTCGTGACGCATTCGGTTGTATTTTGGGGGGGGGGGCAAGTGCCGTTCACAAGGGAAATTAAAGAACAGCGAAATGCGGCGATGCAGAGCTCAACGTCAAACCTTTGTCAGTTCCTGTGCATTGGCTAGATTATCCACAGCGATGGCCAAAAAGACATTGAGGAGTGTGTCTGACAGAAAGACGGTTAAGAACAAACGCCATTCATCTATTTGCATTAGAAATGTATACAGTATTTGACAGTTTTTTTCTGGCTATATCCCAGTTTAATAAATGTTTCTCTTTTGTAGTTTGTTGACCGAGTTATTTGCACAGCCCCGCAATTCCGAAGCGTGTTATTGCTTTTCTCAATGCAAACATTTAAACGCGACAGGAAAATTGGACTTTTCTCCTGCCAGAAAACCAAAGGTGAAGCAACCATGCGGCAAATATACCTCGGTATCGCTGGAAGATCGTAGCACCAATTACAGTATAGCAATGACGTCCTATGCGTCTCGCAGCCACTAGGGAGCATGTTTGCACAATAATCTGGTATCAAGAGAACAACACTTATTTTTGGGGCGATATTTGCATTTACTGTACAAAAAAAAAAAAAAAGAAAGAAAACAGAGACAATTTCCGGTTTCATTATGATGAAACAAGCGGGAACATTTTACCCAAGCTCATTTGTGTCAGGAAGGATACAGTTTCCAAACAGGGTGAGCACAATGAAGTAGATTGATGACCACATGCCGTACTGCACGCCTCCTTGCGAGCGAATCCCGTTGTACATCACTTCATTCCAGTCTTCACCCGTCAATATCTGCGAGTTGATAAGATGAGTATTTAGCTTGAATAAATACGAGAGCCGAATGGTCTCCCCACTATCTCTTTGTGCCGAGGCATTCATAGGTGACAACTTCAGGGTGTAGTCTGACATTTACCCAGTCAACCAAACATTCTTTTTATCATTTTCATTTTTGAAAAAAAATGACATTTGGACCATGAAAACTATTGAAAATATGTTGAAAAAGCAGCATAATTTACTCAGTGACCGCTTCATTAGGTACAAAGTCTAATGGCATTCAATGCAAGAGTTGTATCAAAAATTTTATATATATAGAGATAATGCCTCAAGATCTTCATTGAATGTTGGTGGTGTAAAGATACTTCGGTCATTTTTCATTTGTGGTAACACTGAAGAATCTATCAAGCAAAAAATAACCAACATGTATTGACAAATAAAACACATTTTGTCAGGTCGAGTTTTTGAATAGATGTCCCCTGTGCCTAATATTGTGACTGGCAAGTCTGGTGGATTTGCAAGAGGAGTTAGAAAAAACATAGCAATAAGTAAATATAACAGGATGTTAAAATGAAGCTCCAGTTGTGTTTGTGTCAGCTCTGACGTGGATTCGGTTCATGTTTATTATGTTGATGCTCGCATATGTGTGCATGGCCATGTGGGCGGGCAGCGGAGGCGAAGTGGGGACGGCGAGCGAGCGAGCGGAGTTTTTTTAATCTGCGCCCGGGGTGAGAAATCTCCCAGGGTGCAATGTGTCATGGAGGCAGAATGGAGGGAGGAGGAGGGGGGCCAAACCTGAAACACTGTCATGATCGCAGCTGGAAACGTGTCAAAGTTGGTGGGAGTGTAATCTTCAAAGATGAACCTAGAGGGGAGGGGAGATGGAGGATCAAAGCATGGGGTCAGATATGATCAAGAAGGAGGAAGATGCTCAGCTATTTTCGTTTCCTCTGTGCTACGCTGTCATGGGGAATGCAAAAAAAAAAAAAAAAAAAAAAAAAAAAAAAGTGTTCTTTTTTGGCGAAAAATTAATCAAGGGGCCACTCAGAGTGCGGTCACGTCCCGTCAAACGTTAAATTGATGAATCGCACTTGGAAAACTGAGCGACACCAACCGAATGTGTGATTGTTAGCGGCGAGTGAAGACGTCCTACCGTCCTCCGAAAAGTTGCATCCCCAGCAGAGCAAACACCACAATGAAGAGGAAGAGCAGGAAAAGCAGACTGATGATGGACTTCATGGAGCTCATGAGCGACACAACCAGGTTCCTGAGGGAAGCCCAGTATCTGACAAAGAGAAAATATAAACGCTACCATTAAAAGTACAAGTAAAAGAAGTTGAGTGGGGGTGCTGGTGTCCTGCTTACTTTGTAATCTTGAAAATCCTCAGAAGTCTCAGCGCCCTCAGCACGCTGATGCCAAATGACATACCTGGCCGGAAGAAGCCATAAACCACCTCGAAGATGCTGCCCACAATAACCTGCAAAAATCAGGAGGGCATGTCACTCCAGCTCGCTACGACTTTTTTTTTTTTTTTCAACAGTTGTGGTCGTTTGGCTGTGATATTCAAAGTACCGACTCCACTAAATCTGTCATTTAACGTTCATAAAATCCATCTAAATAACTGAAACGTAAGATATTTAAAGCGGGTCGATACACATAAATTAGCTGCAATGTTAGCATAGATTAGTGGTAGTTAATAGTGTTTTCAGCATTTACTTTTGATAACCGGCCCATACTCAAAAAGATTGGCCAAGTTACAGATGCGATTTGTGTTGGGTGAACTACATTAATTGACCGATTAAGTGTAATTTGGACAGCTTGGTGATGAACTGCTGTCTAATTGAGCCAAAATGCGAGTGAATCTTCATGAACGCTCATTTTTCAGAATAAATGGAATAATAAATGCTGGCTTTGTAGGCATCTGCGTTTGCAGTCGCATGCTGAGATTCGGGGCGCGATAGCTCACTCTGCCACTACTTGTTACAGTAACTAAATTACTGAAATCCATCCACACCATTGGGCCAGCAATAATTAATTCTGAGCTATAATTCTTGATCCTTGGTAAAAATGTTGATGAAAGAATGTCACAGATATGCTATGAGGACATCTAGGATCTTGAAAAAATGTCTCCTATAATTGTATGCATAATGTAATATCGTTAAAAATAATAATCGTTAAAAATCACTCACGCCACAGTCAAAGCAGTTGAAAGACGAATGGAAGTAGAGACGGAAACCCAAACCATACATCTTTAGGAACATCTCCGCTAGGAACAGCCCAAGGAACACAAACTCTGCATAGTCTGGGAGGGCGAAAATAAACAATCCATGAGATCAAAATTAGATGCCATCTGCCACCAAAGAAGTGGCGACCCACAGAGGAAGATGGTGAGCCAGTCGGGTTGGTTGTGGTGCACGATGGCCACGCAGATGGTGTTGAGAGCCACCAGGCTAAGCACCATCAGGTAGAACGTGTCCGTCTTCACCATGCGGCGGATGGAGATGCGCAACATGCGCTCTTTGCGCCGCAGGTAGGCGGCCGGACCGCGACGACCGCTGCGGAAGTTCATCCTGGAGCGGGACATGCCTGCCAGACAGAGATGGGGGAAGCGTTTAACTTCAGATATTTTGCGCAATGTAATTAAAGAAACGGAAAGTTAGAAAGCGAGTAAAAGGCTCACTGGCAGTGGACATGTCCGCGTACTTGTCATCGCCCGGGGCTCCTCGACGCGCGCCTGTCTTCTTGCTCGCTCTCTTCAGCACTTTTGACACGAAAACTCAAGTTTTCAATCATTCCATTTCAGAAAATAGACAAGACATTAGAGCAACGAAGGAACTATTAGGCTCTCTGTTCTTTGCAACGTAAGTGGAGTACAGACGTTACGAAAATCAGGCTATTCAACATTCACAATCACAAATCTTCAGGTCAACACAGAGTTAGGCTGAGCCGCAGATTCCTTGATTATAACATGGAATGATAGCTAGTCAGGAACCGAGGTGAAGCTGTCGCTGTTACATGTCACAAATAGAGGAGCAACATGTTTTGAGAGTTTTTGCGTAACTTGTCTCCCAAGTCACTCCCCACAACAAAAATCCCAAGGAGAAAAGTTTTTAACCACAATGTAGTTACCAGTTAAGATAACAGCAGCTTCTTCTTCTACTAACACGATTCGGTATGTATGTGGCTGGCTGGCTGGCTGGTTATCTCGATTATACAAGCACATGTCAGCCCATTTTCATAAGTGTGATCTCTCACAATTTTTTTGGTGTGTTTCTGCACATTGACCGTAGCCCGTTCAAAAATTAAATGAAATGCATCTTAAAAACAACAACAACGACAAAAATACAAAGCTCTTAAAATTTATACCCAGATTATTGTAAGGCTAAACTCTAAGATCCCAAAATGGCCATTGGAAAAAAAAACACAAACAATGATTGCACTGTGACTAGAATATTATGTCAATTATAGAGATACAAAGTTTGGACACTTTGTCAACTATTAACCCAAAGTGCATTCAAAATATGCAAATGTAGTCAGCGGACAGTTAATATATTTAAGGTAGTTGCAATGACAGTTACTGTATGTAGTAAAATGAGACAGAGCTTTTACCATCTAATGGCGATCTCCCCGAATTCTTGTTCTCTTCTGCCAGCATTACCTCCTCTGTAAAGACAGAAAAACAGAACGTTCTAAACAGTATTCCCACAAATAATGACTGGGGGATCTTTATTCACTCAAGAGCAAATTGTGGGAAAGGGTCAAACAGGAGTTTAAAAACAAAAGAAAAGTTTGTTATAGAGAAATGCAGAAAAACGGCAAGAAATGAGGTTGACACAAACCAATAGCGTAGCTTCCGGCAATATAACCTTGGACATTGTTATACATTATGGAATGGTCACATGTCAGAGTCTTATGGAATGCAAATCGATGAACTCGCCATCTCCTGGAAGATAATTTTCTAATGCTGTGCACGGGGACTTCTTTACAACATCGTCACACTTTACGACTGTTTGCGTGCCTCAGTAGGTGCTGCTGTTTTGGTTAGCACCTGAGTTCAACTGCGTTCAACTCTTTCGCATCTATGAAATGAGGTAAAGTCTTTGTGATATAAATGGGGCGGGGAGCGTTTTGGAGATCCACTGTCGATAAATAGCCTTCGTTTTTAATACCAACGGCCAATGGGATTTTTCGCGGAAGGAAAATTGTGCCATATGCTGTTGATATCCATCAGAGATGGGCAACTATAAAATGGCTACATATTGGAATTTTTTTTCAGTGCAAAGGGCTCTCTTGCATAAAAATGACCATCCAGGGATGGGACAAAACCGCTCAACAAGAAACCCACATTTAGTGCAAGAACTCATTTTGTACATTTTTTTTTTTTAATAACAAAAAATCAACTCACTCAAAATGTTAAGATTATTGAGGTACTATGATTGTCTTGCATATCATTCCAAATCTGCCCAAAATTATTAGGCCTACTCAACCTGTAATTATAGGGCAGTATAAGACCCAGTGTAAGCGCAACTATGACATGTATGCCATCTAGTGGTGATTGGTGATATTACAACTTAAAACCACAGTCGTCCGTCCAGTGCAGTTCAGCACCCGTGGATTTGCATTTTCTCAGATTTTTTTTCTTCTTTTTTTTCCCCCCCAATATTTCTTCATATTTTGTATTTTCCCCATTTTCTGGTATCCCCCCTCCCCCCATTCCCCCTTGGTTTTCATGGAAATTGTATTTAGAATTTTTATCAATGTTTCTTGAAGAATTTTGGGGGTTTGTAAAAAAATTTGGTTGTTTTATACAAATTAATCAAGGTGTCACTTACAGTATGTTCGCCGCCCGAAGTTCATCCCTGATATACAGTACATCCCCCGTCCGATGCCCCGTTCGTCGGCATGTACCAGTACGCTACCAGTGCTAGTAATTATAACAATTTCTCTTTTTTTTTTTTTCTACTGCGTGAGGGAACCATTAATTTGTAAATGCTGCACCAAGTGAGTAATTGGGGCAAGTGCCTATTAGTCTATTTGAGGAAATACGGTGTATATTAAGTGACCGGTTTCGATTTTGGGAGTGAGGCTCGCTCTGATGTAAACGCTCAGAGGCCCGTGTGACCTCCTTGAGAGAAGGAGCTCTTATTCCCTCCTCAGTGCTCGCAATATCTCTCACTCTCGCTTCCCACACTCACCCACACCAACAAGCACGCACACAGACAATTCACATGCATACGTGCACACACATTTACTGTAAGCCAGTGAGTCAGTATCACCTTTTCCTCACCCTCTACTTGCGTGGGAGATGGCCAGTGCAGATGCCGTGCATAGCGCTTGTATGCGCAGCCCTACCGCACAGACGCCCGGCGATATCCGAAAATGACGTCGGGGGGAGTTTAGCTCAAGAGAAAATGGTGGATGCAGTTCCAGGTGTGCATGGCAGAGTGTTGCAGTACCTGCCCTGTCTATCCAGGCGCGGTAGCCATTGAGTTCGCGCTCCACCTGCTGCTGCCTCCGCAGCTTCATGAAGGCCCGCCTGTTCTCCACACGCTCCCTCTCCTTGGCAAACTCACTAAGGTGGGATAGATTTAAAATAAACAAAGAAAAGAATGTGAACCTACAATGTGTGAATTAAAACTTTCCGTGACACAGAGGAAGGGGTCGCACACTCACCCGGAAAGGACTCCCAGCACCAGGTTGAGCACAAAGAAGGAGCCAATGATGATGAGTGGGATGAAGTACATCCAGTTCCAAGTGGTGCCCAAAGCGTCATTAGTCTGAAATGACATTTATCATATAGCAAGCATACAACAATAATTCATATCGTCGCTGTCCTGTGAAAAACACTTATGTCCAATTTTTGATTTTTAAAAAAATTTTCACGTGATGTCTGTAATGCGGAAACACCGTTCGCGTAAAAATAAGAAAATTTAAAAAAAACTGGTGTAGTGGCAACTCTTATTGCTTTCTTGCCACTCTAGGAGCGGGTGGATAACAACCAGTTTGACGCAATAGATATCTTCCCTCTCAGACTCCTTGTTTCTAGTTGACTGAAAGGGAAAATAATACAAACACAAACCAATTCCTCGCCTATTCCTATTATAGTCAACTTAAATGTTCGGTGATTCGTTCGCGCGTCTAACGTCGCTCAGAAAACTGTGACCACCACCTGCCCTTCTGAATGAAGAAAAACGGCACGTCACATGACCAATATATAATCAACTACTACTACGCACGTGCGTTACTCAGTCGTGATTAAGCACCGTTTCCTGCACAATACAAACTAATATTTCTTCTTTCATAAATTTGCACATTGCATACTAAATATAATATTGAAGAAAATAATAATAATGAATTCAAAACAAAAACATAATTTCTCAAAATGACTTACAAATGGCATAAGTGTTCTTCACAGGACAGCGACGATATGTTATATTTCAAATTTAATTCATTCGTACCCAAATACCTAATAAGTACCACTTTTTTGTTAGGTACCACGCGATGCAAGTTAAGAGCAACCGAGCTTCTCGGATTTATGTTCCTATGTTATATATGTATATAACTAACAATAACATATCAATTGAAAATAGAAAGAACAGCTGTTGACACCATTGACTTTACACACTTACGTTGTAGAGAACAGCCGTCCATCCCTCCATGGTGATGCACTGGAAGACGGTGAGGACGGCGAACAGGATGTTGTCGAACTGCGTGATGCCGTCATTGGGGCCGATCCACGTGTCGTTGCAGTCGTATCTCTCCGGACACTTCCGTACGCCGCACGCAAATGCCAACTCGGATGAGTCCACCGTTTCGTTGTCTAAAAAAAAAAAAAAAAAATAGAACTTGAGTGTTACTAGAGGTTGGAAAGCTAGCATCACAGAGCGCTGACCTCACTGGGGTCTTGCGCATACGTAGAAGGACACACACGAGTAGGGCACAAACTGTCATGTTGCATGTATACATTAACGCCTCGCACGACAGTCATGTTCTGCCATCTGTCGAGTGTGTCGCAGAGCATCCACTCCACGGTTGGACACTTGGGAAGCTTGGAAGAGACCCTCCCTCCGCTGTTGTGTCACTTGCGGTGCAACAGTAGAAATACTCATTGAAAAATAGGAAATGCATCAAACTCTACAGATGTCATTCCGTCTTCGAAAGATGGCTTTACTACTCGCCTCGATTAGTAGCGCTACATTGAACGCATCAGTCCGAACACGACACGCTAAGTTGTTAACAAACATCAACAACTGCAAAGAACAACAGTCTCCTGTATTTACTTCTCTGTTGGCCACAGTAAGGAGATCAAATCTCTGAAGTTTGTTTCGCAAAATAGCCGCAAAGGAAACTGCGAAAAACATGCCGCGTTGAACGCATCAGTCGGAACGTGTCAGGCTGGAGGAGAATGAGCGTCTCCTCTATTTACTTCTTGATAAGGAGACCATTTTTATTCAACAGTAGACTCGAAGCAGCAATATTTGACTCCATCTCACTCACAAACCAAACGAGGACAAGCGCCATAGAAAATGGATAGAAGGATAATCTAATAGCTGAAATGTTCAAATAGCACATACATGGTCTGCTTTCAAACTCAAGTGGGGCTCCACAATGGACCAGCAGTTAATTAATCAGAGCGGCAAAATGGACCGTGGGATGTAAAGACATGATCAAAACACTTTTGGTAATGTGTGGACACGTGCCGCCGTCTAAACAACATGTGCACGCCCACCAGCGTTCAAAATGCGCTCTGGTGTTTCATTTTCTGATGATCATGATGTAAGCCACTGGCTACAGCATTAGGTACACCTGCAGAATTTCAGGAGATCCAACACGAGAGGCGTGCGTCGGCACACCGGGAGCATACCGAGGATGTCGACAGATGGCAGGCAGGTGTGGTGAAGCTTCCCACTGTAGAACTCCAGGCCGATGATGGCAAACATGAGGATGGCGAAGAAGAGGAGCAGGCCGATCTGCAGCAGAGGAATCATGGCCTTCATGATGGACTTGAGCACAATCTGCAGGCCTGAGGGGAAAGGCAGGATGACTTTAGTGTGTCAGCAAAAAGTCATGTGTTTTCAACTAGCGCCTAAGTGCTGTTGAGGACATCATTGAGAAAAAAACCCAAAAAGAATGTTCTGATTTATCAAAACTTGATTTGTGTATGCTGGGTTTATATACAAGAATAAAATAAATAAATGGATAAATTCATTGATTTGTAAATAGTCAAATAACAGAGTTCGTGTAGTAAATGACGCACTGGGGATGCCGGAGACAAGCTTGAGGGGTCTCAAGACTCGCACAGCCCTCAGAGTGCGAAGGTCCACAGGGATGTTCATGTGCGCTCCTGCCGTTGCCAGGATCCTAATGGACGGACAAAACACTCATTGTCACTTGTTACTCGTGTGCTGCTGGCCTGCGTCAGAAATAGAATATGCAACAGGGTCAAAAAGATTCTCTTTGTTCTGGCAAGGTGAACACTTTTGTCCATGGCGTCTGACACACTTCAAAGACAAAAATAGCCAAAGTAAAGAGGTGTAAATCCGGAGATGAATGATTACGACGGTGGTGGTGGGGCATAATTTGCATTTGGCAAGGCGAGAGACTATATATATATATATATATATATATATATATATATATATGTTTTTTCTAAACAAAGACTACTGTATATCCGGGATGCATACAGTATGACTACACCTGGCAGACATTTCCATACTCAACCTCCCACTCCCTCACCCACACACACAGTGACGTACCTCCACCTACACACAACAAGCAAATAGTGATTATTTGTATACATCCGCTTTTTAAATATTTCAGCCAGGCATACAGCCAGTGTGCAAAATCATGCACACAGATAATGTATGGAAGGTAGTGTGTTTTTGTCTTCGTATATTTGTGTGGCACAACCCTTGACTTGTAACAGGACGAGCCCCTTTTACCATATTAGACAATGTGTGTGTGTGTGTGTTTGAGGATAGAAAGCGTCACATGGTAGCGACTCAAGCGCGGGCCCACGCAAAAGCTCTCCTGTAAGATGTGGGAGCGGGGAGAATGAGACCATGAGTGCGTGTGAGTGTACGTGTATAGGGAAAGCGTGTATGCGTGAGCGTGCGAGTGTATGGCAGTGGCAAGAGACACCCGGAGGGAGCAGTGGAGTGGGATTCTGTGGAAATGTCCTTCACTCTAAACACAGTGGCCACAAAAGGCTACAGGCAAGGTCGCGTTGAGCAGTATATAATGATTTGGTAAATTTATTTTACAACATAGCAGGGTCACAATATAAGAAAAAGCTCATAGTAGTGATGCAGTGTATTTGTACACCACTAAACAATAATGTGTGAGTGTAAATTAATTGAAAGTCAATAAAGTACTCGATATGGAGTTCCGCAGGGTATCTAAGTCCCATTTCATGACAAGTCAGTTGGTTTTTTTTTAAGTGCTTTATAAGTAAGGTTCAGTTGAATTGCGTTGAGACATTTCAACACAACTGAACTACAACAATCAAAAACCAAAAAGGTGGTCGATCAAGGGCCTCAGTATGTCTGGCCCCTGACAACTGCCACAACCCCATAATTTAAGTACGGATGTTGACAACTTTTGCCACCTCTGGCTATTTAAGATCTCAGCGACTGCTGCAAGCTAGGCTAGCCAGCTAGCCACCTTTACGCCCTGAACTCAGTTGAGACAAACAGTCACAAATGTGCTGTTCCGCAATTTATTATTATCTTTTTTAATTTTCAGTTATAAAAATTAAAGCTTGTCAGAAGTCTTTGCTCTACTTAGTCTATTTATTCAATCCAATTTTCTATGTTTTTTTTTTTTTTGGGGGGGGGGGCATTTATCATTTCTTTGTATTCCACCATGAGTGACTTAAGCGAGTGGCTGACGTCTTCCTTCTTTGCTCTTCATTGTGTACATGAAGCACTGTTGCAAACTGGCTGCAGAAAGGCTGAATTAATTACATGCAGCCTCTCCCACACACCTCCACCTACACTCCCAACGCCGCCAACAGCAACCACAGCACAGCAGTTGCCATTTGAGCGCAGCTCGGCGTATGCGCGTTGGCCTCCTGCGTGGACACATTAGTGGCTTTAATGCAAGCTAAAGGACACAAACTCATTTATGTGATGCTATTGGATTAGAATGATGTAACGTTTCAACGTTTCAACGTTCAACCGTAAGTAATAGGGCTCAGTAAATAAAGAAAAATAAGAAATGAGGTCAAAGCAAACATTTAAAACTCAGACTAACTTCTCCTGTGTTTTATTTAATACTATATATGTATATACCGCTTATAATTTCACATAGGGAAGTGAAGTTGGGTGAAATAACGCTAATTTTCATAAGTAACTGAGCAGAAATCTACTATTTAATGTATCAGTATTTTAATACAGGTAATTGAACAATAATAATAATAATGTAATACAATATATTATACTACACACCCTTAAACTTGTATTGCACCAAAACAATATTTGTATTATCTCATTAAAAATGTTTTAATAAAATAACATTGCCAAGTAATTTTAATGCCTCATAAGATTATGTTAGAATGTTTTTATTGAAACAAAATGGAAAAATTGGATAGTGTACTGTGAGATCAGTACGACACTGCTTTTTTATTTATTTATTTTTTTATAAATTACAGGACGTTAAATGTTATTTGACAACTCTAACAATAGTCACTACTCCAATGAAAAGGCTAATTTACACCTAAGGTACAAAAATGGTGTAAAACAGTGATATTGAGAACTGTAGAATATTTCTCTGGGTTCTTTTTTGTTCATTTGTGAACCATTAAGCCTTAATTGACATCTTTAACCTTGGCTAGCTCGCCAGCTATCTCCACTTATGAGTGAAATGCTCTTACCATAGTCCTCACTTGAGATATTTTTTTTTCCTGAAACATGACAAATGAATAGTTCCCAACTCATTTCCAGTTAGTGCATTCCTCTGAAGGTTGTTTATTTTTCATGGTAGAACTTTGAGCTGAAGCTAGCAATCTACATTTTTCCAAATCCTAAACATACTAATTTTAGCCATGACTGTTAGCCGCACATTGATGTTTTGTAACTTTTGTAACTGCTTGATATACAAAACTAGTGTCAATTAGGGATTGTGATCTATATATCGTATTCATTTGTAGGTTTTGTTTTGTAAGTTACAGAACATTTTATTTGAATTCTCTGCTGCTGAGTGCTAAGAGATCATTTCACAGTCTAAACATGCTAATGCTAACTGTAACTGCGTCATCTCAACAGTTGTATTGTGTCTGAAACGTCCATACCAAATTGTCATGATTTTAACCCTAGAACACTAACGTTAAAATTAGTAACACCTTCACTAACATCGTGTACATTAAACCCGATATAATGTCCCGGGTAAAATACCGTTTTCATCAATTTATGTAAAAGTACAACACTGTATGCCAAATTGGAAGTTGTCTTCTTTAATTTCCCAATACAAAATATCACATAAAAAAATTGTGTGGGTGAAAATCACCCAACGTTAGTGTTCTAGGTTTAAAGGGTGTCACACTGTCACTCAATCCATAATGTCGACTTTCATCTGACTTTCAAACGTGAACATTGTGCTTAATCTAAGATACAAGTTAGCAAAGACACACAAGAGATAGCCTTTTTTTTTTTTTTTTACTGTAGAGCTAATAAATGTCTGTGATTTAAATGTGCCACAAGAGGGCAATTGCGGCGCTAAATTTAGCAAGCTAGCCAACAAGTTCAATGGCAACAAATGACCACTAGTCACATGGGAGCCATTTTAATGCAGACCATTGTTGTCCACCTGTGGCGGTGAGTTTGCTGCCATAAAACACTTCCCCGCCTAATTACATTTTCCCACAGGTTCCTCCTTCACTGCCACGTGCTCATCATCGCTCAGATGAAGACTTTTTTTTTAATTGAGCTGCATGTCCCAACAGATTGGATCGTAGCGATTCATTAATACCAAATGGAAATGGACGCCGGCAGCGCTGGCCCAGTGGCCTCAATTGGATTCCCACGTGGCCTCCGTGACACATGTGCACGCTTTCTTTTAAGTCTGACTTACTTGTACTGCCACTTACTTGACTGTCTGTGTGTGTGTGTATGTGCGTGTGTGCGCGTGACCGTGTATGTGGCTGTGTATGTGTGTGTGTATGTGACAGATAGACAGAGAAGCAGATGTGCAGAGCGATAAATGTGTCAGATGGCAGGCAGCAAACCAGGCCGTCCGTCACCAAATGTGGTTTAAATTAAGCAGCATGAGCTCCAGGTTGCACTAAATACTGAAAAGTTACATGAATTCCATTCACGCTTTTACAAAAATATCTACAATGTCAATTGTATTCACCCCGAAAAACAAGTCTCAGGAGGTAGTACGTACTTAGGTCTTTTCGGTATTTTTGTGCGGTTTAACTGTGCGCATGTGTGGAGTTTTCTTTCTTTTGGTATTTTCGTAGACACGTGCAGTTAGAAATGGGCGTTTGCGCTATTGTGGGAGTGAACACAACCGACTTACTTCATGGTCAATGGCAGCAGCTCTTCTCATTCCCTCTACATAAACGGACTGGCTGGAGCTAAAGCAGGAGATTGACACGAGCAAAGTATATCTATAAGGAGCTGCAACAAGATCTGCACTTGCGGATGATGTAAAGTTGGCCAGGGAGATCGTAGATCAGTGCTGTGAAGTGGGCACTTGACGAACGCCTTCCACTCCCGATCGTGCGTCTTTGTGCGACAATGCCCAAATCCCCACCCATAGCTGTGCCGAAGCCAGGGGGTGATTTCTTTTAAAAGCACGTTGTTGTCATATTTATGAATCAAATATGATGGCATCCACCTCATACAGTACGTCAGCAGAGCTCAGAATGTGTCTGTCCGCACCTCGATCAAAATCACCAAAATTGTGTTAACCACAACCTAGACCCGCTTCCAGCTGGTCTAAGATTTAGTCTACTTCCAGCTACCAAACTGCCTGAATAAGGCGCAGCACTGCCAAAACCCCAAACATGCTTAACTCGTCTTGCGGCGGCATGAAAATCGAGATATGCCAGCTTTTGACACCTGAGTGCACATGCACTGTCGATGAAAATAGAGCCCTCTGTATTATTCCACTTCACCGCTGTAGGGGATGATGTGCGGAAAAACAAACAATTATTCCTTTACGCAACGGACGAGGCTGTGCAGTAACAACTACCTGGCTTTACCCCCCCCCCCCGCTTCTTTCCGCAAAACACTGTTGTTACACAACCGGCACAATTTTTGCTGATACTCCAGCATAAGAACCATTTTGTAATAACTCTCATCTGATTTGAACTAGATTTACCTCCCAGCTAAAAACATCCACAAGTCCTTCTGTGTGTGGTCAACACCGTGTTGAGCCAAGCCACGGGCTCTGTGACTCTGACGTGAAATGGGATGATAGCCAATTAGAAACTGACTTGAAGTGTTGCCGGACACAAATGGAGGAGCAACTGGTTGTGTTGAGTGTGTAATGTGTCTTACAAGTCATTAACCACAACAAAATGACATGGAAAGAAATGAGCAACTGCTTGGTACGGTAGTTATCAGACAAGCTAACAGTTAGCCTAGCTTCTTCTAGGGACAAAGTACCCGAGGCAGGTGATGTACTTCCAACCCAGGCAGTGATCAGCATATTAGTTTGCTGTTAAGTTTCTGGTTGTTCACAACAGCGGTAAGATGAGTGGACAGAAAACCTTAAGGGCTTTGGCTGCTAAAAAAAAAAAAAAAAAGAGCAAATATAATGTGAGTGATAATTTTAAGCTCTATAAAACAGCGGGTGACTCAATTTAGCCTTGTAGTGTGCCATTTTGCACTGGACTGAGTCATTTATAAAAGTGAAATTAGCTTCCCTTGTTTCCCTAAAAACCTCGTCCTTTTTTTCGTCACAAACGCTGTCCCGTTCTTGTATGAATACGGCATTTAATAAAACAAAAATATTCTCCAATTGCATCCCCCGGACCTCAGAATGAAGCAGTTACAATTTATGATATGGAAACCTAGTTCACACCGTTGTAAGTATTCTTCTGACGTGCTGCTGAACTCTCAAACGTAGGTCATGGTGCTGGCGTTGTCGTTCCATTCAGACCGCCATGGATGGTTCAGCGTTTGTGACTAAAACCGGTCTACCCTTATCAGTAGGCCTACAGTAAATTTGATCCTTGCCAGAATGCCGAGTGTCAACAAAATCCTCCTTCTAATTTGGCTTCAACCGTGCACAGAGGAGAGGGCCTTAAGGAAAGCGGCGGAAGCTAATTTCGCTACAATAACGACTCGACACGGCGATGCTCGTTTGAGCCGCCCACCGTTTTATGGAGCCTAAAGCATCCCTCACATTACAGTATATTTACTCAATTTCCTAACGGCTAAAGCACTCAAGTTTTTCTCTCCGTTCATTATCCCGCTGTTGTGAATGTGGAAGGAAATTAAGCGGAAACTAATTTGCCATTCAATGGCAAAATCTGGAGTATGTCACAAGCAGACAATTTCTTCTACGTCCACGACTTGAGGGCAGCATGGCTCAGGCGGTAGAGTGGTCGTTTCCCAAATCAAAGGTTGCGAGTTTGACCCCGAGCCTCTGTGACCATGTCCAAGTGTGAGCAAGTATACTTCACTTCCTGACTGGCTATTGTTCCTTTTGATCGCACAATCATGCAATCTGCGGCAGGGCCCAACTTAACATACACATACGTATTTGAGATCATAAATACTAAACAGGTTTAACATTTACATGATTGACGGCTCAACAGTTTTCCAAGCAGTTTTCAAGTGAGGAAATATATAACTCCTTACGCACATGCCATCGCAGGCTAATCGGAACAAATAATCTGACAGAGACATTCGATAATCAGGCCTGGGCTGAGTTTTCAAATTGGGCCCGATTGTCGGCATGTGTGTACCCGGCCGAGATTCAGAAAACAACTCAGCTGTGATTGGTCGTTGTGAGCAGTTGTGATGTCATTTTCAGTCGACAGAAGACAAAATGGCCACCCCCGGAGGTGGCTAAAAACGAGTGCATTTTGCTGCTTAACTTATATTCCATAAACGCAAAATTAATCAGAATGCCGTGTTTCAACTCGTGGGCCTGCTGGGAACATATTTTTTTCAAAAAATATGGGTTGTCTTCCGCTTTAAGATGCCAAAGATCTGTATGTGTGTACCAGTTAAGCAGCACAGCAGGTTGGATCATGAGAGAAAGTCAAAGCAAAACACAAAAACATGTTTATTTTATATAAGAGAGTGCAAGATGGTCAGATGGAAAGATTGAGGGGGAAAAAAAAAACACGTGGGTGTCAGGTTGAAACGAGATGTCAACACACTAACAGCGGCGGCCCCTGAATGCAGCACGACGTACGCCGCTTCACTCCTGTGCAACTCACCAAATGCAGCTCTCAAATTAAAACTCTCATTGTGAGTATGTGGTTTTTTTGGGTTGTTTGCAAGCCTGCTGCTTTAGCCAACCCCCCCTTCTCAATGAATGGAGCGAGTCGGTGGGGGCGAGCGCAAGCAGGTTTTAGACACAAGTGCCAATCCACTTATCCACCCACCTCACACGAAATGCAAAGACGGAGCTCCCGCTCCATGGAAACACATATTTCCGACATTGGTATCACTAGGTCTGAATTGAGGAAATCTCCTTGACAAAAGCCAAGAAAGCCAAAAAAAGACCCATCCATTGGGTCAAGCTTCCTGCAATCATGATTGAAGTGTGTGTGTGTGCGTGTGTGGTAGTGGGACGCTTGAACGCACCAGTACAAGTCGACAAAGTGTTTCTGCCGAAATTAATGTTTCGCTCCACCAACCACAGCCTAGTAAACGCATAATGAATTTGGTCCCATCAAATTGCATACGCACATTGCTGATGTTTAAATTTAAAAAGTGTGTTTATTGTGCTCCAACCTAGTCATTTAAAGCGGAAGTCAACCCAAACATATTTTTTTAAGAATATGTTCCATGCAGGCCCACTAGTTGAAACACAGCATTCTGATTAATATTGTGTTTGTGGAATATGAGCAAGAATATTGGCCATCTCAGGGGACCATTTCGTCACTTCTGTCGACAGACAGACATGACATCACACACTCTCAGGGCTCAGATAACGACCAATCGTAGCTCAGCTTCAGAAAACAGGTGAGCCGTGAATATCACGACCGTGGCGTACTGATGCTGTAAATATCCATCTGCAAAACATCAGATATCCGGTTCAAATATTGTAAATGTGTTATGTGCCACCCAAAATTACAATGCAAATTTCCACTTCCAATACTGTCAGTATCCAATGTGACAACGCACATAGACTAACGATAAAGCTAATATTCAGTATTATGATTTTATATTACTAATGTGATACTGCAAACAGTCCAGTGCCAAATTTCAAATGCACATTACCGATAAATCGAAATTCCCCGTTTTATTCATTCATATTTGTATTTTAAACTTGAAAGGCCTGTTTGTTTTTTTCCACGAATTGCAGCGCATGAAACAAGCCTGAGTTGGGCAGACAATTCAAGGCGGCGAAGAGCAATGAAGAAAAGACACTGATTTCCGAGCAGCAGCAGGCAACTGCGATTATTTGCCATATGCCAGCCAACCCAAAATGAATATTTGGCGACCATCAATTTGTGCAAAATAAACACTGCGGTTGCCGTGGAGATGAGCCACTCACCCACTGAGCACCACGATGAAGTCCATAACATTCCAGCCGTTCCTCAGGTAGGAACCTTTGTGGAAAACAAAGCCCAGCGCCACTAACTTGATGCCGGCCTCGAAGCAGAAGATTCCAATGAAGTACGGCTCCGTTTTCTCCTGCACACATAAAGATGGGTCAGCGGGGGTGTTACGGTTCCGATCATAAACACGTCACATAGTCAAAACAATGCCATGTACTCTGCGGTGTGTGTCAAGACACCACCCAGCCTGCAATTACATTGTACACGCGTGCGTGTTGCGGAGAGCACACAACACATAATAACGCACAGCCTCATATTTCACAGTTGTTCATATTTACAAAACGTTAATAATGGCGCTCATTACAGGCGGGGCTGCTGGAATCGACATGTTTAGTATCGATACAAACATCGACACATAAGATACAGGGCAAATACAACAAATGTCCATTATGATACACTGAGAAAAAAGGTAATAATAATAATATTCATCAAATGCCTTCTATCATTAATGTGAATATCCAGTGTTCATATTGTGAATGTTCTCTACCAATACAGTGACATTTCTAAGAGTTTTACAGAGCTATACTGCAAATGTCCCGAATCACTACTTTAAATGTTCAGTGTCAGATCCGGCAAATATCGGTACAGATATTGCAATTTTACATGACAGATACATTCAATTTGCAGTATCAGTATTATGTGCTCTAAAGATACTGCAAATGTCTCCTCGTCACAAAGTACATGTCCTGTATCTGCATTGAAAACATCAAAGGGGAAGTCAACCCAAACATATTTTTTTTCACGAATATGTTCTATGCAGGCCCAATAGTTGAAACAAGGCATTCTGATGAATATTGCGTTTGTGGGATATGAGTTAAGCAGCAAAATCCACCCCTTTTTAGCCATCTCAGTAGGCGGCCATTTTGTCACTTCTCTCGACTGAAAATGACATCACAATTGCTCAGGGCCCTGATAACGACCAATCACGGCTCAGCTTCAGAAAACAGGTGAGCTGTGATTGGTCGTTACCTGAGCCCTGAGAAACTGTGTCATTTTCAGTCGACAGAAGTAACAAAATGGCCACACCTAGAGATGGCTAAAAAGTGGTGGATTAACTCTTATTCCACAAATGCAATATTTACCAGAACGCCTTCTTTCAACTAGTGGGCCTGCATCAAACATATTCAGGAAAAAAATATGTTTGGGTTGACTTTGTCTTTAAGCATTTACAATACATTGATTTTGACAATATACAGGAATGTGCAAGCCCTTCAATCTGGTATCATTCAATTATGAACTCACTGGACTGAATGGCCATTTCCGATACGCCACCTTAAGAAGCAACGTGCTAGCTTCGACAAATGCTGTGAAAACAAGACTTATCCTCTAAAAACCGTGCAGGTTTTTAAACTTAAAGTTGAAGTAAATGGTTAATTCTCGACTCTCAAGTCACACTGAACATTTTTCACACACGTGTGCTCACCAGTCTCTTTGCCATGGGGGTCTTGTCCTCTCCGGGCAGGTGCTGCTCCAGAGCCAGCACCACACAGTTGGCGGTGATGGTAGCCAGGATCATGTACTCGAACGGCGTAAGAGGCACAAAGTTAAGGAAGACACTCATTTGCATGACGTATAAACAGTAGACAACAGTTCAAAAGAGTAAAGTCTGTAACTGTCAAACAATGACTTTGTTCTTTAAAAAAAACACTTGTATTAGTTTTGAGCTACAGCAAAAACAACCTGATGGATGATATTTAAATGGGAGGTGAATTAAGGCAAATATGTTTTATGATACGGGAGGGAATCTGTTAGGAAGCTGCTGTTGCTATGGCAACCTTCAAGTCTTTTAAAGCGCTTTTCATGGTGAGACATAGAGAGCAGGTGACAGAGGGAGCCGGCGAGCGAAGGACGGAAGGTGGCAGTGGAACTCGAGTGTCGCCAAGTCACCTTGGCCTTACTGGGAGGATGAAAAACTTTGACCTGACGCAGAATGTCAGGGATTTGCACTATTTTTTTTTTTTTTTTTTAATCATTACTGCAAACGTACAGCTTTGAAGCAGCAAATGTCAGTATGCCATCAAATGATACAATAAACATTCATTGCTGATACAGAAAACATAGAGGATTGTTAGAGCAACTGTGTGTTGTATACTTCCAGTATTAATTGAAAATGATAATAATCTGTACCAATACAGCCCAGTATCAGCTCTGTAAATGTCAAGTATTAATATTATGAGTGTTCTGTACCAATACTGCAAATGGACACAACCAGTGTCCTGTATCTGTACTGCAAATGTTCACTTTCAGTATTATGAATATCCAGTATTGATATTATCCAATCCTGCAAATCTACAATATATTTTAAGATATAATAGTGACAGCAGATGTTCTGCATCAGTATGTCCCATGTTGGTATTGTAAATGCCTGGTAACATTATTATGAATATCTAGTAGGGCTAGGAAAAAAATATCGTATCAGGCTGGATGTATCGTGATACTTTTTCTGCCGATACCAAGTAACGATACGTTGATGAAGTATCGATACGTTCGAGAACCTTATTTTATGTTATGTTTTGCACGTTCTATAACATACTTTTAGAACATTTGAGGTCCTTAAAGTTGAGATTTGTGAATGGAGTTTTATTTATTCCACTCCTATGTATTAGGAACAGTTACTGGAACAGTTTATACACTTTTTTTCATGACATTTGAATGAACGTTAAATGGCACCTAAGTTAAAACATTGGAAACACATGCCTTAGTTTTTTAAAATATATATTTTTATAATAAAAATGTATCGCAATATGTATCGGATCGCAACTCAAGTATCGGGAGCCGTATCGGATTGGGACAAAAGTGTATCGTCAAGTATTAATATTATCTGATAATGTAAATATTCCGAACCGATATCTCAAATATACAGTGTTATACAGCTGATGTCCTATATTGGTATTAAAAATGTCTGATATTGTTATTGTAAGTATCTAGTATATTATCTGATACGGCAAATGTTGAGTTATGACGACGGTCAACTATCGATATTTTGACTGTCCAGTATCGATCTTGTAAATACAAAAACAGCGTTTGTTCAATACTGATACTGCAAATGTACAGGCCCGATACTGCAAATGTACCTGAACAGCTATGAAGTACTTTCGGCAAGTAGCATCCATATCGCTGCAGATACTGAAAGCAGGCCAGGGTCATCTTCAACCCTAACATGTGCATTGTGTGAGTGGGAGTTGACTGTGAGGAAGCCTGGATGTCAATGTGTCCTCCTCTGAAAAGGAGGTCAGCGCATCGCAGAGGACCGGCTGGGATGGCGACCTGGAGACCAACACTTACTCACAGCATCGCGCTCACATTGACAGTGCCAGTTATTGATAGCAGCTCAAAATAACAGCACATGCTATCTGTCACAGAACATGCTGTTTTGAAAATTTGGGCGGATTTTGTACCAAAAAAAAATCAGATACGCATAATTTCATTAAGATTTGGAGGATGCCCAGTGAGATACATTGTGGCTGTCTCGGAATCAAAGATAATGATTATGCTGAAACGGATTCTATTCTCTCCTATTACGATTAAAAATAGTTATACATACATGTACTGTACTAATAAGTTTTCAAGTAGAAGTATACTCTTCTTAAAAATATGTATCTTGATCAAGATGATTGTATTTTCATAAAATGGAGTGAATTCCACACACCATTTTTTTCAGTGGTGGTGGAAATTCTTTCCATATTTTGATTACGCTCACCCAACAAATTGCTTCTTTAAGTGTAGTAGTGATAGAAGTAGTACAGTCGGCATACTAGTAGGACAACTAAATTACTAGTGAGCCAAAACTGTGAACTATGCATGCTCCCGCTTTGTAGGGCTGTGCAATTTATCGAAATGCAATTACGATTACGATTATTACACGCCATGATTACAAAATTGGCATAATCGTAAAAAAGTATTATTAATATTCATTTATATCCAACGCACTACACACAAGGAAATCATATTTGAATTTATACATTTGCACCTTTTTAAAAAAATGTATAACAAATGTTCTACATTTTGTTTGGTTCAAAAGGAACTTCCTTACATTTATTTATCTGTATATTTTTTTTACGTTTAAACATTTTCTTGTTTTGTACCCCAAAAAAAATGATCGTTTGAATACCCGTGATTTAAATTATTACCAAAAAAAGAATCATGATTAATATTTTTTTCATAATTGAGCAGCCCTACAACTTTGTAGTATGGAGAGCAGTAAGTGCTTTGATTCAATATTCTTGATATCCAGCTGTACCTGGTCCTTAGTAAGACAATTCAATGCACTAGTAGAACGACTATGGAATTAGTCGTGATAAGAATCACCACTTTGGAGGCTGCAAACTTGACCATGCTCACTCACTGAATCAATGGCATGGGTTGGAAAGTACAGTGACGAAGCATTGTGCTAAACAGTCCAAATCACATTGAATTCATCTGAATGTTTTGCACTTGGACCGGACGGCGGGGGAAAGACGTGGGTCTGAATACGCCGACATTTTGCCAAGGCCCTCCCACACACCTCTCTGCCTATTCCAAGGCCCCAGAGCGAGTCTTGACCACTAGCCCCCCACTCCCACTCACCAACACTGGTTAGGTAACCGGAGGACGACTGGCACGCTTCAAAATAGAGTGGGGTGTTTGGCGTGATCTGCGGCCGTTTGTGGCAGAGAACATGTCTCTCCAAACTAATCAGAATCATGGCTGTGCTTAGATTACATGGGGAGAAACACACACAAACATCCTGTGCAAGGAAGCAGAGAGGAGCTACTGAGCCGGATTTGAACCGACACCCACTCAGAGCACTATAAGGCATACAGAGCTGTGCTTACATGTGCCCACACTGTGTGAGCCTCCCCCACAGGCTGCTGCTACTTCTGCTTCTAATGATCACCACATACACAAACACACACGCTAACTTTGTGTCCTCTGCCTTGAGTGGAGCACGCAGTAAAAACTGTGCACACCACGGCAATCGAATTCAGTGCAGGGGCTCTATGGACAAATGTATTGGGACACCTACTACAGGAAGTGAAAGATTCAACCTCCCTAGCACTCCCTACTTCAACGGGGTGCGGGCCTGTTTGCTCACCCTTGAGGTGTTTGACTTTGGGTACAGGGTTCTTCCACAGCAAAACGAATCCGATTATGGCATTAAAGGGCACACTTGGTACATTAGGAGGAATAATGCTCAATTATCAGTTTGGGAAGCTTTTATATCCACTGTCGCAAAGGAATGCATGACAACTTCTGAAGAACCGCAGGCCTACCTCAAAATAAGGACAGTATTCACGAGTCAACATCGAGGAAGAGACTAGGCAAAAATGACATCTGTGGCAAAAAGCACTGCTAAGAAAAAAGAACATAAAGGCTAATCTCACCTTTGCAAAACAAAATAAATTAGGAGATGAAAGTTGAACTTTTTGAATGGTGTGTGCCTCCTTAAATGCGGCATAAATATGAGTAGCACTTCCTAAAAAAAAAAACATGGTGGTGGTTTTGTGATGATTTGGGGCTGCTTCGGTACTTCAGGATCTGGACAACTTGCTGTCATTGATGGAAACATGAATTCTAAGCTTTTCCAGAAGCACCTGAACGGAGAAAGCCGGCCATCAGTTTGTGACCTCAAGCTGAAGCACACTTGGGTTCCCCAGGAGGACAACAATCCAAAACACAAGTCTACTTCTGATTGGCTTGAAAAATAAAATGAAGGTTTTGGAGTGATCTGGTCAAAGTCCGTACAATGAAATGCTATGACATGATCCAGGGCCAGCTCCTCTGTTATAAGGAAAATAGGTGCATGCTAAGTGCCTAGGGCATCACACTGGCTATAGCGCAGGCACTGGCATGACCTTAAAAAGGCCGTTCACGCTCGAAACCCCTCCAGTGTTGCTGAATTAAAGCAATTCTGCAAGGAAAATGCATGGGGCAAAATATCTCGACAGAGATGTAAAAGACTCATATGCAGTTATTGAAAACACTTAATTTCTGTTGTTGCTGCTGAGAATGGCACAACTCAATATCGGGTTTAGGGGACAATCACCTTTTCCACACAGCACAACATGGGCTTGAATCTTTTTTCCCCTTCATAAATAAAATCACAATTTAAGATCTTAAACATTAAAGTGGGTAAAATATACAGCAAAGAAAATAAGTTGAAAAGAGGGTGAATACTGTCTCCTGGCCCCAAATTAAAAATAACGAATGAACATACTATTTAAAATAATTATCTGGTATTATTGGTGTATTTTTAACCACCTGAAAAATGTGCAGATGACAGAAATATGATGTATGAAGCAGCCCCTGAATGACAATTACATAAGTCTCAACACTTTTGACTTTGACATTTGTGTTTATGACCAACTGTCTTATTGGAATGACTTATTAAGGGGGTGCCTCGATACTTTTGTCCATATGTGGTATTGTTGAAAACAAGCAGAGATGCTTTGAGATCGATGACGTAAACATGGCAAACATCAACAGCTGAAAGCACAAAAGTAGAAGTGATGTTATATTTACGAACGAGAGTTGCTGTGCTGTCCGTGGTGCTGAACCGCCGCGTTCGCATGACGCCTCAGTAAGGATATGGCCACTCGATGATTCGGCGTGCGTACTTCCTGATGATGTTGTCTTCGGCGAAGATGAACAGCGACCTGTTGACCGTCAGGCAGTTCTGCCGGTGCGGTACCGGGTTGTAAAGAGCCATGGTCCGGGCCCGCTGCGCCTTGGCTTGCTTCATGGACGCCGTCATCGCGCTCGATCCGTCGGCACCTCCTCCACCGGCCGCCGCCGCCGCCGCAGTCCCGGGATCCTGCGCGTCCCCGCCGCGCTCCGCGTCTCCGTCCCCGGAGTCCACGGTGCTCGGGGCGGACTCGTCACCGAAGCGAGCCATTCTAGCGAAAGAGTTGAAAAGAGCACAATTGCCGCCGGTCACTCCATTTCATGTCCCGTATATGAAGTGCGCGCTAGACAACTTTTAGCATCAAGATGTGCGCGTAAAAATCAAGTCCTGGAGAACTTTACTCATCACAGCCAAAAAAGACCTCCGAAAGTGAATCTACTTTGCCAGGCCGGTTCGATGCCCGAGTGGCTCCATCGCACGCACACTATCAAATGCAAGATTAGGATGAGGACGGTGAGGATCACCTGCTGCACTAGTGATCAGGCAGCACAGCAAAGCAACCCTCGCACCGCATGGACTCACGCACGCCACCTTCTGCTCAGCGGAGGAGGACGAGGAAGGGGAGGAGGGGCGTCCACCTCGTAACCATAGCAATTACAAGCACCCTACTGCATTCTTTTTACACATTTAACAACCATAAAGGCCAACGAGAAACGTGCATCCACATTTCCTTCCTTTTGATTTTTTTGCTGTTGTTTTTCATTGGATCATTTGTAGATATATGATTTTCATTAGACAGTCACAACACGACGAGAGGCTAGAGCAGTAGTAGTAGTAGTAATAATAGTAGTATTAGTACTAGTAATAGTTGTATTTGTAGTAAATGTAGCAGTAGTGGTAAATATACTGTTAGTAGTAGTTAAGTAAAGTACTGAAGAAAATGACGCTTGAATTTTCTCAATTTGATTTTGTCAAGTGGTTGCACAAAATAAATCATCTATATCCAGATACATTTTTAAGATGTATTATTATTTGTACAATACAACTTTATTTATATAGCGCATTTCATAACAGCTACAGATGATTATATTTCGTGCAACCACTTGACGAAATAAAATTTTTGTAGTAAGACAGTAGCAGTAAGAGAACACTGAAAAAAAATTCTGTTGAATTTAGTCAATTTCATTTCTTCAAGCGGTTACACGAAATATAATCATTTGGATCCAGATACACTTTTTAAGGAGACTATATAGCTACTAAGTAAAAGTATCTGGATCCAGATGATTTTATTTTGTGCAACCACTCGATGAAATAAAAGTGAGTAAATTCAACACGTAATAGTAGTACAAGAACGAGGAGGAGGAGAAATGGTAGTCATATAATATACTCTACACTGAAAAAAATGGTGTTGAATTCAAGCAATTTTTGTTCGTCAATTAGTGGCACAAAATAAAATCATGTGGCTCCAGAAAAGTTATTCAAGTAGATGCATCGTCTACTTAAAAATGTATCTGGATCCAGATGATTTTATTTCGTGCAACCACTTGATGAAATAAAAGTGAGTAAATTCAACAAAACCCTTTTTCTGTGTACGTGAAGTTTTATAATAGTAAGACCTGAATTAAAATGTATTTATCTCAGATTGCATAAAAAGTGATGCGGCTCGCACTCATCACCTGTCGATTGACCACATACCAACTTGTGGAAAATATGTGACCACTTTCTGTTCTCATCAGGAAACAACATTTTGAGTTGCCACCGTGGTGTCCTGTATTCTCTTTCATTGAACGGCACGCATCATGGCCGCTGGAGCAATATTATAATACAAAGGAGGAAACAGAAAAAAATAATAAAGACACTAGTGTAAATAGTTGAGTAGCTGTTGGCAATGATCGCCCCATTATTTAACTGCATGCGTGCTGGCGATAGAGACTCTCCACGCTTTGCTTTTTAGAGCAGGCTGCCCAACCTTGAATGTCAATAAAAAGGCAGCTCAAAATTGTATGCAAGCTCAATGGGGACTTGCTTGCACTATAGCAATATTTCAAAAGTAGGCCATTGTGCTAATATTGGAGCAAAAGTCAGGCGGAAAAATAGAGCGTGAAATAGATCTGCTCCTTTTTTATTTGGGAGCAGAGAAAAAAACGTGTTTTCCTTGGTTGCCGTATAAGTGAGACCTAATTTGGCGGCAGATGGCTCCATCCAGTGCAGCGATACCAACGATGACCACCCAGCCCTCTAGAAAAGACATTCTTGATGCATAAATGGGGTTGGAAAAGCTAATAAGCTAAATAAAGTCTCATGAATAAGCATGCAGATGGGCAGTGTTTGATGGCTCAGACACGGGATTGGGACAGCAGCCAGGAGACATACAAACAAGTGCAAGTCTGCAAGGCAGTCCAAAAAATACAAATCAAGTCTGGGATTACATTCAAAGTGAGGTGCATTTTTTAACTCAATAGAAAAAACTATATAGAGAAGTCAGATCCATTTAAAATATAAGAACAATCTGCAACTTAAAAAGAAAAGAAAGTCACATCATCTCTAGCCGATGAAAAGCATGTTTTCATATCGCTATGTTTTCATTTTCTTGATATTTTCATTCATTTCAAAATCAAAATCTATGATTAAACTTTCTTTAATTAAAAAAACGTTAACTTAACTTAGCACGCTATTTAATAGTTGTAGTAGTATTTAGTAGTGTGTGCGTGTGCGTTCATGAGTGCCATGCATACGTGTGTGTGCATGTGTGTGTATGTACATACATACGCTATAATGCGCGTGTCACTCCGTGAGAAAAACATTCCATTCATCTGCACTCTTACATAAGACACATCATAGAGCAAAAT
Organism: Filicampus tigris; assembly: GCF_054856515.1. Lineage (NCBI taxonomy): Eukaryota > Metazoa > Chordata > Actinopteri > Syngnathiformes > Syngnathidae > Filicampus > Filicampus tigris. Next base: position 18,383,777 of record NC_141226.1, on the reverse strand, counting down.
GTTTGTCCATCCCTGCAAACAGCATCTCTCTCTTTTTCTACTTCCTCTCTCTGTCGATGTGCACCATCTCCAACTGTCTGCTGTTTCCATAGCGACCAGGCTGGCTTCAATTCCTGCTCCCGTTCTTTTTATTTCTGCCAACAAAAGACATCTTTCACAATGGCTCTTCCTACAGAAATCTGCTTTTCGTCACACTCACTCACACGCACGCACACACACACACAAACAGAGAAGTGCAGCAATTCTGTGAGCGGCTTGGTGAAGCTTCGAGATCTACTGTAGTTTGCGCTGTCTAGTGGAAACTACATGAAATGCACAAAAGGAGGAATCTGAAAGAGGCCCAGTGAGGTACATTGTTGACATCTATGCAATCCTAATTAAAGAATAAATATCAATTAGGGACCCCGCCCCTATCCTCATTCGAGTTCCCACTCAATCTTAAATCATCATGATGTATGTTAACTTATGTGCTTATGAAATATAAGTATTCATAATGTTTTAATTATAATTACAATTCTACAAATAAAGCCGCTAAAAATAGATTATTTTCCATATGACAAAGTATTGTTTTGTAAAGTTTTGTTTTTAAAGAAATACGATGAATGAAAAGATTTTTTTTCTAACTACAAACACCTTGTACGAAAGTATACATATAAAATACCAGAGAAGCAGCTACGCTTCGTATTTGTTTTTAAATTCAAATTTTATTCAATCAGAATTTCTCATAAAATCCAAAGAACACCCGATGGGGTGCATTGCGGTCGTTTCCAGCTTTACATTTCTAGTTGGTTGGTAGTTGTGAGTCCTGCTCTCCTCAATTGTCTGTTGGAGTTCCACAGGGTTCAATTTTAGGGCTGCTGCTTTTCTCTTTGTATATGCTGCCGTTTGGTTCCATCTTAAAGGACACAATTTACTTCCTGATGACAGTCTGATTTATGTACAACTTATGAAGGAAAATGCCTCCTCATAACAAGCACTTTTATTATGCCTTGAAGTCATTAACTCAAAGATGAACAGAGATTTAAATTGCATAAAATGTGGTAGATAAGTTTAGTGTTCGGTTTGACCCATGCATTTCATAAAAGGAGGGTTGCATTTCGATTCAATTTCAATTTGCTTATTTGCTACGCCAGAAATGTTCATGGGCCAATGTGACCTGAGACATGTTTAATCATCAAAAAAAATAAATTATAATATATATATATATATATATATATATATATACATATATACATACAAAAAAAATAAACCATGCATGAACACACAGCAACACCATCACCAACTATTCAGTCAAATACATTTTAAAATATATAATACCAAGTAGATTGAATAGGCCAGCAGAAACTGTTTTATCCCCGTAAAGGAAAACATAAACAAATACTGTATTTACATGATGATTTTAGGGTGTTGTTAAAAGCTTGAGCTATAAAGCGTCCATACTGTGCATTTATGTAATTGCATGTAGGCTTTCAGCCAACACTGACTTAAGTGGTTTGAGTATTATTATGTTTAAAATATTCTTTCCTCTCAGTTGTTCCCTAGCAACAGCTATCAGTACTGTTTGGACCAATAAGTGCCATTCAAACATATGACTAACTACTGTATCCTGTGGAAGTGGATGCTAAATGTTCATTTATGGGGGGGAAAATGTAAAATTAAAAAAAAATGATTGAGGGTTGAAAAACATGCATACATTCATATATTGGATATGGTTTGAACATCAACAAAGTAATGAAATTATGAATGCAAAGTAACGATTAAAACAAGTCTAAAGATTTTGACAACTTTTATTTTTTTTTAAATCTAGTTTAATAACGAATCATGGATTTTAAAAAATCTTTTGTTTTTCAATAAATTACAATAAATTACAATGTATGAAAAAGATACAACATACAAATGGTGTTATTTAATAACAATGATGGTACTGATGTTCCCCCCCCCCAATAAATAGACAAAATAGTATAATAAAATAAGGGAATAACATTTGCAGATCACACATGCATCTAGCTGTAAATGCTATCCTCATTTTTCATTGTCATTATTCATTTCATTTTTTTCCTCTTTCTCTCTCCCTCTCCACTGTATATATACTGTATCCAGTGCAGAGTAGTTAACGAAATTTTTCCCACCCAAAATCCAATAAATGTTCAGAACATTTTCTTTAATTTTGCTTCCCTTCCTTCGCCTAAGTGCAGCTGATTCAACTTAAAAGCTGCTATGAAGTTGTCAATCCCAAACGCATGCAATGATGCCACCCTTACTCCTTTCTTACTTTGATTCCCTAGCATCCCCTAATGGACAAAAAACTGCAATACACTCGGCACTCCAAAGAAAAAGGTAGCACAGCTTGGCGCATCCTTTCACATTGCCGACGTGTTATGTCCTATAATAAAAATGTGAGGCTTGCAAATAAACAAGGAGCTGCTAACTGTTGGAGTGGATGGCGTGGGTGTCGGAGGAAATTGAAAGTGGGGGGTGCAGTGTGTGTCTGTGGGGATGGGGTTACGCTTGATGGAGAGCCACTCCATGCTCAAGTGTTGGCAAGCGGCTCATCACGGCACCCTCAGCTCGGCCATTAATGGCTGTGCAATGCTTAACACACACATGCACCGCCCCCCCCCCACCCCCCCACACACACACACACACAAGTAGTGAAAATCTGAGTTTGGCCATAAATCAGTGGGAAATGATTGTGTGATTCATTGCTTTCCTGCTGATCCTTTAAAGAGAAAAAACAAGTAAGCAACACCAAAGCAGCATTAGTTCTGCACGCCGACTTCCTGTCAAGGTGATTCACTCACGTAAAACACTTCAACCATTTCCTAATTTTCCTTTTCATTTTTTATCATATATAACACAAAAACAAACAATTATTATTATTAAATATTATGAGTTGTTGTATTTACAGTATTATTTGCTCACATTTATGTTTATTTTTTTAAACATTCAAATCTCTTCTTAATTTACTGTAACTCAGTGTATTTTCACTAATGAAAAAAAAATGGTATCGTTATTACTGTTAATATTATTATAAAAACATTTTTTGGGTTGAGAGGTTCCACTAAATTATTATTATTTTGAATTCACGGACAGTCATTTTGTACTCTAACATATGCTGGAAACAATGGTCCTAGAAAGTGAACCAGTGAGAAGCAGGTGCAGGCTATTTGAAGCGATGAACATCTAAGTTCACCTTTGGGGTTTACTGCAAACGGAGATTCGCGTACATCCACCCAGCCATGTCTTCAAATGCGATACTCAAGTAAGAAATTGTATGCAATGCAAAGAAAACAGGCAAGATGGAAAAGTGGTTAGCATGTCCGGCACACTGATGAGAGGCGAGAGATTTTATTTAAAGTCGTTTAATGTAATTATCATCGAATGCTATTTACCGGTAATTGTTTTCCATTTTTTTCTTAATTCATTTACTGTAATTTAAGAAGTGTAATTATGTATATTATTCAAATTCACTTAAATGTAATTTTTCTTTCTCAATTTATTTTTACTTTAATGTATTCAATTTTTGTTTAATTTATTCAACTTCATTGAAATGAATTTTTGACTGTATACTGTGTTCGAATGACCTTTTATCAGTTTGTTCACCGTGTCAAACCCTAACCCTCACCCTTAAGATGTTCACTAGGTCAGTTACATTCTGTTTATAAACTGCAAAGCATACAAAGTAGAGATGGGTTTAATATTTGATTGTTAAGAATTTTGGTAATATCAATTACATCTTAGAAGAACATAACAGAATGCCTTCAGTGAAGTGACTCTCTGTAAAGAGACTCGCCTCACAGGCGCATGCAATAGTCACCCCTTGTTACGGTCAGGTAATTTTATTACGGTTACCGGTGGACTATTTCAAACAGTAAACCTCTTTTTACACTTTTAAAACTCATCAGTTTATGGAAACAGGAGTTCAGAACAACTTACTCCCACTCTTTTCTGCGAGCTTGCGGCGTGCTCTGCATCTTGTGAGCCTGGTGAGCCATGATGATGTCCCTCTGTTCCACGAGGCCACCGCGCCGCCGGAGAACCCCGTGCGGGCTGGGGGAGCCCGAACCCCGGTCGGAGTCGTCGGCTCCGGCGCGCGGCAGGTCGAAGCTGGCCGCCCGGGCGGGGAGTTCCGGGAACTCGCCATGCGGGACTTGCAGGGAACAGGAACGGACGCCCTGCGCCAGGCCGGGCCGGGTAACCGGGAGGGGCTTCCGCCATGGCTCGGGTTCGGGGAGGGACAGGGAGGAGTGGACGCGCTGCTGTCCGCCCGGACCACACGGGGATGGGGAGTGGAGGGTTGGAGTGAGGGAGACGGACAGGGACTGATTGGAACTAGTGAACATCGCTATGCTGGCCTACAGAGACAAGGAGCAGAATAAAAAAAAAGCCATGTCAGCTATTTTAAATTCTAGTATTGACTAGCACAGGGGAACATCAAAAGCAGGAGTGGGCTCACATTTGGACATCAGGTTAGAAAAAAATAAAAATAAATCAAAACAATTGTGCATGTAAAATTTGTAAGATTGTAATTCAGTTCCATATTTAAAATAAATGTCAGGGTGGAAGCCGAGCCGGCGTGTGAGGCTGAAAAAATAATGGACACCATGTTCAAAAGGGTGTCCACAAGTGCAATTGGCCCCAGGACACAACTAAAGGTGGCAGTTTGATGAGTGACTTGTGGTCATGTCATGGACTTGCGGCCACATGTCTTGGACATTCAGGCGAAGAGAGGGGCGGAGCTTTTAACCAATCACCACCTGGTGGTGTGTTGGCTTTCCGGTAGGGGAAGATACCGGTCCGACCTCGCAGACCCAAACGTGTTGTGAGGGTACGTATGGCAGAGTGGTCCGTCTGCAAGAGCTTCAACTCCCACCTCTTTGCAGAACTTCGCCCAAGTCCCGGGAGAGGGAAGGGACTGATGCACTCTGTGACCAAAAGGCTAAGCGTGATGATAACCATAGGACAGGAAAGGCACTTACTGCAAGGTACAAAATCAGGAGACACCTCTCTCTCTCCAAGCGACTGACAATAACAAGCACAGGATGTGCTCACAAAACTTAGTTTCGGTCTTCATGAGAAGAGACTCGCCTCCCTGGCACATGCCATAATAATCCTCTGCTTGTCATTAGTGAATACTCTTTTCTTCTACAAGATTTGCGAATGACAAGAGTCTGGAGACGGGGACTTGGAGAAGCAGAAGGGTCCCGAAGAAGCCTCGGTTGCACATAAAGTCACAAAAGATGGAGCAAATGTGGAGGCTGAAAGGAGGATGAGGAGGATGAGGATGAAGATGAGGCCAAAGAACAGTAGTGAGTCACTCCTGTTACATCAAGTTCGGAGTGGGGCACCGAAAGCGCGAGACTGCAGGTCACACACCAACAGTGAATGAAAAGTTGAATTGGACATTTAAAGGCGGCACCGTGGTGGTTAGCACAACCGCCTCGCAGTTCTCAGGATCTGGGTTCGAATCTCATTTCTGGCCTTCCTGTGTGGAGTTTGCATGATCTCTCTGTGCCTGTCTGGTTACTTCAGACGTCAAAGATGCCAAATTGTGCATCTGTGTGAATGCTTGTTTGTCTGTGTGTGCCCTGCAACTGGGTTGCGACCAATCCAAGGTGTACCTCTCCTCTCGCCCAAATCAGCTCGATTGCTAGGCGGGTGTGCTAACCACTACTTCACTGTGCTGCCCGCCTGATTCAACACAGAATCAAATCAAATCAAAATGTTTACAAATGGATGGCACATGATAATATAAATTGTTTCCAAATTTAATACAATAAAATAAAAATATAGTTGCACCAAGAGGCTTGTTATGCGGTTTACTAATAAAATGTTGAAAATGTTATAAACTAAAATGCAAATTTGTCTTATGAGTTAATAATAAAATAAATATAATAAGATTAATACAATTTTGCACCCAGGTTCATCTTCAAATTCAATGTTTGATAAACATTGAATAAAATAAAATGAATTGTTTGAAAATGGTATAAAATAAAAGTAATACAATTAATAAAATAGAATAAATTAACTGTTGCGCCTGGGTTGATATTAAAATAAAATAACAACGTCTGAACATTTAATAAAATTGAATAAATTGTTTGAGAATGGCATAAAATGCACAATTTGTCACCTGTGCTGATAACAAAATAAAATAAATTAAAAGCTAAATAAAATGAAATGTTGCACTTAGGTTGATATCAAAATCAAATTCAATGTTTGAACTTGAAATTAAATTAATTATTTAAAAATAGTATGCAATGCAAAAACAAGTATTTGTAACCTCAGTTACTAATAAACATTATAGTAAAATAAATACCATTTTACTCCTTAATTGATGGTAAATACAATATTTCATCATTTGATAAAATAACAAGATTCCCTAATCAATAAAACGTTTGCACATGCATGCCACCTAGGAACATAATAAAAAATTAAATTAAATTAAATGCAAGCTGCATTCCAAATGGCTTGATAATAAAACACAACTGACTAGCAATACTGTGGAATTGATCCGTTCTGAAATAATGACTGCTGCAAGATGACATAATTGGCTGAAATGATGAATGTGAAGATTGGAGTCGCTGGTTGTGATCTATTTTTGCTTTAAAAAGCCCCCGTGGTTCACAATGCCCTCTCACGCTCACACACACTCACACACACACACAGACACACACACACACACATACCCCCGCACGCACACCCACACAGACGCACACACGTAGTGCACTTTATACACGCCAAGTGTAGCAATTCATCCACTAATTAAGGAGACCTGCCCATTATGGGTTCAGTTGGAACAGGTGAACATTCAATAACAACTATGGCGACTATAATTGCAGACAAATATGAAACAAATCCCTATCAATATAAATCCATATAAACAACACTGAAGCACTTTTACCTCCATAAGACGGTCTTATTCCTTCCCGGCGTCTGGCTCAGGTTGCATCCTCCACGCAGACCCTCCCTGCCTGCTCCACACAAGTTGGGAACGGGGGATGAGGAGGAGGATGGCGATGATGAAGAGGATGATGCCGTCGCGTGGATTCCTTGAGTGACGCCTCCCGCCGAGGGGGGCTATAAATACCCGCGGGGTGGCTGGCAGCCAAGGTGCGGTGGTCCTTGCTTCCCTACACGCAGGAGCGTAAACACAAGTGGAGCGTGGAAATAAAGCGAGCCCACCAGCCCCCGGCGAGCCATCCGCCCCCTCCTCTCCCCTACGCACCCCACCCCAACCGACCGGCTGCCGTGCTATGAGTCACTTTGTGTGCTTTTCTTCTTCTGCAAACTAGGAACAATGTCAATAATTGTTCTTTGTTGCATTGTAACCATTCAAAGAAGATCTGACTGGAGATCAGCTGAGTGCAACAGGTTTGTTGGAGATTGAGTGATTGTGTGTGTGGGTCTGCGTGCGTTAGAGGTAAGATCTTAAGCCCAAGCCCAAGTCCGAGCCCGACCCGGCCCTTTTGTCAATCATTCCGTTCGGGTCGGGTCGGGCGGGGCGGGGCTTCTCTCAAGCTGACTTTTTAAAAAAAAAAAATATATATATATATATATATATATATATATATATATGTTTATAAAAATGTATACTAAAACGATGTGTGGATACTAAACTAAGGAAACTAAGGTCCGCAAAAAAACAGAAGTCGCCTCATCACAACACTGTACTACTGTACTGTACTAAACTCTTGCAATGACAATTCAAAGAACTCCTTCCTGTCTCTGTCTATTATCCACCCGTCATTGTTCTTCTTTGTCTCTCTCTCTTAAAGTGCCGCGCTAGATTCTTAAGGACGTACTGCTGCTGTGGTTTATGGCTCAGTTTTCAACCCGTCAAAATGACGGACGGCCTTACATTTTTCCCGTCAACTCTTAAAAAAATCCGTCAATGATGGAAAATTGTCGGTTAATGTAACCTCTGCAGACACAGAAATAAAAAGATGTAAATGTTTATTGTCTTGTTTAACTTAGATTTCGTTATAAAAGACAGGCTTTAATTTGTTATTATAAATCACCCCTCCTCCTCCCGAGTCCTCACAAATAAAATATGAAAATTCGGGTTTGCTTCGGGCTCGGGCCTGCAAATAAAAGTTAATTGGTCAGGCTCGGGCTGGGTCGGGCTTTAACACCCGCGGGCCTGGGTCGGGTCGGGCTGGATTTTTTAGGCTCGATCTTACCTCTAGCGTGCGTGTGTCTAACTCATACACACGCCACTAGATGGTGGAGTGAAACCACATACCTAAGGGACTTCTCAATAGATGCTTGATGGCACTTGCAAAAATAAAAGCCTTACTTGAAATAGAAACCTCCACCTATGCAAAAACAAAAGCCTTACTTCAAATAGAAACCTCCATCTATGTCACAAAAAAGGCATGAGAATAAGGAAAAGAAGAAATCACAACATATTAAGTTGAACAAATAAACACCCCACCTCAAATAGACACCAACATTTTTTTCCCCATCCAAGAATGCTGAAAACTTTTCTGGCGAGTCTAAACTCGAAAAAAATCATTTAAGTTATATATGGCAAAGTGGGTGATTTTTTTTTAATGACTTATCTTGGTCTAATTTTTTAATATCACAAAAACCTGGCATTTTAACAGGGGTGTGTAGGCTTTTTATATTTCATTTTCAATTTTGTCCTTTGATCGAGAAGCTTGGTGTGAATGCTAGACTCTCATGGCATTCACATCCCTTCTATTCTAATGTTACAGCTGAGACATTTACTATGAGTAACCTGATTAAAAATATAAAAAGTGTTAATGGCATTTGAATGGCTACGAGTATTGTTCCTGACCACAAGAGAACCAGGAAGCTCACATCCTTTGCGAAGAAAAAAAAAAAGTGATATAATTGACTAGACTCTTAATTAAAAGGTCACCTGTGTTCACTGCAGTAATTCCCCAAGCAGATGAATTGGCGCTTAGCTTTGGGACTGGGGCCGTCTGCCTTGACACACACTGATTAAAGAATTGAAAACAGCTCTCATCCTAACGTAATGCTTCCAACAGGGCTGCCAACATACCTCGACCAATCAGCACACAGCGGCATGTCTTCGCTCCACCCACAACACAAGCATTTGGACATAGAGGTGCATCTAAGTAAATGAGAATATAGTAGAAAAGTTTATTTTTGAAGTGAAATTCATGTATTACGTAATGAAGTGAATTTGGGCGGTACGTTCATTTTTTCAACAGGAATACATTCAGTTTTCTACTATAAAATTGGCCAAATTGGAGATGGAGAGTTTAGTCATCAAGAGTCAGTTTATTTCCATAGTCTAAAATGCAAAGGACATAAACAGGATTTGAGAATAAATCCAAAAATGTTTCACTGCAGCAAGCGATTATGTACAGGAATGAAATCAACAAACCTTTATTGGATTCAACACCTAGAGTCAACTTTTCTCTCTTTTCTTTTTTTTTTTTTTTTTTAACTCTGTAACATAGACAAGACTGGACTCATTTGTACTTAAAGAGTTTTTTTTTGTTTTTTTTTAGCTTAACACAACACAACAAATCATTTACATTATAGTGAACTCACAGGCTCACTATTAGTGCATTAAGGTCCGCTGTATGCTCACATATGAAGGAGTATCAGGGCCAAACTGGGGGGGAAGGGGGGCCGAATCAAAATATTATTAGAAAAAATACATTTATATTAAAAAAAAAAAGTATAAGTAGTAGGATAAGTTTGTCTTGTCAATTCTGTCTCACTGCTGCAACCTGGAGGTGATTTACTGTAACTGCCTTTAGCGGGTAAAAGAACTACTCTTTCAATTACTGACGTCACCATCGAGTTAGTGAAATAAATATATAAATATATTGTGAGCAGTAACGTTTTCAAGTGTGACTGCAGTCTGACTACTTGACTGGAAAAAGAAACGCTTTAGATTAGTCGTTAATGGAAGATGAGCATATTTTGGAGTAACGTGTTACTTAGTAACGCATTACCGACATCACGAGTAAGATTATAACTTTGTTCTTGTAATATCTAGTTGTTGTTTTTTTTTTCAGAGTGGCCCGAATACTTCTTCATACTCATATATGGAAGATTGTAGTATGCCATAAAACTCCTCTGTGGTTGGCGTATTCATTTTTAGTCGCCACTCAATTTACCCAAACATGCTTCCAGTACATTGGCGAGCAGTTACAATTTGATTGTACCATCAATACGTCATTCAATACATTGATCAATAATTAGTGCGTCACGATTGAGATTTTCCATAAAATCAACCAATCGGCGAGAAAATCTTAGGAACCATTTGGAATTCAGTCAGCTGCACATTTTAAAGTCATCATGAAGTTTTTTACAGTGTAATTTGAAAGTAAAAAAAACACGGTCCCACTTTGGATGCAGGAATGTGAGGAAAACAGAAAAGAAAGAGAAAGTTTGTTTTAAGCAGGTGACTAAGTGTCAACACGGTGAGCCATGATGACTATTTATACATGAAAAGTAACTCACCCGGTCCTGGTTGATTGGGAACGACCACGCTCTCTCTCTGTTTTCGGATTGACGTGTACAAGACATACGACGGACCCGAAAGCTAGCATTGAGCTAATTCGTGCTATAGAATAGAAGAAAACAGCCACTGACAGTGTCAATAAATCAAAGCTCATGTTGTATGAACGTGACCAGTTTAAATACTGTACATGACTTACACACCGCTTTCCTTCCCTCTCTTGACACCTTCAGAGGGGAATAACCAAAGTGCTCCGGTCAAACTTGTAAAAAAATAATTTATACACCCCCAAGCGACTGAGCAAAAGGGGGAGGTTGGTGGTAAAACGGCTGCCTGCTTACGGGCACTACTCCCCCCAATCATCACTCTGGTTGCCGTTCCTGGGCTGGATTAGTTGTCATTTATTGAAGGGGAGGCACGCAGGCAGGATGACGGTGGAACAGGCCGGGCCCGCCAAAGGTTCCGCCACCTCGCCTTCCAACTCTGTCCATGTGGCCTTCTCCGGACTGTAGCAGATGGTTGAAGACTTATACGCCCCCTAGAGGAAAGAGGGGGAAAAATAAAAAGTCAGACACTTGAATTCAAGTTTTTAGTTGGATTTTTTTAAATTTAAAAAACATTAAAGTTTAAAGGATAAAGTTGTATTTAAAAAGTTTTTTTTAATTAAAATTTTCAAAACAACATCAACTGTATATATCTATTAATGTCCTATTTTTTCTTGAGGAAAAACAACTTTTTTAACTGTATAATGTCTATGATAGGATGGTGACCAGCCCACGGTGTACCCCGCCTCTCGCCCAAAGTCAGATAAGATCCAGCTCACCTGTGAACCTAATGAGGATAAGATCCATAGAAAATGGATGGATGGATTTTTAGATTCCACTAAGAACAAGTCATAATTTAACAAGTCAATTTACATGGTGCTCCTTTGTTAACCTTCCGTCATCTCTCCTCGTAAAATTCATTCCCTTAATATTGCGCTTCATTTATTTATTTATTTTATTTTTCAGACATTTTCCACGATTATAGGAAACTTTGACTCTTGTTGAGATTTCGACTCTCAAAATGGAAACATGCTCCCCCCCAAAATTTGATTTGATTAACCTTGCAATATAATCAACAGTGAAATACTGTACCGTACCATGCTCCAGCTGTAGCCGCCCACGAGGAAGATGCTGTCCTCCAGGACGGCGCAGCCCGGCCCGCTACGTCCCTCCAGGATGGGCGTCTGCAGGATGTTCCACTGGTCGGCTTTGGGGTCGTAACACTCCACTAACATGACGTCTAAATGAGAGAAACCTGGGAGCGGGGCAGAAAGAGAATTCTTTCAAATTATTATTACATGTAGGACTTAGCATGTTGCTAAATACAACAGCAAAAATGCCCCTGTTCAAAATCAAGAGGGCTCTTGCCCTGAATTTGAATTTGAAATTTGAAGAAGATTGGTGGCAAGCTACACTCGGCAGAGAAGTCGGAAGCAAAATATAACACTACCTTTTATTGAATTTACAGGACATGTAGTAAAACGTTTGAGTGGATAATTACACCTGGTAGAATGTTTTGTATGTGCACCAATTTTAGGTTCACATATCTCATGATGGATGTCCTTCAAAATCAATTAAGTTCTTTCTTTGACAGAGTAAATAATCCTTGGATGAAAATTTGAAGAAAATGAATGAAAAATGACACCTGTCAAAAAGGATTTTGTGCGTGAGGACCGATTTCAAAATATTTCTTTCACATGCAGTATCTCGCTCGGTTTGGATGTGCTTCAAAATCGATAATGTTCTTGCCTTGACAGAGAAATAATCCCTGTGAAAGGTGTGTGTGTGTGGAAAATGGCACCTGGCAGAGCATTGCAAAAAGGGTCATGGGTACTGATCTGACCCGCTTCACATATCTTGTGCTTGGATATCCTCCAAATCAATAAGGTTACTGCTTTGACATTGAGAAAGAATGGAAACTTGAAGAAGGTGAGTGAAGATCTGATCTGCTTCACATCTGGCATCAGTTACGTTTTTAAAAAAATGAGGGTAGGGTTTCACTACCCTATCTTGAGTCAGCCGGCATTCAAAATCAACAACATTCTTATGTCGACAAATAACTCTGACAAGAAGCCTCTACAGAAAGAACCAGAAAATGGAGGGGAAACATTCAACAAAGAAGTGCCTCACAATGTTTTCACATAAACAGCAACACGCAACACAACAACATTGTGTTGTATAGCTAAAGAAATCAGAGAGACGGGAAACAGTGCAGTGACAAAAAACCCAAACAAAAAAACAATCAATCTCTTGATCGTTTCCCGACACGCACCGGCGCTTACCTTTCAAATGGTTGCCCCCGATGGCGTAGAGGCGATCGTTCATTCCGGCCAGCGTGTGAATGGCACGCTTTGTGTTCATGTCCTGTTTGCGAGCCCACACGTCCATTAGCGGGTCGTAGCAGTACAGCCACGACACGTACTCGCCGTTGTGGACCCCGCCTGCAAAGGGCAAAAATATTGGACATTATCAATCAGCAGTGTACAAATACTTTGATACTGTACTTGAGTACACTTTCCACATATCTGTACTTGAACTTGAGTTTTTATTTTTGTGACGACTTTTCGCCTTAACTCCCTAGTCCTACATTTGAAAACAGATTTGTACTTTCTTCTAATTTTGTCAAAAGTGGCTTCTTCTTTTTTCAACCTCTGCGGTCGACAATTTGAAGTGGTTGAGAACTTGATTGACTGATTAATTGACATCTTGTAGACTGTAGGCAGAAAAATATCAAGTGGTGGGGTCGTGAGCAAATGAGAGTGTAGCAACTTCCGGCGGTTGACTTGCTAACCCGTTAGCTGGTCTGCATGTTGAGTGACTCATGATGCAGCACGGGTATGAATGTGCTTATTATGTGTTTTCTTACCGTTTGTGCAATAAAGCGGATGAACCAGCAGCTGTGTCTATTCTTGACCACTTGCGGGGGCATTACATTCTAGGTAGTGATGCTAGGCTTAGGCTACATTCAGCACGCTAACATTGATACAATCCGTTGTGTCGGCAATCGTCGAAGTGCTGTTGTGGTACATAATGCAGTTTATCTTCCATGATAAGTGTGAAATTATCCAGAACTTTGGACATTCTCTGTTTTTTTACAGACTCATCTCCTTGCTCTCCGCTTATGGCGCTAATTTTTTTCCATACAGAGTTGTGCGTGTCACACCAGTAAGTTGACATTAGTCCTTGTGGAAAAATGATCCCAGAGATTTTTTATAATCGTGTCCCCCACACACACACTTTAAACACATTAAAACTTATCAAAACACATGTTGAATTGTCTTTTGTTATACGTGTCAATTTTACAGTGACCTTCAACTGGGAGTAACAAATAAATAGCGAGACTCTTAATTAGTACTGTAAGTACTTTTGCAACAAATACAAAGCGACTGCCTGCTTGGCAGCATTAATCCTAATTGTTGTTTTCTTTGACCTGATATGTAGATCTTGCCGTTGTGCACCGCGCCGGCGTGGGCGGCCAGAGGCTGCGGCAGAGACGACACGTAGTTCCACTCGTTGGTGTCCAGGTTGTACGACTCCACGCTGGAGAGGTAGCCCGTCTCGTTGCGGCCGCCGATCACGTACAGGTGCTTGTCCAGGCGGCAGGCGAAGAAGCTGGCTCTCCTGAGGACGGAGCGGCGCCCGTGAGATGTCAAGGAGCGGAGGGGCGCAAAGAACTCAAGCACCATCAGTATCGGGATAGGCGGGCTGGCTGGTTACTTCTTCCACAGAAATCGCAGAAATACTTGAGTTGAGTTTAATATCCTCTGTTAATTTTTTCTCATTATTTTCTAAAACCGATAAGATATTGAATTGCAACTGCATATATCAGCTAGTGTTTCTTACACTAATTTTGAGATTCACAAAACTACACACTAATGGCCAATAAAATCAAATGAATAACCACAGAACATAACAAATTAGGGTTTCAAGACAGTGTTATGGGTTCAAGTAGCCTCGGTTATGGTTTCAAGATGAAGATAGGGTTCCGAACAAAGATAGAGATTGAAAGTAGGGTTTCAATTGGGGGGTTGGCTTTCAAATAAAGAATAGGGTTTCAAAATGAGGTTTTCAAATCAGTGCTATGGATTCAAATTACGATTTCAAAATGCGGACATAGATTCAAACCAGGCTTAGGGCTTCATATTCTGGTTTCAAGGGTTTCAAAAATGCATTATTATTTCACACAGTCTAGGTTAGGGTTACAAATAAGGGCTGCTTCTTCTTTTTCTTTCATCTTGTCCCATTAGGGCAGGGGTCACCAAATCCTGTCCTCAAGGGCACCTATCCTCCTGCATGTCAAATGATTTGTATCGTTATCAGGCTTCTGAAAAGCTTGCTGATGAGCTAATCATTTCAATCAGGTGTGTTGCAGCGGGGAGAGATGGAAAACATGCAGGATAGGTGCCCTTGAGGACCGTACTTGGTGACATCTGCATTAGAGGTTGCTAAGGTTTCAAATGAGGTATTATGGTTTTAAGACAGGGTATGGATTCCAAATTATGGGCTCAAAATTGGATCCTGATTTCAAATTAGGGTTTCATGCCTGGTTTCAAACCAGGGTTAGGGTTTAAAATGAGGAATTCCAGCATGGAGTAGGGTTTCAAATTTTTGTTTCAAGCTTGATTTATGGATTCTAGTTGGGGTTAGAGTTTCAAACAACGGTCAGGGTTTGAAATTAGGGTTTGAAACCTGGATTGAAACAAGTGTCAGAGATTCTAATTAGCAATTTCAATAGCAAGGTTTCAAGACAGTGTTAGGGTTTCAAGTCAGGGCTCTTTTCAAATTCATTAATTTATGCAATTTTAATTTGCTACCATTAGATTTTAACCCTACGGACACCCTGATACTTGTGCGCAAATGAATGGATTTCATTAAACAATTTAAAACAACCTTTCTGCAAATGGTCTTGAAAGTGGCCTCACCTCTCCTGCATAGGAGGAAGTTGTATCCAACTGTTGAATCTGGGATCATAACGACTGACAAAATTTGTGCTGTGCTTTCCTACATAAAAGGAGAAAATAGAATGTTTACAATCAGTATTTTATAGTCTTCTTGATTGTTATCACCATTTCACAATTTGACACGTCAAATATTTCACTGCTACTTCTCGGTGCCAAATAATGACAAGTGTGATGGTGGGTGTTGTTTGTCCACTCGTTGCTCATCTGGCTTCTGAACTGGTAGCGAGTGCTACAGAACAAGGTTCACACAGAATGCTCATTTGGTTTAGCTAGTATAAAAAAAAAAAAAATAAAAAAAAAGTGTGCATCGCTGTTACCGTTGGGGTTCCACTGGTCCTCTCCGCCGAGCAGCAGCAGGAAGTTCTCCACCTCCACAACGCAGTGATGGGCACTGTTGTAAGGCATGACTGCGCGACACACAAAATCAAGAGAATTAAGCATTGAATGACAGCCGTGGTAGGGAGTTGAGGCCAAAACAACCAGAAACGACACGTGGGGGGTGGGATGGCCAGGAGCGGTTTGGAAAAATACCGGCCGTTCTGGAAAATGCACATATGAATACACGATGGCCACAGCGCCCATGGTTGCAGCCCCAGACATCAGCAAGTCTGTGCGTGAGTGTCTGGGTGTGAGCTGTGGCCGGCAACAGCTTCTGCATGAGCCTGCTCATTGTGTTTAACCCATTAAGTTCAACATTTACAAAATGATTACCGTAATATCTCAGGCCCTGTAGCAGACAGAAACATAATTCCAAAAGAATTAAAGCGCTTAGACATGTGGCTTTCACACAGGCAGAATTTATTATTATTTACTGTTTCAATTGAAGATGTAAACATAACGTGTCAGTGCAAGAGAAGCACTTTGTAATTAAAAAAAAAAATCGAGTGATAATTACCATCTTCTATTCTGTTACAAAGACGTCAATATCGTAATTGTCTACAAACCATATCCCGGCGATAGACGGCGTCCGCCATTAGCCTACCAACGGCTCGAAAAACTTCCACGACATCCTCCGCGGTCTCGCGACACCGTCGCGTGTATATTCTGATGCATTAAATTGGCTAAGAGACGGAGAATTGGATTAAAAAAGGACAGTGACGTATCCGCTCTCCCGGTTTGAAAGGTAGAAAGACGCGACAGCGCTCCCGGCTCTAGTGGTAGAAAAGCGGTTATGCGCTCCCGGGCTTAATGGCTTAATAAATTCAAGTGACCACTTCAATCTTAATTTTGGATGATTTTATGTTTCCAACATTGCGGAAACAGTTTGTGGAAGACCCTATTCATTGCATCAGCCATCACCCTAACCTCACGATTGGACAACAATACAAATTCTTTCCAGAAGAAGCCGTAAGAGAAGGAGTTGGTGAGTGTTCTTGTTATCTTGAAAAAAAAATCACTTTTGAAGGGCTTCACCTGCTTTTGCGCTCTCTCCCTGTCCTCCATCTTCTTTTGTTGCAGTGACCCCCATTGAGATGTGGAGAAATGGTCTCGGGTGACAGTCGTAATGAACATGATCGTGTTCACTCAATAAATCTCGGGTGAGGGGGCGGCATGGTGGGGTGGGGGCTGTGGTGGAGCACAAATCAGTGGAATGCTAAGGCCCACCTGTCTGTCTCCATCAGTCATTTCCACCGCCGCCTCCCCGGCGCCTGATGGATCACAGTTGCTGCAGAATTAGACAGCCTTGAATCTCATTTCTTTCCAATTGGCCCTCTCGCTGCAATCTCACTCGGCCCTGCCTGACATGTGCCGCTCCTCGACGAGGCGGGAGAAAGAGAGAGAGGCCCTTTATACCACATATACTAAACACAGCTTTATCTCAAAAAGGAGGGGATTAAGTTGCCTGCCTCCAGTGCACCTCAAAGACAAGTGCCATATGACTGCCAAACTCCCTTACATGCTATTTACATTATCGTTCAGTCAGCAGTCTATAGGCCACGCATGGGTGGCTTTTTATTTGATGTCTAGTGACTTGAAATCATCTTGTACCCATGGAAGGGGGCGGGGGCGGGGGCGAAGAGGCTCTGCGGAGAGTACAGTCGGAGGAAGCGGGACGTTTGTCCCACTTCCACAGGTGCCTCGGACACAGGCGGGCGGCGGGATAAGTGGCAGGCGAGGCGTCATACCTGAGATGGTGGCAAGCATAAAACATGCCATTGGCTTTTAGCTCTCCCCCCGTGTTGGACCTTATTGTAAAATTGAAAGTGGATGAAGTTAATCTTCCCTCTCGCTTTGAGACCCTCCTGCAGGGTGGCCCCCTCTGTGGCTGCTGTCTACACTGAGCTCAGGGGCTCACTAGAGGGAGTCAGAAACCTCTGCATGGAGGCAGGCCACGCTTGACTGATTCCACGGCTAATGCGCCAGCTCTCTTTTGTGGTCTTTTTTTCTTTTACGCCATCTTTCACGCACTAGGGTGGAGTCCCTTTTATCTTTAATGATGCAATCCATGCAATTACCGGCCTTTGTTCACGCTCCTGTTGGTACACTAGATGGCAAACTTCACACTGGGATCAACGGCGAGCGACTCGGTGTGACACACAAACAAGAGGGAAGAGAATCAAGAATCTTCCCAAATTATCTTGATGAATGTCTTAATCAAAGGCTGTCCCTCTCAGGTTTCGCCTCATTGGAAAGTTATGATTGAATGTTAATAATCTCCTTCTCTTTCACGTCCATTGTGTGCGCAGGCCACATCAGACGCTCGCTGATGTGTTCAGGGGATGATTGTGCAGTTTTGTCCTTCCGCAAGGCCACGGACCATTTGAGTGTTAACTTTTTTAGTTGTGACTGATGGAAATCCCCACTGACCTTTTTGCTGGTTGCCGCTTATACCCATGAGGGCTGAGGGTAATGAGCAAATGACTGTGCAGACTGAGCATGTGCATGTTGAGCGCAGACGGATGAATGTGGACAAATGTGAGCAAAAACAAACCGAAAAAAGAAAACACCGAACATGAAATGTGCTAACCATGACTTTTAAAAGACGACAACGGGCATAGAAAAACACAAATTGTGTCGTGTGAATCTTCAAATAGAGCCGAACGGACAGGAAAAAACAATTTGCTAACGCTGAGAGATGAGCAACAGCAAATAAAAAGCTCAATAGGAGAGAACAGAAAAATATTCCCATTATCTCAAGTTTGACCTTTGCGATATGAGAGCAAATAGAGGCGTGAGTCTGGAAAAGGTCGAGGACGGTAGAGAGGGAGGGAATGTGGCTCAATTTCCACACAAGAAATACAAAGTCTTGCGAGGAGCTTGATAAAGCAACAGTATGTGATAATTGATGTTTGAAAGACACGGGGTTTACGATGAAGTTCGCGACATATCTTTGGATTCGCAAGTCGGAAGGCGCCATAGTCTGTTACTAACCTATGCTAATGCACTAGGAATGTCATAATTGCAGGAAATATTTTTTAAGAAAAACACTTCTCAACAATAAATGGAAAACAATCAAATTAGAAATAGAACGTATGGCGGGAAGTGAATGTGCCATTTGCTGCCATATGGACACGTACGCACACCGTTTGTAACCTCAAAAACATCAACTCGCCTGTAGCTGCTTTTGATGCATTTTGATGTCACACCATCTTGTGATAAGAATATCTCAGTTGTTGCCATGGTGACTCTTAGTTCCCCTACTTTGGTGGTCTGTAACCAGCCAGGACATTACTTGTCTTGCGCTAATGTCTATGGTACGGCTGCTAATGCGAAAGTTAACATTCAAATAATCGAATAATTTCTTTTTGGGCGGGGAAATCATTATGAATGTTCTGAACTCCTGTTTGCACACTGGTGTTGCATATTAGCGCAGCTGTAGCTCGACTTCCCGCAGCTGACATCGTGTCGCCCTTCTTCAGACAGAAAACTAGTTGAGAGTGACTCAACAGCGCCTCTGCTGGATACAGCCGAGTACTGCACTCCATTTTGCCTTAAATCGCTTTAAGTCTACTTTGGTGTTGTGTAACAATTGTGGACCAGTCAGAAAATTTAATGTATTATGTTGATGCCTATCTTTGGGAGGATCAACTCCCTTTATCGACGATGGGTAAAGAATAATAATCACATAATTGATTGATTTTTGAGATGGGGACTCTCCATCTGAATGTACTGAACTTCTGTTGCAACGCTAGCAAAATAATGCTGCCCGCAGGAGTTACATCATAGCGTAAAGGCAGCTGAACTTTTCATCGCTGACGTCACGTTACACCTGAGTTCATTCGATAGCAAACAAGTTAAGAGTAAATCAACAGCGCCTCCGCTGGTTGCAGCCAAGTAATGCACTCCTTTTTACCTTGTTCGCTTCAATCGACACAATTGCAAACAATCCATTAATCTGTTGTGCTCATTCCGAGTCTATGTGAAAAAAAGTCTGAAGAGTGCAGCACTTAAAGAAATTGCAACTAAGGCAAACTTTATTTCATGTGATTAGAGATTGTCTAAAAAATAGCAAGAGACCTGCCTCCTAAGTATTAGTTTCTAGTTAGGAGTCTAAGGCCACAGACTACTGTGTTTGGGTAAATAATTAGAGCAATTCAGTCGTTATTGATCAGTGCTGGTGAATACTCAGGATGAATTTGAAAGCCACTCGGCAAAGATATCACTCAAACCCCGCGTTCAATCTCTGCCACAGCAGATCATTAGATGCAAGTGAATCTCATCATGCATCTCGGCAGCATATTTCAGCAAAAACAAGGCGAACCAGGCGTGACGCTCCGCAGTGGCGTGAAGTCACGCTCTGATTAGAAACTTATATTAAAAAGTGATAGTGATATATTATTACCTGAAGGATTTAGGGAACTCCTTCGCTCAAATTAACCCGCGTTAAAGTCATCCACAGGAACGACCGTAAAAATCCCCGAACAGGAGAAAACTGGAAAAAAAAAAACCTCCAATAAAATCCTTTCCTTTAAACTCACTTGTGAGGATCTTCCATGTTTTTTTTTCATCGTCATAGTACTGGACCAAATTGCTGGGGAGGCGATCAGGTCCAGGGGGCAAACCACCCACCAGTAACAGCATTCTCTTATTGGATCGGATTCTGTAAGGACAACAGGAAACAAGTGCAGTAAATAAATAAAAAAGCAATACATTAGGGGCTTTTGAAGACATTTATTACAATTAACAAAACGCACACTTTTCACGGGGCTGTGTTATCGAATGGTTATTACACTCTGAAAATGTAGCGTTCTAATTAGCTGTGAAGTGTGGATGGTCCTGCAGGGTGCCATGCCGGAGGCGAAAAGGCAATTGAACGACATAACCCTGCCTATACAATGTCTCCATCTCATTGGCTGTAATGATTCATGTGACGTTGCCCGGCCGTTTTGCGAGAGTTTGCGTGTGATGTATAACCAACCCCGCGTCGCCACGCTTTGCTCTACATTAAGGAGAATTGTCTGACTCCGACACAATTCTAGCAATTAATCACAATGTGCAGTAATTATATTACATTACAGTCAGCCACATACACGTTATTTCCTTTTTCATATTGTCCTTTTTTTATGCATGGCTACATCAGTAGCGTCTCTCCTGCTCTCTCTGTGCTACTGGCCCACTTGGATGTGGTTTTAGGGGTTATTCGTATGCAAATGAGCCCCTGGACATAGATAATGGTGATTAATTGAGAGGAGAGACACAGTGGCACGTGAAACTAATTATGACGATTTCCGATTCCGTGTTCATAGGCCCATGTGTGGGAATAGATATGTTACGCAGATTTCTGCTCTCAAAACACTTATGGAGCAGAACGCCTATGCTTATTATGATAACATCACTGCCACTCAATGAACATCCCGACAAAAGGTGTCTACTTTTAACTCCATACTAGAATGTAACAACTTTGGACCCTCATAAATGTAAACAGAAAATAATTGCATATATTTGCATTGAAATGTATTTAGTGCCAAGAAGTCAAATGTGTAACCTTTTGCGGGTGTTATGCATCCTATTTGGTTAGTGATAAAAATCAGGTACCCTTCACTACAACACAGTGGTAGGCACCCTGTGGCCCGTGGGACATTTACGGCCCGTGGTGGCTTAAGTCCGGCCTGCCATGTGACTCTAAAACCAACCGCAGATGTACTGTTATAAAAAAGCCCCAGAACGTGCTCGGAATGTACAACAAACATTTGAGCAAGCACAAATAACTTTGTCCTTTAGATGACTATGAAAGCTGAATTGGCTCCCGACGCTATAAAATCAGGTAACATGGTAACACCTCAACTGACCACAACTTGACATTTAAAAGACAACAGTGGTACCTGATGATTGTAATCTTACCTGCTGGATGTGGTCTGCTTGCAGTGCTGCCGAAATGGCATCAGGTGGTAGTTCATAGCGTCCAGCAGCAGCTTCTGGCACACAGGGTCACTCCTCATGAAGTCCACCGACTGCACCCTCTCCACCAGCTCCGGGGCCGGGATGAGAGCGAAGCGCAGCCTCTTCATGAGGTCCGGCGCGTAGTGCATGCGGGTCTCGCGGTCGTGCTCCAGCCACAGCACCGACATCTGGAAGAGCGCCAGCTCCGACTCCACCGGCGGCGGCAGAGCGTCCAGCATGGCGCACATCTCCTCGAAGTTGAGCAGCAGCACGTCCTCCACCAGGTACTTGTTGGCCAGCTTCTTGGTCTCGTCCAGTCCGTGGAGGGCTGCGATCTTGCAGATCTGCTTGTAGTTCTGCACCGAGATCTGGTCGTTGAGAAACTGCACGCTGAGCTTGGTTATCTGGGGGATGTTGAGTATCTTGCTGACCGACAGCACCTCTTCCACCGTGTCCAGGGAAAGAGTCACGTTGGCTGTGTACAGGTACTCCAGCACAAGTCTCAGTCCAATAGAGGAGCAGCCCTGCAGCACCAGGTTATTGATGGGCCTGGCAGTGGGGGTCACCAGCTTGTCGTCGGGCGAGGACGAGGGGGTGCCGCTGCTGCCCTGGTCCCCCTTGCCGCCCTCGTTGTTGCCGATGGCATTGTGGGAGGAGAAGAGCGACCTGAAATACTGGGAGCAGGACGCCAGCACCGCTTTGTGGCAGTGGAAGTGCTGCCCTTGGGCGGTGAGAGTCACATCGCAGAAGAGCTGCTTCCTCCACAGCAGGTTGAGCCCGTGCAGCAGCGTGTCACTGTGCGCCGGGTCAAAGGTGGACGTTCTGTCACCCGATCTGGACATGGCTTCCTGATTGTGGACGCCACCTGGGCAACATATAAACCATGCAAGCCATTTACCTCAGAGCAGCACAACACACGAAGGCTCGGTCTAGCAAAGAGAGCGAAAAAAAAACAATCTCTTGTTTGAGTTATTGATCCATGGCAGAGAATTTACATCCCACGTGGATACTCTTCAACTTCTTTTTCGTGAAGCAAGAAACACACGCGCACAGAAAAAACGTTTACTTCCCATCGTGAAACAGAACACCTATTCATGTGTAGGTTAAATCGCGGCTGTGGTTTAGGGGGCGCAGGAGACCCAAAAGAACGAGCGTGATGCTGCGGAGCTTTAGCCCGCGACGAGGCTCCACTCGGCGGATACGCAGCGGCGAGGTCCTCGCTAGGGAGCGCATGCAGCATGGATCCCCTCTTGTACTGCCCTCCTACAGCCGCGCATCCTCGCTATCAAGGCACCACACGGCGCGCGCATTTCTAACGCTGGCCGAAAAAAACAACAGTCAACCTTCTCGTCCACGGGAAGAAGAAAACGGCTAAAAGTTGACCGCGATGTGCGCGTCTTTTGTTGCGTCCGCGCCGCGACAAAACGCCATTTGTGCGTGCGTAAACTTACGCGCGCCTGTGACAACTAAATGATGAGAGCAGCCACAACTTACCTGACACACACTCGCCACGCACACACTCCAGAAAAAAAGAAAGTAAGTAATCTTCGGAGGGGGTCCCCAGAAAGCTCACTCAAGAGTCCCTTCTTTTGTTCTCCTTTTTTTTAAAGAAAAGCGAGTCCAACCCCCAAAAAGTCCCAATTTGGCGTTATTTGTTGATCATTTGTTTCCTCGGAATTAACCAGAAGTGTGCGAGTGTGTGAGAAGGGAGCCGTGCTTTCTGCAAAAGGAGAAGAAGAAGAAGAAGAAGAAGAAATATACGTGTGACAAATTATGCTACCAAGAAACAACACATCATTATCCTTGGGCCTGGGGCTCAGTGAGTCGTAACGAGAGTAATAGGAAATCCACGGTTGGGGAGAGAAACGGTCGTGCATGGCCGGTGGAGAGAGACCATGCAGGGGTATGGATGCTGGAGAGACTCGCAAAATTATGGCTCAAGGCTATTGTAAAAACTGTCGAGCGTAAATGACTGCGATTTCAAACATCTATGGAAGAAAGGAAAGAGGGGAAAAGGGGGGAGAAAAAGGCGAGTCTCTCGTTTTTTTTTCCACCCCTCGCTGTTATGGAGAGAAACCGTCAAGTTTTAGTGCGCATTGCTAATTAGTCAATTTCTCTCTGCCTTCACAGCCCGGCGACTTTGCTGCTGAGCTGAAACTGCTAATTTCTGGGACCAGCCTTTTTTTGGCTGTGAACTGGATGGATGAATGGCTTGTCTCGCACAAATGACAAAAAGCCCCTGCCTTAATCTCCATCGGCAAAATAACCCCTCATCTCCCACCCCCCCTGCAGCTAGTCCTTCAAAAAAAACAAGGTGCTTCATACAACTTGTGCATATGCATCATAAATTCCATGTCCACTCTATGTTCATAATGCACCTCTGCTTTTATGTATGCAAGGACAGGACAATAAGCAAAAACAGATGTAGGCCTGTTGTACTTTGCAGTACTTTTTGATATACAGACCTGCACACAAAAATCTGAGTAGCGAACCTGAGTTCTTGTGCATATGTGCATAAATAGGCACCAAAGCAAACGTTTAACCACTATAACAAGAAAATCGATGTGTCACTTTTCCTTAAAGAAAAAAGTAAATCCCCCCCAAATTATTTGCAATAATATGTTCTATGCGCCTTCACTAGTCAAGACATGGCATTCTGATTAATATCGTGTTTGTGGAATATGAGTTAAGCAGCAAAAGCCACCCGTTTTTGCAAGGGAACGGCCATTTTGTCACTTGCTCCCAACTGAGAATGACATCACAGTTGCTCAGGGCTCAGGTAATGACCAATCACGGCTCACCTGTTTTCTGAAGCTGATTTTGCATCATATATTTTTTTTTCAATTGTATCAACAATGTATGAGCCACAATATACTTACCTTCAACATTAATTATGGCGAACCATCCCAATTTCTGTCAGCTAACTCAGATAATTCAACCTGGGATTTGATCTACTTGTAACTGACCATGACGACAGAGGAAGAGAATCATTCCCCCTTTAGGTGTGCTTCCTCCAAACCAGGCCGCCATCTGACCCAACTTGGGCTAACCATCCCACTTGACACCGATTGTCACCAAACTCTGAGAAGTAGTCCCAACAACCTGGATTTGAACCTCGGTCCACCCATACAGGTGCCACAGTCCAATCCTGGTGTCTTGACCATCTCTGGGATTTGTCTCACAGTGGTCAACTCTCACAAGAGTCTGGTCAATTGGGCAGTCTGGTCAATTGGGCACACAACAGCTAATCATCCCACTTCTCACACCAACTGTCACCAAATTCTGAGTTTTACTCTCAACCCAGATTTAAATCCAAGTCAATCTGATAAAAAAAACCCTGTAGCAACACCACATCCAGGCTCAAATGTTGTGTAAACCAACGAAGCAGCACACACGTCCCAAACAGGGGCCACCGTCCAGTCTTAATGCCCCACCCATCTCTGGGGTCAATCTCACACTCTGGTCAACTGTCCCAAGGGTTTTGCAGATTGAACACACAAAGCATCATACTACTGACACTATTTGTCACTGAACTCTTCAAAGTAACCTAAACCTGGTTTCAAACCCATGTAAATCAGGTCGCAAAGTACCTCCAACGAGATCCTCTATTGAAATCTCTTAGTACCTGACCCATTTTTATAGGGTCTATCATGTACACGGCATCTAGCCCAATTCTGACGTTTATTACAAAATGTGAGTATTCAGACATTAAACCTCAATCCCTGAGTCTATTAGGGTGAAAAAACATTAGCCTAACCCATGACACATAAGAGCCTGCATATGTTAGCCAGAATGCAACGAAAGCATGTGTCATCACACGACCTCCCACTTGTAGTTGGGCTGCCAGTACAATCATCTCAGCGCCTCACCGATTTCCAGGGTCCTCCAAGGCTCCTTCCAGCACGCCACGAACGGCCTCTCGGCTAACCATTCCACTTCAGCTGTTACAGAACTGTGAGGGATCAGACACCGTGGGCTCCATTTTCGTAGACAGGCACACATGCACCTGGTGTAAAAACATCTTCGTTTTCGTCTAATGTTTGGAAATTTGTCAGACCTCGCTGTGCCTTTCTGGGCGTTCCGGCAGTCTGAGGGTGTTTTCTACTACACTTCCCCAGTGCATCTGACAATTTGGCGACAGAAAGTAGACTAGACTTTAGACCAGATAAAAGCAGGTCTAAGTTGTGGCACAAGCGATGTAAGGCGAGTATTGTGAATTTGATCAAGGTGCAGGCAGACAGATTTTGCATTATGCGATGTGTGGATGTCATCGTATTTCATTGTATATGACAACAGCGTGCATTTAACCCTCTGAATCCTTGTAGAAATAAATTCATTGAACGCATAATTATTATCATTATCTTTATGATATTTTTTAAAACAGCTAACCTGGGCCACGGCACAGCCATTCGGGGGGATGTCACGGGCACAAACAATCGGTTTCGAAGGTGGTCTCCAAGTACCCTCTTCACAGCGGTGATCTGTGACAGCTGTGGCCAACTTGACATCATCCACAAGTGGAGGTGTGCTTGCACTTCCTTATGAATGTAGTTTGCGGGCTTCGATCTTCTGCATGGACCCCAGCGCGCCTCTCCTGCTCTGAATTTAAAGGCTTTCATTGGCCTGGAAACAAATTGGTTGTTTTCACTCCCACAAGGGCGCAAACGCCCCTTTCTAAATGCGCCCATCCACAAAAATACTCAAAGAAAAAAAACTTCACCCATGCGTACAGTTAGACTGCATTTTGAGCTGGACGCAACAGATACGAACCCGTGACACATAAGAGCCTGGGTATGTTAGCCAGATCACTGTAATGAAAGCAGGCGTCATCACACTACCTCCCACTTCGAGAAGGGTGCACGTGTCCCATACATGCCCAGTACAATCGTCCCAGTGTTTCACCAATCTCTGGGGTCTATCACTCAGCTATCACCTGTCCCAAGGGCCCTTTCAACTAGGGACACACACAATAACAACCCACTTCTAACACCAATTGTTAAAAAAAAAAAAAAAAACTCAAGAGTTGTACCCTCAAACTTGTACATTGCCCGAGAGTCCAGTATGATAGGCAGAGTAACTTAAAATTTGTCCAATTTATGGCAATGGATGGTTAATAATGGCGTAAAAAAAAATTGGTCGAGAATGACTTATTAGGACATAACGAACTGTCAATTAAATAAAGAGCTCAATTAGAGCAAAAAACTTCCATGTGGGACTCCCATGGGACTGGCTGTGACAGATATCTCAAAAGTTATACGGAATGACAGATCGGGATAAATGTTCACGTACTATGAAACAGAGGATTGTGCTATGGATATGAACATGCACTAACTAGCACATAAGATGTTTTTTTTATCCAGGTGAAACGTTTGAGTGGCATTAAAAAAGAACATAAGAGTGAAAATGTCATTTTAAACATGCCTAGTTGGTGTTTACTACAGTTTAAGTCGGAGTTGCGAGGACGCGTGGCAGTGCTACAGTAGTTGGCCGTGTTGCACTTGGGAGTCACAATACTGTTATCTTTACAAGCGCTCAGTTAGCACTAAATTACCCAAGTCTCCAGCGAGCCATTCTAACACAATAAAATGACCATTTCCAAACTCTTTCAGCTCTTTGTAGCAGCTCAGTCTCCCGAGGCCGCTGGTCTTCAGATTGCTGGGCGTTTATGGTTGCAGTGTGCAGCAGCAGGAGGAGGTGGTGGTGGTGGTGGTGGTGGTAAAGGGGGGGAGGAGGAGGGAATGGGGGGGGGTGGCACTGGTGGTGGTGGTGGTGGGGGCTGGGGGGGGTCATCAGATAAGAGAAGAATTTCAAGACTAATTAAACCCGTTGAGACAAAGAATCACACTACAGTGATTTACAACTCTCTGTGCCAGTTAACCCGACTCATATTTAGGTGTCATATTACACAGATCAGATCAGGTCCACCTCCGTGCCGATTCGAGGAACCCATTAGAGATGATGCCAACAACAGGAAGACAGTTATACTCTACGTAAGGTCACGCATAGGCAGCTTTTTCGTTTTAGCTTTTAACAGCTAAAATAAACAAGACCATTGGCTATATCGCAATGCTATGATAAGCTATAAAAGGCTGTTTTCTACTCTGCATGTGCACACATCATAAGGTCAGTCATGTTTTGTTCCATTAACATAAAGGGTGAGCATTTACTCCCACCAGTGCACCGAAACAAAAAGGTAAAATCCAAAGTTGTGAATAGCAAAGTCTTTCATCCATAATTCCGTTTGCTAGCTTCTGCAGACAGCAAATGGGGGGGTAGGGGGGTTATGCTAAGATAGAAAGTATTATTTTCCTAAATGGAAGGTGTCAGATGGTCACGGAAATGTGATCGGCTGTTCAAGATCACTGCTTCCCATCTGCAATTTGTGACGTGTGAAAGATTCAGCCCAAATGTGCTCAGCGAGCGTAAATCCTCAGCACTTTCTCTTATCGTGGAAAAGCAAGATAACCAGCTGTTTACAGATCACAGAACATATCATATTAATATCATGGAGAGGGTGATATCATCTTGTTTGTAAAAAAAAAAAAAAGAAAGAAAAAAAGATATATATTTTTGTTAACTATCTGTGGTATGATATTGCATTCTATGAATCAATATCTGTAATATGAGTCAATTATGTTGTACAAGTACACTGGCACAATTACATGATTTCCAATACAAAAACTGTGTTAAAATTCAAAAGGTATGATTATTTCTGTTCAAGAGGTATTCAATTAACAGGATTTGCATTATGCTAAAAGAAATTGGTAATAATTGCATGTTTCAAAAATGTAACCAAAGTATTCAAAACAGCTCTCAGTAGGATGCAATGCAGTTGTACAGCATTGCAAACTAAAAGTGCATAGAAACAGAAAACACTAGAACATAGAGTAATTATCTGCAGGTAGCCAAATGTAAGACCTCTCTCACTTATAATGTGATCATTATATATTAAATAAGCAAGTAAAATATGTAATAATACACCGTAACAATATGTAATGCAAATGGCCTAAATCTACCTTACACACAATAAAATGCAACACTGACTTATTTGGGTTTGAAACAATTGGACAACAGTGTGGAACTTTAAAGACCTTTGAACAGTGGATTTATGGATAAAGTGTAATTTTTATACACATTAACGAGGTCTTAATTGGAGAAAATCATAAGTAAAACTTTTTGGGTGTTGTGGTTAAAGCAAATTAAATGTTCCATTTAAACGAAAGGTCAGCAGTTTTGATTCCCCGGTCATTCCGCATTGGAAGACTTTATTTGACACACTATCTGATCGAAATAATATAGTACATGCTGGCAAAAATGAGGCTAGCCGAGGTCATGAAACAGTATTTTAAAGGATCAGGAGTTTTTGAATGGGCAGCAGCTGCTTCGCAAAGACTCTTAACAGTCTCCTCACTTCTCCACAAAGGGAACAAATGAGAAGTAAGCGAAGGAGTCAAAGGTTGCAACTTTTCTTTCACGTGTTCAATTTGGGCGAGGAAAGAGGGCTGATAAACAGACTTATACGAGTGTTTATTGTACTGACAGTTAAGTGCGTGATTTCATTTCTCTGATTAGCGATGACTCCTAAAAAAAACATCCACAGGGGCAAGAAGATAAACCAGACAGGAGTAGCACTTTTGCATATACGGTATGTGCCATTCGGGGAGCCCTGCTGTTCTCTAACCCCCACACATGGCGTAGCCACCACAGACACGCCTCAGGGAGTCAGCAGGCAGCCGGGAGAAACAGGCGGCGTACCCCCCCCCCCCCCCCATCCCCACCTCCACACACACACACCCATATGCAAGCACAGGAACATGTATGTGTGTGTATGTGTGGTTCTCAAATTAAAGAAAGAATACTAGCTTGTGTGGTTCAACTGTAACTGAGACCAACCTGAGGGAAGAGTCCAGACTGTATGGACACCCAGTGTGTAGGCCGGGGTGGGGCGAAGAGGCGCTTGAAAGTGAGAAGTGAGGAGGAGGGGTGCTGCTTCTGCTGCACAGTCCCCCAGCGTGATGCATCTACCTTCAGGGTGGCAGCAGGCGTGGAGTGGGGTGCGACAGAGCGAGCACGGGCTCAGTGGCGCGGTCACCTGGGGACGCTGAAGCTGTTGTAGCAGGACTGATAGTTCTTCCTTGGGAGGACTGCAAGATGAGCCACATTGTATTAGCAAAGTCCTTCTCATATTGAGTCCTCAAACCTTCAGCATTGTATTCAGAACCGAATCTGTCCCTTTCTTGTAGCGGAAGAAATGTATTTCAAATTGCCAAATTGTCTTTGTGGTTGGAGGTGTATCTAATGTTGTGGTCAGTGAATGTTTATAACCGGGTACGCATGTGAATTTTAAACTTTTATCTTAACTGTTGTATTTGAGATGACCAATACAGCCCATCAAACACACACCATTTGATATTTGCATCGACTTTGCAAGAGTCCTCCCAAAATTAGATTTCTGGTGTAGTCCCAACACTAACCTGTGAGAGGCAGCATGGGTGCCACAAGGTTTCAAGACTTCCTGGAAATACAAAGTAGAAGAAAGAGAAGACGCTAGGCATTCCGTTTCACAGCACAATCATGGGGTCAGTGGTTCGGCTGGTGTTGACCACACAGAGGGCTGGACTGGCCATCCGGTTTACTGGACACGTACCCAGTGGGCCGGCGTCTTATAAGGCCAATGCCAATTATTATTTTCCTCCATTTTAACCCAAGAGACCAGCCCACAATTTAGAGGGAGCAATCCATTAATCTATTTACAATATAGACAGGAAAACAAAAGCCATAAGCAAAGCAACAGCCAATAAAATGGCATAAATTAATCTCAGCAAAACGTTGCTGATGTTTCTTAGACATGCTTGTGGATGTTATGACAAATAACGTACAACATGCACGTGCGGGCCCCTCTAAATCAAAATGCCGCGGCCTATTTTTTTTTTTTTGTGCAAGTCCAGCCCTGACCACAGACATAAGGAAAAAGTAAGCAGGTTCAACATTTATGATTGCCAGCCCTGACCCGTTTATGAGCACATTAGGAAGGAAGACTCACTCAAGTCTTAACACACCCAACTCCCAGGATAATCTGACAGAAGGGCACACAAATGCTCAAATTTGGTCAGATTATTGGTATCAGTGAAACCCGCTCCATAAAAGAGGGCCAGTGGCATTCATTTAGGCATCTATTAGGCAGACATTTTTGGAAGAATATTAAGAACCGTGGGGCGTCGTGTCAGATTGGTCATACGAGAAATAAAGATGGACATATACATTATTACAGACTGATCAGGGATGCCATCTCCATGTGACATAAAGTCATGTTTAATATTATGAAGGGAACTCCAAACTCATTTACAACATCGAGTAAAACTCCATACTTGAGACTGTTAAAATTGCTAGAGTGCTTTGTGAGCAACAGACTTAGCAGTGAAGTAATATTATCCAACAAAAGCATCTACGAACTGATGTCACCTGAGATAGGCACTAGCGCACCTGCGACCGCAAGGAGGACAAGCACTACAGAAAATGGATGAATGGATTTGATCAAAACATAACACACTGTATGCAGTTTGGAATAATATTCTGTGGTAAACATAGTGTTCACTTCAGAGGATTCCTTTGGCAAGTGGAAGCCGGCAAATTATTCCAAAGCTTTTCATTTCTGAAGCGTACAATTGTGTCGCAACTATTGGAGTCCTATCTTTTGGAAAACTCGGCGTCTAACATGGTCAGCTTTCGCAATTATTCAGTCCACTGACAAGTGAAACAAATGGGACCAACCCAGTGCATCCTGCATTATCTTCACTCCTTGGATTCACTGACAATAATTAATACAATGGCAAGTTTCTGTTTCTGGGCACAACATAAGCTTTCCCCTTACCGAGAGCTGCTGAGAGAGAGGAAACTACACCTGGGGGCGATGTCATACTGTAAACGGTGGCCCCTCGCAAGCCGGGTCACGTGGTGACAGTTCCTCTTAGCTGAGATGATAAATGTCCAGTATAGTATCGTGATGAAATAAAAAAATGCAAACACCCCGACCTATGCGGTAAGCACGGCCTTGAATTGGGCAGTTCCAGGTCGGGGCAAGGAAGGTCACGTGACATGAGGTCTCCAAAGCACAAGTGCGGACCACCTCACACTATTTCATCACATTATCATCTGAAGCACATAAACATTTTGTCTAATATATGTAATAAAGTGCATGTACACACTGGCTGGACACTTCATTAGATACTCACACAATCGAGTAAGAGCCAATACAAGAGCTGTCAGGGAGGTATTCATTTAACAATGTGTTTATTATCGTACTGCATCATGGAGAGAGCTGCTTGTAATATTCTGAGCACCTTATTTAGCTGCACGGGGGAGACAAAAAAATTAGACACAACTCTCAGTATTATGGGTACATAAGAAAAAAAACCGCTTAGTAATTTCATTAGTTAAGGTTTAAATATTCACCGGAACAGAAAATAATTAAGTACATGCAACGTTTTAACAAATGCAAAAGAGAAGGTTTACAGTGTAAAGTAAAACAAAGTCAAACTACTCACTCTTTGAAGATACCTGGCAGACATCAGACAGAACAGGAAGAGCAATACTCTTTAGTTTTTACATGAGTCACTTAATTGTTAGATAATCCTGACGAATGATTTTAAGGACTTTGTGTAAACCGGGAAATTGTTTTTTTTTTCAAATTCACACTTTTTTGTTGTTCAAAATTAATATTCCAAAATTTTTTGAATTATTCAGATGCGGAGGACCGGTTTGTCTAGGGCCCCCAAATGACTAAATATGCCCCTACAACAGACACATCTCAATAAATTTGAATATAGAAATCATTTCAGCAGTTCAATTCAAAAAGCGAAACTCATATACTATATAGATTGAGATGAAATAAACATTCAATAAACACAGGGAAATACTTTTAGAAGAATCTTCTGCCTAATTTCAATATTCAAAATCATTTTTGATTCAATTTCTTGAAGTGGTGAATTTTGGGTTACTTCAGTGTAAGCTAATCATCCAAATTATTAAAAAAAAAAAACATGAAATATTTCACACCGTGCAGTAATTCCACATATGGGTTTCGCTAGCTTGAACTGTACTACAATTGAATTGAAATAAATTAAGATGTCCAATTTATTGAGGATGCACCTGTATATGATTTATTGTCTAACTATAACACATGTATATTATAATAACAAAAGAAATCAAATTTTTTTTTGGGTGCGCGAAGGGACAAATACGTCCTTAAGAGAATTGCCGCCACTCCTATTTTGGCCGATGAGTGTATTACAGGTTTTTTAATTATAGAGGAGCACATTCCCCCAGCATCCATTAAAGGAATGCCATGCTAATTTTAAAACCTCACAGCAGGCACTGGCGTCGACGGCAAGAAAAGTGGATGAGTTTCTCTTTAACAGCTGTAATTTGTGTTTTCCAATCACCATGCTGATTTCTGCTCATTATGCTCCGGTTTCACACCGGTAAGTGAGCAAAGTTTGGATTGATTGACTCTAATTAACTAAGAAATGTTCCGAGCCACGGATTTATTATCATGCTAGCTAGCCACAAATGTCAGAGACTTTCACAAATTATTATGGTGCTAAGATAAATATCTGGGAAAATCAGACATGTGTGAAAGCAGAGGGAACATGTATTGTTATCTTGATGAATTAGTTTGGCATGTTTTCTGCACAGTAAAGAATCAGTTGAGAAAATACACAATTTAAAGCATTGACTGATATTAGCTAAACTTTGTGGAAACACAGAATTACGGTGCCTAGAATTAGTACCATATTAGTTTTGTGTATAGGTTGTGAAGGGATGATGTTCACATGCAACATGTTTTGATAAGAAGTGAGAATTTTGAAAAAAAAAAAAACATGTTTCTGTTTATAACTGGACTTCTTTTGATAGGAAAGTCTTCTTGAAAGCATTGTATGATTATTTGAAGTAATCACCTCATTGGTGGCCTCCATATGCCCGAAATCTCAAACTTCTTTGTAAACATATCACTATCACTATATTGTTGCATCGTAAATATGTCAGCTCAAAGCCTTCAGTGGCGCGAATATATCCACCAGGCCGTCGCGGTGTGGTTGTGCTCGCCACCGGCTAGCAGGCTTCTGGGGGCTCCCCTCGACCGGTGGCAGGCTCCTCCACGGTGTCCGCTTGGGAATTCAAATAACGACACTGAGCTGTTCTGTAAATTGTGGCATCAAGGGAAGATGCATATTTGGTTGCGTAACTAGCTAGCTAGCTAACTGCATGCTGTAGTGGCAGAAATGGGTAGAGTAATACCTAACTCGCAATTGCGCTGGATAATCATTGATGCGTAGCCATGCCCCCAAAAATCAAGAACTCAATTTTCACGTGATATGTTCCATGAAGTAGATTTTTTATGTGTGCGTCTAAGTCATTACAAGCCCCCCACACGGTTCCCACCCATCCAAACACTTGTTACGCTTAATAAATGTACTTTTTAAAATGCAAAATTAAGAATAAAACCATGAGCTTGTTGCCATGACTACTATTCTTCTACTTCCGGCCAAAGTTACTCTCAGACTTCCACTTAGAAGAAGAAGAATGGTAGTCATGGCAACAAACTTTTGCTTTCCACAACAAAGATTTAAAGCGACAAAAACCACGTTAACCCACCAGGATTGTACTTTTCAAGTAACAGAAAAAAGTGGCATCTACAGACTGAAACTTTTGGTTTCAAATTTGACTAATTTTCCTCGGTCGACTACAAGTAAAAATAACTATAGTTGCTGTTTTCAAATATACAATTCAAAGTGATGAGAATCTCTTTGAATGTTCTGAATTAATGTTTCAATGACTCCTTAATTGTTATTCCCATTCCGGACTTTTTGTACACATCCAACTAAATTCAACACAGCCTGCCACATGAAGTCATGTATATTTGTCTCGTCATTGGTGTGACCCAAAACCTTGTCAGCGTCTCCTTCATTGATATTTTAGACACAGTAGCACATCTCTTCTCCACTCACATTCTTTCCCAATTCTGCGTCGCCTCGGCAGCTCAACTGTGCTCTCTGGCTTGGGAACAAAAGGCGGCCTGGTCAGAGAGGACACCTCCATTTCCCTGTTTTCAAAAAGACCGCAAAGCAGAGAGTTTTCGTTAGCCTGAAAGCCACGCTCCGATTCACATGGCTTGCCGCTGATGACTAAAAGCGATCGCTGGGGTGAATCGGCGCGAAACGGGGCCGTCGTCTGCATGGTGGCGCCACGATGAAATGCTGCCTGTAAATCAGATTTTTTTGAAAGGATGCCGCTATAGAAACCGAGAGACACACTTTGATATATCACACAATACAAACCCAGAGTGAGGCTTCTGCATCCATGTCACAACAAACCGCAAATACAGTACATATGAGTGTCCACATGATTGTTTTAGCAGCATTTAGGTGTGTGCACTTTCTAGTGACAGTTAGTTGTAACTTCCAATCATTCAGAGGAGGCACAAAGAATGTAAGCACATATTGAGGCAAAGAAAAAAACTTGTCTTAGCGTCCCCTGGATTTCAGTAAATAGCACCCGTGGTGGGGGTGTGGGGGGTTTGTATTTACTAAACATACGACCCCATAATGCAAAAAAAAAAGGGACATTATGGAAATGGTACAGAAATATTCAGAATTGAGGCAAACTGGACGGACAAAAATACGTTGCATAGCTATTGCAGAATATAGAAATGTACAGGTGGTATAACAGAGTTCGGCTGCAACGTAACCAGAATTAGTACACAAGTGGAAAAGTGCCGTGAGCAATCACTAATGCATTTTGTTTGACAATAATACTTGAAGTAGAAGTCAACCCAAACATATTTTTCCCCAGTATGTTCTATACTGCCCCACTAGTCTAAACACGGCATTCTGATTAATATTGCATTTGTGGAATATGAGAAATCCACCCGTTTTTAGCTAGCTCAAGTGGCGGCCATTTTGTCACTTCTGTCGGCTGAAAATGACATCACAGACCCTCAGGGCTCAGATAACGACCAATCACGGCTCAACTGTTTTCTGAAGCTGAGCCATGATTGGTCGTTATCTGAGCCCTGAGCAACTTCAATGTCATCTTCAGTCAACGAAAGTGACTAAATGGCCGCCTCCTAAGATGGCCAAAAGTGGATACATTTTGCTGCTTAAGAATGCTGTATTTCAACTAGTGGGCCTGCATAGAACATATTCTGGAAAAAAGTATGTTTGGGTTGACTTCCTCTTTAACTATGGTTGTAATTTCAAATCTACCTAAAAAGCAAAGCGTGGAGAGTCTCTGTCACAGAAATGAAGTGCAATCAATGAATGAGGTGATATGTTGTATTAATATTATATAGCAACAGTGACCAGGGCAATCCGCTTATTCTTTGACAATCTCAATATGTTGTTTGTGGCTCAATAAAAAAATAATACAGTAAAGTACTATATATGTGGAGCCTCAAAACGGCGGTTCCTGATAAGGATGCCAAAGATTGCAGTATTTCCCGCTGCAGTTAGTTAGTATGTGTGCAAGAGTTAATCGCCAGAATCGCCGGCTATTGTTTGATCGCAAATGTCCAGTTCAGTTGCGTTTGGCTGTGTCGCTTAGTGTGCGGCGGGCCTAAGGCTCCACATTGCAGTTTGTCTTTACATGCCTGGGTAGGTGCTGCGGTTTTGGTTAGCAACAATGTTCAAATGGTCTTATGAAGTGTACTAATTGTCTACATGTGAAAGACCGATGTATGCTTTTCCCCCAAATGGGATGGGAGGTGTTCCATTTAGGGGAGGCGTTTATGTAATTTAAGTGGATTACGCAGCTGGTGACTAATTACTTAATCTCACTATTTAAGGAAATGTGGTAAAAGTCATTTTGTGATCCGCTCGGCAAAGGTGTTAATATGAATGGGCTGTCTCTCTGTGTCTTGTGACTGACTGGCAACCAGTTCAGGGTATAGTCCTGCTTTCGTCACAAGTCAACTGTGAACAGGATAAGCACTCTAGGAAATGGATGGATCATTTGTCAACGTACTGTAGTAACGATTTTTAAAGGTCAATGTTAAGGATTCTATGTTCCAATCCTATCCAAGTTCAAGTTTGTGAAGACGCGAAGAGACAACGTAAACTTCTTTACAAACAAATTGAATTTTTTTCCCCAATGACAACAATGACCTTTTTTTGATATTGAAATGTTTGAAGCAACGAGACAGCACTGTGAAATGGGCGTGAGGTTGTTGTGTCCACACTGCCCCCTTCTGTTGCCACAAGCAGACCGGCCTGCTAGCACTACCACATCCGCAGCACAAAAGCAACAACAGTATCTCTATTAGGCTGCCACAGACCGACACAATGGGAGCAACGCGTATTTCTCAGCGATCCTGAAAGCAGCACATTTCCAACAAACATCAAAAATAGTTTGTATTCATGCTTCGTTTTCAATATTTATCATTCCTATTTTGATGGGAGTAAATATTTAATGGGTTGGATTGCGTTTTGGCATGTATTATTTATTCAGGAACATTGAACTTTTAAAATGGAGCATGTGTCATCAGCATGATGCTGGTGACAAAAAAATATTGATTTTTTTTGGGAATGCGATTCAGTTAATATTTCAATTTGAAATAATGTTTCCCCAGGCTTTTTTCTTTTCTTCCTGTAGTGTGGAAGAAACATCCTTTTGTGCACACTATTTACCCCTGGATTGCTTGGGGCTAATGTCTCAATAATTTTCACTCCTTACTCAGGTCCTTCCCACAAAGGACTTAACTAATGATCCGTGGACAAAATGAAGCATTCAAATTTATTCATTAATCATTCATCTCCAGCTCATTGAAAATGCTAAACTTCCACAAAATTAAGATTGAATATTGAAAAGTGATTGAGGGAGACAGCTCTCCATGTGACGGAGAGCGCGGCGGGTCTATCGGGAACGAAAACGCAATCTCTGGATCGCGCGCGCGCCTCGCACACGTGGTGGTCAAGGTGTGCTAAGTGCTAGTTAAGGTCACCGGCTTTCACTAGTTGTAATTAGATCTCGGAATCTGGAGAAGCGTAGAATTTCTGTCAACACGGCCTGTAATTATTCTCTTTTCCAATTAATGGTGACATAGATTAATTATCTGATGAGGCAAAGCCAATTGCAATCATTCACCCAGCTAAAATTAGATCAGACCTGACAGCAGCATGAAAGTCACCTGTTTCATTGTTATGGATCTGCAGCGAGTAAAAGAGGGAGCGGGGGGTGGGGGGGTGGTTGGGGTGATAGTGAAGCGTGTGAGGGTAAGTAAGTTGTCTGGTACAGGTGAATGTCCCGAGCTGAAGACATCTACTTGTCCAGGCTGGATTGTTTGTTGAGGTCGCTAGTGGTGATGGACGCGATGAGCTCAATTTCCTGAGACAGCGCTTCCTGTTTGAAGACACCAAAGCAACAATTTAAATGAATGAGAGTACGTTTTAGAATAAAGTCGCGGCTCGTGGTGTGCTACTTATTCTTAAACAAGAGACTCTTGGTCAACCAAGTGTGGGTTCAGTGCTCTTCTGTTCTCAGCATGCAGTTTTTCTATTAAACTGCCTGGCACTGTCAACCAGCTTGGGAATGTGAGCCGGCGCAGCCATGCGGAAATTCTCTGACTAACAATTATATCAGAAACAGGATCTTGGATGACTGTCCCGCGGGATCGGGCCGGTGGGCGTCTGCTCCAATCATTACCGGCCATTCAACAAGGCTGTGCGCTGCTCTCCGCTGTTAGCCATTGTCAATTATGCCATCCCTGGTGTAAACCCCACGCAACACAAAGCTGAACTGCCAGTTCCGGCTGTAGTGTAGCAGGCTGACAGCCCACTGCATCCCCTCCCCACTCCAATCCACATAACCACCAGCACCACATCCCCGGCCCCTGAGGTTTGCGAGCATCCTTCCCTTCAAGCTACTTTCCAGCAGAACCGCATCGAGCCGAGCTCGCCGTAGCCTGACCTTCCCGCGGCCGGGTTCGAGGGGTCAAGTGGACATGATGGATCCGTAAGAGCCCCAGCAGGGTTCGGGTCTGGCTAGAGCAGCTATTACCTCTGTTGATTTCTTACTTACAAACTGGCAAATGACATGGCTAATTCATGTCGCACCCAATTAAAAGCTATTACCATCTCTGTCCAATTCTTAATATTCTGACAGCCCTTCAATTTTTCCGACTTTTCGGAGGCTTGGCCACTTCACACAAGGAGCTAAAGTGAGTGCTGCCTGCTCTGATGGGTCCTGCGCTGAGCTGTGACGGGTGACGGTGCGGTGCGCTTGAATACACCGGCTCTTTTGTCCTTCACACTCTGCAGCCCGCTGATAGCTCCTCCCCACCCCGCCTCGCGCTCTGCGATGTGCCGGGGGTGGGGAGCGTGCGTGTGCACGTGTGTGGGGGTGCATTCGGAGGCTCGGCCAATGAGACACGGCTACCATCTATAATGTCCGGACTGGACCCATCAAAAAGCATGTCAGCAGTCTGAGGAGTGTGTGCGGTTTGTGTTAGGGAGGAAACCACTTGAGAGTATTTTTTTTTTTTTACTAGGTAGTCCCTTGGAAAAGCTCTAATCAAATCATTGTGTCAGCATATATCTAATATATCAGCTCATACAACAGCATCGCAATTGAATCTGCCTTTAGTGGCCGCGAAGAGGTTCAGGTAACCCGGCTCTGCAGTGACGCCGGACAAAATGATTCATCACTGTCCCTCTGTCCGCTGTGACCTCAGCTCACATCACAGCACAGATGAGAGGCTGATTACGCTCTAATTGAGGATCCTTACGTCTCAACCTTGCGGAATCTGCACCTACTCGTCCGCACGAGAGACGGGGGGGGGGGGGGCTGTTCGGCTGCCAGAAAAAAATCTCATTTTAATGTAACGTGAGCTTATGTCCGACACACGAGGTCAGCGGCATAGGCACCGTAGCAGACACATCATCTATCCCATCAGTTGCTCGTCTGAGGACTGAATGGACAGAGTGCAGTAGAATGAATGGTGCAAGGTAAGCATTTAGACAAATTATGTGGAAATAATTTCCATCCTCGATAGAGGCACCTTTGCCCAACTGATTTGAGGTGCTTTCGTGGGCGTTCTGGTTTGTTTGTGTTTTTCAAAAGTTCAACGTACAGATGAGATGACAACTACTTTAAACCATGCGCACACCAACTGATACCTACCTGTGTTATCCACGAGTATGTTATACTCAATTCGGTGTATATTTGGTTTGAGAAGTGCGGTTAGGGGAGTAATGTGTCCCTGCTTGTCGCAGCAAATGTACACTTGGCTGGAGACGAGTCATCAAGCTCATTATTTTAACCAAGCCTGTGTTCTACCATTAATGAATGGAAGTGACCTACTCGGTGCACGTCCTCGATTTAAGAGAAGATGCGGCTTTCAGCATTTACACGGGAATGATCGTGCCTGTGTTTTCATTTACTTTTGACATGATTTCAAAATGTGTGTTTTGTCACTAGGCTAAGACGTCATTTCGTTTTTTTGAAATTCTATTTCCTAACGGCCCAGTAAGTTCATTGAGCATCATCCGTGTAAGTACTTCTCTCAAACACCCCTTGTTGGAAAATGTAGGCCTAAAAATAATCATAATCCAAGGTTGACGACGCTTCATTTAAATCAAAGGGATGGCAGTCAACTTTTCCCTTTCCAATACTACAGTTGTGACTGCATTTTATTTCTAATGCTTACACAATGATTTTGTTATCCATTGCACTTGCTCTCACTCTCAATATGTGTTTGAAAGTGTTTGTATTGTTTTAGAATTGTGTTTAAAGGCCTTCAAAAATAGTGAAGTGCCATAAAATTGGTGTATTTAAATAGGCTATTTCTATATGGTGGATTTTCACTCATTGCGAGGGCGGGGGTCTGGACGTAACCCCAATGATGGAGGCGGATGACTGTATGTGTTGTAAATAGGGGGTCCTCAGTTTGCCACCGTCTTGCATTCCTACAGCGCCGACGTAACTGGAATTTGTATGCAAATTGGAATGCGTCATAACATTGAACCTTTTATATTTTTTCCGGTGTCGTCTTCAGGTTGACACACATGGTGAAGATTTTTGTTATTTATGACGCGCCAGCTAGGGAAATCCAACAAAGCTAAGCATTGAATGACCCGGGAGGACATGATCCAGTAGAAAAGCTTCGTCTGGGATAGAAGTTGAATCACTTTGTAGTGGATGGTGACAATTTGCACTTTACTGGACATGCATACATTACATCCAAATACCGTACCT
This sequence comes from Filicampus tigris, assembly GCF_054856515.1. Taxonomy (NCBI): domain Eukaryota; kingdom Metazoa; phylum Chordata; class Actinopteri; order Syngnathiformes; family Syngnathidae; genus Filicampus; species Filicampus tigris. The sequence continues at coordinate 18,342,738 of NC_141226.1, read as the reverse complement.
GGGCTGTTTTTATTTTCTGGTCGGCTTGCCGACAAAGAGCCTGGCAGCGGTCCAGTTCAGCCTCGCCGCCGAGGCTGCGTTGTCTGAAGTATTTCACCAAAGCTTTGTGCATCCTCTTCTGCAACAAAGAGAGCTAGGGGGAGAGAAGGCAGAGAAAAGGAATTGGTAAGGCAGGGAGAGGAAATTAATGGCAGTGTTCAAGAAGAATGATGGAGGGGAATAGAGAAAGCAGTCAATAGCCCATTCTGCAGTACACGGGCCTGACAGGAATTTCACAGTCTCTTGGTTTCTCTGCCCACTCGTGTGCACTCATCAGAATCCAGTCACATCTGGCTGCCAGGATGGGGGGTTAATTTTCTCTAAATGCTTCAGCAGTTTTGTTCTAGCTGAGGCAAACTCTGTGACTGCAAAGCTGATGAGTAAAATATTTCTACTTCACCCAGTTTAACTTTATACCAATCCCCTGAAGACATATTTTACACGTACACACGGAGCCATGAACCCCCCACCGAAGGCAGAAATTATTCCTAGCCTCTTGGAAAGGCATGCTGCTTGCTTTATTATTTGAACACAGTTTCACGCAAAAGGAGGTTTCCATTGTGATTGATGAGATTGTAACCCCGCCCCGCCCCTCTCCACCTTCACCTTTACTCTTTCGACAAAGCTTATCATTCCCTGGCAATGTGTGCTCCAATGCTGGGAAGTGAAGTGAATTAGCTAAGTCATCAGCTCCTTGAGGAAAAACAATAACGTGAAGGCTGATTAGGGTACCCTGTTAAGAAAGCAGAGCATATGAACAAACTAACAAAGACACGCTATCATGGCCAATGATGGGGAAGAGCTTTATCTTTTCATTTATTTTATTTTTATTTTTTTTAATAGGAGCAGTTAGATGATAATTCATTTCATCGATACGTCACAACATGGATAGGATTTGATTGAAGCACTTTTTGAAGGTTATTGTGTCATTCTTTCAACAGCAAACATTTTGAGACTGAATCAACAGTGCCTCCGATGGTTACTGCCAAGTAATGCACTCCAAAGACAGTATTATGGAATTTACACAAATAGTAGCCAAGTGTTTAGTCACTCAAATGAAGATACGTGCTGACATATTTTTAATATGAAAGCCTTTATTTGATCCACTACAAATTCGACAAATCTCTGGAAGATATAATACAAGGGATCTTTGGTTTACGGCGGTGATGGCCTACTTACTGATTTTCCTTTTTTTTTTTTTTTTTTTTTTTCTTTTTGTGGCCCACAAGGGTTTTTCATACAAATATTTACTGTAATTATCTGTGTTAACGCAATAACAAATTGGAGTTGCAACCATAGAAACAGTTATTTTGGGTAACCGATCTTCCATTATTTATCGAAAACCCCACCTATTTGCTGGGAAATGCCATGTCAAATATAAAAACATTGATTTGGGTCAGTCTGGAGGCGTCTTGATGCCAAGCATCACATAGTCAAGCCATAGACTTGTCTGAAAGAAAACATAGACTTGTTGCTATCCTGTGGCAACAAACCTTTCTGGGTGGGCGTCCATTACTGACGGACTATCACTATTTACAGCAGGTCTTTCACTAGCCCCTGTGAAATCCTGCATACATGTAACGCTTTTTAATGCAGAAGTTTTGGAATTGTAAATGATCTTGTCAAGCCTTCTTTGTTACATGTTCGTCCATTGTTAATTTGTCGTATTGTGACAGCATCACGGTTCATTTACACCGGTTCACCTTGACGGCACTCAGTGTAGTTGGGATGCTGTTTTATTTTCGCTGCATCGTTCTGCTGAATATCAAACAGATGAATGTGTGGTGCTGATTTTCTGATTCCCAACAATGGGAAAGGCTGTTACACAAGAAGTGCCTCAAGTCAAGAACAAATCAATTAAAGGCAACCGCAAAGTGCAGTCTGTACATACCAAACCGTGGTATGAAATGCTGGCATTATAACGTTCATAAAATAGTCCAAACAGGAAAGAGTATGCGAGTATGTAAATCTGATTAAACAGGATAGGTCTGAATCTATATGTTGACATAAGCTTGTTATAAAAAAATAAAAAAATAAAACTAAATTTAGGAACATAGCAAAGAAGCCAAGAGGCTTCTGTTGTAAGAGTGTCGAGTGGAGACAAACAAAAACGGTGGAGGGCTGAAGCCGGAGTAAAAGGAAATCAGGCTTTGATCATGAGCGTGGAAAATCCTGTCCACAGGATTTCATTTTTGCATGCATTTTGCACTTGATAACATTCATGCAGTTAGATGAGGAATTGCTCAAGTAAAGGTATTAGTCATTTTTTTGGAACAAATAATATGTATTTTCTCATTGCAGGGAGAGCACAGTCTCTTCCTGACATTAAAGCTGTCAAGTGCAATTCCATTCCGGTTAAATAGTGTCAGAAACTATAAAGATTAAACAGGGGAGAAGCACTTGTCTCCATCAAGACGTCTTCTGATGTTATTTTAGTACCAAGAACACACACGCATGTACGCGCGTGCCCACACAGCCCGGCCTGTGGTTGTAGGCCAATTGTGGCTTGCATATGTGAAAAAACTGTATTAAAAAACACACATTAACTAGTATATACTATCCTGAAAGCAATGGCAGCTGCAGTAGTTTTACTTGTTGCCTATAGCTGAAATCTTAAAAATTCGGTTAAATTACAAATTCATGGTTGTAGACAACCAAAATGTGTCCCACTGGGCATCCTCTGATTGTTTCTGATACTGTTCACATAGAGCAGGTACCAGTAAAGGTTGTTCAGCAAAACAACTAAGAGCTAAGCTTTTGAATGACACTCAACTGACAAATAATATAATAATTAACAATAAACAACTATAGCCTGTGATCTAAAGTTTGACCACTATAAATGTAATGTAGTGTATGACCATATAAATATTACAAATTACAAAAGAAGACTGGGGCAAACTAACATAAAGAAAACTTACCTGGGTGTAAAAACAAAAAGTTTTGTGCACGTGGTTTTTGTCACTCAACGAGCGGACGGCCTCGTGTTTGGCTTCCACGAGGAGCTTCTGCAGACCCTCGTGCTCGCTGGCCAGATGCTCGTTTTCCCTCAGCGCGACGTGAAGTGCATCCTAGAAAGATTCAAATAAAAGGCAAGTAGTTCAACAATATACAAGTGTTATCATACATACATTTCAACTGGTTAAGAGGCATCCGTAAATGAGTTTTTCACTCTTTTTCACATCTGCCTCAGTCAAAATGGTTCTGGGTTCAAATCTTAGTTTGGGCCAATGACTGCGCTGAATTGAGTTTTGATTTTTGTATTTTATTTTTTCCCCCATAAACTTTCACTTATTTTTCCATACCAGCAATACCTGCATTTTTAAATAACATTTGTCTCTTTTATATGGCACTTAGGAATGTTCAAATATTAAAGATTAACTGATGTTTGTTTGTTGTTTTAATTTATTGAATAATACACTGCCTGAGTTCACTTGATGCGAGTTGAATAATTGCTGAGGCAGCACAATGCACAGCACAGATGCAAATGCGTGCAAATATGTGATGCACGTTAGACAAGTGGACCATACACATAGTATGACGGGAAGTATGATTTGCGAGATTTTGCCATGGCGGGTTTGTCTACGATATAGTAATACTGTACTTCTAATTAAGGATAATTGAACAGCAATGCAGGAAACCTCTCAAGTGTGGCGTCTGTCGACATGTCTTCACTTTCATGTTGCCGCTAAATATTTAAAATTCTACCTGGAGACATAATGAAGTGTGTCCCCCTATTGTAAAAAGTAAACAGCTCAACAGTGATGAGTTGAACCCAGCAGAAAGGGGGCCTGTAAACATGACAAATGCCTGCCATTGATTTCGGGTTTAATTACTCCGTGCAGCTCTGACAAAGCCCATCTGACGCTGTTGTGAAAAGTAAATGGAACAAATTACACTTGGTTGCGCATAAGAAACTGATAGCGTCTGCACTTTGCATTGTTTACTTTGCTAATACCCAAATATGCGCATTAAGGAGCGAGCAAAAAAGAAGTGGGACCTCCAAAGTGGAACACGATCCATTCGGTGACGCAGGTTGTGCTTGTTACAATAAAAACATTTCCCATAACAAATCATGTTCACTTATTAATAGGTTGCAGGCGCAACATAAAACCTTTACTATCGCTACAGGCAACGTTCTAAGTAACGTTTTAATATTCTCAACTGTCACACAAGCATAAAGCAGACATTAAACACTGTGTAATTAAACTAAATATTGTCCAACTAAACCACTCACCATTTGAGGATGCGACGACATCATGCTATTCATTAGCCACCATGCTATTTTTGTTCGCATCTGGTTGGTAAATTGGATGTAATTTACACTGAAGTGATTGTACTGAACAATCAGACACTTTCCCATGTTGCACTCTATTTCATTTCATGTTCCATATTCTATTTTATCGTATCACACTTTCCCTTCACTATACTATAACTGGTACTCTTGACAAAATACAAGAAAAAAAAAAAAGCCCAAGGAAAAGCACAACAATTCCTTTTGATGGTCACTCAGCTGAAGTCTCACAAGATCTCACATAACGTCACGCATGATGATAGTTTGAACTCTTAGGAAGCGTAGTTTTCCAGAAAATGTGAGAATTGTTGAACTTATGGGTTCGTGTTTTTATGAATGCACTGTATGGTATACACACACACATTCAACTTAATTGTTGAATAACCACATTTAATTTCTTATTATTATTTTCTAAAGATAGCCATTTACATATTTCTGTGGGTGTGAGTGTGAATGGTTGTTTTTGTCTACAGGGCAGGCTCACAAACTCAATGAGATGAAATATGGAAAAGGGATGTATGGTTATTTCTACGTGACTAGAGCTTAAAATGCTAATGTAGATATCACACGTGCTTTATTTTAGTCTGTGTGATTAAAGTAACCAATTTACTTCTAGCGACCGACTCTCATCTTTGTATTTGCCGGAGACTATTGTTGTGGCATCAAATTTTGTCAAGTGCGAAGACGAAAGCCTTTTCTTTGCTTGGCTAACTCTTATCTGGCTAATGGGAGTTGTGTCTGTGCGACTTCTAATTCTTAAATTGTCTCACCCCAACAACTTCCTTAAAGTTGCTGCACTTGGATGCGTGCCGGCTTAAGCTCCATTGCCTTTTCTTGTTTTGAACTAATGCATTCTTGATCACCGTTTAATGAAACTATATACCACATGGCGATTTCACATTAGATAAGCCATGTGAAACCCCCATCAGCAAAGAGGGCTCTGGATGGGGCTGATAATCCTGCAGATGAAAACCTTACAATGAACAGGGCTTCCTCTTGCAATTCCCGGCATCTTTTAAATCCCAAATCCAAATTATATGTTTATCCCGAAGCAGTGTCGGCCCACAGGTAACAAGCAGCGCGAGGCTCGCCGCATCTCCCTGCGACACGCATCATCAAATACATCCAGACAAAAGACTATAACAACTGTGAGTTGTCATTTGTGGGAAAAGCACTTAAACAAGATTGACCATGGCTTGTAGCTTTAATTGCCCACAGCTCTTTTGTCTGCATCTTGAGGGGGAAGCATTGTAACGAGCAATGTGCTAATCCACAAACAGTGTTTTTTTTTTTTAATTTTATTTATTTTTTTGGGTCGATCCTTTAAGTGTTTGACGCCATACGTCATGTGGTTAATTGTCAGCGTGATGTAGCGTCACCTTGGTTTTTTGCATTTGCTTTTTCCTCGTCACGATGTGAGCGCTGTGCCTCTGCGTGGATCGCCGCGTGCGTTGTATGCAGTTATGGATATCCGAACGTAAGGTGCTCATTATGACAGCAGCCGAATCCCGTTTGAACTCCTCCAAGTGGAAAGAAGCCCTGGATGGGGAAAAATATAGCATGGAATGTTAAGTGGGTTCCGGAATGAAAGGCACTGTAGCACTTTTGCTTTTGTGTCGAACCATTGCAAAACAATGAAGGTTGTGTAAGGCATCGATAAAAATCAGTACCTTTTTTTTGCTAGGACATAGAACACTGACAGTTAGGTGATCTGTTCGGTGGTCTGGCTGAACAATAGACTAGAATTAAAAAGTTTGAAAGTTGATGCCTTTTCCCTTCAGATAGTCTGCTGGCATGGCTGCTTTAGAGTGCCTTGTTGTCAGCACTGAGTGCATGTCGGTCACGGAGAGAAGGTGGAAGAGTGAGGAAAAAAAAAAAATCTGACATGACAGCTGACACGAGGACAGGGACTATGCACTAACACAGCCACTTTAGAGCGCCTCGTTGTAGGCCGCGAGTGCGCGCACGGGAGAGATTGGGGCGTTGGCAATTACTTAAGGCATCGATGGAATAATCGATTTGAAAAAGATTTGTTTGTGAGAGCCCAACATATGTACTGATTTTTTTTTAATTATTCAAATTTGGCAGGGTTGTTAACAACGCTCCTCTTTGAGGGGTGTCAAATAAATTCTATAGACACTATTTTCACTTCACTTATTTGAAATCAGATAGCTTAGCTCACGTATGTCACTTCTTGCTTTGAAATAACCATTAAAATGTGTAAGGATGCAACAGAGTGGCCAACAACATGCTATTAGTTTCCATTTTCTTACTGGAGTTTTGTGATGACTTCAGACATGCGTCCAACATTTTCTTCCATTGTATCCGAAGCATCTTTGCATTGTTCCCATGTCTTTGTAAGGTCACCAATCCTTCCAATTGTGTTCTCATATTGCCTTGTCGTCGCAGACCGGAGCTCCTGTGCACAAAGAATGTACATAAGAATAGCTGTCACTCACTTTCTCATCAACATACGTTACAGAATTATCCCACTTCAGCAAGTGCGACACGCATCTTTCTTTACCTCGGCAGCTGTCATTTGGTCACGTTTCAGTTCTTTGTCTCTTCCCAACCCAGCCAGAGTGTCCATGTGCTCCCGCTGCATCTGTTCTACTTCTTGCGTCAACGTCTTGACATTCTAAAATCACAAGAACACTCTGGGTTAATTCATATTATTTCAATAAAAGTTTGTGGTTGATGTAGGTGGTGCAGCACCTCAACTTGCGCTTTCAGAGCTATTGTTGTTGTGGACGTCTCCTCAAATTGAGCATGAAGTTTTTTGTTGATGATATTTGAGCTTTTTTGGTGTTGGTGCAGCTCCTCACTGATATTTGCACACTGGCCCTGATGGAATAAATACAGTACAAGCATGATGGTCAAACCACTAAATATTAAATATACTTGTCAGTGGTTGGCAGTGCATTTGGTACCTTTTTTGATTTAATGCATCTCTTAATACCACCACTATCACATCGTAATTATAGATACCATCATTTGGAGCAGTTAAGAATTAACATTTACCTAGTAACCTCACAAAATTAAGCTCCAGGTTTTAAATGTAGGCCAGCAGAGAAGGAAACCACTGAAATGTACGTACTATATATTTTCTCCTTGTCAATCAATACCTTAAGTCCTTCTATCACTGTCACCTGACCCGTCAGCGTACTTTGCAGCGTTTCCATCTCGTCCTGTAAGGAATAAAGAAAGAACAAGAAATTTACCTCGACACTCAAGCACAAAATGTACAACAGGTTAGGGGCCAATGCCTCCACTGACCCTGACCCGCTGTTTTTCCGTGAAGGTGATCTGCTGCCGCTGCTTCAGCTCTGCCCGAGTGACGCTGTGCTGGCCCGCAATTCGGGTCACTCGCTGGCGGGCTTTTTCCCGTTGCTGGTCAAGGGTGGCAACCTTCTGGAGCATCTGCTTCCTTTCCTCGCACATTTGCCTCACTGCCGTCTGGCTAGAAGGACGTGATCACATACCGTTAGGTACAGAGATCTTCCGGGTTTTGCCAAATGGATTTGACATAAAACTATCGAAATGTGATTGTGTGAAGTGTCACATTTTGCTTTAATTTAAAACGTTTCACACACAATAATATAGCATTTACAGCCATTTTATGCAGGACTACCAAGGGGCTCAAAAAGCGTTTGGACAACAGACATAATTGTAAATACGGCCATCATTTTTATTACTTGGATGCAAAGGCCTGGCAAAAAGCATCTCCAGGGAGGAAACTCAGATGTGAGTGCTCATGGACTTCAGGCAGTCACAACAAAGTATTTTCATCTAAAAAAAATTACGGTATTATTTTAGAATTATGATGAATGACCAAAGTACTTTTGGATCTACTGGTACTTTACAAGTTTATATATGATGGCAATAGATGCCAAATGATAAATGTAATATTTTAGTGAATGCTCTTAGTCTTCACTGCAGTCATATGTTCATTGTTTTAATTCACATTTAGATTTTAAACCACAACATTAGGTACACTGGGAAACAAAATCGTGCTATGGGACTATACAAAATGAAGAACAAATTATGAAATGATCACTTTTGATTGACAATGTCAAGGACATATTCATTTAACAACATGTTTATGAATGTATTTGTCGTTTAAAGTGGTGCAGTGTAGTGGAAAGCTCCAATTTTATAGTGTCAAAAAAAAGGCAAGATTTTGGATATAATTCTCTCCATTTTCTAGATGTAGCCAATAATGTCAGTTGAATCTCACCTCAACGTTCAGTGAATGTTGTCTAACGCTCCGCTTGTGTCTGCGATGATTACCTTTTTGATATTTGATGGTTCAAGTCTTCCACTTTGTTTTCAAGCTCTGTGTTTTCTTGACAGACACAAGCAAGCGCGTTGCGCTTTGACTGAAGCTGCTCTTCTGTGCAGGACACCTCTGCTTCTCCATTCAGTTTCTGTGGATGTTTCAAACAATGCGCTAAGACAATACAAATGCAAGGGCAACAAAGTCTTGTGGGAATTAAGAAATTATTTCAAAGAACAGCAATAACTAAACACCCTAAAATGAAGTGTAATTTTACAACAGGTATGTTAACATGACATTACTTACAGTCTTGTCAATGTCTTCCTGCAGTGCAACTAGATTCTCTTTTAGTCTCTTACTGGTTTCCAGTTCCACTTGAATTTTACATTTTAACTGTGTAATCTGAAAATTAGAGAAAGAAAAACATTTAAATATTTTCAATTCTCTTCAGTGTCCCAGTGGAACCCTCCAAAGTTGACCACAATCCCTTTTGAGTTGTCAATTGACTTCTAAGATGAGAAGACAAAATCATTTTGCCATTGTAAATTATGAAAAGAATGTCTCATTTTGGATTTAATGTTGCGGTACACTAAAATACAAAAAAGCCACAAGAAAACGCATGACAGGATGATGGGGTCGTTTTCGAACCGCAACATATTTGCTCGCTCAGAGTTGCACAACCTTTGTGGGAGGAAGCACCAAACTCCAAACTCAACCTCAGAACTGTGAGGCAGATGTGCTAACCACCAGGCCACTGTGCTGCCAATTTGGAGATTCCGCCGCACACAATGATCATGATACCTGATTATTTTCTGCCGTCTTCAAGGCCGTCATTTGAGGCAGACGTCGGGTCACGGCGGCAAACGCTTCCTCCGCTTGTGCGACCGCTTTCTCGGCATCCGCGATTTCAGCGCAGAGGCTTTTCTCAAGTGTTTCCAAATGGTTTAACTCTTCTCTGAGGTGACAAATTGTTTTGAAAGTAAGTGAATTAAAAACACAGCAGAGGGAAGGATGCAAAAGCCAAAGTAGCACTGCACATGAAAAACAACAAAGCAATCACAACAAAGCAACTTATTTGGACTTTGACTTTTAATTTACTTAAAGAGGACATGTTATGTAAAACTGAGTTTGCAATTGCTTGTATACAAATAGTTGGGTCTCCGGAGCGCCTGCCCACCCATCAAGTGTGAAATTAAACAACCAAGCACTGCAAAACCTGTTGTTACCTTGCTATTTCTGAAAACATGCCTGTCAACTGTTCAGAATTTTGCCAAATTCAGATGTTATAATTAGCCAGTGATGGATTGTGCATGCGCAATCCATCTGCAGTCCGGACGCATGTTATCTTCTGGAGGGGGACTCCGACGCCAATAACATCACAAAGAGGTGCTATTGCTCAGCATTCATAATTGGAAAAATAGTTACGGAAAGAGGGGATGGGGAAAAAAATTACAAAGTACAGCAACTGAGTCACTAAGTTGGCAATGTTGACTAGCCTCTGGACTCATCTCATGCCCTCGCTCCGCCCCCATTGTCATGGTTAGGAAAGCTGTACTATGGATTTGCACGACACAGAGAACACAAATCTGTTTAAACTGTGAAAAAAATGGCATATAGTGTGAACTCCCGTTACAATGAAAAAGTATTCCCACAAGAAATACTTTTTGTCTAAATCAAACTCCTCCAAACACTTGCAATTGTAGATGCCACCAAAGCAATACTGTTGTTGTTCAGCATGAGCACGGAAATAGCGAATAAGTGAGTTACACAAGATAACAAGGGGCGGGTTCCCCCCAAAAATTATTTGCATGAATATGCATATCACGAATGCCAAACCACGAACATGAGGGGATTCTGTGTGTCTCCATCAAATTCTAATGTACTAAAAAACGAGGTTTGTCCAATTACAGATGCACTACTAGAGATGTGTCACTAAACATGAATAAATATCAATCAATAAATAATCTTGGAATGTGCTCATCTAGAATCACATCTCATCATCTACAATGATAATAATCTGTTTAACTCAATTCAAGATGCTTACAATTGGTTTGCCAGTTGATTCTTCATATCCAACAGTGTATTTTCAAATGTTAATTTTTCACCCCCGGTGTCATGCTCCATCTTCTTTAACTCCTTCGTGAGCAATACAAGCTCATTCTTTGTCTTCAAGTACACTGCGTTCGTCTTGAAGGAAGAAAGAATAAATACACTAGATATAAAGAACATTCACTTGGAAAACTGAAACAAAGCATAAATGAAGCGGGATGTTACTTCCGCTTGTGCTGTTTTGATTTGACCGATGATGCCTGTTTGCAGGTCCACCGTCTCTCTCAGAGTGGCAGTTTGCGCTTTGACAAGGCTGATGTCGTCATCCAAGCGCCGATTCAAAAGCTCCACGTGTGTCACTTTCCCTTGGACTTGCTCAAGTTTGCCCCTTTGCACTTTTAGCTGACACACAAGTTCATTGACATCTCTAACCAGGGCCTCTTGTTCTGCACGATAAAAACACACACTTTCACATTAGTAGCATCGTTGCCATGGTGATGAAAGCACTCGAGCAGATCGTCTTAAGGCGAACGGGATCCGTTCTGGGGCACTGGTCAAGTTCTGATTTTTAATGTCAGGTTACTTGTTTCAGAGTCAAGAGACATATTAAGAGACATAGAAAAAACTGACTTTTTAATGGCATTTATTCAAATAGTTGGTTCTCCGGAGTGCCTGCTCACCTATCAAGTGTGAAATCTTTGATCTGCCTAGTTCGTAAAACGTGTCTTTGCACCCCCAGTCCACCAAGTTTCTTTTGCCATGGCATAATTGGCTAGGCTGGGTGAAGTTCCAGAGCCGCTTTCAAGTGATGATTCGTCTTTCTACAAAACTGCCATGCTAACAAAGTTAGCTTCTGATTCCTCTGTTGTGGACGAGCTGGCGGGGCATTTGTGTTTTTATGCCCCATAAAACAACAGTGTAGTGTATGAAGTGCTGCCTATATCAGTGAAAATGTGCTCTTCTTGCTTGAATGAAATCTGTCCTCGCCATTGACTGTCCAGGTGCTCACATGGACCGGACAAGGCCATCCCATCTCAAAAAGACCAATTTCACCAAGAGAAGAAATATGGTGTGTAAAGTGTGCTAGAATTCTTCATATTTTATCTATTTTTTCTTGTTGTTGTTGTTTTTTAATTTTGGAGGCTTTTGACTCTAAGTTCCACTGTATTCTCCTAAACTAACCTTCCTGAACAACCCAACAGCACTCTGGTTGCCCCCACTGTGAAACGTTTCCAACTTTCTTCTCCAGGCGTCTTTTTTTTCTTTTCTCTTTGACGAGGGCCTCAGCCGCACGCTGACGATCGGCCTCCAGACGCTCAATAAGGTATGTGGCTTCTCCAAGGACGTTGTTTATTTTCTTCAACAGCGGTGATAATGGACAGCTTCCTGCAGGGATGACAACACTCACACTATATTGAATGTTTGCACAACATGCGCATTGCATCTTACAATATTGAGCTGATAATGGAGCAGTTTTGAAATGAATAATGTATGAATCGTAATGGAAGTCAGACGTGCAGGAAGTGTCTTTCGAAAGGTATACACAAAATAAGTGTGTGGGTGTAAAGTGCGATGACAACCACAAAACACGAAATTAAATTGTGCTGCGCCGAATGAAGTGACCTAATGTGTTTAAAATAGCCATATGCAAAGCTTCACCTCTTAAGGTAATTGCAAAACCCTCCACAATCATCTTGGCATCTTTGTTGGAACATCTGTGGAGGAAAATGTAATATTTCATGACATAAAAATGTGTGTTGAAAAAATACAGCAAGTAGTCACCTTGAGGCGTCGCCGTGTTGGTGTGTGGCCTGGTGAGCACGAGCTTGATCATTTCCCCGCTGGTAGGAAATAAAAGTGTGACTTTTTGTGCTTTTTGGCCATTATCAGTCAGCTTTTGTCTACCTGCTGCTGACGCCAGTTGTCCACCTTCCTGCGGAGCTCCTGGATGTGGTGAACAGCTGTGTTGACACTTAAGCAGGGACTGTTGAGCAGTGCACAAGTGCGACGTTGTCCGGTGGAGATGGTCGGGAGGCCTGCTTCATGACAACATTGAGCTCTGTGAACCGGACTTGAGCGTTTGTGTATCACAAACAAACACGTGTCACTATTTAATGAAACAAAGACCCTTGAAATATACGTGAAGGTAGAACCATCACCGCATGAACATCAGGAAGCAGCAGATGCAGTTGGAACAAACACTTGCTCTATTTGATTAATTTGACTCTGCAAAGTAATTACAAAAAATTATTTGGCTGTGAAACGTCTTCTGCGACTCCATACTCTCACTTGGGAGTGTGGTCGAATAGACTGACATGTTTTGGTTTTGAAAGTGTCAGGGAGAGAGGAGTAAACTCCAGGCAAAGCCAAGGTGGGGAAAGGGCGCCATCTGGAGGTAAACAATATAAACAAGTGATGCATGGCAATCATTTTGAGCAATCTATACAAGAAAATTGCATAGCTGCTCTGCCCACTGCTCAATATAAATTTAAATGTAAACAAATGTGTGTTATTTATATTGACATAATGGTTGAATATCTTAAAAATCAATACTATAGGAAAACAAATTATATATATTTGAGACATTTAAAGTAATTGTTAGCAACTGAGATAATATATAATTGTATAATATCTGCTCTTGTCATGATGCAATATTGCTATCAAATGAAAAGTATAAAAATAATGTAACTGTGGAATATCTCAGTCAACCCCCAGCAATTATTTTTACAAGAACATGTTCATGATTATAGTATTAAATAATAATAATAAATGATAAGTATTTCTTTTATTTTGGTTACAGCACCACTAATTAGTCACCTGAGAGAGGCAAAATATTAGAAACAGTTCTCAGTATGATGCATCTTCCCTATAGGCTGTGTCCTGCTGCGTTGTTAATGTTAATAAATGTCAACACTTGCAGAACGTTCCACATACTTTTTGATAATGGTGGCAAAGTATAGAACAATAGCGTCAAACTTGCTTCCATTGCGAGCCACATTGTAATTATGGTTGCCCTTTACCATAAAATGGTGGCAAGGTGTAGAATAATAGTGTCAAACTTGCTTTCATCGTGAGCCACATTGTAATTATGGTTGCCTTGAGGAGGACGACGGTTGTAACGGGGAATCACATACTGTAACTATATGTAACTGTAAGTATATAATTGATAAGAGGTTCGTATTCCTCTTGCTCATGTTAATTAATATAAAAGTGGACAAAAATGCTTACATAATACAAATATGGTTATATTTATTAGTTCATTGGTACTGTAATTTCATAGTAATTTGTTGGACATTGTTGACAGGAACAGTACATTTTTCTTTTCAAATTAAGAGCAAATTAATTGGAACATGAAGTAATTTGTGGATTTTGGCCATTTTGCCCAACTATATTTTTCCACTCCTCACAAATAAATTTAAAAAAAAATCTATATATATATATATATATATATATATATATATATATATATATATATATATATATATATATACTTTTATCACATTTGTTATTACTAATTTGAGTTATAGTGACTCCTTTGCAAAGCGTTGTAATACCTTTGAGTGTATTTATCCCCCCCCCCCCCCCCCACCGCCGAAAAAAGGCGAATAACGGACGACGGAAGGGTCCCCAAGCTGCAGACGGATGACGAATAACGGACACTCAATTTTTCGAAAAATACCCAGCTCTGGTTAAACCTTACCTTGTTGAAAAGCATAATGTTGTCCTTCTCTTCTTGGATGAAACGTAAGGGCCTCGACAACGTAAGGCATTTGACGGTCACGGAATATCCACGATAAAAGTCACCACTTGTGAAGAGACACTTTAGTAGGTACAACATAAAATAATTCTTTACCGGGAGTGGGAAGAAAAGCAAATGTTAACTGAACACTCAAGAAAACTTCATGTTTTGAGTCGAGCAGCGTGAGCTAACGCTAGCAAAAATGTATACCTTCACCTGTCTCCGGATATTGCCAAGTCACTTACCGATCTCGTTCAACGCTTAATTAACTGAGCTAATAAAAAATTAATGAGCTCGGTGGGGGTCGTTGTCATGGCAGAAAGTGAAAGTGAATATCGACTTACTTGTAAGTGACTCGTTGACCTATGCTACAGTAAGTGGCCCTTTGCGTGACACGGTTTCGGCTAACACCCCGCTGGGGGCTGGCAAGTTGTTTTTTTTCCCGAAGTTTCACGTGAACCAACCAGAGCGCTGTCAATCTTCTTGCGGCGGTTGCTAGGCAACAGCTGCGCGCCAGGGTCCTGATGCGTTTAAGAACATTGCCGACGGTCGGAAATACTCCTCAACAACCTGAACTTTTTGTTGAACTAATACATTTCGCTTTCATTAATGTACGTAATTAGGTATTTAAACATGAATTAATAGTTCTGAATATCCAGTATGATTCTGAAATTGTCAAACCACAGTGATACATGAGTTAGTATTTTAAATGCAGTGTCAAAACAAGTTCCTCGATGTCCAATTTTTTGTATACGTGCAGTGATTATTTACAGTTGCAGTAGTTTTATTTAAAAATAATAAATGAAAAATGTAAACACCTAAGTAATATTTTAACCAATTTACAATAATTATTATTAAATTTTTCTTATCAACCAATGCCGTCCACTGGGAAAACTCTTGGTGCGCTAATGTACATTACGTCATTGTCCAAAAGGTCTTGAAAAAAGTTAAAACTTTACATCGTCATCTTTGCAAAAAACAACAACAACAACAAAAACAACAATAATAATAAGACATCTAGCAAAAGGACGCAGTATGTTCTCCATTTTCATTCCAAAATTGAAATCCTGCAGCCTAAATAAAAAAATAAAAAAATGGCACACTGGCGCGAGTGACGAGGTTCCGCATTACGTCATCTCGCAAAGGCCACCCGTGTGCGTGTGCGCGCTTTGGCAAAGCACGAACATTCCCTACAACACTAGCGAGTACGACGAGGGGGGGACGGCCGCTTGTAGTGATGCGTCGCCCGGCCACGAAGAAAGCCTGATAGCGGGCTGCAGGACACGATCGGTTGTGTTGGTAGTGGGATTCCTGGAGGGACGATGTGGCGTGACATGCCTCGGAATACATTGTGGTAAGTGGCCGTGCAGCTGCAGTTAAATCGCGACCTTAACCCTGGACTGTACCGTGTGTAGTTTGACACTACGCTGCGTTAAATGACACTTTTGCATTGCTATAAACATTGGAATGGTGCGTTTAGTGTTATACACAGGTGTCTCCTGAAGGATGCATGCTGGACATATGAGTAGGCGCCTGTTGCCTTTCTCGCTGCCCTTTTACCTTTTGACCACAATGGCTGCTGTGGATTTTATACATGCGTTTCTACCTGACCACAGGCCAGCGGTTGTTGCTTTTATTTTAAAATCTCAAGCGTGCATTAAGTGAGTGGGTTAGGTTTGGTTGTCCCGTGCTGTGTTTGCACTCATTCCAATGCTTCATCATAAGTCATATTGTGTTCACTTGTGTTCCCCAACTTTTAGGCTTGAATTAGAAATTTGCTCGGCAGCATCGTAAGATAGTGGTTGTCACTTCTGCCCCGCAGTTCTGAGGTTCTGGGTTTGAATCCCAGCTCAGGAATTTCTGTGTAGAGTTTGCAATTTCAGTTCACTTTTAATTGATTTTACAAGCATTTCTTTTATGACATTGAACAATAGTTGCATACTGTTTGATACGTGTTTTCACAACTTCTGATTTCAAATTAAATTTGTCATTAATATACAGCAGTCCCTTGAGATACGAGTGAAGCAAATTAAGACTTTTTCAAAATATGAGCAGACTTTTTTTTTTTTTTGCTTTTACTTGCGAGCAGAAATTTGAGATTCCAGCAGTGTATAATGAACTCAACTCACTTCACAACAAGCAGCAGTTTGGCAGAAAGTGAACAATTCTTCAAAATGGACTTCAAGATGATTTTTTTTTTACCACTTCCAGTTGGAGATTACCGAACTAAACATATAACAAACAGAATAACACATTTTGTGCCTGAGGAAAGTCTGCTTGTCTTATTGCCAAACAATGATTAAATGCCATAGACAGGCTACCGAAAAGCATCGGTAGCATTGGTGTTTTTTTCTGACATGTAAGAAAGGTGAGCCACAATTGCGATTCACTTTTCCACCATTTATTGAACACTGAGACAACAGCATAACATAAACCCAATGAGCACACTTACATAGGAGCTGCTGTCAGCCTCAGATCACGCACAGAAACTCACACTCAGTCTCGCTGACATTACACGCCACCCCAACAGGGCACACAGACACTACAATACTTACAGTATTCTCAACACATTTTATGCATGCATTTTTTTGTGTGTATTAATACCTTTGATCATGAAAAACACTTATTGTACATCTGAGCCACCCAATGCTTACTTCATGCTTGTTTTAAGCAAAAACTAATAGTGAAAAAAATAGTAAGAGGAAGAGACAACTATGCCGTGCAGCATCTCTGGATATGTTTTTTTTCTCCATCTGGCTCAGAGGATGGGAAGCCAGTGTAGTTTATAGAATCACGATGCAAAAAATAACTCCCGGCTAATCGGTGTTAACAGCTGTGATGTGCCGCAATCAGGCCGTGGGCCGAAATTCTAGTAAATGTGTTTGTGTATAGAAATGTCACACCACGATGTGCTCCAACTCACTAGGGAGGACACAAATGAACTTGTGTACACAAATAGACTTAGTAGTATACCTACTGCATGTATAGTATAGTACAAGTATGTGAGTAATTCCAGAATGGGAGGACAATTTAGTCACCAACATTTTTCTATCTGGTCAAGAAAAAACATACCCATACAATAATGAATAAAAACTTGATTAATGCCTTGATTTGATTATATGAGTATCGGGGTTATGTTGGTTTGAGTCACATACTCAATTACAGCTAAAAAGATTGAAAAAAAAAAGCAAAGCAAAAGAGAGGAGTTTGATGTCATTTCTGCTGAGTCATGTCGCTCACTTTTTTTCTGTTCCTCTTTATGTTGAGGGACACAAATTCAGAGCATAATTGCTACAATGTTAATGTTTTAACAATTACAAGCAGTAGACTTTACACAGATCTGTTTGGTTGGATCGGATAGGCAGATATTTTGATTTTATGCAAAATCGGTTGTAATGTCGTAATTTGCCGATCCATCAATGACGTCATTGAACGGGTCTATAAAAATAAGACATTACAGCAAACACAATCTCGTTCACTCCAGGGTTGTTTTTTTGCTGTCATCGTTCATATTGTAAGGTTTGTCAGCATAAACAGTTGAATGTTTATCAGAGGTTTTTTTTTTTTTTGTGGGTTTAATTGTTATTATTTTTTTTCTCAATGCATTTCAATAACCGTCAACCATAGTGCAATTTTGGCTATTCGTGGGCCGGTCCGATACAGTAAATAAACACATTTAAAAAAAATATATTGGATATATTGGTCCAGCTTCTGATCGCTCGGAGATCGGTTATTTATTTATTTTTTTAACACGCTCCTCTGTGATGGGCTCCATAGTCCTGATTGTGTAAAAAGCCTAACAAACAGGAAATATCAACAAAATCATCCCAAAAAAAAAAAAAAAGCTGATTTAATACTAAATCTGTTATATATGACATGTAAATCCATCAAGAGGATGGGGAAACAGAAAACAAACATTTTAGGAGTCAAGAGTTATTTTAAAGTGATTTTTAAGAATCACTTTAACTACAGATGTAGTTCTATTTTGTCTCATTACATCTATGATTTACGCAACCAATGCATGTTTCTGTATTTTATGCATAGATGATTTGAAATATCATTCGGTGGACAGAAGCTGTCCTCCAATTCTGTAACGTAAAAACTTAACTGTTGTCACTTATTTGCCCAAGTTAACAAATTTGACTCTGCATTCCTCGCCATGTCTTTTGGCAGGATTTAGCCCCTGAGGTTGTCAGTGGTTAATGGTATGTATGCAATGGTTTTCTCTTTTAAGGGCATTTATTTTCCTACACTGCCAGTGTGACAGTAGCATAGAAAGAGAGAAAGAGAGAGAGAGCTGGGTTAGGGTTGGCATGGTGGGAAAGAGTAATGCGTGTTGGGCACATGCCAGGAACGAGGTTTAGGGTCTTGCAATTGGAGCACCAGTAAAGCTGCACAAGAATGTGGAGCCTTCTCATTTGATAGTTAAAGATAGAGGCAACACAGGCCGCGTCCTAGACACATTCTAATTTCAGACACATCCTCAGTCCAGCAGTGCGGCTCTTTTGTCGTTATGTTTCCTCCTTAAAACGGGGATTTGGCCTTGCGTGCGCTTCTTTCCGTCAGTAATAAGGACTGACAAGGCGAGTGGAAGGAGTGGCAGCATGGTGTTTTATGAGAGGTACAGTACGCTATGATGTGTTTTGGCTGCTTTAATATCTACTCATGCGCTAGATTGTATCAATCTCCGTAATTTCCCAGAATGATAACAGTCTGCCGAAGGTCACGTGGATCGGATGTGACGTGCGAGCGCCGCTATCAGTGTTAATCTTTTAAAAGTGCATATGTTTGCGTTTATATTCACTCACAAGAGAAATGACGAATGGGACGAGCTTGGAGTGTGACATTGGTCTAGTGGCTGCTGGCGGCGGCGGGCGTACATATCTCAAAGCACATTCACCATGGCCTCACAATGAATCAAGCACTACTTCACGGCCGTGTCTTGTCCTAAAATGATTCTCCTGATAATCAAAATAGAATTTTGGTTGTATTTCAGCTCGCAGCTGCTAGCAGCTAGCATTTCTGCGTCGTGGTACAGACGTTCTGGGTTTGAATCTCAGACCTAGCCTGTTTGGAGTTTGCAGGTTCTCTCACTGTACTGAAGACTCTAAATCACTCATAGGTGTGAATGTGGATGGATCTCTCTTAAATTAATAGCCCCCCTCGAAGGTTCCAGATGAGCAGGTTGAGGTTGGCACCTAGCATGGCAACCTTCAGTACAAGTTAATGAATAATCTTGAGAATGTGTCATCCACTGCTCTGACTCGTCTGTGGATGAACAGCGTTTCCTGTTTTTCCTGTCCCATTTGCCTGTGGTGGCATCCACAATAAGCCAAAGAAAAATAAAAACACGATTGTGGAGTGCATTTTGTTGATGCTTACTGGGCTGAAGCCTGAAGAGATTCGCAGACATGCTTATGGTTTGAGTTACAAATGTCATCATTTCGACTTTGGAATGTCATTTTAGCACAGTTTTAAAAGTCTGATAAGTAAATCTGACGTTGGAAATGTGTCTAAATCCTCTGCAAATTCTGTAAATCCGTCTTAACATATTAGCGCATTCTTTTTCCTCGCCAATTTCGGTTCAAAGAACCTCAAGTGACTGTTCGCATTGATTGGGATCAGAAAAGGAAACCTGCTGATTTTAAATCCTGTTTTTTTTTTTCTTTAATTGCGCCACGTGTGTCTGCAGAATATGGCTAATTACTGTCAAAGTAATATAAAAAAGCATGCCTGGATGATTATCTCAAGTCTTTCGTCCAAAGAAAACGACCGTCCCCACTGAGCTATATCTCATAAACGATATTTACGGTAGGAAAAAAAAAACAGAGGGAGGGGTGGAGGTTTGCTACCATGGCAACAATGCACATGACTAGGTGTATTAGATTGCCTCGGACAGTGTGCGGCGAGGCGTGGTGTGAGTCGTCTCTCGGCTGCTCCCTCTGCCCCGCTTCCTTGAAAGTCTTGTCCTTGTCTTACTTATGTTTGCTCACCTCCCCTCGGACTCAGTGTGTGTGCGTGTGTGTGCGTGTGTGTGCGTGGGTGTGCATGTGTGCGTGTTGTACATTCAATTTGGAAATGTAGCAAAATAGAGGAAAAAGTGAAGAGGGGAAGGAACAATACTCAGAGGTAGCAAGACAGCGCTTGTGTCTTTCCTCTCTGTGCACTTTGTGCGTGCTGATTGCTTACGTTTGTTTTAGCTTCAGAAAACTGGTGAGCCGTGATTGGTCGTTACCTGAGCCCTAGGGTAGTTGTGATGTCATTTTCAGTCGACAGAAATGACAAAATGGCCGGCCCCTGAAATAGCTTAAAACGGGTGGATTTTGCTGCTTAACTCATAGTTCACAAACGTAATATTAAACAGAATGCCTTGTTTCAACTAGTGGGCTTGCATCGAATGTATTCTTGAAAGAAATATGTTTTTAAAGATGAAGTCAACCCCAGAATATTTTTTCAAGAATATGTTTGATGCAAACCCACTAGTTGAAACAAGGCATTGTGATAATTTTTTGTTTGTGGAATAAGAGTTAATCCATCCGTTTTTAGCCATCTCTGGGGGCGGCCATTTTGTCACTTCTGAAAATGACATCACAGTTGCTCAGGGCGCAGGTAACGACCAATCTGAGAGCAGAGCTGTTGTGATGTCATTTTCTGTCGACAGAAGTGACAAAATGGCTAAAAAGGGGTGGATTTTGCTGCTTAAACTCATATTCCACAAACGTAATATTAATCATAATGCCGTGTTTCAACTAGTGGGCCTGCCGGGATCATATTCTTGAAAAAAATATGTTTGGGTTGATTTCCGTTTTAAGGTCTCCTGAGATTATGGGCATTAATTGATGGCTAATGATTCTGTCTCTTGTATGGAGTTGATTGATCGTGTCTTGGAGCATTTGAAGCAAAATGGAGTGTACTTGGTGTACAAAAACACAAAACGTGAGTTGTTTACCAAATAACAGAGAATCCGTTCCCCTCAAAAATCCTCAAATAGGCGAATGCTTAACAGCAAATATGCAGGGGTTCACTATATTTTTATTTGTAAAGGCACATTTTTTTAGTACCGTTCTTGTATTGCGTCTCATTAGTTTGTGCAGGTGTACCTAATGAAGTGTTCAGTGCATTTGTGTCGTATATGTACAAAAACACAACGGAAAGTATATGAATTTGAGTTGTGGTCACGCTGAATGGCTTTTGTCTCATTATGTCAGCTTGTATTAATGAAGTGGTTAGAGTCTCGGCATGCGCAATGGTTTTATCAGTTGCCTTCTGACGCTTCAGGGAATTAAGTCGAAAACATTTCGTGTTCAGTCATCAAGCCGTGATTTTTATGAGGACGCCGCTAAAAATCAGGAGTGCGTAGATTGACTTTTACTCTCTCTCTCTTGATCAGAATGATTGAAGACTGCGGGTGGAGCGGGGACAACATGGCAGACAGAAGGCAACTGCTTGTCGAGATGAGTAAGTACTAAGACGCACGCGCCCGTGTCCTGATCTATGCCGGCCTCCCTTCACCCACCGGCCATTAAATACTCGCTTCGACCAAGTTTGCGTCTAAGGCAAATATGATGGAGTGAAATGGTTGCGTCATTTCATGATTGATGATGGACTGAAGGAGGATGACATCACGCCCTTTTCCAAAACAGTGCATCATATTTGCCCCTTTGCTGTAGCTCAGAACTGAGATTCAAACCGTGAACCTCAGAGCTCTGAGGCATACATGCTAACCACTTGTGCACCATGGTGCCCCTGCTTCAAACAATCACAATATTAAACATTGTTAAATTAATACAATCTATTAAGCTGATGTGGATGCAGCTCTCACTGGAAATGTACAGTTGTACTTAATAAAGTGTCCAGTGATCATACTGAAAGAAGTATCCACTTGGGAAAAAAATGCAGCGAAAATATCTTGCTGTGAAAATGTGAACTCATCCGATGCGTTTTTAAGACCTTTCACAATAAGGGTTGAAAAGCTCGACTGAACTTTAGTTAATTGCTGCGGCTCTAGTCATCGGCCCATTAAAAAGTAACTTCACACTAGACTGAGAGGCGGCGCTTCACTTGTATCACTTTGGACGGCGCCCAAGACCCTCGATGGGTCCGTACGAAGTATTTTTAAAGCCTTTAAATGGAAAAAAAATCTTTTCACTAAAGCCGGATACACACATACAGATGTTTAACATCTTAACAAGTGAGAGACACCCATACATGATGTGGATAACCATATCTTCACTATCACAAGTTTCGTCCCGCAAAAAAAAAAAAAAAAAAAATGGACGTCATAGCACCAAGACCTAACCTGTGAGAGGCAGACTGCCGAAAAACACAAAATAGACGAAACAGTAAAGTAAAAGAAGAATTAGAATAAGCTAGGCTAACTGTTTGGGATCAGCACCAACTTGTAAGAGGAAAAAAAAAACATATTATTTGATTCTGAGGTAATTCACTCAGAAAACCTTCCACAGGGGCTCAGGATTTGGACTCCATTCGATTGTCAACATACAGGACAGCCTGCAAACTGAGATTTGTGCAGAAGAAATGCAACTGTGAGTATAACATCTCCTCTCCCGGTTCTGCTGCTGCTACGTGCTGCGTACAAGTTTCCCCACTTGCTTCCCAGTGCATTTGATCGACATCTGGAATGTCATCGAGGCCTTCCGAGAAAACGGCCTCAACACCGAGGAGCTCAACGCCGAGCTCCCTGTGGCCCGCCTGGAAGTGGTGCTGTCCACCATACTGTACCAGCTGAACAAGCGCATGCCCACCACGCACCAGATCAACGTGGAGCACTCCATCAGCCTGCTGCTCAACTTCCTGCTGGCGGCCTACGACCCGTGAGTCACGTGTGGTTCTTTGTCGCCTGAGGTGGCGAAACTGCTGATTACTGACTGCAACAGTGTCACAACGAGTGCAAATAGTGTGTCATTTTTTTGTACAGAAGTCACACAGTGGACTGTGTGAAGGCAATATTTATCAGGAAAAAAATATTTTAAAATTCAAACATCCATCCATTTTCTTTCACGCTCGTTCTCATTAGGGACACAAGTAAGCTGGCGCCCATCCCAGTTGATTTTGGGCGAGACTGGACTAGTTGCCAGCCAATTACACGCAGAGCACGTATAGACAAGCAAGCATTCACACTCACGTTGAAACCTATGGACAAATGAAAGTTTTCAATGAAACGTGAGAATGGGCAGAAACATGCAAATCCCATTAAAAAAGAGGCCGCGGGCAGAGATTTGAACTCACAACATCTTAACTGTGAGGCGATTGTG
The DNA here is from genome assembly GCF_054856515.1 of Filicampus tigris. Lineage (NCBI taxonomy): Eukaryota > Metazoa > Chordata > Actinopteri > Syngnathiformes > Syngnathidae > Filicampus > Filicampus tigris. Next base: position 18,319,069 of record NC_141226.1, on the reverse strand, counting down.
CTAACCACCAGAGGTGGGCATTTTACTCAATTTTACTGGTCCGTCATTCATCAGCGGCAAGGGTACCCATCCGTCATTCGTCATTCCGTCATTTTTCGTGACGAGCTGAATTGGAATCGTCAGTCGTCAGTTAAGTCTGTCAGTCCGTCGGAAATCCGTTGGTCCGTCAGTTGCCCCCACCCCCCCAACAAACACGGGCGTCAGGTCATTGACGGATGACGATTACACTGACGGTTGATAAAACCCCCTTATATCATTCGTCAGTCCGTCTTTTTAAGGTGTCCCGTCATTTGTCAGTCGTCAGCAAAATGGGCGTCCGTCAGTGACGGACTGACAAAATTCTCCCCTTTTTCAAAATAAAGAAAAGTTGTGAAAATGAGCACTCAACCTAAAAACACTTGCAGTCATTGTAAACATATATAAATTGATTATTGTATTTTATTTTTTAATTGGAGCATTTTTATTGCCATTTCTTGTTTCAGTGTCTTATCTCTCTTGGTCTCATAATTGTAATTTTTCATTCATTTCCTTTTTGTTTTTCTGTGTGAAAGACCATAATATAATATTTTTTTTCTAGAGATGGCCAAGGGAAGATATCTGTCTTTGTTGTGAAGATGGCTCTAGCAACCTTCTGTGGAGGGAAAATTCTGGATAAATTAAGATGTAAGCAGCCTTTTTTCCACTTTTTTTTTTCTACAAAAATGATACGCCTCACCAAAGTAATATATGTGGATTGAAGATCACATACTTAGTGTGAGTAATCTATTTTCTTCCAATAAATAAGGTGCTGTGACAGTTTTCTATTTACGAGAGGAAGTCATTGGATGTGTTGCTTCATTGGATCCAAAATGGCATGTTTGCTCAACCATTAACATTACATCGTCAAACAGCGCAAGCCAGTTTTCGACACTTTATTGGTCAAAAATTTGTAAAAATATCATACACTACAACATCATATCGATGTGTTAAAAGGTTGGTTCAATTGTTTCATTCACTTTTATTTTGAAAAATATGATCAAAGAGTACTCTCAGTCAACTACGCTGCATTCCTTGTTATCTGAAGGCGATGACATCATTTCGTGACTGGCAAACACAAAAAGAAAGTGATGAATTCCTTGCTGTTTGTGTTTTTTAAACAAAACGATTTGAACAGCTGGTTGTCTTGAATTTGTTTCCCTCAATAAGTGGGGTAATTGCATTGTGCGTGATGCTGTAATTAGCCGACTGCGTTGGAAGCTGACACTTATTTTGACTCGTTTTGTGTGATGTCGCTCCACAGATATTTTTTCATTAATATCCGATCCCGCGGGAATCATGGTGTATGCGCAGTTTGACCAGTTCCTGAGGGAGGTTCTCAAGCTGCCCATGGCTGTCTTTGAGGGGCCTTCGTTTGGCTACACGGAGCAAGCAGCCAAGAGCTGCTTCATGCAGCAGGTGAGGAATAATTCATTCAACCCCATCGTCTATGTATTTTGACATACAATATGGGGTTCACAGATCATTGTGAGTCTGATGGTGACGTCAAATGGGATGATAGCCGTTTAGGAAGTTTGCACTACTGCAATGTAAAAATAAATAAATAGATTAAAAGTTGGGTGAACGCAAAATTCCAAGGCAACAATCTTTGATAACATTTTAAATTGGGCAATTCAACTAAATATTTTAAGTTTTGCTGTTTTGAAAATTGGCTTTCCCACATTTTACAACAAACAAATAAGGGTTTACAGAACTGTTGTCCCCCCCAACTTAAAAATATAAGTAAAAACAACTGCCCGCCTTGAATAACGCTTGCTTTGCATTGTGAGCAGAAAAAGGTCTCCCTCAACATTTTCCTGGACACGTTGATGTCAGATCCGCCTCCTCAGTGTCTGGTGTGGTTACCGCTCATGCACCGGCTCGCCAATGTGGAAAATGGTAAGTAGCACAACGAATACAGTGGAAGAAATAACAAAGATGGAAATAAGCAGTCCCCAGAGCTGGGCATTCCGTCTATGTGACGGACCGGTCCATCTATCCGTCGCTGACGGACGCCCGTTTTTCTGACGGTTGACGAATGACGGGTAAAATTTTAAAATAGACGGACTAAGCATAGTCGGAAGGCCCTTTGTTTGAGCCGTCATTCATCTGTAGTCCGTCATGAGGCTGTTTTTCGCGGCAGGGCTTCGATGGCCGTGGCGAGCGCGGCGAGGAATAATAGTGAGTTGTAGTTGCCTGGGGGACAGATTTGAGTGACGGACCAGGCTATGAACAGGCTTCCAAAGAGTCACTCTTTGTGTTCAAATATCATCTAGAATCGTCTATAGTTTATATGCTAGTGAAAGTTTAGTCGGAATGTCCGACGGGAGCCCGTTTAAGATTAGAGGTGAACCGGCCTATAGATGGGTACTATTTTTTTTTAAAAGGCGAATGACGGACGACGGAAGGGTACCCACCCACGCTGCAGACGGATGACGAATGACGGACGCTCAAATTGTAGTAAAATGCCCAGCTCTGGTCAGCACATCTGCCCTACAGATTTGATATATGGCTATCACGAGGCGAATAAGATGTCAAATATACTGTAAATACAGTACAAGAGAAATTTTCAGCTTTGGAAACGTATTTACCCCTAATGTGGTTGAATTCTGAGTCCTACGATTCTACAGCGGACATTAGGAGGTTTCAATGTATTCATAACTGGATAGCTTGCCATATGTTAGTAAGTTGTTCTTTGCACATAAGCCCACGTCACAACACAGTCATCACATGAGCAAATGCGTACACCTCGAGCACAATGGCCTATGACGACCTCACACCCTTAGTACGAGTCCTCCGAGGGCTGTACTCTAGTCGTGAAAAAATGTGAGGTGACAGTGTTTATGGCTATACATTATGAGCATTTGTGAATTCAGTCTTTTGGAGGTTTTTATAACAAGTCTTCTGAGGTTTTATTCTTATTCCTCTTGGGATCGCTGCTTTTATGAATGAATCGCCATTTGTGAGGACTCAACGTGGCTGAAAATGTACCTTTCTTGCAAGCCCATCTATACTGGGGTAAATAGAACTATTTTCGGGGTACCCGTGGATACCCCCTCCCCTTTTAAATTCGCTCACTACTTCCCCCAGGAAAGCTTGAAAGAAATTTGCCCTGTCACCAGTGTTCCTGAACAACGCAAAATTGATTGGGTGGACGTGTCATAACAGGACCAGCAAAAAAGTCTCAAGGGCCTATGCCTGAAGTCCAACGTCAGACATTTTGGTTTGAAGCAGCCATTTTGTATTCGTACTTTGATGAACTCCCACTCTGGAATTCTACCAAATGACTCCAGAAACAGGTGGCGCAGACAGATGAGCGACGCTAAATTGCGATTATTTTCAAATATGTGCGGAGCTTGGTGTCAAATTTCGCTGATCATTTTGTGGCTTTGCAATGAAAAATGGGGTGCGAGTGTCCCTTATCCTTGCTCACATCTTTAATTTGTTTTTCAAATTGCAATGGTGGGCCAGATCAAATACTCTCGCGGCAGCGGTTGAAAGTCCCGAACCCTGAGCTAAAGCAAGATATAATCTCATCTTGTGTGTCCTTACATTACCATAAACAAATCTTTTATTAAATGTACTATGCAAGAATATCTGTGTTTAATACCGCATCTATTCATGCATGTGTTTTCTCCCCCCTGCAGTCTTTCACCCGGTCGAGTGCTCCTACTGCCACACTGAGAGTATGATGGGCTTCCGCTACCGCTGCCAGCAATGTCATAATTACCAGCTCTGTCAGGACTGCTTCTGGAGGGGGCATGCCAGCGGTTCCCATAGCAACCAGCATCAAATGAAGGAGTATACATCATGGGTAAGGAGTGGGGAGGGGAGAGGGAGGTGTGTCTGCAGCCGGACCAGTCAATGCGGCTATTTTTGCACCATGACGTAAGGCCGGCATTCTGGCCGTGTTTGTAACTAGCATCTTGAGTGTGTTCTTAAAGGAATTTCTGTACTCCCGGTGTCCTCTGTTTATAGAAATCCCCGGCCAAGAAGCTAACTCACGCCCTCAGCAAGTCTCTGAGCTGCGCATCCAGCAGAGAGCCTCTTCGTCCCATGTTCCCCGACATGCCGGAGAAACCTCTCAACCTCGCCCATATTGTGTATGTTCTTCCGCATCTTCTTCGGAGTTATTTTCTATACTTCTCCCCACTGAGTAGGATCCGGTCAATGCCTCCTGCAAGTCTGATTCCAGTCAATCCCATGGGTCAGCAAATCATTGAGGCTTAATTACAGCCCAGGGAGTGATTGCAATCTACAACAATGTTGCTACTGTTGCCTTCACTTGAGCTTTTGTGTTTTTGTGTGAGAGACTCTGGTGCTTTCTGTTAAGTCAGGTAGCTGCCCCAACATAAATAGTCTCAGGAAGCCGAAATGCTCCCATGAGAATTAAGTAGGAAATCCCATGAAAAGTGAAGTTTAAGATGATTAAGCACATTTTTGCTGGTACGGCGCAGAATTTGACTTGGTTGTGAGAAACATTCATAACTCAATGGAGACTTGAATCGGCCCGATCAAAGTGAGGAAAGGCCAGATTGTCAGATGGCTCTAAAACATTATCCTGAGCGATTATACTTTTGTGTGCGATTTGTTGTGAGTGACTTTTCCTCCTCAAATTGCTCGCAAAATCATTTTAAAAATTGGTGACAATGTTGAATCTTTTTGCCCTGCTCAAAGTATTTTGCTCAAGGGCTTTTGAATTTTGAATTTTGTGAGTCGTCATGAGCCACATACGGCAGGCAGCCAGTCACACCTTCCCAAAATAAATATTCCCACCGTATCTCAGAAATAGTGTTCCCCTTGTGTCGATTTTGTGCTCAGTCCAAATCTGTCTTATGGCAAAATATTACACTGACACCATCTTGTGGCATTTTGGTACCAAGCAACTACATTGAAGTGAGGGGAGGAGTTTCATTTAGTCACCTGATAGCCAGGTTAAATGTAAAAGTAGTGCTTTGTGGCACCTTCTGGCATCCATTGGCCGTTATACACCTTATAAGGAGGGGCATCAATTAGGGACTTTCGGTATTTGCGGCGAGGCTTTGTCCCTTATCACTCGTGAATAGTGGGGGAACTCACAAATTTCACATTCTTGGGCACTACGCCAGTTGAACCAAGTGAAAGTGAATTGTAATGTCAAAACAAAGTGAAAATAAGCAACGGAGTCAGCACCTTTACTTGGACTCAGGGCATTTTAATGGGTCATTGCTCGACACACCACTTTTCCCTTTTATCTAGAAAACTAATAACTATGTGTAAAGTTATCTCTGTGCTGCTTATGATTTTTCTCTTTTTTCTTCACTTTGTTCTCTCTAGAGACACGTGGTGAGTGTTCTTTGATTCTTTCACACCTCCCAAAATGTGTCCCTTTGAATCGTAGTGTACTTTTTGTTCTCATCCTTTGTGATCACCCACCACTCACCCACTCTTTAGCAGCTTCTAACTTCTTTTGCTTCTCTGTTCACCTCATCGCACATCATTGTACTTTGTGCTTAATATTTCACATCATAACCATGAGACAAATGTCTAAAATATGATATTACTTCGGTCACTTTTGTGATTGAAACCAACACTTGTTATCTCCCTAGGCCGCCAAGACCAATGAACGTCCCCAGTGAATACTCGTTTTCCCACTCAATGCCAACATCAGGGAACCCGTACTCCACCAAAAAGTGAGTACGACAATGGATGTCCTGGATTTTTCCAAGAGATCTTTTCAGCTTGTATTGCTCCCAGCAGACTCCAAACAATTGTCAATGTCCATATGTTACCTCCTTTTGCTGAATGCACTTGCCTTACAGCAAAAGTCATGATATCGCTCAACATCTGTTGAAAGGCCGAGGGTAAGTGACACAGGTGTGAGCGAGTGCTCCCATGCATGTGTGCAGTGCAATAATAAGGGTAATGAAAAATAAACAAAGTAAAAATACTCACCCTTTGAATCCGCCTGACACACAATTTTTTCTCCACCATTAATGTGACCTACTGTACTTTTTGGAATTATAGTTCACCCCACATTTTCCCACATGTGCTCAGGAGATTGTACTTGAATGAAGAGTACATAGCAAGCAAGTGTTTGAGTTCAGTCACACCTGCATTCAATATAAGTGTTCCTCCAGGGAACACTTCTCCCTTTCATGAATGGAGGAAAAAAAAAAAGAAGTGATGAGTGAGTGGTATTCTATACATATTGAGCATGTCAGAGCATCTGGATACTTTGTTTACACAGGCTGCCAAGCATTTCATAATATGTCAAATCTTATCAAGACTGACAGTGCCAGGTTCAAGTCCCAAACTTAAGACTGGAATTCCAAGTTTAAGCAGCATCAATCAGAGTTAATACTATATACTGAAAGACTGGTCACAGTTGTATGTGGTGAACCACACCAGTGAACCAGACTTTTCCCATGGTAAATATTCTACTTGAGCTCATTGTTTTGGTTTAACATCTGGACACTTACATTTCTGTCTTCTATAGTATAGGACTCAGCCAGAAGGATCAACCAAGCTGGTCTGAGCAAGCCTAAGTGTGAATTTTCTCATTGACGAGCTTTTTTTTTTATCTTCCCCCAAATCATTTTATATTTAGGGCAGATGAGGACAGATTCTCATTGGCAGAGTAAAACAAAGAAAATGCACATTTTGAGGAATTGCTACCAAAGGTGGAAGCCTCTGAATTGTGACATCGTCTAAATATTCCCATCAAATATTAAATCATAGAAAAAATATTTTTTTTCCCTGTTTTTTCCCACTTCTGAATCAACCGATGTGCCCAGAGTAGGGAAAAAGAGCAAATTCATTAATCGTTGTAACAGCATGTCACAGCTGCGGTTGCTAGCTTGCGTGCGTGCTAGCACGAACCTGAAACTGATGCGGCTATGGACTTCAGCCAATGTTCACTTCATTATGTCTACCACCTGTGCTTTCTTTACCTTGGAATCAAATTCTCTGACATTTAACAAGAGGTAGCCCATTGTCTAGTGGCTGAATGCTCACGGTATCGAATGAAACCACATGCTTGTTTAGCGTAGTTAGCTTTCTGGTGGAAACTGAACTAGGATCAGGAACTCTGACACCCTTCTCAGTTTTTTTCTCATCAACTTTTTTAATGGCCGTAGCAGTTTCATAAAATGGGAATAAGTAGTTTTGGATGGAGTACTAGGTGGATACGTGTAACCAGTGCATGCAACGTGTAGTGTGTCTGCGGGGCATGTCCTTAATCAAGCTGGAGGCCTTCATCACACACATAATGTGGCCTTGTTCCTCTTCAGTCACCCATGAACAGCTGCTTTGCAGGCGTCTCCTCAAATCTCTTGTTGTTTTTTTTCTTCCCCTCTGTTCATGTGCCGGAACTCCTTTTGTCACCTGTGTCATGTCATCTTTTTTTTTTTTTTTTTTCTTTTTTTTATAATGTATTATTTTTTTTAATGTTTGTTTATGAACTCCTGCACGCGTCCAGGTTACACTGCAACCTGGATGCAGTTGACAGACTCGCTGACGAGCACATTCTCATTGGCCTGTATGTGAAACTGCTTCAAAACAACCCCAAAACATGGTTAGTGGGTGTGCTGCTATAACATCACTGTGTGAAAACCCTGAATGCGTACTATAAGGGTTTTGTTTTTTCTTACGACCACCAAAAACAACATTTGTACTGATTTATACTCACTGGATACCATTGGGAGCAAATGTATTTTTTTCTAAAATAAAATATGACTTTAGTAGTTTTTAGTTTGCTACTCATTTCTTTTCTCTGCTTTTAAATTTCTTAAATTCATTTGTGAATGCTTACAACTGTTGTATTTTTTAATTATGTCAAGCACCTTGTGTGTATGAAATGCATTATGCAAATAAAGTTGCCTTGTCTTGCCTTGATTGTCCAAAAAGAACAACTGCCTGAGACTTGAACTTACAGTATGTCATGAAGGATGTCATCTTTTTTTTTTTAATGACTCATGTGCTCTAAGAAACAGCTATTTATCATCATATAACAGATTTAATTTTGTACGTATATTGTAAAAAACAACAACACATAAAACAAACAAACAGATTTTATCTTTATAAGATTTTAGATTTATTCTGGAAAAAAAAAGACTTTATTTTAGTTGTTTTTTTTAAATATATATTTTTCACCTTTATGGTTGTAAAATTAGGGCTTTGTTTTCTTGCGATTAAATGATTATTATTTTTTGTATTAAAATCTCTGATTTTATACATGGCTTTAAACATGGCTTTTTTCCCTCGATAGATATGAATACAATAAACATAAAAAAATAACTTTTTTTCTAAGAATATTGCGGCAACTTTCTCACAGTAATTTGTGTCCTATATGTCTTGTATAGCAGATCAAATCACATTAGACTGAAGTGCTCCACCTCGTGGGAAATTAGATAAAAATTGGCTTACAATTGAAGGAGATAGCATTTTTGGCCCATGTTATGGTCTCATAAATACACGATTGCATAACCACAAATACTTGTGACAGATTAGCTTTTGCAGCGAGCCGATTAATGCTCACATTTCTGATAGGTTTGTGTCCATATAAAGTAACATTCAAAAGCAGTTTGCTGCATTGTGCGCAGGCTAAAATGTTTTTGTCAGACAGGTTATGTAATCTCTCCCTCTCTCTCTCTCTCTCTCTCTCTTTCTGTTTATTTTTCCACACTCACCAACAACATAAAAATAGAGATGCCTACGTGTGCACTAATATGTCTGCCTGCGTCTTAATGGAAGTGGTCTACACTATTATGTCTGCAGCCATATTAAATTAGCAACTCAGGAGTAACATATCTCCCTGTGTGTATACAGTGGTTATGACTGTTTTTCTTGTCTTATTCATCTCTTCGATATGTTTTTTTTAATCTGTACATCGCTGTGTATTCAAGGTGTCATAATGTGATTGCCATCTCTATTTTCCTCTCCATCAGCCTGCTGGAGAACAGCAACCATCAAGATGAGGAGCACAGCCTCATTGCCCGCTACGCTGCTCGCCTGGCTGCAGATGCTGCGGTGAGATACATGAACATACACTGGGGAAAATCATCATTTCATCCCCTGCCAAATTTGTAAGTTTGCTCACTTCCCAAGATGTAAACAGACTCCAATTTTATGGTTGTTTATTGATTATGTAATAGACAGAGGATCTGTCAGAAATGCATTGAAAACACACAGTTTTGTCAATCCGGGGAAAAAAAAGGTCCAACGGATGAAAAATCCATCTATCCATCCATTATCTGAACCGATTTGATTAAAATCGTAAATGAAGTGCACTATATACGTCATAATGTGTTGGTTCGCTGCTCAAACAGCTTTTCACTCACATACTTTTGACATTGGATGACATGCTGGATAATGGACGGATGGACTTTCTTCTCCCGCCTCTGATGTCATCTATTACCATAAACAATAAACAACCATACAAACCTGATTTATATGAAAATGAGCTAAAAAAAAAAAAAATCAACATGGGATCAAATATTTTTTTTCACACCCTGTACTTGAAGCTACTTGGTGCACTTTTTTGTCTTTCATTGTTAGTTTGCACAAAATGGAGGCATTGACACAGTGTCTCTACTTCAGGCTCAACAGCAGCAGCAGCACAGAGTCCCCGCAGACCTGCCGTCTTCTCTGGATGCCAACAAACAGCAGAGGCAGCTCATCGCCGAGTTGGAGAGTAAAAACAGGTGAGGGATTGACAAGTAACGACCAATCATGGTTCACCTGTTTTCTGAAGCTGAGTCATAATTGGTTGTTATTTGTTACCTGAGCCCTGAACAACTGTGATGTCGTTTTCATTCGACAGCAAGTGACAAAATGGCCGCCCCCTGAGATGGACAAAAACGGGTGGATTTTACTGCGTACTCATATACCACAAACATAATATTAATCAGAATGCCGTGTTTAGACTTGTGGGGCTACTTAGAACATATTATTTGTAAAGAATTTTTCGGGGTTCACTTCCCCTTTGACCCCCTTTGACAATTGAAGTGCTGTAAATGAACCTTTGATTGTTTAAAACGTTTTTTATTATTATATATTCAATCTTATCAATAGACATTTTTTCCTCAAAAATTGTCTTCATTTAAATTTGGCATCGCATGATTCTACGGCCTCAAATGTATGATAATATCTCTCTCTCTCTATAAAGTGTTAACACTGCATAAACTTCCCGGCAATGTTGCCTCCGACACCCAGCCAAGTCTATAAAATTGCACATTCATCCATCAGTCATCCTGGCGGGAGTTCCCCTTGACCCTCGTAACAGTCATTAGCTCTAAATCACACCACTAAAGGGACTCCAAAGGGGGCAGTGTGCCATAAATTGAATACATTTTTAAAGTCTGTTTGTGCGTGTCACGCAGAGAAATCTTGCAGGAAATTCAACGACTGCGCCTCCAGCACGAGGAGGCCTCGCAGCCGCCGCCTGACAGGGGTCAGCAGAACCCCACTCTGCTGGCTGAGTTACGACTTCTCAGGTAAGCGGGACACTGCATCCACCATAATACGGAGCACAATTTAAAGGGGACAGGAACATATTTTGGAAAGCTGACTTTAAGTGCGGGTATACAGATTGTTGGGTCTCTGACGTAAAATTAAACAACCAAATAAATCATTTGTGAGGTGCTTAGATCAACAAAAATGTGTTTGTTTTGTGTGTGAGTTTTTCAGGATTGAGACGTAACAATGGGGCTAATTTACTTACTAATGCCTTGGGCTGCTGGATTATGAAAAAAATATTAATCACGATTATTCTGGTAATAATTGAAATCACGATTATTCAAACGATTTGTTGGGGGGGGTACAAAACAAGAACATGTTTAAAAGTAAAAAATTCAAAGACAAATCAATTTCTTTGAAACACTATGTAAGTTCCCTTTGGACCAAACAAAATGTATCAAATTAGTTATGATAAAATAAGAAAGGTGCAAATGTATAAATTCAACTATGATTTCCCTGTGTAAACTAACATAGTACATTGGATATAAATGCATATTAATCATAGTTTTTTGCGATTATGCCAATTTTGTAATCGTGGAGTGTAATAATCGTAATTGCAATTGACTTTCAATTAATTGCACAGCCCTACTAAAGCCCACTTACTGAGTTTCTGTGCCCATGACCTGGAGCTAGGGGAAAGATTAGCCATTCTCAAGCAATAGTTGGACTGCTCTGAAGCACTATGCTGTTAAAGCCAAAGGATAAGCAGAGCTGCAGTGTTAGCACAAATTAGCCTTATTCAACTGTGGTATTAGCGTTAAAGTTTGATAACCAGCACGTACTTGAATGTTCTGTGAAGTTGTGGAGGTGGAGGGTGTTTGTGTTTCCCGGTATGTCCGCTTCATGCACCACATGCACACATCTTGAAGTGCTGCCTCCACAAGTGAATATACAATCTATGCTTTTGCGCTGTTTATGGACGCTTGCATGCACTTTCACACTTTGGTCATCATCGTAAAGAAAGTCATACATGAATTGCCACGCCCTTGCACTAGAGGGGGTGGGGCCAGCAGTGGCTTATTTACATAAAACAGAACCGCCTCCTTGGTCACAGACGTTTTATCAAGACAAGGAAAACGAGCAACAACAAAAAAACAAAAGCTGTGCATCTTTATTGATTGGCTCCACAGTAAAAGGGGCCGAATGAGTTGAGACTCATTTGCATGAGAGTGGACAACCCCTCAAAACACTTAGGGTGTGTAACATACTGTAATTCTCTATCCTTGTTATTTTAAGTACCTAATTAAAATGTGTGGGAAAATTCTCAATCTGTCCCTTTAAGGTAAAAAAAAGTACAGATTGTAACTGCTTGACTTAGTCTGTATGGATGTGACCTAATGGTGTCATCAATCTGTACTTTTTTTTTTTTTTCCCTGTCAGGCAACGCAAAGATGAGCTTGAACAGAGAATGTCGAGTCTGCAGGAGAGTCGCAGGGAGCTCATGGTGCAGCTGGAGCAGCTAATGATGCTTCTCAAGGTAGCGCAGACAAGAGCCCTCCATCTTTTTCACGGCTTCTTTCAGTCACCGCGCTTTCGTGAACTGGAGGGGAATTTTTTTTTATATACATTTTGTTCCATGTTGAGAAGCTACGCTTGAAAAAACATTCAAATTGGGCCATTTTGCGGTTTTTCTTTTTTCCCAGGTAGTGCCACGTAATGAATTCCTCTGGCAATATTTCCTTAAAAATATTCTCCAGAGTCAAATGTATCATCATAAAAATGGATGTAACCGTACAGGCAAATTTAAGTATCACTTCAACAATCTTTAAAGACAACCATTCATGTATTTTCTATAGTACATACCCTCAATAGGATCACTGGTGCCTATCCCATCTGATTTTAGAAGGGGTTGAACGACTGAAGATTTTGAAAAAGATATTTTTTCAGCACTTTTCAGCAATCCCAAATTTTTTTTGAGCCAAGGTGCAGGTTCACTCTACTCGCATATTTTGCAAGTGACCGTGCTCACGGCCTCATGTTTGCTCAGATATTTCTTCCAGTTGCCCAAAAACACGTGAGTAGCAGTTAGTCAACTTCAGGCTTTAAGGTGGGAGTCAACCCAAATATATATTTTTTCAAGAACATGTTCTATGCAAGCCCACTAGTTGAAACAAGGCATTCTGATAAATATTGCGCTTGTGGAATAAGAGTTAATCCACCCCTTTTTAGCCATCTCTGGGGGCGGCCATTTTGTCAATTCTGTCAACTGAAAATGACATCACAGTTGCTCAGGGCTCAGGTAACGACCAATCACAGCTCACCTGTTTTCTGAATCTGAACCATGATTGGTCGTTACCTGAGCCCTGAGTAGTTGTGATGTCATTTTCAGTCGACAGAAGTAACAAAATGGCCGCCGCCTCAGATGGCTAAAAAGGGGTGGATTTTAAGCTTTTCTTCGAAAAACACATAAAATGCTAAAAGGTTAAGCTGTCTTCCTGCTTGGTTATACAGGATCAATATGAGTCCATTCGAACATGCACAGGACGGGCACATGCTTATTACATGCTAGAGTAGATCCGAATGGACCTAAACATAATTTGGTTGTTGTTATTTTTTTCACAGCTAGCTGAGGAACAGAAACAAGCTGTAAGTGTGAAAAGTGTGAGGGAGGAGAAAAATATTTAGCGCATGTTTTGAAATAAAAACACTCATTGTTGCCAGGTGAGCATCTTGTATACAAAATAAATGGATAAATTAAACAGCTCTGATTTTAGTGTCAGGACAATGTCAATATCTAATCGAATTTACCGTAGTTCCTCATAAAGTGGCTGGTTTATTTACTTCACTGCAGAGTAACAGCCGTACTTGGGGGGGTGGTGTTTTAACTCAGCGGAGGCCTTGATTTGTACAAATGCATTTTCACTATTGTATGATTTGCATTATGCATTTGTGGACAAACATATTCAAAAGGTTTTTTTTTTAACTTAATTTGTGGTTGAGTTGACAAAATTGAAACAACAACAAAAAATAATATACAGTAAATATTTTTTTTCAATATTTTTTTCAATATTTTTTTTTATTTACAAAAGCTTGAGGGTAGTAGCACAGCAACACTTAATTTTCCGCCTCCGTTAATTGCAGCTTTACAGATTTTTGTCATTTGCCCTGCAGACAGTGTTGTGACGCACACAAGCCTCTTTCACGTTGACTGTCAGTTGTAGTTTTCATCTTTTTAAAAACATTGAGATACTGAAGTTATTTATTCTGGTGAGGGATTAATTGCATGGGTCTCAGTGTTCATTATCACATTATCACACAGGCCACCTTTTGCGGAAGTACGATTTGAGCTTTTGACGTTTCCGAGATACAAGGTGTTCATCAAGGCAAACACAGCTCTTAGATGATGTGGCAACAACGGTACTAGAAAAGTGCTTGTAGATTGACTTAACAGACTGCACTGACTTTGTGTTTCTAACCTGTGTTCCAAGTTTTCAAAAAAATAGGTGTGCTCTGAGTTTAACACATATTGGGGGGAATCATTTTTTATCCCCTGCTGAATATGTAAGTTTGTTCACTTGTTCACACGGTGAACTATTTAAGTTTGGCTTTATTGTATGTTTTTGTAAGGTATAATTTTACAGCATGTTCATTTTCCCATTAAAAAAGCAGCCCCAAAATGTCATGTTTCCAATTAGGGACATTCAATACCACTTTTTATTCAGATCGATACCAAAACGAGTATTTACTCTTGAGTACCCACAGACACCGATACAAAGTATCGATACCACAATTATTTATGATACATACAATTTCAATTAATTCAATGACAGATTTTTCTGAACAAAGTCCTTTCTGTGTTTCTGACACAAATGATGATTCACCGATGTGTCAAACGGCCACAGTGTTGCACCAACTACTGGCAAAGAAGACTTACTCGATGTCAGCTTTTTAACTGTTAATTTCTATAAAAGTGAGCAATGTACAAATTCAGCAAGGGATCAAATACATTTTTCCCCAACTCCCACTTGCTTCACGAAAGATGTGCACATACTGTGTGATGTTATGCGTTGCAGACTCAGGGTCCCGGCTCTCCACGCTCGTCCCCCAGCCACACCGTCAGCAGGCCCATCCCCACGCCCATCCACTCGGACTCAGCCGGCACCACCCCGACTCACACACCTCAGGACTCCCTCATGGGCGTGGGAGGCGATGTTCAGGAGGCCTTTGCTCAGGGTAACGCAGCTTGTTCCATTCCAAAAAGACGGCAATGTGGTAATACCTGTATGTTATTATGTCAATATTTTCTTCTCTTCTTCGTCCAAGGTCCCAGGAGAAATTTGAGAAACGACCTCCTCATCGCTGCTGACTCCATCACCAACACAATGTCATCGCTGGTGAAAGAGTTGAATTCAGGTACAACAAAAATAGCCGATATTCCTAATTTTAACAACAGTGTTGATTTTGGCAAACATTTTAGCTTTAGTCTTAGTCACATTTTAGTCATTGCGATATTTGATAGTTTTGGTCCAGTTTTAGTCTATGAAGAACTCAAAAATGTTTTAGTCTAGTTTTAGTCACATAAATATGTATATATATTTTTATAATTCATAACCATTCATATTTAAGAATTTTTCATAAATTTTATAATTTTGGCAAAATAGTACCACTTAAAGAAATTTCAATGGCCTCAAATCTCAAACAATTAAAACAAATAATACAATAGCTTATGAGCTACATGACTAGCACTCATTAGCACGTTATATGGGAGAGCAATTGTTCTAAAATGCTGTTTGCCTCTATGTTTTAGACACTCACCAGCCAAAAAAAGCCGACATGTTAACGACAGAACAGTAGCTAACACACATAAGCTCATGAATTGATGCTAGCATAACTAACTTTAGCCAAAAGGTAGCTAGCAGCCCATGTGCGCCAGGTGTTATGTGGAAAACGGTTAACCTTTACATTACATGTGCATTGTAAGATATTACAACAAACTGGGTTATATGTGTGTTATTGTTGTGTGTTGCTGTTGAGCGGGTCTGGCGAACACATCATGTAGGTTCTGTTATTTACATGAATCATAATGTTTGTGCACTGTCAATTTGAAGTAATGTCCTGTTTTTGAACAAATGGGATGGAATTTGAAACATTTTCTTATCTGATTTGTCGATTAATCAACAAAATAATTGACAGATTAATAGTTTATATTTCTGTCAATTGACATGTTCTCTCTCAGAGGGCGGCAGCGAGACAGAGAGCACTGTGGATTCCGATCTCGGCCGCGGCGACACGTTTGCAGCAACAACAACAACCTCAGATCCCTTCCTCAGTTTAAAGCCCAGGATGGCTGCGGCGGAGCACGGAGACGGACGTTACGGGAACGACCTAGAGAGGCAGCTAGAGGATGAGCTGAAGTTCGAGGAGCTCATGAAGCACAGGCAGGAGCCGGACAAAGCCTGTATGGTGAGATCTCCTTTTCCAAATAGAAAGTGTGGCCTGAAAACGTTTCTTCATTTGGTGGCCAGGGCTGTTCATTTACTCAACAGTAGAGTCAGCCAGACGAATACGAGTGATAATTTCATTATATTTACATGTATTGACTCAAGTGGATTATACACTCAAGAACAGTGATTCTAAACCACTGTGCCGTGGCACATTAGTGTGCCATGAGAGATCATCAGGTGTGCGGTGGAAAATGATCCAATGTCAATTTTTTAGACAAAAATATATTATTTTCAATTTGTTTTGTTAATTTGCTAACTTCTGTATGCCACGCACGTATAGCAACAGGCAAAAGAATGAAATGCTCTTCCACTAGAGGCAAAGGTACATAATTACGCTAACCCGTACATCCACTTTTTGTGAATCTTTTTGCGAAGTGGTGTGCCGTGAAATTTTTTCCGAGGTGAAATATGAGCCTTCGCTCAATAAAAGTTGAGCGACCCTGCTCAAGAAAATAGGGGTTCTAACTTGCTGTGTGTGGTGTCGGTGTTCACTTTGTGCTACAGATGACGCTGCAGCAGTGACAGTGCGGATCCAGAACACTGGTAAATATGTACTCCATTATAAAAATAATAAATAAAAAACATAAATTTAAATTTAAATACATCAAACTGTTACCACACATTCCTTATTAATTTACCTTTTACAAATATAAATGAAAGAGTATGTATATTTTACAAAATACATAATTTTAAAATATATACTGTATTTATACTTATTTTAAAATATGTTATAATATACACTGTATGAGGCTACTTCTATAAATACTGTATGCTTGACATGAAAATGTTGAATATTCTTACATGCAATTATTCTATTAGTGACACATTTGTGTTTTTGTTGGCAGGCAAGCAATATCAAAAGCAACAATAAGTGACAACACTGGACGCAACGACACTGGCCAGGATCCCATAGCTTAGAATATACATTTGTGTAAAGAATCTCTATATTTTTAACCAACCTCATATTCAAGGTGAAACTGTGAGCCGATGAATCAGTCAAGAGATTAATAATCACCGCGCACTCTACCATTATTATACCACAGGTGCCATACCAACCACGTAATTCTTTTTTTTGTTTGTTTTTTTTGCTTTGTATTTGACTTGTTAAGCCAATGTAGAAATGTACTGTTTTGTGTCTCATATGATTTCTGATACAATACAATTACATTTTAGCTGTACTTTTTAAATACACTGTGCCAACGTGGTCAGATTTTGCCACCACAGTGGAACCTTGTTTTTTGTGATTACTCCGTTCCTAATAGTCTGACGAAAAACGAATCGTAGGAAAACCGAATAAATATTTCCCAGAGGAAATTAATCTGTTCTCATCACTCAAAAATATTACAGATAGATAGAGAGAGAGATAGATAGATAGATAGATAGATAGATAGATAGATAGATAGATAGATAGATAGATAGATAGATAGATAGATAGATAGATAGATAGATAGATAGATAGATAGTTAGAGTTTAACATACAGCAAAAAATTGGAAATCGATCAATGGCTAATGAAATGGAGAACATACAAAAAGCAAGGTTCCACTGTGCTGTATTTCCATTTTTTTTCTTACTCTTATTGTTGCGTGTTGTTTTTGGAACCTTTATGTGATGCATCAGTGATGATGATAATGCACACTGCCTTAGCTTCTTGAATGACATTTCAATGGAGTTCAGTCAAGCCGTCCGTCATGCGAGTCCTTTTCACTGGCAAAAAGAAAAACAAAACACTGTAAAATCAAAGATGTAGTTATACAATGTAATTACTGTCGTGATAATTACAGTTATTTCCGCTCATAGTGGCTACTACTTAACTCCAGATGGGGGAGGCAATAGATTGAATTTTGTCTGATGAAACTGGAGTTGAAACCAAAACAAAATATTGTTGATAATAATTAATTAATAATTTGAATGCTAATCATCTCAACAGAGTGTAAGATGTTTTTGGATACTGTGTGTGTGGTTTCTGAACTTGTTTTTTTTTTGCTGCTGTTTTGGTTAGCAACAGAGGTCACATGGGCCCAGCAGTTAAAGCCTATTGTTCATGTGTTAACAGTAGCGTTTTTGTACTGAGATAAGTAAATAGCTACTACTGGGTCTTCTTGTTACCTGTTGGAAATTTGAAGGGGCATTTATTTTTGCTTTTCAGACCCGCTGACTAATTTGGGCAGGGCATCTATTGGAGGCACAGCCACTAGTTGAGGAAATAACAGAATAATCTCACAAAAATCAGCAAAACAGAAAAGTGAGCGACTTGCATTCATTGGAAAAGACAGCTGATGTGCCTCTGTGGGTGGTTTCGTTTTGGTCAGTAGCTGAGAATTGAAATGGGCTCAGCAACAATAGTGCTTCTGAACCAAGTTGACACGCACTACCTGTTTTTTGTTACCCAATTGAAAAAAAGGCATTTATTTGAGGGAGGTGTTTATTTTTTTTCAGAGTTGACCTAGTGACTCATTTGAGCATGGCATCTATTGGGGGCATGACCACTATTTGAGGGAATCATATCAATTTTAGAATACTATAACAAAAACAACAGTAATAACAAAATTTTGCAAAAAGAAAAGACTTGAATTCATCTGAAGGACTGTTTATGTCTCTAAGTGCTGCTGTTTTGACTAACAACAGAGCTCCAATGGGGTCAGCAGTAAACAAACAATTGTGTCTGTGAAGTGAGATAATTTCAGTTACTGCACTGCATGGATTTGTTTGAGGCAGTGATTTATTTGTCTCAAGAGGGGCACGGTGCCTAATTGTGGTGACTACTATTTAAGGAAATACTGTAAATTATGTAAAATAATATTTTTAAAAACATTAACCAAATTCACGTTGAGCACTCCACAGGTTTACAATCAGGTTTCTAATTTTATGCTGCCCCATCTTTTGCGATTGTTTCATGTGCTCCATCCGCATTAATGTCATTGTAAAATATTGTTAGATTTGCCTGCTGTTCATTCAAATGTTGACGTAAGCAGGGTGTCGTGAGCGCATCGAGGAGCTGATGTGTATTTTGGTTACTGTACTGAAGAGAGTTCAATAAAGAGTCGTGCAAAACACAGCTCAGCCTCTTTTCATGACATAAAATCATAAATTATGTGCCGTACTGTCTATAGTTTGGTCTTAACCACAATGTTCTTGCTGTGATTTTTTTTTCCATGGCGGTGATGCATAATAAAGTGTTGACACCATACCATAACTCTTGCCCCGGAACTCCTTTCAATTTCATTTCAAGCACGACACACTTGAGCTGCTTTGCTTCAGCAGTGCACATTTATTAGCTGTCTTAAACTCACTGCAAGCTGTCTGTACAGGACACACTACTGCTCCCTGGTGTTCAATGATAGTTTTCCCCCAACCGTTTTCAAATTTACTATTCAAGATTGGACATATGTAGTGAACTGTATTTTGTTTTACTATCAAGGAGACATTTTAACCAGCATACATCCAAAATGTCAATCATTACTTAATGCCATGTAAAAAAAAAAAAAATATATATATATATATATATATATATATATATATATATATATATATATATATATATATAAAATTTGTGTATATTTGCAAAAGCAATGGTTTTCGAAAAGGACAAAAAAAAGCTGTTAATTAAATATTTATCATTTTAGAGCCTGAAGCGTGAAGATGAGCGAAAGCAGCCCGTTGTTACAAACTATCAACGCATCCGTACGCGATTGGTCGGTCTAATGACAGATGTTTTACAAGCGGCCAAATGGGGCCGTCCTCGCTGACAGACTATCCAATCAGGCGCCGTTACTCCACTCAGCGATGGCAGCGAATGGGCGTTAGAGGGGTGGGGTGACTCAGCCGGAAAAGAGCTTCTTTTTTTTACCTCTACACCTCGTAAACTGCGACTCCTGAGTTAACGGGTGAGTCAAATCTGTTTCGTTAACTTTCTTGGAATTCGAGCAACATGGTGAGAAAATTCAAAGATTGCTGCGTTTTCCATGTGCGTAGCAGCTGCAGCGATGGTAGTGGCGGTATCGACCGACATATGTGGGATGTCACAGTCTGTTAAAAGTGTTACAAGGAGCCAAAGAACATATCATTATGATTAACCTAGCTACCTGTTAGCCTATTAGAACGTAGCGTTGTGTGTTACTCAGAGAACCGTTCTTTATCGCTTTGACTGGTCGTAGTAGCTGCTTTCACGTGAAGTTAGCTAGCTTCTTCGCTACGGCTACATCTGCTTTAAAAACTACAGGAACTCCACTATCGCATTTCCCTCCAGTGGGATAAGGGCCAGTCTATTTGTGAGCAGCGGAGGGGGTGCTGGCGACTGATAAGACGGGTGTCAATTTACGCTTGTCAAGTATCCGTTTCTATTTTGGGGGTTTAAGTTGAACTCTTACTATGATTAAACGCTGCTTGCTCCACTGAATGGTAGAATCGTTACTAACCTATTAACTAGCCCAATATATTATTGGTAATAATAATACCCCCTATGGTTGGACCTTATTTGGTTATGTCCGAAATTAGCTTCCCTTGTGCACGTACGCCCACTGTCACTTGAATTAACAGGAATGATAAATGAAACGTGCTTTTCAAGTTAAATCCCTTCACGTTTCATGTACAGTAGGTGGCGGTATGCACAACGAGATGAAAAACATTATCACAAATGATCATTATTTAGTTAGTATTTATTTGACAAGTGCTATCCAGACAAGGCAATTGAGAACAGATTCTCATTTGCAATACCAACCTGGCTACAGACAATTGTAAAATCACCTCGGCGAGCAAAGAAAGCCAAACAAACAAAATTGAACCAGCAAACTGGTTCTGTGAACAATCTTAGGCAGCTGGCTAAATTAAAGCCTCTCCCTTCTCAACAGCACTTAGAAACAGTAATCCATGTCTTCGTTACATCTCGGTTGGATTACTGCAATGCACTTTATTTTGGAGTCAGCCAGTCCTCCCTCAAGTGTCTCCAGTTGGTTCAAAATGCTGCTGCTTGCCTCCTACTGGAGCTCGTAGGAGGGAGCACATAACTCCTTCCGGCCTCCCTTCACTGGCTCCCTTTACGTTTTTTTTCTTTTTTTCTGTCCTTCAATGTTTAAAAGGTCTCGCTCTCTCTACCTTATTTCTCTGAGCTGATTTCTCGTACCTGCCCGGTGCCTCAGGTCAACGTTACAGACGTTATCAAGTTAGTTACCGAGGACTAAAAGTGGAACCTCAGAGGGGTTTTTTTCTGTTGCCGGTCCTTCCCTTTGGAATAACCTTCCATTAAAAACTATGCAAGCCCCCTCTCTGTCTAGCTTTAAAACTCATCTTAAAAAAATGTTTTGTTTGGCTTTCGACTCAGCATTGTTTTTATGTTATTAATTTATTTGAACTGTCTTTGTTTCTATATGTCAGATTAGTACCTTATCTACAGCACTTTGTATGCACCTAACTTTGAGTTGAGTTGAGTCCCCATAGGATATTTAACCTCGACGTCACACATTCTTCTGGGTAGGTAGTAGCAGGCTATCTGATTCTTTTTACATTTTTTAAAATTATTATTCAGAAAGGCTATGTGGTTTGTCAAGAACAGATCCTGTTTTGAGAAACTTGACATGTGTAGTGTAAATTATACTATGCAGTGTGAAGACCATAAAGCTTCTTAAACTGGCGCTGAACTTCAATTGGGGACAGAAAAACTCCAGGATTTTGCCAATGCTGCTCCAAAAGTACATTCGAGCCGTAGATTAAGTCATCCGATACAGTAAATGGAATAGCCAGTTGAAGGTGCTTACTTATCAACTTGTCCAATGCTAAACAAACACAAGTGGTTTTCAAATGACTGCATTGGGAATCTCCGGTAGCCAAACAAACAGACAGACGGGGGTCACACTGCAGAGATGGTTTTATGGCACATGTAGTCGTTCCCTATTCTTATCTCTACTCAAAATGCTTCTCACCGGTTCACACAGACACTCAGTCACAGGCCATAAGTTACCTACATTTTTGCCAGTTTTGTGAAGTCTTTAAAATGTCATAGCTTTCTTAATTCTTACCATATTGACAAAATGTAAACAAAATTTTGTTCCTTTGTTCCAACTATTTCCAATTACACCAGGGGCGGAGCCAGAACGTGGCTAATGGGTGAGCCTGGAAAAATCAGGGTGAGCCTGAATATTTCTCTCACTGAGCACAATTCTGTCCTGACACATCGTATATTCAAATAAAATGACAAACTGAATATGAAGTTCAGATCTTCCTTAGACAACGACAATTATGCCATTATAAATATTCAATAAAATAAAAACACAACAAAGTGCAAATTAAAAAATATTTATTTTTATTTTTTTTCATGAATCTCACTGGGTGGGCAGTCTGTCAATCTGGATGGGCCTGTGCACACCCAGACCCACCCATAGCACCGCCCCTGAGTGACTCTGGTCTTGCAGATTTATTTATTTTAAATTTTGTTATCACGTCCCTTGACATAGCCCAGTCAAAAATGTTTATTGACAGTTACACGCTTCCGTAACTGACCGACCGAAATGAAGCATTTTATCCCCCCAAATTGCAGCCTTTGTGATCTGAAAATTGCATTCTACTACATTGCGATGTCGATTTGAATTTGATTAATTGTTCATCCCCGGTTACCATGCTTTTTTTTTTTTTTTTTTAAACACAAAGTATCTGTTCTTCTACTTAAGTACAGAATGTTGAGTAAGTTGGGATACAACTTTAAATGTAATTTATACATTTATAATGTATAACTATAAATAATATGTAATTTATTTTTGTATAATTTCATCAGCATTTTTTTCTGGGCGTTGCAATGACAGTTTTTGTTGAATCACCACTGAATGATTGGCCATTGTTGCTGCTGTCAAAAGCGTCCAGTGCTGCTAATTGGTGCTTTTGATGCACTCAGCAGATCAATGCTTTTGGGTGGGAGTGACGCAAGCTACCCACTGAGCGGCGTCGTCGTCACATGACCCAGTCTGCCAGCTACGTCATTTTGGCAGCTTGGCAAAAGAATAAACCGAGCGCAGAAAAAAAGAGAAGAATCGCTTCCCTGCTTCTCGCTCTCCTCCGCGGCTTCTCCTTGTCGGCCCACCCCCGGCGTTAGCGTGTCTTTTTTCCCCGGCCGAGAGTGTGCGAACAGGGCGTCTGTTCAACGCTTACGAGACGCAAATGCCCGGTCCCACCCAAGCCCTTTCCCCGAATGGAGAGAATAACAACGACATCGGCCCGGATGGCACCAACGTTATTCCCTACAGGAAGAATACAGTGCGAGGGGAGCGCGCCTACAGGTAGAATCCAATTCATTCCGAGTTTGAAATGCGTTGTAAGGGGGAAAACCCGGGCTGTTGTGGCCTAGCTGCAGCTCCTTCTCCTGCTCGTCGTCTGCGGCTGTCATTTTGGCCCTGTTGGCTATAGCAACCGCGATTACCCTGCTACCGTAATCCTTGTAAAACTGCTTTTTCGTCACTCACCGTCGTCATGGGTGACGTTTAGCTTCTAATGACCCAAGGCCAAGCACGCACTT
This sequence comes from Filicampus tigris, assembly GCF_054856515.1. Classification (NCBI taxonomy): domain Eukaryota; kingdom Metazoa; phylum Chordata; class Actinopteri; order Syngnathiformes; family Syngnathidae; genus Filicampus; species Filicampus tigris. The sequence goes on along the minus strand of NC_141226.1, from coordinate 18,295,614 downwards.
GTTAAGAAAAAAAAAAAAAGAAGAAGAAAATAATGAGTTGTGTTCTCGTTTGTACATATAACGTTTCCCCCCCTCCCGCGTGCATCCACCGGCAGACGTCAGGCCGAGCGGTGCGCTCATGTTGGCTAACAAAGCATGCTAACGCCGCGCGCTTCTATCCGCTTTGTCGACAGGCTAAACCTGCGTGAAAACGGACATTATGGCAAGCATGACAACTCATTACCTGTGATTGTGTGTGTCTGTTAGAGCTGGGCAATATGGAGGAAAAAAAGAAAGAGATCACATTTATATATTTCACTCGATCTCGATTATTGTCACGGTTTTTTTTGTATTTATTTAAAGCATCTGTACAGACAACTAAATAAATTAGCGCCTAGTTTATCATTTTATTAATATATGAAGTTCATTTTTAACACAAATATTCATTTAAAACAAATTTGAAGCTGAGAGAAGAGGGAAAATTAATCAGGGCTATTGCACAAACATTGGACAGAGCAATACAACAATTTGGAATCATCACTGCCAACCTTCTCAAGGCAGGGGTGAAGCTATGACAATACACTATTGAAGAACAGTTCAAACAGTGAATTGTGATACCTTCAAAAAGTCCATCATGGTTGAGCCCTAGTAATAACTAATTCCATTATCAGTGTATTATCTCACATTATTAATTCACAATGTTCCAACTGTTACTGTTGCACTTTTATGCATCATTCATTTCCTAAAAAGAAGGCAAATTAGAATTGATATTGCACTTTCCTAAAAAAGACTGATCATATAAATTTTTATGCATGGTTTTATAATTTTCACACTTAATTCCTTAATGTGCTCTGAATTGCCCTGAATTGAGTTTATTTCACACAGTTTGTAATCTCAAAATGTCATATTTCGGGACTGTTGTAAACTGAGGTTAACTTTGTACAGTACTGCTGCAAGCCATTTTACACGGATTCTGGCTATCTCTTGTCAAACTGATTCTGATTGTGATGAGCTGCCGCCAAAGTCAACGGAACGGGTGTGCTGTAAGCCTGACTCACCAGCAGCATCTCACTAAGTGGAGCATGTGACATGAGTGGACTTCTTAACCAGTTTGCCTTTGCCTTGTTGGGTTAGCCAGTCATCCATCCGAGCTGACTTTGGGCAAGACCTGAGGTACGCCGTGGACTGATCACCCCCCAATTGGGGGCACGTGTGACACTGGGGGGGGGGATAGTTGGAGCACCTGCAGGAAAACACACACAAGCATGGGGAGAACATGCAAACTCTGCACAGGGAGGCCTCAGCTGAGTTTCGAACTCTGAACCTCACAACTGTAAAGACGATTTACTAACCACTCGACCATTGTTAGATTTATTTAATCCAGTTAATCCTATGGAGAGTTTTTGTTTATCTTCCAGTGATAAAATGAGATTTAACAGTGATTTGTAAATTTATGCAGCCTGGTTTGTTTGGTTTCCAGTGTTGACTTACTGGTAAATGTTTAATAATCTATCTTGTTCAGTTTTCTGAATGACACGACCAGTGATTGATTTGTCTACATTACTTAAAGGTCCGATTAAGGGGAGCCATTTTGGATTACGGTACTGGCTTTGTTCCAGAAAAATTATTAATCCTCCCCGTAGACGATTGAGGACCAACTCGTTTTCTTGGCTTGGATGGGGCTGGTGTTTAGAGAGCAGGAATTAGCAGCAATGCTTTGACATAGGTGAATGGAGGAAAATCACATTTTGGGGGTGATTTTGGTGAGGAAGTAGCATTTTAACATGGCAAAAAGCTCCAAAGAGTTGACTTTGCATGATGCAGAACCTTTAATAATAAAGTATACCAACAAACTGAGGGACCGTATTAAACACAAGTAAAGAGAAAGAGAGAGAGAAAAGTGCTTCTTCAGCATTATTTTTTTAGGGGGTGGGTTAATAATACATCGGTGGGTGTTATTCAGGGCAGTTTACAGAATATATTGTATTATCCGTATTGTACTGAGCTTTCAGAACCTTTCTTACGTTGCAGTAAATTGAATTTGCTGTTCTATAGTTATCAAAATACTATGGCACATTTGCCATCACAGATATTAATAGGAAAACGCGTGCTTTTTCAAATTGTGGTTTTCAAATGTCATTGTTTTGTGCTTCACAGCTGGGGGATGGCGGTCAACGTGTATTCTACCTCAATAACCCAGGAGACTATGAGCAGGCATGACATCACGGCCTGGGTTAACGACATCCTCTGCCTGAATTACACCAAAGTGGAGCAGCTCTCCTCAGGTGAGGAACCTTTGCCATCTCCAGCCATCATGCGAGGGGCTGCCAAACAGTTAGCTAAAAGGCACCCGCGGTAACATGCGCACCTCTCCCCAGCCACTTTTTAAATAGACCTTCACTCTGGACTGCTTCGTGCATGTCTGCATGTGTGCGATCTGGTTCTATGTGTGGTCTTAAGCACACAGCATACATAGCATCGTAGTGTGTGTGTTAAATTACCCTTTAAGGCATTATAATGAGTAAATAAAAACAGGTGGCAGGCGGTCGTCCCCTGCTGTGACCAAGTAGTAATCCAATTCCAAGCCACTCTGCCAACACACATTAAGATGTCAGCTAATTCCTTCATCTTGATGACTTTGTGTGTGTCCTCTACTAGTTGCTTGTTTGTGAGATTTGTCTGCTTGTGTGGCAGTGTTCCAGTTTCTCTCACTTATAGCGAGTTGCTCTTTTATGGTGACTTGCCGCTAGTAAATCTTGAAGGAAACAAGCGCCTTCATGGCATTCTGTGCCACTCGGCTGTAGGCTCCTGAAGTAATTCCCTTAAAGCACGTAGCATTTTTTTCACAATTTTTGGGCCTTGCGACTCAAGTGTCATCAACTCGCGGGAGCACAGCTCAAGGTGTGAGGGGGGCAAAAAGCAAACGATCATAAAAACAATAAAAGCGTTGTCACTCGTGAAAGCAGCACTTCACTTGATTGCTGTCGTGATTCTTGGTGAGCAGCAAAAATTATGTTATTTGGGGTGCCAAATTAAGGGAGTCACGTTACGTAACGGTGGGGCAGAAATAGCCAGATCACAGAAGATTTGCTAGGTTGTTTTAATTTTACACCTGATTGGTGGCAGGCACTCCGGAGGCCCAACTGTTTGTATACAAGTCATTAAAAAAGTAGGGCTGAACGTTAATTGAAATCCGACAATACAATTTTCTAATCACAAAGGACAGCAAAAGCAAACAATGCTCATTTAAATTTCCCCAAATAATTAAAAAATCTAATCGCCACAGTAGCAGTATGCAAAACTCCATGAAAGGGATGTTGATCCTCCATTCTACATTACCTGGCATCCGAGCAGGCAAAACAAAAAGACAAAATAATCGTACAGAAACTCGCAATATTGAGTAAGAAAATTTCACTTTACATTATTTTCCCCAAATCATTTAGCCCTATTCAAAAGTACATTTTCCATGATGTGTTCCCTTTAAGCCTACAATATATCTTTTTTTTTTTCTTTCTTTCATTTCCGACGTTCTTAGGAGCAGCCTACTGCCAGTTCATGGATCTTCTCTTTCCGGGCTGCATCAGTCTTAAAAAGGTCAAGTTTCAAGCCAAACTGGAACACGAGTACATTCACAACTTCAAGCTGCTGCAAGCGTCTTTCAAAAGAATGAAAGTGGACAAGGTGGGTTTGTAGCATTCACACAGTAAACACTTCAATATTGTTGTCGCGCCCGATTCGACAACCTCCCGTTGCCGCTCTCGATTCAGATCATCCCAGTGGAGAAACTGGTCAAAGGCAGATTTCAGGACAATCTCGACTTCATCCAGTGGTTCAAGAAGTTCTTTGACGCCAACTACGACGGCAAAGAATACGACCCGCTGGATGCCAGACAGGGTCAGGATGCCATCCCCCCGCCAGACCCCGGCGAGCAAATCTTCAACCTGCCTAAAAAGTCCCACCACGCCGCCAGCTCCCCAACCGCAGGTAAACGTCACTCCAAATGCAATTTCGCAATCCCGCACTATTAGTGGTGTCACAATTTCGCAATCCCGCACTATTAGTGGTGTCGCAGTAAACTAAACATCCCGCTTCAATACGTACCTTGGTTTTAAGATCACGGTTTGATTCAAGTTGGAAAAATACAAAACCTAAATACGGTAGCTATAATGACACTGACAATGAAATATTCAATAATGAAAATTATTTGGTTTAAAACTGCGGGCAGCAAGATGGAGTCGTTTTTTGCACGTCTGACTCACAGGTCTGTGGTTTGGGATTTCAATCTCGCCTCCAACTGTCCTGTCCGGCGTGCGTCTTCTTTCTGTGTTTGCGTGAGTTTTCTCATTGTACTTTGCTAAAAACATGTATGATTTCTTGAATACTATTTGTCAATAGGGGTGAATGTGAGTGTGAATGCATGTTTGTCTATACGTGGCCCTCCTATTGCCCAAAGTCGGTCATCGAAAATGGATGGATAAAAGAACTGCAAGCTTGACGTAGTGCTGAAAGGCATACGGCTAGCTCTGATGTGGCTAACTGGAGGCTGAGCTTCACTGTGTTTGTTTACATACTAAACACGGGGCTAGTTTGTGAGGCAATTCCATTTCCCCAACCAACTGTTAAATACCAGAAAATATGCAAGCATTCACCCATTATGTCCTTAATCATTTTTTTAAACGCTGCATACAGGAGCATCAAGGTCAAGCGCCACAACCCCAAAGTCGGCAACACCAACATCCAGGCCCTCCTCCGCCAAAAAAATCCCCACGGCGTCAACTCCCGCCAAAGGAGAGAAGGAACTGGAGGTGCAGGTCACACAACTTACTGACCAGGTAAGCCTTACATAAAAGGTGTATATTGTTGGTGTAACACTGCTTGTCGAGGCTACTCCTTACTTTGGAATGCGTATCGCAGAAAAGCCAACGCAAATTGCAGGAGGATATCCTTTTGATGCATGTTGGGTTGACGTCTCGCAAGATATGTAGACTCCTCGTGCACGATCCAGTCTTGAAGTTTTGTGCAATTTTTTTACGAAAATCGGACTGAATTGGGTTAACTTTTGGCGGTTGCACTGTCCTAATATAAATATAATGCAGCTCAAAACACTGATGCCGCGCACCTCCAATCCATCCGTCTTGATGTCAGATAACATTGTCTCTTCAAAAACAATGAACATTAACAGTTTATCTGCAACTGGATGATGTCCTTAAACTGATGTTAATTAATCAATAGAAGACTTTAAAAAGACTAACGATTGAGTCTCTATCCATAGGCTAATCAATAAACTATTAGGCCTTTGAGCACAGCTCCTGAGCTCTAAAACATGTGCGGTTAAATCACGTTTAAGGGTACATCCCAGAATCAATTTACTACTGTGGTTAAGCAGTTGCAGCATGTGACTGCTAATCTGAAAGAGAGTCCACCCAACTTCTGACATATCGTGGAAAATCGACCCATTTAATTGCGCGTATAAAAATAGTTACGTCTCTGGAGTGGCTGCCCGCCCATCAAGTGTGAAATTACGCAACCGCTTGGTTACCATGACATCCGGGGGCGGCGTCTGAGCCTTGCAACTTGAGTTGGCCCAGAGCCCAGAATGTGCGGCGGGGAAAAAAGCCAGCACACATAAAGGCAATGAAAGCATTTTCACTTGTGGAGGCAGCACTTCATACACTGTGTGTATGTGGCGCATGAACACATCTTAAAAAAACAAGCACCTACTCGATGAGTGCATGCGACAAAATTCATAGTAGCTCCGATTACCTTTTGGTGAGTTTTTCTGAAAATATCTTAGGATTGCTTCCAGAGCAAAAAAGTGATTAATGAATGTGTTCATTGAGCTCTAGAGGCCCTTTAAAAGGCAATTTCCCATTATTAGATCTTTTATGACACTTGGAAACTTTTAAATTTTGGCATGCAGAATCCTTCTCTAAATGAATAACATTACTCATGATTTGTATGTGTGTGTGTGTGTGTGTGCGCGTGCGTGCGTGTGTGTTGTTGGTAGGTGAACACTTTAAAGGTGGCGCTGGAAGGCGTGGAGAAGGAGCGGGACTATTACTTCAGCAAGCTGCGAGAGGTGGAGCTCCTGTGTCAAGAACAGGGTGAAAGCAACGCTCCCTTCGTCGAGCGGCTAATGGAAGTCCTCTACGCTATGGACGATCAGGTCAGCAAAACAAATAAAGCAAACAGAAAACGCAGAAAGCAGTATAGAGATAGAAACAATCACCTCCAAAAGTATTGGAATGGCAAGGTCAATTCTTTTGTTTTTGTTGTGTACGAAATCCGATCAATAGATGAATATGAGACAAAAGTTGAGAATTCCAGCTTTTATTTCATGGTATTGACATTGAGATGTGTTGTAAACAACTCAGAACAGAGCACCTTTTGTTTGAATCCACTCACTATTATAGTGAGCAAAAGTATTGGAACAGACAATATTACATTAACTCAGGCATGTTCAAAGTCCGGCCTGGCGGACAAATCTGGCCCGTGTTCAAATTTCTACCAGAATGCAGCTTCTGGCATGAAATGAATAAAGAGTGCCTCCTCAGTAGCGTTGACCACAGTACAAAATATACATGTAAAAAAAAAAAAAAGTTTTATATCTTACCAGACCTTTGGTTGCCTTCCTTGGTGCTTTCTTAAATTCGCTCTGAGCACGCGGTGCCTCTCCGAATACACCACTCTCAGTCGTGTTAGGTGTCAGAGTGAATTGTCATAGCTTTTCACTGAAATACAAAATAACTATCTGTTACTACTTACTACCTACTTTTCTATATGACAGGTGTTGGCGCCATCTTGTGGCATGAAGGTCGTTTCAGAAAAAGTAAAATACAGTGAATAGGAGAGTTTTTTGGCAAATTACAGGATCGTTTTAACCTGTCAATTGGTGAATAGTTAGGGGAACACTTTACAAACAAATTAGCTTTCAACACGTTTTTTTTTTTTTTTTTTTTTTTTTTTTTTTTTTTTTTTTTTTTTTTAGGAGCGAGCCGAGGAGCTGGCTGAGGGAGACGGGCCCGACGTTGACCAAGAAGGTCATGAGGAAGCGCCGGATGAGCCGCAGGAAGAGGAGCAGGATGAATACTGACTGAAACGCACTCTTTCTTCTATTTAATATGTGAGAATTCTTCCGCTCCTGGTTTTTTGTTCTCTCAAAGACTGAGCAAATTGAAGCCACCTCCCGAGTAGAAGCACCATCACCTTTTTCTTTTTTTAACTTTTTTTTTTTTGGAAGAGGACTTCCATTAGCCGATATCCCTCCGCTCGCTGTTCAGTGTTTTTGTGACTTTTTGCTGTGGTCACAAAGTGGAGCTCAGACCATCACAAGGACTGTCAAATGTTTCAGTCGATCAAATGCTGAAGTTGTTGTTGTTAGCTTTCCAAATTTTGGGGGGTTCGTTTTGAGGGTCGTTTTGATGTCCACAATATAAGCCACAACATTGCAATAAGCAAAAAGCCCGGAAAGGGCTCACAGTAGCTCTTATTTACCCTTCCTCCTAGCACGTGTTTGTTGCACTGACATTTTGAGTGTATTGGACAATCTGTCCAGAGACCCTCGCTGTATTTATTCTCATTCTCGAGCATTAGACATAGTTGATTTTTACGTTATGGGTCCGCGTGAAGATGGACACTACAGACAACATGAATTGTGAATACAACACCACTGTATGGCAAAACTAGTACGTGTTTGAAGCAACTTCACACCACACCACAATGGTTTTATTGATAATATGCCATAAACATCAGGAAGGAAGAGGCTTTCTTTTTGGGCATAAAAACCTCAGCTTGTGATGATTCTTAGCGGTTAGTTTCTGGTGTTAACGGTCAGTCCACTGAGTGTTTTGTTGTCACGCTATATATTCCAGTAAGTACATTGTATACCCTTTCTTAATATTGCATTATTACTAATAGACAGCTGAGCAGTGCACCATAACGCTTTAGTCATATATTATTGTGTAAATGAAAAGGAATGTAAAACATGTTTGCTGTCAATAAGAAATGGATGGTAAATGTACATTTTTTTTCTTCCATGTCCGACTCATGATGCATTCCCTGGAGAAAAAAAAAAGTTTTTTTTTTGTTTTTTTTTTGCATGTTAGCATTTTATTTGTGAATAACTTGACCTTTTTACATATTTAATAAGAAAAGCAAGTATGTTAAGTGAGCTTCTTTTGTATGTTTAATCTGCTATTTGAAAGTTGTTGAAATTCGGATGAATTTGCTGTAATAAAATGTTGGAGTCCATGTTGTCATGCTGTACATACTTGACAAAATAACCTTCACAGTAGTGAGAAATAACTTACTGGACCTTATGTGGAACGTCACGTGACTAAACTGGAAAACAGGTTAGTTAAAAAACTTCCTTTTGTGTTACAGCTACTTAACTACAGCAGTGCACGGGCTGCTGACGTCATAGTTTGAACGCAAACTAAAATGTTGTTTTCCTTATTGCTTCGGACAAAAGTTAAATACATATACATAATTTATTTTTACGTAAATTATATGATGTAAACACAAACCGAGTCTTGACATCAGATATGGGTATCTTTGGTAGAGCTTGACATTTTGTGTAAAACAAAAGACATTGAGGCGATAATTTATTTTAATATTTCTTGTACTTTTTTCCGTCTCCTGCCACTGAAAGGAAGTGCTTTGTCTTGTTTTGCCGAATGTGGAAGCTGGTGTGACCTGTTTCCTACCTTGTTAAAATCATTGGTTATAATTGTGAGAAATCATTAACATTGTCATTATATTTACATGGATAACTATCGTAAATAATAACCCACAAAGGTAATTTGAGCATTTTTTTTTATTACAGAAGTCAAGTGTGTATCAAAGTGGTAGCCCCTTGCATCAATAACTAAGAAGTTGCTCCCGGTTACAAAGAGGTATGAAATTAACACCTACTTCATTTGATTGAAAGCGTCAAGTTGGAATCGGGGCACGCTGTTCATTACATCAAACGCATCACAGTTGTAGTCTTTTCATAAAGATAAACGAGGTGGCTCAGTATGAAGAAACTACAAGCGACAACCATTACAATGTGCCATATTGGCTCCACTGTAAAAGTACGAAAGTAATTTCCATAGCGTCGGGGCACGCTGGTGATTTAATCAAACGCAACACAACTGTAGCCGTGAATCTACGGTAGTATCATTTTCTATCATTCAGATTGGCTCCCAAACAATGCGGAATTGCAGGTTAATTTAACATTCGTGGTTAGCATTATGCGGTGTCAGAATCCGTACAAAGTAGCCTCCGGCTCGGGCGTAACTTCATTTACAAAACATGACTTCGAGAAAGGTAAGAAACTAGCTTGCTGCTAATGAGCTAATAGTACTCAACGCTTACTCGGCAGGTTTGTTAGCCATTTCTACTTTGTTCTGACCTCTAACATATGATTTTACAGGCTCAGAATTTTACTTAATGAAGACAAGTGCTCATAGTTTGCCCTTTTTTGTGTGTGTTTGTGTAGCGTAAAAAGTGGTCCAAGGATTTAAACTGTGTCTTTTTCCCGGATAATATTGAATGCGGTGTGAATGGAGTGAGAAAACCACAACCATCAGCACTTTCGTCATCCTTCTCAACCAAGAGCTGGGAGGAATGTGGAGAGGGCTTTTTGGGCTCTCCGCTCTTAAAGGTAGTAAAAATTATTATTATTTTTAGTTACCCCATTATTTAGTTTAGGGATGACATTTGGTTCTTTCTTGCAGGATGTGAACACTTCAGGAAGAAAACTGTCTGTTGTAAGAAAGTTGGTGCATTCGCCTATTTCAGGTACATTGTGATGGAAAAAAGTTTTAGATAGGTATTGATTCAACAATGTGTTAATGACAGACAAGTAAAAAAACAACAACAACAGTAAGTTGGGCTGCCACAAACGATTATTTTGCTAGTCGACTAATCACTAACACTAGTCTTGATAAGCCGGCTAATCAGATAATATATAAATCGCAGCAAATTGTAGCAATAAACTGCTGCTCTCATAAAAACCATCAATCGCTTACAGCTTGAATTATTTATGTACAAGCTAATCGTAAAGACAATTAAGATCATAGTACATTCAACTTGTATTAAACTTTGCAACTTAAGCCATCATTCCTGACATGTTTATAAAGGGAGCAACTTAAATTGATGGCGATACTCTGGCCTTAAAATGTTTAGCTGTATTTCTTTAGTTGTTTTAAAATGAAACCAAAACTATACATTATGCAGAGTTGCATTAATACAATGAAATGATCTGTAAATATAAAAATAAATACTTGGTTACATATTTACATATTTCACTCTTCTTGGGCACCAAGCCTTTTTTTAACATAGAAGGTAGTGAAATCAGAGGGCTAAATTGGGAAAATGCATTGTGCTAAAGAAAACTAAAATAAACACTTGTATTGGTTTCTAATTCAGTCTTACTTTAACATTTATCCAAAAGGTTTTGTTTTTCTTCACTAATATGCATAATTTAAAAGTAGTAAATTGATCTACACAATCAAAATGTGGTATGCATGTAGTTCACTGACTAATGGCGGCTTAATCCATAGTAGATGCTACGATATGATAACATTCAAAATAGGACATTGCGTTACAACATTACATCAAACACACACCGTAACTTGTATATGCTAACCGCAGCTAGTTTCTAGACATGACTGTGCCTATGTCAGAAATGAAATCAGACATAATACACAACTTGCTTCCTTTTTTTTAAATGATGGGACATCCCCATCGTGCTGCCATGAAAGGCAGGTTTGCATTGTATTGAGTATTACTTGGTGAAATGCGCCATTACTTTCGGACTCTGTTGCCAACACGAATTAGATTTTACACTGCTTTACCCACAATGCTTCTGTTTGCATCACAAATGACCCGGATTACCAGTACAGTACTGCGCATGTGCGTTGCAGACAGGAAAACAGCCAGCGGGAGAAGCGAAAGAAGAGGCATCTTCGAGAGAAAAACAATGTGCCAAATAAATAAATATATAAATAAACGATGCGTCGACTATTAAAATTAATTGTCGTCGATTTTGATCATCGATGTCGTCGTGATTAGTCGACTAATCTTGGCAGCCTTAACAGTAAGCAGAGGTGGGCATTTTACAAAAGTTTGCCGGTCCGTCATCGTTCAGCAGCTTGGGTACCAGTCCATCATCCGTCAATCCGTCTGTTTTTCAAGCCGAACCAAACTGTAATCATCAGTCGGTCAGTCCGTCATGTTATTTTAACCACACGTCCGTCAGTAAACAAGGTTTACCAGCCCGTCAACCGTCAATCTGGGGAAAAAAAAGGTCCAACAGATGACAAATCCATCTGTCCATCCATTATCTGAACCGATTTGTTTGAAATGGTAAATGGAGTGCACTATGTACATCATAATGTGTTGGCTTGCTGCTCAAAACAGCTTTCCCAGCTGACTTAGGGCAGGAGGCGGCCTACACCGTGAATTGGTTTTCAGCCACACAACCTAACGTGCATGCTTTTGGAAGAATGGGGAGAATATGTAAACTTGTAAATTATCCCCCTCACCCGCCACAGAGAACCTCAATGAGGACCAGGTGGACATTGCGTGGAGCTCCTCCAGCGACAGCGGACAGTCGGACAATGATGAAACCCAACGACAACGACATCACCAGCCTCGGATCACAAAGCGACGCCCGGCCCACTCCCAGTCGTGCCCAAAAGCACTTCACACTCTTAGCACAGATGAAGGTACTTTGGGAAAAAGTCTCTCAGCACCAGTTTAAAAAAAAAAAAAAAAAAGTTTTAAATCACAAATATCTTCCATAGATGACTTGGCCATCATAGAAACAGACGGGTCAGAGCAGGACGTGGAAAAAGACGAGTGCCAGCCAATCTCTGACTGCGAGTCACCGTCCTGCGATAAAGAAACCGAAGACCTCCCAGCTGCGCCTACGGATGTGAGTAAAACATTTGCATGTCAAACTAAAGAAAAAGATGGAAGACGTGACAGTGAACTCTGGGCTTCCCTGCTGAAGCTGCTGCCTCCGCGACCCAACCTCGGATAAGCGGTAGATAATGGATGGATGTACAAAAAAATACAGAAAAATCCCAAAAGACTCATGTTGAATTTATTCTGTTGAACTCAATTTCTGCCATTTCTAATGTAATGGGCTGCTTTACTACTTATGATATCCCATTTTTGCAGCTGGGATAGGGTCCAGCACACCTGCGACCCTTGTGAGAATAAGCGTTTAGGATAATTGATTGATGGATGGGTGGATGGATAGTTGAGTCTGAATATCTACTTTGTTTCCCTTCTGACAGCAACCCATTTATGCAGATAACTAGTTAGATCGGAATGCTGGCAGCAGCACATTTATATTTCCTAGTCCTTCCTACGTATGAACAATAGATGGAGCTATACACCTTCTTTAGCTTGCCAGTCAAGTCTCAAGTTTTTATGCACGTACCACATTATGTACAGTTTTTACGTATGTACGGTAAGTAAATTATTATTTTTAAAACAGGTGAGATTTTTTTTATTGATAAAGGACAATGAATTATTTTTAGTATTGAACATTTTCCCACTCGATGGCGTATTGCACACATGCTTGCAGTAGGATCAAACTCACACCTACCTGCTGTGCACTTTTCTAGAACCTTCTGGTCGTGTTCCAGACTGTCAAAGTTCACAAGCTGAAGTTGCAATAAAACCCTGGCTGACGCTTATCCGTTGCAGCTATTTATCCTGCATAGTGAATGTTTGTAGGGTGAAGAAAATAGTTTTTTTTTATTTTTTTTTTTTTGAGTCGGTGAAGGAATCCAGCTGGGCTGTTGATGACATACTTAAAGTAGAGTTTTTCTTTTCTTTTTTTTTTAAAGATTGTGATACATGTGCAGTAGATATAGACAGTGAAATACTAGCTTTCTGTCTTAATTTGTGCCACCTGTTTACTTTCTTACAGAACTCCCATTTATTTCGACAGATGGTTATGTCTGAATGTTTACTATCTGGTACCCTTCTGACAGCAAGCCATTTATATAGCTTGTTAGTTGGGCTTGAATGTTTATGTTAGCACAGCTGCCCATTTTAGCTGCTAACTAGCAGGGACTGAATGTTCACTATCTGGTCCCCTTACTATAATAGCCCATTTATGCATATAAGTACAGTATTTGCGCCTGAATGTTTATCTTGTTTCCATTATTGCAGCAGTCCATTTTAGCAGATAGCTAGTTGCGTCTGAATTTTTACGATGTACAGTATGTATTGTCCATTTTGAAGACGGCCCATTTGTGGAGCTAACTAACTGGTTTTCAATTTTTACTATTTGGTTTGGGTTCTTTGTCACAAAAGCACACACAAAAAGCCCCGCCCAAAAAGCAAAACACACGTGAAGTGAAGGCTTGCTGCTCACTGAGCTGAAGTTTCACAGGATGCGAGTAGTGCTCCACATTACAACTTATGGCAGCCCATTTTCGGCAGATAACTAGTCGGGTCTGCATATGCCGATAAATAGGTTGGTCTGAATGATTAGATTGGTTCCCTAATTACAGCAACCTATTAAAGCAGTAAACAAGTTGGCTTTTGCTCAACCTATTTGTCTATTTTGCACTTTAATTTTTCATATTACAAATGGTGTCAAATGATTTGTCATATCCTCTTCTTCATCTTGTATTTTAACAGGGCTGTGTTTACTAGTATCTATATGCACTGTATATGTCGGTGGCGTCAAGCCTCAGTGCTGGAGGCTTTGCTTGTTCTCAGGTGCAGTGTTTGTGAAAGGCTGGGTTGGCATGGAGGGAATGTGCAAGGAGTGGCGTGCACCAGCTCACGACCGCACACAGTGTTTTTGTAGTTTCAGGTAATTGGTGCGCCGGATTGGGACAAATTAGTGATGTTCTGTGGTTGTTTGTTGAATTTGAACTTTGAAGGCTCCTTGCCATCAATTCTGCCTTGGTGGTGTTGCTTCCACTCTCCTCTGTTATCGTCTTCCTCGTTTTGTCCGCAGAAATACATGTGGACAAGCTATTTTGGCGGACTGGACAGTTTTCAGTCAAAGTCTTGTGAGGAAGTTCTCAAGTTTGTTGAAAGGAAACGCATCAACAGATTAGCATCCCTCCCACAGAGCCGGCTACTTCCTCTTGTCACACTTAATTTTTGCTGTTATCAGCTCTATGGGGTCAAGTGAAATTAAAGATCATGGTATCTGGAGATGTGCGGTCACAGACCTTCAAGGAAGAAGATATAGATTTTCCTGAATCTACTGCTCCTCAAGAAGTCTTTTTTTTATTTATTTGTAGGCCTCTGTCAGGACACTCCATTATTTTAAACTGTAGCGAAGGAAGTGCAGTCAAAAGTGTGTACACATCTACATACACAAGTATATACAATTTTAAAAACAAGAGTAACACAAGTGGTAAAAATATTTAGGTTGTGTATACAGTGGAACCTCCATAGTCAAACACAATTTTTCCATGACGTTGGTAGTTCTAAATTCAAAATAAATTTCCCCTGGGGAAATAATAAATTTGTTCCAGGTTCAAACTATCGCTGTCTAAAAAGAAAAAAAACCCCAAAAAAACGGAAGTAGAATTTCTTACATACCTAAAGGTTTTGCACACATGACGACTGCCTTTACTTTTTCAGTCCTTCCTAGAGCAGCATCTAACTAGTTGGGTCTGAATGTTCAGATCCCCCCACAGCAGCCCATTGAGGCAGGAAAATGTTGGCTTTTTCACCCTAACATATTTTTTTTCTTTTCCTATTGAATTGTGGATGTCACATCACAATATATTTATTATGGGATTGAAAATTCACACCATTTATTGTGTCAAAGTAGGGTCCATTTCCGCTTCTGTGGAAAAGTGGATTACACTTTTTCTCTTTCCCATCATCGTTAGCCTTCTGTGCTATTAGACAAATCGCCTTTTTACCTTGAAGATGCTCACAGATCTGAACTCTCAAGGTCGGCTGATGTCATGATGATGCTTTGAACCACCACGTTGTTTTTTCATTGTCTTTCTTTGTGGATTCCAATAAGACAGCACAACACAGCTGTTTGCCTCACATATAGTTCCAGTCCTTACTGGAAAGCTCACACAGTCTCAGCCAATCCTAAATCAAACCGGATCTAACGGGATCCAGACGGACAGGTCCAGGTCCCAAAAGTTTATGATTCCAGATAAATGCGCGGCTGACTCACTGGAGCACAGCCTGCCAGATTTGTGTTGTTGTACTTGCGCTGGAAGTACATAGGAGGAGCTGCGAGGGCAGTGTTTTGTTTCAAGGACCGCTTCCCAGATGAGGCTCGCTCGCTCGCTCGCTCCAAACCCCCTAAAGCCGGCCACTCTTAAGGTTCATTAACCTCCGCCCCACATGGCTGGACTGGGGCCACATTGTCAGAGCAAGCCTATAAACATCTCTTTTTTTTTTTTTACTACTGTTTGTTCAAGAGAAGTTGCTCGTGGACGCTCACACGGAGTACTCTGAATGCTTTCAGCGTTGGGTTAAAAGGCATTTTTGAATTGGGGCCAGGAACACAGTGTTCCGCGCTCTCTCTCTCTCTTTCTCTCCCTCTCTCCCTCCCACTCACTCACTCACTCACTCACTCACTCATTCACACTGTGGCCTCTCTCTCTCACACTGCGGCTATGGTGTGACGTCGCCTGGCGCCCGGCCCAGCAGGGTCAAGTTGATTCAAATGGGAGAGCTTGGTATGCTGGTCTTGTCTACACATGACAGAAGCTCAGGTTTCATGTGGATTTTTCCATGAGATCTGATTGCATCAGTTGCAATGACTCGTGACGCAGCAAAAAAAAAAAAAAAAAAAGACAAAAAAATGGCTTGAGAATTATGTAGCACGCCATAACCTTACAGTGCATATTTCTCATTACAGTATTGATTTAATAAAAAAATGCAATGAATCTTCAGTTTTGTATGCATGAAAATAAAAAAATCCTCCAAATCAAATTTTATTTATATATCACTTTTCATACATAACAATGCAACTCAAAGTGCTTTGCAATAAAAACATCCAAAATACAACATAAAAAGAAGACCCACTCCCTCCCTCCCTCCCAACATACAAGAAGACATATATCCACAAGCACACTAGCACTCACACACACACACCTGATAAACTGTTAAAAAAAAAAGACATGGCAAGGCACAGAGAAACCATATGAGGAGTCATGATTAGAAAAAATAATGCTCAAGTACATAAAGTTAACTTTTTTGTAGCCATTTGGTTATGGCTCACTGTTTACTATTTGTTTTTTCCTCCCCATTTAGGCAGCTAACTAGTTGGGCTTGAATGTCTGTTTCTCGTATTACAGTTAAGCCGCCAACTAATTGAGACCTGAATGTTTATTTTGTTACCATTCTTGCTGAAGCCCATTTAGGCATCTACGTAGTTGGGCTTAAATGATTTATTTCCTTTCTCATAGCAGCCAATTGAAGCAGCTTACAAGTTGGGTCTGACTGCTTATTTTGCTTTCCTTATTCCAGTAGCCCTTTCATTCAGCTAACTAATTGGGCCATGGCTCAGCTTCAGAAAACAGGTGAGCTGTGATTAGTTGTTACCTGAGCCCTGAGCGACTGTGATATCATTTACCGTTGACAGAAGTGACAAATTGGCCGCCCCCTGAGATGGCTGAAAGCGGATGAATATTGCGGCTTAACTCATATTCCACAAACGCAATATTAATCCGAATGACTTGTCTCAACTAGTGGGCCTGCGTAGAACATAGTCTGAAAAAAAATATGCATGGGTTGACTTCCCCAACTAGATAGAATGTTTACTCATTATTATTATTATGATTAATACCATTATTATTATTATTATTATTGTTATTATTCCCTTCTTACACGAGTTTATGTACGCAATAAGTGAGTTGGGTTAATAATTATTTCTTTTCCCCATGCATAACGCAGTTGGACATCTCAGGCTATGCATCCGACGGAGAGACTGACGGTGACACGTTGACCATGAGCTCACAAGACGCCGAAAGCCATCAAGGCGGCAATGGCGAGGGCAGCAAAAGTTCTGTCAGCAAATGGGTCCGATATCTTCATGCCATGCCACAGACGCCTAAGAAGCCATTTGACAAGCAGTCAAAGACCCCCGAAGATTCAGCCAAAAAGAAAAGGAAGTTTCAAAGGTGAGAAGGAAGTTTTAGAAATATTATATTTAAAGGGATGGGATGTCAGTGTGGCGGCACATTTCGCCGTACTTCAATAACTTCTTAGTCAATAGCAGATCCATTCAAACGTGTTTGATGACTTCATAAACGGTGGAAAGAAAGTAAGCAAGTGCATTTGTTCAAAAGACATCATGCCGACATGAAGGTGATGTTTCCACATTTTGATGAAAAAAAAACAAAAAAAACACCTGCCTTAAAGGTCACCGGCATCGTTAAGATCATCTTCATCTGTGGTTTGTCGGCTTACTGAGAATTTTCTTGAACCTATCACACTTCACCATCTGTGTGTGTATGTTGAATAGTGGGGGCCTTGCAGAGAGGCTGAATCGGCTTAACTGCAGACAGAGATCAGCTGTGAGCTTCTGGAGGCACCGCTCCACGTCGGACAACTGGACAGAAACTGAAGGTGCTCATAGCCCCTTTCACATTTTAGCAATTTACTCTGAGTTTGAGCAATATTGGGACTGCGGAAACATAACACTACTGTAGAGCTGTCATGGATTACAATAGGCCTTTGCTTTTAAACAGAATCCACCAATTACAGCTGTGTGCAATTTCACACAGTGACATGGCATCGCGCAATCAGATAATTAAATGCATGATGTCAGCAGGTGGGAGAAGCGAGTATTCCCTTTCACACACGGCCTTCGTTTAAGCTTCCGATACTTCCCCCGAAAGTCAGGAAATTTGCGGCTCAACTTCAACCTCCCTGTTTCTGTCGGTGCCTTTCACGCAGAACAGCGCCATGGAACATGCACTACTTTAATGAGCAAAAATTGTCTAACGTCAGCATTTGCTTTCAACACAGTGTGGGAGAAATGAGTGACTGGTGTTAAAGTTGACACCCCCATCCTAGATTTTCACAAGTCCCTTTCACACAGCTGTCATCCCTCCTCTGTTCTGCGTCTTGATACCACAGGAAAATACTACATTAAATTTGCAAATTCAATCCCCCATTATCTATTGATTCCCATCACACAGAACAGCAACAGGGGGAAAAAAAAACTGTTTGTCTATTTGTTGGCTTGTTGCTTTCACAACACAACCGCTTGGGAAGTGAGTCCTTGGTGTTAAACTTCAGACCTGACTTTTTGCCATTCACTTTCACGCAGCTACCATCCAGCCTCGTATATCACCTCCAAAGCCTGAAAAAGCGCTTGTTGATTTCAGTTACACAAGGCATTGACTAACAGTTTTGTCAATAAATGCTGCAATTTGCAGACACAGGCGCTAACGCCATCTTATTATCTGATTGCGGCGCACACGGCAGTATAACACCTTGGCTGGTTTCTGTGTAAAAGGCAAATGAATGTCGGATCTCCTGTCACAGCTCTGGTGCTGCAGTCTTGCAAGAGCTCTGCGAGGAAAAATAAGCGATAAAATACATTCATGTTCTTGCGTTTTTCCATCCATCAGCAGGATGGTTCAAAACTACTAATCAAATCTTAAAACATGAATCCAGGATTCAATAATGAACTAACACTGCAATATTTTTTACACTTGATCTAACATTGTAAAGTCTGTTTTTGTTTGTTTGTTTGATTCTTATAGGTGAGCGTTTAGAGAGACCACACTGAGGAAGTATGCTTTGAACTCTGAACTCACTATAGGTTACTTGCAGGAAACTGTCTGCCTACTTCTTGTTTTCCTTTCCGCGGTGTACCCAATTACCGCTCGCTGTCTACAAAGAGTAGCTCATAGTTGACAGTTGATCGTGGAAAAAAACGGGGCACTTGTTGGCTTCGATTAGTCTTAACACAGCGGGTACACAGGCCTCATAGAATGAGATTTATCAGTTTATCACGATTGTTACTGACCCTGCACCGTCCTCAAAGCTGTTTCTAAAATTTGGGTTGCTTTGTCTGCATATGAGTGGCAACATATGAGGAACACCTTTAAATGTGATGCTGTGCAGCCTGACATTGTTGCAAACTAAAACCACAACACTAAACATATTTGATTAATACGTCACGGACAGTGTCAATCATGCCTATTGTTTTAATCGCATTATATAAACCTGGCAATATTTAAATGAAGTGCCTTGGCTTAAATTTCCTGCACCTTTTATTTCCTCCTGACCCAATTCTTTTGTTACGACTCAGTGGAGGTTAGATTATTCTGACGTGCTTTCCATGTGGGATTGGATAAACAGAGCAAAAAATGCAGCCCGTGTTTTGACAAATGCACGTTGAAAAATGTAATAATAATAGCTCTCTTGTGAACTCTTTGATATCGTTTAAACGTATCACACTAAAATACCCCCTCCGGCCACGCTCAGGGAATCATTAAATCTCACAAAGCCGTATTGTGTTCAAGCTGACAGTCTGCCATTTCACAATCCAGCGCAATCAACTTTACCCCAAAGTGCGCGCGCAGAGCCAAGTTGCTTTCTTTTTGATTTGGCCGCTCAGAGGCATTTTTTTTTTTTTTTTTTTTGGAGTGACTCTTCTGTATTATCTCTGTCAACAAACAAGTCAGTCACAGTGGGCTCAAAAGTACTGCATTATAAATCAACTACTCACAATGACAGCCTCTCTGTTATCGGCGGTGAATGATCGAATCTAAAAGTGCACAACCAACGCTAATGAGTCCTTCAGCGAGTTGACCGTGCGCACACATAGGCACGCACACACTCAACATCTGTGTTGTTGTTGCTCCGCTCTCCAGCGGACAGGCCCGGCGTACTGGTGCTGGAGGTGCTGGAGGTTCAGGAGGAGTGCGGCGCGCAACTGGTGCGCTGCCAGCACCACCCGCCGCCTGGTCCCGCCAACCCGCATGTGCTCGTGTTGCTCTGCCGGGAGACTGCTGTCCAGCTCAGCCCGACGCCCTCGGACATAATCCGCATATACCCACCATGGTGAGAGGAGAGCACGTATTCATTGAAAGTAATTGCCAACGTCTAAGGTCACCACTGGCCTTACTGTATTAATTGCTTATTCACCGTGTTAAATTAGACATGAATAAATAGAGTTCCATTCCAATTAGGTTTCAAGACAGGGCCGGTTGTTGCCGTTGCTCAAGTGCAGACGAGGTTACATAAAATGCATCAAAACGGCTCACTTGTGCCAGCGTAGAAATAAACAACTCACTATAATAAAAGCCTCGCCCATAAAAAGACTCCTAAGTTTTGCCAGTTTTGATTGAATACATACCTATATACAGTATCTGATTCTTATTTATTTATTTTGAGTGGTTGGTATTTCCATGTACATTGAAGTGACGCAAACACGTGAAACACCCCGCATGGGCAGATGTCCAAAGTGCGCATAACGCCCCGAGCGTCGACAGTAGGCAGTGACAACACAAAAGTTAACAATAATGCATAAATAAATACAAATATTCAACATTACAAATCATTTAGTTGGCTTGGGCTAAGTCGTCCTAGCCTCCACATTAACTCCATTTACTGCTCTCTGCAAATAATTTTCTTATTTAATGTTAGACGCACATTTAATGTAGGCTTTTTAGATCATATTTAATTGTCTATGCTATTGCTGTAGTTTGCATTTACATTAAATGTATTTATTAGTTGTTTAAGCAGACTTGGATATAGATCACCATTTGGCGTATTTCACTGACGTTAAGATGACATTTAACACGTACATCGTGACCTGTGTGTTTTTGCTGCATACACCGAATACATTTGAGATTTTTATCCAGATTTGAAAAAGACCTGATTGCGATCTGAAAATGTCCCATTTCATCATTCATTTTTTTTCCCTCGCCCCGTTCACGCCGCCAGGATGTATCTAATGTGTCACTTGAATCTTGCGCCATTAATCCAGTTGAAGTAAATGATATTTTTACAAAATTTCATTTATTTATTTTTACAGACAACCTTCCCAATGTGCTTTATGCCACATACCTACAAAATAAATCCAAGGCCATGTACTTATGCCAGCAGAAAAATAAAGACTCATTATAATAAAAGCCTCAGCCATAAAAAGACTAATGGGTTCTAACATGCAAAGCAATAAACACTTGAGCCACAGGTTGAATCTCTCAAAGGGCCTGATTCAAAAGAAGAAAAAAAACATTTTAAGAGCACCGTTGCCCTTTTCCGCTACATTGTACGTAATTGGCTTGTGGTTGCATTTCCACTTGAAGAAACATGGCAGGTACACTTTTGAAGGAGCAGTTCTTAGGTGAAACCACTCATTGGCAGCATTTGAAGACACCCCGCAAGAAAGGACAAAAACAATCACTCATAACTAACGACATTAGCCTGTAGCTGAACCTTTGCTCTGGGCAATACACAACACAGATTGCACCAAATCAAGGCAAGTAGAGCTGATACTGTGCAAATATTATACTTCATTAAGTTGTATTCAGGATTTCTCTGAGTCACACATTTTATATTTGATTTTTCTTCCAATATTGATGTCATAATTATAAATGACTGCAATATATAACATGTATGTAAAATGTTGTGTTATGATATTGAGCCCTTACTCTCCACCTCTAACGGTCCAGTTTATTAAATAAACGGCCTCAAATGTGGTTTATGTGGCCCTAAAATGTCTTAAAAAGTCTTAAATTTGGCTTCCTTAAACCTGCACATACCATGTCTTCTTTGTATTATGTAAATTCTTTATCATTGCGTTAGCCGTAGCATGACCGTTAGTATTGCCCATCACACATTTGACGTCCGAGTACACGCATTTAGTTTGAAATTGACGACATATCAGTGTCAGTTGAAGAAAGTACACTCTGTGAGCTGAAATAAGAGGAACAACTTGCACAAACGTGACAGAAAAGTGCATGTTCAGTAAAAACACTTTCCTGCGTTTCCGTCTTTTGGATTTTTTTTTTTTTTTTTGTGTGTGGGACAAATTCATTTCTGGGCAGCAGTTAAAAAAAAGACACTTGGAGGCAATTGCGCAACAAAAGAGTTCACTCCCAACAACATGCTGGACAAAAGGGGAACAAGAAACATTGAGCGGGGGACGGTTGTTTGACCATGGGGCATCGGGATCTATGCACAAATACATGGCATGACTTGAAATAATAATTAAGATGCCAGAAGTATTCATTCGTTTTCCAGTTGTTATAATAAGGACACTTTGAGGTTGTATTTACGATGCATGATTCAATGACACAATTCCGACACGCTTCCAAATGTGGCTAAAAATCAGATGTACAATATATCGGATATCTACCAGTGTGCGTTCAACATACGTAGATGCAATTCAGCTTGATGTCACTGAAAATACACATTTGACCCATGTCAACTCAAAAATAGCCGATGTAAAGGTAAACTAGAGTGAAAGTGTGCAAAATTGGTCTAATGCTCTATGTTACCTTAGAGGTGTGTTCATCATTAATTAATGACAATGGCAGACAGCAGCCAGTGGAGTAATGTGGACGATGCCTTTTATTTAAATTAATGGAGGGCAAGAGTCAGCCCAGGCCAACTTAAAGCTGAGGGGCGTTTCGTCAGTGTAAACAAATTCATGTGGGATGTGTGTTACTTGAAATGTACATGGAAATCGAAATTGAATGTACGTAAAATCCGATATAGGCATTAAATCAGATTTGGATACTTTGGCCTGCAGTGCGAATCCAGTCTTAGATAAAACAGCTGTGACTCCTCAGTGTAAAGCACTGCTTTTTTTTTTTTTCTCTGTTCATCCCCATATCAGCACCAAAGGCCCAGATGTGCCTCACAGTCCCTCACATGGAGTCCAGATAGGCGGGGGACATGTATGTTTGGGGCTTGTTTTGTAGTGGGAGCTGAGGCAGTGGTGGACTCCAGCTGTTGGGAGTTGTGAGTGCACTCTGGAATATCCAGGCTGGCGGAAGCGCTGGGGCCTCCTCAACCTGCTGACGTCACGGACAGCTCCAGGGAATGCTTCGCATTCCTCTTCCTGGCAGTCGTTAGGTCATTTCCAGCAAGCTGGGGGGGTTGGGGGGCGCGTGTGGGGGGGGAACACTCGATTATTTTCTGGAGCGTTTAGGGAGCGTGAGTGTGAGAGGGAGCCAAAAGAAAGTGATTGGAAACACATGGTGGCTTCAGCACCTTTCACTTTTTCGCTTTTGTAAATCATGTTGGAATAGCAGGCCAGTCACACGATGAGACTTTAAAAAAAAAAAAAAAAAAAAAATTATTGACGTAAATGCTCTAAAGCTTATTTCTATGTAGAATAATGCTTTGTACAGCACCTGGATACTAAGACTGTTGTCAGTGGAAAAAAACCCACGAATAAGGCATCGGTATGTCTCGTAAAATCTCTCTTTTCAAGCTTGCTGCTTGACACTGAGAGTTTATCACCCCCATCAATCGTGTTGTGCATAGGCTGGCTCCGCCCCTACCTACCCGCTCCCTGCCCCTGAGTGGGCTGCGGTTGGAATGGAAATACCTGTGAGGATTATTCACCTACACGCTGTGACGCCAGTAGCCGGCCACTCCTTACCTGTCAGCTGCCCACTCACCTGTTCCCAAAGAGGAATCGACTTCCTCTTCCTGTTCCGCTCTACAGTACTGTACATTCTGCTCCAATAATACACGTAGTGCACGTGGATGCCGATGACTGATCTCTGGCCAAATGCTCAGTATGATAAATGGTGTCATGCTTAATCACACTCTTATACAATGACTGCTGTGACCTAGGGTTGTTGGATAGGCAGCGGAAGTCTATGTTTGGTAAATATTGACTGCTATCCGTTTATAACATTTCATTGAGGGTTTACCTCAGTTGTTTGTCAAAATCATTTTAATATCCAGACAAGGTACCATATTTCAGTGATTCTCAACCGGTGTGCCGAGTCACAGTAAGCCGTGAGAGATCATCAGGTGTGCCCTGGGAAATGATCCAATGTCACTTATTTTGACAAAAAAATATATATTTACAAATAAAATTTTTAAAAGTTTTGTTAATTTATGTATGTCAACTATTTATAGTAATAGGCAAAACAATAAAATGTTCTTCCACTAGATGAGAAAAGGTACATAATGACCCGGTACAGCCACTTTTTGTGAATCGTTTTGCTAATTTGTGTGCCGTGAGATTTTTTCCGGTGTGAAATATGTGCCTTGGTTCAATGAAGGTTGAGAGACACTTCCATATTTGGAGGAGGCTAAAAGAACAAAATAAATGTGCAAAATATTAAAACTCTATGGCCTACTCCTAATGGTCATATTTAATGAATGAGAGGTCTCAAATTTGGTTCAAGTGGCCTTAAAAAATATATCGTTCTTAGATTTAGCTTTTCTTTCCCATAATGGGAAAAATGCATACTACAAAATATACCCTT
Organism: Filicampus tigris; assembly: GCF_054856515.1. Classification (NCBI taxonomy): domain Eukaryota; kingdom Metazoa; phylum Chordata; class Actinopteri; order Syngnathiformes; family Syngnathidae; genus Filicampus; species Filicampus tigris. Next base: position 18,271,213 of record NC_141226.1, on the reverse strand, counting down.
TGTATACATGTTAATAATAGAAAAATGGATACTAGACAATATACCCTATCTATACATTTTTTTTTAATAATGTATAGCTATTAAAAAATCTAAAGACATTTAAAATATACATATATATAAAACTATAACTCAATTTTATTTGGTGAATTATTTATTTTTATCAGAGCTGGGCATTTTACTAAAAATTTATTATCTGTTATTCGTCATCCGTCTGCAGCGTGAATACCTGTCTATGGCCGGTCCGTTTCTAATTTCAAACGGCCGTCCGTCGGTGAGTCCGACTAAACCAGCTCTGATTTTAATGATGTAGTTGTTCCTCCCAACTATTTCCTCCCCAAAGGGTCACTGTAATTGTTTTGACAAAATGAAAATGGCTTTGTTTTGGATGACTTTTACATTTTATGCTTTCATGTGTTGTTGTGAGTCAAAGCATGATGCACAATACAGCCTTTGAAGAGATAAGAAATTAAGTACTTTCTCACTGAAAGAAAACAATCGCTTTTGTCAAAACGTGTACATAAACACATTCCTAAACTAACTTTTAAAATGTTCAACAGTTTAACATCATATAAGATGTCAAACTGCATGGCTCGGCTGCTCCGTATCGGTTGTGAAATACCTCATCCCCTCCATCTCTCCCATGCTCTTTTCCCATGTAGAGTTGTACAGGTGAGGCAAGGAAAAAATGTTTGCGGCTTAAAATTACATAACTACGATCATGCGTTTCAAACATAAATCAACAAAACAACATAAATCACTGCTTTTACGCCATATGAAAGGCATCATGGTTTTAAAAATCAGAAAAGTTGTTAATTACGGCCACTAAACCGCTAATCTAGCAACACTGAATGTGTTTTTGTAAACTACTGTTTGCATCTATGCTGTTACAGTCACTACATCTGCGGAGTCATGCTTTCAACTGTTGAAGCTTCCCTAAAAATTGATTACAAAAAAACCCCAAAACAAAACATCCTGACAAACTTGAATTAAGCCATAAAATGTATTCTTAACGGATTTTATTAAATAGAATAAAAATATCTCTGGTGTCAAAACATCATCAGTCACATTTTGGTGAATTTCATACTTTTTCAAAAATCTGTACCATCTTTCCTACCAATCTCAAGTGTTTATAATGGCTTGTTCTCTTTCCCAATGCAATCCTAATGGGTGAACAAACTTGCCATTTTTGGGTTCTCCTGAAAAATTACTATTTCGGAGGTACAAGGCTTTGGCCCAACACCAGCGATATGTTTAAAAAAAAAAAAAAAAAAGGTAAATGAATATTTTTTTGGTCAAAGTAATTGTTAGTCATCATTATAATTCATTTTAGTTATTAACATTAAGGGAAAAAAAATAAAAGGAAATGTATTCATTATATAAATGTATTTTCATTGTCAGCTCTTTCCCTTCCCCGAAGTTTTAATTGGACGCGTATCAACAATGACTTTTAACATTCCTGCTAGGACAAACATGCAGTCATTAGTCAGTGATTGAGTCAACTCATGGTGCTTGGTGGCCCTCCAAATGCTGTCTAGCTCTCTTGTAATTGTCGCCCTAATTAAGTCTGGCCTATGTCCAAGTGTATACGGGTGATTGATACAGTATGCATGCTAAATGTTGCATACAGTACATGCCTGAAGCGTTGACTGTCTTTGTTGTACTTGGTGGCAGCCATTGCCAGGGTGAATTTAGACTCAATCAAGTACCGGTACAATAGCACTGTCTTGAAGATGAAATTTGAAGAAAAAAAAAAAAACCACAAATCACAGCATTTCCATTTCTGATTTGAGAATAATATTTTCCAGTGGTGCACATCTAAACAAACCTCCTTGTACTTGTGCGTCGTCGTACTGCCTTATTTGCACCCACGTCAGAGACATGCTGCAACACGCATGCCAGATCCAGTCACAGAGTGCACTTGGCGCTGACTCAGCAATAATCCACCATTCTGTTCTTCATGTCACATGTGGAAAGACTTAGTCGTAAATCAGCACTACTATAAACAATGTGCTGTGTAATTATAAGGGCTGTTTTTCAAGTTTCCTTAATACTCAGGAGAGGTGCTGCTGACTCGCCCTCTCAGGTATACATGTACAGGGCCAAACCAAAAAAGGTTTGTTTGGATTTGTTTTGGAAATAGTTTTGGAAATAATTTAGGAATATCCACTTCGGCACATGCACCCAAATTAAATTCAAAAGTAAAGGCAAAGAATGGCGTGGAGCTTCATTTTCGTGTCATCGGCGTGGATGTGTTTTTCCGATGATGTAACATCTGGAAGGCATTTGAATGTCGCTGTGCCCAATTGCATACTGTATCTACAGTAGTAGTTGGTGACAGCCACAATTAGTGTAGCATATGAAATATTACCAACATGAAACAAAGTTTATGCATTTGTAACTCTTTACTAACAACGAAATGAAACTCAAAATGTGTTTTCAATTATTGGAGTGGCATAGCATCCCATGACAGTGTGTGATCATGAGGAGAAGGTTACAGATAATTGTGGCTGTGTATGTAGTTCTTCCAATCGCTATCTGATCATTTCTTCGAAGAACGGAGCAGAGCGCACTGCTGTCTCACAACATTGCATGACCAGGCTGGTCACCTACATGATGAGAATTGTTATTCCATAGGATACTGAAGCTCTTGAACATTCCTTAAAGTTGAAGCCAACCCCCAAATTTTCTTGACAATATGTTCCACTTGCCTCCACTAGTCTAAACAATGCATTCTGATTAATATTGCGTTTATGGAGTATGAGTTAAGCGGCAAAATCCACCGATTTATTTTTTTGATGCATCTCACGGGCGGCCATTTTGTCTCTTTCTGCAGACTGAAAATGGCTCAGGTAACAACCAATCACGGCTCACCTGTTTTCTGAAGCTGAGCCACGATGTCATTTTCAGTTGAAATGGACAAAAACGGTTGGATTTTACTGCTTAACTCATATTCCACAACGCAATATTAATCAGAATGCCTTGTTTAGTGGAGGCACGTGGAACATATTGTCAAGAAAATGTGGGGGTTGACTTCCCCGCAGTTTTAATCAGAATGCTGTGTTCAGTCTAGTGGGGCCACATAGAACATAATATTGTCAAGAAAATTTTTGGGTTGACTTTCTCTTTAAAGGAATAAATAACAGAATAGACAATCCAAAATCTTGTTCCTGCCTTGTTACTGACTACACTCATCCAATTCTCCAAGAACACTCAACGAGTCAAGAGCAACAGTGAAAATTTACAGCACATTTTAAAGGTCTGCGTTGCGCTCCTCATCCCGCAAATGCATGTTCCTCACAAACGGAGCATTGTTTCAAAGAAAATAAACAGGCTTTGTAAAAGTATAAAACATATTGGCGAAGAGCATACATCTGTTCCGCATTTTAACTTTACTTCTAGATGTCATATATCACTCTTTGACATGAAACCCTGACATTCCAGCAGTCTTATTCCCCCCCGTTTTTATGTATTTTTTTAATCTGTTGCTCATGAAAACTGATAAACCTCATTCATTTCTTTGCAGGCAAAGTCTCTCTGTGGAAAGCTTCGGCTGTGATATTATTCTTAACACACACTTCAGCCAGAAAGTCAACTCTGCATCCAAAGCGGCCCATGCGCCGCCCAGAGGCCGGTTTGCGGCCAAACGTCTTGCGCCGTACCCTCTTTGTCGGATGTTTGGTATGCCGGAGGTTTGCAGGGTCGCAGAGGAAATTGATACTGAACAGGTGCGCGTAACGCTAAATGGGGCTTTTGGCGAATCTCTTATGTAAAATACGCTAAAAAGCATTTGTCCAATTTCCACATCTTTATTACGCTCAGGTAGCTGCTTGTGATGGTTCTAGCGAGAGTAGCTCAGCTGTCCTGGCAAAGCAATGCCATTCTCTCCTGGAAGCTATCGAGGGCCTGGGCCAGGCCGGTTCTGTGGGCCAGGATGTGGTGGTGGTGGTCCAGAGGGTCTACTCCATCCCGGCGCCTTCTTCATCCATCGCTAGCGTCAAACTGCACTGCAGGGCCGCCTCCGCCCCTCCTCCTCCGGAGCAAGGCAAACGCAGGTACTGTCTTAACCTTTCCCCCGCCCCCTCATCCAGGCCTTTTAGTTTTTTCGCCGGAAAAATCTGGAAGGGATTAAACATTTCATGTGTTTTTGGCTGCTTTCGGGACCACAATGTGGAGGACTCCTTGGTGGCACAATGTGTCTCAGTGGTCAGGCTATTGTTCGCATCCCAGAAGGCCTAACAAAGCATGCACACTGTAGCCATATGCCGTTGCTTGACAAAAGGACACAAACATGTCTTATTGAATCCAGCCGCACTGCGAGTGACGTGCGCCAATTTCTCCACCAAAAAAAAAAAAAAAAAAAAGAAAAGAAAGACTGTGTGATCTTTTGGAATCTCTAGTACCAGCACGCCAGATTTGAATTGTTGCCCACTTGCTGGCTAGAACAGGTTTGTAACCGTTACCTTAATTTTCCAAAAACAACAAATACGCACCAGTGTATGAAAGGGCGCTACATTCATGACAGCTGTGGTCGCCTCCAAACGTCCATTTTACACTTAATTTTTCAAAATCTACAATAGAAAAACTAGAAATTCATCGTGGTAATGGACCACATTGTTTGCCACTGGGTCTATTCTATTTGTTTGTGATACTGTACAGTAAAAGTTATTCAACCAAACAGTTTGCCATAATCAGTCAACTCAACCTTAAGTGAATACAATGGAATACGATGCATAAGGCCCGCCGCCGCATACTGAGCAACGTGGCTCAACGTGACTGAACTGTCACACATTGTGCGGGGCTCTGTAAATAATTTTCATTAGTCGCCGACCACCGGCGAATAGTTTTGCTGCGATTCAAAGTTTGAATTGCGAAAGTAATGGCCAGTCAAAAATGATATGTCGTGTCATATTTCCAAGTAACAAAACGAGATCCGGCCACCGACCGCCAAAGCTGTCCCATGACGAGATATACCCTGTGTGTGTGTGTGTGTGTGTGTGTGTGTGTGCACTCTTGTACCTATCCAAGAGTGGACTTGTGGTGTGTGTGTGTGTGTGTGTGTGTGTGTGTGTGTTAGCCAGCCGTGGGACAGTACAGGAAACCCAAAGTACGGTCCATAACTCGCGACGTAGTGTTTACATGATTAAATGTGGTCCGGGCATTTCTACAGTGAAGTGATTCAGTAGGAGGTAGAAATGCAGTATTTGGGGGAGATCATGAGGTGAGGCTTTTCAATCTCATTTCATGGAAACGTCATTAAACGTTATGTCACGTCATAACGCTGCGTAAAAAATGAATCAATCTGAACTGTGGCTGAATCACTACGATTACCATAAATGTCCACTTTATGCTTCATGATTTAAGTGGGATTTAATTAAAGTCAAATATAAAGTCAATACTGTTACTCAAAACAACTTTGCAGATTCGATCTCCCCGCTGCCAGAACTTTACCTTAGCCCGCGCGAAGCGCATTTTGGGCTGAGGATGACGTCAATGTCGGATATATGCGACTTGGCGGTTCAGACTGCGGTCGCATTGCAAAAAATCCGATACGTATCCGATCGGGGAGCACATATGAAAGTGGCCCAGGTCGCATTTGAAAAAATCGGGGGAAAAAAAAAAAAAATCAGATACAGGTTGCATATTGGCAAAAAAATCCCATCTGGGTCGCATTTGACTGCGGTGTGAACCTAGCCTCAGGTACATTTTCGGAATGTGTTTTATGTCTTATTCCTTGACTAATTTCAAACAGTATACATTACAGATTAATTGTACACATGTAAACAAATACAATACTCATGTAACAGTTGGATTGGGTCATGTGGGTCATGCCTACGCCACATTGTGCCATCTGTGTTGTTTCCTGACATGATTAGTGTTGCCACGTCTGTTGTCCTTTGCCCAAATAAAGAAGTCGCACCACACAAATTGATGGAAAATGTGTGGCAGCACAAAACGCTCAAATATTAGAAAAAGCTGTATTGAAACTTAACCATATTGCCCGCAACGGATAGGACCACACGCCGTGTACGTGCAAAGAGCTAATTTTGCTCTTATAGTACATCCGTTGCAAAGTGTCACACAGGAGTGCTTGTTTGAACCACCCACCACTGTTTCCCAGAACTTTTAAAGCCGAAGTCAAACCCCCCCCCCAATTTTTTTTTTCAAGAATATGCAGGCCCACTAGTTGAAACAAGGCATTCTGATGAATATTGCATTTGTGGACTATGAGTTAAGCAGCAATATCCACCCATCTTTAGCCATCCTGACAGCAAAATCGAGTGGATTTTTCTGCTTAACTCATATTCCACATACGCAATACTAATCAGAATGCCTTGTTTCAACCAGTGTCCTTGCATGGAACATATTCTTGAAAAAAATGTTTGTGTTAACTTACCCTTTAAAGTCTCTCTCACATTATATTTAACCATTTTTCGGCAGTTGAAGCACTCCGGTTTTATCCCGTTAATTGTGAATGGAGCTGGAAGTTTACTGGATATTACTACACGTTGGCAAGGACAATCCGCTTCCTCTTTGACAATCAGAACAAAATATAAAACAGTTGGGAGCTGGTGCGCTGCACATACTTTGTTGTCGGCACGAGCAGTATTGTCCCCTGTATTACTTTTTGCAGTTTCCACACGTGTTGACAATATGGCAGTAAACTGGTATTTTTTTTTCAAAATTTTGGATGTGCAACTTTTTGTATATACCACTTTGCATCCATCCATCCATCCATTATCCAAACCGCTTCTCCTCACAAGGGTCGCGGGCGTGCTGGAGCTTATCCCAGCTGTCTTCGGGCAGTAGACGGGGGGTACACCCTGAATTGGTTGCCAGCCAATCGCAGGGCACACAGAGACAAATATTCACACTCACAATCATACCAAGGTTGTAATGTTCAGTTAACCTACCACTAGGGATGTAACGATTCACTCAAGCCCAGATTCGATTCGATTTTCAGTTCCCGATTTCGATTCGATTTTTGAAAAATTTGCTACCATGCTTATGTCTGTGCGCTAGTGTGGTTCTGCAGCCATCCACAAACGCAATATGCAATGATGTTTGGCGCAAGCGCATAATTTGATCTACACATTCAAAATGTGCTATGCATCTGGAATGAAAAAAATGTTTCAAGACATAATTTTCTTGGTGAATTTAATTAACAGGATGTTTCGATTTATCAAATCGATTAATCGATTTCAATTAGCATATTTCTTATTATTTTTTGATTTGATTATTTTTTACCTAAGGTCTAGAAGTGTTTTTAATATAAATATTGTAATTACGACTTTACTACTGTGTTAGCAGTAGTTATCAGTGCGTTGTGAGTTACGTACAACTCCAAGTTGCGGCCATAATAAACCAAGGCCCCCGTGTAATAATATCAATTGTAGGGCCTTTGTAGTTTAGCGTTCACACTCATAAGGTGAATGGCGGGCAGTGGGTATGAACACAGTTTGTATGACCGGACAAGTAAAATTTCATCGTTGAAACAGGAAGTCAAACCGGTCCAAAGTCCTGCACTGCAGGCTGTTTAAAACCGCCTGTGACTTTGAAATGACACACCACAGTGCTGTTGTAGTTAATGAATTAGTGAATGAGCTTTTTGAACTCCAGCAATCCACTGTGACCCTTAGCCCGGCCCTCCACTCGCGTGTTGTTTTTGTCCTTTGCTGAGTAATAAAATAAAGGCTTTGGGTTTGGTCGGAGCGGTGTGGGTAGAGGCTGCTGCCGCGCAATGACGCCTGGTCAGCTGACACACATCGAGCCTGCCTTAAGGTTGTAATTCGACACTCGCGCCTGCCATGCTTCCTCTGTGGCTGGTAAACAAAACGCCACCCCCCCCTCCTCCGCATGTCCCTCTTGGCCGGAAACACTCCCTCCCTTCTTTTTCGCGCCTCTCTACTTAACCAGAGTCAACAGGTTGAGTTAGTAGTTACGGGATGGAGGTAGGGCGTACTGATAATAATGACTTTAGGATATTTCTCAGCCTGCTCATTGTTACATATTTGCCTAGGGACCATATATTGACCCAAATTTCACTTCTTTCCTTCCTGACTTTTCTGCGTCAGTTTCTTACTGAAAAAGAGGTTTTGCCATGCTACTTTGGCTCAGAATGGAATAGAATATACCTACTTTAGTAAGGTAATCAGGAAATAGATTGTTTTACGACAACGTGAACTGTAGCATCAAAGGAACATTATGGATATGTATAGCATTAAGAGTCAGCTGTGTTGAATCTCACAAAAACGACATTAACAGCGATCTATACTGTATGTAAGCAATTGAGAATCAAATAAACAGTTTTTTTTAGGAATTCTTTTTGGTTTGGGAAAAAAAAACAACATTTTAAGCGCTCAATCCAATTCAGTGGGGCATCACTTATATGGGGATTTTCGCTAAACAATAACAATACAAAATAAACAACAATAATCAATCGGGGGGGATGATTTTGCAATTTAAATTTTTATCCCACCTATTCGATGCAATAATCGATTCTAAAACAATTCGATAGTTGCAGCCCTATTAAGCTTTGCAGTATTTGCTGATGTGAATGCGAACGGCAGCAAGAATAGTTAGCAGTGTTGGGCATGTCACCAAATAATGACGTGTATGAATAAATTGTGTGTATATAATCTGAAGTCTCATTGTGTTTCTCTGAGTACTTTTCCAGGATGCTGGTGGGGAAAAAAAAAAAAAAAAAAACCCAAAACATCGGGTTAACCAGCATCCTGGTGGTCCTGCTCTGGGTGACGACAAGGACACTTTGTGCCTCTCATGTCGGGTCCCAAGCCTCAATGACTCACTTCTGCGCTCACCATGTTTTTGATACTTCTGTTGTTAACACACCCAGGAGAAGGAAGATGAGGGCAACATTTATGCCTGGAGAAGATGTCGAGTTCCTGTAAATTTGGAGTAGAATAAACAAGAAGATTAACTGTTTGCAGGAAGTGAGAAGAGTCTTTATTTTCTGCGGCCGTGAAGGAACACAATGTGCTGCGAGGATCCTGTTTCAGCCGTGTTTATCAGCGTCCTTGCGCCGATTGGTGCACAAGCGCGGAAAGGAATCCCCCCCCCCACCCCACCCCACCCGCTCACACACGCACACACACACACACACACACGCACGCACACACCAATGAGGCCTCTCTGCTGTATTCTTAACGCGTGGGTCACTTACTTAGCGCGTTGCCAAGTAATGTGCATGTGCTTGCTGTGACTGCGCGCGCAGAGAAAGTGGACCGTAGTTCCTGGAAACAAAGTTGTGCTGCTACGAATTCTGCGCTTGCTCACAATAACAAATTCCTCAAAACAGCCTGTGACTGAGAGAGCGAAGGGTCTCGCTATGAGGAAGCGGGGGTGCTGCGAACGGCCAAAAGAAGGAGGCTTCTCGTGTGTGTCAAGCTGGTACAACCACCCTATTTGTTATCTGTCAAGTGTTGGATCACATATTTCATTTTTCTTTTTTTGGGCTCAAGTTGAGACAAGTTGCAGCAAGAGCAAAATAAGAATAATTGTTTTGACCACATTTGGCTCCAAGAGCGGTTATACTGTATTTGTAATGGAGGATTATTTACCAAAAAAAAAAAAAAGAAGAACATGCCTTTTCAACTTCTGTTACTGATATAATCTAGGATGAATCAATGACGACGATTCCTTTTGCTGTTGAATTTGTACAATTCAGAAGTCAACCCAAAAGGTTCCGCAAATGTGGAGGTCGAGTTGTCATCAATTGTGACATTGAGATTGTGTGAGATTTGCGTTGGCGGCGCGAGACTTTGTCTGTAATTGTGTGATGGCAACCGTATTCAATCGATTAATTGTTCATTTCTCTCGGCATGTTCTCAACCCCTGTTTCCAGGAGTAGTTGCGTTGGGCCTGTCTGCGTGACTGTAGCTCAACGTTGTTCCCCGTTGTCTCAATAACGTCAAATAACTTTATATCTTACTAACTAATAGCTTAATAATAGTCTTGCGCCCGCCATGTCTTACGCTCGCTCTGCTTCTACGAGCTTCCGGGAATAACCGAAACATGTACACTGACGTGCACTTTAAACGCGGTGTGTTCCGAAAATTTCTGAATAAGTGTTTTCATGCGTGAGTACAAATTGACATAAACCACCTCTCTCGTTCGGAATAAAACCTTAATCGGAATGGGTTTGATCGGATCAGAATATTCCGAATGTACTTTAAGCATTTTATTCTGATCAGGCATTTAACTCATTCATTCCGCCAGACATTTTCAGACCCCCTTTCACCCTAACGTTTGAGTAAATTCGTCAATGGCAGTGGACGAGTTAATCCGGATCTATGTGTCTATGTAAGCGTAGCCAACGTGGCTGAAGTGTAGAAAGATTTGATCATTCTCAGAAATAGGCTGATAACAATGGGTTTATGGGTTTTTGTTTAATTTCACATTTAATGGTTGGCCAGCCACTGCAGAGTCCCAACTATTTGTATACAAGCACTTGAAATCAACTTTCCGGAATATGTCCCCTTGAAACATTAGCTCAGCAATTGTTTTATGAGGAACAAAATGTTCCGTTTCTCTTGACCACAACAAAACATTCATTCAACACTACTTTAAACGTTTATCAGTGTCTGGTGGGTAAAATGTGAGCATATTGATGATTCGGAATGACCAGAAATGATCCTGACGCTTGACTCTTGTGGTGTGAACCGTGCTCTGTTGGTGACACATTCTCAAAAATGAGTCCCAGACTGGGTGGGGTCTGTTCTGCTCTGCGCTGAGCCACAGTCTATCCATAAGTGTCAGGTTTTTTTTTTTTTTTTTTGAAGATGAATTTAGGTGTTGCATTAATGCAAACAATTGGGAATAGCCTTGGTTGGGACGCTGGCGTCTGGCCTGACGAGTCATGTGGAGAATGTTGTTTTGACATCTATTTCGAGATAAACAAACACCGGGCCGACCTCATGTTTACTAACGCACACGTTTATAGTCCCAATCAGGTGGTTGAAAACCCATCTCCAACTTTACCAGCGCCTGGAATTTCTTTCGCAAGCATGCACATACATGACGGGCGCTCTGACGGTCCTCCCTCCCTTTTTTCCCAGTGTTCCTCTCCCGCCTACTCCCATTCCCTCGCTCATCTCAGCGGGGGATTTAACCTCCACTGTTTACTCCGGCGAGCTGGCGCGGCAGGCCCGTGTCTGGACTTGACTGCCAGAGATAGATACCGAGGGCCTGTCGCGGTTCCAGCCCGTGAATACACAGCACTTAAGGCTTGTGTGTTTTTAGGCCAAAGGTCCTTTCTGTCAGCAGCAGCCTGTCAAACCAGCCACCAGCCGCATAAACACTCGAGACACCTCTTGCAGTGCATTATTGCTGCTAACTTGGATTTTTTTGCGGTGTGTGTGATTCTAGGAACGTAACCTGGTTTAGCACTGTGGGAGGGATTGCTATATAATAAGAGTGCTTGTGGGACATCTGCACATGCTAAAACGTTGAAGTTGACAACATGGAAAAAGTATGAGCCTTTCAATGGAATGCTGATAAAAGCAAGGCAGAATTTTTAACATTTTTGTTACATGAACTTCTGCACTGAGTCATAGCATTAAGCGGAAGTAGTTGTAATTTTTTTACGATAACAGTCATCATTTGATTATATTAAAGTCACGACATGACAACATAGTAAATAACATTTGTGTGGGAGTCTGAGTTTATACTCATTAAAATTGTGACTGAATTAATAGTTTGATTCATTTTCGTAACATAACTATTTCAGGAAAAAAATACAACTGAATGTGCACATTTTTCTCATTTTACATGAATCTGGTGTAGTATTACCAATTTGTTCACATATTCATTTTTTCTGCGTTGCGCCTTTTTTTAATCATAACACTTTCTTCATGTGATGACTCTGTAAATTGCAACTTTGTTCATGTAATCATTGCATTGTAAGTTAATTAAATAATCCAACTTTATTTGTTACATGACTTAAGATGTAATATATTTTTTTAATGTTTTTTCAGAAGTTTGAAAATAGTTATTATATAAAAGCTGGAATATTTTTTGAATGAAGTCAGTCACTGTAGAATGCTCACGGTTCGGCACCTACGGATTCATATATTCGCAGCATTTTTGTTGTTGTTGTCAATTTTATTTTTATTTTAGTGGTTTTTTTTGTTGCGCCCATTTTGTTCCCGTTTATGCAGGATACACATATTTAATGTTTATCAGCGTTTTTTGAAGATTTCGGGGGGGGTTTTATTTCATCCCTATCCCCACTGTACCATATTTCACTTTTTTCATGTAATATTACCGACTTCATTCACATATGTCAACTTTTTTCTCTTTCAAATTTGATGACTTTTGTTGTAAATTAACTGATGACATATTATGACACGATACATCTTTATTCACATATTACAATCTATTTCTTGTCATATTTCAACTTTATTCACATAATGCCTTTAGAAAAATGTTTTGGTAGTATTATATGAGCATTTCTCAAGGACTAATACAGCTCGATCGTTCTTAAACCTCTATATTTTTTTTACATGACTGAACACAGATATTAAGGCCATGTGTGATTCTTGTCGTTGCCAGGCTTTGTGTGCTGGTCCAGGACAGCTTTGGGATGTTCAGCGTGGTGCAGCTGCACCTGCACCTGCTGCCCCAGGAGGACCTGTGCCACTACCGCCGGGCGTGGCTCGGACGCACCTGTCTGCTCCGATGCATCAAGGTAGTGCAGCGTGTCACCCGAGAAAGGTGAGACCCGGCTATGTGGATTCTAGGTGAAAATCAACTTAACAGCCACATACTTAGGGTTTTAATTGGCCTATTTGGTGTCTTATCTTATCTCCGTCGGGTATCTCTCTGGGAAAAGACGAAATGACTCCGAGAGGCGCGGCTCGTAAAAACAGCAAGGAGATGGCGCTTCTTGAAGCTCAATTCGTCACACACACGACTTGACCAAACTATGTGAAATGCTGAACATCCCCTTGGCTGTCAGTCTGCAGCACTCATGAAACTTGTTAGGTTGCCCTGCCAATTCGTGCTCTTGTGTTTACATGTAAGATAATACTGAGCTCTGCACGCTCACGAGTCCCCTGTGAGCCACCATGGTCAGAGTCCCAGATTAGCAGCAGTTAGAAGAACTGACACGAGAGCATTTCACGGTGGGGTCGGGGGATATGTTTATGTCCTCGCAGATAATGTTCCTCGAGGTGGCCAGTGATGGATGAGCCCATTTTTTGTGCTAACACATGGGCCATGTTGTTGGCTGCAGTCAAGGCTTGGCTAAAATGCGCCTTTCAATTTTCTTCGAGGAACTGTTTTGATTTGTTTTTTTAAAATAAGCATATTGTAATATGGTCGGCACTTGAATAGAAATAAAAATAGAGTGAAACCTCCAAGGTCCAACATCGTTTAGAATTCAGAGCCATTCATTTGTTCCAAAGCCAGGCAGCACGGTGACCTAGTGGTTAGCATGTCTGTCTCACAATTTGGGATTTCAATTCCGGCCTTCCTGTGTGAAGATTGCAAGTTCCTCGCGTGCTTTACTCAGGCATCCGCCCGCATTTCAAAAACATGCATCTTAGGCTCATTGAAGACTCTAAATCGCTGGCGTCGGGCGGAATCCTTCTAAATTCAAAATCATCTCTTTTCAGGAGGCCAAAAATAAACGGCACGTTTGTTCGGCCACTAACATTGCCTCATCAAAGACAGTACGACATTTTAAACACATTAAAAGAATCAGTCTTTTACAATTTTTAACTTTGCAATCCTTATTTACATTTGACCTTAGAGGGGAAGTCAACCCAAACACATTTTTTTTCAAGAATATGTTCTATGCAGGCCAACAAGGTGAAACAAGGCATTCTGATTAATATTGCCTTTGTGAAATGTGAGTTAAGCAGCAAAATCCACCCGTTTTTAGCCATCTCTGGGGGCGGCCATTTTGTCACTTCTGTCGCCTGAGAATGACATCACAACTGCTCAGGGCTCATGTAACGACAGATCACGGCTGACCTATTTTCTGAAGCTGAGCCGTGATTGGTCGAAAAAAAAAATTGTAAGTCAAGGAACAGTTGTTGGAATACCAACCGGGCACTTGTTGCTATTGCTAACAGCTAGCTGCTTGCCACTATGCTAACAGCTAGCTGCTAGCGACTAACGCCAGAGACTCGTGCCGTATCATACAATGACGGCGTAATTAACTAGTGATTTGTTGGCGACTGAATATGATTTCGAGATGGCATTGCGTTGATGCTGGTGGCAACTGAATTTAAAATTGCGATAAGGCAAACTGAAACATCGAAACCGGAAGTCATGTTAGCCGTTACGCCAACCGTGCGGGCCAACTTCAAAGTGAAAGTCTGTTAAGGCTAATGCGTTGCCATCAATGACTCAATGTATTATTTGGTAAGCTTTGAAGTTAGCTTTTGCGTAGGCGGCGTGTTCGTATGTTTGCAGCGTCCTTGACGTGTCTGTCAGAATGACGGTGTCGGGACGAGAGGCGGGAAAAAAAATCCTGCTTCATTAATTTGAGGGCTCGTTTCACCCCAAGTTGACAAAAAATGCTCATTGCTTTAATGAATGCGCACAGGTTGTTTTTTTTTCACAAACGATCGTGCCCGGCCTGAACCGTGGTGCTTGATCCGTACGGCTCATAGATGATCCGTTGCACCACCAGTTCTACCGTATTCTGATTTCTGAAGTTGTTCCTGTAAACCCGCACAGTGGTGTCAATCTTTCACATGGATCTCCAGATAAAAAACAAACAGCAAAAAAAAAAACCATTGAACCATCGTATTTTGCTCAAATGTCAAGCGCGAGACCTCATAAATGTCAGCCATGAGGCCTCATTGGCACTGACGCTAGCAATGTAGCTTACTCATGTTGCCATCGTGGGGGGGCAACTTTTTTTTCCCCCTAGGAATATCTGTCAAGTGCTGTTTGAAGTGTAAATACATTTTTAAAAAAAGATCCGGCCCATTCCTAGCGAGCCGGCTTGGCAGCACGATGAAATGAATGAGAGGGAAGACACTAGTTAAAATGCAAAACTCCAAATTACCTGAAGATGAACCTGACAAGTGTGGCTGCATGCATTGTTACTCATTCTCAAGTAGTCTCGCTGGACTCGAATAGGCTGCAGAACCGGTCGCGTACAAAGGACGCCTGTGATTAGAAGGGTGACTAAGTCGCTGATAAGACGGCACAGTACACAGATGAATGAGCAGCATTCACTGACTACCGTGAACTCATGACGACACATTTCTACCCTTTTTTATTTTCTTTTCAAACTTGCGACGAAGTTTCGGTTTAAGAGCATGGAACATGTCCAAGCATGAGTCGTCTGTCATCCGTGGGGATTAAGACTAATCAAACAGTACAAATACATCACATGTAATTTTCTAAATTGTTTTTTTTTGGGGGGGGCGGGGCACGGCTCATGTTATTTTGCTCTATTACTGTACTTCACGCTCTGGTTCATTACTAATCAAATGTCAGTAATATTTAACTCATTACAATACATTTAAACTTGGGTGTGACCAGTCTTGTTTCCCCCTTTCATTTTTTGACAATGTATATAACAATTGCAAAAAAAATGTCTCATTACTTTGGAAATTCCGTTAAACGTGTAACTTTACTTTTTCAAGACTACAGTACAACACCCTGAAACAAAGTATTCAATTCACACAAAGTACTCAATTAACCTACAATGCATGTTTTTGAATGTGAGAGGAAACCCAGAGTACCCAGAGAGTCCACACAGGCACGAGGAGAATATGCAAGCCCCACATTGGAAGGCCGGAGCCTGGATTTCAACTCACAACCTCAGAGTCCTGACCAGTTGGCCACAGTGCCACAAGCGATATTTCCACTGCAAAAGGCACATTTGTCATACGTCCACACTTCTGATGACGTCCCAGCAGAGAAATGTGATTGCCTCGTGTTATTTCTTGAATGAATCTATTAAATGTGAAGTCGACCAGATTTCATGCAAATTCCACTTGATTTAATCATGTTCATCTTACAAATGTGAAATAATTGATTAGCAATTACATGCTGGATTTAAGAAAATGAAACCGGCAGCCAATATCCTATCTTTGAGTGCAGAGGTCCCTTTTTTGAGTCTGAGAGCTATTTCTTGGTTACTGTGTAATGAAAAGGGCTACCAGTTTGATACACATCTCTGAAATAATACATTGACTCCAATTATCTTGATATGAATGCAAAGACTCTGATCATGTTAATCATTGGTCACAATAACTACCAGCAATGATTTAACAAGGTATGCAACAGATAAACATCAATATGCAGCACTTTCTTCCATATCATTGTTACACTCACTTGTGAACTATTATTAGATCAATGTCCCAAGCTTTGAGATAGTACAGAGCAAGTTTGAAGTCAAGTGAATGGAATCTATAGTACAAGGGCGCAAAAGTATGACTGATGTGCAAAAATGAGCCGGAATTGTACATTAAAAAACTCATAGACTTTTTTCTACGTCTCTGTGTGCTACACGTGCCACCCAATTTTTGAAACCCTAGTTCAAACATACCAGGATAGGGCTTTGGGATTGCCACCTGGGTAGGGGGTGCTACAGACCAATTTTTTTTTGTACTCGTTTATAACATGTTTAAAATATCACATTTTTGCCAGGCCCGGTCCAAGCAAAGTTTTCGTTCATGTTTTATGCCCGAAAAAATGTGATTCGTTGCCGATGGAGAGCAGCAGTGTTTATGGCAGCTGTACGTAAGTAATAGATACAATGTATCCACTCATATATGACTGCGACCAGCGTCAAGAATAGTCAGCGGAACACATATATGAGCAGTTGATTATCCACTGCCTCCCTTGTGCTACAGTGGAAGTGAAACTGCTTGCCAAAGTTCTACTAAAGTCCTTTATTCAGCAACAATCCCCCCCCCCCTCGCACCATCTGCCCCACCCTCTTCTCACTCCTTACTCTACATCCTGTCTCACTCTCAGGCGCTCCAGTCTTTTCAGCTTGATGGACAGTCTGTGGCCCCCACTGAAGCACCCCCTCGAGTGCCATGGAAACGCAGCAAGCATGCCCAGTGTAAGTTCCAACTCTAGCTGGACACATTATTAGGTACACCTGCACGAACCAGTGCAACGGCAAACTGTGTGCTAAGGCCGGACTGCCCCCTCAAAACAGGCTGATTTCTGTGAGGCAAAGAAAATTGTGACGGCTACTTTAAGGTCATTATGGGACTGCTAAAACTGTACTCGAGTGGTGGCCTATAACTTTTGCACAACAGATTACTATGTATCGGCGCTGAAAATTACTGTTTGTGCTACATAAATTATATTGCAAAAACATCCCTGCTGCTTAAAGTTGATTAGGCGCAGTGACTTCCTTGAGGGTGGTCATTGCTGTTTGTTTGCCAGGCAACCAGCAGAGAGTTGAAAATCACAAGAAATGAGGCTAAATTTTAAAGAAGCTCATCATTATTGTCTTGTTTTCATCCCAGAACCATCCTCCGAGCTTCTGCTACATCCTGTCAGGTCAAGAGAGTTCCATCGAACCCGTGGAAGAAAGTCCTAGCGTGTCCCCACTGCATCTTCTGCCCACAGGGCAAATGTTACGAGATATACTACAAGTGAGGCATTTATGTGCAGGCAGTAATGTGAAAAATGAAGTTGCACAATTACCAAAAACCTCAAACTTCATTTTTTTTCCCTTGCAGAATGACCAAAAAACATATTGCTGCAGTTTTATTGCCACTGTTATTTACAAGAGAATACAGGTATTTTTTTTTCTCATTCACTTTAATATCATTGTTGTTCTGAATAATCAGTTCCTTTTTGAGATGGACCCCAACAAGCCTGAAAACTCACTGATTGTTGCTAGTGCGTGTCTCTTGGTGAAAATACAGTGCATATACATCTAGAAAGATGGATGATGCTAAATTGCGAAGCTTTTTTGCCTTTGCCATCTAATGTCAGCGAAGAAGGGCATCAAAATTTGATGATTCTTGTACAGCTTTGCCATTAAAAAAAAGAGTGCGAGGTCGCACATATAAAAAAGTGTTCTAAAAGATTGACGCCTGACACCAGTTTCACCAATCGACATGAAGATATCACAACACGGTGCACCAAGAAGTCTCAAAGATCTATGCCCAAAATTGAACAGGAAGTTTGGGCAAAATCCTTTTACGTATTTCGACTTATGGAATTCGTTCAAATGAGCCCTAATCAGAAACGTTCTGAGACAGACATTTTGCCACTTGCCGGCCACTTACTCGTTCAGGTAACAATCAATCATGGCTCACTTGTTTCGTGCATTTGGTCATGTGACTTTCGCAATCTGAGCCCTGAGAGTGTGTGACGTCATTTTCCGTCGACAGCAATTGGCAAAATGGACGACCCTTGGGATGGATACAAAAAAATCACTGGGTGGATTTTGCTCCTTAATTCATATTGCACAAACACAATATTAATCAGAATACCATGTTTGGACGATATTTAGTGGGGTCCCATAAAACATATTGTAAATTAAATGTTCGACCTGACTTCCACTTTAATTGCTAAACTTTTTTGCAGCATATGGTGTTAGTGTTTGATGATCATTTTGAGGATTCTCTTCATTGCTGCTTACCCCTTTCATTTTTTTTTAAGTTAGCACTAGGCGATTTAAAACCTAAAGGTTTCCACTGCCAGAAGCGGCTCAGACCTCCTTTTTTGAGCTTATTTGCCCTCCAAACTGATAAGATTGGCCTCTGACGTCGAGAAAAGCGCTCGTATCGCCGCGTGTGATAATGCGCGCGAGGCTCGGCCGTTCTTTGCTATTGATTGGCCAAACCTTTAAACTTTGACCAAGATGAGATAGCAAGCGACAGGTGGACTTTGTCCACTGCAGCGCCGATTAGATGTGTGAATGTGGCCGCACTGGCAAAGTGCCGCCTGTGTGTTTTACGGGATGAGTGAATCACCCCGTATAGTTGAAGCAATTAGAGACATGAATGGAAAGGGCTTAGATGACTTAATATTTCCTTTATAGTGCTTTGCTTTTTAGGTTCCGCTGAAAATGTGCCTCCCTTTCTGCCCTCAGACTTGCGATGTAGGTCAAGGTGAGTTTTGGCTGGTGCTAACAGACCAGAGCCTGCAGGACAGCCCGGCCGACCGGCCGTGCAGGCGAACGGTGGCACTGCATATCAATGCTTCCTGTGCGCTCACTCCCTGTGTCCTAAAAGCGCTGAATGACCCCGCCGTGTGCCGCTTGTCATTCACAGACGCCATCAAGGAGCACGGTAGTGTTTCATCTACTGCTCTTTTCACCTATAAATATTAGTAGTTTGTACATTATTACAACTACTATGTTTTCATGCATTACCTTTTAGCGCTGAAGATGGTGAACATAGGGCTAGTTTTAGTTGCATTATCTATGGCTATGTAACTAACGAGGCTAAATTTTTTTTTTTTTTTAATCATTTTGGCGACCGCAGGCGTTGAGAGGCAACCATTGAGCTTCATGTGTTTATGTTTCCATTTACATGTTACACTTTTACTACACATCGGAAGAAGAGAATACATCGCTAAAAATTAAGCCATGTGACTGTGAAATACCGCAAGATATTTAGCATGTGAGATTCCGCTGACACTGATTGGCTGCAACCGTAGCTAGACCTGATCAAGCTTTACACTCTAGTGGTAATCATGTAATAATCTTAATTTGGTGTTATTTATAGTTGCAACACAACAATTTAAAACTGTTGCATTTTCCTCCCAATACATTTTTTTTCACCAATACAAATGATCCTTCATTCATAAATTATCAACTATGTCAGGTGAATCTGGCATTTAAAACAAAATGAAAAAAAAAAAAGTGGCGCAGCTCCTCAAAACACAGATATGCACTCACACAAGAGTGTGGAATGAACACCCCTCTCAGCTCACCTTTAATACAGTGCAGAATAGTTGGCCCGCTTTGGTATTTAGCTCTTTTATGTATGAAATTCACTGGAAGTCAGTAATTCTATTATTTATTTATTTTATTTTTTTTGTGCAACCCCTTGGTGTACTGCCTAGGTTCTGGCAAATGTCTAAACTGACATTTTTCTAAATTGAGAAAAATTTTAGTTTCTTATTAAGCCCCCTGGTAATTTTTTTCTTCCAAAAAAACAAAAAAAATGAGGGTTATCCACAGGATTTTACAGTAAGGCTACGAAACATTCACACTCATGTTCACGCCTGTGGATGATTTAGTGTGTTCAATGAACCTAACATGCATATTTTTGGAATGTAGGAGGAAGCCAGAGTATGAAAACCCACGCAAGCACGGGAATTCGAGTACTTCACATTGATCGGCCGGGATTCAGACCTAAAGCATGATGTTAAATTCATTTTTTTTTCTGATTTATTTTTCTCATTTTGGATCTCAGTAGATTTGTAAAGGTCTACCTAAAGAAGTGGCCTGCGAGTGTACACAGAAAGAAAGCATTTGCGTTTCCATATTTTCCGTTCATTTCCATGGTAACGTGTGGTTTATTTTTATTTAATGCATGTAGGTGTCCTGTTGTGCGTGGAACATTCCATCATTGAGGTCGCGGACTCTGTCCCGTCTCGTTTGACGCAGGAGCCCCCGGCCCAACCTGCGAGACTGGATCCACTCGATGTAGAGGTCACGCCCAACTCGCTGTGCACTCTCACAGGTCAGTCGCACACACCCTGCACCTTCAAGGTACCTTTGAGGGCAAAAGAATGCCGGGCAGTCCAAGCCTTTGAGTTTGACTCAGTAAAAACACTTCAAATGTTCATTTTTCAGTGCTCAGTCCTCCCCTCGAGGCCCAAGACACACTTTCAAGTGCATCCATTTTTCAACACATATTTTCCTCAATAAGGTTTAAAAGTTTGCTCGGAACGAACACTAACAAGTTGAATTTGCCTCGGCAGCGTGACGGCCAAGCCATCAGCGAAACGTGTTTGCTTTCTTTGATTCCTTCCAACTGTGCAAATGTGACTTATAAAAGAAAAAAAAAAGGGAAAAAAGGCATCTTAAATCAGATAATAATCTGCATCTGTCGACTTGTGCGTGTCACAGTGGAGGGGCAAAGTGCGCACCCGCGACCCCTTCTCGCTTCTTCTATCCGCACATGTTTGCTCAGGTGGCCGAGAAAATAAATACAACATTATCTTTTGCACTCAAGTGTGAACAGTATCTGGTGGAAATGATGAGTGGAGTAAGGGCCCGGGCCCAGAATGTGCTAGAACTTGTTATCAATTTCTTATTTAAGGCAGCATACTTGTCTTGTTTTTGTGTGTGAGGAGTCAGATGTGGTTCTGCTTTGTCTCATTGCCATCTCAGATTTTTTTTTTTTTTTAATCCAAAAGTTGCAAGCAGCAATGAATAAGACCTCGCAACCGTTTTCATGACGGATCCCTAAAATGATCATCAAAATTTGATGCCATGCTCTACTCACGTTAGATGGCGTAGCTATTGATATCAAAACTTTGTAAACTAGTGACACCCGTTTGTCAAGGATTCCTACTTCCATTTGAGGCTCATTGGGGAAAATCTTTAGTTGGAGTGTGGCAAAGTATAAGTCGTGGAGTTTGCCCAAAAGGGCTGCTTCGCACCAAAATGGCAGACTTCCCGCTCAATTTTAGCCATGGATCTCTGAGACTCCTTCGTGCATCCAGTTTCGATATACCACCCAATTTTGTGTGGATCAGCTAAACTGGTGTCCGAGGCTAATTTGCTCCGCCTTTCTGAAAATCCTCTAACATCAGATTTGGACGGCACGCCACGCCCACATTGGATAGCGTCAGCATGCAGTTTGCAGTTTTGTGTCGATGGCGCTCATTTGGGCAAATTCCTTAGCAGGAGTCCATCGCAAATTATGAGACCGAGAATTCAGCCAAAATAGCTGCGGCAAACTAAAATGGCTGACTTCTTGTTTAATTCTGGATAAGGGTCCTTGAGACTTATTTGTACGTCCTGTTATAACAAACATGTCCACCCAATTTGGTTTCCATTGGTCAACCCGGTGTTAGGATATATTTTGTTCTAACTTTCCTGCGGGTGCTACTGAAGATAAGATACACGTGCTTGCAAAAATTTATGTTTTTTTTTGGGGGGGGGGGCTTGTATACCATGTCGCCTGAAAGGTGATTAATTTGAAATGTGATTTAATTTGAAAAACACTGATATTAAGACATTGACACATCAGCCTTCACCGACTGGTGTATCATGCATGCAGATTTGCATTTTATCGTTGCAGGTGTGATTGTTGGTGTGGATGAGAGCGCGTCTTACTCCTGGCCCGTCTGCAGCCACTGCGGAAGCCACAAATTACGACCGATACCTCCACCAGGGTAAATTTCCAATACGAGAGAGAGAGCGAGCAGCCCCACGGCAGTTGTCGGTGACTCATTTTGTTTTTATCACAGTCAGAGCTTCCACTGTGTCTCATGCAAGTCGACGATGGACGAGCCAATTACCAAAGTGCAAATGGAAGTCTTCCTGAGCTCTCCTTCTGTACAAAATTGCAAAATAAAGGTGAAGGTGAGTGTGCTTGATTTGCAGACTGTATTTCTGCAAATCCCCACAAATGGTACACTTCACGGTAACATGAAAAAGACATGTCTCAAAAGTCAATCAAATCTCAAAGTATGTGCACGTGATGTCAACAAATTGTGTAAAAACTCGGATCACTAAAGTGCAGTAAATGAACATCTCAAAATTGACACCAGGTGGTAATCACCAAGTTTATTTGACTTTTTCTTTAGCTTTCTTTTTTGACGGACAAGACTTGAAACCCGTAAAGATTTGAGGAATAAAACACAAACATTTTTTTTTGTAAATCTCTGTAGATGTATTTGAACAGGTGGTGCCATTTGGTGGTTGTAACAGATTAACGCTGACATTTGGTACGTCTTGCAGTAGACATTATTACAGAATTTACTCAGTGGCGGTCAATTTGCCAGTCATTCATTATTTCAATTTACTCCCAAATATCAAGATATTTTCCAAAATACCCAAATGATCCTGAAACATTACAGTTAATCCTCTGTACAAATTTCCTAAAATTTATACACACGTGTGAGAGAGATTTTGATTCATATTTGAAATAGAGATTTGTATTCGTATTTAAAATAAATGCAATATTTGGGTTCTGTAGAAAACGATGCATGCATGTTTTAAGTGTTTCTATACATGTAAATACAGTATCTTGCTATTGCCTAACTTTGTAATCAGCCTTGCAGAGCGATAAAACCATCATCTTTCTCTGTGCTGATATGCACTATATGTTATTTAAACTCGGGGTCAATGTGTCACTCAGCATCTGGTGCACATTAGTGATGAGTCATTAGTTTTAATTTACAGTCCTAAGAGGATTATTTGCAACATTAATGTCAACACACCTTCATTTTTTTTTCCCTCCCCTCACCACCAACACAGCTGCAGCAAAATACGATCATGTCCCTTCTTGACACGGCCGTGCTGGAGTGCACAACAGCGGTAGGTTTTTTTTTTTTGTTTGTTTTGTTTTTTTAACTACGGTATACACACTTTGTTACATAAGACGGGGCTGAGGCGGGCGCTCTGATTGTGCCGCATTGATCTTCTGTAAGGTCACATCTGGCAATAAAACCGATCTAATCCCTCGGGTTGTTATTGTCCACTGGTGATATATGCAAGTTTTCACTACCTTTGTAATAGTTATGTAATTAATAGGATCTCTTTGGAATAGTTGTAATGTAGTGTGACAACATAAGTATTTTGTTTTTATATCAACTCAGACCATCTTGTCTACCTGCAGGTACATATCATGTTTTAACATGATACCTGTACATCGAGGTCTTTATTTTTCTTAAGTGGATTTAACGCCCAATTGGTATAGATGGATGGATACTCCTATTGGGTGGGTTTGAAGTACAGCGGACTGTGCTGAGCTCGATTAACACATTTTTGAGAATAATTAACGCTTCTCCAGCAGTGATTGTAATTGCTTACATTAACAGTTTAAATAATAAACCTCCCACAAACTATGATCGGAAGCTAAGCACACAGATACAGCACTTGTATGTACACGTTAACAATTTGGCGGATGATGATGATGATACACAATGTACAGTACCCGTTTGTACACGTCAATAATTATGATGGTGTCGATGAATTACTGTAGCTGTGCAGTCCGGTTCGAAATAGTGACTGCGACTGCAAAGAAAAGCGCAAGAGTTCCATCGATAGTGCCGACACTCCTGGGATGGGAGCAAGGTCTGCTGCTTCGTAGCTCGCTAGCTCAACGTAGCATTTAGCGTTTCAGTGTTGGCTGACCCGAAACCGCTGAATCCACACAGTGACAACACAGAATGGCGGTCGTAGATACTAGATACATTCCGTGATGTTCCACTGAGCTGTTTCTGCGGATTCCGCTTGTTTTGGTGTCGCGTTTAGCCCTAGTTTGGCAAACTCCGTCACGAACCAAAACAGACGTGGTGCCACCATTACAGTATCCCTCTCCCATGGACCATCAATCATCATTTAACACAGTTTCTGTTAGATTTGTTATTAGATAAGAGTGTGAACAACCTTCTGTCCTCGCCGCGGAAATATAGTTGAGCGGAGAACTATTTTGATGTTTTTGTCTTTTTTTGGGTGGGTTACAGCCACCAGTAACCGTTTACTATAGTAACTGAACAGACACTATAGTGCAATAAATATCATGTATACCGTAGACAATATTTTACCACAAAAATAGAACTTTTTGGGACTTAGACATAAAATCACAAGTAGGTGAGTTTTCCGCAAAAAAAAAATGAGGATAGGTTCCCCAAAAATTTGCAAATTCACAAATGCTAAATTGTAGATATGCTATATGTCTATATGATGTCTATATACTATGTTTATACTGTACATATTACATTGTGAACAGAGGTATTTATTTACGAATGGCGGGGGTGGGGTTATCGTTACCAGCGCGAATGACATCACTGAACTAAGATAATTACAACTGCTCGCATGCAATAATAAATATTTGTTGTATGTGTTTGTGGTTTCAGTGTTCAGAGTATGAGGTGTCCAGTGTGCTGGGGAAAGAAGTGGGCCCCCTCACTCTTTACGTCCGCGTGGTCTCCAGGAGACCTTCACTGTGGATCAGCCTTGAAGAAATTTGCCTCTGAGGTTCTTTTTTTTTTTTGTCTACTTTTCCCCCCTTTTGAGGGCCTCTTGGTGACTGCATGAGGCGAGCACTGTGCAGCAGGAAGATGAGGTGGTGTTGGTGTGGAGTGGCGGTTGACAGACCCAGCGTGGACCAATGGTATGCGTCCTGTCAAGCCGCCCACGTGCTCCATCATTTCACTTGTACCGCGTTTATTTAAAAAAATAACAAAAACAAACATGGAAAATAAAGTTGTGTTACTGCTGATATTTCACTACACCACAGACCAGTGTGCACCTTTGCAGCTTTTTTTTTTATTATATCATCCATAAACAAAATGTTTCGTACAAACTATAGAAAAAAGATCATGCTCTGGCTCTTATACAAAGTTTGGAATTATAAAACATGTACCATGGCAGGTATGTATGACATCACGTAAATGCAGTGGTAAAATAATTTAATAATACAGAGAGAAAAATAAATCCCACAAAAATATGGCAGCAACATCATCATATAGTTTCCAGTGCCATTATGGTAAGCTTAAAATACATCTGGTACAGATGGTAAACAAATTGTCTCTGAGGTATGTCTTCAAAAAAAAGTTTGTTCGAAAAAGGAGGGCTCAGGTAGACACACGGGAGAGTCACCTGGTCACCGAGCCTCCGCGCTGACGCTCCCCGCAAAGGAGGCGCCGGGCATCTGCTTGAAGAACTCTCGGAGGCCACCGAGCTCCCGGGTGAGCTGCTCGACTGCTTTGTGCAGTCTGTCGTTCTCGGAGCTCAACTCGATCAGCTTCTGCTGCATCTCCAAGTTGCGCATCTTGGCCTTGTCCCTGCTTTTCCGCACGGCGATGTTATTCCTCTCGCGCCGTTGTCGGTACTCCATGCTGAACCTGTCCACCGCCTTCTTCGACTTCTCTCGGCCGGACTTGCGCGGCGAGCCCTTGGCTGAGACGGGCTCCGGCGTGGTGGGCGGCGTCGGCTGCCCCGTGGGGAGGCTGACCGAGGTCTGCGCGCAGGTTTCGATCTGACACGGCAGCGACGACGACATGTCGCTGTCGCTCCAGTCAGACTCCTGTTTGATTGGCGCCCCGTACGGACCCTTGTCCAGCACCATCGAGTCCGATCTCCGCTCCACGACGTACGGGACCGTGCAGCCGGGCAGCACTGCGCCCTGCGCGGCGTACAGCTCCGCCTTCTCCTGCTTGACCGTGTTGAAGAGTTCGAGGAAGATCTCGTCGTTGCACAGTTCCAGGTTGGGCACGGACGTCATGGACTCGATGTACTGGCTGAAGTCGATGGCGCTCTCATCGTCGTAAATGGCCGGGGCGGTGAGCTCCGCCATGGTGGCCCCCTCCTCCGCCCGGATAGCTGGCTTGCACGGGCCCGGGGGCGGACCCCCCAGCTTGGCGTTCTCGTAGAAGTTAGCGGGCTCCATCGCCCAACTCATGTTGCATGGTGGAGACACGCCGTGGGGGTCAAAGCTGTATATGTCACACATGAACTCTGCTGGTTTGTCCACGCGGGGCTGTTGAGTGTGTTGCTGGTCGTACTTCACTTCCTGATCCCTGATCGCTGACTGTCAGGACGCTTTTTTAACGCCTTGTCAAGTTGACGCTTCTGACTCGTCGCTAACTTTGGCGCACTGTTTTGTATCGCTTCGCAGTGACGTCACGCACACCCTCCCTCTGACGGGCCAGTCAAGTTGGGAGCAGGGTCACATGATCTCCGGTAACTTCCCATTCGAAGGGAACAGGGGGCGTGCCTGTTCTTTTTTTTTTTTTTTTTTTACTACAACTACATGAATGGCTCTGAGTTGTTTACATACTGTTGCAACGTTTTGGATCATGATAAATTCTGGCCCTCGGACAGTTGATAACCATCTAACTGCAAGGGGGGTACTGCTGCTGGTGGGGCCTAAAACAACCCCACTAACGAGACGGCCCGCAAGACCCCCTTGACAGACATGCATTCATCATTGAAACTAACTTTAATTGTTACCAGTTTAAAATCACCATAGACGACCCTTCTATCTAAAGCAGGGCACAAACAAACACGATGATGTTGCTGTCTTTTAACTTTTTTTTTTAATGTTGGCGACTCCGATCACGAGAATTAAGGATAAAATCGTGCTTAATGCTTTGATAAAAAATGAGAATCTTTCTGACAAGTAGTTTATCTCAGGTAGTTGACGTCACTATTCGTTTAAATATACATTGAGGACATGCTGTAAATTGAATTGTGCAAAGGATGCTGACTGAGCTACAATGAAAACAAAAACAGTAATGGCACTACAGAAATTTGCAAATTATCGACTGTTTATCGTGTGTGTGGTGTACTCCAGATGACCAACGTAGCAGCAGCACACCACTCAACCACGTACATGACAATCGTCTCATCATTTTTTTTTCAATCGTCTCATCATTGTAGTATCAAGACTGACCTGGGAGAGGCAGCATGGTGCCACATATGATCAAATCAGAATCAGCTTCATTGGCCATATGTAAAAACATAAAAGGAATCTGTCTCCGATAGTGTGAGGCACTCTAGAAAATTATTTCAGCATTTCGGGGATGAAAAATAATTCTTTGCACACATCCACCTCAGCATAATCACTCAGGATATTCTTTTAGAGATAACTGATAATCAGGCCTATTTGCTGACTCTGATTGGAATTTTTGATTGTTGGTGTGTGCACCCCGCTTGATGGTGCTGACCAAAGTCCACATATACAGTACACACTTTGTGTTTTGGGCCATACAGTGTTGAACAAACCATGAAACGACAAGGAATTGTTATAATTGTGAACATTAGTGGCTTTGATAGTGAAGTGGGGTGCACACATACTGATAACTGGGACAAAATTGAGCATTTTCCTCTCTTTTGATATAAGTCGGCAAAGGCCAGTTCGTCTGATGTCTCGAAAAGATGATCTTGACTGATTATTCTTCAATGTGGGATGTTTTTAGAGTAATTGTTCCTCCCCGATCCGCTCACAGTCCAGCTATCGTAAATGTTAAACTTCAAAGTTGATTTAATATTTATGATCAGACTTCCTTGAAAAATGACAAGAGTTTGCAACGGCAATAAGGTAACTGTCATCTTTGCATCTTCTATTTGTTCTTCCACAACTATTCTTTCTTCTTACCAGCATATTCATCACGTGCAATCCTATTACAAGGGGTCTATCAGATTCCATGCTACAGATTACAGAAACTACACATTTTTTTATGAAAATCCCTTGACGGCCATAAACACAAAGCAATCCTATGACAAACAGCAGGTGCGGCGTAACTGAGCAATGAGCATGCTTCTTTCTGCCATGTGAAGTGCGACGTGTCGTATGTCTGGAAGTGTTGTCAAGTAAACCTTAAAGTTTCAAGGCCCGAGTGAACGACGCAAGCACATTTCGGCACTGTAGACGGAATTATAAAATGGAAATTGCGCCACACAGTGGTTGATGTGCACAGTTGCAGGGTGAATGACGACATGCAGTAATATATTTATAAAACATCAATAAACAGGACATGATTTTCAAATAATGAACGGTGCAGTTACAGTATTTAATAAGGTACGACATATTGTAAACAATTATGATAGTGAAAAAACGTAGGTAGTTTGGATTTTAAATAAATAAATAAACGTCCAGTTTGGACGAAACCAAATGAGATGGAGGTATCCCCATATTACCATAAACTTCAAATAATACATATTATAAATAATGTTCACTAAATACGATGTGACATGTACCCATAAAGTGTCTTTGACGTACAAACGGGACGGTTAAACCCCCATTTGATGCCGATATGGAAAACAACCACACTCGAGTTCCACCCTCAATACTGGAAGATTCAACCGGAAGCAAGAAACAGATCCTGGCTCACCATTGGTTCAAAGTTCCCCGCGAAAAACACGTCATACGTAGTTTCGCGCCACTGCAGCAATACGACAGACGTGTAGGCAAAAAGAGGTAAGAAGCAACTCTTGCTTGACTTTTGTGTGGTTAAACCTTTTCACGTCAGCTTGATCTCCGTCCAAGTCGCTAAACACGTCGTCCTCCATGCTTGCCATTAACGCTGTGCTGTTGTTCGTTCACTTATTTGTTGTAATTCCGAAGCTGGTTGTCAGGTTATTGTTTGCTGTGCAGCCACCCACACGTGTAATGGTGGAAATGTTGCTGACTGAACTAAAAGTTTCCATCGAAACACATTATGACCTATTGAACCCCTGCTGAATTTATTTATCCAAATGATAATGAGTAATCTGATTGACTCACTAAAGATGCCAAGTTGGGTCGTCAAACGTTAAGCATCACCTCATACACTAGCCCTAGACAATGAGCAATGGCTTCAGGCTGCTGTCTTTTTTTCTCACAATTTTGGAGGAGTTCCAAATAATTATCCTACCCCCTCTAATGCATTGCAATGGGCGTCAGTTATGCTCCGATTTGTGCTAATTGCGGGTTTTGTCCGGTCACTTTCTCCCCAAAAAATAGCGGATGTCCAACAGTTAGGTTTCTTCACAAAATCTTATAATACACTGTAAAGTCAGTTTGGCTTTGTTTGAACTTTTAATGTTATTATTTTCATAAACGTCTTTTATTAATTTATTATGTTTTAGTTAGATCTAGATCCACTCTCCACAATGTCTTCTCCAACATCAACTCCTGGTCGCAAAAGAGGGAGGAGCACCAACCCGTCCACACGTATGTTGTACCTAAATGCAAATGCATACATGTCATGTTTCTCGATGATTTGTCGGAGGAGTGATCGTATCGTATTGTGTTGTAGCCAGCAGCGATGGCCCGGCCTCCTCGCCGGCATCTCAGCGGCGCAGAGCCCATGACTCCTCCGCGGGTGACCTGATGCCCATGCCCACCTCGCCCGCCACCGACATGCTCAGCCCAGCGGCGCCGCAGGACGTTTCTCTCTTCTCCAGCCCTCGAGCCTCAGGTGACTTGTGCAGCACGTGTACCCTCTTTTGTTGTGTCTAGACGTTTGTTTGAACTTCCCCGAACATCCTTTTCAACCAGTTCTCCCCAACGACGTGGACATGAGCTCCCCTCTCATGTACGGGACGCCCCGGAGTAGCATCCGAGGCACCCCTGCCCGCCAGCGTCCCGACCTGGGTTCCGTGAGAAAGGCCCCTCAAGTTGATCTTCAGTCTGAGCCCGTAAGTGCAACCTAAATGGCCGTCCAGATGCATATTCTCTCACAAGTCTTTCATTTGGGTTTTCTTGTTTATTCCCAGCCGAGCGGTGAGGGCGTGGTTGCCAGTGAGCCCAACCAGGGTCAGAGGTTGGTCATCTGGGGAACTGATGTCAACGTGGGCACCTGTAAAGAGAAGTTTCAGGTATGTGGCATTTTACCTTGATTCTTTATTTTTTTTGGGGGGGGGGTGAGCATGGTTTGCACTGCCTGCCTCAAGTGACAGTTTTGATTTCTGCTCTTAGGTGACACATTTGAGAGTTGTCACTACATTCAGCTCTCATTTAAATGAATGGGGTGCAGGGAGAAGTCCGCTTAAGCCAACTAAACCCTGTAATGTATTTAATTGTATCTTTTAATTTTTAATAGGTATTTATTTATTTGGGTGATTACTTTCCTTTTTATTTTATTATTGGTCTATTTTAAAATGTCTTTACATTTGATGAATGTATGAGGCAAGACACCTTTTTATTTAGTGCATTTCATACACAAGGTAACTCGGTGTGCTTCACATAGTTACAAAACAACATTTTAAGGCAAAATACAACATTTAAAGGTGAAAGAAATTAATTCAAGACAAAAATAAAATAGAGGAATAAAAATCAGTTTACTAAAATTGCTAAAAGAACATACAGCACAAGAACATCATTTTAGAAATGCTCTTAAAGACGTTAATCATAGCTATGGGGGGCGTCAAGTTGCAAGATTTTTTTTTTTTTTAACCTGTATTTCTGCAACTTCCTCTTTTTCTTCTACACCATTGCAGCAGCTGACAAATTACATTACATTATTATTACGTTACAGCCCTCCTGTAGTGGGCAGTCTTGGCAGCCAGTAAGGCGTCATTACATTACAGGAGTTGGGGATTTTCGGGGGGGGCAACAAAGGCTCTAAAGGCCTGAAATGGAAATTGGGTTCTTGAACCTGGAGAATAAATCTCGCCATGCTGTATAAATCCCGTCTCATCATCTGCTTTTCCCCACAGAGGTTCCTGCAGAGGTTCGTCGACCCCAACTGCACCGAGGACGAGAACGCCGGTCTGGACCTCAACGAGCCTATCTACATGCAGAAACTGGAGGAGGTAACTACTACTACTACTCCTTTTTATTATTACAGTTCGAGAATATGTCACTCATCGATCTTTTTTGTCTGCTCCGTCTTCAGATCAGCGTCGTTGGCGACCCTGTGCTCAACGTCAACTGCGGTCACGTGCAAGCCTTCGACGCAGAACTTTACAGGCAGCTCATCAGCTACCCGCAGGTTTGCTTCCTCCTGTCTGTTAAACTCGAGTTGCTACGTTTCCATGTAGAGGTGAGCTGAGGAATTTTGTAAAATTTCAAATGCGAGCAAAAAAAATAAAAATAATGTGGCTCATTTGGGTGGGAGCGTCACCGGAAACTTTACTGGGGCTATCACTCCAATTTTTGTTCATATAAATTTAACTCATTCACTGCCACTGACGAATTGACTTGTTTTCACAGTCGAGCCATTCAATCCCAGCAACTTTTATATTTTATTCCCAATTTTTTCAAACGTTATTGTAAAAGAGGGTCTGAAAATCTGGCAGTGAACGACGTAATGGGTTTTGATTTATGTGGAGACAGAACATTTCCGATAAAACAATCACTCTGATGATCATTTCCTCCTGCGTCCCCTTTGCCAGGAAGTCATCCCCACCTTCGACATGGCGGTCAACGAGCTCTTCTTCGAGCGTTTCCCGGACTCCAGCCTGGAATACCAGATCCAGGTGCGCCCCTACAGTGCCGTGAAGACCCGCAACATGAGGAGCCTGAACCCAGAAGGTGAGTGGGACCTGCAGGGCGCCTCTGCTGTGACATCGTATTTAACACGCCGCAAATTTGGAGCGAGATCGGCGCGGCTAACGGCGCCTTCTGTCGTGGCGCCGCAGACATCGACCAGCTGATCACCATCAGTGGCATGGTGATCCGCACCTCGCAGCTCATCCCCGAGATGCAGGAGGGCTTCTTCCAGTGCCAGGTGTGCGCCTTCAGCACGCGCGTGGAGGTGGACCGCGGGCGCATCGCCGAGCCGGCCGTGTGCCGCCACTGCAACACCACCCACAGCCTGGCGCTTATTCACAACCGCTCCGTCTTCTCCGACAAGCAGATGGTGGGTTGCCGAGTGCCGGGGCAGATTTGTTTACGGTGCGTGTGGGCGGAGTCGCGGCATCTGTCGCTTTCTTTCGAAAACAGATCAAAATTCAGGAGTCGCCCGAAGACATGCCGGCGGGCCAGACGCCGCACACCACTGTCGTGTACGCGCACAATGACTTGGTGGACAAAGTGCAGCCCGGAGACAGAGTCAATATCACCGGTGAGATGTGTGAGGCCTCATTTGGTGTGCATGGTTGAAGGGAGACACTTGCGAGATTCCTCATAGCAACATAAATGTGGTCCAATCTTCAGATTGGGATCAGGCCAATATCAAATGCGATTAAATGTCTGGTGCAACTTGGACATCGTCGCTGTCCTGTGAAAAACGCATGCCCAATTTTGGAATGTTTTTTGATTTTCATGTTAATGTGATTTTCTGTAATGCGGAAACACAGTTCACGTAAAAATAAGAAAAATGAAGAAAAATGGACGTAGGTGTTTTTCACAGGACACTGACGATATGTGCCAATGCGAGTGGAGTGTAAATACACAGATTGGATCTGCCACATCAAAAAAAAAAAATACTGTACCCCGCTCGGTGATCACTTCAGACCAAACAATACAAATTAAAAACTAAACCCAAAAGTTTTCTTTACCATAATATGCTCTATGCTACTAGTCTAAACACGGCATTCTGATTGATATTGTGTTTGTGGAATATGAGTTAAAGCGAGAGACAACCCATTTTTTTCAAAAACATGTTCCCAACAGGCCCACTAGTTGAAACACGGCATTCTGATTAATTTTGCGTTTGTGGAATATAAGTTAAGCAGCAAAATGCACTCATTTTTAGCCATCTCTGTGGGCAGCCATTTTGTCTCCTGTCGACTGAAAATGACATCACAACTGCTCACAACGACCAATCACGGCTGACCTGTTGTCTGAATCCGAGCCATGATTGGTCATTGTGAGCAGTTGTGATGTCATTTTCAGTCGACAGAAGACAAAATGGCCAATCATCGTTCAGCTTCAGAAAACAGGTGAGCCGTGTTTTGTTGTTGCCTGAACCCTAAGCAACTGTGATGTCATTTTCAGTCGAAAGCAAATGACAAAATGGCCGCCCCCTGAGATGGACAAAACCAAGTAGATTTTTCTTCTTAACTTGTATTCCACAAATGCAATATTATCAGAATACCGTGTTTCGACTAGTGGAGGCGCATAGAACATATTGTAAAGAAAATTTGGGGGTTGACTTTGTCTTGAAATAACACTCGCTGTCAATCTAAACTCCGGACAAAATGTCGAAAATACCCGCGCTTCACATGGAGTCATGATGTGAAATCCCAACTTTATACCGAAGCATCTGCTAACGCTGCCGTGTAATCGCAGGAATCTACCGGGCGGTACCCATGCGCGTCAACCCGTTTCAGAGCAACGTCAAGGCGGTGTACAAGACCCACATCGACGTCATCCACTTCCGCAAGACGGATGCGAAGCGCCTGCACGGCCTGGACGACGAGGCCGAGCAGAAGCTGTTCACCGAGGACCGCATGCAGACCCTCAAGGAGCTGGCGGCCAAGCCTGACGTGTACGAGCGCCTCGCTTCCACCCTGGCACCCAGCATTTATGAGCATGAGGACATCAAAAAGGTGTGTGTGTGTGTGTGTGTGTGTATATGCTCTTGTCTTATTTCTAGTATACTGTATATTAGGGATGGGCAGCTTCAAAGGATTTTTCATCAGCGCTACTGGAGTGGGGTGCTTCTGGGGGCCACTCGCATCCTAACTAGATGTATGACAGAAATGTCATTTTAAACAGGACAAAATGTCTTTTATTGAACCAATGTGCAGAGGAGTATCTTAATGCTCAAATACATCAGAAAAATTTGACAACTTTTTCCATTCTTTGGTTTGAACCTCTTAAATTACATCATTGCTCCTTTTACATTCGATTAATTTCTTGTTACCGTCAAGCCCCCAAGGACTCCAAAATCCCTCCCTTTTATTTAAGCAATCATATGTAAGCTTCTGAACTTGTGAAGGAATCAAGTCTCTGATTATTATTCCCCCCCCCAATTGGTTTTATCATAGTAAGTCATATCAGTTAAAAAAGCATGTCTCCTTTAACCCATTAGGGACAGGAGCGCATAACCGCGTTTCTACCACTAGAACCGGGAGCGCTGTTGCGTCATTCTACCTTTAAAGCCGGTAGAGCGGATACGTCGGTCTTTTTTTTTTTTTTTTTTTAATCCAATTCTCCGTCTCTTAGCCAATTTAATGCTTCAGAATATACACGTGAGGGTGGCACAAGACCGCGGAGGATGTCGTGGAATAATTCTGTGCCGTAGGTAGGCTAATGGCGGACGTCGTCGATCGCCGGGAGCTCTGGTTAAAGTAACGGCAGCGATATATAGACGACGTGCACGACCAGTGGAACCAGTCGAACGTAGTATGATATGGTTTGCAGACAATTACGATATAGACGTCTTTGTAACAGAATTTATCAATTTTTTTTTTTTTTTTTTTACTTAAAATAGTGCTTCTCTTG
This sequence comes from Filicampus tigris, assembly GCF_054856515.1. NCBI lineage: Eukaryota > Metazoa > Chordata > Actinopteri > Syngnathiformes > Syngnathidae > Filicampus > Filicampus tigris. The sequence continues at coordinate 18,236,243 of NC_141226.1, read as the reverse complement.
CACTGACACGTTATTTTTACATCTTCAATTGAAACAGTAAATAATAATAAATTCTGCCTGTGCGAAAGCCACATGCCCAAGCTCTTTAATTCTTTTGGAATTATTAATTATTAATTGGGGCTGAGATATTCATCATTTTGTAAGTGTTGAATTTCTGGGAAATCTTGAGGTTTTCAAGGGTAATTCCAAAGGCGACCTTAGGTTTTGGGAAGCTGTTGAGAAAGGCGCTTTAGTCCTTAATGGGTTATTAACTTCCCTAAAGGAATTGAGCAACCACGGCAGATGCAGCAGAAGTTCAACGGTAGTGTTCCCGTATCTTAAGAATAGACAGAGTATCGGTTCTGATATTCAATGTTTTGCCAAATATCGGCATCAGCCTTTTTTTTTTTTTTTTTTTTTTTTTTTTTATATATAAATATGGCTGATAATAAATCAATTTAAAACTGTTAACTTCAAGGACCTATCTATTTAAATGTATAAGAGATTCTACTCATCCTGGGAACACTGCACTTTTTGTTTTTGTTTGAAATCAAAACAAAGAAGTGAAATTTTAACATTTCTATAATTTCAAAAATTTCAAGGACTTAATTTACAAAACTATATGGAGCTGTTCTTTAAGTTTTCATGAAACCTTTGAAGACATGGTGATGACCCCGGGAGCTCCTTTTTTGTTAGAATTTTACTACAAAGATGTATATTGACAAACCGTAATCTTTTTTTTTTTTTTTAAATCAACATTATGCAAATCTGAAAAAATGTTCAATAAGCTTAGACATTTCAACAAAATCTTAGCTTACATTTTTTTTTTTTTTTTTTTTTAGACTTTGACGCCATGATTTTCCTTTTTGCTGAAAATGAATATCGGCTCCAAATATTGGTTATCGGGCTCCTTGACTACTGATATTCGGTATCGCTATTGGCCCTGAAAAAAAAAAACGAGTTGTAATGTTTCTCTTCTTGACCACTTTTTCTTCCTCATTCCAGGGCATTCTTCTGCAGCTCTTCGGCGGCTCCCGCAAGGACTTCAGCCAGACGGGCCGCGGTAACTTCCGCGCTGAGATCAACATCCTGCTGTGTGGCGACCCGGGCACCAGCAAGTCTCAGTTGCTGCAGTACGTGTACAACCTGGTGCCCCGTGGCCAGTACACGTCCGGGAAGGGCTCCAGTGCCGTTGGCCTCACCGCTTACGTAATGAAGGACCCGGAGACGCGGCAGCTGGTGCTGCAGACCGGCGCGTTGGTGTTGAGCGACAACGGCATCTGCTGCATCGACGAGTTTGACAAGATGAGCGACAGCACGCGCTCCGTGCTCCACGAGGTCATGGAGCAGCAGACGCTTTCCATCGCCAAGGTACGCCAACCTCGATGCCGCTCGAGTCACGCGGGGGTGGAAACCTGCTCTCCGGGATCACAAGTTTCTCCTTTTTTTTTTTTTTTTTGCGAGCAGGCAGGAATCATTTGCCAGCTGAACGCCCGCACCGCCGTGTTGGCCGCCGCCAATCCGGTGGAGTCGCAGTGGAACCCCAAGAAGACCACCATCGAGAACATTCAGCTGCCTCACACGCTGCTCTCCAGGTCGGTATCGCTTGGATCCGCGGTCCTTCGCCATTTGGTTGAAATGGTACAAACACAATCAAATCCTCGGTTTTCACCTAATGGTGGTCAGTGCCGCGGCTAAGCTTCCTATCGCGAAGAAGTAGAAACTGACAGAATCTAAATGAAAGTCCTTTGTCCACAAAACGTTGGTCAATAGCAGCTCACTCCTATCAAGCCACTGGGAATGAGGGTTAGTATAGTTTATAATAATTAAATTTTGTTTTGACTTTTTGACTGTTTTTCAAATTCAATTAGTTTGTTTTTCGTTTTTGAAAATGCTTTGTTTTAGTATTAGTTGTAGTTTTTTTAAATATGGAGAATTTGTCCAATGCAAGATGGGGTGGGAAAAAAAAAGGTCACTGAGTATTGTGTAATAAAGTAAACTAAACTGCAATCTTCAAACGATTGTTTGACCTTCCTTCTTCTGTACGGACGTAAAGCAATAGTGAAATAATTACATTTAAAATCAACCGCGAAAGCTTATGTATGATAAATTGACAAATGTTTTATAAACGTAAGATGTAGTTATGTTTTGTTTTTTCTTTCAAAATTCTTTTTATTGGTTTAACAAGTTTACACAAAAATCACACACAACCCCACGCCCCAAATCCCTACGGAAACCACTGATGTCTTTTTTTTGCTCCTTGCCAGGTTCGATTTGATTTTCCTGATGCTGGACCCCCAGGACGAGGCGTACGACCGTCGGCTAGCCCACCACTTGGTGTCGCTGTACTACCAGAGCGAGGAGCAGATTGAGGAGGAGTTCCTGGACATGGCCGTGCTGAAGGATTACATTGCGTACGCGCGCACGTACATCGCCCCGCGACTCAATGAGGAAGCCAGCCAGGCGCTCATTGAGGTACAAGCGTTCCACCATTTTGCCATGCATAGCGTTCTGCTAGTCGTTATTTGCATTGGCGTGTAGCGACCAATCACGGCTCACCTGTTTTCTGAAGTTTGGTCGCGTTACATTGGCAAGCTGAGTCGTGATTGGTCATGACCTGAGCCCCGAAGCTCTGAGCAACTGTGATGTCATTTTTCAGCCGACAGCAAGTGACAAAATGGCTGCCTCCTGAGATGGATAAAAACGGATGGACTTTGCTACTTAATTCATATTCCACAAACGCAATATTAATCAGAACGCCGTGTTTAGGCTACAATATATGATTATGAAGGACATTTTTTCCTTGACTTCCACTTTAAGGATATTTTCAAAGGACCAATAATTACAGTACCCAGCAAACTATAAACATTACATATAGAAAATAGTAAATGTAAAATCGATTGTTGGATGGTCTTCCTCAGGCCTATGTGGACATGAGGAAGATAGGCAGCGGCAGGGGAATGGTGTCGGCTTACCCCCGACAGCTGGAGTCCCTGATCCGCTTGGCCGAGGCTCACGCCAAGGTGCGCTTCTCCGAGAAGGTGGAGACCATCGACGTGGAGGAGGCCAAGAGGCTGCACAGGGAGGCCCTCAAGCAGTCGGCCACCGATCCCAGGACGGGATTCGTGGACATCTCCATCCTCACCACTGGTAGGCGACGACATCACATTTGAACCATCGTTTCTGTAGTTAACCATTCCGTTATTAGCTTGAATGGTGATTGAGAAGGGGTAATGAACATTGCCGGTGTACCTCATTTTTCAACATTATAAATGTGAAAGGCCCGTCAAAACAATAACATACAGTACAATAATATTTTCCTCACAAGTGAAAAGCAAATGGAAGCTAGCGCAAGAAGCTAACATTGCTATTGCTTCTAATAGTCACACTGCGCTTCTTACTAAAACGGCACAAACAGAAATGGAAGCTAGCGCAAGAAGCTAACATTGCTATTGCTGCTAATGTTCACACTGTGCTTCTTACTAAAACGATGGATTAAATCAAAAGTCTTTGCTCACCAAATTGTGGTCATTGTTTGCCACAGCTGAGAATCCCATCAAGCCATTGATTGCAAACACACAAAATACAAGAATAACCAAATAAAAAATCAGTCATGGAATATCTAAATGTTCTGTTTAGAATAACGCTTGAGTGCTGAAATTTACTCTATCAAGAGAATGTGAACAATAACATTAAGTGGAGACCTTCCACAATAGAAACAGTAACAGCAAAAAAAACGGACTCAACATGTCCAAACTCATTTGTTCACAAAGTGGGTCAATACTGGCTGTGACTGATTGCTATCATGCAAACGTGAGCCACAACAGGAAGTAGAAGCCTACCAAAGATAAAACTAACGGTACAAAGAAAAACTGTCTCATAATATCCTAATCTAACTGGAACAAAAGCAGCAGGTAGAAAGCTATCGAAATAAAACAAGTCACACAACACACAGGTCAACAAATGTTACTTTTTTTTATTTTTAATCAGAGAGGCAAATATACTTTTTATAGATTTTTTTTTTTGCGCTAATTCCAATTCTGCTCTTGTTTTTTTTTTTCTTTTGCACAACAGGTTTTCAAAATGATACAAAAACAATACAATGTGTAATATGGTTATATACTTAAGGGTTAGGTTCAGCAACAGGTAGATTTTTTTTCTGAAATGTCATAGCTATACTGTAAAGTTTTTATAGGTCAAACTTTACAATGAAATTTCTCAAAAACCTGATGTGGTAGCAAAAAAGTGAAGACATTTTTTTTTTTTTTAATCAGCGACAAAAATGTTAAGGGACACACAAAGCCATCTCTGATTTAAATTTCCTGTTGACTAGTGATATTAGTCTTTTTGTTCAATATCAGGTTCAATCAATGGGAACAAAAATCTGAATGTTGAAATCTCACAGAATATTCCAATCAGCTCTTTAGTGAAGGAGAAGCTGGTTACTAGCTCCGCCTGAGCTTCCTATCAAGGGAATGGAAACAAAAACCTAACTGAATGAGTAAAATGACTATGTAGGCTGGAGTGTCCCTAATAAAGTGATTTTCTGTTGTCAGGTATGAGCGCCACAGCTCGTAAACGTAAGGAGGAGGTGGCCCAAGCCCTCAAGAAGCTGATCCAGGCCAAGGGGAAGATGCACGCCATCAAGTACCAGCAGCTGCTTGACGACCTCCGAGGGCAGTCGGAAACTGTAAATAAATATACTTTCTTTTCTTTTTTAAAAAATTGTCTTAATCTCCAGGAAATGACCCATCTTGTTTGACTTCCTTCCAGGCCGTGACCAAGGAGTTATTCGACGAGGCGCTGCGAGCACTCGCTGACGAGGATTACCTAACGGTCACTGGAAAGACGGTGCGGCTCCTTGCCTGAGACGCCACCTAACTTTATGTACAGTGTTTTTTCAGATCTATTCTCTTTGTACTGTAAAAACAAAAATAATGCGTGTATTACTGACATACATTTTTCTGGGTGTTCAAAATATTGTGGAAGTTCATTTTTTGACACTTTTGTCTAAAAAAAAAAAAAAAGTTTGGAAATTGTGTTTACTGTACCACCTATTTCTTGATAATGCTCTTATTTGTTTGTATTAAAGTTCAAGAAATTAGAAGCTGCTCACGGGTCTTTTTGTGGAGAGGTGAATGAGCTCCTGGACACAATTGGAATGTTGTGTGGCAATTAAAATATGCTCTGTTCACCTGTGTGCTGCTACTTTAACACCTGTCAAAATAGGGTTTCAAACTAGGGTTAGGGTTACCAACTAGGTTTTCCAAATAGGGTTAGGGTTTCCAGATAGGGTTTCAAATTAGGGTTTCAAACTAGGGTTAGGGTTACCAACTAGCGTTTCAAACTAGGATTAGAGTTTCAAACTTGGTTTAGGGTTAACAACTTGGTGTTCAAAAAAGGATTAGGGTTTCAAACTAGGGTTTCAAGCAAGGGTTAGGGTTTCAAACTAGGGTTTCAAACTAGGGTTAGGGTTTCAAACTAGGGCTAGGGTTTCAAATTAGGGTTTCAAACTAGGGTTAGGGTTTCAAACGAGGGTTTCAAGATAGGGTTAGGGTTTCAAACTAGGGTTAGGGTTTCAAACTAGGGTTTCAAACTGGGGTTAGGGTTTCAAACTAGGGTTAGGTTTTCAAACTAGGGTTTCAAACTAGGGTTAGGGTTTCAGACTAGGGTTAGGGTTTCACACTAGGGATAGGGTTTCCAACTAGGGTTAGGGTTTCAAACTAGGGTTTCAAGCTAGAGTTAGGGTTTCAAACTAGGGTTAGGGTTTCAAACTAGGGTTTCAAACTAGGGTTAGGGTTTCAGATTAGGGTTAGGGTTTCACACTGGGGTTAGGGTTTCAAACTAGGGTTTCAAACTAGGGTTAGGGTTTCAAATTAGGGTTAGGGTTTCAAACTAGGGTTTCAAACTAGAATTTCAAACTAGGGTTAGGGTTTCAAACTAGGGTCTCAAACTAGGGTTAGGGTTTCAAGCTAGGGTTTTAAAATAGGGTAAGGGTTTCACCCTGGGTTAGGGTTTCAAACTAGGGTTTCAAACTAGGATTTCAAACTAGGGTTAGGGTTTCAAACTAGGGTTTCAAACTAGGGTTAGGGTTTCAAGCTAGGGTTTTAAACTAGGGTAAGGGTTTCACCCTGGGTTAGGGTTTCAAACTAGGGTTTCAAACTAGGTTTCAAGCTAGGGTTAGGATTTCTAACTAGGGTTAGGGTTTCAAACTAGGGTTTCAAATGAGGGTTAGGGTTTTAAACTAGGGTTAGGGTTTCACACTAGGGTTAGGGTTTCAAACTAGGGTTTCAAACTATGGTTAGGGCTTCAAACTAGGGTTTCAAACTAGGGTTAGGGTTTTAAACTAGGGTTAGGGTTTCAGACTAGGGATAGGGTTTCACACTAGGGATAGGGTTTCAAAATAGGGTTAGGGTTTCAAACTAGGGTTTCAAGCTAGGGTTAGGGTTTCAAACTAGGGTTAGGGTTTCAAACTAAAGTTAGGGTTTGAAACTAGGGTTTCAAACTAAGGTTAGCGTTTCGAACTAGGGTTAGTGTTTCAAATTAGGGCTTTGAACTAGGGTTAGGGTTTCAAACTAGTGTTTTGAACTAGGGTTAGGGTTTCAAACTAGGGTTTTGAACTACGGTTAGGGTTTCAAACTAGGGTTTTGAACTAGGGTTAGGGTTTCAAACTAGGGTTTTAAACTAGGGTTAGGGTTTACAAGTAGGGTTTAGAACGAAGGTTAGGGTTTCAAACTAGGGTTTAAAACTAGGAATAGGGTTTACAAGTAGGGTTTTAAACGAGGGTTAGGGTTTCAAACTAGGGTTTTGAACAAGGGTTAGGGTTTCAAACTAGGGTTTTAAACTAGGGTTAGGGTTTCAAACTAGGAATTTAAACTAGGGTTAGGGTTTATAAGTAGGGTTTTAAACGAGGGTTAGGGTTTCAAACTAGGGTTTCAAACTAGGGTTAGGGTTTCAATCTAGGGTTAGGGTTTCAAACTAGGGTTTCAAGCAAGGGTTAGGGTTTCAAACTAGGGTTAGGGTTTCAAACTAGGGTTTAAAACTAGGGTTAGGGTTTCAAACCAGGGTTTCAAACTAGGGTTAGGGTTTCAGACTAGGGTTAGGGTTTCAAACTAGGGTTAGGGTTTCAAATTAGGGTTTCAAACTAGGGTTAGGGTTTCAAACTAGGGTTTCAAGATAGCGTTAGGGTTTCAAACTAGGGTTTCAAACTGGGGTTAGGGTTTCAAACTAGGGTTAGGTTTTCAAACTAGGGTTTCAAACTAGGGTTAGGGTTTCAGACCAGGGTTAGGGTTTCACACTAGGGATAGGGTTTCCAAATAGGGTTAGGGTTTCAAACTAGGGTTTCAAGCTAGGGTTAGGGTTTCAAACTAGGGTTTTGAACTAGGGTTTTGAACTAGGGTTAGGGTTTCAAACTAGGGTTTTGAACTAGGGTTAGGGTTTCAAACTAGGGTTTTAAACTAGGGTTAGGGTTTACAAGTAGGGTTTAGAACGAGGGTTAGGGTTTCAAACTAGGGTTTAAAACTAGGAATAGGGTTTACAAGTAGGGTTTTGAACGAGGGTTAGGGTTTCAAACTAGGGTTTTGAACAAGGGTTAGGGTTTCAAACTAGGGTTTTAAACTAGGGTTAGGGTTTCAAAGAAGGAATTTAAACTAGGGTTAGGGTTTATAAGTAGGGTTTTAAACGAGGGTTAGGGTTTCAAACTAGGGTTTCAAACTAGGGTTAGGGTTTCAATCTAGGGTTAGGGTTTCAAACTAGGGTTTCAAGCAAGGGTTAGGGTTTCAAACTAGGGTTAGGGTTTCAAACTAGGGTTTAAAACTAGGGTTAGGGTTTCAAACTAGGGTTTCAAACTAGGGTTAGGGTTTCAGACTAGGGTTAGGGTTTCAAACTAGGGTTAGGGTTTCAAATTAGGGTTTCAAACTAGGGTTAGGGTTTCAAACTAGGGTTTCAAGCTAGCGTTAGGGTTTCAAACTAGGGTTTCAAACTGGGGTTAGGGTTTCAAACTAGGGTTAGGTTTTCAAACTAGGGTTTCAAACTAGGGTTAGGGTTTCAGACCAGGGTTAGGGTTTCACACTAGGGATAGGGTTTCCAAATAGGGTTAGGGTTTCAAACTAGGGTTTCAAGCTAGGGTTAGGGTTTCAAACTAGGGTTAGGGTTTCAAACTAGGGTTTCAAACTAGGGTTTCAAGCTAGAGTTAGGGTTTCAAACTAGGGTTAGGGTTTCAAACTAGGGTTTCAAACTAGGGTTTCAAACTAGGGTTAGGGTTTCAAACTAGGGTTTCAAGCTAGGGTTTCAAGCTAGAGTTAGGGTTTCAAACTAGGGTTAGGGTTTCAAACTAGGGTTTCAAACTAGGGTTTCAAACTAGGGTTAGGGTTTCAAACTAGGGTTTCAAACTAGGGTTAGGGTTTCAAACTAGGGTTTCAAACTAGGGTTTCAAGCTAGAGTTAGGGTTTCAAACTAGGGTTAGGGTTTCAAACTAGGGTTTCAAACTAGGGTTTCAAACTAGGGTTAGGGTTTCAAACTAGGGTTTCAATCTAGGGTTTCAAGCTAGAGTTAGGGTATCAAACTAGGGTTAGGGTTTCAAACTAGGGTTTCAAACTAGGGTTTCAAACTAGGGTTAGGGTTTCAAACTAGGGTTTCAATCTAGGGTTAGGGTTTCAAATTAGGGTTTCAAACAAGGGTTAAGGTTTCAAACTAGGGTTTCAAACTAGGGTTAGGGTTTCAAACTAGGGTTTCAAACTGGGGTTTCAAACTAGGGTTAGGGTTTCAAACTAGGGTTAGGGTTTCAAACTAGGGTTTCAAACTAGGGTTAGGGTTTCAAACAAGGGTTAGGGTTGCAAACTATGGTTAGGGTTTCAAACTAGGGTTAGGGTTTCAAACTAGGGTTTCAAACTAGGGTTTCAAACTAGGGTTAGGGTTTCAAACTAGGGTTTCAAACTAGGGTTAGGGTTTCAAACTAGGGTTAGGGTTTCAAACTAGGGTTTCAAACTAGGATTTCAAACTAGGGTTAGGGTTTCCAGCTAGGGTTTCAAACTAGGGTTAGGGTTTCCAGCTAGGGTTTCAAACTAGGGTTAGGGTTTCCAGCTAGGGTTTCAAACTAGGGTTAGGGTTTCCAGCTAGGGTTTTCAGTTAGGGTTTCAAACTAGGGTTAGGGTTTCCAGCTAGGGTTTTCAGTTAGGGTTTCAAACTAGGGTTAGGGTTTTCAGTTAGGGTTTCAAACTAGGGTTAGGGTTTCCAGCTAGGGTTTCAAACTAGGGTTAGGGTTTCCAGCTAGGGTTAGGGTTTTCAGTTAGGGTTTCAAACTAGGGTTAGGGTTTCCAGCTAGGGTTTTCAGTTAGGGTTTCAAACTAGGGTTAGGGTTTCCAGCTAAGGTTTTCAGCTAGGGTTTTCAGTTAGGGTTTCAAACTAGGGTTAGGGTTTCCAGCTAAGGTTTCCAGCTAGGGTTTTCAGTTAGGGTTTCAAACTAGGGTTAGGGTTTCCAGCTAGGGTTTTCAGTTAGGGTTTCAAACTAGGGTTAGGGTTTCCAGCTAGGGTTTTCAGTTAGGGTTTCAAACTAGGGTTAGGGTTTCCAGCTAGGGTTTTCAGTTAGGGTTTCAAACTAGGGTTAGGGTTTCCAGCTAGGGTTTTCAGTTAGGGTTTCAAACTAGGGTTAGGGTTTACAGCTAGGGTTTTCAGTTAGGGTTTCAAACTAGGGTTAGGGTTTCCAGCTAGGGTTTTCAGTTAGGGTTTCAAACTAGGGTTAGGGTTTCCAGCTAGGGTTTCAAACTAGGGTTAGGGTTTCCAGCTAGGGTTTTCAGTTAGGGTTTCAAACTAGGGTTAGGGTTTCCAGCTAGGGTTTTCAGTTAGGGTTTCAAACTAGGGTTAGGGTTTCCAGCTAGGGTTTTCAGTTAGGGTTTCAAACTAGGGTTAGGGTTTCCAGCTAGGGTTTTCAGTTAGGGTTTCAAACTAGGGTTAGGGTTTCCAGCTAGGGTTTCAAACTAGGGTTTCAAACTAGGGTTAGGGTTTCCAGCTAGGGTTTTCAGTTAGGGTTTCAAACTAGGGTTAGGGTTTCCAGCTAGGGTTTTCAGTTAGGGTTTCAAACTAGGGTTAGGGTTTCCAGCTAGGGTTTCAAACTAGGGTTAGGGTTTCCAGCCAGGGTTTTCAGTTAGGGTTTCAAACTAGGGTTAGGGTTTCCAGCTAAGGTTTCCAGCTAGGGTTTTCAGTTAGGGTTTCAAACTAGGGTTAGGGTTTCCAGCTAGGGTTTTCAGTTAGGGTTTCAAACTAGGGTTAGGGTTTCCAGCTAGGGTTTTCAGTTAGGGTTTCAAACTAGGGTTAGGGTTTCCAGCTAGGGTTTTCAGTTAGGGTTTCAAACTAGGGTTAGGGTTTCCAGCTAGGGTTTTCAGTTAGGGTTTCAAACTAGGGTTAGGGTTTACAGCTAGGGTTTTCAGTTAGGGTTTCAAACTAGGGTTAGGGTTTCCAGCTAGGGTTTTCAGTTAGGGTTTCAAACTAGGGTTAGGGTTTCCAGCTAGGGTTTCAAACTAGGGTTAGGGTTTCCAGCTAGGGTTTTCAGTTAGGGTTTCAAACTAGGGTTAGGGTTTCCAGCTAGGGTTTTCAGTTAGGGTTTCAAACTAGGGTTAGGGTTTCCAGCTAGGGTTTTCAGTTAGGGTTTCAAACTAGGGTTAGGGTTTCCAGCTAGGGTTTCAAACTAGGGTAAGGGTTTCCAGCTAGGGTTTTCAGTTAGGGTTTCAAACTAGGGTTAGGGTTTCCAGCTAGGGTTTTCAGTTAGGGTTTCAAACTAGGGTTAGGGTTTCCAGCTAGGGTTTTCAGTTAGGGTTTCAAACTAGGGTTAGGGTTTCCAGCTAGGGTTTTCAGTGAGGGTTTCAAACTAGGGTTAGGGTTTCCAGCTAGGGTTTTCAGTTAGGGTTTCAAACTAGGGTTAGGGTTTCCAGCTAGGGTTTTCAGTTAGGGTTTCAAACTAGGGTTAGGGTTTCCAGCTAGGGTTTTCAGTTAGGGTTTCAAACTAGGGTTAGGGTTTCCAGCTAGGGTTTTCAGTGAGGGTTTCAAACTAGGGTTAGGGTTTCCAGCTAGGGTTTTCAGTTAGGGTTTCAAACTAGGGTTAGGGTTTCCAGCTAGGGTTTTCAGTTAGGGTTTCAAACTAGGGTTAGGGTTTCCAGCTAGGGTTTTCAGTTAGGGTTTCAAACTAGGGTTAGGGTTTCCAGCTAGGGTTTCAAACTAGGGTTAGGGTTTCCAGCCAGGGTTTTCAGTTAGGGTTTCAAACTAGGGTTAGGGTTTCCAGCTAGGGTTTCAAACTAGGGTTAGGGTTTCCAGCTAGGGTTTTCAGTTAGGGTTTCAAACTAGGGTTAGGGTTTCCAGCTAGGGTTTTCAGTTAGGGTTTCAAACTAGGGTTAGGGTTTCCAGCTAGGGTTTTCAGTTAGGGTTTCAATCTAGGGTTAGGGTTTCCAGCTAGGGTTTCAAACTAGGGTTAGGGTTTCCAGCTAGGGTTTCAAACTAGGGTTAGGGTTTCCAGCTAGGGTTTTCAGTTAGGGTTTCAAACTAGGGTTAGGGTTTCCAGCTAGGGTTTTCAGTGAGGGTTTCAAACTAGGGTTAGGGTTTCCAGCTAGGGTTTTCAGTTAGGGTTTCAAACTAGGGTTAGGGTTTCCAGCTAGGGTTTTCAGTTAGGGTTTCAAACTAGGGTTAGGGTTTCCAGCTAGGGTTTTCAGTTAGGGTTTCAAACTAGGGTTAGGGTTTCCAGCTAGGGTTTCAAACTAGGGTTAGGGTTTTCAGTTAGGGTTTCAAACTAGGGTTAGGGTTTCCAGCTAGGGTTTTCAGTTAGGGTTTCAAACTAGGGTTAGGGTTTCCAGCTAGGGTTTTCAGTTAGGGTTTCAAACTAGGGTTAGGGTTTCCAGCTAGGGTTTTCAGTTAGGGTTTCAAACTAGGGTTAGGGTTTCCAGATAGGGTTTTCAGTTAGGGTTTCAAACTAGGGTTAGGGTTTCCAGCTAGGGTTTTCAGTTAGGGTTTCAAACTAGGGTTAGGGTTTCCAGCTAGGGTTTTCAGTTAGGGTTTCAAACTAGGGTTAGGGTTTCCAGCTAGGGTTTCAAACTAGGGTTAGGGTTTCCAGCTAGGGTTTTCAGTTAGGGTTTCAAACTAGGGTTAGGGTTTCCAGCTAGGGTTTTCAGTTAGGGTTTCAAACTAGGGTTAGGGTTTCCAGCTAGGGTTTTCAGTTAGGGTTTCAAACTAGGGTTAGGGTTTCCAGCTAAGGTTTTCAGCTAGGGTTTTCAGTTAGGGTTTCAAACTAGGGTTAGGGTTTCCAGCTAAGGTTTCCAGCTAGGGTTTTCAGTTAGGGTTTCAAACTAGGGTTAGGGTTTCCAGCTAGGGTTTTCAGTTAGGGTTTCAAACTAGGGTTAGGGTTTCCAGCTAGGGTTTTCAGTTAGGGTTTCAAACTAGGGTTAGGGTTTCCAGCTAGGGTTTTCAGTTAGGGTTTCAAACTAGGGTTAGGGTTTCCAGATAGGGTTTTCAGTTAGGGTTTCAAACTAGGGTTAGGGTTTCCAGCTAGGGTTTTCAGTTAGGGTTTCAAACTAGGGTTAGGGTTTCCAGCTAGGGTTTTCAGTTAGGGTTTCAAACTAGGGTTAGGGTTTCCAGCTAGGGTTTCAAACTAGGGTTAGGGTTTCCAGCTAGGGTTTTCAGTTAGGGTTTCAAACTAGGGTTAGGGTTTCCAGCTAGGGTTTTCAGTTAGGGTTTCAAACTAGGGTTAGGGTTTCCAGCTAGGGTTTTCAGTTAGGGTTTCAAACTAGGGTTAGGGTTTCAAGCTAGGGTTTCAAACTAGGGTTAGGGTTTCCAGCTAGGGTTTCAAACTAGGGTTAGGGTTTCCAGCTAGGGTTTTCAGTTAGGGTTTCAAACTAGGGTTAGGGTTTCCAGCTAGGGTTTTCAGTGAGGGTTTCAAACTAGGGTTAGGGTTTCCAGCTAGGGTTTTCAGTTAGGGTTTCAAACTAGGGTTAGGGTTTCCAGCTAGGGTTTTCAGTTAGGGTTTCAAACTAGGGTTAGGGTTTCCAGCTAGGGTTTTCAGTTAGGGTTTCAAACTAGGGTTAGGGTTTCCAGCTAGGGTTTTCAGTTAGGGTTTCAAACTAGGGTTAGGGTTTCCAGCTAGGGTTTTCAGTTAGGGTTTCAAACTAGGGTTAGGGTTTCCAGCTAGGGTTTCAAACTAGGGTTAGGGTTTCCAGCTAGGGTTTTCAGTTAGGGTTTCAAACTAGGGTTAGGGTTTCCAGCTAGGGTTTTCAGTTAGGGTTTCAAACTAGGGTTAGGGTTTCCAGCTAGGGTTTTCAGTTAGGGTTTCAAACTAGGGTTAGGGGTTCCAGCTAGGGTTTACAGCTAGGGTTTCAAACTAGGGTTAGGGTTACCAGCTAGGGTTTCAAACTAGGGTTAGGGTTTCCAGCTAGGGTTTCAAACTAGGGTTAGGGTTTCCAGCTAGGGTTTTCAGTTAGGGTTTCAAACTAGGGTTAGGGTTTTCAGTTAGGGTTTCAAACTAGGGTTAGGGGTTCCAGCTAGGGTTTCCAGCTAGGGTTTCAATCTAGGGTTAGGGTTTCCAGCTAGGGTTTCAAACTAGGGTTAGGGTTTCCAGCTAGGGTTTCAAACTAGGGTTAGGGTTTCCAGCTAGGGTTTTCAGTTAGGGTTTCAAACTAGGGTTAGGGTTTCCAGCTAGGGTTTCAAACTAGGGTTAGGGTTTCCAGCTAGGGTTTCAAACTAGGGTTAGGGTTTCCAGCTAGGGTTAGGGTTTTCAGTTAGGGTTTCAAACTAGGGTTAGGGTTTCCAGCTAGGGTTTTCAGTTAGGGTTTCAAACTAGGGTTAGGGTTTCCAGCTAGGGTTTCAAACTAGGGTTAGGGTTTTCAGTTAGGGTTTCAAACTAGGGTTAGGGTTTCCAGCTAGGGTTTTCAGTTAGGGTTTCAAACTAGGGTTAGGGTTTCCAGCTAGGGTTTCAAACTAGGGTTAGGGTTTTCAGTTAGGGTTTCAAACTAGGGTTAGGGTTTCCAGCTAGGGTTTTCAGTTAGGGTTTCAAACTAGGGTTAGGGTTTCCAGCTAGGGTTTTCAGTTAGGGTTTCAAACTAGGGTTAGGGTTTCCAGCTAGAGTTTCAAACTAGGGTTAGGGTTTTCAGTAAGGGTTTCAAACTAGGGTTAGGGTTTCCAGCTAGGGTTTTCAGTTAGGGTTTCAAACTAGGGTTAGGGTTTCCAGCTAGGGTTTTCAGTTAGGGTTTCAAACTAGGGTTAGGGTTTCCAGCTAGGGTTTTCAGTTAGGGTTTCAAACTAGGGTTAGGGTTTCCAGCTAGGGTTTCAAACTAGGGTTAGGGTTTTCAGTTAGGGTTTCAAACTAGGGTTAGGGTTTCCAGCTAGGGTTTTCAGTTAGGGTTTCAAACTAGGGTTAGGGTTTCCAGCTAGGGTTTTCAGTTAGGGTTTCAAACTAGGGTTAGGGTTTCCAGCTAGGGTTTTCAGTTAGGGTTTCAAACTAGAGTTAGGGTTTCCAGCTAGGGTTTTCAGTTAGGGTTTCAAACTAGGGTTAGGGTTTCCAGCTAGGGTTTTCAGTTAGGGTTTCAAACTAGGGTTAGGGTTTCCAGCTAGGGTTTTCAGTTAGGGTTTCAAACTAGGGTTAGGGTTTCCAGCTAGGGTTTCAAACTAGGGTTAGGGTTTCCAGCTAGGGTTTCAAACTAGGGTTAGGGTTTCCAGCTAGGGTTTTCAGTTAGGGTTTCAAACTAGGGTTAGGGTTTCCAGCTAGGGTTTCAAACTAGGGTTAGGGTTTCCAGCTAGGGTTTCAAACTAGGGTTAGGGTTTCCAGCTAGGGTTTCAAACTAGGGTTAGGGTTTCCAGCTAGGGTTTCAAACTAGGGTTAGGGGTTCCAGCTAGGGTTTACAGCTAGGGTTTCAAACTAGGGTTAGGGTTACCAGCTAGGGTTTCAAACTAGGGTTAGGGTTTCCAGCTAGGGTTTCAAACTAGGGTTAGGGTTTCCAGCTAGGGTTTTCAGTTAGGGTTTCAAACTAGGGTTAGGGTTTTCAGTTAGGGTTTCAAACTAGGGTTAGGGGTTCCAGCTAGGGTTTCCAGCTAGGGTTTCAATCTTGGGTTAGGGTTTCCAGCTAGGGTTTCAAACTAGGGTTAGGGTTTCCAGCTAGGGTTTCAAACTAGGGTTAGGGTTTCCAGCTAGGGTTTTCAGTTAGGGTTTCAAACTAGGGTTAGGGTTTCCAGCTAGGGTTTCAAACTAGGGTTAGGGTTTCCAGCTAGGGTTTTCAGTTAGGGTTTCAAACTAGGGTTAGGGTTTCCAGCTAGGGTTCTCAGTTAGGGTTTCAAACTAGGGTTAGGGTTTCCAGCTAGGGTTTTCAGTTAGGGTTTCAAACTAGGGTTAGGGTTTCCAGCTAGGGTTTCAAACTAGGGTTAGGGTTTCCAGCTAGGGTTTCAAACTAGGGTAAGGGTTTCCAGCTAGAGTTTTCAGTTAGGGTTTCAAACTAGGGTTAGGGTTTCCAGCTAGGGTTTTCAGTTAGGGTTTCAAACTAGGGTTAGGGTTTCCAGCTAGGGTTTTCAGTTAGGGTTTCAAACTAGGGTTAGGGTTTCCAGCTAGGGTTTTCAGTGAGGGTTTCAAACTAGGGTTAGGGTTTCCAGCTAGGGTTTTCAGTTAGGGTTTCAAACTAGGGTTAGGGTTTCCAGCTAGGGTTTTCAGTTAGGGTTTCAAACTAGGGTTAGGGTTTCCAGCTAGGGTTTTCAGTTAGGGTTTCAAACTAGGGTTAGGGTTTCCAGCTAGGGTTTTCAGTGAGGGTTTCAAACTAGGGTTAGGGTTTCCAGCTAGGGTTTTCAGTTAGGGTTTCAAACTAGGGTTAGGGTTTCCAGCTAGGGTTTTCAGTTAGGGTTTCAAACTAGGGTTAGGGTTTCCAGCTAGGGTTTTCAGTTAGGGTTTCAAACTAGGGTTAGGGTTTCCAGCTAGGGTTTCAAACTAGGGTTAGGGTTTCCAGCCAGGGTTTTCAGTTAGGGTTTCAAACTAGGGTTAGGGTTTCCAGCTAGGGTTTCAAACTAGGGTTAGGGTTTCCAGCTAGGGTTTTCAGTTAGGGTTTCAATCTAGGGTTAGGGTTTCCAGCTAGGGTTTCAAACTAGGGTTAGGGTTTCCAGCTAGGGTTTTCAGTTAGGGTTTCAAACTAGGGTTAGGGTTTCCAGCTAGGGTTTTCAGTTAGGGTTTCAAACTAGGGTTAGGGTTTCCAGCTAGGGTTTTCAGTTAGGGTTTCAAACTAGGGTTAGGGTTTCCAGCTAGGGTTTTCAGTTAGGGTTTCAAACTAGGGTTAGGGTTTCCAGCTAGGGTTTTCAGTTAGGGTTTCAAACTAGGGTTAGGGTTTCCAGCTAGAGTTTTCAGTTAGGGTTTCAATCTAGGGTTAGGGTTTCCAGCTAGGGTTTCAAACTAGGGTTAGGGTTTCCAGCTAGGGTTTTCAGTTAGGGTTTCAAACTAGGGTTAGGGTTTCCAGCTAGGGTTTCAAACTAGGGTTAGGGTTTCCAGCTAGGGTTTTCAGTTAGGGTTTCAAACTAGGGTTAGGGTTTCCAGCTAGGGTTTTCAGTTAGGGTTTCAAACTAGGGTTAGGGTTTCCAGCTAGGGTTTTCAGTTAGGGTTTCAAACTAGGGTTAGGGTTTTCAGTTAGGGTTTCAAACTAGGGTTAGGGTTTCCAGCTAGGGTTTCAAACTAGGGTTAGGGTTTCCATCTAGGGTTAGGGTTTTCAGTTAGGGTTTCAAACTAGGGTTAGGGTTTCCAGCTAGGGTTTTCAGTTAGGGTTTCAAACTAGGGTTAGGGTTTCCAGCTAAGGTTTTCAGCTAGGGTTTTCAGTTAGGGTTTCAAACTAGGGTTAGGGTTTCCAGCTAAGGTTTCCAGCTAGGGTTTTCAGTTAGGGTTTCAAACTAGGGTTAGGGTTTCCAGCTAGGGTTTTCAGTTAGGGTTTCAAACTAGGGTTAGGGTTTCCAGCTAGGGTTTTCAGTTAGGGTTTCAAACTAGGGTTAGGGTTTCCAGCTAGGGTTTTCAGTTAGGGTTTCAAACTAGGGTTAGGGTTTCCAGATAGGGTTTTCAGTTAGGGTTTCAAACTAGGGTTAGGGTTTCCAGCTAGGGTTTTCAGTTAGGGTTTCAAACTAGGGTTAGGGTTTCCAGCTAGGGTTTTCAGTTAGGGTTTCAAACTAGGGTTAGGGTTTCCAGCTAGGGTTTCAAACTAGGGTTAGGGTTTCCAGCTAGGGTTTTAAGTTAGGGTTTCAAACTAGGGTTAGGGTTTCCAGCTAGGGTTTTCAGTTAGGGTTTCAAACTAGGGTTAGGGTTTCCAGCTAGGGTTTTCAGTGAGGGTTTCAAACTAGGGTTAGGGTTTCCAGCTAGGGTTTTCAGTTAGGGTTTCAAACTAGGGTTAGGGTTTCCAGCTAGGGTTTTCAGTTAGGGTTTCAAACTAGGGTTAGGGTTTCCAGCTAGGGTTTTCAGTTAGGGTTTCAAACTAGGGTTAGGGTTTCCAGCTAGGGTTTCAAACTAGGGTTAGGGTTTCCAGCTAGGGTTTTCAGTTAGGGTTTCAAACTAGGGTTAGGGTTTCCAGCTAGGGTTTTCAGTTAGGGTTTCAAACTAGGGTTAGGGTTTCCAGCTAGGGTTTTCAGTTAGGGTTTCAAACTAGGGTTAGGGTTTCCAGCTAGGGTTTTCAGTTAGGGTTTCAAACTAGGGTTAGGGTTTCCAGCTAGGGTTTTCAGTTAGGGTTTCAAACTAGGGTTAGGGTTTCCAGCTAGGGTTTTCAGTTAGGGTTTCAAACTAGGGTTAGGGTTTCCAGCTAGGGTTTCAAACTAGGGTTAGGGTTTCCAGCCAGGGTTTTCAGTTAGGGTTTCAAACTAGGGTTAGGGTTTCCAGCTAGGGTTTCAAACTAGGGTTAGGGTTTCCAGCTAGGGTTTTCAGTTAGGGTTTCAAACTAGGGTTAGGGTTTCCAGCTAGGGTTTTCAGTTAGGGTTTCAAACTAGGGTAAGGGTTTCCAGCTAGGGTTTTCAGTTAGGGTTTCAATCTAGGGTTAGGGTTTCCAGCTAGGGTTTCAAACTAGGGTTAGGGTTTCCAGCTAGGGTTTCAAACTAGGGTTCGGGTTTCCAGCTAGGGTTTTCAGTTAGGGTTTCAAACTAGGGTTAGGGTTTCCAGCTAGGGTTTTCAGTGAGGGTTTCAAACTAGGGTTAGGGTTTCCAGCTAGGGTTTTCAGTTAGGGTTTCAAACTAGGGTTAGGGTATCCAGCTAGGGTTTTCAGTTAGGGTTTCAAACTAGGGTTAGGGTTTCCAGCTAGGGTTTTCAGTTAGGGTTTCAAACTAGGGTTAGGGTTTCCAGCTAGGGTTTTCAGTTAGGGTTTCAAACTAGGGTTAGGGTTTCCAGCTAGGGTTTTCAGTTAGGGTTTCAAACTAGGGTTAGGGTTTCCAGCTAGGGTTTTCAGTTAGGGTTTCAAACTAGGGTTAGGGTTTCCAGCTAGGGTTTTCAGTTAGGGTTTCAAACTAGGGTTAGGGTTTCCAGCTAGGGTTTCAAACTAGGGTTAGGGTTTCCAGCTAGCGTTTTCAGTTAGGGTTTCAAACTAGGGTTAGGGTTTCCAGCTAGGGTTTTCAGTTAGGGTTTCAAACTAGGGTTAGGGTTTCCAGCTAGGGTTTTCAGTTAGGGTTTCAAACTAGGGTTAGGGTTTTCAGTTAGGGTTTCAAACTAGGGTTAGGGTTTCCAGCTAGGGTTTCAAACTAGGGTTAGGGTTTCCATCTAGTGTTAGGGTTTTCAGTTAGGGTTTCAAACTAGGGTTAGGGTTTCCAGCTAGGGTTTTCAGTTAGGGTTTCAAACTAGGGTTAGGGTTTCCAGCTAAGGTTTTCAGCTAGGGTTTTCAGTTAGGGTTTCAAACTAGGGTTAGGGTTTCCAGCTAAGGTTTCCAGCTAGGGTTTTCAGTTAGGGTTTCAAACTAGGGTTAGGGTTTCCAGCTAGGGTTTTCAGTTAGGGTTTCAAACTAGGGTTAGGGTTTCCAGCTAGGGTTTCAAACTAGGGTTAGGGTTTCCAGCTAGGGTTTTAAGTTAGGGTTTCAAACTAGGGTTAGGGTTTCCAGCTAGGGTTTTCAGTTAGGGTTTCAAACTAGGGTTAGGGTTTCCAGCTAGGGTTTTCAGTGAGGGTTTCAAACTAGGGTTAGGGTTTCCAGCTAGGGTTTTCAGTTAGGGTTTCAAACTAGGGTTAGGGTTTCCAGCTAGGGTTTTCAGTTAGGGTTTCAAACTAGGGTTAGGGTTTCCAGCTAGGGTTTTCAGTTAGGGTTTCAAACTAGGGTTAGGGTTTTCAGTTAGGGTTTCAAACTAGGGTTAGGGTTTCCAGCTAGGGTTTCAAACTAGGGTTAGGGTTTCCATCTAGTGTTAGGGTTTTCAGTTAGGGTTTCAAACTAGGGTTAGGGTTTCCAGCTAGGGTTTTCAGTTAGGGTTTCAAACTAGGGTTAGGGTTTCCAGCTAAGGTTTTCAGCTAGGGTTTTCAGTTAGGGTTTCAAACTAGGGTTAGGGTTTCCAGCTAAGGTTTCCAGCTAGGGTTTTCAGTTAGGGTTTCAAACTAGGGTTAGGGTTTCCAGCTAGGGTTTTCAGTTAGGGTTTCAAACTAGGGTTAGGGTTTCCAGCTAGGGTTTCAAACTAGGGTTAGGGTTTCCAGCTAGGGTTTTAAGTTAGGGTTTCAAACTAGGGTTAGGGTTTCCAGCTAGGGTTTTCAGTTAGGGTTTCAAACTAGGGTTAGGGTTTCCAGCTAGGGTTTTCAGTGAGGGTTTCAAACTAGGGTTAGGGTTTCCAGCTAGGGTTTTCAGTTAGGGTTTCAAACTAGGGTTAGGGTTTCCAGCTAGGGTTTTCAGTTAGGGTTTCAAACTAGGGTTAGGGTTTCCAGCTAGGGTTTTCAGTGAGGGTTTCAAACTAGGGTTAGGGTTTCCAGCTAGGGTTTTCAGTTAGGGTTTCAAACTAGGGTTAGGGTTTCCAGCTAGGGTTTTCAGTTAGGGTTTCAAACTAGGGTTAGGGTTTCCAGCTAGGGTTTTCAGTTAGGGTTTCAAACTAGGGTTAGGGTTTCCAGCTAGGGTTTCAAACTAGGGTTAGGGTTTCCAGCCAGGGTTTTCAGTTAGGGTTTCAAACTAGGGTTAGGGTTTCCAGCTAGGCTTTCAAACTAGGGTTAGGGTTTCCAGCTAGGGTTTTCAGTTAGGGTTTCAAACTAGGGTTAGGGTTTCCAGCTAGGGTTTTCAGTTAGGGTTTCAAACTAGGGTTAGGGTTTCCAGCTAGGGTTTTCAGTTAGGGTTTCAATCTAGGGTTAGGGTTTCCAGCTAGGGTTTCAAACTAGGGTTAGGGTTTCCAGCTAGGGTTTCAAACTAGGGTTCGGGTTTCCAGCTAGGGTTTTCAGTTAGGGTTTCAAACTAGGGTTAGGGTTTCCAGCTAGGGTTTTCAGTGAGGGTTTCAAACTAGGGTTAGGGTTTCCAGCTAGGGTTTTCAGTTAGGGTTTCAAACTAGGGTTAGGGTTTCCAGCTAGGGTTTTCAGTTAGGGTTTCAAACTAGGGTTAGGGTTTCCAGCTAGGGTTTTCAGTTAGGGTTTCAAACTAGGGTTAGGGTTTCCAGCTAGGGTTTTCAGTTAGGGTTTCAAACTAGGGTTAGGGTTTCCAGCTAGGGTTTTCAGTTAGGGTTTCAAACTAGGGTTAGGGTTTCCAGCTAGGGTTTTCAGTTAGGGTTTCAAACTAGGGTTAGGGTTTCCAGCTAGGGTTTTCAGTTAGGGTTTCAAACTAGGGTTAGGGTTTCCAGCTAGGGTTTCAAACTAGGGTTAGGGTTTCCAGCTAGGGTTTTCAGTTAGGGTTTCAAACTAGGGTTAGGGTTTCCAGCTAGGGTTTTCAGTTAGGGTTTCAAACTAGGGTTAGGGTTTCCAGCTAGGGTTTTCAGTTAGGGTTTCAAACTAGGGTTAGGGTTTTCAGTTAGGGTTTCAAACTAGGGTTAGGGTTTCCAGCTAGGGTTTCAAACTAGGGTTAGGGTTTCCATCTAGGGTTAGGGTTTTCAGTTAGGGTTTCAAACTAGGGTTAGGGTTTCCAGCTAGGGTTTTCAGTTAGGGTTTCAAACTAGGGTTAGGGTTTCCAGCTAAGGTTTTCAGCTAGGGTTTTCAGTTAGGGTTTCAAACTAGGGTTAGGGTTTCCAGCTAAGGTTTCCAGCTAGGGTTTTCAGTTAGGGTTTCAAACTAGGGTTAGTTTTTCCAGCTAGGGTTTTCAGTTAGGGTTTCAAACTAGGGTTAGGGTTTCCAGCTAGGGTTTTCAGTTAGGGTTTCAAACTAGGGTTAGGGTTTCCAGCTAGGGTTTTCAGTTAGGGTTTCAAACTAGGGTTAGGGTTTCCAGATAGGGTTTTCAGTTAGGGTTTCAAACTAGGGTTAGGGTTTCCAGCTAGGGTTTTCAGTTAGGGTTTCAAACTAGGGTTAGGGTTTCCAGCTAGGGTTTTCAGTTAGGGTTTCAAACTAGGGTTAGGGTTTCCAGCTAGGGTTTCAAACTAGGGTTAGGGTTTCCAGCTAGGGTTTTAAGTTAGGGTTTCAAACTAGGGTTAGGGTTTCCAGCTAGGGTTTTCAGTTAGGGTTTCAAACTAGGGTTAGGGTTTCCAGCTAGGGTTTTCAGTGAGGGTTTCAAACTAGGGTTAGGGTTTCCAGCTAGGGTTTTCAGTTAGGGTTTCAAACTAGGGTTAGGGTTTCCAGCTAGGGTTTTCAGTTAGGGTTTCAAACTAGGGTTAGGGTTTCCAGCTAGGGTTTTCAGTTAGGGTTTCAAACTAGGGTTAGGGTTTCCAGCTAGGGTTTTCAGTGAGGGTTTCAAACTAGGGTTAGGGTTTCCAGCTAGGGTTTTCAGTTAGGGTTTCAAACTAGGGTTAGGGTTTCCAGCTAGGGTTTTCAGTTAGGGTTTCAAACTAGGGTTAGGGTTTCCAGCTAGGGTTTTCAGTTAGGGTTTCAAACTAGGGTTAGGGTTTCCAGCTAGGGTTTCAAACTAGGGTTAGGGTTTCCAGCCAGGGTTTTCAGTTAGGGTTTCAAACTAGGGTTAGGGTTTCCAGCTAGGGTTTCAAACTAGGGTTAGGGTTTCCAGCTAGGGTTTTCAGTTAGGGTTTCAAACTAGGGTTAGGGTTTCCAGCTAGGGTTTTCAGTTAGGGTTTCAAACTAGGGTTAGGGTTTCCAGCTAGGGTTTTCAGTTAGGGTTTCAATCTAGGGTTAGGGTTTCCAGTTAGGGTTTCAAACTAGGGTTAGGGTTTCCAGCTAGGGTTTTCAGTTAGGGTTTCAAACTAGGGTTAGGGTTTCCAGCTAGGGTTTTCAGTTAGGGTTTCAAACTAGGGTTAGGGTTTTCAGTTAGGGTTTCAAACTAGGGTTAGGGTTTCCAGCTAGGGTTTCAAACTAGGGTTAGGGTTTCCATCTAGGGTTAGGGTTTTCAGTTAGGGTTTCAAACTAGGGTTAGGGTTTCCAGCTAGGGTTTTCAGTTAGGGTTTCAAACTAGGGTTAGGGTTTCCAGCTAGGGTTTTCAGTTAGGGTTTCAATCTAGGGTTAGGGTTTCCAGTTAGGGTTTCAAACTAGGGTTAGGGTTTCCAGCTAGGGTTTTCAGTTAGGGTTTCAAACTAGGGTTAGGGTTTCCAGCTAGGGTTTTCAGTTAGGGTTTCAAACTAGGGTTAGGGTTTTCAGTTAGGGTTTCAAACTAGGGTTAGGGTTTCCAGCTAGGGTTTCAAACTAGGGTTAGGGTTTCCAGCTAGGGTTAGGGTTTTCAGTTAGGGTTTCAAACTAGGGTTAGGGTTTCCAGCTAGGGTTTTCAGTTAGGGTTTCAAACTAGGGTTAGGGTTTCCAGCTAAGGTTTTCAGCTAGGGTTTTCAGTTAGGGTTTCAAACTAGGGTTAGGGTTTCCAGCTAAGGTTTCCAGCTAGGGTTTTCAGTTAGGGTTTCAAACTAGGGTTAGGGTTTCCAGCTAGGGTTTTCAGTTAGGGTTTCAAACTAGGGTTAGGGTTTCCAGCTAGGGTTTTCAGTTAGGGTTTCAAACTAGGGTTAGGGTTTCCAGCTAGGGTTTTCAGTTAGGGTTTCAAACTAGGGTTAGGGTTTCCAGATAGGGTTTTCAGTTAGGGTTTCAAACTAGGGTTAGGGTTTCCAGCTAGGGTTTTCAGTTAGGGTTTCAAACTAGGGTTAGGGTTTCCAGCTAGGGTTTTCAGTTAGGGTTTCAAACTAGGGTTAGGGTTTCCAGCTAGGGTTTCAAACTAGGGTTAGGGTTTCCAGCTAGGGTTTTAAGTTAGGGTTTCAAACTAGGGTTAGGGTTTCCAGCTAGGGTTTTCAGTTAGGGTTTCAAACTAGGGTTAGGGTTTCCAGCTAGGGTTTTCAGTGAGGGTTTCAAACTAGGGTTAGGGTTTCCAGCTAGGGTTTTCAGTTAGGGTTTCAAACTAGGGTTAGGGTTTCCAGCTAGGGTTTTCAGTTAGGGTTTCAAACTAGGGTTAGGGTTTCCAGCTAGGGTTTTCAGTTAGGGTTTCAAACTAGGGTTAGGGTTTCCAGCTAGGGTTTTCAGTGAGGGTTTCAAACTAGGGTTAGGGTTTCCAGCTAGGGTTTTCAGTTAGGGTTTCAAACTAGGGTTAGGGTTTCCAGCTAGGGTTTTCAGTTAGGGTTTCAAACTAGGGTTAGGGTTTCCAGCTAGGGTTTTCAGTTAGGGTTTCAAACTAGGGTTAGGGTTTCCAGCTAGGGTTTCAAACTAGGGTTAGGGTTTCCAGCCAGGGTTTTCAGTTAGGGTTTCAAACTAGGGTTAGGGTTTCCAGCTAGGGTTTCAAACTAGGGTTAGGGTTTCCAGCTAGGGTTTTCAGTTAGGGTTTCAAACTAGGGTTAGGGTTTCCAGCTAGGGTTTTCAGTTAGGGTTTCAAACTAGGGTTAGGGTTTCCAGCTAGGGTTTTCAGTTAGGGTTTCAAACTAGGGTTAGGGTTTCCAGCTAGGGTTTTCAGTTAGGGTTTCAAACTAGGGTTAGGGTTTTCAGTTAGGGTTTCAAACTAGGGTTAGGGTTTCCAGCTAGGGTTTCAAACTAGGGTTAGGGTTTCCATCTAGGGTTAGGGTTTTCAGTTAGGGTTTCAAACTAGGGTTAGGGTTTCCAGCTAGGGTTTTCAGTTAGGGTTTCAAACTAGGGTTAGGGTTTCCAGCTAGGGTTTTCAGTTAGGGTTTCAAACTAGGGTTAGGGTTTTCAGTTAGGGTTTCAAACTAGGGTTAGGGTTTCCAGCTAGGGTTTCAAACTAGGGTTAGGGTTTCCATCTAGGGTTAGGGTTTTCAGTTAGGGTTTCAAACTAGGGTTAGGGTTTCCAGCTAGGGTTTTCAGTTAGGGTTTCAAACTAGGGTTAGGGTTTCCAGCTAAGGTTTTCAGCTAGGGTTTTCAGTTAGGGTTTCAAACTAGGGTTAGGGTTTCCAGCTAAGGTTTCCAGCTAGGGTTTTCAGTTAGGGTTTCAAACTAGGGTTAGGGTTTCCAGCTAGGGTTTTCAGTTAGGGTTTCAAACTAGGGTTAGGGTTTCCAGCTAGGGTTTTCAGTTAGGGTTTCAAACTAGGGTTAGGGTTTCCAGCTAGGGTTTTCAGTTAGGGTTTCAAACTAGGGTTAGGGTTTCCAGATAGGGTTTTCAGTTAGGGTTTCAAACTAGGGTTAGGGTTTCCAGCTAGGGTTTTCAGTTAGGGTTTCAAACTAGGGTTAGGGTTTCCAGCTAGGGTTTTCAGTTAGGGTTTCAAACTAGGGTTAGGGTTTCCAGCTAGGGTTTCAAACTAGGGTTAGGGTTTCCAGCTAGGGTTTTAAGTTAGGGTTTCAAACTAGGGTTAGGGTTTCCAGCTAGGGTTTTCAGTTAGGGTTTCAAACTAGGGTTAGGGTTTCCAGCTAGGGTTTTCAGTGAGGGTTTCAAACTAGGGTTAGGGTTTCCAGCTAGGGTTTTCAGTTAGGGTTTCAAACTAGGGTTAGGGTTTCCAGCTAGGGTTTTCAGTTAGGGTTTCAAACTAGGGTTAGGGTTTCCAGCTAGGGTTTTCAGTTAGGGTTTCAAACTAGGGTTAGGGTTTCCAGCTAGGGTTTTCAGTGAGGGTTTCAAACTAGGGTTAGGGTTTCCAGCTAGGGTTTTCAGTTAGGGTTTCAAACTAGGGTTAGGGTTTCCAGCTAGGGTTTTCAGTTAGGGTTTCAAACTAGGGTTAGGGTTTCCAGCTAGGGTTTTCAGTTAGGGTTTCAAACTAGGGTTAGGGTTTCCAGCTAGGGTTTCAAACTAGGGTTAGGGTTTCCAGCCAGGGTTTTCAGTTAGGGTTTCAAACTAGGGTTAGGGTTTCCAGCTAGGGTTTTCAGTTAGGGTTTCAAACTAGGGTTAGGGTTTCCAGCTAGGGTTTTCAGTTAGGGTTTCAAACTAGGGTTAGGGTTTCCAGCTAGGGTTTTCAGTTAGGGTTTCAATCTAGGGTTAGGGTTTCGAGATAGGGTTTTCAGTTAGGGTTTCAAACTAGGGTTAGGGTTTCCAGCTAGGGTTTTCAGTTAGGGTTTCAAACTAGGGTTAGGGTTTCCAGCTAGGGTTTTCAGTTAGGGTTTCAAACTAGGGTTAGGGTTTCCAGCTAGGGTTTTCAGTTAGGGTTTCAAACTAGGGTTAGGGTTTCCAGCTAGGGTTTTCAGTGAGGGTTTCAAACTAGGGTTAGGGTTTCCAGCTAGGGTTTTCAGTTAGGGTTTCAAACTAGGGTTAGGGTTTCCAGCTAGGGTTTTCAGTTAGGGTTTCAAACTAGGGTTAGGGTTTCCAGCTAGGGTTTTCAGTTAGGGTTTCAAACTAGGGTTAGGGTTTCCAGCTAGGGTTTTCAGTGAGGGTTTCAAACTAGGGTTAGGGTTTCCAGCTAGGGTTTTCAGTTAGGGTTTCAAACTAGGGTTAGGGTTTCCAGCTAGGGTTTTCAGTTAGGGTTTCAAACTAGGGTTAGGGTTTCCAGCTAGGGTTTCAAACTAGGGTTAGGGTTTCCAGCTAGGGTTTTCAGTTAGGGTTTCAAACTAGGGTTAGGGTTTCCAGCTAGGGTTTTCAGTTAGGGTTTCAAACTAGGGTTAGGGTTTCCAGCTAGGGTTTTCAGTGAGGGTTTCAAACTAGGGTTAGGGTTTCCAGCTAGGGTTTTCAGTTAGGGTTTCAAACTAGGGTTAGGGTTTCCAGCTAGGGTTTTCAGTTAGGGTTTCAAACTAGGGTTAGGGTTTCCAGCTAGGGTTTTCAGTTAGGGTTTCAAACTAGGGTTAGGGTTTCCAGCTAGGGTTTTCAGTGAGGGTTTCAAACTAGGGTTAGGGTTTCCAGCTAGGGTTTTCAGTTAGGGTTTCAAACTAGGGTTAGGGTTTCCAGCTAGGGTTTTCAGTTAGGGTTTCAAACTAGGGTTAGGGTTTCCAGCTAGGGTTTTCAGTTAGGGTTTCAAACTAGGGTTAGGGTTTCCAGCTAGGGTTTTCAGTGAGGGTTTCAAACTAGGGTTAGGGTTTCCAGCTAGGGTTTTCAGTTAGGGTTTCAAACTAGGGTTAGGGTTTCCAGCTAGGGTTTTCAGTTAGGGTTTCAAACTAGGGTTAGGGTTTCCAGCTAGGGTTTCAAACTAGGGTTAGGGTTTCCAGCTAGGGTTTTCAGTTAGGGTTTCAAACTAGGGTTAGGGTTTCCAGCTAGGGTTTTCAGTTAGGGTTTCAAACTAGGGTTAGGGTTTCCAGCTAGGGTTTTCAGTGAGGGTTTCAAACTAGGGTTAGGGTTTCCAGCTAGGGTTTTCAGTTAGGGTTTCAAACTAGGGTTAGGGTTTCCAGCTAGGGTTTTCAGTTAGGGTTTCAAACTAGGGTTAGGGTTTCCAGCTAGGGTTTTCAGTTAGGGTTTCAAACTAGGGTTAGGGTTTCCAGCTAGGGTTTTCAGTTAGGGTTTCAAACTAGGGTTAGGGTTTCCAGCTAGGGTTTCAAACTAGGGTTAGGGTTTCCAGCTAGGGTTTTCAGTTAGGGTTTCAAACTAGGGTTAGGGTTTCCAGCTAGGGTTTTCAGTTAGGGTTTCAAACTAGGGTTAGGGTTTCCAGCTAGGGTTTTCAGTTAGGGTTTCAAACTAGGGTTAGGGTTTTCAGTTAGGGTTTCAAACTAGGGTTAGGGTTTCCAGCTAGGGTTTCAAACTAGGGTTAGGGTTTCCATCTAGGGTTAGGGTTTTCAGTTAGGGTTTCAAACTAGGGTTAGGGTTTCCAGCTAGGGTTTTCAGTTAGGGTTTCAAACTAGGGTTAGGGTTTCCAGCTAAGGTTTTCAGCTAGGGTTTTCAGTTAGGGTTTCAAACTAGGGTTAGGGTTTCCAGCTAAGGTTTCCAGCTAGGGTTTTCAGTTAGGGTTTCAAACTAGGGTTAGGGTTTCCAGCTAGGGTTTTCAGTTAGGGTTTCAAACTAGGGTTAGGGTTTCCAGCTAGGGTTTTCAGTTAGGGTTTCAAACTAGGGTTAGGGTTTCCAGCTAGGGTTTTCAGTTAGGGTTTCAAACTAGGGTTAGGGTTTCCAGATAGGGTTTTCAGTTAGGGTTTCAAACTAGGGTTAGGGTTTCCAGCTAGGGTTTTCAGTTAGGGTTTCAAACTAGGGTTAGGGTTTCCAGCTAGGGTTTTCAGTTAGGGTTTCAAACTAGGGTTAGGGTTTCCAGCTAGGGTTTCAAACTAGGGTTAGGGTTTCCAGCTAGGGTTTTAAGTTAGGGTTTCAAACTAGGGTTAGGGTTTCCAGCTAGGGTTTTCAGTTAGGGTTTCAAACTAGGGTTAGGGTTTCCAGCTAGGGTTTTCAGTGAGGGTTTCAAACTAGGGTTAGGGTTTCCAGCTAGGGTTTTCAGTTAGGGTTTCAAACTAGGGTTAGGGTTTCCAGCTAGGGTTTTCAGTTAGGGTTTCAAACTAGGGTTAGGGTTTCCAGCTAGGGTTTTCAGTGAGGGTTTCAAACTAGGGTTAGGGTTTCCAGCTAGGGTTTTCAGTTAGGGTTTCAAACTAGGGTTAGGGTTTCCAGCTAGGGTTTTCAGTTAGGGTTTCAAACTAGGGTTAGGGTTTCCAGCTAGGGTTTTCAGTTAGGGTTTCAAACTAGGGTTAGGATTTCCAGCTAGGGTTTCAAACTAGGGTTAGGGTTTCCAGCCAGGGTTTTCAGTTAGGGTTTCAAACTAGGGTTAGGGTTTCCAGCTAGGCTTTCAAACTAGGGTTAGGGTTTCCAGCTAGGGTTTTCAGTTAGGGTTTCAAACTAGGGTTAGGGTTTCCAGCTAGGGTTTTCAGTTAGGGTTTCAAACTAGGGTTAGGGTTTCCAGCTAGGGTTTTCAGTTAGGGTTTCAATCTAGGGTTAGGGTTTCCAGCTAGGGTTTCAAACTAGGGTTAGGGTTTCCAGCTAGGGTTTCAAACTAGGGTTCGGGTTTCCAGCTAGGGTTTTCAGTTAGGGTTTCAAACTAGGGTTAGGGTTTCCAGCTAGGGTTTTCAGTGAGGGTTTCAAACTAGGGTTAGGGTTTCCAGCTAGGGTTTTCAGTTAGGGTTTCAAACTAGGGTTAGGGTTTCCAGCTAGGGTTTTCAGTTAGGGTTTCAAACTAGGGTTAGGGTTTCCAGCTAGGGTTTTCAGTTAGGGTTTCAAACTAGGGTTAGGGTTTCCAGCTAGGGTTTTCAGTTAGGGTTTCAAACTAGGGTTAGGGTTTCCAGCTAGGGTTTTCAGTTAGGGTTTCAAACTAGGGTTAGGGTTTCCAGCTAGGGTTTTCAGTTAGGGTTTCAAACTAGGGTTAGGGTTTCCAGCTAGGGTTTTCAGTTAGGGTTTCAAACTAGGGTTAGGGTTTCCAGCTAGGGTTTCAAACTAGGGTTAGGGTTTCCAGCTAGGGTTTTCAGTTAGGGTTTCAAACTAGGGTTAGGGTTTCCAGCTAGGGTTTTCAGTTAGGGTTTCAAACTAGGGTTAGGGTTTCCAGCTAGGGTTTTCAGTTAGGGTTTCAAACTAGGGTTAAGGTTTTCAGTTAGGGTTTCAAACTAGGGTTAGGGTTTCCAGCTAGGGTTTCAAACTAGGGTTAGGGTTTCCATCTAGGGTTAGGGTTTTCAGTTAGGGTTTCAAACTAGGGTTAGGGTTTCCAGCTAGGGTTTTCAGTTAGGGTTTCAAACTAGGGTTAGGGTTTCCAGCTAAGGTTTTCAGCTAGGGTTTTCAGTTAGGGTTTCAAACTAGGGTTAGGGTTTCCAGCTAAGGTTTCCAGCTAGGGTTTTCAGTTAGGGTTTCAAACTAGGGTTAGGGTTTCCAGCTAGGGTTTTCAGTTAGGGTTTCAAACTAGGGTTAGGGTTTCCAGCTAGGGTTTTCAGTTAGGGTTTCAAACTAGGGTTAGGGTTTCCAGCTAGGGTTTTCAGTTAGGGTTTCAAACTAGGGTTAGGGTTTCCAGATAGGGTTTTCAGTTAGGGTTTCAAA
Organism: Filicampus tigris; assembly: GCF_054856515.1. Taxonomy (NCBI): domain Eukaryota; kingdom Metazoa; phylum Chordata; class Actinopteri; order Syngnathiformes; family Syngnathidae; genus Filicampus; species Filicampus tigris. Next base: position 18,206,937 of record NC_141226.1, on the reverse strand, counting down.
CTAGGGTTAGGGTTTCCAGCTAGGGTTTTCAGTTAGGGTTTCAAACTAGGGTTAGGGTTTCCAGCTAGGGTTTTCAGTTAGGGTTTCAAACTAGGGTTAGGGTTTCCAGCTAGGGTTTCAAACTAGGGTTAGGGTTTCCAGCTAGGGTTTTAAGTTAGGGTTTCAAACTAGGGTTAGGGTTTCCAGCTAGGGTTTTCAGTTAGGGTTTCAAACTAGGGTTAGGGTTTCCAGCTAGGGTTTTCAGTTAGGGTTTCAAACTAGGGTTAGGGTTTCCAGCTAGGGTTTCAAACTAGGGTTAGGGTTTCCAGCTAGGGTTTCAAACTAGGGTAAGGGTTTCCAGCTAGGGTTTTCAGTTAGGGTTTCAAACTAGGGTTAGGGTTTCCAGCTAGGGTTTTCAGTTAGGGTTTCAAACTAGGGTTAGGGTTTCCAGCTAGGGTTTTCAGTTAGGGTTTCAAACTAGGGTTAGGGTTTCCAGCTAGGGTTTTCAGTGAGGGTTTCAAACTAGGGTTAGGGTTTCCAGCTAGGGTTTTCAGTTAGGGTTTCAAACTAGGGTTAGGGTTTCCAGCTAGGGTTTTCAGTTAGGGTTTCAAACTAGGGTTAGGGTTTCCAGCTAGGGTTTTCAGTTAGGGTTTCAAACTAGGGTTAGGGTTTCCAGCTAGGGTTTTCAGTTAGGGTTTCAAACTAGGGTTAGGGTTTCCAGCTAGGGTTTCAAACTAGGGTTAGGGTTTCCAGCTAGGGTTTTCAGTTAGGGTTTCAAACTAGGGTTAGGGTTTCCAGCTAGGGTTTTCAGTGAGGGTTTCAAACTAGGGTTAGGGTTTCCAGCTAGGGTTTTCAGTTAGGGTTTCAAACTAGGGTTAGGGTTTCCATCTAGGGTTAGGGTTTTCAGTTAGGGTTTTCAGTTAGGGTTTCAAACTAGGGTTAGGGTTTCCAGCTAGGGTTTTCAGTTAGGGTTTCAAACTAGGGTTAGGGTTTCCAGCTAGGGTTTTCAGTGAGGGTTTCAAACTAGGGTTAGGGTTTTCAGTTAGGGTTTCAAACTAGGGTTAGGGTTTCCAGCTAGGGTTTCAAACTAGGGTTAGGGTTTCAAACTAGGGTTAGGGTTTCCAGCTAGGGTTTTCAGTTAGGGTTTCAAACTAGGGTTAGGGTTTCCAGCTAGGGTTTTCAGTTAGGGTTTCAAACTAGGGTTAGGGTTTTCAGTTAGGGTTTCAAACTAGGGTTAGGGTTTCCAGCTAGGGTTTCAAACTAGGGTTAGGGTTTCCATCTAGGGTTAGGGTTTTCAGTTAGGGTTTCAAACTAGGGTTAGGGTTTCCAGCTAGGGTTTTCAGTTAGGGTTTCAAACTAGGGTTAGGGTTTCCAGCTAAGGTTTTCAGCTAGGGTTTTCAGTTAGGGTTTCAAACTAGGGTTAGGGTTTCCAGCTAAGGTTTCCAGCTAGGGTTTTCAGTTAGGGTTTCAAACTAGGGTTAGGGTTTCCAGCTAGGGTTTTCAGTTAGGGTTTCAAACTAGGGTTAGGGTTTCCAGCTAGGGTTTTCAGTTAGGGTTTCAAACTAGGGTTAGGGTTTCCAGCTAGGGTTTTCAGTTAGGGTTTCAAACTAGGGTTAGGGTTTCCAGATAGGGTTTTCAGTTAGGGTTTCAAACTAGGGTTAGGGTTTCCAGCTAGGGTTTTCAGTTAGGGTTTCAAACTAGGGTTAGGGTTTCCAGCTAGGGTTTTCAGTTAGGGTTTCAAACTAGGGTTAGGGTTTCCAGCTAGGGTTTCAAACTAGGGTTAGGGTTTCCAGCTAGGGTTTTAAGTTAGGGTTTCAAACTAGGGTTAGGGTTTCCAGCTAGGGTTTTCAGTTAGGGTTTCAAACTAGGGTTAGGGTTTCCAGCTAGGGTTTTCAGTTAGGGTTTCAAACTAGGGTTAGGGTTTCCAGCTAGGGTTTCAAACTAGGGTTAGGGTTTCCAGCTAGGGTTTCAAACTAGGGTAAGGGTTTCCAGCTAGGGTTTTCAGTTAGGGTTTCAAACTAGGGTTAGGGTTTCCAGCTAGGGTTTTCAGTTAGGGTTTCAAACTAGGGTTAGGGTTTCCAGCTAGGGTTTTCAGTTAGGGTTTCAAACTAGGGTTAGGGTTTCCAGCTAGGGTTTTCAGTGAGGGTTTCAAACTAGGGTTAGGGTTTCCAGCTAGGGTTTTCAGTTAGGGTTTCAAACTAGGGTTAGGGTTTCCAGCTAGGGTTTTCAGTTAGGGTTTCAAACTAGGGTTAGGGTTTCCAGCTAGGGTTTTCAGTTAGGGTTTCAAACTAGGGTTAGGGTTTCCAGCTAGGGTTTTCAGTTAGGGTTTCAAACTAGGGTTAGGGTTTCCAGCTAGGGTTTCAAACTAGGGTTAGGGTTTCCAGCTAGGGTTTTCAGTTAGGGTTTCAAACTAGGGTTAGGGTTTCCAGCTAGGGTTTTCAGTGAGGGTTTCAAACTAGGGTTAGGGTTTCCAGCTAGGGTTTTCAGTTAGGGTTTCAAACTAGGGTTAGGGTTTCCAGCTAGGGTTTTCAGTTAGGGTTTCAAACTAGGGTTAGGGTTTCCAGCTAGGGTTTTCAGTTAGGGTTTCAAACTAGGGTTAGGGTTTCCAGCTAGGGTTCTCAGTTAGGGTTTCAAACTAGGGTTAGGGTTTCCAGCTAGGGTTTTCAGTTAGGGTTTCAAACTAGGGTTAGGGTTTCCAGCTAGGGTTTCAAACTAGGGTTAGGGTTTTCAGTTAGGGTTTCAAACTAGGGTTAGGGTTTCCAGCTAGGGTTTCAAACTAGGGTTAGGGTTTCCAGCTAGGGTTTTCAGTTAGGGTTTCAAACTAGGGTTAGGGTTTCCAGCTAGGGTTTTCAGTTAGGGTTTCAAACTAGGGTTAGGGTTTCCAGCTAGGGTTTCAAACTAGGGTTAGGGTTTCCAGCTAGGGTTTTCAGTTAGGGTTTCAAACTAGGGTTAGGGTTTTCAGTTAGGGTTTCAAACTAGGGTTAGGGGTTCCAGCTAGGGTTTCCAGCTAGGGTTTCAATCTAGGGTTAGGGTTTCCAGCTAGGGTTTCAAACTAGGGTTAGGGTTTCCAGCTAGGGTTTCAAACTACGGTTAGGGTTTCCAGCTAGGGTTTTCAGTTAGGGTTTCAAACTAGGGTTAGGGTTTCCAGCTAGGGTTTTCAGTTAGGGTTTCAAACTAGGGTTAGGGTTTCCAGCTAGGGTTTCAAACTAGGGTTAGGGTTTTCAGTTAGGGTTTCAAACTAGGGTTAGGGTTTCCAGCTAGGGTTTTCAGTTAGGGTTTCAAACTAGGGTTAGGGTTTCCAGCTAGGGTTTTCAGTTAGGGTTTCAAACTAGGGTTAGGGTTTCCAGCTAGGGTTTTCAGTTAGGGTTTCAAACTAGGGTTAGGGTTTCCAGCTAGGGTTTTCAGTTAGGGTTTCAAACTAGGGTTAGGGTTTCCAGCTAGGGTTTCAAACTAGGGTTAGGGTTTTCAGTTAGGGTTTCAAACTAGGGTTAGGGTTTCCAGCTAGGGTTTTCAGTTAGGGTTTCAAACTAGGGTTAGGGTTTCCAGCTAGGGTTTCAAACTAGGGTTAGGGTTTCCAGCTAGGGTTTTCAGTTAGGGTTTCAAACTAGGGTTAGGGTTTCCAGCTAGGGTTTTCAGTTAGGGTTTCAAACTAGGGTTAGGGTTTCCAGCTAGGGTTTTCAGTGAGGGTTTCAAACTAGGGTTAGGGTTTCCAGCTAGGGTTTTCAGTTAGGGTTTCAAACTAGGGTTAGGGTTTCCAGCTAGGGTTTTCAGTTAGGGTTTCAAACTAGGGTTAGGGTTTCTTGCTAGGGTTTTCAGTTAGGGTTTCAAACTAGGGTTAGGGTTTCCAGCTAGGGTTTTCAGTTAGGGTTTCAAACTAGGGTTAGGGTTTCCAGCTAGGGTTTTCAGTTAGGGTTTCAAACTAGGGTTAGGGTTTCCAGCTAGGGTTTCAAACTAGGGTTAGGGTTTCCAGCTAGGGTTTTCAGTTAGGGTTTCAAACTAGGGTTAGGGTTTCCAGCTAGGGTTTCAAACTAGGGTTAGGGTTTCCAGCTAGGGTTTTCAGTTAGGGTTTCAAACTAGGGTTAGGGTTTCCAGCTAGGGTTTTCAGTTAGGGTTTCAAACTAGGGTTAGGGTTTCCAGCTAGGGTTTTCAGTGAGGGTTTCATACTAGGGTTAGGGTTTCCAGCTAGGGTTTCAAACTAGGGTTAGGGTTTCCAGCTAGGGTTTTCAGTGAGGGTTTCAAACTAGGGTTAGGGTTTCCAGCTAGGGTTTTCAGTTAGGGTTTCAAACTAGGGTTAGGGTTTCCAGCTAGGGTTTTCAGTTAGGGTTTCAAACTAGGGTTAGGGTTTCCAGCTAGGGTTTTCAGTTAGGGTTTCAAACTAGGGTTAGGGTTTCCAGCTAGGGTTTTCAGTTAGGGTTTCAAACTAGGGTTAGGGTTTCCAGCTAGGGTTTCAAACTAGGGTTAGGGTTTTCAGTTAGGGTTTCAAACTAGGGTTAGGGTTTCCAGCTAGGTTTTCAAACTAGGGTTAGGGTTTCCAGCTAGGGTTTTCAGTTAGGGTTTCAAACTAGGGTTAGGGTTTCCAGCTAGGGTTTTCAGTTAGGGTTTCAAACTAGGGTTAGGGTTTCCAGCTAGGGTTTCAAACTAGGGTTAGGGTTTCCAGCTAGGGTTTTCAGTTAGGGTTTCAAACTAGGGTTAGGGTTTTCAGTTAGGGTTTCAAACTAGGGTTAGGGGTTCCAGCTAGGGTTTCCAGCTAGGGTTTCAATCTAGGGTTAGGGTTTCCAGCTAGGGTTTCAAACTAGGGTTAGGGTTTCCAGCTAGGGTTTCAAACTACGGTTAGGGTTTCCAGCTAGGGTTTTCAGTTAGGGTTTCAAACTAGGGTTAGGGTTTCCAGCTAGGGTTTTCAGTTAGGGTTTCAAACTAGGGTTAGGGTTTCCAGCTAGGGTTTTCAGTTAGGGTTTCAAACTAGGGTTAGGGTTTCCAGCTAGGGTTTCAAACTAGGGTTAGGGTTTTCAGTTAGGGTTTCAAACTAGGGTTAGGGTTTCCAGCTAGGGTTTCAAACTAGGGTTAGGGTTTCCAGCTAGGGTTTTCAGTGAGGGTTTCAAACTAGGGTTAGGGTTTCCAGCTAGGGTTTTCAGTTAGGGTTTCAAACTAGGGTTAGGGTTTCAAGCTAGGGTTTTCAGTTAGGGTTTCAAACTAGGGTTAGGGTTTCCAGCTAGGGTTTTCAGTTAGGGTTTCAAACTAGGGTTAGGGTTTCCAGCTAGGGTTTTCAGTTAGGGTTTCAAACTAGGGTTAGGGTTTCCAGCTAGGGTTTTCAGTTAGGGTTTCAAACTAGGGTTAGGGTTTCCAGCTAGGGTTTCAAACTAGGGTTAGGGTTTTCAGTTAGGGTTTCAAACTAGGGTTAGGGTTTCCAGCTAGGGTTTTCAGTTAGGGTTTCAAACTAGGGTTAGGGTTTCCAGCTAGGGTTTTCAGTTAGGGTTTCAAACTAGGGTTAGGGTTTCCAGCTAGGGTTTTCAGTTAGGGTTTCAAACTAGGGTTAGGGTTTTCAGTTAGGGTTTTCAGTTAGGGTTTCAAACTAGGGCTAGGGTTTCCAGCTAGGGTTTCAAACTAGGGTTAGGGTTTCCAGCTAGGGTTTCAAACTAGGGTTAGGGTTTCCAGCTAGGGTTAGGGTTTTCAGTTAGGGTTTCAAACTAGGGTTAGGGTTTCCAGCTAGGGTTTTCAGTTAGGGTTTCAAACTAGGGTTAGGGTTTCCAGCTAGGGTTTTCAGTTAGGGTTTCAAACTAGGGTTAGGGTTTCCAGCTAGGGTTTCAAACTAGGGTTAGGGTTTTCAGTTAGGGTTTCAAACTAGGGTTAGGGTTTCCAGCTAGGGTTTTGTAGTTAGGGTTTCAAACTAGGGTTAGGGTTTCCAGCTAGGGTTTCAAACTAGGGTTAGGGTTTCCAGCTAGGGTTTTCAGTTAGGGTTTCAAACTAGGGTTAGGGTTTCCAGCTAGGGTTTTCAGTTAGGGTTTCAAACTAGGGTTAGGTTTTCCAGCTAGGGTTTCAAACTAGGGTTAGGGTTTTCAGTTAGGGTTTCAAACTAGGGTTAGGGTTTCCAGCTAGGGTTTTCAGTTAGGGTTTCAAACTAGGGTTAGGGTTTCCAGCTAGGGTTTTCAGTTAGGGTTTCAAACTAGGGTTAGGGTTTCCAGCTAGGGTTTTCAGTTAGGGTTTCAAACTAGGGTTAGGGTTTCCAGCTAGGGTTTTCAGTTAGGGTTTCAAACTAGGGTTAGGGTTTCCAGCTAGGGTTTTCAGTTAGGGTTTCAAACTAGGGTTAGGGTTTCCAGCTAGGGTTTTCAGTTAGGGTTTCAAACTAGGGTTAGGGTTTTCAGTTAGGGTTTCAAACTAGGGTTAGGGTTTCCAGCTAGGGTTTCAAACTAGGGTTAGGGTTTCCAGCTAGGGTTAGGGTTTTCAGTTAGGGTTTCAAACTAGGGTTAGGGTTTCCAGCTAGGGTTTTCAGTTAGGGCTTCAAACTAGGGTTAGGGTTTCCAGCTAAGGTTTTCAGCTAGGGTTTTCAGTTAGGGTTTCAAACTAGGGTTAGGGTTTCCAGCTAAGGTTTCCAGCTAGGGTTTTCAGTTAGGGTTTCAAACTAGGGTTAGGGTTTCCAGCTAGGGTTTTCAGTTAGGGTTTCAAACTAGGGTTAGGGTTTCCAGCTAGGGTTTTCAGTTAGGGTTTCAAACTAGGGTTAGGGTTTCCAGCTAGGGTTTCAAACTAGGGTTAGGGTTTCCAGCTAGGGTTTTCAGTTAGGGTTTCAAACTAGGGTTAGGGTTTCCAGCTAGGGTTTTCAGTTAGGGTTTCAAACTAGGGTTAGGGTTTCCAGCTAGGGTTTTCAGTTAGGGTTTCAAACTAGGGTTAGGGTTTCCAGCTAGGGTTTTCAGTTAGGGTTTCAAACTAGGGTTAGGGTTTCCAGCTAGGGTTTTCAGTTAGGGTTTCAAACTAGGGTTAGGGTTTCCAGCTAGGGTTTTCAGTTAGGGTTTCAAACTAGGGTTAGGGTTTCCAGCTAGGGTTTTCAGTGAGGGTTTCAAACTAGGGTTAGGGTTTCCAGCTAGGGTTTTCAGTTAGGGTTTCAAACTAGGGTTAGGGTTTCCAGCTAGGGTTTTCAGTTAGGGTTTCAAACTAGGGTTAGGGTTTCCAGCTAGGGTTTTCAGTTAGGGTTTCAAACTAGGGTTAGGGTTTCCAGCTAGGGTTTTCAGTTAGGGTTTCAAACTAGGGTTAGGGTTTCCAGCTAGGGTTTTCAGTTAGGGTTTCAAACTAGGGTTAGGGTTTCCAGCTAGGGTTTCAAACTAGGGTTAGGGTTTCCAGCTAGGGTTTTCAGTTAGGGTTTCAAACTAGGGTTAGGGTTTCCAGCTAGGGTTTTCAGTTAGGGTTTCAAACTAGGGTTAGGGTTTCCAGCTAGGGTTTTCAGTGAGGGTTTCAAACTAGGGTTAGGGTTTCCAGCTAGGGTTTTCAGTTAGGGTTTCAAACTAGGGTTAGGGTTTCCAGCTAGGGTTTTCAGTTAGGGTTTCAAACTAGGGTTAGGGTTTCCAGCTAGGGTTTTCAGTTAGGGTTTCAAACTAGGGTTAGGGTTTCCAGCTAGGGTTTCAAACTAGGGTTAGGGTTTTCAGTAAGGGTTTCAAACTAGGGTTAGGGTTTCCAGCTAGGGTTTTCAGTTAGGGTTTCAAACTAGGGTTAGGGTTTCCAGCTAGGGTTTTCAGTTACGGTTTCAAACTAGGGTTAGGGTTTCCAGCTAGGGTTTCAAACTAGGGTTAGGGTTTTCAGTTAGGGTTTCAAACTAGGGTTAGGGTTTCCAGCTAGGGTTTTCAGTTAGGGTTTCAAACTAGGGTTAGGGTTTCCAGCTAGGGTTTTCAGTTAGGGTTTCAAACTAGGGTTAGGGTTTCCAGCTAGGGTTTTCAGTTAGGGTTTCAAACTAGGGTTAGGGTTTCCAGCTAGGGTTTCAAACTAGGGTTAGGGTTTTCAGTTAGGGTTTCAAACTAGGGTTAGGGTTTCCAGCTAGGGTTTTCAGTTAGGGTTTTAAACTAGGGTTAGGGTTTCCAGCTAGGGTTTCAAACTAGGGTTAGGGTTTTCAGTTAGGGTTTCAAACTAGGGTTAGGGTTTCCAGCTAGGGTTTTCAGTTAGGGTTTCAAACTAGGGTTAGGGTTTCCAGCTAGGGTTTCAAACTAGGGTTAGGGTTTCCAGCTAGGGTTTTCAGTTAGGGTTTCAAACTAGGGTTAGGGTTTCCAGCTAGGGTTTTCAGTTAGGGTTTCAAACTAGGGTTAGGGTTTCCAGCTAGGGTTTTCAGTTAGGGTTTCAAACTAGGGTTAGGGTTTCCAGCTAGGGTTTCAAACTAGGGTTAGGGTTTCCAGCTAGGGTTTTCAGTTAGGGTTTCAAACTAGGGTTAGGGTTTCCAGCTAGGGTTTTCAGTTAGGGTTTCAAACTAGGGTTAGGGTTTCCAGCTAGGGTTTTCAGTTAGGGTTTCAAACTAGGGTTAGGGTTTCCAGCTAGGGTTTCAAACTAGGGTTAGGGTTTCCAGCTAGGGTTTTCAGTTAGGGTTTCAAACTAGGGTTAGGGTTTCCAGCTAGGGTTTTCAGTTAGGGTTTCAAACTAGGGTTAGGGTTTCCAGCTAGGGTTTTCAGTTAGGGTTTCAAACTAGGGTTAGGGTTTCCAGCTAGGGTTTTCAGTTAGGGTTTCAAACTAGGGTTAGGGTTTCCAGCTAGGGTTTTCAGTTAGGGTTTCAAACTAGGGTTAGGGTTTCCAGCTAGGGTTTCAAACTAGGGTTAGGGTTTCCAGCTAGGGTTTTCAGTTAGGGTTTCAAACTAGGGTTAGGGTTTCCAGCTAGGGTTTTCAGTTAGGGTTTCAAACTAGGGTTAGGGTTTCCAGCTAGGGTTTTCAGTTAGGGTTTCAAACTAGGGTTAGGGTTTCCAGCTAGGGTTTCAAACTAGGGTTAGGGTTTCCAGCTAGGGTTTCAAACTAGGGTAAGGGTTTCCAGCTAGGGTTTTCAGTTAGGGTTTCAAACTAGGGTTAGGGTTTCCAGCTAGGGTTTTCAGTTAGGGTTTCAAACTAGGGTTAGGGTTTCCAGCTAGGGTTTTCAGTTAGGGTTTCAAACTAGGGTTAGGGTTTCCAGCTAGGGTTTTCAGTGAGGGTTTCAAACTAGGGTTAGGGTTTCCAGCTAGGGTTTTCAGTTAGGGTTTCAAACTAGGGTTAGGGTTTCCAGCTAGGGTTTTCAGTTAGGGTTTCAAACTAGGGTTAGGGTTTCCAGCTAGGGTTTTCAGTTAGGGTTTCAAACTAGGGTTAGGGTTTCCAGCTAGGGTTTTCAGTTAGGGTTTCAAACTAGGGTTAGGGTTTCCAGCTAGGGTTTTCAGTGAGGGTTTCAAACTAGGGTTAGGGTTTCCAGCTAGGGTTTTCAGTTAGGGTTTCAAACTAGGGTTAGGGTTTCCAGCTAGGGTTTTCAGTTAGGGTTTCAAACTAGGGTTAGGGTTTCCAGCTAGGGTTTTCAGTTAGGGTTTCAAACTAGGGTTAGGGTTTCCAGCTAGGGTTTTCAGTTAGGGTTTCAAACTAGGGTTAGGGTTTCCAGCTAGGGTTTTCAGTTAGGGTTTCAAACTAGGGTTAGGGTTTCCAGCTAGGGTTTTCAGTTAGGGTTTCTAACTAGGGTTAGGGTTTCCAGCTAGGGTTTTCAGTTAGGGTTTCAAACTAGGGTTAGGGTTTCCAGCTAGGGTTTTCAGTTAGGGTTTCAAACTAGGGTTAGGGTTTCCAGCTAGGGTTTTCAGTTAGGGTTTCAAACTAGGGTTAGGGTTTCCAGCTAGGGTTTCAAACTAGGGTTAGGGTTTTCAGTTAGGGTTTCAAACTAGGGTTAGGGTTTCCAGCTAGGGTTTCAAACTAGGGTTAGGGTTTCCAGCTAGGGTTTTCAGTTAGGGTTTCAAACTAGGGTTAGGGTTTCCAGCTAGGGTTTTCAGTTAGGGTTTCAAACTAGGGTTAGGGTTTCCAGCTAGGGTTTCAAACTAGGGTTAGGGTTTCCAGCTAGGGTTTTCAGTTAGGGTTTCAAACTAGGGTTAGGGTTTTCAGTTAGGGTTTCAAACTAGGGTTAGGGGTTCCAGCTAGGGTTTCCAGCTAGGGTTTCAATCTAGGGTTAGGGTTTCCAGCTAGGGTTTAAAACTAGGGTTAGGGTTTCCAGCTAGGGTTTCAAACTACGGTTAGGGTTTCCAGCTAGGGTTTTCAGTTAGGGTTTCAAACTAGGGTTAGGGTTTCCAGCTAGGGTTTTCAGTTAGGGTTTCAAACTAGGGTTAGGGTTTCCAGCTAGGGTTTCAAACTAGGGTTAGGGTTTTCAGTAAGGGTTTCAAACTAGGGTTAGGGTTTCCAGCTAGGGTTTTCAGTTAGGGTTTCAAACTAGGGTTAGGGTTTCCAGCTAGGGTTTTCAGTTAGGGTTTCAAACTAGGGTTAGGGTTTCCAGCTAGGGTTTTCAGTTAGGGTTTCAAACTAGGGTTAGGGTTTCCAGCTAGGGTTTCAAACTAGGGTTAGGGTTTTCAGTAAGGGTTTCAAACTAGGGTTAGGGTTTCCAGCTAGGGTTTTCAGTTAGGGTTTCAAACTAGGGTTAGGGTTTCCAGCTAGGGTTTTCAGTTACGGTTTCAAACTAGGGTTAGGGTTTCCAGCTAGGGTTTCAAACTAGGGTTAGGGTTTTCAGTTAGGGTTTCAAACTAGGGTTAGGGTTTCCAGCTAGGGTTTTCAGTTAGGGTTTCAAACTAGGGTTAGGGTTTCCAGCTAGGGTTTTCAGTTAGGGTTTCAAACTAGGGTTAGGGTTTCCAGCTAGGGTTTTCAGTTAGGGTTTCAAACTAGGGTTAGGGTTTCCAGCTAGGGTTTTCAGTTAGGGTTTCAAACTAGGGTTAGGGTTTCCAGCTAGGGTTTTCAGTTAGGGTTTCAAACTAGGGTTAGGGTTTCCAGCTAGGGTTTCAAACTAGGGTTAGGGTTTCCAGCTAGGGTTTTCAGTTAGGGTTTCAAACTAGGGTTAGGGTTTCCAGCTAGGGTTTTCAGTTAGGGTTTCAAACTAGGGTTAGGGTTTCCAGCTAGGGTTTTCAGTTAGGGTTTCAAACTAGGGTTAGGGTTTCCAGCTAGGGTTTCAAACTAGGGTTAGGGTTTCCAGCTAGGGTTTCAAACTAGGGTAAGGGTTTCCAGCTAGGGTTTTCAGTTAGGGTTTCAAACTAGGGTTAGGGTTTCCAGCTAGGGTTTTCAGTTAGGGTTTCAAACTAGGGTTAGGGTTTCCAGCTAGGGTTTTCAGTTAGGGTTTCAAACTAGGGTTAGGGTTTCCAGCTAGGGTTTTCAGTGAGGGTTTCAAACTAGGGTTAGGGTTTCCAGCTAGGGTTTTCAGTTAGGGTTTCAAACTAGGGTTAGGGTTTCCAGCTAGGGTTTTCAGTTAGGGTTTCAAACTAGGGTTAGGGTTTCCAGCTAGGGTTTTCAGTTAGGGTTTCAAACTAGGGTTAGGGTTTCCAGCTAGGGTTTTCAGTTAGGGTTTCAAACTAGGGTTAGGGTTTCCAGCTAGGGTTTTCAGTGAGGGTTTCAAACTAGGGTTAGGGTTTCCAGCTAGGGTTTTCAGTTAGGGTTTCAAACTAGGGTTAGGGTTTCCAGCTAGGGTTTTCAGTTAGGGTTTCAAACTAGGGTTAGGGTTTCCAGCTAGGGTTTTCAGTTAGGGTTTCAAACTAGGGTTAGGGTTTCCAGCTAGGGTTTTCAGTTAGGGTTTCAAACTAGGGTTAGGGTTTCCAGCTAGGGTTTTCAGTTAGGGTTTCAAACTAGGGTTAGGGTTTCCAGCTAGGGTTTTCAGTTAGGGTTTCAAACTAGGGTTAGGGTTTCCAGCTAGGGTTTTCAGTTAGGGTTTCAAACTAGGGTTAGGGTTTCCAGCTAGGGTTTTCAGTTAGGGTTTCAAACTAGGGTTAGGGTTTCCAGCTAGGGTTTCAAACTAGGGTTAGGGTTTTCAGTTAGGGTTTCAAACTAGGGTTAGGGTTTCCAGCTAGGGTTTCAAACTAGGGTTAGGGTTTCCAGCTAGGGTTTTCAGTTAGGGTTTCAAACTAGGGTTAGGGTTTCCAGCTAGGGTTTTCAGTTAGGGTTTCAAACTAGGGTTAGGGTTTCCAGCTAGGGTTTTCAGTTAGGGTTTCAAACTAGGGTTAGGGTTTCCAGCTAGGGTTTTCAGTTAGGGTTTCAAACTAGGGTTAGGGTTTCCAGCTAGGGTTTCAAACTAGGGTTAGGGTTTTCAGTTAGGGTTTCAAACTAGGGTTAGGGTTTCCAGCTAGGGTTTTCAGTTAGGGTTTCAAACTAGGGTTAGGGTTTCCAGCTAGGGTTTCAAACTAGGGTTAGGGTTTCCAGCTAGGGTTTTCAGTTAGGGTTTCAAACTAGGGTTAGGGTTTCCAGCTAGGGTTTTCAGTTAGGGTTTCAAACTAGGGTTAGGGTTTCCAGCTAGGGTTTTCAGTTAGGGTTTCAAACTAGGGTTAGGGTTTCCAGCTAGGGTTTTCAGTTAGGGTTTCAAACTAGGGTTAGGGTTTCCAGCTAGGGTTTTCAGTTAGGGTTTCAAACTAGGGTTAGGGTTTCCAGCTAGGGTTTCAAACTAGGGTTAGGGTTTCCAGCTAGGGTTTTCAGTTAGGGTTTCAAACTAGGGTTAGGGTTTCCAGCTAGGGTTTTCAGTTAGGGTTTCAAACTAGGGTTAGGGTTTCCAGCTAGGGTTTCCAGCTAGGGTTTCAAACTAGGGTTAGGGTTTTCAGTTAGGGTTTCAAACTAGGGTTAGGGTTTCCAGCTAGGGTTTTCAGTTAGGGTTTCAAACTAGGGTTAGGGTTTTCAGTTAGGGTTTCAAACTAGGGTTAGGGTTTCCAGCTAGGGTTTCAAACTAGGGTTAGGGTTTCCAGCTAGGGTTAGGGTTTTCAGTTAGGGTTTCAAACTAGGGTTAGGGTTTCCAGCTAGGGTTTTCAGTTAGGGTTTCAAACTAGGGTTAGGGTTTCCAGCTAAGGTTTTCAGTTAGGGTTTCAAACTAGGGTTAGGGTTTCCAGCTAGGGTTTTCAGTTAGGGTTTCAAACTAGGGTTAGGGTTTCCCGCTAGGGTTTCAAACTAGGGTTAGGGTTTTCAGTTAGGGTTTCAAACTAGGGTTAGGGTTTCCAGCTAGGGTTTTCAGTTAGGGTTTCAAACTAGGGTTAGGGTTTCCAGCTAGGGTTTCAAACTAGGGTTAGGGTTTCCAGCTAGGGTTTTCAGTTAGGGTTTCAAACTAGGGTTAGGGTTTCCAGCTAGGGTTTTCAGTTAGGGTTTCAAACTAGGGTTAGGGTTTCCAGCTAGGGTTTTCAGTTAGGGTTTCAAACTAGGGTTAGGGTTTCCAGCTAGGGTTTCAAACTAGGGTTAGGGTTTCCAGCTAGGGTTTTCAGTTAGGTTTTCAAACTAGGGTTAGGGTTTCCAGCTAGGGTTTTCAGTTAGGGTTTCAAACTAGGGTTAGGGTTTCCAGCTAGGGTTTTCAGTTAGGGTTTCAAACTAGGGTTAGGGTTTCCAGCTAGGGTTTTCAGTTAGGGTTTCAAACTAGGGTTAGGGTTTCCAGCTAGGGTTTCAAACTAGGGTTAGGGTTTCCAGCTAGGGTTTCAAACTAGGGTTAGGGTTTCCAGCTAGGGTTTCAAACTAGGGTTAGGGTTTCCAGCTAGGGTTTCAAACTAGGGTTAGGGGTTCCAGCTAGGGTTTACAGCTAGGGTTTCAAACTAGGGTTAGGGTTTCCAGCTAGGGTTTCAAACTAGGGTTAGGGTTTCCAGCTAGGGTTTCAAACTAGGGTTAGGGTTTCCAGCTAGGGTTTTCAGTTAGGGTTTCAAACTAGGGTTAGGGTTTTCAGTTAGGGTTTCAAACTAGGGTTAGGGGTTCCAGCTAGGGTTTCCAGCTAGGGTTTCAATCTAGGGTTAGGGTTTCCAGCTAGGGTTTCAAAATAGGGTTAGGGTTTCCAGCTAGGGTTTTCAGTTAGGGTTTCAAACTAGGGTTAGGGTTTCCAGCTAGGGTTTCAAACTAGGGTTAGGGTTTCCAGCTAGGGTTTCAAACTAGGGTTAGGGTTTCCAGCTAGGGTTAGGGTTTTCAGTTAGGGTTTCAAACTAGGGTTAGGGTTTCCAGCTAGGGTTTTCAGTTAGGGTTTCAAACTAGGGTTAGGGTTTCCAGCTAGGGTTTCAAACTAGGGTTAGGGTTTTCAGTTAGGGTTTCAAACTAGGGTTAGGGTTTCCAGCTAGGGTTTTCAGTTAGGGTTTCAAACTAGGGTTAGGGTTTCCAGCTAGGGTTTTCAGTTAGGGTTTCAAACTAGGGTTAGGGTTTCCAGCTAGGGTTTTCAGTTAGGGTTTCAAACTAGGGTTAGGGTTTCCAGCTAGGGTTTTCAGTTAGGGTTTCAAACTAGGGTTAGGGTTTCCAGCTAGGGTTTTCAGTTAGGGTTTCAAACTAGGGTTAGGGTTTTCAGTTAGGGTTTCAAACTAGGGTTAGGGTTTCCAGCTAGGGTTTTCAGTTAGGGTTTCAAACTAGGGTTAGGGTTTCCAGCTAGGGTTTTCAGTTAGGGTTTCAAACTAGGGTTAGGGTTTCCAGCTAGGGTTTTCAGTTAGGGTTTCAAACTAGGGTTAGGGTTTCCAGCTAGGGTTTCAAACTAGGGTTAGGGTTTCCAGCTAGGGTTTCAAACTAGGGTTAGGGTTTCCAGCTAGGGTTAGGGTTTCCAGCTAGGGTTTTCAGTTAGGGTTTCAAACTAGGGTTAGGGTTTCCAGCTAGGGTTTTCAGTTAGGGTTTCAAACTAGGGTTAGGGTTTCCAGCTAGGGTTTTCAGTTAGGGTTTCAAACTAGGGTTAGGGTTTCCAGCTAGGGTTTTCAGTTAGGGTTTCCAACTAGGGTTAGGGTTTCCAGCTAGGGTTTCAAACTAGGGTTAGGGTTTCCAGCTAGGGTTTCAAACTAGGGTTAGGGTTTCCAGCTAGGGTTAGGGTTTTCAGTTAGGGTTTCAAACTAGGGTTAGGGTTTCCAGCTAGGGTTTTCAGTTAGGGTTTCAAACTAGGGTTAGGGTTTCCAGCTAGGGTTTTCAGTTAGGGTTTCAAACTAGGGTTAGGGTTTCCAGCTAGGGTTTCAAACTAGGGTTAGGGTTTCCAGCTAGGGTTTTCAGTTAGGGTTCCAAACTAGGGTTAGGGTTTCCAGCTAGGGTTTTCAGTTAGGGTTTCAAACTAGGGTTAGGGTTTCCAGCTAGGGTTTTCAGTTAGGGTTTCAAACTAGGGTTAGGGTTTTCAGTTAGGGTTTCAAACTAGGGTTAGGGTTTCCAGCTAGGGTTTTCAGTTAGGGTTTCAAACTAGGGTTAGGGTTTCCCGCTAGGGTTTCAAACTAGGGTTAGGGTTTTCAGTTAGGGTTTCAAACTAGGGTTAGGGTTTCCAGCTAGGGTTTTCAGTTAGGGTTTCAAACTAGGGTTAGGGTTTCCAGCTAGGGTTTTCAGTTAGGGTTTCAAACTAGGGTTAGGGTTTCCAGCTAGGGTTTTCAGTTAGGGTTTCAAACTAGGGTTAGGGTTTCCAGCTAGGGTTTTCAGTTAGGGTTTTAAACTAGGGTTAGGGTTTCCAGCTAGGGTTTCAAACTAGGGTTAGGGTTTTCAGTTAGGGTTTTCAGTTAGGGTTTCAAACTAGGGTTAGGGTTTCCAGCTAGGGTTTTCAGTTAGGGTTTCAAACTAGGGTTAGGGTTTCCAGCTAGGGTTTTCAGTTAGGGTTTCAAACTAGGGTTAGGGTTTCCAGCTAGGGTTTTCAGTTAGGGTTTCAAACTAGGGTTAGGGTTTCCAGCTAGGGTTTTCAGTTAGGGTTTCAAACTAGGGTTAGGGTTTCCAGCTAGGGTTTCAAACTAGGGTTAGGGTTTTCAGTTAGGGTTTCAAACTAGGGTTAGGGTTTCCAGCTAGGGTTTTCAGTTAGGGTTTCAAACTAGGGTTAGGGTTTCCAGCTAGGGTTTCAAACTAGGGTTAGGGTTTCCAGCTAGGGTTTTCAGTTAGGGTTTCAAACTAGGGTTAGGGTTTCCAGCTAGGGTTTTCAGTTAGGGTTTCAAACTAGGGTTAGGGTTTCCAGCTAGGGTTTTCAGTTAGGGTTTCAAACTAGGGTTAGGGTTTCCAGCTAGGGTTTCAAACTAGGGTTAGGGTTTCCAGCTAGGGTTTTCAGTTAGGTTTTCAAACTAGGGTTAGGGTTTCCAGCTAGGGTTTTCAGTTAGGGTTTCAAACTAGGGTTAGGGTTTCCAGCTAGGGTTTTCAGTTAGGGTTTCAAACTAGGGTTAGGGTTTCCAGCTAGGGTTTTCAGTTAGGGTTTCAAACTAGGGTTAGGGTTTCCAGCTAGGGTTTTCAGTTAGGGTTTCAAACTAGGGTTAGGGTTTCCAGCTAGGGTTTCAAACTAGGGTTAGGGTTTCCAGCTAGGGTTTCAAACTAGGGTTAGGGTTTCCAGCTAGGGTTTCAAACTAGGGTTAGGGTTTCCAGCTAGGGTTTCAAACTAGGGTTAGGGGTTCCAGCTAGGGTTTACAGCTAGGGTTTCAAACTAGGGTTAGGGTTTCCAGCTAGGGTTTCAAACTAGGGTTAGGGTTTCCAGCTAGGGTTTCAAACTAGGGTTAGGGTTTCCAGCTAGGGTTTTCAGTTAGGGTTTCAAACTAGGGTTAGGGTTTTCAGTTAGGGTTTCAAACTAGGGTTAGGGGTTCCAGCTAGGGTTTCCAGCTAGGGTTTCAATCTAGGGTTAGGGTTTCCAGCTAGGGTTTCAAACTAGGGTTAGGGTTTCCAGCTAGGGTTTCAAAATAGGGTTAGGGTTTCCAGCTAGGGCTTTCAGTTAGGGTTTCAAACTAGGGTTAGGGTTTCCAGCTAGGGTTTCAAACTAGGGTTAGGGTTTCCAGCTAGGGTTTCAAACTAGGGTTAGGGTTTCCAGCTAGGGTTAGGGTTTTCAGTTAGGGTTTCAAACTAGGGTTAGGGTTTCCAGCTAGGGTTTTCAGTTAGGGTTTCAAACTAGGGTTAGGGTTTCCAGCTAGGGTTTCAAACTAGGGTTAGGGTTTTCAGTTAGGGTTTCAAACTAGGGTTAGGGTTTCCAGCTAGGGTTTTCAGTTAGGGTTTCAAACTAGGGTTAGGGTTTCCAGCTAGCGTTTTCAGTTAGGGTTTCAAACTAGGGTTAGGGCTTCCAGCTAGGGTTTTCAGTTAGGGTTTCAAACTAGGGTTAGGGTTTCCAGCTAGGGTTTTCAGTTAGGGTTTCAAACTAGGGTTAGGGTTTCCAGCTAGGGTTTTCAGTTAGGGTTTCAAACTAGGGTTAGGGTTTCCAGCTAGGGTTTTCAGTTAGGGTTTCAAACTAGGGTTAGGGTTTCCAGCTAGGGTTTCAAACTAGGGTTAGGGTTTCCAGCTAGGGTTTTCAGTTAGGGTTTCAAACTAGGGTTAGGGTTTCCAGCTAGGGTTTTCAGTTAGGGTTTCAAACTAGGGTTAGGGTTTCCAGCTAGGGTTTTCAGTTAGGGTTTCAAACTAGGGTTAGGGTTTCCAGCTAGGGTTTCAAACTAGGGTTAGGGTTTCCAGCTAGGGTTTTCAGTTAGGGTTTCAAACTAGGGTTAGGGTTTCCAGCTAGGGTTTTCAGTTAGGGTTTCAAACTAGGGTTAGGGTTTCCAGCTAGGGTTTTCAGTTAGGGTTTCAAACTAGGGTTAGGGTTTCCAGCTAGGGTTTTCAGTTAGGGTTTCAAACTAGGGTTAGGGTTTCCAGCTAGGGTTTTCAGTTAGGGTTTCAAACTAGGGTTAGGGTTTCCAGCTAGGGTTTCAAACTAGGGTTAGGGTTTCCAGCTAGGGTTTTCAGTTAGGGTTCCAAACTAGGGTTAGGGTTTCCAGCTAGGGTTTTCAGTTAGGGTTTCAAACTAGGGTTAGGGTTTCCAGCTAGGGTTTTCAGTTAGGGTTTCAAACTAGGGTTAGGGTTTTCAGTTAGGGTTTCAAACTAGGGTTAGGGTTTCCAGCTAGGGTTTCAAACTAGGGTTAGGGTTTCCAGCTAGGGTTAGGGTTTTCAGTTAGGGTTTCAAACTAGGGTTAGGGTTTCCAGCTAGGGTTTTCAGTTAGGGTTTCAAACTAGGGTTAGGGTTTCCAGCTAAGGTTTTCAGTTAGGGTTTCAAACTAGGGTTAGGGTTTCCAGCTAGGGTTTTCAGTTAGGGTTTCAAACTAGGGTTAGGGTTTCCCGCTAGGGTTTCAAACTAGGGTTAGGGTTTTCAGTTAGGGTTTCAAACTAGGGTTAGGGTTTCCAGCTAGGGTTTTCAGTTAGGGTTTCAAACTAGGGTTAGGGTTTCCAGCTAGGGTTTTCAGTTAGGGTTTCAAACTAGGGTTAGGGTTTCCAGCTAGGGTTTTCAGTTAGGGTTTCAAACTAGGGTTAGGGTTTCCAGCTAGGGTTTCAAACTAGGGTTAGGGTTTTCAGTTAGGGTTTCAAACTAGGGTTAGGGTTTCCAGCTAGGGTTTTCAGTTAGGGTTTCAAACTAGGGTTAGGGTTTCCAGCTAGGGTTTTCAGTTAGGGTTTCAAACTAGGGTTAGGGTTTCCAGCTAGGGTTTTCAGTTAGGGTTTCAAACTAGGGTTAGGGTTTCCAGCTAGGGTTTTCAGTTAGGGTTTCAAACTAGGGTTAGGGTTTCCAGCTAGGGTTTTCAGTTAGGGTTTCAAACTAGGGTTAGGGTTTCCAGCTAGGGTTTTCAGTTAGGGTTTCAAACTAGGGTTAGGGTTTCCAGCTAGGGTTTCAAACTAGGGTTAGGGTTTCCAGCTAGGGTTTTCAGTTAGGGTTTCAAACTAGGGTTAGGGTTTCCAGCTAGGGTTTCAAACTAGGGTTAGGGTTTTCAGTTAGGGTTTCAAACTAGGGTTAGGGTTTCCAGCTAGGGTTTTCAGTTAGGGTTTCAAACTAGGGTTAGGGTTTCCAGCTAGGGTTTTCAGTTAGGGTTTCAAACTAGGGTTAGGGTTTCCAGCTAGGGTTTTCAGTTAGGGTTTCAAACTAGGGTTAGGGTTTCCAGCTAGGGTTTTCAGTTAGGGTTTCAAACTAGGGTTAGGGTTTCCAGCTAGGGTTTCAAACTAGGGTTAGGGTTTTCAGTTAGGGTTTCAAACTAGGGTTAGGGTTTCCAGCTAGGGTTTTCAGTTAGGGTTTCAAACTAGGGTTAGGGTTTCCAGCTAGGGTTTTCAGTTAGGGTTTCAAACTAGGGTTAGGGTTTCCAGCTAGGGTTTCAAACTAGGGTTAGGGTTTTCAGTTAGGGTTTCAAACTAGGGTTAGGGTTTCCAGCTAGGGTTTTCAGTTAGGGTTTCAAACTAGGGTTAGGGTTTCCAGCTAGGGTTTTCAGTTAGGGTTTCAAACTAGGGTTAGGGTTTCCAGCTAGGGTTTTCAGTTAGGGTTTCAAACTAGGGTTAGGGTTTCCAGCTAGGGTTTTCAGTTAGGGTTTCAAACTAGGGTTAGGGTTTCCAGCTAGGGTTTTCAGTTAGGGTTTCAAACTAGGGTTAGGGTTTCCAGCTAGGGTTTCAAACTAGGGTTAGGGTTTTCAGTTAGGGTTTCAAACTAGGGTTAGGGTTTCCAGCTAGGGTTTTCAGTTAGGGTTTCAAACTAGGGTTAGGGTTTCCAGCTAGGGTTTCAAACTAGGGTTAGGGTTTCCAGCTAGGGTTTTCAGTTAGGGTTTCAAACTAGGGTTAGGGTTTCCAGCTAGGGTTTTCAGTTAGGGTTTCAAACTAGGGTTAGGGTTTCCAGCTAGGGTTTTCAGTTAGGGTTTCAAACTAGGGTTAGGGTTTCCAGCTAGGGTTTCAAACTAGGGTTAGGGTTTCCAGCTAGGGTTTTCAGTTAGGTTTTCAAACTAGGGTTAGGGTTTCAAGCTAGGGTTTTCAGTTACTGATTTTTGATTAATAAAGGAATTTAAACAAAAATAAAAACCTTCCAGACAAGGCGGTGTCGCGGGAAGAAGAGGGCGTGTCGCCCGTGTCTCTCGCCTTGCCGCCGCGTCGTGACGTCACACTTCTCTGCGCTTCTGGACTCGGCTGAAGAAAATGGCGGCCTCCTCAGGTCTGTGTGCCAAACAAACAACTAGCATTTAGCCAGCCTACAAATAGATATATTGCGGCGATCTCGAGTTCTCAGTTACCCTTAGCTACGCTTTGGTTCCGCTCCGGCGCTCACGAGAGAATTGCTTCGTCAAAAGACACAATGGTGAAAAGCGCCATGTAATGCGTGTAGCTAGTGTGTTGCTAAGTAGTAGCTGAGGCGTTGTGGTTACACGCAATAACTCATGAATGCGTCTCGCTTCGAAAACGGACAAAGTACCAAGGCAGTGACGTATGTAAATTCATCATTTTTGTTTCAAACAAACGACATAAGTGTAACGAATGCCCGCTAAGATCAACCGGGCGACAGTAGCATTGAGCGGTGTCCGTCAATTGACTGTCGTCTCAGTGCTAAGTGGGACTAGCCTAGCCGCAATAATAAAGCGAGCGTGTGGCTCTTGATTTGCTGCAATTTTATGTTGACTGTGCCCACAATAGACACAATGCGCCTCGCCTGTTAGCGTGTCCGGCTATCTGCGTTACATGTCACCCATGTCAGGTGACGCTAGCGGCATCTTGTCGCCTTAGCATTTCTATCGACAGCGTTTTCGTTCTGTTTTCTTTATTACACCCTACATGGGGGCTTTTCATATTCAACATAAACTGCACATTCGTTGGGGTTTTGAATGAGTGTGTGGTTAAACATTCTTGTCGTCTAACGTTGCCATGCTTTGTTTCAGAAAATAGGCGAGCCCGTCATCTAGCGATTTAGAGTAGCTGCCTCAAAGTTGCTTTGTAATCATTTTAAAACCGCTTTCTTACCACATTGTTAAAAACGCTTGCTTTTCATCTGCGTGAAAGGAACCATATTTAAATCGTATTCGTGGCACAGCTTCATGTTTAACATAGCCAGGTGTTATGTTTCTCGTGGGTAAATAACATGGGGTGAAAATAGCAATGGGGTACGCCCAAAATATAACAACTCGGAATTGCCCTCGTCTATCACTAACCTATGCTAATGCAGCACGAAAGTCAAGACACCTCTCATAAATATAAAACAAGTGCCTAACAGTAACTGCATGTTCGTGGTTTGTTGTTTATGAATTTTCACATTTTGCTTTTTTTTTTTTTTTTTTTGTAACTTAACCTCCATTATTCACTGATAAAGTCACCCATTCGCTGTTTTTTGTGGTCAGTCCAAAGTGATAGCTGTAATGCTTTGGCACATCTTGGGGACAATGAAGCAGTTTCAAGTGAGTTGAATAGCTTTTTTAGACAAAAGTAGTCCTTTGCTGGAATGGCGTAGCTGCACTTTTATCCTGCGGGGGAAAAAGGTGCCCAGGTCTATCTCAGGGGGTTTGCAAAACATGGTGGCAGGGTTTGGCCGCTATTGGTTCATTGTATATTTGAAACGATACCATAAACATAAAAAAAAAGACTCTGAAATTCACTAGTTCTTTTTGCCAAGAAAGACTACCACTCCGGGTACAATTTTGCCCAAAAGTTTGCAGTTAAATTCCTCACGAAATACTACCTAACAAAACTACAACTTGCCAAAAAAAAAAAAAAAAGTATGAATAAAAATCACAGTAAATAAGACATAACCGTTGTATGGCTAAATTATGTGTCAAAACAAGTTTGGAACCTTGGAAAAGGTAAACCACTCTGTAATATACAAATATTTTTTGCTAAATGTAACCCAACAATCTAACTTCGGCAACACAGTCAGGTGTTTTTTGTGGGGTGGTAATAATCTCTTTGCTTTTTTGGGGGCCAAATACAACACCTCTCCTGATTTACATTTAGTGGCGGACTGAGTTTGTCAACTCCCCGGATGTGTGGTCTGATTGCTGTCAGCCTGACTGCTCACTTAAGCCGGCTAACCTCCTTGCTTATTTACATTCTCCGCAATACAGAGGCATAAACACATTTTTTCAAATGCATAGTTTAACCCCTCCCACATGTTTTAAAACACAAATGCAAAAATTTTGCAAGCATAAAATGGATAGAAAATACAGTACTGCACAGTATTGGAAGTGCTATGTGCTGTAAATACCCCTAGATGGCAGCAATACCTAAATTATATTCATTAGCTGGTAGTTTTGATGAACAACAAATAAAGCGTTCGACAGTGCTTCCCAAAGCATATCCATGAGTTTACTTCCAACCGAATTGTCAAGACCTTCAAAGGTGCGGGACACTTTGGGACCATTTCATCTTAAAATGAAATTGTTTCAGCAGCCAATCAGCACAAGAGAGCTAAACGTCTGACTTGCGTGAATGTGATTTTTTTTGTTTTTGTTACATGTTGCCTTTTACAGCATTTAATTCAATATTTGTTTCCAGTACTGTACTGTATTTATATTAATGTAAATATATTCATTGTTAATTAATTAATTCAGCACTTACACCAGCGAGTATAGTATAGTGGGGCTATGGTAGGTGACTAAGGTGAGCCACAATAACAAGAGTGGGTTGGCACTGTAAAATAGTCTTGATGTAGCTTTGATTCCGATAGGAGACATCACGTTGTCTTCTTTAGACAGCAAAATGATTGTGAGTGGATCAACATTTACAACAGCCAAGTGGGCCGCTCCATTTTTTCTTGACTTTCATCCTTTCTTGATTAAAAAAAATATATATATCGAAGTGGTTAGTGACTAGAGTTAAAATGGAAGGTAGCTACAATTCAAACAGTCCTTCCCCCCTTTTGTAAAATGGTGGTAAAGACTACTGTGAGAATCAATGGATTGTCTTTAAAGTGCTGGCCACTTTCCACATCTTCATCATTTCCAACACGGCGAGCGACTGTCAGGCTGCCGTATTCAGTGCCAAAGTTCCTCTCAGAACATTTTCCATGCGTTGAACACTCCTCCTTGTGACACTTTGACTGACTGCTTTGCAACCCTGTTATTAACTGGGCTGCTGTTATACCACGTCGGCCAGAAAAAACGCGGCCATTACCCTCAATCATTTGCTCAAAGAAAATCAGCAGTCAAGTCTCCTTGTGCTCCCTATGACAGAATTCTTTGAAAATGGCTGATTCATGAGCATGTCCATGCTAAAGATCTTTGTCACTGTGCATTAAGACGCCTAATAGGGATGTGGACACTGGACACTAACCACGTGGATCGATTGTTGGGAGTTGATAGTCAATTCATTGTGTCTTAAAGCAATTGAGGCAAAATGGAATGCATGACATGAACTACACCCACTCTATGGCAACTCAAACAATAACAATGATATTTCTGCAGGGGTCCTCGGTTTACGACGGCGTTTTGTTCTTACAGCAGTGATGTAGCCTGAATTTGTACTTAAGTCGAAACATGCCGAATAGGGTTTCTCCTCAGCCAGAATTTATAATTGATTTATTAAAGTATACAGTAATTCTATTTAAAAAAAATAAAAAAAACCTTATTACAGACAACTTTAATAAAGCTGAACTTTGGGGCGTCATTCTAATCATTCAGGCCCAACTAGTTTCCTGCATAAATGTGCATAGAGAAGAGGAGGTAAACATCCACTTTAATGTATTTAACAACAAGTGATGGTAATTAACGTTTTCGGCTCGAAAGTAGCGTTGGTTCTACTTGAAGCAAATGTTTTGTCACGTTGCATTTTATAGTTATACCAATCATAATAGTCAATAATAAATCACTGCGCTTCATTTTATCGCATTTGAATGTGAAGTGTGTTGGCTCGGAGCCTTTGGTACACTCTACCAATCATAATTTCAACCAGGCTTTTCATTTGATTGAAGTAGTATTTAATCTCCCCAGTCTTTGACACCAACATTTTTACTTTAGCAACACCTCTAACATCTGAACAGTGGTTTCATTCTATAAAATCTGCTAATTCAACATTTAGGAATGGCTTTTGATTGATCTGTTTAGTGAAATCCAATCACCAGAGCGACACCGGCTCACCCGTCTGTTGATCGTGAGCAACGCCATGATAAAGTTTACAAACGCGTCGTTCCCAGAATATGTCAGATGGTGAATAACGGGGATTTCCTTGTGCATCTTTTGTGCACCGCCCACACGCTTGAGCCAGAGATCCCCAATGAAGCGGGAAATAAAGCTTGAGTTGTCTTTTGTGAAGAGTTGCCATTTCCCTATTCTTGACCTTTGCCATATTTTGACGAAAGCATGTCACACAAAAGTTGTTAACTTAAAACACATGGGAACTGTTTGAAATTGTGGAGGAAAAAAATGAGATGAGTTTTCTTTAAAATGTCAAAGTGGTGCTGGAGTTGTAAAATGTTTTGACAATTATTTTGAATTGAAATACTCTGTTTATTCCTAATCAAATATGTTGTTGGTTGTTGCAGGAGTTAAGGTCCCACGCAATTTCCGCTTGTTGGAGGAGCTGGAGGAGGGCCAGAAAGGTGAAGGCGACGGCACAGTGAGCTGGGGCTTGGAGAATGACGATGACATGACTCTCACGCAGTGGACCGCCATGATCATCGGACCAGCCAGAGTAAGAACTTGCGCCTCGATACGGCTCACCTCCACCCCCAATATACAGTATTGCGGTTCATTGTTCGCGCCTCTGCTATATCACAATTTTTTTTTAAAGGTTTTTGTTTATATTGTTTTTTTTTGTTTTTTTTTCTACAGTATGCTTACTTACTGTAATGCCCTTGCATGTGGCAAAGGAGAGCCACAACACACTTTTCAGCCTTTTATTGAACACCGGAAGAACAGTAAACTGCTTAACACTATCCATCCATCCATCTCATCATCCATCCATCCATCAGGTGGAATCCTCATACCTCCAAAATCATCATTTTTCAGGAGACCCCAAAAAGGTCATGTTTATTCAAAAATTAACATTGCATCTTCAAAGAGAGCAAGACAAATGTAATAGTTTATTTTGGTCAATAATTTCTCAAAATAAGACTGGCCAATAGTATCCATTCGTGAAAAAAATTAAATTGACCCAATTGTGGAAGGTTATGGCCCGATGCCAACGATAAATATCGGCCACATAGCCTAATTGTCAAAGTCATTTTTTGGAAAGCAAGAAAAATACAATTTTTAGAACACACATTTTTATTGGGTATTTTTCCATTGGCTTACTTGTTTACCCATCTGGTTGAAATTTTTGTTACATTATCAATAAAATAATACCAATGTGGATTCTAAAAATTTTGTTTTTCTTGCTTTCCAAATATATTGAAAAATGACTTGGCAATTATTCAATCTCTAACTAACAAAAAAAACCAACTAACAAACTCGCTCAGAAAACTGAATTGGAAAAACAAAAGTCAAAACAAAAATATAAAACCTAACTATAATGAAAATTCCCAAACCTTTAACCTGTGTGGCACACCATCTCGCTAGCCCTGCCTCTCAAAGGCACATGTTCACACACACACACACACACCCCCCCACACACACACACCCACACACACACCCACACACACACACACACACACACTTAGAATATTTTCCATACATTTATGCTGGCATTTGGTTTGCCGTGATTAAGATACCTTTACAGCATGTTTCAAGTGTATGTGGGGGTGGGTGGGGCATGTAAAACTGTATGAAAAAGTTTTTATGTACGGTCTCAGTATCACAGATTTTCACCCTCGGGTCTGGAACGATAAAAGGGTGCACCATAAATCCTCTTTTACTCTCCTGTCTTTTCAGACCAATTACGAGAACAGGATATACAGCCTGAAAGTGGAATGTGGACCCAGGTACCCAGAAACAGCCCCGACTGTTAGATTTGTAACAAAAATCACCATGAACGGGATAAATAATTCCAACGGGACGGTAAGCCTTCTCCTCTCTTTCTTCCTATGCTGCGTCTGTTCACCGGCGTCACCTGTCAACTGTTTGTGTTTGTCCGGCAGGTGGACTCACGTAGCATACCAGTATTAGCCAAATGGCAGAATTCTTATAACATTAAAATTGTCCTTCAAGAGTTAAGGCGTCTAATGATGTCCAAAGAAAATATGAAGCTTCCGCAGCCACCAGAAGGACAAAACTACAGCACTTAATCACCATGGATTGTTTTGACCCTCTGTCTTAAAAAAAAAAAAAAAAAAAATCCTACATAGAAATATCATTTTCAACAAAAAAGAAACAACGACAAGAAAACAAAAGAAACATTGCACATCAACAGTATTGCCCATGCAAGAGCAGGATTGGACTCTCGTATTATGGCCTGGCTCTTTCAGAAAAAAAGAAAAAAAAATCCCTGCATCTCAGCATAAAAAATGCCAAGAAAAGCAGTTAATGAAGTGACTATTATGTTCAAGCTATACCAGCAAGAGTGCTGCTTTCTGCTTTCCCAATGATGGATCACTGATGAAGTTATGTGTACACCAGGGCCCGACGAGAAGCCCCCCCCCTTTTTTTGTTTTGTTTTTCACATTCAACATGCAGATGGCCCCATACGGAACTGTGACTGTAGTCTCCAAGTAGTGTCACGAGGTGAGAGATTTTTTTTTTTTGTTGAATAAATATATAAATATATATTATGTATTTGACACAATACCAATATTTCTGTTTTCGAGGTCTTTCTCTCTGACATGTAACAGACGTTGAAGCCTGTTCTGTTCCGGAAAAAAAAATAAACTTGCATTTAACTTCAAGTGAAAATGGCAGGTATATGAACTTGTGATTTTCCTGAAATTAAAACTCACTGCGAAAAACCAACAACATCCTGAATGCTTTTTAACTTGTTCTTGTTCAATTCTGCTTCACAGCCAAGAGGTTTTGGGTTCAAATCTCAACTATGAAGGGTCTTAGGTGTTTGTGTGTTCTCCCCGTACTTGACTGGGGTTTCTACCTCAATCTTCCACAGTAACATGCATTTTAGCCAGAGATAGACTAATATGTTTTTTTCTTTCAGGGCGGATACCGATTATTAGTCAAGACTGCTAACCGATATTTGGAGGCAATATTAATTTTCAGTAAAAGGGAAAATATTGGCGTTAAAATAAAAAAATACTAACTCCAACTCTTCACTTTGTTGAAATGTCTTAAAACACATGTTTATTGAACATTTTTTCAGGCAAAACGTTTTAACTTTTTTTTTTTTTTTTTAAGACAATACACATTTGTTTTAAAATTCCAATGGTTCAAGAATGCTCCCGGGGTCATCAGCATGTCTTAGAAAGGTAAATGAAAATGTAAACAATAGTTCCCCTATTTTACACTAATGTTTGGGAATTAAAAAAAAATATATGTATAAATAAGTTCCTGGAATTTAATGGCTGGCCTGTGAAAGGACAAGTGAATTTGTCAATGACAGTAAATGAGTAAAAAATGATCTTGACAATCATTAATCGTTCTTTTCGCACCCACTAATCTAAACACGGTTTTCTGATTGGTGACAAATTTGGGGAATATGTATTAAGCAGCAAAATCCAGCTGTTTTTTTTTCTTTTTCATCTCGGGGTTGGCCACTCTACTCTGTACTGCCACTTGCTGTGGACTGCAAATGACATTGCAGTGCCCAAGGTTGTCTCACCCATTTGTGTTTGACCTTGGCAAGCTCCTCCAGGCACTGTGATGTCATGTTCAGTCGACAGTTGTCAACATGTGCCCTGCTATTGGTCGGCATTTGCTTAAAGTCATCTACATCAGGGGTCCCCAACCACCGGGCCACGGACCGGTACCAGGCCGCAGGCCACTTTGGACTGGGCTGCGGCGGGCCGCACAGATGGAAAAAAAAAAAAAAAAGAAAGTACAGTACTTCCGGTTTATTTACTATCCCGAGGCTAAAAAACATTTTATTTTGAAAAATGACCGGATTCTCTCCGTTACATCCATCTATGACTGACTCTTAACGCATGTCAAGTTGTCTCTGTCGCGTAACATAATTAATATAATATTAAATGCACAAGCTAGCAAATGAGTAAAATAAACAGACCTAATTGGAAAGTTTCTCTCCCCCCACGGACGGGGAATAGTTGCAGGACCGCGAAGGGTATAGACTTGTATGAACCGGTCCGTGGCAGAAAAAAGGTTGGCAACCAGCCGACCACTGATCTACATGGTTCCAGCTCGCCTGCGGCCATAGGAGAAGAAAACGAATGGATAATTTATTTAGGTCCGTGCCACAAGATGGCGATGTCTGACTGCTGAGTCATGTCAAAAAGCAATTTGGAGTACAAAGCACGTTTTTTTAAGACCATGTTCTCATTGAAATCTAACCACATCCATTTATTACAAGCCACACTCATTCTTAAGCATTTTTTTTTTTTAAACTGGAAAAATAAACTATGCTTGCCATGATTGATTGTGCACCCAAGCTTTGCTTAATCTGTGCATTAATTCCCAGTTTACAAGTAAATGTTCAGTCTTTTGGAGCATTCTTCACAAGGACTTCTTTAGATGTTTGGGTCATCTAATTATGGAAAAGCACATTAAAGTGGCTTTGTTGTGGGTGGTTTGATCTGTTTCAAATGATGCTTTACCCGCTTAATGAAGCACTTTTAAATGATTGTTTTCAAATGTGGAATCTTTCAGGATTAATATTGTTTGCTCTTTGGGGTATTTCTCTTAATTCAGCAACACCACAATGATTCAGCATTAGTCAAATCCTCATTGATGTTTTCATTGATTCTGAACGGCCAACATCAGCCTTCTAAAAGTAAAATACCGGTAATCATGATGGATAATACCTTTTGAAAACGGAGCTAAACCTTTTTTCCAGACAGATCGAAGTTATATCATTATCATTAACCTACGCTATTGCATTATCACAGTACCGTAAATATTTGTGGAAGGTAGCAGAAGGCATGCACCATTATATTTTTTTGGTCATTGTTTTACATTTATGGCCTAAAAGTGTTTAGTCATATAAACGTACTTTACAATAATCCCTCATATGTATTATGTTTTGGTGTTCGCGGATTCAATTATTTATGGATGTGGAATCTATCTTAGCTGTTAGCTGAATAACTCACCAATTTGGCGTAATTGTGCATTTTCTGGAACAAGTCAATACATGTTTAGATGTGCTTTCCTCTGCCTCACTATCACAAGATGCTGCTGTCTAAATTGAAAACCAGTACAGCAATTTATCTCAAGGGAGTATGTTGATGTAGTATGTCGGGACTGAGAAAAAGGCTTTGTATGCTGTGGAGGAGCTAAGTTTAGCCTGGGTTGTTAGTGGAAGTTATGCAGCACATCAAATCAGCAAGCCATATATTTTTAAGGGTAATGTATGATGAGTTTGAAGATGATTCTGAACGGTTTTGGGATCATAATTTGTGAAATACAGTATTTATGGTTTATATTACAAGGTTAATATGGGCAACTAAAAAAAAACAATTGGGTGGGGTCGGCAATTAGACTACTTGCATTTTTGCGGCAGGGCTCTGTCCCTGATTATTGTGGGCTTGTGACGGCCTACACTACAGCTCGTTCCGGTTCGCACACACATTGTGGTTACGTCACCGGCGTAGTTAAACAGAGACCCCATCCATACTGGATTTTAAGGCCCTGATACACCAAACCGACGCCGGAGGTCGTGAAGCGTTCTGTTTGGTGTAGTGGCCACCGTCGTAGTGTCGTAACCCGTCTGTAAGCGTCTCGGGGGCGTTTACGTATGTTGAATCGGCGTCGCCATTCGTGACATTTGGTCACTCTGATTGGCTGTTAGCTAGCAAATCAACGCGCGGAGCACCGACGGGAAGTGACAAGCATGCGGAAAAACAGTGAGCATGTCTCCGCTGCCTTAATCTTCTTTCAAGTACAAGAGCGAGGGTTGACAATTTAAGTATTTCACAATACCGTGTCAAGGACGTGATGGTTTACTTCGCGTGGGAGTTCATCGTGAGCAAAGAATAGAGCTCAATGCATTGTTTACGTTTTTATAATCCGCCCCCGGCCAACAGCTTTCTGGTTGGAGTTTTCTAACCATGAGAAATGGTGACTACCGCCGCCAATGGTATGGAAGGGTATTACATCTTACGCATGCGCAGAAGGTACTTTAATGGTCCGCGTCATTGTCTGTCGTTGTGGTGTGCTTTGCTAACGCCGACAGGCGGCCGGACGCCACAGGGGGTAAGCGTCTGTCACTGTTGGCCAACGTCTCTTTGGTCTATCAGGGCCTTTAAGGGGAGCCTGAAAGGGGCTGTGGTGTGTGTCTTTTAGTCTCGAAAGGTCATAGTCGTAGATGTGTGTAACAAGTCCTGTCTCAAGGTCTGGGTGGAGCATGTGTTTCTGGGCTGTGATGATGATGATATTATCCAGAGGTGGCCATTTTAATACATTTTGCTTGCCCGTCAGCGGCCAGGGTACCCGCCCGTCATTCGTCAGTCCGTCATTTTGCGCGACAAACTGAATTGTAATCGTCAATCCGTCTGTCAGTTAAGTCCGTCAGAAGTCCGTTGGTCCTTCAGTCGGTCCCACCAAAAAAAAAACATCAGAAAACGGGCGTCCGCCAGTGACGGACCAGTGGTCCGTCAGTGATGGATGACAATTGCACTGACGAATGAAAACCCACTTCTGTTATTCGTCAGTCCGTCTTTTTTTTAAAAGGTGTCCTGTTATTCGTCAATTGTCAGCAAAACGGGCGTCCGTCAGACTGACGGACATCAATGCCCACCTCTGATGATATCGAAAGTGAACGAATCCTTTATTCAATCACTTGTTTTACAACATTGACACGCTGTCTCAATGTCTGTTTGATGTAATCATGAGTCACAAGCCCTGTTACATGAGCGGATAAGACGAGCCCATTGTGAGTCTTGTATATATTTTTTTTGTAGTCAGGGTGCCCCCCCTGCCCTGTTATCTCTATAGTGTTACCCTAGAGGGCGCTCTGCCTCCACCCCGACCTTGAGATGTGGCTGCTTCTGTGTGATTCTCACAGGCTGCTTGAGTGCACGCTGTCACGCTTAAGTAAAGTGACATGGTTAGCACTGAGGCTGCGGGAGGTTGCTGCGTCGCAGGTGTGTGTTGCATCTTGTATGTATTGCAGCAGCATTGTGCGTGTACTCTTTCACTTAGTGTGCGTGTACGTGGGTGTGAAGTGAGTCAGTGTTTTGCCACAGAAGATGACCTCGTCCATCGAATTCGAACGCAAAGGCAGGATTTTGACTTTAGAGGGCCGATATCAAGTATCTTGGATGGCTGCTCTTCATCCTTTTTTCACTTGATTTGTTTATGCCTCCTCTTCCTCTACTCCTCAAGGAAGTCATGAATATGAAATCTCAAGATGTCTGTTCCCTCCCTGTGTGTATGTATATGTGTATATATATATATATATATATATATATATATATATATATATATATGTATGTATATATGTATGTATATATGTATATGTATAAATATATATGTATATGTATAGTCTCCTGGGTAGCGACTATTATGTCGCTTTTATTCAGCGCGCTCGCTCAAGCCGTCATGTTTCCAGCAGCTCAATCGAACAGAAGCTGCGAATCGGTCCTCAAGGCCCGTCACGCTCGTCTTCTCTTCAAACTTGACACCTGCACAAGCACGACGAGCCATTGCATTCCCAGATAGTGGCCTCGGCTTTAACAGACGCTATGCTCCAATTAGACACAGAGTCCACATGTACTCACTTCATCTTTTCGGCTGCCGGGGGGGGTGGGGATACTTTGGGTTTAACTGCCTTAAAGGCTGCTTCTTGGGTTATGTGTCTCTCCGATAAAAATGATTCGATACGAAGCTGCGATTCAAAGACGGTTCATTTTAATGTGGACCGATTTGATAAGATTCAGATTTGATTTGATGAGGTTATGGCTCAGCTCGAGAGGGTATAATGCAATGAGTTTCTTGCCATTTTACAATATGACTTGACATTAATTGTTGTGTATTCGTAGCATGAATATTCCATAAAGCCCTCCCCCAATGTGTAGTAAATAAACATCCCTTCCTGCTAATTGCTGAAATGATGTTTTATTAAACACTGCAATTCTATAAATAAAAGCCTCTCATTTAACCTCTGCCTAAAACCTCTAGCAGATGCCGGGTACTCTCTGCAGTTAAGTAAATAAATATGCTATTTTGTCTTCTTTTACGATGCAAAAATATAGCGTCTGTAGGTGGGAACAGGCCGGAGCCACGGGAGCTGTTTAGAGCTCTAAAATGGGAAGGAATGCCAGCAAGTAGTAGAGAGGGACATAGATCTCGTCTGCAGCCGCCAGACTGTCGGAGGCAGGCCTCTGCTGCCAGACCGCTAACCTTTCACCCTCCAAGGCCAAAAGGTCCACCTCTTGTTTGTGTTGATACTGTAAAAAGGCTTTCTTTTTTTTCCTGCTGACACAATGGAGAATGTGTCCTATTGGTAGGGCTCGAGCTCCAGACGGTGTGACGCATTGGCGCCCCCTGGAAAGTTAGGAGGAAAATGATACCAGTTTTAAAGCTCGACATGGAATTCAGTGGATATGTCTGTCATAACGAAATAAAGGACCCGTGCCAGAAATTGAACAGGAAGTGATCTATTTTGATTTGTATCAGACTTTCTGCGCGAATTCCAGTTTGACAATCTCAGACTGTGGAATTCACCCCGATGAGTTCCTATCAGAAGCAGGTACGCTGTATTGCAAAGCTCGTTTGACTACACCACGGGCCGTCAATTGCCCATCCCTGGCCTATACCTTCAAATGCGGGCAGAGCATGACATCACGTATTTTTCATGAAAATCCATCGACGCGAAAGCGTTTTCAGCTTTAATTCGCTGTCTTTTGTTATTTTTCGCAAGCACTCATTTGTTCCATAGCTATCAAGGACAAAGATGAAACAAAAAAAGCATTGATAAAAGAAACATTCAGTTACCAGGCAACATGAACCAAAATGCCTTTGATGTCAAAAAGATGATTCAGAAGGTTTTTTTTGTTTTTTTTAGCTGTGTTGAAAATAACATCTTAATCAAATGACAAGCTTTGCCTTGAAAAGAATATAATGCTCACTTTTGAATGACACTGTTTATCCACATCACTATATTATTGTCAACATAAATGGCTTTTGCTACTACAAATGTAGCAAAATAAGGTAACCAAGACATTAGCAACCTGTCTGTATAACTGCTTTGCAAACTACAACCACAGCAGTAAACACTCTGTTAGAACGAGCAACTCTTGCGGTATCAATCAAAATGGTTAGCAAATTTGCAACGGCATTTGAGAGCTCAAATTAACCTCCCACTTCCATTGTGATGCCAATCTTTTTTCGGGTAAGGGGTCAATGTCCATCAAATTCATGTGAGCCGTCGGTGACAGTCATACGGTAGTGATATGCCTCAAACTTTTAGAATACTGTTTAAGTACAGTCTCACTTGCAGCATACATCGCAATTGTTTTCAGCCGTGCGGTTTTTTTATTATTACAATACATGGCGCATGTGCACCTAATGAAGTGGAGTACAACTCAATGTAGCAAACCTCAGGTACTTGTGAATTATTAAGAGTCATCATCGTGCACACGCATAACAGTTTACTGGAAGTAATTACCCAAACGGATGGAGTTATTTTGGCAGACTGTGTTCCTGGTGAGTGTTGAAGTGCTGTGTTTACACTCAGATAAATGAACACGCTCGTCTTTTTGATGTGGGAGGGGGGCCAGATTGGATGCACGTGTGTCCACACTCATAATAGAGCTTTAATTTCGAGCGTAATGTACGATAAAGCTCCAAAAATTGTGCATGTTAGGTTCATTGAAGACACTCAGTCAGGAGATTTACGGTAAATTCAAGATCTAAATCAACGTCCTGTGTTCACAAAACAAAAAGGTGGCTCGCTAGCTCGCTAGCTAATGTAGCGTTTTACATGATCATTTTGTGATAGTCGTGAGATTTCATCGTAACTTACACAGTTTTAGGACACCCAAACGAGCGGTTTCTAATGACAGCTCAGGTTAGGTGTGTCATACCAAAGTTTAGGACTTGTTAAGCTGTCTGTAACACAAACAGTGATGTCAGCATGGCCACTGAGGAGTCGGTTTAATAGTCAGCAGGCGGCCATGAGTTGAATTGACGTCCTTCGGCACGCCGAGCTGTCAGACTGTTTCCAAAGAGAACATCTAAAAAGAGAAACGCGGCGAAGCACAATAGCTGGAAAGCAGGGGAGTGCGGCAGAGCTTTCCTCTTGTCACCGGCCCGCTCGGCCTCTTTTGTGTAAGCACTTCCGTCCTGTGAAAGCCCCTGACGGACGGCCGGCTGGTGGATCCTCCACCTGCTAGAGAGCAAGTTAGGTCTGTGGACTGGCGAGCCACTAACCCCCTCTGAACCCCCGCCCCGCTTCCCTCGTTCGACTGGCGCCAGTGCAGTCTTTGATTATTTGTCTTAACAGTTCATTTAGCGCCACCGCCAACACGTGCGCCAAAGCTGCCTTCACTTGCTCATGCATCACCGACAAATGGGACTTTTATGAGTTCCTTTTCACAGCGACCCCCCCCCCACTCCCCCACCTCACTTACTCCAGCCGACATTCTCCGCCTAACTCCCCCTTGTCCGACACCTTTACAGTGGTTCTCAAACTGGGGTCCCTGGACCGCCAGGGATCCACGAGTCATAGCATGGGCGTCAGTCAAAAAAAAAAAAAAAAAGGGGATTAAATTATGTTGTATCATTTATTATTATTAAGAGTGCATACCTAGTTTGCAGCGAACAGTTGTTAACTAACAATTAGATGAGGTGTATGTCTGCTAAAACTAATGCTGAGTGGCAAATACTGTACTAAAGAACTATGAGATAAGACTAATGGCTGCTAAAGCTAATGCTAGCTGTCAAATTCTCATAAACTAGCCGTCAGAGCTGGGCATTCCATCTATCTGACGGACCGGTCTGTTTATCCGTCACTGACGGACACCCGTTTTTCTGATGGAAACATTGTTAAAATAGACGGAAACCCCTTTATTTAGTCCGCCATCCGTCTGCAGTCTGTCACGAGTCAATTTTTCATGGCAAAGCTTCGAGGGGGGAGGAAAATAGTGAGTTGTTGTTGCTTGGAGGACAGATTTGAGTGAGGGACCAGGCTGTCAAAGCAAGAAGGCAGGCTTCCAAAATGCAGTGAGTCACGATTTCTGTCCAAATATAGACGGGTACTATTTTTTTCCACCGGAAAAAAAACGAACTGAGGACGGAAGGGTACTCTAAGACGGGTGATGAATGACGGACGCTCAATTTTTTTGTAAAATACCCAGCTCTGCTAGCCATTAGACGTGTTGTCCAGCTGATAAAACTTATACTGCGGGCAAATACTTGATAACGCCTGCTAAAGCTAATGTTGGGTGGTAAATACTAACTCGCTACTGCAAGTTGCATGGCTACTAAAGCCAAGGCGAGGCAGCAATTGTACTCTAGCCGTTAGATGACTTGCACTGCTGCTTAAGCTAATGTTAACAGGAAAATACTCACCACCAGTTAATAGATGAGTGTTCTTTAGGTGTCTAAAGTGAGGTGGAAAGCACAAACTAGCCCGTAGATGAGTCTTATGGCTGCTTCAGCTAATTCTACCTGTAAAATTCTAACAAACCACCCATTCGACAAGTTTCTACAGCTGTTAATGCCAACGCTAGGTCTGAAATTCTCGTTAACTATCCATTAGATAAGTATTATGGCTACTTACGTGAATGAGCTGGAAAGTTACAATATTTGCTATCTTGCTGTTAGATGAACCGCACAGCTGCTAATACTGGGTAGCAAATACTTATTTAGCCAGTATACACGACTTACTGCTCGAAAGCTAACGAAAGGCAGCAAATGCTTGGAAACGAGCAAGTACATGGATCTTACAGCTGCTAAAGCTAACACTAAATGTCAAATTTAATGGTGGTTAGATGAACATTGTTTTTGTGGGGTAGAAACATTCAAAGTACACCGACAGCAAAGTCACGCCGGGCCTGACGAAGACGAGTCTGCGGCGTCGGGCTGCGGTCGCGGCTTCCTCCTGCTGAGCGGCCGGGTTTTTTCACGTGGCCACTTGAAAACGTGTCCTGGCGACCGCGGGAGACGACGCGCCGGTTTGCTCTGCAGACGAGCGAGGAGCCGCGTCCAAATATTTCCACGGCTCCTGCGGCCTCGCGCTGGCATAGCGGCGTGGTGAGCTCATGCGTGCGCCGCCGTTGCTCTGTTTTGTGATGGCTCAGCACTCTCTCGTCTCTCCACTCACCATTGCCGCCAAGTATCAGTGTCGCAGTCCTCCTTTTGAGGTCTGAGGTTTTTAATAAAGGCCCATTATATGTCAGCCTGGCCAAGTGTTGAAAAAGCGCAGGTCGCATTTTGCAGTTTGACTTTATATCCGGAGCGTTTAATTCCCCTTCTTGGCCAGACGGCTTGACGATAGCGCCATCCATCAGCTGAGATATGCATCCTCTAAAGAAAGGCTTAAGTGTGCGAGACACTAATGGAAAAAATCAGCCTATGTCGTAAACAAGACATCTGGAAACATGTTTCCTTCCACCGACTGGTTTGCTGTGGTGCCCTTAACAACGGTATGTACTCATCAGGCTTGTGGCATACGTAGAGAGGCCAGATATAGAGCTGCTAGCTGCATCCACTAGTGAAAGATGACACTAAAACGATAATTTGCACTAGTACATGCGACTAACAGCTGCATCACTAGTGTTTCTTTAAAAGCTGTCATAAATAGTCATAAATATATGGAAAAGACGGTTGGCTTTTAAATCCAACACCAGGTGGAAAATACTTCTACCAAGTCGCATGGCTTGTAAAGCTAGGTGGCAAATAGGCGCTAACCGGCCGTTATACGAGTCTTCCTTTGGCTGCGAAACCTAATGCACACTAGGTCCCCAATAGACATGTCTTCTTTTGGCTGCAACCAAACCTAACATTTACACCAAAGAAGAATTTTGAGTCTTCAATTAACCTAGCAACATTCATGCTTTTGGAGTGTGTGAGGAAATAGAGTACCTGTAGAAAACTCACCAAAACGGGGAGAACATGCAAATCCTGCAAAGAAGGGCTGGATTTGAGCCGATAACTTCAGAACATATATATATGTATATAAATGTCAAACAGTCGAGATGCTAAACAACGTATAAAGCTAAACAAGTGGCGGGGATGACAAAGTCAGTGGTCAAGAGGGACGGAAGGAGATAGACTTCTCAGGGGAACACTGTCTTCTTCTTTGTGGATTCCCTCCTCTTCCTTCCTTGCATTGTCCCACATCCTCGCCTCCTCCTCTGCTGCCACAATGGCGGGCAGCAGCGGTGGCGTCGGGCACCAAAGGGGCAACCGGGGGGGACACCAGTGCTCGAAATGACAGGAAGCCACATACTTGTCGACGCAATTAAGCAGAACAAAAGAAAGAAGCTTCGGCAGGCTGACTTAACACGACAGCTTAGTGTGACGCTTTTGGGCCTTGGTAGCTTTGTCACAAGGCTAATAAACATGGCCACTGAAAATAAAGTAATATTTTACGCAAGTGCAACTTGTTTTAGTGATACTGTTGACAAGCTGTTGTTTTGTAAATAACGATAATACAGGACCCGGGTCCCAACTTTCAATAGAACATAATTTCCTTTTTTTTTTTTTTTTTTGCTGTATCGAACATATTGTAAAGGAAAAATTTGCGTTAACTTCCACTTTAAAAGAGAGTGGTGCTGAATCTTATGCTAGGTGGCAAATATTCACTAATTAGATGCTTAGAAGAGTGAGGCGGCTACTGAAGCGAACACTAGGTGGCAAACACTCGCTAACTACACGTTAGATGAGTCGCACAGCCACTACCGGTTACCCAAGTAGCACACACTGACTCGCTATAAGATGAGCTGAACGACTGCTATTGCTAATGCTACATACTCGCTAAATGAAGCTGGTGCAAGGTTGCAATTACAAATAATGCACTTAACTAGCTATTACATGACTTACATGGTTGTTCAAGCGTGGAAGAGTGACACTGCTACTGAGTCTTAAGATTGCTGGCAAATACTTGTTAACGAGCTGTAACATCCCTACAGATAAATCTATGTTTTCCTAACTGCGAAACACATTGTTCATGTTTGCAGAAACTATAAGGACCCTTCCATTAAAAGCAACACTTGACAAACAAAACGAAGGCAGTTTATGGGCAAACTTAGTAATGTGTCATCATATTTGAAATAAAGTATGATTACAAAGAGCACCCATGAAACTAATAATCTCCATTTTCCTCACTCTGGCTTTAGCAAAGAAGCCAAATGTCAGCGTTTTTCCTCACTATTCTTCTCATTAATAATAATAATAATGATAATAATAATAAAAGACCTGATGGCAGCGCTCAGTGAGCGGGATTAGGCTGGCTCATGCCGCATGAGAAAATAAATGGCGGCCAAAACGGGCAATTAAGTGGATCCCAGAATGAGAGGCTCCAGCAGGACGCACCGATAGTTTTTATATGAGCCATTTCCTCTGCTTCACGCCGGCAGAAGGAATGCTCACTTTCCTGCTCAACTCACACAGACACACACGAACACACATACAGTCTTGAGTTTCGTTTAGTGTTGCAACATTTATGTGAAGTAATTAAAAACATCCACTGGTAATTTAATAGTTCTCACCAAGCAGAGACATGAAGTCTACACACTTACTACCCCCTCCACTCCCTCGTTCTCTCATTGCTATATAAATAACCTGGAATGTTGCAAGTACACAGATGATTTTGGCCAGAATGCAGCATTTTTGCAACAAGTCATGTTCTGTGTCACTTTGACCCCCTCGTGAGCTTGCCGAGTTGCAAGCTGCACAATTGCAATCGCTAAGGTAACTTTAAACTAAATGTCATATTTTCAGGAAAATAAAAATAGGTCATACAAATGTCTTCACTCAGCTTTATTTCAGTCGGTGTCAAAGGGTGAATGCAACAGTTTTTTCGTTTGTTTGGTTTTCAAAGAA
The DNA here is from genome assembly GCF_054856515.1 of Filicampus tigris. Classification (NCBI taxonomy): domain Eukaryota; kingdom Metazoa; phylum Chordata; class Actinopteri; order Syngnathiformes; family Syngnathidae; genus Filicampus; species Filicampus tigris. The sequence goes on along the minus strand of NC_141226.1, from coordinate 18,168,157 downwards.
AAATGAGATACGTGCTTTTGGTTTTGTTGGACAGTTTTGTTTTTTGTTGTATGAAAAACAATACAAAACATTGGAGTCAACAAAAGGTTTTTGTTGCTGTTTGGATTTAAAAAAAAAAAAAAGTCCAAAAAAATAATAATTCAGCGATTCAGACGGCATACGCTTACCTATATTGGCTAAGGTTTAGATTTTTGGTGAAGAATCACGTCTGTTAAAAGTGAACAGAAGCCTCACAGCGTCTTGTATAATCATTTTTATTCTCCTCCCGCCGCCATCAGGAGGGGAAAATAAATAGAACGATTTGGAAAGAAAAAAAAAGCAGTCATAGCCAGCACATTGGTGACATCAGCACAAATGCAAGTACGCCGGCTCTTTAATGCTCTCCATTTCCCATGCAGCCCACAAGTAGAGCGAGGTCGCCTGGCGCCACAGTCATCATGCGCGTCCATCACTTGCAACGCTCGCTGTTTTCCTTTGCAGGATGAGCTCAGCTCCTCCTCTGGCGCTAAGCGTTTATTCTACCGAGATCCTAACGCTTTATCTTGGCCATGTTTTTTCAATAGCAGCCGACGGCGGAATGTCCCCAGAGACGCGCCTTGCCTCCCAATAGGCCCATTCATTTGGAGGACAGCAGTTGAACATGTGCTTTGTGTTAGCACTCCCTTACAAGACGCACCCAACCTTTACACTAGCGACCCAAAGCCATTTATTACGTTCTACCATTGGGCAAAAGAGTCTGTCGACTCCAAAAGTTCATGTTGTTTAGTGACAATTAGATCACGGCAGTAACAGTCAGCTGGTCTTCACAGCTGTTAGCTTATGGCGGGAAATGGCAAAATGATGCTAACAAGCTTAATGACGGGAAATGGCAAGCGAACAATACTTAAAAGCTCGGGTTTAGCACATGTATCATATGTGTAATACAAAACACAAATAAAAATGATAGAAAAGTAATTGTATTATTATTATTATTATTATGGTTAGCGTGACGGTGGGAAGTAGCTAAGCTAACAACCGTATCGAGCAGACATAGTGACCACCACAAACTTGGTGTGTAATTTTTACAAATCATGTAAAAATGTGGTAGTAATACATTTTAGTTTTTACCAATCCCTTTTTGTGGTTGACAGATGTTAGCTCGGTAGCTGGAAATGGCTACGCTCTATCCTCTATCCCTCTGAGCGGTGAACAATTGCAATTTCGTTCAAGGTTGCAAATGTTCGCAAAACGTTCGCCAATAGTTCGCCGATAGCTTTAGTGATTTTTCTTATCGCAAGAAAATTTTGAACATGACCCTGAAGGAAACCTAACGTGAACACACATTTTTTTTTCCCTTTGTCAACAGTCGGAAACATTCGCTCTTCAGTGCAGGGGCTTAACAAGCTTAGTGACAGGAAATACCTATTTAAAGTTCTTTATTCATATTAGATTCTTTATTATGCATGTAGAATTAATGTTTTCAGTCATGCTAAGATGGTTGAGTTGATGGTTGGTTATTAGTCGTAGCAATGGTGATATTCAATATGTTGGCCGTAGCAATAAATCGGCGTGCTGTGTTTTAACAACTGTTAGCTTAGCATCCTGCTACAAGTGTTGGTGAAACATACTTTCAGTCAGACAACACTAACCTACTTGTTTGTAAGATCATGTAAGGACAACTGAGTTGACTGACACCATCCTGTCAGTTTGCTTTTCTTTTTGTGTGAACTAAATGGAGCTTTTAGATTGGATGAAATTATTCATAGAGTGTTTGTAGCTGACAGAGCCATTCATTGTTAATTACCCTCCAGCGAGACTCCACGAGATCACATATTGGTATGAAAAAGTCCTAAAGCTATACCAAGTTCTCCTGTTGCTATGGAAATATTGGTATCCCTCAATCAACAAGCCCTAAACGCTTGGAAAAATTGCAATAAAAAAAAGATATTCAAAGTATTTTGTCAGTCATAGACACTTTGAGGTAGAAGTAAGGAGCAACTACATTCTTGTTGTGCCGCAATATCTTGAAATAACCATGTAATTTCCATCAAATCTTCATAAAGTTAACACAAATTGTTAAAGATTAAGTCAACCCACCAAAAATTATTTGCAATATTATGTTCTGTGTGCTCATCTAAACATGGCATTTTGATTAATATTGCGTTTGTGTAAGATGAGTTCAGCAGCAAAATCCTGCTCCACCCCCTTTTAGCCATCTCAGTTGGGCGGCCATTTTCTCACTTCTGTCGAATGAAAATGACATCACAGTTGCTCACGGCTCACCACGACCAATCACAGCTCACCTGTTTTATAAAACTGAGCAATAAATGGTCGTTACCTGAGCCATGAACATCTGTGATGCCATTTTCAGTTGATGGAAAGTGGCAAAATGGCCGACCCTTGAGATGGACAAAAACGGGTGGATTTTACTGCTTAACTCATATTCCACAAACGCAATTTCAATCCTACCAAAATATGTACATGCTAAATGCTATGCTAACCAAACCCTTACCCATTACAGCAATTTGTCTTCAATTTTCCTGACTGGTCCAGAACCATGATAGTGCTATGTCCTTTATTTCATTGCTGTAAAACACAAATCAACATGAGTGTTGTTAGCATTGGCATTTAGCATGTTCATACAGTATTCTAGTAGCTTCCGACAGTGTCACTTAAAAAATGCATGATTACATGTTTTCAAGTTAATGTAACACACTTCGCTTAGCCCTACTTCTCCATTTGTTGGAGAACTCTACTTCTCCAACCATTCATGAGGCACCTTTGCCTTTAACAAACTCTTTTTTGACTTAATATCTGGCCTCAGCCATCTCAGATAAGAAGGGCGACCGTCTGGAATTTCCATATCTCCAAGCGCCGCTGACCATTACTCAAGCATGCTTTAGTATGAATTATGACGCTTTAACATGTGGCGTGAAATGGCGATAGTGCTGACGATTCCGTGGCGCCAACGGCAGAAAAAAAAAAACACTCAAGGAACCTTTTGTTTATATTTATTTCCTAATTAGCAGCCATCCTGCGAATTGCTGGCAGAGGTGCTACAATTGGACACATTGTGTGGAATTAGCATTGTGGAGCCCGAGATGGCTCCCCCACCCGCCGTGTTTTTTATTTGTCACCTGGGAGCGCCGCTCCGAGGCCGGGTCACAGGCCAGCTCAGCGGGGAAGCCCCCGCACCAGCCCCCCGAATTGCCCGTCGCTGCCGACGAGGCTGACCCTCAACAAGGCCGCCATTCAAAGCCCCCAGCTCACCCCGTTTGTCAGGAATGTCTCCTGCAACGGCAGGGGGGCTTCAACGGAAGTCAGATGTGCTTTAAAGGGAACACACGGATGAGGCGTGCGCGGACACTGTTGCCTTTCAAAGGACATTCAAAGAGCTCCTTTGACGCTCACTCTGTCAGCTTTATCACTTCAACGCTAAACACCCTCATCAGCTGTCATCCGACGTCGTTGAGGCACTACAAAGGAGTATCACTCTCAATACAAACAAAAAGTCAAAGTTTGGTGGAAAAAAGTACTGACATCTCGTAAACAAAGGAGGATAGTCGTCATTTTGAAGAGTGAAGGTCAAAAATCCCACCTGGGCCTTGTGCAGCTCTGGTGTTTTGTTTCTCTGAAAATGCATCTATTCCTTTACAAAGAAAAAAAAAAAAGTCTTGCAGATAAAAATTCTGTAAAAAAATTTTATTCTCATAAAATCTTTACTTCTTTTAATTTTTACTTTTATTCTTGTCAAATAAAGAATGTTCATTGAAAAAAATGGCATTTTAATACATTAATATTATATAGAAATAAAAAAAAAGACTTTTTGAAGAAGATTTACTGTTGTTGAATTGTGAATTTTCAACTTTTGTCTTGAAAAAAATGGCACATTTTGTAAAATTACAATTTTATTCGTGTAAGATTAAGGCTTTTTAATGTAAAACGTATTTATTTTTTTTCCTTCATGATTTTATGACCTTTCTAAGAAAAGAAAAAAACAAACATTAGGTATAATTAGGATTTAATCCTCGTAAGGCCTGTGTCTTACAGCGCAGCATGTCAAACCCGACTGGAAACGACCGTTGCGAAAAATATTACAATTAACGACTCACAATTGTACACTTGCACATCTGCCAACGTGCTGTGACGGGAAACTGCGACTCTATCACTTTTATTAAACCATAAAAACATAGTGTGATTGTCAAGGAAGAAGCTAGTTGCTACAAAGAGAGGAAGTGGGTGAGAATCAAGTAGGGGGTGTGGATATGAATGATATGAATTCTTGAAGAAAAACACTTCTGCTGGTTGGCCTACTTTTTTTTTTCTTGAGAAAAATGTAATGTCTTTCTTCTCGTTTCATTTTTTGTCTTGTCAGTGTGGCCCTTAGTCATGAATACAGACCACGTTCCTCAACAAATATATCCAATTGTCAAATATTCTAGGCTAACTTGTTCCATTTTCCAATAAGAAACATTTTCCTTCCTACAGCTTTAATGAGGAAATGCAATGATGGATATTTTAAAGTCGCCTGTAAATTGAAATGACGCGCCGATGCAAAACTGCTCAGCATCGTGAAATGCAATCCACATTCGCTTCACCTCACTCAAATCTGCTTCCTAATTGTTTGTACTATATTAATATGATCCACTGATAAACACGTTGAGGCGAAGTGATTTGTATATTCATTTTCGGGCTGTTGTACAAACCACAACAGATTTTCGTCTCCTCTCAGGCTCGTAAAGAGTAATAATGACACTTCTTTTCCGCCCAGTGGGATTATTGGACCACCACTCTTACATAAAGTAAACTGGAAGTCAAACCAAAAGGAAAAGACGGCGATGATTAACTCATTCCATCCCATTGACATATTTATATGTCATTTCACAATGGGTCTGAAAAAGTCTGGTACTGATTAAAGGGGTCACTTCGATGGAAAGATGGCGCAAAGCTCAAAGGCAGCGGCGGCCCAAAAAAGCGCGGCGGCGTGTGCGTCATCCAAATTGTAATGAATGTAGCCACTCACAATTGTGGGGGGGGAATCGTGATGTCAAAATAATGAATACACGCCGCTCTAATAGCGCAGCATGCTAGCCTTCGAGAGCATTCTCCCTCACAGCCGACGAAACTATTCTTGTTCCACGAGATATTATGGTATTCACATGTTTTTCCTTTTTTTAAAATCTGACCAATTACACAGGTAAACAGAAAATTTTAATCAAGGATGGCTTTATGTGTCCCTAATTTTATTTTTGACGCTGATTAAAAAAAAATGTCCTTACTTAGGGGGAAAAAAAAAAAATTCAAGCACTTCTATTATTGTCTGTGGATATAAAAAGTAATTGATTTTGTTAGTTTGTTTGTCGTTCATTTCTGTTGTTGGAGTCTTGAGCATAGTATGATAGGTTTTGTTTGATATGCCCCCCACTGGCCAGGTATGGCTACTGCATTTAGAGTTGTGCACTCCTTGTTAGGATCAAGGGTTAAAAGCAAGATGGCCACCATATATCATTTGTGTGTGGACAATGAGCCTGGCATGAAAGCAGGCCTCTTGGCTAGTAATGTTTTTCAAAGTATTATTTAACATTCTGCAATATTTCAAGCTTGAAAGCTCAGTATAGTTTATGTATTATCGGCTCGTCAACCTAACCACCATCCATAACCTGCTTCCTGACCTCCTCACTTGAGCAAATAAATGGTGAGCGAATGCACTGAAGCCTTGGTACAAACACCTGTGCTCGAGAGAAAAAAACGAAGGGGAATATTTCATGAATATATTACATATATGCTTACCCGCCCCCTCATCATTCCAGTCTTTCAGTCAGTCAAAATTGTTACTATGTGTTTCATATGGCAGCTCATTTAGGCAGTACACTGTAATAGGGCCTGAGACAACAGCTGTTTCTACAGGTGTTTCTACATCTGTAAAGTTGAATACGATGATATGATTTATAAATACGATGTTGTACTATAAGCTATACAGGGATGGACGCATTAGTAAAATTTGCAGCAACTTTTCTGTTAAAGTGGTCATTATTTGAGTCATAGGGCAACCCGTTTAGGCAGCAGACTGAAATATATGTGGCTTCTATTGGAAAATCATCCGATGAAAACTTGTTGATTTGATGGCTAATTTTTTTTTTTTTTTTTTTTTAAATCCACATGAAAATCCAATTTTCAAGCATGCTGCTTTCATTTTTGCGATCCCACGAGGAAATTTTGATCTGTTTTGCACTTCCGAGCAGACAGTGGAGTGCGAAAGCACATCAAATAGTCCCATGTATTATTTAGAATTGGCTGGTGGCAGCCGTCACCACTTTCAGGAAGACAAAACGTGTTGTGATGTGTTTGCTTTGCTTACATAATCTACAGTCAGGTGTCACGTATGTTAAAAGTGCGGCGTGGACCCGTGCCAACCTGCGGACGGGGCTGCGAGTGCGTGTTGTCGGGTAGAATAAGTCCAATCAGGCCGAGGGAGGATAGACCTACAGTGTTTGGGGAGGCGGAGAAGGAAGCCAGCTCGAGTTCTGGAGCACCGCAGAGTTTGCTGCCTGGCTGGAAGTGGAAGGGTTGGGGTCGGAGGGGGCGTCGGCGGCGGTAACATGGAGACTGTAAGTCATTGTAGCCTGACTCAACTGGCTTGGGTGGCAAAGATCATGAAGTCCTGGACATTCATCAACCTGCCGAGGAGGGCCGACTGACTGGAGCCGGGGGCTGCACCAAACTACCCCCCCCCCTCCCCGTCACCGTCGGTCCACCTCCCTCTGCCTAACGTCGAGTCAATGGGATCCAGTTCCAGATCCAGTGCCCGGGCCGCCAGACCCGGGTCAGTGCAAATAATCAGGCCTCTGACGCCTTGCCTCGTTACTGGGCGAGGGTGGGGAGGCCCGGGGTTGTTGAATGTGGGGGATCCCACAGGAAACTGGGGGTCATGCACCGCTTCTGTCTTTGCAGGAGGTAAAGGTCACGGTGTGGCCGAGGGGGACAACAACAACGTGTTCGCTAAGTTACATGTTCTCTCTTTCAAGGGCACATAATTTTGGAAATGGACTTCTTAATGGTTTGTATACAAATAGTTGGGACTATGGAGTGCCTGGCCACCAATTACACAACCAAGTAAATCTTTTATCTAATAACATAAAATTTAATCGTCATCAAAATCGAATTTACAAAATGGACCCCCCCCCACACCAAATTTCTCCAGCCCTGATTTGGCAGCTAGACTGTGTTAAGATCCAAAGCCACTTTCAAGTGTTATCCAAATGACTGTCTGAAACACTATCATGCAGAAAAATCCACATCCCCTACTGGTGCAACGTCCCTCCTCATAGCCAAAAGGTAAGCAGAGCTGCAATGACTTTTGTTGAATGCACAGGTTAACTTTTTGATTGCTTTGCGAAGTTGTTAAAGTGCTGCCTCCACATGTGAATATCGAAAGCTGGACTCGCCACCGGCCCACCTCCGAGTTTCACGACGCTTCACTCTGCATGCATTAACGGTTAGTAGACATTTATCGTTTAATACATTTTAGTATACGATGTGGTTAATTTCCTTTTACACTTGCATGCCATATAAGATTGATCAAAAGCATGATGCTGACAAGCCCCCCTCCAATCTGTCATCAAAGGGTGAGTAGTTTTATTTCACTTGAGTTTATAATCGTTTTGTTGTGCAACAGTTGTTGTCATTTTTGCACTTGTATGACATGACCAGGACAAAGTTGCTTTTTATAAAGTGGAAAATAAAACAAATCACTAAGCAGAACAATTGGTAAACCGTTTTTGAGTGTTTACATTGTCACAAAGATCGGAGGGCACCAGAGTGGTCGATCTTAAGTGAAAAGCCTTTAAGGGCATCTGAATTGAATTGAAATGTCATCGACTGGCTGCAGGTGTGTGTTAGGTACACAGGAAGTCGCTTTTTCACATTGCAATGTTTTAACAATAAAGAGCAGCATCTTAAAAAAAAAAGCCAAATGTATGAGGTCACTGGAAAAAGGCAATAAAAAGTCACTTCCTCCATCATAATGCTTCTATCACTTCAAAATCCCAGCCATTAAAACGACTTCTGCTGAGTCATGATTTAGCTTTTCCAATGAAGGCAAAAATCGGACCAAAAAAACAAAACAAAAAAAATACAGATGTTTATACATTTTAGGGTTCTGGTCATTCCATGATGGCTTGCTTTTTTTCCTCTCTCTCTGCTTGCACTGCCCAGCAATTGTTGATTCAGCACATCTATTCCTGTGAGCCGTCAATCAAAGCAACAAGAAGCTTGCCCAGAGGCTGCACTCAGCAGTGCTTTTTTTTTTGCTATGCGTCAGAGCCGTACTCTGCCATGGACAGCCGGGCCTCCAGTGTTAGAAGATAGAGATATTGGACCATACATCTCTTGCTTCACGCTGACATCAGAACATAAAAGTCCGGCCCGCATCATAATTCAATAACAATTGACTCATACAGTATGAATGAATACAAATGTATTAAAATATCTTGAAATAAATACATACATTTAAGAATCAAGCAACATGATAAACCAAATAAATGTGAGTAGGTCCAAACAAATAACATACAAGAAAAAAAATTAAAATATCCATCCGACTCAAGTACGTATTGCATTTTTATCAACAAAATAACACAATGTAAACAACTAGATGATTGATTAAACAATCAACAATACGTGGAAATGGAGAAATTATCTCAAGCAGGTAAAAATATGTAATAAACATATTTTAATTGATAAAGACAAACTAAAAAAAAAAACAACAACATTTTTTTATTTGAAGGTTAAATCTGAATTTGAAGGTGATGTCTAATGCTAATTTTTGCTAGCTGGTCAACGGGGTTTTCTATTGAGTGCTAGCATAAGCTGGCCATGTACCCAAATCGATTCATTGTATTTAAATACACAATGCATGTCATTCTTGTTTTCTTAATAAAAAAAAAAAAAAATCCACCTTTTGAGGACCTCTTATATACAGTCTACCCTCTCCACTACTCAGTTATTCCATTTGTAAGCTTTCTCATGCTTCCAACTCTCCAGTGTCACAGAAACACAAGTGACCTTTAATATCTAATGGGAGGAAACGCTCCGAAGGACAGTGATAAAACATGAGCGTGCACATGAGGGCTTTGCTCTGCAAGTCATCAGCAGCTCTCCTATGCAGCAGTCACAGCCCCCAGCCTGCAGCATCCCTGAGCTCGGAGCCTGGGAAAACATAAAGAGATGGAATGTGAGGCTGGGGGGGGGGGGACTGTCTGCCCTGATGACACTCCAGAGTCTGCGTCCTCCATCTTCACTATGACTCACACCACTTGTATTTACATTACGGGTGTATTATTACTAATAAGGCCGTGTTGCGTTATGCGCGCGTCGTCCACCGGGGTGTCGTAAAGTCTGCTGTGTTTGGTTCAAAAACGGTCTCATTTATGCGCGTTCGAAGTGGGTGATTCCGTTTACGGCACGCCGGAGAGCTGTGCCTGTCGTACCAATTTTCTGCAAGATTCATCCATTATAACCTGAGCAGTATTGTTTGGATCGCCATTCGTTGGGCACTTTCCTTGAGGATCCAGAGAGTTTCATTTTCTACTTTTTGAGACGCCACTGAATCATTCCCGGCTGCACTGTGGAGTAGCACGTATAGTTTTCATGAGTTTCGCTGGGCACTTCAGCTTTCCCCAACATCCTTCCCAAAAAAAACATGCAAGTTAGGTTCATCGAAGATGCGAAATTGTCCATAATTGTAAATGTGAGTGTGAATGCTTTGTCTATATGACTTGTGATTGGCTGGTGACCAGTCTAGGGTGCACCGTGCAACTAGCCTAAAGTCAGCTTGGATAGGCTCAGCTTACGCATGACCCCAATAAGGAAAAGTGCGATAGAAAGTGGAATGATGACCACTGCCCCAAATCTCAGAATGCAAACGGTACAGTCGCATCTGGCTATTGCTAACGTCTTAAACCAGGAAGTAACCTGGTAACTATAGCAAACTAATATACAAACTGATATACTGTTGCACACTACCTTTTTTTTTGTTTTATCAATTTAGTAGAGAAATGTACTTCTATTTGCTCTTTGAGTAGGTCATCCACTGGGCTCAAAATACAAATATTAGAGTACCATCTGGCTATTGCTAACATCATAACCAGGAAGTTGCCATGTTAGTAGCAAACTAGGATATAAACAACTATAGCACACTGCATTTTTTATTTTTTTTTGCTTTGTTTACCAATTTAGTACAGAAGTGTGTTTCTCTTTTTACGGTTTGAGTCAATGCAGGACTGTCGCAGCATGCAAGTAGGAGCGTCCCATATCTAGCTATTCCGAAGATCTTAACCAGGAAGTAGCTTTTTTGGTAACAAACGAACAAACAAAAGAAGACAAATATGGTGCTCTCATGTTTTGTGTTTGCATCTGAGTCACAGTGGAACTGTTCTCCCTGCCTCCAAATAAAAAATAGTTTGCTCCAATTATGTAAGATGCTATACAGGGAAGGAAGTGGCCTGATAAACCACAAACACATTTCCCTCCCTTTTCTGAGATTTTCTTCCCCTCATTTTATCATTTGAGTCACAATGGAATCAATATTGGTACGGTCCCGTCATGAACAAGGAACAAGGAAGTGGTCTGCTATCATTAGCATGTAAAAAACAAATATGGCACCCCTTTTTTGTCTTTATGCTGGACAGAATTAAAAATAGTGAAATCCAGTCCTTTATCTGCTCGCATCTCAAACACTAAGTAGCCTGCTTGCGAATGCATAAACGAGCACTTTTTCCTCCACTTTCGTTTAGGGAATTTAATGATGTTTATTTTCCCGCCAATGATGATAAAACCGTTGTCCCCAGCCTACAATAAAATGGCACAATCCCCCATTGTCTAATATCTTCTGCCAAGACCACCATGATCCACAGGATGGTATGCGCCGTGATTATTTTTATTTTTTTTTTAAATTGAACTATCACTGGCCTGGAATCAACAATGGCCCACTACTCACCCCATTCCCCGTGAACCAAACAGCGGTCATGCTAGCATTAGCAATTACAAAAAAAAAAAAAAAAAAAAATACACAAACAGTGCTCCAATCATTCCATCACCACACTCTTGTTAATAGCCAAACCTTGGCGGAGGTTTGCGGTGTACTGAGTGCCATCCCAGTTAAATTTCCTATTATTAGACTTTTTTTTGTGTGCGTATTAACAGCCTCGACCGCCTTGTTGCTCATCAGTCTCACCCCCCAAGTATCCTCCCCTGAAACCTCCCCTTCCCCCAGGGGCCTCATGGGATCTCTGCAGTACAAATTTCCGTTTAGATTCTAGCGGCTGAGGCTGACGGCACCGCAACGCTGCTACCCCACAGCTTGACGAGCCCTCCGATGGCGATTTACTGTACATGGCAGCCACTCTGGAGCCGCCGCACATCTGGTGCTGAGTACGCTGACTGAAAAACAGTGTAGCGGAGCAAAGCCGATGAAAGACCCCGCCCCCACCCCGTCCAAAGCCCAAACCCATTTTCCCCTACTGCCTTCCTCATGTCCTCAAACCTCCCACAAGTCAGCTCTCTAAGCCTTTGGAAAGACTGGATAGTGTAAACAAAAACTTGAGAGAGACATTAAGAGACATGCTGCACTTAATGATGTGATAGTGGTGGGAACTTTCTCTGTGAGTGAGAGTGTGTGCATGTGTCACAATTGATCGCTGGAATACATTGAATGTTCAAAGTCCAAAGCGAGTTATTATGATTTGACTTGTATACAAATTGCTTCTGACACATTTTTTTTTTTTTGTACATTTCCTGGGGATTCCATTTTACTGCCTCCCGGGCATGGCTGGATTTCACGTTTAAGAATGTGAAAACAATGCTAATTAGGGCAGATTGAAAGCGATCGCACACATCGACAGCGCATCCAAGAGCAACACAGAAAAGCGCTCGGCTTCTTGCCGATGAGCTCCGCGTGGATTTTGTAATCTGCTTTTATTTTGCAACCGGCAGCTGATGTAGTTGACGCCCCCCACCCAACCCGCAGAGAAAAAGAGGAAAAGATCTTGACAAGGCGACCAAGTGCAGGAAAAAGGACGCATGTCAAATGTCAGACGTCAGCAGAAAAAGCAGAAGTCAACTGCAACTGTCCTGCCATAACAATTCAGCCTGACGCTTTATAAATAAAATGTCCTCATGGGTACCGTCAGTAATGCTTTATTGATCAGATATTAATAAAAGTTCACAATAAGGGTACTTTTGTTTATTTTATTATTGTAGGTTAGTGGTTACCACCACTGCCTCACAATTTTGAGGTTTGTGGTTTGAATTTCTGCTGCGGCCTTTCTGTGTGGCGTTTGCGTGTTTTCCACTTGCTTGTATGCATTTTTTCCAGGTACTCTGACTTTCTCCCGCATTCCAAAGACATGCATCTTAGGTTCATTAAAGACACTAAGGGCTCTATTTTCGGCGAAAGGCCAACGTGTGCTTGGTGGTAAAATCCGGCGCATCTTCATTTTTGTGCCGGGGCAAGTCCTAGTTTAGCGTGTTTGGGGATTTGGCAGGCCGCGTTGCGCCTAGCTGGACATTCCGGTGGACTGAGAGCATTTTCTTTTACACCACTCGACGGACTTGCCAATTTAGTGATAGAAAGTAGACTAATCTTTAGACCGGGTAAAAGCTGGTCTAAGTTGTGGCGCAGGTAGTGTAACGCAATTTTGGTGGATTTGATCAAAGCGCAGGGAGACGGATTCCTAAAAAAGTTTTACAAACTATTTAACCATTAGCAAGAGTTCATGATTTATTTTATCGAGCGAACCACTGCCTGCCAAATAGTGAGCCAACTTTGAGCTCCACTTTGTTGCTACTCACCTGAGTATAAATGTTTATTAACGAGTTGATAAAGCGTCAACTACATCATTATCGGGCTATTGATGAGTTCACGAAGCATTTCTTAAAGCACAACCCTGTTCACTTGCTCACTTGAAACGTAAACCAGACGCGGAGCTCTAAGAATGTGCTCGACATCCTGCCGCACTTTTTCTCTCAGATCTGCTTCGTCGCTGAGCTCAAACCACAGAGACGGCGTCGGGAGTCTCTCCTGCTCGCAGTGTTGGAAGTGTGACCGCGTGCGTGCGCGCGTGCGTGTGTGTGAGGGTACAAAAAAGTGTCAAGGAATTCATTGTCTGCTCTCCACCTGTTATTATTCTGGTCCCAATCAACCTGCTAGCCAGTCTGGAGCCAGTGGCCATCTGGAAACACTGCTCTGTTTATAAACTTGGCAAGGATCAGCACTGCGGGGCTCTGACCTCCCACACAAATGTGGAAACAATTAGAGCGCAAGACAGTCTGGCTGATTGCTGCAGCGAGCGCCGATCCCACCGACGTCTGCCTTGTTCGAGAAATTGCTAAGTCAGTAATAGCAAATATGTTTTTTTTTTTTTTTTTTTTTTTGGAATACACACTTTCAAGCCAGTTTTGGCCTTTTTTTTTTTTTGTGTGTGTTAATGACCTTTGCTTCTCTCCCTCAACACACACAAAAACACAAATGCGTTTATTGATCTTTGCGCATTGCGATGCTGAGACTGGCTCCCGTGACCTCAAATGTGCTCCAAAGCCAAAATGCCAAATTATTAGAAGCTACCCGGAGACAAAAAAAATAATGTTAAAGAAGACAAGAAAAGTCTTTAGGGAGCCGCTTTGTCATCTTTAACCTTTGCCTTCCATCGGGTCGTTTACAGATAACCTTTTGTAAATATTGAGCTAGTCCATTTTGTGTTTCCCCTGCGCCAAGACGCAGGGAGGTCTTTTTAATGTCATGTTGATTCAATCAGAACAATTTCTTTGATGCTGTTTCATAGATTATTCTTCATGACGAATTAGGAGGCAGCACAATGCGCTGGTGGTTAGCACATCTGCCTCCCAATCGAGAGGTCCTGGTTCGAACCCCTTGTGTGACGTTTACATGTCGTTCCTATGCTTTCTCACACATTCCAAAATTTATGGAAGACTAATTGTGGTGACGATATTGTTAGTGGCAGTGCTTGTCTGTCCAAATGTGCCAGGCGAACAATAATAACAAGCAGTACTGAGGAAAAAAAGGTTTTGTAAAACACTTCAATGCATTAAAAAAAAAAAAAAATTGGATTAATCGATGGAATAATCCATAGAATACATGATTGTAAAAATATTCGATAGTGACAGCCATACTGGTTTTTGCATTTGTGTGATGGTTAAAAATGCTACATGAAACGTTGCCTGTACAGAAATGGTGGGAAGTAGCATAGTATGAATGCCAACCCAAACGTTTTTTTTTCCAGAATATGTTCTGTGTCAAACTGCAAATATGCAGGGGTCGACTGTAGTTTTAAATTGTAATATGAGAATTCACCACTAGAGTTACATCCCTACTATATTTACATAGTATTACACTGTTATACTGTCCTGTGCTACAACTTGAGTAAGCCTAATCATTTTTTTGTGGATTTTGAATGATATGCAGGATAAACAGTACCACAATAATATTGAAAATTGGATTTTTGTGAAAAAAATGTACAAGATGAGTTCTTGCACTTAGGGAAGTCAACCCCAACATATTTTTTTCAAGAATAAGTTCCCAGCAGGCCCACTAGTTGAAACAGGGAATTCCGATAAATATTGAGTTTGTGGAGTAAGAGTTAATTCACTCGTTTTTAGCCATCTCTGGGGGCAGCCATTTTGTCATTTCTGTCGACTGAAAATTACATCACAAATTCTCAGGGCTCAGGTAACGACCAATCATGGCTCAGCTTCAGAAAACAGGTGACCTGTAATGTTGGTTTCTTGTTCAGCAGTTTTATGTCGTCCTTGAATAGTATTTTTTATGCTAAGAGCCCTTTGCATTGGAAAAAGAAATGACGGTATGTGTTTTTTTTGTGTTCTTTGTTGTTGGGTTAGGCTAGTGATTCTTTTATACATGCATTGAAAAATATATGATCAAAAATGAACTGTGTTAAGAGGACGTATTATGCACGTATGCACATATTTTCTCCATATTTAAAATAGCATTTTTTTCATATGTCTGGTTCGGGCGTGTGTGGTCCTATGCGGCCTCCCAGTTGTAATGATAAAAAATCCAGCATTTAACTTGCCCATCCATGAGCTATATTAGGCTATTTGCTTTGAAATTGTCACATTCTAGCAATCAATCAAAACCCCTGTAGTGGTTTATGGCACTGAAAAACAGTCCAATTATACACCTAATATAGATGTTAACATGTTGTACGATAAATGCCTTCTTGTGAAAACGCCTCGCTTTAATTAACGTGATGAATGGCGAATCGGACATGGATTCACGCCACGTTCAGCTGCCATACTCCAAAGTATGACTTAACGACACAAATGTTCCCTGTTCGAAAAGAAGACGTGATTCACTCCTCAGACGGATTACGCCCCGATTGTGGCGCATTTCATCACTGCAGAATATCAAAGTCATACATCACGTTCATGGTTCCCATTTGGCTTGTTGCTGTTTGTCCACCATCACTCATGACCGCCACTTTCCACATCATTAAAATACGTCGCCACCACGCTGGACGACTCCCACATGTGGAATCGAGCGTCTCGGGTGCCTTTTCATCTGCAGCTTTTAGAAGCCAATAATGAGCAACATAATGAATCAAGATGATCATAATGACGGGGGAGCGAGGGGCGGGGGGGGGGACAATTGCCGAGGCCGTTTCTTGCTCACTGCCTCATTTTCCCTCTCTTCTCACGTTCTCGTCTTTTACAAGGATCGGTGGTGTTCTGTGGCACAGCACGGGAATTAAATCCGGCCGTTCTGCTTTTAATAAGCGCAGATTATAGGAAATGGGCCCAAAGCTCAATAGAACATTTCCAGCTGGAAGTCCGGACTGCGAGTTTTAACAAGGAGTCAGATTGAATGCAGATACGACATTACATGCTACTTTCCACCCGTTCTGCTTTCATTACTCACGTTGGTGGCCGTGTTGCTTCTGTGCTCTCCAAATATTCCGCATCTAATAAAAGCGCCACAAAGCAAACTAATAATGATGTAATGTGCCAATTGATGGCACGAATTACTGAAAAAAAAAATCTGAAATATAAAGAAACTATGTGAGACACCGGTACTCACATTTTCTTCTGTCGAACCTATGCTTGCACTTTTTGTAAGTGAAATTGAGCAAAATAGTGCCAACTACTGGTTAAAGTGATTAAGAAGACCCTATAATTTTACATAAGTGTAGAATTTAAGAAACCGAAATGAGCAATTATAATGTTCAACCACTCAATACTGCATTATTTTGCTTTTGGCTGTTCGGATATATGTTAGTAGGCCTAATGTTGTGTATTTGTATAAAACATGGCTGAATGCTACACAAAGGGAAGCTAGCCCCATTAATGAACTTCTTGTGAATCCCACGTGAAGTTTTGTTGACAATTTGCTTACATTTTATGCTTGTTGAAATATTTCTCGTTTCATGCGAAAATGCTTAAAAACGTTTGTTGCGCTAATCACGTTAGTGTGTCAATGGAGAGTCCTGTATGAATTTAGCATGATGCTAATCATCAGGATATGTACAATGAATCCGTTAATGAATGACTGATTTACATGTTTATATTTCAAATAGAAAATATATTTCTATTTCCAATTTAAAACATATTTATCAGTAAACATCTTAAACTCGCTGCCTCCATGGTTGATATTGTGGAAAATGTTAGCTAAAACTCTCCCCTGTCTTATGGAGATTGAAAAATAGATTGCGTTTTGTTTTTCATCCTGTCCATCTGTAAAGTTGAATGTAAAGCTTTGAGGTCATACGTCGGATGTTGACCTTTTGCGAGAGGCTTACATATGATGATTGTTGAAATGATTTGTATTGCTCCACTCCAAAACCTTTAAAAATTGTTGCGCTAATCGATTCAGTACGTCAATGGTGATTTCCACATGAAGTTAGCATCAAACTAATCCCTATATTCTTGGCTCTAAATATGTTATGCTTTATGTTGATTTGAGATTTTTGTAGTCAATATTCAAAACAAGCTCTATTTTCATCCTACCTAAGATTTTTTTCTTTAAACAAAATGTCATTTTTAATTATTCTGTGTGAGGATAAGCGGTAATGGATGGATGGATGGATGTTTTACATATGTCTTTAAATTGATAATTTTTTTTTTTTTTTTTTTTTTTACAATTCCTGCACACAGCACAATAAAGCTCAGGTTGGAAAGGAACATCTTTGCAGACTCGATGAAAAGGTCAGATGCTTGAGTCGTCATGACCGTTTTTCATAATGTTAAGTGACTTATGATTATGAATCATTGCCGCTCCGCTCACGTGACTTGGAAATTGCCATGCTGCAATAATCCTCACTTCCTCACTCAACCAAGCCCTCCAAAACCTTTCTTCAGTGTCTTTTTCCTCCTCAGTGTACGTATGTTACACCCTCTCGGTGATATGAGAATCTAAAAATAGACAGACACTACCTGCTTGGAGAATTATTGTCTTTGACAGCTACAGCCTCTTCTTTTTTTTTTTTATTTTTGTCCACCGAAAATGAACATTACCCTCTGAGCAGATATTAAAGTAATATGGTGGTTGTGAAGCATCTGGTGCCCTTCCTGCGTGTTTACGTCTTCTTGGACAAAGTGGTGCTGCAATTCACAGGCACTTGTTATAGTCCTTCGCCTCGCACGCAATCAATCTTTACAAGAACATTGTGCCTCTTCTGACTAGTCCACGTCCTTTGTGTGTGACTCCCTCGCTTGTGCTGTGTGTGCAGCCGATATGCGTTTCAAGATTTTTACAATCTCACCAGCACGCTTGCAAAACTCATTGACGACAAGGTCCAAGCGGAGGTGAACATCATTGGAGGGAATGAGCACACATGCCTGTTGGCATCCAGGTGTTCCCGTGCGGCACTGCAGCCTTGCTCCTGCTGGTGGCAACAGAGTTGCTTGGTTTGTTGGTCATCAGGTGCAGGCGAAAACTTCCAACACTCACTTGAAATGGAGTCCCATCAACCCAAACATATATTTTTTTTTCAAGAATATGTTCTATGCAAGGCCACTGGTTGAAATAAGGCATTCTGATAAATATTGCGTTTGTGGAATATGAGTTAAGCATCAAAAGCCACCCATTTTTAGCCATCCCAGGTTGCGGCCATTTTGTCACTTCTGTCGACTGAAAATGACATCACAACTACTCAGGGCTCAGGTAACGACCAATCTTGGCTCAGTTTCAGAAAACAGGTCAGCTATGATTGGTGATGTCATTTTCAGTCAACAGAAGTGACAAAATGGCCGCCCCCCTCACCTATAGTTTGGATAAAAACGAGTGGATTAACTCTTATTCCCACAAACGCAATATTTATCAGAATGCTGTGTTTCAACTAGTGGGTTTGCATAGAACATATTCTTGAAAAAAAAAATGTTTTAGTTGCCTTCTGCTTTAAAGCAAAACTGTGTCATATGTCAGTTTTTGTTGATTATGGTGGCGCCATGTGGACAAAAGCGGTAGTGTTTTGACAAAAATCAACCACATTTCCCATGCGTGCCAGCGCGTAGTGTCATGAAATCCTGAGCCGTCCTTATAGCGAAAGGAGGAAGTGAGTGTGCCGTAAAGCAATTCAGGACATTTGTATTTTTTTTGTGTGCCAGGGTTGATCCCATCCTCCTCAAAGTTGCTTTGTTCCAGTAAAAACGATACAGAACTACGGCATGACAAAAGTCCCACTCAACTTCTTGCAAGTCAATGTTTCATCAAAAGAGTTGTGAAAATTTTTCATTCAGGTCGATTTCTTGCCCAGTGCTGCTTTAAGAGGTTGTATGTATCTAATCTATCTTATCCATCTATCAGTCAAGTTTAGTTTTGTATCATCAAAAGATCGGAATTTCCGGACGAAAAGTGTCAAAGATGAGAATGAGTCATGCGGAACGATGTTTGCAATGAGGAAGAAAGAGGCCTTGAGGTTGCGAAGGATGTGAAAAGTGGACAAATGAAGAAGGCGGTCGTGTGCAACCGAGCGTGGCGCCAATGTTGCAAAAATGGCACCAGACAGGCCCAGAGCTTGTTATCCAGTCAAGTCCAAAGAAGACTGAGCTAATCCGCCCGAGTGGCACTCTCGTTTATGTCATGTCCACCGCTATCCTTCAGGTGGCGCGTTGCCTCATCATCCCACTCCCCCACCATCGTCTTCAGTGGACTTCATTGCCCGGGAACATGGCGGCGCACAGGCTCAATCGCTGATGAATGTTTCAATTAAAGAAAGCCAAAGGGGGAAAAGGTTAGTGACTAACTGCTGCTCTGGCTATTATCTTTGGAAGCCTTTTCAATTTAATTAAGTTGGATAGGGGTTGAGGAAAGTTCTGAAGCCTCCGGATGGCCACATTAAGGCCGGGAAAAGAGAATCCGTACATATTTTCGATGAGTAACACACACGAGAAATGATCTCACTTATCACTCGGCGGTACTTTGGCGGATTCATTATTTATTTTTGATTTAATAATGGCTATTTCTGGCTTTTTTGCTGCAGCGAGCCAGCTGGCGACGGAGGTGCAGAGGAAGCGAGCGTTGCCGATTTGAGTGGCAGGTGCTGATCCATGCAGCCCGTAAGTAAAGCTATTGGCCGCGAATGGAGCCTGCCTCGAGCTCTTATAGTGGACATGAATACGACATGCCATGCAGTACACTTTGCTCTTACAAAGGGACGTGATCAATGTTTTCCTCCGAGCTGCGCGCGTGAGCAATTGCACCCTCTCAGCGCAAACGATGACGCCGGCGACGCACGGACGTCACGGCGTAATAATACGTCATCTCTACCTGTTACTTGCTACCGTCAATAAAACACATCATATTCATGCCACTCACCGCACGAATAAAGCAGACGGTTTACTCCTCGCTTTAAAAGTGTGCTGTCGTACTCACTCTAGGTTTCGCCTTGTTTTGTTTAGCACTAAACGTGTATTTCCGGGGGGTTGGGCGGCAAACATACAAGCACTTCCTGTACTACAAAGACCAAGATTCCTTGCGGTTGAGTATGCACAGAGTGTCCCGTGCATTCGGGATATTCCGATTGCCGTATATATGCCCGCATATCCGGATTGGAAAGGGAGTAACCCAAGCATGACATTCGGAATTTTAAAAAACCCAAACAAGGGCTTATTCGGATTATTGTGCGCGTTTACATGGCTTTTAAAAAACAGAATACTGCCAATATTCGGGTTTTAAAAGGTTTATTGGCTGCATGTGTGTCTTTGACACACTGACGACACGCTGGAGGCGACATGCAGATCACTCCAATCAGGAAGTCCGAACATGGGCAGAGTTTACACGCCCCTTAAATGAGGCTCTTTTGCGCGTTTCAGAGGTCAGGTGATTCGAAATGTGTGTGTTTTATTAAATGACATGTTTTCCATTATTTGACACTTCATTAATTATGCTTAAAATTAACCGTGTGATGAAATAAAAGTGACAAACTAGGGCTGATTTTGTTTGTGTCACAAATCTCAATTCAATAATATGTACTATTTTCATATGTAGTGCTTTGAATAGTTTTTGTAACCTACAACATGTAACTTGTTATGATCTCAGGTTTTGGACAGGCGTGATACTGGTTTGGCCGCCGTGTGTGTGTCTGATGTTGCTCACCGTGGCCCAATGAATAGATGTAATGGAATTGTTTGGTTAGTTCTAGTGCTGTCAAATGATTAAAATTTTGTAACTAATTAATCGCGACAATTAATCGCGATTAATCGTATTTTTCAACTACAATTTTTTACTAGGCTTGGAACTGATATTTACCTGAGTAAAATCTTGGACTTAATATGGAAAACAATTAAAAGTATATTTTGATTCAAAGACTGTTCTAATAGCTTTTTTTTGATGTTGAATATGATTTTTTTTCCTGGAAAATACAATTGTTGAACGATACACCAAAGACGTACAACAAATATGGTATTTGAATTTCGCTTTGCAACGTGCGCAAATTATTTGGGATTTCTCCAATGATCCATCGAGCAACTTCTTAAAGTAAAACTACGTAAAAGTCTGTCTTTACGACATTGACTCTCCTCCAAGTTTGGCTACAAAGTGAATACAGGGAAGCTGCCACAGGAAGTCAATAAAACTGAGTTCACGGAGTAAATTTTTTTTAATGCGTTATAACATTTAAATTAATCTCCAGAGTTAATGCTTTAACTTTGACAGGTTAGTTTATATCAAAGAAAGAAATGAACCTTAAAAAATACCCAACAATTGATGAGTACATTCAACTAAAGATTAATTGAAAAACACTTTCTTCTGGTCACATTTTGTAAGCCGACATTTTTTACAGAGCAAGGAAAATTTGACCTATATAGTGTATTGCCCGCCAAAATACATTTTGACAGTTTAACATACAAAACAGGACAATTTAACATAATTTAAAAAAACAACATAATAAATGCAATACCATACAAGGATATTACATTTTTTGGACTAAAACATCTCCCTTGTTTTTATACGCTACTGTTTTTTAATGTCGGTCTTGATGATGGGTACTGCTAAGAATTTTTTGCCGGTGATCCGAAAAATTGAGCAGCACTGTCTTCAGCGTTTCCTAACAGCGGACGAGCACAACACTCCCAGCCTCGTCCTGAAGCAGGAGCTGCTGAGGTATTTAGTCAAACACCGTTGGCGTGTTTCAACCTGCAAGCCACACTGGCATTCAGGAATGTCTGTCGGGCTTTTCTGCTTTGCCGTCGCTCCACCATCCGCTTGTCAGTCTATCATTACGGCGAAATGCATGCAAACGCACGCGTGAGAACAAGTATACAGAAACGCCGCATCTGAATATTCCAAGCTGACTTTAAATGATGTGGATATACTGAAAAAAGGCAAGTGTCTATGGTTCATATGAATAATGGATGAGAGTGGATTGCTGTGTCAACACGCGCTGGTTGTATTCCAGAGCGCATCATGGAAATGATGCATCTCGACACACAAACGCTCCATTAAGGCGCAAACAGGCACAGGCAATTGGGATGACGATCACACCTTCAAGCCTGTGGCTGCTCCAGCGCCGCTGATCAATGAGACTGGGAGATGAAAAGGAGGCGCGCCTTGTTGCGCCTCACCAAAATGATTGGAATCAATGTGGAGAGAGAGATGTGGCTCAAAATGAACACTATTAAAGTCCTGCCTAGCATGACAGCTGATGTTTTTAAGAAGTTGAAGCAAAGTTTTCCCCAGATGCCCTGAAAGCTTTCAGAAAGACTTTTAATGACCCCCCCCCTCACCACTCACCACTCACCGTTGCATGGATTAAGAATCATACATTTCTTTATATCATGCACTGCATTTCTGTGTTTTTAACAACAGCCGAATTTGGAATCAAAAACTAGTTGCTGGATTCAGATTTAAACCAGCAGAGTGAAACATTTCAACCTCAACATTAAAAATAAATAAATAAATAAATAAAATCCCAAGACTAGAAGCTTCCATTACCATGGCAACAACAGATTAATTGTACTGTAGTGGTCATATTCAATCCTTGTACGACAACCAGGAACCAACCATGTCTGATTCATCGCTACGCCTCATGAATATGTTTACCATATGTAAAAATGTGTATCGTGATCCCTAATTATGTGTTTTCCAAAACGGCAGCATTTTGAATCAGACACTGCTAACTTCTACTAACTTCCGTCTGATCGTAAACCCAAGAATAACGTCGCTCCCATTCCCATGGCAGCAACAAATTTAAAGACCGTGCAAAGTCATTTTCATGATTTGTTTATAAATATGTAAAATATATTTGAGGGTAAGTGCTAGGAACGTGCAAAAAGTCCGAACAATTTATTACTAAATTGTTGAGATAGGGTTGAGCACTTTTTCACCTTCTCGGTTGTCCAGGTTTTTTGGGCGTGACTGATGATCAGTAATTCTCTTAACCAGCATTTCCAGCAGCATTTTGAATCAATCTTTGTTTACTAGATCGTAGTACTTGTTATACCAAACTTGAAGCACCTGTATGGAATACTTGGCCGTGTGTAAATGTGCACTTGAAAAAAATGACATAACCTCAACTCAATTTGATGCATCGCTATTGTGACCACAATAAATAACGAGTTAACTGATGAGCATGTTTGAACTTTGCTAACCAAACCAACAGTACCTACTCAAACATATAAACAGATAAAATCTCATTGTGTTTATTTTCCATACGTAATCCGACCAAATTCTTGCGAGAACAGGCTCTGAAGTGTCGTCTATATATATTATCACTAGGGATGTAACGATTAATCGAAAATCGATTTAAAATCGATCTGCCCCGATTAATCTATCAATCGATTCGATTAATCGAAAATCAAATGGATTAAATTCATCTAGAAAATGATGTCTGGAAACGTTTTTTCATTCCAGATGCATAGCACATTTTGAATGTGTAGATCAAATTATGCTTTTGTGCCAAATATTGCGTTTGTGGATGGCCGCAGAAGCACACTAGTGCACAGAGACAAGCATGGTAGCAATTTTTTTTAAAATCGAATCGAATCGAAAATCGGGAACTGAAAATCGAATCGAACCCAGGCTTGAGTGAATCGTTACATCTCTAACTATAACCAGTGAATGCTATTTGTTTTGGGCGAAGGCTTAAGTGGCTTTTGCAAGGGACAAACTCTTTTTGCCTTTGGGCTCTTTGCGGAGGAACTTCCTGTTGTTTTCATAGACTCAACGGGTCTGGAAAAGCCCGCAGCCGTGATTATGCGGAATAACATCTCATTGAAGCTACTTGAATCTGTCTTTCACGTGTCCTCTGAAGGGGATAGAGTAATGCCAAAGTATCCGCATAGAGTACAATGAAAGGAAAGTGTCCACGATGGTGTCTGACGTGATCCACTCGTGCAAATAACTCATTGTCACTCTATTTGTGCAGGCACATCTCGCGCTCGTCGCAGCTCCCGGTGTACGTCTCTGGAGATTGAGTGACATGTGCTGCTTTTAAGAGGATTGTGTTGTGTGAAGCCGGGGAGGAGATGGACCGTGGCGCTAATCTATTCTGACACCGCCATGCTGGTGGAACTGCGAGTCATTCAAGCAAAGCAAACAGCACTGCCGAGGCAGATCGTTTTTTTTTTTTTTTTTTTTTGCTTACTCTGCCCACATTGTGGGGAAGCTCCACGCCTCCAGGTATGATCCGTAGCATCAAAAGCCCTTGCTTAAACAAACAAACAAACCAAAAAATACAAGTGTAATTGCACCCCCAAGGGTACGCACACCACAATTTCGGAATCTCTGTTCAAGACCACTTGACTCCCACCTGAATCTAAATTTCTCATCTTACCAGGACATTTGAGACAATTTCATGCATCCAGCTTTGTGAGAACACTTTGGAGGGAAAAAAAAAGAGTCTGTTGACTCTGAATTAAGGGCAGTGCAGCACTGCCCCACCAGATCCAGCAGGGGCGCTGTTTTTCAATATAATAGATTTGATTGACATTGATGCAGAAACAATCAAAAGCGTGTTTAGCAGCTCTATTGTAAGAAATTATAGTATCATTACCTTCAACGTGTATTTTCATCTAACAATTCATTAACAGTACCACGCCATTTTGAGGCTTGAAACAGGATCTTCTCAGAGGGAATCGGCCACTGAGCTAAGTGTTACACAATAGCTGTATCCAAATATGGATGCCGCATCCTCCTCAGGCTCCTCCCCCCTCAGCGGCAAAATGTCTTTTTTTTGGGCAATATAGCAGACACGGCTACTCATTTACGAAGGGGCATCCATCTCAGACAGGAATGCATAAAAATCATCAGACGGCGGATGTATATAGATAGGTAACCCCTCCCTATGTCCCCCTGACATCACACCTCCCTTTGACGAAAAATTGAATGGGCCATCTGTCAACCCAAAAATGTTCTTCACAAGAATATCTTCTATGCAGGCCCCCTAGTTGAAACACGGAATTCTGTTTAATAGTACATTTGTGGAATATGAGTTAAGCAGTAAAATCCACCCATTTTTTTGTCCCTCTCAGGGGGCGGCCATTTTGAGCCATGAATGGTTGTTACCTGAGCAACTGTGATGTCATTTTCACTGATATTAGACTAGTGAAAGAATTTTGGGCAATTGACTTCATCTTTAAAGATGGGAGCTAAACAGTATATCGACTGTAAGCTTCAAAATCTTCCCGACCCCAAAAATTGAAGGGGGCATCATAATCATGCACTCGCCCCGGGCATTCAGCCTGCTTTGCACGCCGCTGTGTATACGAAAGCTTGGTTTCATTTTGCTTTGATGTGATTTTCTTAGTGTGTGATTGTGTGTCATTTTTATTGGCCTGTGGGGCAGTTATAATTACGCCCAATGAATTCTGTTCAGCAAAAGGTGACATTGAAGTTTTGTCTCTTAACTAAAAAAAGAAACCTTGAAAAGAAAAACCTTAGTGGAGGTATTAAAGTCATTACTCTCTCGGGATGCGCCGCACTTAAAAAACAAAAAAAACAAAAAAAGACGTTGAAATTAATTTTCCACTTGAGCATCTCAGGAACGTTGCTATAATTCTGCACCCTTTTAAGCCGTCAGCATTGTCTCGAAACGTTAAACTAAAACAGATGAGACTCTACTCTTGCGAGGCACCTGTAGCTGCAGTCACCCACGCACCCGCGCGCGCGCGCTCACACGCACACACGCACGCACGCACAAGCACAGAGGCAGCAAGTCCGGCCATGTCAGCTGTGGGATTCTTGTCATCTCAAGGCAACGCTAATCACCTGGAGTGAGGAGAGTGTGCGCAAGGGTGCGGGGTGGCAAATGTTAAGGTTAAGTGTAATTTTTTTTTTTTTTTTTTAACTCTACAAGATGTTTTAGTACAGTACATCGTGTCCACGTGCAGTTGAGTTGTAGCAGTGCTTACTGCTGACCACGGGCAAACGTCTTCTAGCTTTGTGCAAGATTATTTCTGACAGAACAGAGCAATGTTCTGGTTGGGGCAAAAGTTAACGGGACGCCTGTCAATTGTTTCTCTCACGGCAGTGAAAATGTCAGAAAATGTGGCTCCGCCGTCTGCCTGGAAGATTTTTGTTGTATAAAATTATATTTGACTTTGTCTGCGGGATTGTTCTAGTTCATCCCCCAAAAGTATCAGCTGTGCCAGTCCACTATGGTTTTCGGTGTTAAGGGTTTGTTTGTTAGCAGCAAATGTCGATTACATTTTAAAACGGTTTTTTTTTCGAGAATATGTTCCCAGCAGGCTCACTAGTTGAAACACAGCATTCTGATTAATTTTGCGTTTGTGGAGTATAAGTTAAGCAGCAAAATGCACTAGTTTTTAGCCATCTCTGGGGGCGGCCATTTTGTCTTGTGTCGACTGAAAATGACATCACAACTGCTCACAACGCCCAATCGCAGCTGACCTGTTTTCTGAATCTGAGCCGTCATTGGTCTTTGTGAGCAGTTGTGATGTCATTTTCAGTCGACACAAGACAAAATGGCCGCCCCCAGAGATGACTAAAAACGAGTGGATTAACACATATTCCACAAATTCAATATTTACCCGAATGCCCTGTTTCAACTAGTGGGCTTGCATAGAACATATTCTTGAAAAAAAAAAAAACGTTTAAAAGCTGCTGTCCCTGTGTTGTGAGGCATGAAAGAATGTCCAAGTGTCTGGGTGGAGATGGAGATCTGACACTCCAAAAACAGTTGGGTCAAACAGGGAACAACCCACTATTTGGATCAATTTAACCCAATGTTCCAATTTTTGGGTTTGCTTTGTGCAAAATACCCAATTTTGTTGGGTTATCTCATACAAATCGACCTAAGTTTTTGAGTTGTTTTGTACAAAATTATCCAAAAATAAATAAATAAATAAAAAAGAAAGTCGGGTCAAATTGACCCAAGTAGTGGATCGGTCCATTTTAGAGGTTATTTTTGACCCGACTGTTTTTAGAGTGGAGATTCAGTTCATTAAGAATGTTATATGGCAATGTGGTTTTTTTGGTTGGTTTTTTTTTTACTTAAAATTGAGTACTAATCCAAATCAGGATTATGTGGAGTTGACACTGCCATCTATAGAGATGATTTAATATTCTTGCGAGAAGGAAGAGCAACCCTTCAGCAAAAGCATCTTACACAGTGATTGTTCAAAGAATACTTCTCTGAGCTTCTCTTTTCTACATGACCGGCCGGCCAAATCACGTTCCGTTATCTTCACTAAACTACCATTACTACCATTTTTTTCTCTTATCCCAGGAAGATATTCTTGTCTGACTTCATCATCCTCTGATTCAATCAAACAGAAATGATCCTCCCCAACCACAAACATACTTAGCTGTCTAATCGCTCATATCAATCAGTAGTGGGTCTCTTAGTTCTCTGGACTGTTTCAAACTCCCCAGTGAACACCTTCGGCAATGACCCGTAGAAGTGTATGACTCTTTTAATGTTTTTGAGATTTCTCGTTGACCGATCAAAGCCTAACAGACCAAAATCCACACCTTTGTAGCATGTATAGATGTACAGTTTCAAATTCCAGTTTCAAATGTACTTAGTTGTGTAATTTCACATTTCATGGGTGGGCAGGCACTTCAGAAATCCAATAAGCAACAACAACAACAACAACAAAAGTCACTTTTCCACAAAGTCGCCTTTTACATTGCATGTCAAGGCCACATTTCCCTTCATTTTGCTGTGAACAAATCATGGATTTTAATGACAAAATCTAGACATGCACACGTTTTGAATTAAGACAATGGCTATCGTAATTGCTGTTATGAGGCGTCATATGCCCTGCTGGGAAAGCACGACAACAGTCCTGTAATTTGATGTGGAGTCTCTTGGGAATTTCCAGCAGCCGGCGGTGTGTCCTTTGTCGTCGTCGAGTCTTCTCATGACGATCAGATCCAGGGATGGGCAATTTAAATGCTGGAAGAGGGCCGAAATGTTTGGGTGGGCCGAAATGCCGCCACGCACTTCTTAACCAGATCTAGGACAAAAATGCTTTTTATAAATGGTCAAAATACAAATACAAAGTACACGCTCTTAATGCATTTCATTTTTGATGAGACGTTTTTCAATGCATGTATAAAAAATCCACTATCCTAATCCAACAGCAAAGAGTTTGAAGCAAACAATAAAATAACCACATTCTGTCATTTTTTTTCTCCAGTGCAAAGGGCTCTCTTGTGTGAAAAATATCATTCAAGGATGGCACAAAACTGCTGAACAAGAAACCAAGATTTAGTGCAGGAACTTATTTTGTACATTTTTTCTTCTTCAAAATGTATTATTATTCATAATACATGTATTATTATTATTATTATTATATCAGATACTGTTTGTCCTGCATATCGTTCCAAGTCCGCAAAAAATTATTAGGCCTGCTGTTGTAGTATAGGGCGGTATTAGAACCGGTGTAAGCGCAACTAAGCCATGTCTGCCATCTAGTGGTGATTAGTGGTATTACAAATTAAAACTACAGTTGACCTGTGCATATTCGCAGTTCGGCACCCACAGATTTGCTTATTCAGTGATTTTTCTTTTTCTTTTTTTTTCAATATTTTTGGATTCGTCCCATTTGTTCTGGGTTTCATCAGCATTTTTTGGATGAATATTTTGGGTTTGCAAAAAAAAAAAAAAAAAAAAGATTCCCACTTTTCATTATTATTATTTTTTCAAGCACCGGTAATCGAGAGGCCACTTAGAGCGTGGTCGCGTGGCCGCCAGTTGCCCATCCCTGATCTGATCCGATCTGAGTCGGGTGGCGACCGAGCTGTCCGACTTGTTGTGACAGCTCGCCGGGTCGACCTCGTAGGTGAAGCAGGTCGGCGGCGTCATGTCTGCAGCGGCTGCACCTGCCACAGGCAAGTGCCTCAGCCTCTCAAAGGCAGAATTGAATGCCGGAGCAGGTCCTGGCCTGCCCCCCCCCCCCCCCCCCCAACCAAACACCACCTTCTTCCATCACATCCTCTTTCTTACTCAGCCTTGTTGTGCTGATTGTCAAAGAAAGGCCAGAATACAAATGCCTAGTTGACCTTCTTTGGAACATCATCTTCCTGTGGACGCTCTCCGAAGGAAGCTGATAATACAACAATGCAACCCACCCCCCCCCCCCCCCCCCCCCCCGTTGTATTAGCGCATCCAATTTCTTCAGGCCCCGTGTGTGCGTGCGCTGCATTAATATTTTATTAATATAAAAGAGCTTCCTTTGGAGAAATGCTGCTTTGTGTATTCCAATTTCAAAACAATAGTAGCGCCTGAAATGTCAGATTTCCATAGCAACAAAAATGAAGGCAGTGGAGCGCCGGTGAGTCAGCGGGCGCAAAGTCACAACACGATCCCTCTGCATGCGCGATAACCCTCGGCATGCCCAAACTGATATTATTTGGAATTCCTTCACCTTTATCTCTATCCTCCACCGCATCTGCCGGCAATGACATCATCACAACACCTCACTTTTGTCCTTTCTAACCCCATACTACCTCCAACCTCACCAAGTAGCCAAGCAGTCGTCAGTCGACAGGGGAGGCGTGTGTGTGTTGTTTGTTTTGCTGACATAAATTTTCTTTTATTTTTTTTAATCTTTTTTTTTTTTTCCCCATTTGAAATTTTTTCGATTAATTTAGATTTGTTTGGCGACTGAATTCTTGTACATGGTGCACAATCCCTCTTTACCGGTTTATTTTACTAATTCATAATGATAAGAGGAGCAAAAATATTTAAAATAAACAAGGAAGTATATTTGGTCACCTAAGTCAAAATGGACGTCTT
This sequence comes from Filicampus tigris, assembly GCF_054856515.1. Taxonomy (NCBI): domain Eukaryota; kingdom Metazoa; phylum Chordata; class Actinopteri; order Syngnathiformes; family Syngnathidae; genus Filicampus; species Filicampus tigris. The sequence continues at coordinate 18,138,449 of NC_141226.1, read as the reverse complement.
GCTTGCTCATTCACTGCCAGCTCAGTTAAAATGGATCTTTGACATCTGTAACCGTCAGTGGCACTGAATGAGCTAGCCAAGGACTCATAGGATTTATCCCAGCCAATCGTCACAAACATGTTGCTTAAGCAAAACAAACAAACAATAATAAATGTGCACAAAAACACATTCACTGGGTTAAAGGGTTGAATTTCAGTTTTTCAGTAGCCTACAAAATGATGAAGTGAATCACTGATGTGAATTTGATCACTTCTACTCCATCTATTGCTTTATTGTATTCACTAACCTCTGTCTGAATGATGGACATGAATTCAGGTCATCATCAAGCTCATATGTCTTCTGTACTTCCTCTGCTTCAATATAACGCTTGTTCCCCCCCCCCCCGCCCCCCTTTCCCATCGATTTGTGTTGAGTGCAGGGTGTACACCTGTGTCTGCAGAACAAGTGTATCACAGTCTGCACGCTCTGCCCGGGCTTGTCGGGCCCTCTGGCCTGGAATGTGCCGATGAGACAATCAGGTGCAGCAGGCGCGTGGCGGCTTGCCGCAGGCGGAGATAACCTGCCGCGAAAGCGGGCCCAAGACGCCCCGTCGCTCCCTGCTTGACGCCCCTCTGAAATCCCCCCATTACCCCCCTCCACTCACATGACCTCGTCCAGTAAGAAGAAACGTGAGTTTTAAGGGCAGAATGGCGGCTCATTTGTAAACAGACGGATTGTCAAAGTGCAGCCTTGACGGCGTGACTCAGTGGCAAGGGTGGAGCACGCTGTGATTTTTGTTTTCCTTTTTTTTTTTTTTTAACATTTGTTTAGCCTGAGGGGTAGAAAATTTCATTTCTGTCAAGAAAAAGGTCACAAACAATGTTCCGGCGTCGCAGGGAAATGTATCGACGCACATAATTGGCTCATCTGTCCGATTTTTGGGACCACTCTGATTGAAGGGATGCAGTGTGGCGATCATGTTTGGACAGCTTTGTTACGAGGGAGACAAAAATGTAAAGAAAATGCCCATCTGGTTCTATGCGATAGTATGTTAGCATGTAGCCACCCAATTTACACCTTGTTCACATCTCTGTTTTAATTTATAGGTGATAGAATACAAGATGACCGATTTTCCGCCTCACAGTTTTGAGGTCAGGGTTTTGTAGCTTTATAGGTTAAATGAAGACTCAGGGGTGTCAAACTAATTTTGGTCGCGGGCCACATCGTAGTTATGGGCCATTATAACTTTGAACAAATATAAACGGTCCCCGGTATTATCACCTATGCAGTCCCAGTAAAAAGTTTGGCAACGCCTTCAAATTTAAATGGTCTCAAACACATTAAGAGTTCAAGAAATTCAAGCCATTTAAGTCTTGAGAGTGCGCAGCTGTGAACTGAAAATCATTCCAGGTCATAGAGTGCCATCCACATCAAAAAGCTGACCGAGATGTGCAAAGTTGTCATCTGGGCAAAAGGTGCCCATTGGAAGAATCTAAATGATAAAACATATTCTCTTTTGATTAACATTTTTTTGCTTACCAAATAATTCCACCAATATTTCAAACGAGCAATTGAAGGAAAAATGAAAGTTTGTTTCCATGTTTTTAGGAATTCTGGAACCTAGTTGAATGGCCCTGGGCTCGTGCCAGAAATTAGTTGACTCCATGCAACACAGGTATGAAGCATCTAAGCATTTAATGTATTTGAGTTAAAGTGTTTTCAGACAGATTTTAATGGCGGAAGCACAAGTCAAAAGTTGGGTCAGTGCATTTTTAGTACCATGCATTGTTTTCTAGTAAGAAAGAAAGAAAGAAAGAAAAAAAAAAAGATCATCTAGCTACGTCCTGTGTGTAAATAACAGCGCTGCATTGTTGTTTTTATTGGCTGGCTCACAGCAAGTGATCCCCAAAACTCCTGAAATGATTCATTTCTGCAAAGAGTTGGCCCCCCGTAAGTTAAACAACATAAATATGGCGTCGCAATGTATTTATAGGACTCTCTTGCATGGCAGCCCCTCGCTAGCTGTAAATTCAAACAAACGATTGGATAACAACAGTTCTATTTTATTTTTCTTGCGTGATTTCCCGCCTTGGAGGGGGGGGGGGGGGGGGCTATTATTTACCACCGAAAGCCCAAGGAAAGGCATAATGTGTGTGTGTTTTTGTTGTGTAGGCTTTCCTTGGTGGCGCTGAACAAAGTGTTCCAGTGTGCAGTGGGAGCAGCGATTGCAGACATGGTGTCTGTACAGGGAGTTCCTGTCCCTGGCCCAAACCCACAGACCCTCAGCAGAGAAGGACAAGGTCAAACACGGCCTCCGCTTTCACTTCACAACTTGTCATCCTTTAGGTTTGACTTCTTTTTTTTTTTTTGGGGGGGGGGGGGGGGGGGGGGGGGGTTAATTGCTCTCCATTCCAACCTGCATCTTGTCAAGTGCAATAACTGCCTGCTAATTATAAGCAAACAAACACAACCAGGAGATGTCAAAGACGTATAAAAGGAAGGGTTTGTGTCGTTGCTTTTTAAAGTACAGTGTTGGTAGAAAATTATTTGATTGCCTGCTGAATTTATAAGTTTGCTCACTTATAAAGAAGTCTCTTAAAAAAAACAAACAAAACAAAAACAGCCCCAAACATTGTGTTCTTGGGGTCATACTCACATTTTTTCACATGCGCTAATGCCAAATAACTCAACATTGGTTTCATCTGACCACATGGCAAAATTAATGCATGCCTGTGCATGTGCCTTCTTGAACAGGGGGACCACTGAACGATTTCAGTCCATTATAACATTAACCAACTGTTTTCTTGGTGACTGAGATCCAAGGGGCCTTCGGATCATTGACGATGACGTTGGAAATGATTGTCTTCACAACCGATTTTGCTGATGGTTTTGTAACGCATTCCAGTTCAAGTTTACTGTAAAGCTAACCAAAATAAAGCAAAATCAACATGTTGTGTATTTAATGCGGAAGTCAACCCAAACATTTTTTTTCAAGAACATGTTCTATGCAAGCAGACTAGTTGAAACAGGATATTTCTGATTGATATTGCGTTTGTGGAATATATTTAAGTAGCAAAATCCACCCCTTTTTAGCCATCTCAGGGGGCGGCCATTTTGTCACTTCTGTTGACTTAAAATGACATCACAGATGCTCAGGTAACGACCAATCACGGCTCAGCTTCAGAAAACAGGTGAGCCGTGATTGGTCGTTATCTGAGCCCTGAGGGTCTGTGATGTCATTTTCAGCCGACACAAGTGACAAAATGGCCGCCCCCAGAGATGGCTAAAAACGGGTGGATTAACTATTATTCCACAAACACAATATTTATCAGAACGTCCTGTTTCAACTAGTCGGCTTGCGTAGATCATATTCTTGAAAAAAAAAAAATGTTTTGGTTGGCTTTCACTTTAAGCAAACCAACAGCTTCATTTTAATGCGTCCGCTAGCTTCATGCTAACATATAATTTAACTAAACGTTAAAGCTGGGCTAACGAATAGCATCGACATCGCCGTACAAACTTTAAGTAACAAATATTCAAACACAAACCGCAACATGTACAAAATTGTAATGTAATTGCAAGACGTAATGATATTATAAATATAGGTACTTGGTATCGAGGAGTACTCAAATGAAAAAAGTGGCATGCTACATCCCTTGCACACTCCCTTTTGAGGCTGCTACTTCTTCTGGAAAACACAACCAGATGCTTGCTCTTGCTCAAGAATTGTGTAGTATACTGCACAAAAATCAAGCAAATCAAACAACAAATATTTAGCCACAAGACCTCTTTTGCTATCTTTTCACAGTAGTTAAAGTATCTCCCTACAGTCAATGATAAAAAATGAAACGTTCCCACACATTCTTGTCCACAATCCTACTAAATCTTCCAGAGAATTGTCTTGTTTCGGGGTTTTTCTAAAATGTGTAAACATCCTGGCAGGCTTTATTACGATTAGTGTCTAATGTTGCATCTCCTTCCATTTAAACACAGTTAGGCAGTGATGTAGCACTGGCTGTATTTTGGAAATTTACAGCAGAGAAATAAAAGAGGCCTGATGCAAGCAAACAAAAACACAAGTCACGCACTTTTACAACTCGGAAAGAGCAATTGCACTCATTTAAAGCGCTCGGCCTTCACTGGTTTACGAACGCGTGCGTTAGTCGTGTTAATCGTGCGCTCGGCTAACCGGCGATAACGAGACAATCATCAGAGAAGCTGGAAGAGCAGACGCTGCCGCGCGCACGATAAGGCGAGCCGAGCAGTTGTCGCAGATAAAAAGCACATGAAAACAGCACAAGTCTTATCAGATTGGCGCGGACTTTGTAGATCCTGCCTAATCTTTGTCTGTCGATGTGCGTGTGTGTGCGTCTGTCATTGTGCATGTGCGTGCGCGCGCTCACTTTGAACAAGCTTTCACTTAATTCCGAACCCTGTGCGGTTCATCACCTGGGTCATCGGGGAATTTGTGCAGAGCGTTTTTGGAAGGAAAGCTTTTGTTCATTAATGAGACTTAAGAGCTGCAGCGCTGATAAAAGCAGACACTTTCATCAGCGAGCACACTTTTCAATCATCGTGGGCCGCGATGTTCGGCTAGAACTTGATTTAGACAAACAACGAGCGTGAGTGCTGACAAAATGCTATATGCCGACAACGGCAAAAAACAATGCGCGAAGCGTGTAAGCGATACGTGTCACAGGATTTTATTCATACCTGTCTTGTGCAGCACTTTTTTTTTTTTTTTTTTATTATTAAACTGTCATTTGAATAAAATATTGATTGACTGATAATGGAAATTACGTTAGTCGTAAACATAGCACCCATAATGCGTCTCAGTTGGTCCCATCATGCTAAGCTAAACGTTTGGAACTTTGATGTGCTCGCGGAGGCAGTGACAGAGATGTTGAACATCCTCCACGTGACAAGTGCACCAGGCGGTCCGCACGTCGACATCGAGCCGGCGTGGCCTTTGCAAAGCGCCGTTTTAGTTCCAGCTCGGCGCGTCCGTCCGTGCCGTCGCATCTGTGAGGCGGGCGCCGAATAAGGCGGAATGTGACCTTTGACTCTGACATCACCGGCGTGTTTGAGGACCCCGGGAAGCAAGACGGTGATCTTTGACAGAGGCGCTGTTCTGACATTTTAGACGTGACAGCCTTTAAATATATATATTTGGCCCTCAAAAAGTCAGACGGCAGCCTTTAATTGGTATTCTGAGCGAGACGCGAGCGATGTCGCAGGCGGAGGGGAGGAAAAAATCTCATTATGAGACTCTCACCGGTGATCTGGGTCGTGCATCACATGATGTTTTTGGAACCACGCTGAAAGATATTTACTCTAGAAGTCTTCCTATATTACCTGCCAGATGGAGGACATTTTGAAGGACACACAATCATGACTTTTTAAAAACAAATTTTCTTACCCTTTTGTCCACTTTTTTTTTTTGTTTTTTTAACTTATCCTGTTTGACTGCTTGGTCATGCAGTATGGTGGATCTGTATGCTTCCTTTACGCTGGCACTGTTTTGCTATGAAACAGGGGAGCTTGGTGTAATCCCTATTTGTGTTCAGATGGATATTTATTGGAAATGCAGGCCGACAGAGAGGACAGAGCAAAAAAAAATAACAAACAAAAAAAACGAAGACAGCAGGACACGAGCAACAAAGTGAACCTCCGCATATTCACGGTGGGAAGACATTTTTTGATGACGCATGTTTGGGTTCATTCAATTCTTCCGCATAGATGAGCACGCTAACATAATTTCATTTTACTGTCACTCATTCACTGCGAGAAATTTCCGGACCCTCTTTTACCCTAACGTTTGAAAAAATGTGAAAAAAATAAAAAGAGGTTCCTGGGATTGAATGGCTGCACTGTGAAAGACAAATAAATGCGTCCTTGGCAGTGAATGAGTTAGTAAGGACAAAATACGTGCATGTCTTTTTTTTTTTTTTTTTTTTTTTTTTTTTAACCAATGCACTGACAAGTATCTTCATATATTTGAATACTCAAATGCATCTATAAAAGATCAGAAGTCATCAACTACAAAAGCAAGCAAAAAAATAACCACGTACCAGTAGTGTGATTTCCCAAGGGCTCTCTTGCGTAACAATTCCCTAGATGATACAAAAAAGGCAAACCAAACACTAAGTGCAAGAACTCATTTTGTGCACGTTTCCACAAAAATCTTGCACCAGCCATGCGTCACAACAGCCGCTTGTCCAATTAAGCCACCATACGCATTTGCAACACCATTAAGCATTTAATAAATCGATGCTTGTGGACGACACATATTTAGTAACTCCTCATGCACTTCCAACGAACCGTTGTGGGGGGTTAAAAAAAATACAGTCTGTTTACTATTTAATGTAAAAGACACACTTTTCTTGATCTGTTCGAAAGTGCAGTCTTGTGGTTGGAGATGTCTGCCATCTAGTGGCAAACACTGCCACTACAAATTAAAACTGCTGTGCCCCAGTGCACAATTTTATCTTCAAAAATGAATCGACGGCCACTCCGAGTGTGGACCGCTAGTTCCCCGTCCCTGTTTTAATCACTCTCCGAGGAGACAAGTCTCATGAGCTATGCTTCTTACCAATACTGGTTCAAATATTTGCATGAATTCACAAGCATATTTTATGAGGTCTCACTTGTGTGACCATTATGGACGTTGCACTCAACGTGAGCCCCCGTTTTGATTTTAGCAATCGACATTTGCTGGCTCGCAAAGAGTCCGAAGAGAACGCGGTACATGTCAAACACAAGCGCCGTTGAATAACCACAACTTCTTGTTGGGGCCTTTTTTCCGTTCTAATTAGGGAGCTTTGGAGTTACTGCTGCTGCTTGGGGGATTATTCAGCTTTGGACGGAGTGCGGCTAGCAGCTTCCTCTTACTGCCAGTTCTTTTTCTCTTTTTTTTTTTTTTTTTCTGCTGATCTAAGCAAAGTGGTGTCTGCAGCATGGTATGCGATGTGCCAGATATGAGAGTGCTAGTGATCTCCTCATTTTAAGTCGTGGCCACAGAGCGAGGAAGCATACTTTCCCCTTCTCTAAAGTGAATAAACACTGCTCCGAGTTGTCGTTACTTCACGCGGCTCAAAGAGCAAAATGGACATTAAAGACGCAGTTTGTGGGGCTCTGACTCATAAACCGCCTTCACTTTCCAAAAAAAAAAAGAAATAAATAACCGCTTGGCTGAATTTTAGATGGCATAAACAAACTTTGGCTTACTCCATAAAAACTTTGCAAGTTGTTAAAATGTTGGCAATTTAATGGCAAATAATACCGCTCGGATTAGATTGCTTGAAAATACCCCGCTGCTTTTGTTTGACTGCGTTCCAACTTATTCCAACACAAAATGCCTTCCTATTGCCAGTGAATTCTGAAAAACGAGTTTTTACACATACTGTGAAAAATATGAATTAGGCTATGAAACAAAATCATATTATTAGGAACAAATGTATATCATTCAACCCCACCCCATTTTCAATTGGCAAGTGAAAAATAGTTTTTTAATCAATCAAGAAAAAAATGACAGCTTTTTCATAATTGAAGTTAGGCTCTGATCAGAAATCCATGATTTTAATATTCAAGAGGAACTTTTCGAACTACCGTACATTATTAAAGGTACATTAGTTTGTTAGCTGCCCCGATTCGTCTGGACCGGGACCACGATCCGTCAATTGATCGATTAGTCATATTATGTCAAAGACAAATATGCTGGACGAGTTATTGTACTCGCCTTCATACATTTCGTCTGACATGACATGTTTTGCTGCAGTCGGATCCAGTTTGTAAAAACGTCAGTGTTGATGAAGTGATTAAAATAGCCCTTCAAACGCTTGACAGATGGATCATTTGATGGATCGTAGTTCAGACTGACTGCGGCGGGCAAACAAACTGTCTTCACTAAGTCTCGTTTTTCATCTGAGCCTAAAATCGAAATGTGAATGGCATTATATATTTATTTTTTTCTTCAATTAAATCCCTTTTTCTTTTTTCTTTTTTTTCTTTTTGAATGTCTGGCTGACATTTATCGCCATTTCCTTTTTTGGGTAAATGTAGCGCCCCATACGAGCGTGTCTCCACGGCATCCTCGTGAGTAAGAGGCTCTCCAGACACTGATGCACTCTTCTCCAGCCCTCAACGACCATGTTGTGTCATGCAAAAAAAAAAAAAAAAAAAAAATGACCTCATGCTGACACGCTCCACAAGTAAACACAGTCCAGATTGTGGGCCCCCCCCCCCCTCCGGTTCACTTCAAAGTCAACGCATGCTGATAACAAAACAGACCCTCGGGGGAGTCCCTCTTGCGGGGCGGGGGCGGGCGATAGTGGCGGTGTGGTGTGAGAGAGGCGAGGTGCCAAGTGGCTTTTGACAGCACAGCACCTGCTGGGCCTTCACTTGAGGCAGCACCTCGCCATTTGCTCCAGTTTGCTGATGGTGTGTGTGTGTGTTGGGTCTTTGGTGTGTGATCGGACACACCTTCTGTCATCCCAGTGGAACATTCCGGCTCTGTGTGGCAACTGAAGTTCCTTTGCCATCATAGGAGCTCACGTCATAGACATTCTTGTGCTTGGTGGCATGCCTCATACTAGTGCTGACTCTGCATTGAAGGGGAAGGAGTGTGCAGTGATGCACCCCATTAAACACTTGGCACCGTTTTTTTTTCCGCAAGACACAATCCGTTTTCATTTGTACCTTTGTTAAACTGTCATTTGTTTAAATTAGGATTATGGAGTATGCCAGACCCCCAGTTCACTGAAAAAAGTTTTTGTGTGAGTTTACTCAATTGTATTTCGCACAAAATAAAATCCTCTGGATCCAGATATTTTTTAGTAGCCTCTACGTCTACATTTTTCAAGTAGACTATACATCTACTTGAAAAATGTACCTGGATCCAAATGAATTTTTTTTGTGTAGCCACTTGACAAAATGAAATTTCCCAAAAATTCAACACACCATTTTTTTTTTCAGTGTATGTGTCATGGTTGCATGTTTGATGAACCCAAATGCAGGGAGGCAAGAGAATCAGGGCGTACTGGAGAAAATATTTATCAAAATGGAAGTCAACCCAAACATATTTTCGAGGATATGTTCCCAGAAGGCCCACAAGTTGAAACAGGGCATTCTGATTAATTTTGCGTTTGTGGAATATAAATTAGGCAGCAAAATGCACTCGTTTTTAGCCATCTCTGGGGGCGGCCATTTTGTCTTCTGTCGACTGAAAATGACATCACAACTGCTCACAACAACCAATCGCGGCTGACCTGTTTTCAGAACCTGAGCCGCGATTGGTCGTTGTGAGCAGTTGTGATGTCATTTTCAGTCAACAGAAAACAAAATGGCCGCCCCCGGAGATGGCTAAAAACGAGTGGATTAACACTTATTCCACAAACGCAATATTTATAAGAATGCCCTGTTTCAACTAGTGGGCCTGCTGGGAACATATTCTTGAAAAAAAAATGTTTGCGTTGACTTCAACAAAACAAAAAAGTCTTAAAATCCAAAACTCAAAGTTGCAAAGAAACACTAGAGAACCAAAATACAACACCCTGAGAAACAAAACAACATGACAGCAACAACGATCCGACAAAGACTGGTAGAAACCAAGAAACTAAATACATGCTAGCTGACAAGTTAACAAGGAACACCCGGACAAGAGACAAATGGTTGGAGGGGGCTGATTGGTTAACACAAGGGACCAGGATGACAAGAATAGGTGGGAACAAAACCTAACGAGGAAAACCATATGTAATCCAAACAAAATGCCAAAATAGAATTGAGTAAATGATGCACAGCATTTTTTTTCAGTGTGGGCTGTTAGTTTCTGGTCGACCGGTGTCAGTTGGAGCCACATTTCTGCCAGTAAGTCACATTTGTTTCCATTGAGGGTTGGACTGCGCCAAGGCTGCCCTTTGTCACCGATTGTGTTCAGCTGTGTGAAGTCGGCCGTCCGCCCCACTCAAAATTTGGGTGAAAGACTCTGTTTGGTTTATGCTTCCTTTGTGCTGGTTTGTGCCTGAAAAAACCTGATTTCGTAGATGACGTGGTTCTGTTGGCTCCATCCTCGGCTCGCAGGCAGGTGGAAAGCGGTCGGGGTGGGAATCGGAAACCTCCAAATCTTAGGCCGTGGTCCCCAGTTGGAAAAAAGGGTGGAGTGCCATTAAGCATAACCCTCACCCCTGAACATGAAAGAAGATAAGGCGGCTTTATTTATTCAGCGCATTTCACACACAAGGTAGCTCAATGTGCTTTACCTGATTAAAGTACAGCATTTCAAAACAAAATACAGATGTAAAAGACAGCTTACTGAAATAACTTGCAGTGCAAGAAAAATATTTCTAAATAATTGATTTTAAAAATACTTTGAAAGGGCTCGATCATAAGAATATGGAAATAAAGCATCGTTTTTTAACCCGGATTTAAAAACATTCACATTTGACTCCACTTCTGTTGGCTGCTCGTTCCATTTGTTCGCAGCATAACGCCTAAATGCTGCTTCGCTATGTTTGCTTTGAACTCTGGGCTCCACTCTTTGGCGCGAGTCTGCAGACTTCAGAGCCTTTCTGGGTGAGAGGTAATGAGAAATTAGACTGTGGAAAGTGCATAGAAAATAGTATTCATGAAATGTGGACTAGTCATTCCAGTTCCATCAATCCAGCATGTTGTTGCTACAGTATTATAAGCACCATTTGTTTGCCTCAAATAAAAATGTCAATGCCTCATACCGACATTATCACTGCTCATCTCGGGCCAGACCTGTTTTCCACAGTAAATGAGTGCTAATCTCAGCATCATTAGCGTTATCTCCCACTCCGTGCTCTGCCTTTAAAGCCGTAACCTTCTCTCTCATCATCCGTCAGCGTGCCGTTATCAGCCTCCGTTGCTTCTCTTGCGGGGCACTAAGCAGCTGGATGTGCACCGGCAGCTGCCCTGTGATCATGAAAGCATGGATGCGCGCCGGCCAGAGTATCTCTGCCACCACAGCGCTCAAAGGTGAAGGCGGAGGAATGCGCCAGGATATTTATGGCAACTGAGACTACTAGCTCGGAAAAGCAAACAATCTGCTTGTCACGGTGGAAGTGGGTTGGTGGTGGTGGTCGCGGGGTGTGGGGGGGTGGCGTTTACGACATGCTTAATTGCAAAATGTCAATCTACGCAAATCTGCAGTCGTCTGGCGAGGGTGGACTTCCAAAAATAGAAACCTCATCTCAATGCAAACATGAAGCAAAGCAATTTGTGTACTTGGCATTGATGTATTGTGTAGTGTGATATTCTACAAGCAATAAGAAAGCTAGCCCCTGACCAACGTGGCTTTTTTTGAGGCTGATGCCAATTCCAATATTTGGTCGAATAAAATTCCGACAGCCAATGAAATCGGCCAAATAATTAAAAAATATATATAATGAATAAAATAACTTGTTTTTGTTTCCCTTACCGCTTGCAACAATAAAGATATTAATTATTTGTGTCTGTTTTACAATACCACTTTTATAACCGAGAGAACAATTGCAAAAATATAAATAGAATAAAAATAGCATAGCGTCTACTTTAAGATGCAAGAAATTGCAATATCAAGTTGTCATTTCTGCAGTCCAGATTAGGATCGCGTACAAAAAAACGTCCCCCCCCTGGAGGAGCAAAAGGCCGTCAGCGGGGAAGCTTCTCCTGTTCAGGCTTGTCGGCCGAGCACAATAGCCTCGGTCTGAATAATGTGGCCGCCAGCTAGTTTATTCCAGCACCTTTTGTTTGCGCTCCATGCTCACCTTTTCCCTTCACTGATGATCAGATAAGCAGCAGCAGACAGGAGGGCGGAGAAACCCAAACTATCTGCTGAGGTGGCCTTTCCGTTGTTTCATAGAGATTTCACAGTGAATTCCCAGAGTGTGGGTAGCACATCCTTAGAAGGAGAACAAGAAAATTCCAAGGAGGTGACTATATTAAAGTGCGGCGGGATTGCGTCTAGTACGGTTTCGACGGCCTATGTCATACCAAAGTGCAGCGAGGGCTTTTCTTAAGCCGCTGAAGTGTTCAGTTTCACTATTTAGCCATTAAGCTAGGCAATGTCACACAGTGGACACATGTCAGTGATGTAAAGTGACACGTTTGCATCACATAACTTGTATGATGCTAACATTCCTAGTTAGCATGTCGTTGTTCCTCCCCGCCAGTCTTGTGGCTGCTCCTGGTCTGAATATTTTCAAGACTAGTGGCGTTTGGAACAGCAGAAGCTAGCAAAGCTAACTTCTATGCTCTTCCACAAACCGCTCATTTTTGTACTCATGGACCCCTGCAGATATATGAAGACTGTGTCGCCTTGTTAGCCGGATATTTGACTGAGACCACAGCTGACGGGCTTGTCCAGTCTTCTGTAAGTTGGCCGATTGGAAGATGTTATGCCAAAAACTTGATTAGCCGATTTCAAGCAGTAAACGTTGATGTGAAGTAGTTAAAGCGGAAGTCAACCCAAACCTTTTTTTTTTTCAAGAATATGTTCTATGCAAGCCCACTAGTTGAAACAAGGCATTCTGATAAATATTGCGTTTGTGGAATAAGTGTTAATCCACTCGTTTTTAGCCATCTCCGGGTCCGGCCATTTTGTCTTGTGTCGACTGAAAATGACATCACAACTGCTCACAACGACCAATCATGGCTCAGATTCTGAAAACAGCTCAGCCGTGCTTGGTCGTTGTAAGCAGTTGTGATGTCATTTTCAGTCGACAGAAGACAAAATGGCCACCCCCTGAGATGGCTAAAAACGAGTGCATTTTGCTGCTTAACTTCTATTCCACAAACGCAAAATTAATCAGAATGCCGTGTTTCAACTAGTGGGCCTGCTGGGAACATATTCTTGAAAAAAATATGTTTGTGTTAACTTCCGCTTTAAGTGTAGTCGTTAGCTACAGTCGACGAATCGTTTGAACTCCTACAGGCCATTTGTCCTAACAAATAAAAGCTCATAGGTGCATTTAACCCGCCGATACTCTTAATATATCATAATAAATGGTCTGATTCTTAGTATGGCCCTATGGAGGGCTTTATAAAAACTGAAATGGCTTCTTATGAAAATAAAATGAGGGCTACCTTAAATGCGTGGAAATGATAAGCAATCAAAACATAATAGCCAGGTTGTTTAGTTCTTAATAAGTGCAGATGTGTGGTGTGGAAGAAAATGAAGATTTCCCTGGTTTCGCCTCTGCATCATCATAAGAAAAACGCCACATTATTTCCCTCTCCCCCCCCGAGTAAACACATTAGGATGCAGGCAGGTAAACACAAGCGAGGGGCCTATTAATTCAGCTAAACGACTGGGGGGGCGCTTCGCTACGATTACAAAGCAAATCTCATCTCAGTGATGAGGCGTTTAAAGTTCTCTACAGGTTTGGTTTTAAAATTCCCGGATGTCAATTTGCCTCACAGAGTGGAATGAGGAGTCAGCTAGTGAAATCAGAGCTGGTATGCTTTGACTCATCCCCAACCTAGAGGCCTCAAGCTGGGACGCGGATCCCCGCGGACAAACAAACCCCCATGTCGTAATTTAAAATCAACGTTTGTCCAGCTCGACTTATTATCCAAATGCTCCGAAGCTTGTTAATCCGCTGAATTTCCCACAACACCCCCGTACCCCCATCCCTGCGCTCTTACTGCACCGTCGCCTAACTAAACAATGCCAGCGCCGCCTAAAATTCATCATGATTAGCAACTAGTGACAAGCTGGCAGCCTGTTGGCGCTGCGATGCTCCAGAGGGCTCAATTCGCACACAACTCGCAGCATCTGTCAAAACATCAAGTGACAAAAAGGAAAAGCAGCTTTTAATATTGCATTCTCCCTTCGCCGGTGCTGAAAATAACAATGCAACATGAAATAATCATTTGTTGTTTCGCCGCGCGACTTGTAAACGCACGCATAATAATAGTGATAACAACACTTCACTTTCAGAGATGACAAAACTGGCAACTGGCACTTCTTGGGGTGGATTTGGAATGCCATGCAGGACAAACAGTGTATGAATCAATATTGCAATTATAAGTGAGTTGATTTTTTGGGGAAAAAAAATGCACAAAATGACTTCTTGCGCTTAAAGTGGAAGTCAACCCAAACATTTTTTTTTTCAAGAATATGTTCCCAGCAGGCCCACTAGTTGAAACACGGCATTCTGATGAAATTTCAGGCAAAAGGTTACCTAGCAAAATAGGCATGATGTGGACACGGTGGTGTGGATGTCTATATTTTTTTTCTTTTTAAAAATGTGTATTTTTTTTTCTTCATTATGAATTTCTTAATCTAGAAGAAGACTTGTTTTAAGTTTGTATTTCTCAGATGTCTAATTTAGTCTCATCCATGTATTTATATTCTATTTCCTACAATGTTTGATTCGTGTTTCAGTAGGGTTGATTTATTCCCATAGTAATTAGTAGGGAAAAAATGGGTATTAAAGCAGATTATATGCTTGTACAATAAATGTACCGGTAATACATATTTTGGAAAATGCAACATAAATGAAATGTGTTATCAGTGAAGCTTTGAGAAATTGCGTTTAGCATTTTCCGGGGAAAAAAAACTCCACCAAAGCCACAAGCGTAAACTGTCTGACAATTATTCATTCATGGAATATTTCCTTTGCACCCAAAAGTGTCTGAGAATCAGTTGTGATTTTTCACTTGTTGCTACTCAACCGCCAGCTCGCATTTTAATCAACTCTAACCGTGCATTCGCCATCTCAAGAGGTCAAGACTTGGCTTGAGGCTTTGAATTATTTTTTTTTTCCCAACTGCGGATCCATTCGAATGAAGCAAATTAAATAATATGGCGTTTCCAATAGAAATGGCCCGAGGTAAGAAAAAATAGGTGGACCTAGAACTTTGCCCTGAGGAATTTCTTACCTTGCTTTCAACCTTAAATTGGATACGTCAAAAGCAACTCTCGGGTCCATTACAAAACAGAAAATGTGCTCAGTTTAAAAAAAAATAAATAAAAAAAATCATACATTATGCTATGTTTGCTGGCGGTGTTTTACTGCAGGCGGTCACGTGGAAACCCAATCGAGAGAATCTGATCAATAACACAACACTTTGATTGGTGACCTCTGCTCAGTGAGAGAGCAACAGGAGCTGAGCTGTTATTGATTAGGACAGCACATTCATCAGTCTCATCTGATCCACTCAACATAATCGTTGGTCATCACCGTATCTTGCCTTCTCAAACAATAGCTTTTGCCACATCATCGAAGGTTCAGAAAGATTATTCTGTTTTTTTGAGCACATCCTTCAGGCACCTTATTGATTTAACTTGAACAAATTAACAAGGAAAAATTAGGGGAACTGAAGTCAAATTGTGATTTTTTATTGTAATTTATGAAGGTGATTAGGTTCCAGTCCCAATCAAAGGAATAAAAATGCACTACAAGACTGTAGTCATGGGAGTGAATGTACTTGAGTCGTGTCCTTTTGAGACAAAAAGGCATAAAGGATTAAAACATGCTAATCGGTTCCACATTGTTAAAATGTACTAAAGTGTATTGTTTGAATATTTTCCAAATGACATCCGTTTAGCACATTTGAATCATGTGCAACCGATGAACATTCACTGCCATTGACGAGTATACTTGTCAATTACGTTTTTCAAAGGGGAGGGCGGGCTTTGATGCGCGCTGTAAATTTCAAGCTTGGAGACAACTTAAGTGACACACAACCACCAGTAGGTGGCAGCGATGCACCATTGAAGATATGACATCAGCCCAGTTTGCGAGTCCACTGGGAGAAACGGTTGCATTTTGTTAAACCTGTCTTTGCTCAATACTGCTGCTTATAAAAAGAATGAAAAAAGGCAGAATCCATTTATTTGTTTTCCCCTGGTGAAAGGAGAGAGTCTATTCTTTTATTTGGTAGTTCGGATACCTATACTGTATAATCACTGACCACAATATCCTGTGGGTCTTGAAAAAGTCAGACTTTACATGGAACCCCCGTAAACGGGGTTCCCTGTAAATACGTGCCATTTATTGTGAGACTACAAATGAAATCGGGTCGTCGCTAGCAAGCTACATTCCTCCAGGCACTTATTTGAAAAGACCAATAGACACTCGTGTCCTATTTGATGTGTCTGCTTGGAACGAGAAGGTTGTCGGGGGCTGCCGGGGACAATCACACCTCTGACGACAGCCTTAATTGTATTTGTTCCACTTGACGGTTGCGAAGGAGTCACACTTGCTGATTCATCGTTCAGCCAGCGGGGGCTTTGCCTCTCTGATGGCCCTTCTTGACCCCCCGGCCCCTCCAGCCACTTCTATGTGCCATGTGAGGACAGTTACTTTGCTCCACATGTGACGGAATGTAAGACATGAAAGGGATGATTGTGTATTCATCCTTTAGCGGCTGTTAGAAATCAACCGGCAGAGGCTTTTACATTTTGTTTGCCCTTGAGCCACAGCACTAAGAATGAATCCATTGGTTGGCGATGTCTCTTGTTTTTATATTTTTTTCAAAATTTTTATTACACTTATTTTTCAGCCAAACCCGAGACTTGATGGAATTTGTGTTGCCTCAATGCAGGAAAAAAAAAATGGTGTTGGGAAATCTAAAGTCAGGCTTGGGAATTTAGGACACAGTATTGATGAATTAAAAATGAAAAAGTGTGGAAAATTTGTGAGGAAAAAAATTATTTTTGGTGTATCTTATGAAGAAATGTTCAGGTCATACAGAAAAGACAAAAACGTAGTCGTAAGATTTTTATAAAATTATTACCTTTTCCAAAGAAAAAAAAGATTATTCTCGGAGGCTTGTCGTAAAATCCCAACTTTATTCTTATTTACTTATTTTTCTTGAAAAAAAACTGTGCATTTTTTCACCCATTTTTTCATGCTACTTAACTCTAGAAAGTGTCACAATTTTTTTTAACAACATGATGATGACTATTTTTTTTTTTTTAAATGATACCTTTCTCATAAAACTCCAACTTTACTCTTGGAAGATGAAAGTTTTTTTAAATTGAAAATTCAAATTTTATCCTCCTAAGATTGAGGTTCTTTTCTTTGTACAAAAATAAAAACTTTTATTGAAAAATTACAACGTAATAAAATGAATGACTTGCTTAAAAACAAGAAATGGATGATTTTTTTTCTCAGCTTTTGCCTCTAAAATATTCGTTACTTTTTTCATTAAAAAGAAAAATGAGAAAAGACCCCTATTTGGCTTTATTGTAAAATTCAGACTTTTGTTCTATACAAAATTTACAATATTCTTTTCCCCAAATTGTGACTTTATTTTCTTAATATTCTGACTTTATTTTTACTAATTCCTGACCTATCTGTCGAACGAAAATAAATGAAAAAAAACCCAATCTTTTTGAACATAGTTAAGATGACTTTATTGAATCTGATGGCAGAACAAGCCCCTGCTGCATCGCAGTTTAGCGCAGACTCACCAATGTCGCACCCCACCCTCCCAGGCCCCGCCTCTAAAAGGCACGTGCATGGATCTAACACAGACATTGCATGTACAGTATTTGTTCTACTTTTTATTCATGCAATTTGTTGTTTGCCGTCAAATATATTTGCCATGAGTTTTAAAAGGTGTTTTAATAGATTTACAGAATATCACAGTAAGTTCCAATGGAGTCCTATTTTGTCCACACGCCCTACGCGACACCTCCTTGTTGAAGTTGCACCTCTTCAAAGACATCAGACTGGCAAAGAGACTTTGAGGGCGAAATGGCTGTAAAAAAAAAAAAAAAAATTGAAGTGGCCCCCTGGTGCCGCTCTTCTTTTTCTACCAGGCGAATGATGACTACGAGAAAAACACTTACTTCCTACAGGAGCGTTGAGCCACCTGTCCGAGGCCGACGAGCACCTGGGAGAGCTTTGCACTGACTCAAAGGTGTCAACATGTCATATCGCATGTCTCAGGTCAGTAGTTTTCCCAGCACAAATAACCACACACACACACACACACAAACACACATTCAATGTGTTTGTTGGCATCCTTTGAAGCTCTCCCGGCGCTCTTCGTGTGCTGCAACGCGGCGATTAGCATATGCCAACGACGCCCGAGGACGTCCACTTAATACTTGTTGCAAACATTTGAGAATTTCCAGCAGGTTGTCAAAGGCATTGCCGCAAAGAAATCCAAATAGCTGCACTTGGCCGTCCCCCCCCCCCCGCAGTGATTTCAGCTCCCAACTTGTTTGATGGCTTCATGAGAGCAGCAGTGAAGCGGAAACAATGCTTTTGCTTTGGGGTTTCTTTTCAAATGAGCATTCTGTTCTCAAGGCAGTAGGATTTGGGTTTTTTTCTTGAAAAATGCCATTTTCAATGGCCATTAGCAAAAGTTTACAACTTTATTGGTGTGAATTTCTGACAAAATCAACACTTCATAAAATTAGCACTTTGTTGCACATACCTTTTTCTAGTTAAATTATGACAATGTTCTTAAGAAATAAAAATAACAGCTTTATTTGCACAAGATTATAACTGTTCGCAAAAGATTTGACTTCATTCTTAAACTTACTGTGTTGAGGTTCGCAAAAGGAGTCTTCTAAAAAGTATGACAGTCTTCACATAAGATGGTGACGTTTTCTCAAACAGTCCAACTCCTTTCTTATGAAATTAAGAACTTTATCATGATGTTGGTACTTTATCCACTTAATATTCATCCATCCATCCATTATCGATACCGCTTATCCTCACAAGGGTCGCGGGGTGTGCTTTTTGTGCATGATTTTGACATTAGGTGAAAAATTTGACCTTTTCCAGAAAATTCCAATTTTCCTTTCATAAGATTATATCTGTCTTCTTGAACAATCTCCTCTTGTACAAGTACGACTTAAGTTGTGTAACATTGAGATTTTTCCCAAAAAATATATTTTTTTTTAAATATTCCTAGGCAGAATTAATCCCCACCCCCCAAAAAGTATGTTTTCATAAACAAACCTAAAAAAATATTCAAAACCACTGATAAAAATTGAATATATGTTTTCCACAAAGAATGGGGAGGGATGGTGATAAAACTCCCGGACAACACAAAAATAAAAACTAAATATAAGAAAATATTGGGAAAAAAAATTGGGGAAAAAGACTCCAAAATTTGCAAGTTTGCATGTGCCAGACCGCAAGTATGCAGGGGTCAACTGTACTTTTTAAATTGTAATATCACCAATCACCACTAGATAGCAGACATGGCTTGGTTACAGTTATGCCGGGTCTTATACTGTCCTGTACTGCAATATGAGTAGGCCTATAATTTTTTGCAGATTTGGAAGGATAGGCAGGACAAAAGTAGTACCTCAATAATACCGTTATAATACACATTTTGAGTGAGTTGATTATTGTGAAAAAAAAAAAATTCTTGTTCAGCCGTTTTGTGCCATCCTTGAATGGTCATTTTTATGCAAGAAGCCCTTTCTTCCATTGGAAAAAATACAGTAGGCTATGTGGTTATTTTCTTGTTTGCTTCAAACATTTTGTTGTTGGGCTAGGCTTTTAAAGACGCACTGCAGACGAAAGACTATGCTTAGTCCGTCTATTCTAAAATGTTTCCCCTCATTCGTCAACCGGCAGCAAAATGGGCATCCGTCATGGGCGGATAGACGGAGCGGTCCGTCACATAGCTCTGAGTTTTGTCATACATCTGGTTAGGAAGTGTGTGACCCTTTGTCGCCTCTCAGTAGCATTGATGAAAAATTGTGATAACGACTTTTATTTTTACCAAAAAAAAAACAAAAAAAAACTGCACTGGATAACAGAATCCATCTGCCGTCCTTCATGCCTGTCAGGCATCAGGAGTATTTTCCTTCAGTTAAGTCTTATTTTACAGGGGTTAACTTGTTTTAACGCATGTATGACAGGCAGGAGTATTTAAACGCTGCCCGTCGACTTAGCTATTACAACGTTGACAGTTTGACCCCGGAACTGAATAATTCACCTCATATTATTTCCTATGGGGGAAAAAAAAAAAAAAAAGAGTGTCGACTTTGCATGTTTGGCTGTATGCAGTCAGGTGGAAACAGTGCACACAGTCAGGCCTGGCGGGCCCTCAAAGGCTCTAGCAAGTGCATGCCGATCAATATAGCTCGTATGTGTGACATTTCAACACGGTTTGATGCGTGCTAGGCCCGGGAAACGGGTTCAGGCTTGAATTTGGGAGCTGACTCACATCCCAACTTTTCCTTTCGAAACGCACTCGGATTAAATATCCTAAAAAACACGCATTGTGGCCAACTTCTACAAAAAGAAGAGAAAAAAAAATGCCATGAGACTTTTATTTCCCAAAGTGTCACGAGAGTATGAAAACAAACCTGCATTGCAGTTTTAATATACAATCATCGCAGTCACGCTTACATTCAATATAGTAT
The DNA here is from genome assembly GCF_054856515.1 of Filicampus tigris. Taxonomy (NCBI): domain Eukaryota; kingdom Metazoa; phylum Chordata; class Actinopteri; order Syngnathiformes; family Syngnathidae; genus Filicampus; species Filicampus tigris. Next base: position 18,118,123 of record NC_141226.1, on the reverse strand, counting down.
AAAAATATATAAAAGGCCAAAAAAACAACAACATATTATTGCTGAGTAAAAACGGGGGCACTTTTAACAGGTGGGAGCAAAAGATCCCTACGCGAGTGCTGGCAATCTGTTTGTAATGTCTGTGCAAAAAAAAAAAAAGTCAAGTTCCATAAAGTCACAATGGCTTCGCTATTCCCATGGTGTCCTTTTATACTTGATGTGTCCGAGCAAATTGAAGGCACGGGAGATGTTGTAGACATGCAAAAAGTGCATGAATAGCACAGGTAGGCGAGTGCGTAAGGCTTGAAACAGGAAGCGATTGCAAAAAAAAAAAGTCAAGAAAAAAAAAATCAAAATGGACCACTTGTCCAGGCAAAAAAAACCCATTCCTTGACGACTCTCCCGGGCTTGGCTTGCAAATTTGATTCAAAACAAACAGAAATTGTAAAAAAAAAAAAAAAAAAAAGTCTTGTGATAGTGGAAGCGAGTATCCCGTGTGTTCAGTGTGCTACGCAGCAGGCGGATTCCTCGTGCTTGTGTAGCAGCGACATCCGCGAGAAGGTTTTGGAGCAGTTCTTGCATTGGTACTTTTTCACATCCGAGTGGGTCTGCAGGTGAGCCCTGAGGTTGGAGCGGTCGGCGAAGGCCCGCTTGCAGTGGGGACACGAGAAGGGCTTCTCGCCTGCCAGGAAGTGACACAACGGGAAGCAAGGTTAACACACACTGTCACACGCGCACACACAAATGAGAACATGAAGTGTTTTTAGAGCGTGCGGGTGGGCAACGTAAGGCTCGCGGGCCATTTACGGGCCTTGGCGGCATTTTATGTGGTCCGCCATCTGGTTGTGAAAGCAAATTGAAGTAAAACTGCTCAGCAATAGTGAGAGGTTTGATGAGCATTTTGTTGTCGTATTGAGTGAGTGTTCGAAAATCTGCTTTCTTCACTGGAAAAACACAACTTGTGTTTTCGGGGCTAAAACAGTCATTTAACTTGGAAAAACTTTAAAATATAAATTACTGACATTGATGGCAACAATGTTGGTTATCGCAACAAAGCAAGCAAGTTGTTTTTACTTTTGGCTTTAAATTGGGGAGACAAATTCACAACAGCAAAACTTAAAACATTGAATTGAATTGCCCAATTTGAAATGTTATTGAAGTTTATTGCCTTGAAATATTGAGTTCACTCGCCATTTATTTTAACTAACTTTTTTTTTTCTCAAGGACGTGACTTCTTTTCTTATAAAATTCTGACTTGATTCACATGATATCATTTTTTTTAAAATGTGACACTTGGGCACTTGCACTTGGGGTACGCCTGTTAGGAAACCTATCAATGGAGAATAGAATCATGTTTTAAAATAATGCTTTATTTATTTATTTTGCTTAAGTTATACACCCTTAAAACTTAAAAAAAAAAAAAAAAATTGGATCAAAAATGTTACCGACCTGCTACACTTTGACCCAACTTTGTGGGTTGTTTTGTTCAGAACCCCAAAAATTGGGATGTTTTGTACTAAACAACTCAAAGTTGGGTTAAATCCAAAGTTGGGTTCAATCAGGTGTGTAGACTTAAAAAAAAGAAAAAAAAAAGAAAAGAGTAATTCTGAATGTAAACCAAGTCTTATCAAAAAGAAAATATGCACTCTAAAACAATTGGGTCAAAAATGACCCAAAGTTGATCAAAAAAGGATCATCCAAATTTTCATTCATTTAACCCAAAACGTTTGGTCAAATAAATAACCTACATGAGCCCAATATGTATAAAAAAATGAAAGCTGGGTCACATTTTTTTTTTCATATTTTTTGACCCATCACAGTACAAAACAACCCAATTTTGAAGTATGTGCAAAACAACCAATTTATTTATATTGTTTTGTTCATTTTTATCAGGTTCTTATTCATTTGACCCAACTTTTGCGGATAAATTAATAACTCCAAAAAGTTTCGTCACTCCTTTTTTGACCCAATTTGGGGTATTTTTGTCCCGACTGTTTTTACTGTGTCTGGCTGCAACCATGTATGCTGAGCACCCATGACTTCATCATACGAACAGAACAGCAGACCCCCTGCAGTAATTCTCTCTCTCTCTTTCTCACCCTTTTCTGTCTCTGACTCTCTCTCTTTCCCCTCTTTCTCTCTCTCTCTCTATCTCTCTCTCTCTCTCTCTCTCTCACCCTTTTCTCTCTCTGACTCTCTCTCTCTCCTCTCTTTCTCTCTCCCTCTCTCTCTCTCTCTCTCTCTCTCTCTCTCGCCCGCGGGAGTGCCCAAGGCCAACTCACCAGTGTGCGTCCTGATGTGTCCCTGCAGCAGCCAAGGCCTGGAGAAGGCTTTGCCGCAGATTTTGCACACGCAAGGCAACGTGTGAGTCCTAATGTGCATCTTGAGCGCTCCCAGGCTCACGTACTCCTTCTCGCAGTATTTACACGTGAAGCACTTGCGGGCCTGCAGCGCGTCGCAGTGCAGCTGCTTGTGCTTGACGAGTCCCGAGTAGGTCGAGTAGGACTTGGCGCACTGGACGCACTGGAACTTGTCCGCGTCCGGCTGCGGCGGGCCGGGCTCCTCTTCGTCGCTGCGCGGGCTTTCGGAGCCGCTGTGGTCCTTGGACGAGGACGACGAGGAGAGCGACGAAGGGTATCCGGATAGCGGGGAGAGCGGAAGGCTGCTGGTGGTCCACACCGTGATGGGGCTGTACGCAGCCGGACTCAGGAACTCCGGCTGGGGGATGACGGGCAGTGGGAGGCCCTTGTAGAAGTGCGGCATGATGAGCACTGAAACGGAAGAAGACAAGTCAGCAAACGCTTGCCACGAACTCGCGTTGAGAAACTTTGCCCACTAAAACTTTGCCCCACCTGTTGGACTCTCCAGCTCGCTGTAGTTGGGCTTCTTGGCGGAGTTGATGTGCTTCTTCACTAGAAAGGAGCGCGGCATTTTGAACACAACTTTTTTTTTTTCCTCCCACTCGTAAAAAAAAAAAAAAAAAAAAAAAAAGTAGGAACCAGACGTTTGAAAGGGCGGGTATTTTTTGGGTGAAAAGACGGAAATCCTGCTTGCTCAAGTCCAGCGCAGGAGAGTCATGTTGAAGGCCAGCGAGTGCAGTGCAGAGAGTTGCGCAAAAGAGCAGTAAATAGTCCTTCGATCAGGTGCGAGGGCGGGGACCCCAGCTCTCATTTGCATACGACGCTAGCGTCGCACCAATTAAAAGGCGAGCACGTGGAAGAGGGCTTGGCGCGCCATATAAGGCAGTGGGCGGGGCTAGCGAAGCGAAACAGGTGCAACTTTGTTGCTTGCTTCAGGAGAGCTGAAGCATAGAAAATGAAAGCAAAATGTACTTTACAACTTTCACATTAAAACGAAAAAGTACTCTTACAAGTAAAAGTAACTTAATCACAGTCATTGCCCTTTTATTTGCGTTTTCAGGCACTTTCAGTTTCACTTTTACTCGAGTAAAAGTAAAGCTACTAATAAAATGCACTTTTGAGTAGATTCGTTGATACTTTTACTTGAAGTAAAAGTTCACCTACTTACTTACTTTTGCTTGTACCTTGGAAAAAGTACAATTAATTGCACTTGTTAAACCTATCTTTTTAAACTACCGGTACTCAAAGTCTAAAAACCGTACCGTGAGCCTCTAGTCCAACCTGACTAAGTTAGAGTATGATTACTTTGATGACAGTTTACTCAAGTACAAGTGTAAACATATAGTCTTGGTTTCCTCACAGTAATTGTACTTTTACCAGAACACAAGTTTACTTGATTACTCTAGTAAATTTATATACTTATTAGATTGGACTCAAGTACAGGTAAAAATGGCCTGGTTGCACTTTTACTTGAGTAAAGTAAAACTATCTTTACTCTTGTACTTTTGGTTTTAAAAAAAACTACAATTAAACTTGAGTGAATGTGTATTAAAAATGTCCAAAAAAGTACAACTACTTTTTGTTAAAGTATCTAAATATGTAATTGGTTTAATATATAGTAGGCTAAATTGACGACGGTTCACTCGAATGTCAGATAATCTCTTTCAGTAAAGTTTTATTGCCGGAATTGTACATTTAAACGTTACTGACGTTTTAAAGAAGTACAGTTACTTACCTTTACCTTCATAAAAGTGTATTCAAATGTTATTTAAGTTCAAGTACATTTTTAATGAACAATTACACACGTTTTTGTCTTTACTTACGCACAGAAGTAAAATACTGTAAACTTTTACTCTATGTAAAAGTACATGTGTGAAATGTAATTGAGTAGATTTGTAGACATTGCAAAGTGAGTACGTTTTCAAAGTGTGTGTGTGTTTTTTTTTTTTAGATACGTTTACTTCTACTTGAGTCAAATGCCGATTACTTTAATGGCATCTGGAAGTACAAATACATTCAAAAAAATCTACTCAAGTACATATCTTCACAGTAATTGTACTTTAGAGTAGAATTTATGTAAATACAAGTGTTTAAAAATGTCCTCAACCTTTAGCTACTAATCTTTACTTGAGTAAAGGTTAATCAACATAATTTACTTTTGAGTAGATAGTTCAAATATCAAAGTATTAATACCCGAGTGGAATCCATGAGGAGTACTCCGCCCACCTCTGAATGATTGCTGTCATTTAAGCCCCTGGTGTTCTTCATTTCTTTTCTTTTTTTTTTTCTGTCTATAGTAGCATGCGGTGCATCGCGTAACATATGTGAGCGTAACTGTGTGCTGTTGACGTGTCAACTGCACAGTGCCACACCGCATGTGTGCATCATCCACATTGCCATTGAGCGACGTGCACGGGCCCTCCGCTAATGCAGCACTTTCCCCAGCCACTAATGCAATAAGGCGTTTGCTCCTTGAAATGCAAATGAAAAAAAAAAAAAAAAAAAAAGGGGGCACCCACCTCCCTTCCCGCTTCAAGGTCGGCCATGATAATGACATTAACCCCCCGCTCGCCCCCACGCACACAAGAGTTTGCTAGAAGTGCGCGATAAAGTGGAGCAAAGTTGGCAGTCGACGCCCCCTTGTGTTCAACGTCTGGGGGGCGTTTGAAGAGCATCTCAGTCGGTGGGGTGGGAGAGCTGATCCACAGCAGATATGCAAAAGCCCCCCCTTGTCCGTGCTACGTTAAGTTAATTGTGAGCCTTATCTGTTATCTTTCCGTCGTAATTGCACATCACAAATTGTTTTTGCCTTGCATTGATGACTGAGGCGAGGAAAGGTTATCTATCTGTGCACGTGTAATAATAACGCCAAGCTTCCATTGAGGGTAATGGTTAGAAATCAATATCATCCATCTGACGGCAAGCGAGAGTTTTTTTTTTTTCTTCATTTTTTAGGAGTGATGATGAAGGCGAGGAGGCACGGTTTGACGTGCGCTTCGCACGTCAAACCAGCAACGCTCAAAATGTTTTGACACATCGCAACAGAGGAGGCCCCGTCCTTGGCGTCCTCAACTGCATTTCCAATAGGGATGTTCACAAAACTGAAAGCGTATTTGTGCTGTCACCTTGCACAATAGAAATAATCGCTATGATTAGAAATGATCCACAAAGTCAAAAAAAATACTCACATGCAAGCTGGGTCACACAAATGCAATGTACATATTTTTGTAAATAATGTGACTGCTTATTAGGTTGAACGACATCTTGCACAATATAAATAAAACGTAATGACTGGAAACAAAGCCCCCCCACGGCACACTGAATCACATGCACCTGTGCAATGCATGTTTCACGGTTAATGTGGTTGCTCCTCTCGCCAGTTATTCACGATGACGTCGTTGCACAGCAGAAATAAACATCCATCCATTATCTATAGCGCTTCTCCTCACAAGGGTCGCGGGCGTGCCAGAGCCTATCCCAGCTGTCTTCGAGCAGTAGGCGGGGGACACCCTGAATTGGTTGCCAGCCAATCGCAGGGCACTCAGAGACAAACATCCGCACTCACAATCACACCTAGGGGCAATTTAGAGAGTCCAATCAATTTACCAGAAATAAAAAGAACCACAAAAAATAATCCACAAAATCAAGATATATTCCATGCATTCAACTGATTATTGTAATCACTCCACTCATCAGTAATTTGTGATAACTGTCGCTTTGTGCAGTGGAAATGAACACAACGGCTGGAAATAAACAACAAAGTAAAACAAAAAAAGTCCATGCATTCTCAGGCACATACACTTTTGTCATCTACTTCAACTCCCGTGTTTATATGTGCCACTTTACACAAGAAAAATGAACCAAACAACTAGAAAATAATCCACAAGGTAAAAAAAAAAAAAGTCCACTGCACAATCAGCCATACAATGTTTGTGTTGTATACGGGTAATCAAGACAGTCACTGCTTATAAAAACCGACACCACAAAAGAAAAATAAACACATCGACTACAAGTAGTCAACAAAAAATCTATCTATCTATCTATCTATCTATCTATCTATCTAGCTATCTAGCTATCTAGCTATCTAGCTATCTAGCTAGCTAGCTAGCTAGCTAGCTAGCTAGCTACTAGCTATCTAGCTATCTATCTATCTATCTATGTAAACAAAGTATTTAGAAATAATCCACCCAAAAAAAAAGGCTGCGTCATGTGTTCGTGTCATATATTTAACGCAATCGCTCCACATGATAACCGACACTTTGCACACTACAAATAAAGTGTTTCGAAATAGTCCACCCAAAAAAATAAAAAAATCCATAATAAGTCAACAAAAAGTCTGGTGTTGTTGGGCACATATTCCATCACTCTGCTACTTTTATATTTATTATTATACCTCTATTTATCCTAAACATAATCCACAAGAGTGGTGCTCGGCATGCACATGGTAAATATTCTCTTGGTAAATATTCATGATCAGTGTCACCTTGCTTGATAGAAATAAACAGAGTAACTCTAAATAATCCACTAAAAAGTCCACGGTATACTTGTACGTACGTGTACCCATCATATATAATCAATGTAATCGCCACTCCGTATAATGTTTGGATTACCAGATTGCATGATAGAATTAATCTGAATGACAAGAAATAATCCACAATGTGAAAAAAAAGGGGGAGTTGGGGCGGGGGTGGGGGTGGGGGGGACGTAATACACAGAACATGCGCAGTGTACGTTTCATATAATCATTGTGACTGTTGCTCTAACAAGTACTTTACACAACGGAAATAATTAGAAAGACTAGAAATAATCCATCCATTTTTTTAAAATTTTCTCTCCTCTATGCCAAAAATGTTGCCAACTTTGTTTGCCTTTCACACTTGATTGTAACTGCTTCCTACACTTTGGCATGCTCAGCCACTTCCCATCAATCCCCTTGAAATGATAAGCAAACATCCAGCGTCCATTTAAAGTCATCGTCATTCACCGCACGACATCTGCAAACAAGCTAAAGTGCACTTTATGAGCTCGATGCTAAAAGTGGAGCATGTATGATATATCAGAAAGTTACATTTTAGTGGAGTTGCGCCATCAAACTTTGATAAGAAGTTTATTTTCGCTAAAAGTTTAGTGTGAGTGAGAAGAAATACACTCTTTGGACACTTCATTCAGGATTTTATATTCACAGATGTGTGGATTATTTCTTATGACTTTGTTTATTTTGCAAGGGTGGCAGTTAGAATAAATATTTGTTGTTTGTATGAAATGGTATAAATTATGACACCTGCGCTGCTCCTATGACATTGTGTACTTTTTGACAGTGTGAATTATTTCTAGTGGTTGTGTTTACTTCAGTTGTTTACATTAAAACTATACAATTGAAATAGAGGTTAATTAAAAAAAAAAAAAACACTGTTTTTTTAAAATGTATTTGTGACTACTTGGGAGTAATTGTGCTGGTGTTAGGTGGATTGGATGATTGCATTAGACGAAACAAGACATATATGCCATCTCGTTCTTCAACCAACACACCCACGCTGATCCCACACTGTAAAAAAAAAAATTAAAAAAAATTGGGTGAACTGAAAATTTCAAGACAACAAAGTTCGATAAAATCTTAAATTGGGCTATATGAAATATTTCAAGTTTGGCTGTTGTGAAAATTTGTCTTTTCCACATTTTACAACAACGAAACAAAACAAAAACAAAAGTTAATAGAACTAATTGTCCCCTGTAAAACAACTCGTAAATTTGTTTTGGAAACAAACAACATGCTCTCTTTTTCGGGCTTATACTAGCATGAATATCAATTTTCATTTTAAAGTTGTTCCAATTTAAATTGAAATGAAAGAAAAACACGGCACGGTGGTCGACTGGTTAGCACGTCCGCCTCACAGTTCAGAGGTCGCGGGTTCGATCCCGGCTCCGGCCTCCCTGTGTGGAGTTTGCATGTTCTCCCCGTGCCTGCGTGGGTTTTCTCCGGGCACTCCGGTTTCCTCCCACATTCCAAAAACATGCATGGTAAGTTGATTGGATACTCTAAATTGGCCCTAGGTGTGATTGTGAGTGCGGATGTTTGTCTCTGTGTGCCCTGCGATTGGCTGGCAACCAGTTCAGGGTGTCCCCCGCCTACTGCCCAAAGACAGCTGGGATAGGCTCCAGCACGCCCCGCGACCCTTGTGAGGAGAAGCGGTACAGATAATGGATGGATGGATGAAAGAAAAACAAACATGTTTGTCTTTTTTTTTACAGTGAAATGTTCAACGGGGTTGAGGTCAGGTCATTCCAACCTCTTTACTCCCAAATTGTGGAGATCTCTCTCTGTATTGATATTTCCTCCAATGAGATTCGAGATCCCGCCCCCACATCATCGTTCTGCCTCCTCCAAAAGATCTTACTTTATCCTGCACCCAATCTGGACTCATCACATGAGTGTTACCTTCCTCCACACGTTCAGGTTCCAGTGCACATGTTTGCTGACACCGGCGCAAAACCGCCCTGTCGCTGAAGAGCAATTATGGCGGCCCTTGAGCCGGAGATTGGCCCTGTGCACTCTGTTCTGGGCAGAGAGGCTTTGTCCATTTTGTCCTGCAGTCCTCAACCGCAAATCTATAGAAGACAACCTCTGGTGCCTAAAGTGATGCCTTCTGAAAATCTCCCGTTATCTGAAACTTGGCCTCTAGTTTGGAGACGGCACTAGCTAGGCTCACTCCACTATAGCTTGAAGTTTCCCCATCCAGATAATTCCCAAGTGGCATGCAGAATCTTGGAGTAGGAACCTGTACTGACCACTGCGGCTGGTCCGTGCTCACATCTCACACCCGGAAGCATCCAAACAAGAGTAAGTATAAGCTTTTTTAGCACAGAAGATAGATAGATAGATAGATAGATAGATAGATAGATAGATAGATAGATAGATAGATAGATAGGTGCTAGAGTCTTATGCACGCGCGCGCGCACGCCGTACACACACACATGAAGAGCCGCAGTGTGCGCACAGGCGGCGTGCGCGTGTTTGTGTGTGCGTATACGCTGAGATCTTTGCGCGCCTTCAGTGCGCCTGTGATGCGGGACGAGCGCCAAACGTCCCCAACCAGCGCAGGATTACACAAGAAGGAAAAGGAGTGTGTGGGGGGGGGGTGGGGGGGAGGAAAAGTGGACCCACGCGTGTCACGCTGTTCCGACTAAGCGTGCGGACCATCGTGGGTTTAAGCCGAGCGAGTGGACGGACGGCGAGGCGCCGATCCCCGGCTTGAGTCGCCTGCTGGCGGCGCAAGCGACCGGCGAGGGTGGCGGCAAGCGGAGATGGCGAGCACTCGGAGCGCTTTTAAGCCGGCGGAGATGCACTAAAATCGGATACGGTGCGCAGGTTCCAGCCCTCCCTTTCCCTTTCTCCACCGCTTCCATCCTTGCATCTCTCCTGTTGTGTTTGGAGGCTGAGGCGAGTGGAGCGAGATGTGGGCGATGCTGCCACAAGGGATGCATTGTGGCTTGGCTGAGATGCTCCGTAACACCCGTTGCATGCGTTGATTTCAAGAGAGGGAGCAGCCACATAGGACGCCAGCACCTGTTCGACCAGGTAAGCCCGTTTGATTGCCCTTTGTGATTATTATATGTATCAAACATTCATCAATTATCACACACTTGCCTTGATGCCGCATGCTCCCTATGGATAATGATAACAATCCATATAGGTGTGACTTGACTTCATGTTTTGTTGTGGGTTGGGCTTATGTTGCGCTTGAAATCCCTGCAAAGCAATGTTTCGACACTCCTGCATGCACGGAGAAGGCTGGGTGGCAGGAGGGAGGTTGGGTTGGGAGGTGCGTGTGCGTGTGTGTGTGTGTTTTCGAGGGGGGGGGGGGGGGGGTGACGTGGGGTCCAAAGCTGCTCAAATCTGTGGTGTGTCACATGATTTATGTCGCTTCCCGGATAAAGGCTCTCTCCCCTTTGCTCGTCTGTGATCGAGTTTGACGGGGTTTGCGCCTTAAGACGCCCCGCGAGAGTTGCAAATCCACGACCCCCCCCCCCCCATCACGCCCCCGCGCCCCCTCCCCTTTGCGTTATCACCCTCCCTCGGCGAGCTGAGCTTCAGCACATGGGCGGTCATAGGTCAGCAGCAATCAGTGTGATGTTTGTAGCGAAGGTCTTGCCAAGACATGCTACTGTATATTGACCACCTCCCCACCCGGCTCTTATTGTCACCTTGTCCTAAATCAAAAAAGCACTTTGGGTAAGTAGAAAATGAGATGAATCGTCCAGAGTATGTCACCATGTGAATTCGACGCTAACTGGCCCGAGGAGAGCGTCACAAAGTTTCCCCTCCGCCTGGCGTGATCAATGGCCGAGCGCGGAAACCGACTCGACAAAAGAGCTCCTCCGCACTTTTCCTGCTCGCCTGATCGATAATCTCTTGTTGCCTCCGCCGATTCGCCCCGGACCCCCCCTGCTGGCTCGTTAAAATTCAGACTACGTTAATCGCCTTAAAGATACAAGTGGGATAGGTTGTCTGGCGGCATCACGAGAAGAAGCAAGGGCAGGCTACTATTCATCAATTATGGATGGGAGCCACTGTTGCCCACTTCAGGCACAAACACTAGATGCGGATGGAAGGCGGTCCTGTGGTCCAAATGGTACGCCAGGATGTTTGCTTTTACATTAAATGAAAACTGGGGGAAAAAAAAGAAAGAAAAACCACCAACCGTGCCCTGCTGTAAATATTGAAAATCCATTCGTAATTGACACCCTCATAAAATGTTTCTAATTGCCTATAAATACCACAGGTTGACAACAAAGCATTCATTTTCTTTTCGACAAGGCCCCTGCACGACGGAACGAAGCTCCTCCCTCACTCACGATGGCGCCAAAGCATTATTTTTACATTCAACATGTCTTTGGCCCCGTTCACAATTTTTCAGCAATTCTTTCAGTTTCAGGGTCAAAACTGGCAAAGAAAAAAAAAACCAATTGCTTGGAATATAAAACAACATTTCCATAGAAAATAATAGCGGTAAATAGTCAAACACTCACAAAACAATCCCCATCAAAATCAAAACACATGTAGAAGTAATACTTTCCTTACAGTGAATATTTGCATGAAAATCATTTTTAGGCCGTGAATGCAAAATAACTGAGTGTGCCTTCATCTTGTACCGCATGACCACATATTCTTACACAAGCTGCGCAAACGAATTCATTGCGTGCCGTTTGTAACCTGGAAACCCACTTTGTCGTAAACCAACTATTCCCTTGTATGGGGTTGTTGCCCCCTCAGGAGTTGTAACAGCTTCCTGATTATGGTGCATCATTTCACTTTTTGGTGTTTGATGGGCCTGCTTCCGCACCGAACCCAACTAATCGCATTTTTATGGACCTTTATAGCCCATCCCGAAAAACTGTTCTCACAAACCCGGGAAAATAGATCTGTCCGAAATGTCGCGGCAAGGTGAATGATGATTATTCATAAAGCTCATTGCGCTCTGGAGAGGGTACAAGTAGAAGAACTCTGAGCCAAGTGACGATCCCCGTTGTCGTAGCTTGTAGCGTGAAGGGCAGACGCGGACTCCTTCAGTATGATCCAATGCAACATGAGAGCCGCCGCTGCGGCGTGAGCTTGAGAGCAGTTGGGAGGTTGCGCTGCTGGATATCTTCATCGCTAACCTCAGAACTCCCCCGCCGAGAGAGAAATGGAGCGGTGGGCTTCATAGCAGGTCAGCGCGTGTCCACGCTCCACTCGCCCGAGCGACGGCAGTGATACATGCGGCTGTCGGTGGCCCGTGGCCGCAAAAGTCACGCGATCGGGCAGCCATTAGCCCTGCTTAGCGGGGAGCGACGGCTAATGAAGCGAAAGCGGCGACCTCGGTGAAGACACGGGCCCTCATCCGCATGCGCCCGGCGTGCTGCCGCTGATTTGGAGGTGCGTGACAGCGATGCGGGAAGCAATTAAGAGATGGATTATACAGTGTTGCTAAAGCGGGGCACACATAAGGAGTTTTTTTTTTTTTCAAGAGAGAGAGAGATCTAAAGGGGAAGTCAACACAAACATATTTTTTATGTTCTATGCAGGTCCACTAGTTTGTGGGATATGAGTTAAGCAGCAAAATCCACCCATTTTTAGCCATCTCAAGGGTGGCCATTTTGCCACTTCTGTCGACCGAAAATGACATCACAGATGCTCAGGCTCAGGTAACGACCAATCGTGGCTCCAGCTTCAGAAAACAGGTGAGCTGTGCTTGGTCGTTACCAGGGATGTAAAGATTAATCGGAAATCGATTTAAAATCGATTCACCCCGATTAATCGACGAATCGATTCGATTAATCGGAAATCGAGTTGATTGAATTAATCTAGAAAATGATGTCTTGAAATGTTTTCCAATCCAAAGGCATATTTCAACGGGCAGCAAAATGTCTTTTGCCAGGCCATACACCAGACGCATGTCAAATGGGCATATATTCCATCTGCAAAGATATTGACGTAATTGAACTAGATCGAGGAGCTTCATTGAGACAAAAAGAGCGCTCCTTGTGGCATCTTGGCGCCAAGGAACTAAATTGAAGTGAAAGACAAAGTAATCGACTCATGTCGACTTTGATCTTAAGGGAAGGAAATGCTCAAATTAAGCCCGATGATCAGCAAGTGTGTATCCTGCTTTATCTTGTCTTATCATGCCACCTTCCCCCAATAAATCTTAACCGTGCCATTTCCATGGAAGCGACCACGTCAGCTCACATCTGACGAAGGCCAAGAGTCGTCATTACATTTGCCAAAGTAGAGGCACCCGCTTGCAGCTTGACGGAAGGCGAGCGCCGTGCGCTGTAAATTGTCTTACTCGCTCGACTCGCTCGCTTTGGAACTTCGTCAATTCACTCAACCTGCGTGGAGTCAAATAGCCCCGAGCAGCAATTAACCCAGATTGCAATTGTGCTTATGATGGCAGAACGCGGCTTGTGCGTGTGGCCTGTTGAGTGAAAGCTTTGTTTGATGAAAGGCTCGTTTATACCCCATGTTGGCTACACACGCTCGGAGACGTGTGTGCGTGTGTAGCCAACATGGATACTCACATAATGCTTCGATGCGTTAACATAACTGTGTGGCCCGGTTTGGGAAAAACTGCCAGTGATCTCATTTCAGATTCATTCTCAATACATCTCTTCAAACGTCGTTACAATTGTTACAAAAGCAGAATTGCAGCAAGTCTCAAGGAGCTTCACTAAGTTTGGCTACATTTGAGATTGAGCATATCAGAACGTATTATGAAGTGAATCGTATTGTATCACGTTCCAAACGGAGGGAATTGTGTCACATCGTGAATGGATGAGATAGTATTGCATTGTGGCGTGCTAATTAGGTAGAACCTTATGGTATCGGATCATAATTGCAGTGAATCGTTATGTTCCTCATTGTAGTTGGTGTAGATGAAATAGAATCTTAGAATAGCTAGAGAGTCGTATCGTATCACAATGAAAGTGTATCGTATTGTATTTTAATTGCAATGAATTGGATAAGTTGGTGTCTTCATTTGATAAAACTACGTCAATTAGAGCGACTTGTATCATAACTGAAGTATACTATTCCATCGTAGCTTCATCGGAGTGAAGCATGTCACATCGTATTTTTCTTGCTTTAAACCAAATTACAGCATATCTCAATTGGAGTGTATTGAATCCTATCCTAATTGTCGTAATTGGATTGTCATATTGTATCTTAATTGGAGTGAATCACACTTTGTATTTGAGTCAATCATACAACTCAGGGGTCAGGATTTTTGTTCACCGTTACCCCCGTTTTCTGCGGGGATCGTATAAAGAATGTTTGTCAGTGTTATTTGAAGATTTTATGCTAGCAATATCGAATGATCATTTCGCGTATCGATGCATTGGGAATCAGCGGGCCTCGGATGTGAGGATCTGCTCCGTTAGGCCGCTCGACATCACAGGACAATGAATATTTTTAGAACACCCCGAAATGTAATCATCCTCATTGGTTTTTAGTCATTTCCAGGATCTCATTTCCAGACTCTTATGCAGCGCCGCTTCCCAGCACCTGGAGGCGCCGGCCTGCTCCGCGGCAGACGGTGCACCTTAGCCCTGGGGTGCGCAGGCGTTAATCGTCGGTGGTCAACTATGACATGATCTCCATGTGGAGGAGAGGTACAAAGTCTTCATGTTTCCACACCATAGCGCAGGGAAATGGCCAGTTATTGATTGTCTCTGCGCTTTGATTCGGCCTATAAAGCTTCAAATTAATAGACTTTTGAGGTACTTATACGCATATCGTAAAATACAGCATCTGCGCTCCTTTAGTCTCTCTATTTTGGTTTGAAAAATGATGAACCGAATTAATAAAATGCAAAGCATGCAAATCCCCTTGAATGGAATAAAAATGGGATTCATCCGATCCAATCTTCCCCAATTTCTTTCTTTTTTGTAATTTGTATTTTAATCGTTTTAATAGTCACGTAATCGTCAGTCTGTGCACTTTCATGCTTTGTGGCTCCTTCTATTGTGTGTGACCCGTCAAGCAGACAAAGAAGAGTTTCACAACTACAGCGACTCAGTAAGCTGCAGCAACGTTGTTTATATCACAGAGGATAAAGAATATATGCCTATGAGTATTGTTACACAGTAGATATTTTCCAAAGGTATTTCTAGGACATTAATAAGTCTCAGGGAAATTCCTTGCTCCATGCTTTACAGCCAGCCTCAAAGTTCATTGAGTCACATGTCTTTGGTGGTTACGCACGGTGGGTGTGTCGGGAGTCTGAATGGGAAAATGGGCGTGGCTGAAAGGTGTGCAAGCCAATCGCGTAGTAAAATAAAAGGTTTTTACACCGCATACTCTTCCTGAAGCAACCTACCTTTTGTTTATTTGCACTTGGGACAGGTAGTGGCTGAATAAATGTTGCGAAATAGTCCAAGAAAAGTAAAATAAGTGGGTAATATCCATTCAAACATGATACTTATACTTCCTTAACTCGTTCACTGCAAAGACAAACTTTTTTTTGTCTTTACACAGTCCAGCCATTCAATGCCAGGAATTTACGGGTACTTATATTTGTTTTCAAATTAGGGTTCGGATTTCTGCCCGATCCTATATCCATCGAGAGTGTCTGAACCCTGAAAATGTATTGCAGTGAATGAGTTAAAAACTAAATTCAGACCGATCTCACGGGCTTTCATTTTCACTGCGCTGCATCTAATCGCCAAATCAGGATTAAGTATTCATGCTGTATTTTAAAATATAGATGAATTGAAATGGCTCTGCTGGGAGTGAAAAGTTACAGAAATTCATCGCTACACATTTGAGCCCTTTAAGCTCTTCGGGCACGTGAAAGAAGAAGTTCAACTTCACGGCCGATGCTTTAATCATCAATAAAAAAAAAATACATTCAGCTTCACGTATGCCCCGGGATCAAGTCGGCTAACCCGTCGCACGGTTTGACTTCATAATTAATCGGCGGGCCGGATGAGGGATGGGTTGAAGGTTTCTACGTTTGGCTGCTGTATATATTTAGAAGGTGAGCAGTGGAGCAGATTGGTCCCTCCGCTCTTTTGTGTGTCGCCTTCAGCCTTTTCAGTCCTTTTCGAGCACCCCACTCGTAGCGTGGTGCCGCTTGCCCGCACAGGCCCCGCCGCCGCCGTACGCCCGTATTTACACTCAGGATCTGCTCGCGCAGATGCAGTGTAGTAATTAGGATGCTATTTAGTGGCATATTACAAGGCTTTGTGCTCATTTGTTTCTGATAACACGATTAAGTGGCCCAATCCGGTTAGCCGCAGACCATCATCTGTCAGAGTGTCTGAGGCTCCAAGTGGATGGTGAACATCGGGCGTAGACTGAATATCAGGGATGGGCATTTACACCTGACTTGTGGATTCGCAATTTTTGTTTGGTGGACTGACGAATGACGGTAACTTTGGAATACTGACGGTATAAGTGCCGGTTTCCGGCCGTCCGTGAACAGGAAAAAAAACAGACGAGGGCCATTTTGGGGATGAGAAGCAGGAGGAGGAGACGAAGGTTTTTTTTATTGACGGTCTTAAAATAGGAGTGACAAAATGTCATTTCTGGCTGACTGACGGATTTGGCCGGCCTGAAATAATGACGACTCATGATGACGGATTTTCGGGTCCGTCGCCGGCGAATGACTGAAGTTGAGTGACGCGGCCATCGCTGCAAACTATCGATATCACGATATAATCACATTGTTCTCTACCATGGTCGACACGGCAACCGTCAAAAAAAAAAAAAAGATCGGTGACTTTAACCATGTTTTACTAAAAAAACAGAGCCAAAACCCTTTTTCAACCAATTGAAAGCGTTAATAGGGTTAATATTGTAGTGTTTTGCAAATACATAAATGAGTATTTTTTCCAAGATGAACCCATTTGGAGTCTTCAATGAATCTAACATACATGTTTTGAGAGCGTGGGAGAAAACGGAGCACCTGGAGAAAGCTAAGCACACAAGAACGGGGAGGACATGCAACTTCCACGCGCTAAAACTGGAGCCTGGAATTGAACTCTTAACCTCAGAACTGTGAGGCAGATGTGATAACTACTTGGCCACAATGCCAAATTGATTTCAACTAAGTGAAAAAAAGTTGTAAAACCAAGAGATTAAAGTCGTAATGTGATACGGACATATTTTCTATTATTAGGCAATACAAGGCGGCTTTATTTACATAATGCATTTCATACACAAGGTAACTCAACGTGCTTCACTTAATTAAAAGTACAAAATGTAAAGGCATGTATAAGCAAAATACGTTTGAAAGCAAAGTAAAGAAATAAAATGACTAACAAAGCATAAAGTGCGTGAGCATGATTTTGGAGAATATGCTTTGAAAAATCATTCATCATCAATGATTAATTTGGATTTAAAAGCATTTGCACTTGGGGCTGACTTCACTTCTGTTGGCAACCTGTTCCATTTGCCTGCAGCATTAGAGCAAAATGCTGCTTCACCAGGTTTACTTTGATCTCTGGGCTCCACTAATTGACCCGAGTCTGCAGACCTCACAGCACTAATGGCTTTATATTCCATTTATATCGCATTTCCTTCAAGTAACCAATTCATTCGGAATTTGAAAAAAATGGGACGAGGGGCTGGTTAAGAAAATGTTTTATTGCGGGGGACGAATTAAAATCACGTGTTGACGAAGAAAACCTGTTTTTAAACTACTATTTTTTGGAGGGGTGAAATGTTTCGAAGAAAACAAAAAAAAACAAAACAAAGCTATCTGAAATAATCTATTTTCTTCTGGAAAAAAAACAAGTTTTTATGAGAAAAAAAAAAACCCCGTGTATTTCATTGACAAAAACGCCGTCACAATTCTCACACGATTTGAAATGCAGCAGTCTGAGAGGAGCCGCACTTGGAACGGTATCATTAAATGTTTATCAAAGCACCTTTGGTCAGATCACCAAACAAACTCGGCGTAAGTGCTCGTTTCAAAATATGATGTTGTGTAAGTATTGCGCAATAAAAGATTATGGAACGACTGTGTTTTGTTAAATTGCGGCTATTACTCTGTAAGAGCTGCAATTTTATATAATCGCTGGCAAATACCATGAAACTACCCGCGCGAGTTACTCTTGATTCCCACCAAGATTAAACATGAAGCCTGCAACGTGATCGATGGTCTTCCACTCGCAGCCTTCCCAGATGCTGACCGATCTGGATGAAGTGGGCGGGGCTTCAAGATGAACAGAGGCGCTGTACATAAAAAGGCCGCAGGAAGATGAATGAGGCCATTTGGAATCACGCAAAGTCGCTCTACTTACGTCCTGGATTAAAACCGCGCGGGCGGGGGGGAGGGTTGGAAGCTTGCGTCTTATGGGAAAAGCGCTGACTCGGCGTGTCCTCACCTTGTGTGTCGAGTGTGCGACAAGTTGAAATCTTCTGGCGGAGGACATGCATCACGGTCAGGAAGGCCGAGAGCTCGGCCTATAAATGAGCGCACTAATTTACTGCTGTGCCCATCACTCATCATGTACGGCGAGTCTGGAGGGCGATGCGGGAGCCTCATGACACGCTCCTGTTTTGACAAATGTCCTCACGGGACTGAAAACGCCAAGTGATGCTTCTCCGTCTCCAGCCGATGATCGAGCCGGGCATCCGTCTGGGAGGGAGGCAGAGAAACACGTACAATACGAAACAACTTTATTTATCGAGCGCATTTCACAAGAGCCGCCGATCGGAACGTCTAAATGTCAAGACGCGTTCATCGTGTTCGGACTGTTGAACGTCCGCATGCGCACTATGTGCGATAAAACGTGTTTCCTGGCGATCGAAAGACAAACCGCAACATTTCTTGTGTGAGTGCTCGCGGCAACTGCCGGAGTCGCAATTCTTGTACGCGTGGTCGCTGGTGGCTCTATGTTCAGTGCCTCTCTTCACTTCTTGCCCACTCGTTCAAACAGGGAATATAAATTCAGCTGTTCGGCTAGCAGAGGGCGGCACTGCCTCACTTGCCTACCCTGACCGCACCTCCCTGTTTTTTAGTGTGTATTAATCAATTAATTGGTGGATTAGTGGTTAAGAATTAGCTCGACTGGCTGGAATTTGTTGATTATCTTCAAGTATTTCAATGTTTGCTAAGCCACTCAGCCAAAACTCAGACCGGCCAATCACAGCACAGTCCAGAACAGGTCTGAAACCTGCCTCAGTTTTGAATTCATTTCAGATTTTTATTTTGCTCTTTCAAAAGGTGATTAAAGCGGAAATCAACCCAAACATGTTTTTTTTCCCCAAGAATATGTTCCCAGCAAGCCCACTAGTTGAAACACTGCAGTCCGATTAATAGTGCGTTTGTGCAATATGAATAAAGCAGCAAAATCCAGACGTTTTTAGCCATCACAGGGGGCGGTCATTTTCTCTGTCACCTGAAAATGACATCACAAAAACCCAGGGCTCAGGGAATGACCAATCAGAGCTCGCCTGTTTTCTAAAGCTGAGCCGTGATTGGTCGTTACCTGAGCCCTGGCTGGTTGTGATGTCATTTTCAGTTGACAGACAAAATGGCCGCCCCCTGAGATGGCTAAAAACGAGTGGATTTTGCTGCTCAACTCATATTCTACAAACACAATATTTATCAGAATGCCTTGTTTCAACTAGTGGACTTGCATAGAACATATTCTTGAAAAAAATATGTTTGGGTTGCTCTCCCTTTAAGCAACAAGTGATGTGGTGTTTAGCAGGCCTGCCTCACACTTCTTGGGTTCATGGTTAGAGTCTTGGCATGTTCTTCCCGTGCTTGAATGGGTTTTCTGTGCCTATTCCAGTTTCCGCCCAGGTCCCTAAAACGCACTTTAGGTTTAGGTACAGTAAGACTAAATTGGGTAGAGGTGTGAATTCGAATTTGTCTTGTTTGTCTGTATGCGCCCTGCAATCGGCTGACAAGCAGTCCAGGGTGCCCCCGCTTCTCTTGGCCAACGTCAGCTGGCATAGGCTCTGGCTCACAAGCTACTAGCATTGTAGAAAATACAAGAATGGATGAAAAGGCAATTTTGTGACCTCCTGGAACATTTTTTCTTTTGCCGTACTGTAATAAAGTGTAATTGTACATCCACTACAATAAGTGGCATTGGTGCTCTCATTCTCAAAAAATGCGTAAGGAGTGTTAGCTCCTCTGCAATATTATACACAAATGATACTATTTATAGACGCGGCAGAGAGTTGTGGGGGCGCGAAATATTTTCTTCTTTTTCTTTGCGCAACAAAAACTAATTGAGAAGCGCTGACAACAGTGTGAGAGACATGTACCCACTGTCTCTTTCTTAAGATTGTGAAATGTCCTTATATGTCGGTATTGTAAAAGACCAAAAATCCAGTTGCATTCATCAACACTAACCTGCCTTTTTCACGACTGAAAGAAAACAAATGGCAATTTCGTGCCTCTCGGTATTCAATATTTATATTTGCTATGAGACGAAAGCCCTGCGGTGTCTTCAAATGTCACCATTTACTGTGTTATTCCATCATTGTCATCTTTTGTCCTTTTCCATCGAATGCGCCACCTGTATCTCACGGAGCCAGAAAGCCATGAAAGTGCTTGCAGCAGATAAAGAAGAAGAAAAAAAAAAAAAAAAAAGAAACATTCCCAGCTATATTCGTTCAACTGTATTGCGTTACTACAGCTCGAATGACATTGAGTAGAGCGCAGACTGCGGCCAAACAATCCCTTGAGCTTCATGCTTCATTATCCATCATAGAAATTAGGGCAAATGTTGACATTTTAATAATGCTAGTAAAAGAAAAAAAAACAAAAAACTATTTGGCTCCACATCGAGTGCATCTGGAAAGCGTTCACTTTTTCCGCACTGTGTTGTGTTACAGGCCTTATTCCAAAATAGAATCGATTGATTTTTCTTTCCCCCCTCTCAAAATTCTACTCGCAACGCTCTATAATGACAACATAAAAAAGTATTGATTTTCCTATTTTTTGGGGGGCAAATTCATTACAAAGGCTTAATTGGTTGTATTGAATCGCTGCAGAGATGATTGTCCTTCTGGAAGGATTTTCTCCTTCCACAGAGGAAGGCTGGCGCTCGGACAGAGTGGTGCAGGTTCTGGACCTCACTCACTAAGCCCCTTCTTCCATGATCGTTCATTTCGGACGGGCAGCCAACTTTTGAAACAGTCCTGGTGG
Organism: Filicampus tigris; assembly: GCF_054856515.1. NCBI lineage: Eukaryota > Metazoa > Chordata > Actinopteri > Syngnathiformes > Syngnathidae > Filicampus > Filicampus tigris. The sequence continues at coordinate 18,097,134 of NC_141226.1, read as the reverse complement.
TTGGGAACGTCTTCTGTTTAGGGATGACGGAGGCTAAGGTGCTCATTAAGACATGAAACTTTTCTGTACCCTTCCCCAGATCTGTACCGCGAAACAGCCCTGTCTCGGCGGTGTACAGACAATTTCTTTGACTTCACGCTTGGTTTGTGCTCTGACATGCACTGCCAACTGTAGGACTTTATATAGACAAGTGTTCGCCTTTCCAAATAATGACCAAAACACCTGAGCCTCATGGCAAAGGCTGTGAATACTAATGTACACACTATAAAAAAAAACGCAGCTTGTATTATTTGGGAGCTAAACTGTGATGTAAATTTGAACAACTTAAAATGCAAATTATTGGCATTTATGGCAACAGCACTGAAACAAGCAAGTTGTTTGCTCAAAAACAAATTGTTTGCTGAATTATTTTTCTTAATGTCTTTAAGTTGGGGGGCCAATACAAGGGACCAAAGTTCTGACCAAAGTGAAATGCGGGAAAGCCAATTTTCAGCAAAACTTAAATTTTTTTTATCAAAGGTTGTTGGCTTGAAATTTTGAGTTCCCCCTAATTTTTAACATTTAAAAAAATTTTTTTTATTCACATTCATTGCCATTCGCTTTTCGTAGATCACAAAAAGTGGCAATGTGTGTCACTCTTCCAAACATAACCAAATAATCTGCCGTAACAGTAAGTGCTCTCTCTCTGGGAGCACACCAGATGTTTCCCAGGAAATAGAATGCATTGGATGTGACGCTGACATCCGTTTTCCAGTAAAACTTGATTTTCGGGAGCACGCGGCGCCGACAGCTGCCTCGTCTCCGACACGCGGCGACCATTCACCATCGAGTCATCAAGATGGAGATGTCCCTTGTACCATCTCTGCCTCATTCAGCCAATCTCGTCTCCATTGTGTCAGAGGCAACACGGCTCTGGCAAAGTTGGTGGCGCTGCAAATATCTGATGGAGTGTTTGTAAAAAAAAAAAAAAAGTGAAAAAAAAAAAAGAAAAAAAAGCACTTACGCTGACTCAACTTAAAAGGAAACAAAAGGTCTATTTAACCTGTGCATTCGGAAACACGAGAGACATTTTCCAGACAGGACATTTATTTTTATATGAGCTTCTTTTCGCATCCATCACACAAGCTGCTGCTTCTGCGCAACTCACTTTAAAACACTAAAACACATCACTGGCTTTCCCCATCACTGTTGCCTTTCTGCTCTGTATTCATTATAGTACACCAGAGCGGAACTCAGTTATTGATTTAACTGCCAGGTATGCCTACACCAATTCAATAATTAATACCTTGATCAATAAACCATTATAAACTTCTCCGTATGTGAATCTAGGGCTGCTGTTGTTTTTTTGTTACATTGAATGCAGCCAATGCCATCCAATTATTGAGCAGCTGGGTCCATGTTACGGTCGTACGATTCGAGAGCTTAGTCTTGGCAGGATTACAATAAATTACTTTTTAACCCTTAATAGGGCAATGGAACACATGTTGACTAATGAGGCAATAGAAGCACACCATTTCTCTTAGCCAACCAGCTAAAAAAGGATTAGGGCTCGCATTTAATGTTTTGGTAAAGTCTATTTGGGTTAGCCAGGTTCGGGCTGTTGGAGTTATTGTAGAGCTAAGGTTCAAGGTTAGGTTTTGACTTTGAGTAAATAAACCTCCCAAATTTTTTTTTTCAAACTAACAAAATTATCATCTTCACAATATCGATAATCATGCCCAAAGATGTACATTATAAAATGAATCTACTTGCTATCGCTTTATGTCGTCTTAAAAAGCAGGATTGCAGCGGATAACATTCAATAATTTGAAACAAAAACTACACTGTGCTGCAATACTAACTGTTTCATTCTTCTTCTTTCAAATGGACACCATCTCAAACTAAGTATGTGCCCCATCTAGTGGTCGAAAGTGGAATTGCACCACACAAGAATTAGTCCAAACCTGTACACATTTTTTTATTTTTTTAAAAATGGAAATAGTGGGACCATGAAGCTGGAAGCATTTTTACTGTCTATGAATTTAGGTCAGAAAAAACACTGGATGACTAAATTCAGTCACGTGATTTTGTTGCAGTATTTTTTAGTCCCAATTAAGGTTAGATGAAACTGCCAGTGACGCCTTTCCAACAGACGAGCAAAGATGTAACCACCCCGTAAGAAAGCTTTTGAATTTGACTTCAACACACGATTAATATTTGAGTGCATCCCTCGGCTGTTTCACGAAGGTCATTGCTTTACATTTCAGCTTTTATTCTCCTCAGATCCTCTGAAGATCTCTCGCTCGTGGTCCAGATGGGACTCTGACATATACATTTTCAAATTCCATTAAGGATTTCTTTGCTGTATAATAATCAGAGTTGGATGATTTATGCATGGAATGTAGCTTGGAACCAACTACCGTATTTGTGGGTTTTTTTTTTTTTTTCATGCTGTAGAGCACTTACCGTACGATGGTGGCAACACTGCGTCTCATCAGAAAGGTGGCCGGCAGCCAGCAATGCCGCCTAACTACTGGCTCATGTTGTTCTTACAAAAATGCAAGAATAAGAGCTAATTGCATTTTGACAGGGTATTACAAGCTAGACATTCTTCTCCAGAATGAAGCTTGTTCTAAAATCTCCTGTTAATGTGGGGAATAGAAGCCGCCAATTGCATCTGGTTGCACGTCCCTTCCCCTCTCAAGTGTGCAATCAGCAACATTCACTCTCGTTTCCTCACAGGAGACTTTTACCCACCTTCCCGTTCTGCTTCTTATCGCAGCTCTGCGCCTTCGAGTGGCCCCGGGATGACGCCCTGAGGTACGCCCTTTCTCGCCGTCCTCCCAGCCCCTGATCTCTGCGTCCATCGGGGATGCGGACACTCCAGCTCGCAGCGGCGTCACTCTGATCTGGGATCAGCTGGCTATTCGATGGCGTGATCTCCACATCAAAACAGTTGATGTGAGCGAAGTGAGTGTCCCTCCACCGGGTGCCATGGGAGCCGCCTTTTATGTTGCGCGTCTGGTCGTCGAGTCAAGTGGTCGTGTTTGATTAAAATTGAGCGGGCTGCTTTGCGCAAATGAGGCGCGGCGCAGATAGGGCGTCTATGGAACGCTCTTTCTCGCTTGAGTACAAAAGAAGAGCTCTTCTATATATGGGGAGAAATGGATTGAAACATTTATTACGGCTCCTTATCTTCACCTTTTGCCATCATGAATTATTCCTTGCTGCTTCGCGGTTTCTGCTTTTCTCCAGAGGTTACTCCCTGCTCGTTCTGGAGAGTAAAGTTTCAAAAGAAGGATAAAATATCGGCGAGTAGACGTGCTAGTTCTTTTTTTTTTTCCCCTTATAGTTTTCATTCATAAATGAGTGTGAATGGGCAAATCGTTGCGCTCCAAACAATAAATATAATGTGGCTGTAATGGAAATTCACCATATAATCTCTTGATGAAACCGTTCAAGATTGTGAGTGACTTGTGTGTTGAAGCAAATGTATATTTGATTACTCACTTACTATTTTAATGAAAAATTGTCATACATCCAGTAGTTCTATACGACATTCATCTCCGAGTACAATGTCTTATACAAAATGCTGCTGTATGCTTTCGTCCGTAAAGCAGCCAATATTTCTCTCACTTCTTTAACAGGTCCCTCAGAATGAACATATATAAAATAGAAAGGTTAATTGAGTTCAGTAGTTCAATTCAAAAAGCAAAATGCATCTATACATCTCATACATATTCATTAAACATGTAAAAAAAATACTTTTTAGAAGGACAAATTCCACCTAATTTGAATTTGTAGTATGTGTGTATTATAATTTCTTAATTAGGTGAATTTGGAATTTCGGTTCGCCTTTATGCTATGATTAAATTAAATCTGAAATAATGCGCTGAGTGTATTGAACCTCTATAATGAAATGTTTCACTTTAAACTGAGCCGCTACAAACAATCAATTTTTGTTGTAATTTTTTGCGATGCACCTGCATCATTTATAGGTATTTACATAATTAGGTGTACATTACTGTAGAAATTCTTGCCTCATGTAACTGTTTTTAAGATCCTCCGCTTCTCGAATAAGGCATCTCCTGAGACTTTACGTAGCATTTCAATGAAGGTCTAGCCTCTTTTGTAAGCGCTGTTGCTAGTAACAAAGCCATTTTAAATTGGCTGTGGGCTTTTGCTGCAGCCGCTCTATAACTCAGTTGTGTTTCTCTCCTCTGCAGCATCCCTCACTGCGCGGTAGCACATGGATTTCAAGACCTCAAATGAAGAGGTTAGTAGCATTTAATCAATCTCTGGGAATGGAGAGCATTTAGTTTTTTCCCCCTTTTCTGCTTTTACAAGTGGCTAATGCAGGGAAGTGTATATATATCTTATTCCCGCAAATAGTGGCCGGGGGCTTTTATTTACTCAACTGGGGCGTAAGTGTCTATTAAGGGACAGGTCTTTATTTTTGGAATAATGCTAAACAATGTTAGTGGTATATTACAATTTATGTCAAGTGAAAGTGGTGTTTCAAACAAAATTACATTTTATCATTATAGATGAATACAGAAAAACAGTACGAATCGATGTAAATTGGGAGTAACAAATAAGTAAACTTGGGTGCGCACAACACCGTGGAGCGACCACATCACGTCAGTATCTTTGGTAAAGATGCGGTCTCCTACACGAAATGTAAGGTCAGCTTTAATGGTGCACAGGGAACTCGTTTACAACGACAAACTTTATCCGTCAGGGTGTTAGCGTGCAAATATTCTGGTTAGCAACGGGGCTCAAATGGGCTCGGCAGTTAATTCTTGGGAGAATTTGATGCTTTTGTTGTTGTTGTTTTTGCCAAGTTAAAACTATTTCCAGGTGTCAGTACCTTGGCATGCTTCTGTCAAAAATAACCCAATGCCTTGTCTCACTAAAATTAGCTCGTTTTTAGGGGCCAGAACAAAAAGGCTATGGTGCCCAATGACAAGTATGGCTTCTGTTACCATGGCAACCAGCGAGACTGGAGTCAACATTAGGTCACCAATTAGTCTCCATGCCAGTGAGATAGGCTCTGAAAACATCATCATTTTGTGAGCGCCGGGACTGGTGTAATGTGTGGTCTAACTCTCCGCCACCAGATTGCCAAGTGTAATAGAAAAACATCCAGAAAGGTGCAGTGTGATCTGTCAAATTCCCAAACACGGTAAACCTGACTTGGCCCCCCACACAAAAAAAAAAAAGGCGCCAGATTTTACGTAGAGGGCAGGTGCGCTTTTACTACTCGACATGGGACGACCCAAAAGCAACATGTTACAATGTTCAAGGCATCCTGTCGAAGGCTTCACTCGTGGATAGAATGGGCAGTATCTTAGAAATATTGTGAGAGCGCAAAAACACAGTTCTAGTGATGTTTTCAAAGTGCAAGTGAAGGGAGAGAGTTGGCTCAAATGTAACTCCTATTTTTTTTTTTTTCTGCTGAGTCACTTTGGGTAATGGTACTTTTGTCAAAGCTCAGAGAGGTTTTCCTCAACCAGGTGCCCATGTCTGGCAGAACCAATAGCCACCGTCTTGGTTTTCTCAGAGTTAAGAAGCAAGAAGCTACAAGGCATCCAGTGCCTGATTTCAACGCGATACTCTTCTAGGTTACAGCTATTGCCTGGGTCAGTTAGCTCCGAAGGCATGCAAAGTTGAATATCATCGGCATAACAGTGAAAGCTGACGTCGCACACGTATACGCGTATGATATCGAATAATGGATGGATGGATGCGTGGATGGATGGCTCTCCCAGTGGCAGCATATACAGTACATTCTGAACAGCAAAGGGACAGGTATCGATCCCTGCGGGACCTCCAGGTAACATTGTAATACTCACGGGTCACATTAACATGAATTACACGGTGCACGCTCTCTGAGAGATCAAATTTAAACCAGGAACGTGCTAAGCCTTTAATGCCAAGGTGATCGAGCAGTACATTATGATTGACGGTCACAAAGGCAGGGCAAAGGTCAAGTAATAATAATATTGATGAGGTGTCAGTCTCAGTAGAATGATTTCAACTCGATTGCTAGAAGCCATGTGATCATTACCGTGCCACGTTTTCGAGAATTTCAAAGACAAAGGGGTGACACTGGTCTGTAGTTGCTAAGATTGTAAGGGTCGAGGTTGAAGCTTTTAAGTAAGGGTCCTCTCTTGGCTGTCTTAAAAGCCTCAGGTACCGTGTCAAAGGGGAAAAGTTAATAATGTTAAGAATAGAAAAACCTCGGATTTGAAACAGGGCTTTAACGAGCTTCCCAGGGAGTGTGTCGAGCAAGCATGTAGTTTGTTTGGCTGCACTAACGAGTTGTGCGAGTCGTTCAAGGGATTCTCCTTCAAGGTGCGAGAGTGTAATCACACTACTATACTGCTGTTGGGTGAGCATCGGTTAGCATCGCTAGTGTATCAAATATGTATTAAATCGGCTAAATATCCTCCGATTTTTGCAGATTTTTTTCAAATGTAATTTTATTATTATTGTTGTTTTTAATGAGCCGATATCAGCTGATAAAATTGGCCAACCAATTAATCGTTTATGCCCTATATAAAAAAAAAAAGCATTGGGTGAACTGAAAATTTCAAAGCAACAAACTTCTATCCAATTTGAAGTTGGGCAACTCAACAAAATATTTTAAGTTTTGCTCATGTGAAAATTGGCTTTCCTGCATTTTCAACAAAGATAAGACTTTACATTTCCCTTGTATTGTCCCCCAACTTAAAGATCTATGTAGAAACATCTTAGCAAATTGTTTTGCAGCAAACAACTGACTTGCTTTGTTGTGCTAACGAACTAACATTATTGCCATAAATGTCAATCATTTATATTTTAAAGTTGTTTTAGCCCCCCCCCCCAAAAAAAATACAAGTTGTGTTGTTTTTAGTGTAGCTAATTATGTCCCCCTGGCTGGATAAAGGTTGACAAACACTGCTGTTGTGTGCAGTACAGTATGTGATGAGGGTATGTGTGCCTGATTACAGATGATGATGTGGCTAATGATGCTATAGTATAGCGAGGCGCGCAAGGAGAGCAGAGATGAGGCCAATTAGTAGCAACGCGAGCTCCGGCGCAGGTCATCCGCGTGAGGCATTCTCTGACCCTGCCCGTGTCGAGCAAGGCCCCCCTTTTTTCCTCGTTCCCGCACTCGCGCGCATCAAAGATAGGCGAAGCCAAGGGAAGCACACTCTCTCTTTCTCTGATTCCATCCGTCACCCCGCAGCTGCAGGCGGGGGAGCGGAGGCCCCGTTCCTCCGCGTTGCTCATTAGCAGTGAAAGATAACTGACCTGCAGCCGAGCTAACATATTGCACGCAGGCGGCGCGGCCTTGTTAACTGATGACGGGCGACAAGCACGCTGACACGGGTGGCTCCGTTTCTCTTCGCGGTCCTGTCAGGTGAAGGTGCCTTCTTTATTTAGTGCCTTTCAAGTCAAGGGCAGACAGGCATCGTAATTAGCCGGGGAGGGGAAGCGGTGGCGGAATGCAAATTGATGCAAATGAGCACGTTTAAATGCGCGATTGGAAACACAGTCGTGCCGCTTGTGTAACGCAAGGAAGTGACAACGGCGCCTGCTCAATTTCACTGGTTCTTTATGTGTGTTAAGGCCACGCAAAGTTTCTCTTTTTAGGATCGTGTTCATGCGCATCAACAAGCAAAGCAAAGGCAATAACGCACACCGGCAAAGGCGTCTAATTTCCAGTGTTCATTTCGCCACCAGCGGCCTCGCCGACATTTCATTTCATGGCCACTTAATTTAGCCCTGATGAACGATGTTATCTCTCCCAATGTTCGCAGACAAAGACTGGGATTTATTTGATGCAAGAAGGTAATGAGGAGCCGTTTAATATCCGACTGCACTTGGCTAAAGATATTCTGACCATTCAGGAGCAAGATGTCATCTGCGTGTCGGGAGAGCCTTTCTATTCAAGCGTAAGTAACCAACCATTGACTTCGCTCACACCAACACTCAACTGTTGCAAACAAACAACAACTGGAGGCTCTGACTGTCTGAGTTGCTCATATAGAATTGTCATACAATAGTTGGTAAAACAATGGGGTTCAATTTATCATTGAGGCTTCGGCGGAGAATGCTTAAAAGACTGCAAGTCCAAGTGTTTAGTAGCTTAACCGTCCTCCGTGTTAATTCATGGTTTTATTTGATCGTAAAACTAACTTATAGCACCAAAACATTCATGTGTAGTAAATTTGATATGCTTTATTGCATTGTGTTTGTTAAAAAAAAATACCTGGGAAGAAGACCATGAAAAATAATTGCACATTAAATCGCAATTGCAATATTGAGGAAAACAAATGGCAATTCGATTACGATTCACTCCGGCTCCCTTCCACGATTCAAAAATAAGTTAGGTTCCTTGAAGACTATAAATTGCCCATCGGTATGAATATGAGTGTGAGTGCAAGTCGTTCAATATACAGTACGTATAGCCTACAATTGACTGGCTTGATTTGGATGGGATGAATGGTTGCCCCTGGCAACAGTGATCCGATCACAATGAATAAGACTTTTCATTACAATATATTCACAAGGCATGTGGTCCTGTTTCGGTAAAACGGCCACAATGGCTTTAGTCACATTGTTGTATATTGCATTCTGCTCTATTCAATTTCTCTTTTTGCTCTCAAGGGGGGGGGGGGGGGACTAGAAAATCAACAATCTTTTGATGCTCGCTGAACTGATCTTTAGAGCCTGGGCGCCATGCATGACAGAGGTTTGCGTTCTCAGACTTTGTGCGACTTTAGCTCCATATTACCCCCAAAAATTCCAGTCAAGATTGGAGTTGCCTGCCCTCAGCGTCATTCCACTTTTATCAGTGTGACGCTCTGCAAGATGGGATTTGTCGATTTCAAAGGAGCTGGAGGGAGCCGTTCTTGTAAAGTTAAGATTCACTGCGCCGTGAGACAACAGCTCATCGAGCGCCAATAAAGTTTACAACTGAAAAAGAGACACAGCAGCAGAAATATGTCATAAGTATTCACTGAAATCACCACACGTATCACAGCTGTTTATTGCACGCCAACGCGTAGTTGGGAAAATACGCAAAGTATTTGCATAGTTTGGGGTGATTTATTTATTTGATCCAAGTGGAGAGTTATACTCGTGATAGATGAGTGACAACAGATTGGACAAATACTGTAAGTTCATGAAGGTGTCAAAATGGGCGCTAACTAAAACTTGGGCGACTGCTAACGGGTGGTGGTCAAACAAAATCTGTACCCCATCTTTCATTATCCTTATTTTCGTTATCGTTAATGCACTGTGGCAGTGCAATGTGAATTTAAATCTTTTTTAATTTTTTTTTATTGCCGACTGTGATAATGTTGATAACTGTCAGTAAATTCAAATTAAAATGCTGCGCTTTCCACATCCTTTTGGATTAATGTTTGGCTTTTTCTTGAAAAAAAAATTATGCTTAGTTTTCACAGTAAAATCGTTATCATACTGTTATAGAGATATCTGGCATGAAAAATGAGATATGAAATTTTGTCCATATCGCCCAGCCATGGACAAATAGGACACTAAGGGAAGCCGCTGAGATGTTCAGGGAACAGCCGTGATGGAATATGAAAATGTCATTGAAGCACAACTAAATGAATATGCCGTGTCTCCTTGTGGACCGCCTGTCTTCCAGGAAAGAACTGTAACAATACGAAGACAGACCATCGGAGGATTTGGCCTCAGCATCAAGGTTATTTCCGTGTTATTGTTTACTGTTGGATATATGTCACTTGAATTGTATATATGTATGTCTGCATGTATTTATGTGTGAAAATACACTGGTAAAAACAGGGCTACAGGCAATGAATCAAAATTGGGCACTTGGGCTTTTGTTGACACTCATTTCATGTATATCAGGGTGGTGCCGAGCATAAAATCCCTGTGGTGATATCCAAAATATCCAAAGAACAAAAAGGTAAGTCCCGTAATCATTTTTATAGAAAAGGTTTTTTACATCAGACATTTTGCTGTTAAGGTGCGGTTTTTGATTGTGTTTTCGTTTTCCTGTTTTCCAGCTGAACTCTCCGGGCTGCTTTTCATTGGCGATAGTATCCTCCAGGTACATTTGGCCCTAATTAGAGGCATCTCATTTGACGAACTTAATGGCACGTGGTAATGTGATTGTGTCCAACTAACAACAACTAAAAGTGGGTCACTCGACAGTTGGAGCAGGGAGGAAGATAGTTAGAAAGTTACAAAGCCTTTTTTTCTTGTTTTGACAAAGCACAATTAAACCCCGCTATAGTTTGAAGATTAGCCAGTAATTGTGTCTGGTAATCAATAGGTTTTTCTTTTAAAGGAACACAATCATCCCCAATCGAAAGAAATTAGAGCAAACAAGATGGGATCTTTCACGAAGTCTGTTAGCGTTCCAAAATCATCCTCCTATATCTTGTGTCAGATGGCATTTAGGATTGATTGGATTCTGCATTCTTAAACGGTCTTGCTGCCTGTAGCTAATTTGCAACCCAGCATTCCTTGGGAGTTGGGCTAACTCTGTAGAACAATTCCAAAGAGAAAGGAAATTCTTAGCTAACAGCAATGACAGGCTATAATCTTGATTCCAGAACGTCTCGTGCGTGAATGCACAGGTGCTAGAGTGCTACTAAGATAGGTACAAATTAATGGTACCAAGATATTGTGCTAACACGGAACAAGAAAACAACCTCAGTAGAAGACGAGCAAAGGCAGAACGATAATGATTTTACATCACAGTTGGTCACGTATTATTTCAAATGAAAATAAATAAAACGCTAAGCAATATATAGCAACTCAGTTTAAAAAAATAAAACAGATTGATAAGGATTATTTTTATCATGTACTGTGGTTGGGTACTATTTCAAATGAGTACTGATCAAATGCTAAAATGCGAGACCGCAGGCTGAGTAAAAAATAGAAAAAAGCTTTTGCCACATGAACTGCAGTGCTATTTCAAAATACAAGATAGCAACTTGACTAGAAAAGGCACAAGAGCAGATTTTACACCATGCCCTGTATTTGGATACTATTTCAAATGTGAATTGTTCAAATGCTACCACACAAACAATTGCTTATAGCGAAGCAGCAAGCCGAGTACTAGTTCAAATGCAGAATGCCAGTCCATAATAATATATATTCCAGTAGCAATAATGCTGATTTGACATCCCATTACCATTTGTCCAAATAGAAAAGCTCTCCATGCTGGTGATACATTATATATCTGCTATAAAAACAGGTCATATTGAAGGATGCACATTTCTTACTCGTAATTTCCTTTGCAGGTATTCCATAAGAGAGATTTTAGCGGCTTCATTTATCATTTTTGCGGCGGTACGATGCCAGCAAAACAGTACAATCCCGGTTGCATTTACACTTACACGCCACTGTTGCTTGCAGATAAACGGAATCAACGTGAGAAGCTATCGCCACGAGGAAGTGGTAAGATGTCAGCTCCTATCTGCATCCGTCCAACGCATGAGCTTAACGTTATTCATTTTGTTTTTATGTTTTTTTTTTTTTTTTTTTTAGCTTTTATCGGGACGTTAATGGGAAACAACTCCTGCAGCATGAATAAAAATATCAGCTGTATTTTGCAGGTTCAGGTGTTGAGGAATGCTGGTGAAGAAGTGACCCTCACAGTCTCTTTCCTCAAGAAGACCCCGGCCTTCCTCAAACTGCCTCTGAGTGAGGACTGTATGTGTAAGTCCCTAATATATATATATATATATATATATATATATATATATATATATATATATATATGTATATATATAAATATATATAATTGTGGTGCACTTGATTTGCTCTTGCATTGGAAAGTCGCAGCCTGTCATCAGACATGAGAGCCTTTACAAAAGCCTTTCATAAGCATACAGTATGTAGGCCAGGTTGACTGGCCGCTAGACTGCATACAAATCGGCGCTGAGCAGGGGCAGTTTTCTGATTAAAAAAAAAAAAAAAAAAAGAAAAAGAAAGAAGTTTTTGTTCTTGGCATTGTGTATGTATTGTCTTTTTTCATCTTGCAGGCATCCCAAGCGACCAGAGCAGTGGGACCTCGTCTCCTTTGTGTGATAGCGGCCTGCACTTGAACTACCATCCGAATAACACGGTACTTGTATGTCTTTTTCCGTGGCCTCTTTGCAGGAATCAATGCAGCACGGTAGCGCGATGCTTAGGCAGGCAAGGGAAGTTTATCTACAAGGATCATTTCATAGCAAATAAAATGTTGTCAATTTGTTGAAAAGAAAAATAATGACATATTACTAGTGCATTAGTATTCACGTCTCTCATCCCCCCCACACACACACACACATTTTATGTTAACGCTGTATTAAATTATTTATTTAAGCTGCATTAAATTATTTATTTATCTAAAACCTTTGACCCCCAAAAATTTCAGAAGGTATTTATCCCCCGGCGCCCCCCTCCATTCTTTCCGCATCTTGTTATACACTCTATGTTACAACCGTATCCAAACTGTATGAAATGTATCATTTCCTTTCAAATTCGACATAAAATGGTCGGTGATGACAAACTAATCACCACTGCCCAATTCATTAAATATAACAAACTCAAATATCACATGATCTGGACATAAAGTTACACCTCCTCAATGAGTGAAGTGAAAGTGCTCAGTTGTCACGCCAACCACCGTTTCTGATGATTAAAAGATGATATTTAACTTGGCCAGGCTTAAATATGCTTTAGCTTCTACCTGTGACAGAATGGTTGATTGTTATAGTGTGAATATTGTGGAATGTACTGTATGATGACTGAATAAAAAATAAACACATATTTTTCCACAAATACATCCCAAAGGGTGCCTTAATAATCTCCTGTGCTTTCTTTTGGTTTGTCTTTTCTTGGACGCTCCCCCCTTGCAGGACACACTGTCCTGCTCATCGTGGCCCACTTCCCCGGGCCTCCGCTGGGAGAAAAGATGGGTGGACCTGCGCCTTCTACCGCTGCTGCACTCTCGCCTCTCCCAGCACATGCCGGGCTCTGACGTGTGCAGGTGGGCCGCGGGACGTTCACTCTTTTCTGCTTTGCGCATGTTACTGTATGTGCCTTTAAACAACGAGCTAATGTCACATCAGCCGTGACCATCTGCTGTTGGACGGACGTATTAAACACAAGCTGCTTGATTTATGGAGCCATTAAGCTGTCCTTGGATACACTTCCATCAGTGCTACGCAGCAGCAGGAATGGCATCCATTGACTCTTAATGGAGCCCACTTGTTTGTTTGATATACTAAATATACGGCATATTAAGCATTCTGCAGGCACGGGTTGGACTTTAATTAATACGAAGAATGAAGATCACACAGACATAGAAGTGCTGGAGATGAGTTAAGAGAGACAATAGCGAGGCCTTGTTTTCATTATCAAACTGTGCTGACACTTTTTGTTCACGATAAACTAAAAGGCGCTCAGACGTCTGACATTTTAAAAAGGATTTGCTTATGTATTTATTTGACTAACATGGCTCGGAAAAGAGTTGCGTGGGTTGCCAAGTTCCAGAGGCCAAGCATGTGTTAGCGCTAGGGCTGTGCACAAATTGGTGGTGACTCAAACTGAGTTGTGAATTACAAACGAAGGCTGAATCAGAACTTTCGGATTCGAGTTGGGTCATAGCATGTTGCGCATGTATTGTCACAGAGGAATGCTTGACACTTCGACATCAGACTAGAGATGACAGGTTAGCTTAGCGCTAGTTAGCTGCTCTGACACAATAAAGGTGGATTTACTGGACCAAAGCAAGAAAAACACCCTGGATTCAATCGTTGACCAGAGTATGATGAGGGATCCTGGAAGTTCAAGTAAGCTATTTTAAACTAAAAAGGAAAACATTTCAGTCGGTTAACGCTGCTGCATTAACGCACAGGACATAGGTGGATGGATGGATGGATGGATGGATGGATGGATGGATGGATGGATGGATGGATGGATGGATAGATAGATAGATAGATAGATAGATAGATAGATAGATAGATAGATAGATAGATAGATAGATAGATAGATAGATAGATAGATAGATAGATAGGTTCATTGTCATTGCTTACAAAAACAACAAAATATTGGATCGTTTCAATTGGATCGCTGGCACTTTTATCCTGTGTCATCCCCCCTTTTTTTTTTCCTCCTCCCCAAGGAAAAATGCTTTCCAGGTCGTGGCCGTGGACGGGGTGTGCAGCGGGGTGCTCCAGTTCCCCTCGGACGAGGACCGCTTGGACTGGCTTCAGGCTGTTGGCGGCAACATCTCAGCTCTCACTAAGCACAACGTGAGCCTCCTGGCTTTTCTCCTCCCTTCCCATTGAGACCGGAAACGGTGCAAATGTCAGCACGTAAAATTCATGTCAGCCTCACACGACAGCGGCACAAAAGTGAATAGCGTATTTCTCAGAGATTGGCATTCCGTCCCAAGGACGGAACGATCTGTCCGTCCCTCCCAGACGGAGGCCTATTTTGGGGACGAATGACCTTCTCTTCTGCGATACCACAGAGTCGCCTTTCATTTTCATGTGCGTTCCCTGCAGTAACGCAGTGAGGACGGAAGCGCTTTAAAAGGATGGGGACGGACGGGGTCGGAGGACGATTACGAATAAGGACGGAGGTACAATGACGGAAGCGTGCCCAGTTTGTGGACGGACCGGCAAAATAAAGTGCCCCAAGACACAAATGCTCCACATGTCGGCATGACCTTTATCCACTTTACGCTCGTGTCTGAGTGGAAAGGGAGGTCGTTAAACTGCAGCACTGGCAACAACAACTAGAGACGTGTGATTACCGTGCATCCGCGTGATTGTGTGTGTGTTGCGTCCACTGGGTAAATAATTGAGCCTTGCTTAATTGGAGTGGACGCGGCACTAGCGGGGATGACTCACCAAGCAAAAGAGCACTCCTGTGGCCTTTTGCCAGCAAAAAGGTGCAAGGTGAGTGGAGTGTACACGAGCGCAGACAACACACTCCGGTAATAGAGTCCATTACAGGAAGACGACATTTTGTACACATACAGACACAAACCGTAAGCCTGTCATTTAAAGAGGTAAGGACAGGAGGCGAGGTTGTCATATGGAGACGCCGTCGCCATGACGACATGAGAGTTGTCCTCAAACTGTCATTGATTTTTGTACCTGAGCCATGTTGGTTTTCAGTCGTATCTGACGTATCTTACGGGGTAGTTTTGTTCTGGATCACAGGGAGGACCCTATCGATATGTTCTATGCAGGCCCACTAGTTGAAACAAGGCATTCTGATAAATATTGCGTTTGTGGAATTCACCCGTTTTTATCCATCTCAGGGGGCGGCCATTTTGTCACTTCTTTTGAAAAAGCGGGTGCATGTTGCTGCTTAACTCATATTCCACAAACGCAATATTAATTAGAATGCCTTGTCTCAACTAGTGGGCCTGCATAGAACATATTCTGGAAAAAAATATGTTCGGGTTGACTTCCCCTTTACCTTTGAATGGTATTAGACCAGTAAGGTAGTTTTGTGTTGAATCGAAGGAAGCACCCTTTTAAATTTCATGTGACATCGTTGATTTTGACTGCCATCCGACCTCCGAAGTCATGTCATGTCATGTCATCTTCCAAACCGCTTATCCTATATAGGGTCGCGGGGAGTTGCTGGAGCCTATCCCAGCCGTCAATGGGCGAAGGCAGACTACACCCCGAACTGGTCGCCAGCCAGTCGCAGGGCACACATAGACACTGTCACTGAGCGGGAATCGATCCCACGCTGCCCGCACACAACTCAGGCGTGTGTACCACTATACTATCAGCGGACACACCTCCGAAGTTTTGTTCCCAATTAAAGGAAGGACATTGTGTTTTTGGAGTGATATGTGAAGAACCCTATTGAATTTGATAGATATTTGATTATGCCGATTTGATTATTGAGGTAGTTTTGATCTGTATCAAAGGAGGAATTATCCTGATTATGAGTGGCATTGTTTATTTTGACTGGGAAAATGTGCTTTTATTCCACATCAAGGAAGGAACCGTACTCATCTTGAGTGATATCTGACTACCAAGTTACTTTTGAGCCATATCAAAGGAAGGATCCTATTGATTTTTACGCATCTGTGAGCACCGCGCAGGTGCCTTTGTTCTCTATGCCTTGGTCGTCGGTCAAGATCCACGCCAAGCTCTTGCTTACCTATCGCAATAAAATAAGAATTAACATTTTACCACGACCTCAGTCCGTTTCACCATTCACAACATAAAATGATCTTAGATTATGGGGGGGATTGTGTCAAATGCACCTGCATAAAAATTTAAAGAAGAAGAAACGTTTGCGCTAGTGTATTAGCGACAGCACGGCGTGAATTAAAGTGCAGCGATAAGAGCACTGGAGAGGTATGTGGGTGTTGCCCTGACACAATGATAGCAATTTGTATGAGGGTGAGCATTAAATAAGTGTAGGAGGAGATAATAGCAGCGGATGAAGGCCATTGAAAAATACATGCATTACTACTGCTCTTTTGAGAGTGGAATACTCCATTGTGGATTCAAAGTGATGTGAAATATCCCTAGGAAATGATGTTAGCAGTGCACCTTTAAATGTGAAAAGGTATTCGTGTCCGTTTTTGACAAACGCGATGATACAGCACATCAGCTTGTCTTTTACTCCAAATTCTACACATCTCATTATAAAAAATGTGATTTTTTTTTTTTAACATTGTTGTTTTTTTAAATGAGAAATTTCCAAATTACACATTGGCATCTAACACCAGCAAGTCACTGTGAAGTTAGTCCACACCGCTTACGTTAACAGTGGAGCTGAATCACCCTGGGTAACAGCTAATGTCACCTAAGCCGGCCAACCGGCAGCTAACATTAGCATCAGAGTTGCAGCTACACCCAGTCTAGTCTAGTACACAGTCAAGTATTAGCATTTTCACACTTCCATATGTTAATCTGCACTAACATTAGTATTAGACTGCCTTAAATTAATCTGAACCTGTGCATGAGTTATCAGCTCCGTTACATTTTGCTAACTTGATCCAAGTTGGTACACATGGAAGTATTATCATGGGGAATGTTAGATCGCTCCCCAACAAGATGGACGAGCTAGCGGCGCTTACCCGGCACGAGAGGGACTTCCGGGAGGCTAGCCTGATGCTATTCACGGAGTCGTGGCTAACAACGCTAACGCCGAACGCGGTCGTAGAATTGGACGGCTTCCAAATCATACGCGCGGACAGGACGCTGGAGAGTGGAAAGAGGAAAGGAGGAGGGCTGGCTGTGTTTGTGAACGATAGATGGTGTAATCCTGGGCACATCACGATTAAGGAGCAGCTTTGCAGCAGGGATATTGAGCTGCTAGCTGTTGGCATGAGGCCATTCTACATCCCGCGAGAGTTTAGTCACGTGATCGCGGTGACTGTCTACGTCCCACCAGCTGCCAGCAGCGACACAGCCTGTGATGTCTTGACTGCAGCAGTGAGCAGGCTACAAACACAGCACCCAAATGCCCTGGTACTCATCTCTGGTGACTTCAATCATGCCTCCCCTTCCTCCTCTCTGCCTTCATTCACACAGTATGTCACCTGCCACACCAGAGACAATAAAACACTGGACCTTTTCTATGCCAACACCAAGGAGGCATACACATCACTGCCCCTCCCCCCGCTGGGCAAAGCTGATCACAACCTGGTGGCTCTCCAGTCTGTGTACAAACCTCTGGTCCGCAGGCAGCCAGCTGTGACCCGCACGGTTCAGAGATGGTCTGGAGTGGCCGAGGAGGCCTTAAAGGACTGCTTCAGCACAACTGTGTGGGAAGTTTTCAGCGATGCTCACGGGGAAGACATTAGTAGTCTAACGGACACTGTTACAGACTATATAAATTTCTGCATGGAGAACACCATACCCACCAGGACAGTAAGGTGTTTCTCCAACAACAAACCCTGGATCACACCAGACATAAAAGCTCTCCTGAAGGAGAAGAGGAGGGCTTTTGCGTCAGGCAACATAGAGGAGCGGAGGACTGTGCAGCGCCAGCTGAGGAGGAGGATCAGAGAGGGGAAAAGGTCCTACAGGAAGAGGATGGAGGAGCAGCTGCTGCAGAATAACGCCAGGGGAGTCTGGAGGGGCCTGAAGACCATCTCAGGCCACGGACAACCCAAGACCCGGACTGGGGGGGACCTGCAGTGGGCAAATGAGCTAAATCTCTTTTTCAATAGGTTCGATCAGATGCCTGCCTCCACTCCGTCTCTCCTGCTGCAGTCTCCACCTACTCCTCCTGCTGGGCGTGTCACCCCCTCCCCTCTTTTCTCCACAGTCTCCAGCTCCCAGCTACACCAGATGGCCAGCACTCCTTCCTGTCCAGCCTTGGCCTTCACAACATCTCAGGTGAGGAACCAGCTGAAGAAGATGAAGGCGAGGAAGGCAGCGGGTCCAGATGGCATCAGCCCCCAGCTCCTCAAATCCTGCGCAGACCAGCTGTGTGGAATTGTCCAGCACATGTTCAACCTGAGCCTGAAGCTGGGCAGGGTCCCCCAGCTATGGAAAACATCCTGCCTGGTCCCGGTGCCAAAGACCCCCCACCCGAAGGAGCTCAACAGCTTCAGACCGGTGGCGCTGACGTCTCACCTGATGAAGACCCTGGAGAGACTGGTCCTTGTCCACCTGCGCCCCCTGGTGAGCTCCTCAATGGACCCACTCCAGTTCGCATACCAGCCTGGCATCAGTGTGGATGATGCCATCATCTACCTCCTCCACACTTCACTCTCCCACCTGGAGAAGGCGGGGAGCACTGTGAGGATCATGTTCTTTGATTTCTCCAGTGCTTTCAACACCATCCAGCCCACCCTACTGGGAGACAAGCTGGAGCGGGCGGGGGTGGCGCACCACCTCACCACATGGATCCAGGACTACCTCACAAACCGGCCACAGTATGTGAGGACACAGGACTGTGTGTCTGACGTGCTCCTCTGCAGCACGGGGGCCCCACAGGGAACTGTCTTGGCTCCCTTCCTGTTCACCCTCTACACCTCGGACTTCAACTACAACACCCCTACCTGTCACCTGCAGAAGTTCTCTGACGACTCTGCGATTGTCGGCCTCATCACAGGCGGAGATGATCGGGAGTACAGAGAACTTACTCAGGGTTTTGTGGACTGGTGCCAGCAGAACCGCCTCCTGATCAATGCGGGGAAATCCAAAGAAATGGTGGTGGATTTCGGTAGGCGCCAGCACTCTTCACCTGCACCAGTGAACATCCGGGGAACAGATGTTGAGAGAGTCTCAACTTACAAGTACCTGGGTGTTCATCTGAACAATAAACTGGACTGGTGCGACAACACAGACGCCCTCTATAGGAAGAGTCAGAGCAGACTCTTCCTCCTCAGGAGACTGAGGTCTTTTGGGGTTCAGGGGACACTCCTCAGGAACTTTTATGACTCGGTGGTTGCATCGGTCATCTTCCAGGGAGTGGTCACCTGGGCAGGCGGCGTCTCGGCCCGGGACAAGAAGCGGCTGGACAAACTGGTCAAGAGGGCCGGCTCTGTCCTGGGCTGCTCCCTGGACTCTGTGGACTCGGTGGGGGACAGGAGGATGTTGGCCAAGCTGTCATCAATGCTGGGCAACCCGGACCACCCCCTCCAGGGCACCCTAACAGCACTCCACAGCACCTTCAGTGACAGACTGTTACACCCTCGCTGTGCAAAGGAGAGATTCCGCCGTTCCTTCTTGCCTGCTGCTGTCAGACTCTTTAACAAGAACATTGTGTAGTCTCTACAAACTGGCGGTCATTAGTGCAATTGTGCAGTCCTGCACCTGAGCTCGTATCGTGCAATACCCAATATTCCCCACTACTGTAATACTGTGCAATACTCAACATTCCCCACTACTGTTAGTCTAGTTTTATTTTTATCCAATGCTGTTCCTTACATTTCACTACAGCACTGCAGCACTGTCACTTAGAGTATTTTTTCCTCTGTACTATGTACAGGCCGAAATGAGTGTTCCTCATATTTTTTATGTAGATGTAGGTTGGTGTGTATACACATGTGTATATACACATGTTACTGCGTATATCTACATAGGTTTGATTCTAAATGTTTGCCGTCAATGTTATACATTAATGGCCACATTATGCCGCCGCCCCTGTGTGACCTATATCTTTGCTACTGTAACAATGAAAATTTCCCCACTGTGGGATCAATAAAGGCATTCTTATTCTTATTCTTATTCTTAGCATTATCCTTTAATAAAGTAATGCTATAATTAGCATTACTTTATTAAAGTCTAATGCTTCCATAAATGAATCAGTTTCGTCTTCTTTAGTTATCACACTTCCATCCCTGCTGCCCTTCTGTGATGACACAAAAAACATGCTGAGCTGAAACCTCTCGAGATTTGCTTTTAATGACTCCTTCGTTTTCTACAGGTGAAGAAGATCAACCGGAATTTTCCAGTCAACCAGCAGGTAAAAAAAGACTTTGTATGAATGTATTTCGTATTCAAAAGTGTAAGCGGGTCAGCCAGTCAGAGAAAGGACACGCTTCATTGGCGCCAAAACATTGCAATGCGAGCTAAATGTTTGCATCATATTCCATGGAGGGGAAAAAAAACAACAACGTAATTGCCTTCAGTCACTCTGTCTGCTGTGTTGTCTGCTAACATGGATCTACATGACACAAATGAAACTGTCACCTATGAGACAGACGACAGCAGCAAACATGTTAGCTTGACGGCCGCACAGAACCACTTGATGTCATCAAATCATCCTTTCTACTCGTCACTTCACGTCTTTCTATTGAACACCCCAGAGGGCCCCGCCAACCTCCCTCCGGCATCTCTTGGTGACTGTCAAGGCCCCGATAGCATTTTGGCTCCATTCGCATTTGAAATTTGAGTCCACTCCCAAAAATCTGGTTTAAAATATACAATATCCCTCCGCATATTCACTATTCACATATTGGTGTTTTATTTTCTGTGGAACCTATTTCTACCTATTCGCCCTGGCAATGGGAAAGTTGTACAGTACCAAGGAAGTGTGTTGACGTGAATCTCGAATACGTTAGTGTGAGATTTGGCCTCTTTGGCACACATGTTTACATGGCTGAGGGTAGGATAGGTAACTTGAGCTAAGCCATTGCATTGCTGTGACCCTTTCTCTTGCTATGGTCTTCCCTATCTGTTGCTGTTTTGTACACTGACTAGTTGAATCCAGTGAAGATGGTGGAGTCACACATTGTTACATAGGCTAGGCAAAGTTGTCCCCCTATGTGGGCATTGCTAAGATAATATAAGAACAGAAATTATTTTGGACAGGACAGACCTTCCCCATCTGGTAGGAAAGGCTCTAGCCGAGTACTCGATCTCGGCATCCATTTAATAGTCTAACAGTAAACAACAGTCTTCTGGTCGTTGGTATTGTGAGCTTTAAAGATGAAAGAACCGATGGAGGTTCCCACGGAACTTTTCAATTGGTGCCGCGACCCGTGGTGTTATGCTCACTGCTCCTTTTTTTTTCTTCGACGACATCCTCGCAGAAATTCCAACAATTTGACTTTGGTAATAGTTAAGAAAAGAATTCTGGGATTCATGTGTTGGATGCTCAGATAACTGACAGGTCAGCACAAAAGGTCTGAAGAACCTTTTGAGTGTTCGATTCTATTTCGCTCTTCGTGTGTTGGATGCGCTGATAACTGGCAGGTCAGTCCGAAGGGCGTGACAGATCTCAAGGGCAGAGATTGGAAAACCTGATAAAAAATACAACACTGGAAAATGATATAAAGTGTATTTGAGGAATCTTGTGATAAGGAGTAAAGCGTACCACATATAACGTAACATACTGTCCAGTATATGTTGCAAGTTCGAGTGTGATACGGTATGTTGAGAATTGCTGGGATACTGCTGGAAAAGATTAAACTAACCCTAACCCTAAGCCTGGATCCAGGAGAAAAAGGGAGTCTTGGTGAGAGGTGTGCGTGGCTGTGATTATGTTGGAGATGCAACAACCTCGTGATTTTGCAAGTACGAGAAGTGTTGCAAATGGATTCCAAAGATGATTGACGCGAGGAGGTGAGGGGAGGAGCTAGCTTTAGCCCGTGTTGTCAGTGGAAGTTACAGTTGTCGCTTACATTTTTTTTTTTTTTCCAAAATCAAATAATCTGTAAACCATTTGTTTAAAGGATTATATGTTTTGCATTGTTAGCATTACACTCACAATGCTCTTTCACAGCATCTCAATGTTAATTATTTGTTTTTTTCCATGTTAAATGTCACATTTCCTTCCACTCTGTGAACGGCACAGATCATCTACATGGGCTGGGCCGACGAGAAGGAACAGGACTCCGTCCAGGACCGAATGTACTCGCCAAAGTTCCTGGCTTTGAGGGGTTCCTCTCTCTTCAAGTTCTCCGCTCCCCCGGTAGGATTTTTGTTTTCAACAGTTATTATTGCGTGCGTTCTTCAAGGGGAAAGCTACTCGTCATTTTGTGTAAAGCGATAATGACAAGCACAGTAATGGAGATGCGGGAAAGACTGATGTAAATGGAATATGCTATTGTGAGTGTATGGCTGAATGCGGTAGGAGGCCTTGACAAGCTGTTGTATTATTTAAGATTGTTCATGATTGAGCAACCTTTTAGAAACAACACTCTTCAACAAACAATCCTTTACTTCTCTTGTTCATTTGCCATCCATTTACAGGTGACAACATGGGACTGGACGAGAGCCGAGAAAAGTTTTACTGTCTATGAAATTATGTGCAAGATTTTAAAGGTAAAACAACGTCTTATGGTAAAGAACCCCCGGGCACAGGTGGCACAGCTAATGTCATGCTAGCTAACAACATGCCGTTCGCTCTTTATGTGATCAGGACAATGAGCTGGTGGACAAGAGGAGGCACTGCTTCAGCGTGCAGACGGAAACTGGCGAGGACATGTTCTTTAGCGTGGAGCTGGAGTCCGAGCTGCTCGTTTGGGAAAAGGCCTTTCAGATGGCCACTTACCTGGAAGTGGAGCGGATACAGGTGGGCAAGATGGATGATGCTACACGCAGAGAGAGAGTGAGAGAGAGAGAGAGAGAGCAATGATAACGTTAGCTGCTAAGCTCTCGGTTTGTTCTTCTGCTTGTTCTTCACAGTGTAAAACGTATGCCTGCATCATGGAGAGCCACCTGATGGGACTAACAGTGGACTTCAGCACGGGCTTTGTGTGCTTTGACGCCGCTTCCAAGGTGAGTGAAGGACATGTGCTAGCATTAGCAATTTCATAATTTGTGATAGTACAAATGCTAACATTAGCATTACACTTCCATGAATATATGTGATCTGAGCTGGGTTTAGCATTAGCAATACATTTCCCGAAACCTAGATAGATAGATAGATAGATAGATAGATAGATAGATAGATAGATAGATAGATAGATAGATAGATAGATAGATAGATAGATAGATAGATAGATAGATAGATAGATAGATGGATGGATGTACAAATATACTTTGTGACAGTGAGTAATTCTGGGGAGTACACCATGTTAGAATATTATTTACAAACCAGACACTGTCCAGTTGACAGCATGAGGGCTGGGAACTCCGCAATTAACTCCAACAGTTCTTTAGTCTAATGACTTAATGCTTCCGCATGGTCGTTGCCTACGAACGAAGGACAGAACCTTTGCATCAGAGGTGGCAACCTGTACTGGTGAATTCACCTAAAATCTCAAGTCAGAAATCACATTTAACACGATCAGCTGCAGCTTCTTGTGAACACCATAAAACAAAAAGCAATAAAACAGAACATTTATTTCACTGTAATTTATGATAAATAAAAGCAAAACACAATCCAAGTTTTTTCTTGGCCGAGTGCGATGCCAATAGTGTACTCTTCCTAATGGACCAAAAGCACTTAGTGTTGATGTCTTCAATAAATGAAGACATAAAATATGTGCTTCTACATGAATCAGCAGATATATGGAAGGGACCAGAAAGTTCTGTCCTTTGCTAAGTGACGACAATGCATATGACTCAGACCAATGTGTCCATAGAACGTTAATTAGTGACAAAAACAGGACAGTTTTTGTTGGAATGTTAGAATAATCGGGACAGTGATTGATATGCAGCTTGTGGCTATAAAAGAAAAAAAATCAGGATAGTTTTGGTTGATTTTATAACCTGCCAAAATCTGGGGCTGGGGTCGTTCAAATTTCTTGTGGATTCAATCAAATAAAAATTGGATTTAGCCTTAATAAGAGTGGGACACTTGTTCCGACGCTGATGTAAGCTGAGCAATCCGCCTCTGACTTTTTTTTTCAAGCCCTTGCCAAAAGCAATGCCCCTCTCCTTGAGAGGTTTTCCCAAATCGGCAGAAAACCAAGGATTTTTCCGACCCTTCACTCTGAATTTACGGATGGGAGCATTTTTATTAATGATGAAATCTGAAATCGTAAAAGTACTGCAAGGCCAGCTCAATATCATCGATTAAAGAGATTCTGCTCCATTTGAAGCGAGCCATTTCATGCAGAAAAGATTGTATGCAAAAGTTTTTATTCTCTCTCCTGAAGAGAATATGCTCTTTAAATGTAATTTTTTGTATTAGGTATTGTTGCAGTAGCACAGTGATCAGTCAGATTTAAAAGTTTATTTACAAAAAAACACCTGTGTTTGTGAATTTGTGTGGGGCATTTGTTAAATTTGGGGCATCTTTAAATCTGCTAAAGATGAATGACGGGGGTGGGGGGTCACTGGGATGTGTTAAAGAATTAACTAAGTAGTTGAGTCAGGTTGAATTGGCCACATTGAATTGCAGACTGATTTATAGTTGTCTGACAATGATGTCAACCAGTGTATGCTATGCTGCTTGTTGCTATGATTTATGAAAATCTGGATGGTTTTGGTTCAAAGGATATTTTTCAGTCTTATGCTAGAATAGTCATGATCATGTGTGGTATGCTGCTCACTAGCCAATTGCAAGGCTACATTGTACACTATATTGTTACAATGGCCTTAGAGCAGGAGCCTATTCGTTTTGCAATTCGTTTTTGAACATTACTATTGTTATTTTCACTGTGCTGTTGTAAACCTCAGGGCTGATTGCGATTCTCCACCTCCAGCTGATTACACGGACATAAACAATTATTGTAGGCCTCACTCATACATATTCACAATTCTTTTCTCAGCTGCCATTATTTGCCGTGTGGCCACGATAATAAAACGAATGCAACGAGCGGCGTCACGCAGAGTCACAAATGCATTATTCGTGATCCGTTAATACACAAACTAATGATATGTGCCTTGTGACCTTCTGCATTCC
Source organism: Filicampus tigris (assembly GCF_054856515.1). Taxonomy (NCBI): domain Eukaryota; kingdom Metazoa; phylum Chordata; class Actinopteri; order Syngnathiformes; family Syngnathidae; genus Filicampus; species Filicampus tigris. The sequence continues at coordinate 18,071,880 of NC_141226.1, read as the reverse complement.
AGGCTGTCCTTTGGAGATACAAGTTCTCGCAGCTGAAAGGCTCATCAGACGACGGCAAAAGTAAAATCAAGTTTTTATTCCAAAATCAAGACTCCAAATCTATTGAAGCAAAGGCAAGTAAATCTTAAGAAATGTTGGCTTGCTTAAGCGGGCTTTACACGTAACGATTTTTAACAACTTCATGTTGTAGTACCAAGACGGACCTGTGAGCGCCAGCGTTTGCCACGGTGCATACAGACTACCATGAACTACAAAGAAGAGGAAAGAGTAGCAATAGCAGAAGAAATTGTAGAAGCTAACCGTTAGCTTAACTGACAGCTACATTGTGGTTGATAACTCTTTTCTTGTCATTTTTCTTGTGGTGAATAATTTACATTTAGACACGTTATACAAACAATCAACACAAGTAGTTGCTCCTCGATTTATGTCTGGCAACAGTGTGAGCTCCAGCTAATTTTCAATCAAAATTTCACACCACAGTCCAGACCATGGCTGGGCCATAAATATTGAATATGTTTAAAAATGTACAATCATCAACTGATCCGGGAGAAAAACTTTTACCACACCACATTACCACTCAGGATAATCAAATTTTTGATTTGATCAGAAGTGGCGGGGGATGGGGGCGGTTGATGCTTTTCTAGAAGATTTATTGTGTTGATTCCGAATCTGCCAAGTTTTATAATAATAATACTAATAATCAGAGCTGGGCATTTTACAAAAACTTAAGTCAGCCATCATTCACCGTTTTTTTCCAGGGGGAAAAAAAAAATAGTACCCGCCTATAGGCCGGTCCGCCTCTAATTTTACACAGGCCTCGGTCAGTGAGTCTGACTAAACTTTCACCACCCCTTGTTGGATCAAAATCTTGAGCCAACATGCTGGGTGAAATCCTCAACCCAATGCGTAACCCAGCATTGGCTCAGTCCGGCCCCGTTGCTGGGTTCGCTCTTTCATCCAATTTGGGTTGCTTTTAACTCAGCGGCTTTAAGAACGTGCGTACCCTGATTTCTTGATTTTTGTCTCCTGCAGGAGCTGGAGTTCTCCAACCTGTTTGCTGTACTTCACTGCATTCACGCTTTCTTCGCCGCCAAGGTGGCGTGCCTGGACCCCATGTTTGTGGAGAGCCAGGCCACGGCGGCCAACGCCGGCATTCCTTCGCTGGCGAGCATCTCGTGCAATTCGCACACTCCCAAGCTGAAATACAAGAACACTTGACGCAGCGTTTCTGCTTTAGTCGTGACCTTAGCCTCAAGTGCTGGCCGAGAGGGAGAAAAGGACTCCATGGGATATTTTGAAGAGGACACTTGAGACACAGACCTCCTCGGGAAAATGCCTGAAATCTCATACAAAGCCTTTCTGGGAAGAAGCTCCACACATAAAGACTCCATGGACACCAAGTGTGCATTTATTTCAACTTCTTTTTGAGGGAACCCACTCTACTCCTGCTCCCGGGATATATTATGATTGACACATCAAATAAGGATACTTTTATATGAATCTTTATTGAGGATTTAAAACTCTTCCTGTATTTGGGCAAAGATCTACAGTCCTACACTATATGGACAAATGTCTTGGGACTAATTTATGGCGGTCATCATCATCAATTAGAATTTTGCACTTGTTTTGTCAAATTGCTGAGAACAATTTTCTAGAATGATAAGATTTGGAAAGATTAGCTTGAGAGTCATTATTTGCAGCAAAAACGTGGTAAAATAGTCACAGCAGCGGATGCTGCTTGTTGCTATCATTATCACAGCATCGGGATCATTTCTGATGAGGATTGTTTTGTTACAATAGTCACAATAGTCAATACTAGTGAAAAGAATCTCAGAATCTGTATCATTTCTGTTGTGGGTAGTTGGTGGGTTTGTTTCTTCTGAAGTTTGTTTGCTGTAAGTTATGCTAAGAAAAAACAAAAACGTCATGCTAGTGCATGTATGCTGCTTGCCACTTTCATGTGCAGTCGTTTCTTTTGAGGGATTTTTGCATGGTAAAATATGATGGTTTGTGGTAGGCAGCTATTCACCATCATTTTTTCTTATATTTATCACTCATTGTCCAGGTGTCGTGTCCCAATACCTTTGTCCACATACTTTACGACAGTAGCAGCAAAATGTGATCTGCAGTAGGAATCTGCATTAATTTCATTTTTTTGCGGGGTACATTAAATTGATTAGAGTAGTTTGACTCTTCCCACGCCCCTAAAATTTGTGTAATTGTGTAAATAATCATCAACTTTAAAAAGACCTAAATTCCAATATGGGTATGATTTTAGGGGTTCGTTTCAGAAGTATTGTAGCTACGTTAGCTCATAGCGTTATCTCACAATTGTTACTTCACTCTATGGACCAATTTAGATGAATATAATCAGCTATGATGTTTCCGTTTACTTTCACGAGTTTGGAGTATGGTTTGTAAATATGAAAAATGATATCAATTGCTGTGAATAAAACAGTGGTGGGGGCAGAGGGTGCTGAAATGAACGGTCTAAGGCAGCAATGAAAAAAGGCAGATAAATGTGTTTTACAAAAGATGATGCTGGTAGTAAAACAAGATTAATGAGCGAGAGGAGTTGATTTTATTTTTTTGCAGATGTTTTATTAACAAATATACTGTGTCATGACTCAATAAAGGAGATATTTTATAACACGGCTCGCTGGTGATCACTTGTGAATCGTTGTTTATTGTGCATTACTATGCCTCAAAGACAAATTAACGCCTCCCTCGAATAGATGCCATCCATTAATTAGTCAGTGGATAGAAAAAAATTAACACCTCCCTCAAATACAACATACACGTTTAGTATTAGAATTAAGAGACAAAAAACGTTGTCTGCTTCATGCTAGTAGCATACTGTTAGCATTTTGGTTAACGGGCTAAACAACGATTAGGGTTAAGATAATTTTGGGTTAGGATTAGGACCGGGGTGTAGGGCTACGTTAAGGGTTTGTATTTAGCATAGTTTATAGTTATGATTTGAGCGGGGCTAGTGTTCTGTTCTGTGATTGGCTAGTCTGCATTTCGGCGGGTGGCTTAGAAAAAGGAAGTAACAGGCTGGCTTGAGGTGGCTTAAAAAAATATTTTAATGCATACTTAAAGTCACGGAAAGAAGGAAACAATGTTTTTAGGAAGTATCAAATATAGGCAAAAATACATAAATGTTTTCATAAACAAACATTGGGTTGTCAGCATAAAACCACCGAGAGCTGTATCAAACTGGAATGAAATAGAATTCACCAAAAATGGATGATTCATCTTGCACTCGAGTCTGTCGCTATTATTCAGTGTGAAATAAGAAAAATGTGACGTAACCCTTAAGATGTCTTCACAGAGGAGTCATGACATGCAATGACAAATGCATTTTGTGTAGCTTCTTTGTCCTGGCTTGTGTGGCCATTTTGTTCATATAGTGTTGCAATGAGGGTACGAATTCAGCCACCTCACCAAGCTCCTCATTCTCTCGACTCAGACGCCAAATGAGATAAAAAAAGAGGCAGGAGATTGTGATTGTGACCTTTATTCTGGTGCCAAACATCCACAGAGAAACAACACATTTTCTAAATGAACAGCACGCAACCACGCTCCGAGAAATTGATGTATTTTGGCTCTGTGTCCCAAGCCTAAAATTGGCTCCATTAAATTGTTTCATACTACAGCGGAACCTCCAAAGTCGAACAAATTGAAAAATAAGCCTCTGAACTTCAAAGCGTCATCATGAATGACATCACGCAGCCTTCACAAGTCTGTTTTGCTTTTTCTTTGTCATTCTGTGTAAGGGTGTGTAAGTGATCTCAAAGAGTAAACGTGATGGAAATAACACTTACTGTTGCTCAGTGCAATACAATCCATTCAATATTTTCAATTACATGTGCGGTAACCCCCATTTACCTATGGTTCGCTATTCACAAAATCACCTGTTCACCACCAATTAGCATTTTTTGGGGGTGTTCTTTCTGAAATGCCCCCAAAATTCCGAGAGATGCCAACCAAGCCCTGTTGTTACGTTATTCTTCAGGGCAATGTTATATGAGTTGGAAAGGATATCAAAGTGCTAAACTATTGATAAAGGCAAGTAAAAACAATATGTCAATTACTCGCTGTTTTTTGCTATTCGTGGCAGGAACGGACCCGATTTTGATATTATAGCAAGCAGCGGCCATGTTGCGTACCGAGACTAAAGTGTGAGTAGTTTATTTAAGTTTCATTATAAACTATTATTATTTGCAGCAATACCTATAAAACACCATTATTAAAAAAAAAAAAAGTTCACAATTGCCTATAAGTGCCACAATTTGGCCGCAATGCACGAGTTCTTTTTCTAACTGAAGCACCTCAATTCACTTCAACAAAGTAACTTGGCACCAGGATACCACAAGATAGCGACAAAACACTACTTTAATCTAAATGAACTCTTTGACCTGGTTTAACCTCGTTTCTTAGCTATAACAGATGCCACGACATGGCGGAAAAGCAATACCTGTGTTGCTGAACAAAAATATCAACTAGGTGTTTTTCAGCGGGTAACAAAGCCAAAAAGAAAATGTGTGTGAATATGAATTTGCAAAGTCAGCATTATTTATTACAGCTATACAGTATCACACTTTCCTGTTCCCTCTCACTTAATTGGGCGGTTTTACTTAATTTTCATTTGATCATACAGCGGTTAAGTTAACCAGCGTCACAGTATGGATTGTGTTGGACTTTGGAGGTTCCAGTGTCATCTTAAATATGTCCATTGTGTGGCATGAGAGTTTTAATGGCCGCAATGCCCATCAAATGTGGGTGATGATAAATTATTGCTCATTTTGAAAGCTTTTCAATTAATGTTCAAAGTTAAACACAGGCAGTGGAAAAATTCACCTCATCATCACGCAAAAAAAAAAGAAAAACAAACAATAATCATCAGCAATGTTTTTTTTTTTTTCACTTTTCAATATTTGTCATTAATGAAGACTATTGGATATATTCATCTATTGAACAGACAGCAGTGGAGTTTTGGTGTACAGAGTTGCCAGTGTCAAGTTACAGTACAGCAAGAAGGTGCTACAACAAACCCCAAATTAAACTGTATAGACTATATCCATGTATGTATATTCATATATAATTTTCATTTCAGCTTTTTTTTTTTAAACACTAAAAGACGCATTCAAAGTAAGACAAAGGTCAAAGTCAAGAGTTCACGTGACGAGAAAAAAAACAAAAAAAAAACGTGGAATGTCATCTCCTACGTGTGACGTTGGCACTTAAAAAACGCCATCGCTATACAAGTGGTGCAGACTAATCATACTTTTGATCAGAACATTTCAGATTTTATAAGTCTGCGGTAAAAATCCTCCCCACCCCCGCTACACACACACCTCACCCCAAACCACAATAAGGTGCTTTGTTATACAAAAAGGCTTTGAAATTTGCATTGCTTTCAATACAAAAGCTAAAATCGCTTTAGATTCGTCTCAATTGATTGGCATGAATGACTCAATCACTCCACGTGTAAGAGTGTGGTCAGGCGTTAGCAACACTCCACAGAAGGGCCTCGCCCCTCCCGCTCCAACAAATACCACATCACGCCAAGTCAGTTCCCATTAGAAAAGGTTGCGTTAAAAGGTGTCCCCGTAGAAAAAAAAAAAACGCTTATGACACCTCCAAGGTAGAAAAACCCCATCAAGTCTTCTCTTATTGATGATTAAGAAGCAATGATTTACTTATAATAATCATTAATATTCAGTAGAACCTCCAAAGTGGAAAGTCACAAGAGTGGGACGATTTGAAGTTTACGAAAATTCGTGTAAGTGAGCATCGAAGGGAGGAACTCCTCGAGAGCTTTTTCTTTGGCTTTTTGTTGTTGTGATGCAACACTGATCAACTGGAAATGGAATTTACTTCCAAAACACGGTTTAAGATGATTTGCGCACACATCAGGTCCTTAGGTACACTAGTTGCTGAATTCAAGCAAAACTTGATGTCACGAGTTCATTTTCATTTTAGTATGCAGCTGTCAACATCTGCTTACTGCGACTTAAACATTGCCTGTACAGTTAAGCATGATTTTATAATGGGAATATTTTATTTACATTCACATTATTTACCATTCGGCGTTTTTGACGACGATGCCAATTTTGATATTTGGCAGACAAAAAATGTTTGAATGTGTTTGTCATTATGTGCAGATTTATGTCGATTTTGAAAGAGCTAAAATTGGACGATGAAATCGGCCAGCCGATTAATCAGTCAAACCCTATTTGCTTATACATTATCAAAATGTCACAGAGCAGATGCTAACACTACATAAGCAATACTATAAAATGACACTAGGTGACATTTTTGTTCTGAAATCACCTTTCCTGTTCCTTTTCCATTACGGGTCTTCAAACGGTGAGTAATTTTACTTCATGGTGGTTTTATTTAATCCATCAAATTTAAAACTAAATTAATTTCACACAGTATTTATGTGTGCAAGAATGCTAATGATACTTAAAACATTGGCAGTAAGTAATAAGGTACTCTTAGTTCCATTTAATTAAGAAGTTACTTTAGATACATGTATCGAATAGCAATGTTTTATGTTTGCACTAAATAAAGCTTAAAAGGGTCACAGGTGAGTCAAGATAGAGGTATGCCTTGGACAAGTACAGGCTCTGTGACTGACTTGGACAGTCAATCGCAGAGCTAATATAGACAAACAATAATTTAATTTATTATACTGAATGTAATCCCTCAAGGGCAAATTCAATTCACTCTGTTGTATATTTTGTGTTGCAAACCACATACACACAATCGAATATATATATATAAATATAAATATATTCATATAAATATATACATATATATATATATATATTTATGTATTATATGTATATGGCGTATGTGTCAATTGCAAGATAAAAAAAAAAAGTATTTTGTAATTAAGTAAACTAAAATACTATTTCCAAACGACTGTTGGACCTTCCGTCTTCCTAAATACCAAAAATAAATACGTTTGAAATCAACCTTACAAGTCAGAAATCAATCAACACAAATGAAAAGAAGACATTTCAGCTATTATTGTAGCTTGTGAGTTTTAAAAGCATGCTAGTTATCCTATTTTAAAAGCACTCACATTTTTATTTGATTTCGTGAACAAAAATGTTTTTTTCAATTTTAATTTGAATTATTTTGTTTTCCTTAACTATAAAAAACCTTGAACAACCCGCTATATTACCCTGCGGAATATCTTATAATAGATTAAAGTAACTAATACAGGTCTGTTACACCAATATTAATGCTACTTAAACATTGCCCGTGCAGCTACAGGCTTTTATGATGGCGACCGTAAAACCTGGGAACAGATTAATAAACTATTATGGAAACAATTGTTTCATTGAAAATGACTCTCAAAGGGGATCGATCATGTTCCACTTTGGAGGTTCCAGTATACACTGAATTTAGCTCATCTGAAATCATCATTTTCATTGTGTGTACGTTTTATAGACAAAAAACAACAACAACAAAAAAAAATCAAAAAAGGAAAATCAACATATACAAAACGAGAATGTCAACATTATTATCCAGTGTGATCTGTGACGTTGAGTTCTGCCACCAAGATAAGTGTGGAAATAATGCTACGTGTGCACCTCAGTCACTTCTTCCTGTAGTACAGTAAATATTCCTTGAGGGGCTCGGGCAGGGGGAGAGCCATGATGTGGTCTCTAAAGACGTTGGCCTGCTTGAGGATCTCCACGTCGCCGAGGTCCCGCTCCTCCTTGTCCTCCTCTTCCTCGGCGTTGGCCTCGCCGTCCTTGTGCTCCTCGTCGCCGTGCTCCTCCTCGCTCTCCACCATCTGCGGGATGAGCTGGTTGCCCACGAAGACGTACGTGTTGATGCGGCGCCGCCGGCAGTGCCGCCGCTTGCGCTTTTGCGGCACCCGCTGCGCCCCCGCCGCGCGCCGGGCCTGGCCGTCGTCCTCGCCGCTCCCCGCCAGCTCGCGGAGGGTGCGGCGGATGTAGATGCGGCACAGGTCCTGGAGGGTGCGCACGGTCACGGGGGCTGAGGACAAACGGGGGACGCAAACACAAAAAAAGGGCAGGATGCTGAGAGGATGTTGGTGAAGCGGCATGTGGCTGACTGCTCAAGGTTACGTTGTAATTGCTACCGCCCTGCCCCAATCAGAGAGGCAGGTACGTTGTCTGCTTCAGAAAAAAAAATACATGCCTCCTTCACATCCGCTCTGCGCAAATTTGAACTAAAAAGAGGTGAAGAGTCTCGGAGGAACTCACGCAACTGGACACTGTCTGGCTTGTCGCCGTCGGCTCTGCTCTGCTGGACCAGCGGCGCAAAGGACACAGCCAAGATGTTTTTGCTGTCCCACGTGCACTGGCCCGTCCTGGTGATCTGGGTCAGCTGCGGGGAGAAAGAAAAAAAAAACAAAAAAACACACACATTATGTTTGTTTTGTTTTGCCAAAATGTCTTTTTTTTTTTTCCTATTAATATTTCTCTGAAAATCTGAAATGTTTTATTTCATTTACACATTTCCCCCTCTAAAGTATGCCTTTCTAATATATCCTTTAGGCTAGCTCTTGTGCTGGATCTCATTAGATTCAATTTATATTGAAGGAGGCAATGAAGTGCCCATCACATTGTTATTGCACACGGACAAAAATGCTTCCTAATGTGTATGTAAATGCTATCAAGGTACAATTAAAGCGCACACTATCGTCATGCATGGGTGGTAATGTTACATGGAGTTGAGGGGGTGTAATAATTAACAGCTGTTATAATTGCGCACAATGGGTCCATTAAAGCTTTCTGCCAGATGTCCTCGTCATCTATTGTAAAGGGCGCCAAAAGGAGCGAGTGTGATGGTGCTTTTCCTTCAAATGATGATACACCCTGTGCTCCAATTAGTTGCTATTTATACAAATGTAGTCCTCAAATAGACAATCAGAGGGCGATGGCATTCACTTACGACAATTAAACACCTCCCTCAAACAGACGCTTCCCCAATATTGGTTGGAGTGCTGAACCTTTAAGACAACTAAAGGCCTCCGTCCAATTCACACCATTCCCAGTTAGTTGGCGGGTACATCGATCCGTTTAATACAAATAAACGCCTCCCTTAGCTAGACACCATGCCGCTGTTAGCCGACAGCAAAGTCTACTTAAGACAACTAAAAGGCTCCTTCAAATACACGTTGTGCCTCTATTGGATGAGTCATATTTTGAGAAGATCGAGGTACATCTTGGACAGGTAGCCAGGTATTAAAAGGCAGGTGTGTCAACCGCTCCAGATAAATTAACGCCTCCCTCAGATGTGCCGTAGCCCAATTAGAAGGGGCATCACCTGCTTATTAAAACAGAAAAATCTCTCAAATAGATGCCAATCCCCAATGAGTTTGAGCTGTATCCACTTCAGACAAACACCTCCCTCCAAGAAACACCATGGCCCAATTAGTTGGTGGTGAGTCATCCACTTAAGAAAAATAAATTCCTCCCTCAGATGGTTGCTATGCTTCAATTCAAGGGGGGATACTTCCTCTTAAAAAAAAAAAAAGCCTCTGTCAAATAAATGCAAAGCCCTAATTAATTCTGCTGAAGACAAATAAGCACCTGCCTCAAATGGACGACAATCTCCAATTGTTTCGCGGGTGTGTAATCTGTTTAAACCAAATAAAGGCCTCCCTCATATAGAAGCCACATTTCAAATATATGACTGGTGCGCCATCCGCTTAGGACAAATAAATACCTCTCTCAAATTAACGCGGAGCCCCAATAAGTTGACAAGTACGTCATCTGCTTAAAGCGGGAGTCAACGCAAATATATTTTTTTCAAGAATATGTGTTATGCAAGCCCACTAGTTGAAACAGGGCATTCTGATAAATGTTGCGTTTGTGGAATAAGTGTAAGTGCACTCGTTTTTAGCCATCTCCGGGGGCGGCCATTTTGTCTTCTGTCGACTGAAACTGACATCACAACTGCTCACAACGACCAATCACGGCTCAGATTCAGAGAACAGGTCAGCTGTGATTGGTCGTTGTAAGCAGTTGTGATGTCATTTTCAGTCGACAGAAGACAAAATGGCCGCCCCCAGAGATGGCTAAAAACAAGTGCATTTTGCTACTTAATTTATATTGCGCAAACGCAAAATTAATCAGAATGCTGTGTTTCAACTAGTGGGCCTGCTGGGAACATATTGTTGAAAAAAATATGCTTGGGTTGACTTCCGCTTTAATAAGGCAAATAAACACCTCCCTCATTACATGGCTCCACAATCAACCATGAAACATTGCTACACAAGCTGGCCTTCAAAATGCAGCATAAAGAGTCTCACCTGATCCTCGATTGGGAGCACCAGGATGCCCCCGACTTTGAGCAGGACTTTCATGTAATATTCATGGACTTTCTGCACCCCGGCCCCGCAATAAATGCGATCATATTGGTGGCTGTCTGTGGAGATTTCCAGGCAATCTCCCACCACAAAGACAGGCTCGCAGAACTCAAACCTGCGGGGCAGGGGTGACATCACATCAGATGGAAACATACAAAATGACCAAGCCAAATTATGATGAGCCCTATAAAGGCTATCATGATACCACGGGTAGAGAAGGAAACCACTTAGAATATATTTTAAAATACACAAAGCGTGTTTGAAAATTGTGTTCATGTTTTTGTATTTTAAAGCCATCAAAGGGTGATTTACAAAGTTTGAAAAATAAGTGAGTTTTGGGTTTTATATCCTCGACCTTCGCTGCCATGTTTGGCTCACACGCAACATTGAAAAGTCAAGTGTGTTGTAATTTGTACTGTATTCTACTGCAAATGTGGCATTTCCTTCAAAGTTCTATCTTTCAAATAAAACACGATTCCATGTGTCCCTATACATAATAAAGTGGAACAATTCGATTTGGTTCGATTCGACGCATGCACTGACATCTTTGGAATCAAAACCAATTTTCCGATTCAAATCGGTTTTCGTTACACCCGTTAACAGCAATGCATGAATCCAACACTCACTTATCGAAGCTGTCGCTGGTCTTTATGAAACTGTCCAGTTTGTCCCTGGCATATTCAACCACGTCCTTGTGGAGCTCCACACCGTGGTTCACACCAAACGGTCCTGCGAGAACAACAAGCGACGTTGCCGCATGAAAACGAAAAATAATAAATGAAATGCATTCAAATGTCTATCGTGATTTGTTGCAAAATGTTACATTCCATTGTCCACTATGTACCTAAAACAAATCCCGATTTGAATAGGTCAATCTGTGTTCTATTTCTAACTATAAAGAGCTTGTCTGATCCCCCATATTGTTTTCCATGGCCTATGCCAAGCTTACCAATGATGAGGCCCACCATGGTGCTCAGGTATCCTGTCCCGCTGCCCAGGTTGAGGAAGGAAAGTCCCGGCTGCAGCTTGAGCGCCTCCATCACCTCAGAGTAAATGCACGGTGCCGACAGGTGGATGTTGCCGTTTTTCCACGCCAAGTCTTTGTAGGCGCTGTCCCGGTAGCCGTCCAGGTAGTAGTCGCCACGGTCGATGGCGCGAAACGCCTGCTCCACTCTCTCCGTGCGAATGTACTGCGCCTCCTTCAGGTTGTCGATGAGGTCGTCGTTGTCCTCCCCGGCGCTCACCGCTCCCCCCATGCCGGCAAAAACTGTTTTGGGCCCGAAAAAGATCCAGCTGCTGTGACTCCTCACGCAATAATCATCTCCGGGCGGCGAGTGACCTGAGGCAAATGGTAGAAACACAGCTAAAAATGTTGAAAGTAGCCCACGCATCCCTTCTTTAAGGCGAATCCTCGAAATGACTGAATCACTTGATGGCACTGGCGAAAAGGCTTTGCAATTTAATGTCACCTATTTTTCAGTTGGTTTTTTTTGTAACCGATTCATCAATTAATCGCCCAAATAATCGACACATTAATTTTTAGTTGCAGCCCCAAACAAAGATGTTTTGTTATTGCCTATAGATTCACAAAATGGAAGCAAAGCTCTACTTATATCTAAATGAAATCCTTCATTCACCCATTTGCTGATTTTTTTTTTTTTTTGGTTTGTTTTTTGTGGAAAATACTTATTGGAGGTTTATCAGTGTTTCTTGAAGAATTGTTTTTTTGGGGGGGTTTACAAAAAAAAAAAAAAAATACAATGCATTTCAATGGCGTCAAGCCTATTTTCATTATACGCCTGGTCCCTAAATACTGGTGGTCGACTGCATTTCCTTGACATTAAGATGCCACTAGATGGCACCAAAAAACACATTGTTAATCCTATCCTATGGCCTTAGCACAAAAACACAGAATAAGTGTGTTTTTTTAGTGAGTAATGAAGGACAGATTGAGCGCACACAAGAAGAAAATCATCAAAACGTGCTAAACCGGAGCTATGTGGAGGTTTAATGTAGTAAGTCCATCGCAATGCTCATGAAAGATGCCTCACATTCTTCCATTTCCTTGGCAATCATGGTAACACTACGCCACCGGAGTAAATATCAGAGTGACAGTGTGATGATGTTACAGGGCTTTGATACCGTCCCACTCTTCCCCGCAGGGAATGTGCGCACCGGAGGGAAGACGCCTTTCGAATTTCCTCTATGCCTTCTCAGCATCTCTTCATCTGACTCAACCCATAAATTTTCATTCAGGGGCAACGCGATTGCGAGAGGGGAGGCCTGTGCTCAGGTCATTTCCCGTCCCGGAGCATCATCGTCCATTTTGCTCACCATCAGCCGCCGCTGCGGATTTTTAAGTTTCTGCTCGCTTCTGCCTGCCTTGCTTGGTCATTTTCAGTCACTACCAGAGCAAAGAAAAAAAAAGTAGGTCAGGCACAAGCTTGTACAAATAAAGCGCCTTTGGCCCACTGCAGCACAGTCTTACAGGAGAAAATCCACAGGGGTCTTAATACACTTGCTACTCTAAGGCTGGATTGACATTACTGGTGCAAGTAACTAATTTTTCATTTTCATGTATAGTGCTCCTTTCAGGTATTCCTGATTCGCTACATGCAAACTGACCCATTTGCTGATTTTTAAGGGGAACTGATCCTTCTTTGTTTGTTGAAAACTCACCTGTTGGCAGTTGATGGTGCTCTTTCGAAAAAAGTTGAAACACAGCATTCTGATTGATATTGTGTTTGTGGAATAAGAGTTAAGCAACAATATCCACCTATTTTTTGCCATCTCTGGGGGTGGCCATTTTGTCACTTCTGCCGACTGAAAATGACATCACAATTGCCCAGGGCTCAGATAACGACCAATCATGGCTCAGCTTCAGAAAACAGGTGAGCCGTGACTGGTTACTATCTGAGCCCTGAGGGTCTGTGATGTCATTTTTAAATGTGACAAAATGGCCACCCCCTGAGATGGCTAAAAACGGGTGGATTTTGCTGCTTAACTCATATTTCATATTAATCATATTGCTTTGTTTCAACTAGTGCGCCTGCATACAACATATTCTTGAAAAAAATGTTTGGGTTGCCTCCCCCTTTAAAGTGGGGCCACAGCCCTGTCTAATAGAAAAGTCATGTTTTGGCGCTATCCTGGCATCTTGGTGCCAAGGAACTATGTCGAAGCGACGGGAGGAGCTTCTACTAGGCAAAAGCCATCTAATGGAATAACAGTGCTTTGGCGCCACCTTGTGGAATCTAAAGGCGATTCTAGGATTATATCGCTTATACCACACGGTGTAAATCCAGCCTAAAAACACACAGATGGAACCTTAACACCTTAGGTGATAAAATATCCTCACTTGACCCCTGCTTGGAAAAGGAGATTGGATGTGAATCGGGGTCATGTTTGACAGCGCAGAGTCGCATGGAGACACCACAGTGAATCATGCCGCATGGCCAAAACTGATCCTTAAGAAACACGAGCTCTTCACGTCAACTTGACACCACAGCTCTGATCATCCGAAAGGCGTATGTAATACGCTACTACATACTCACATGACTTTTATTTGTTTGTGTGTATGTGTGAGATGCTATACAGCATAGCAGAATTGAAAAGAACAAGTGTGATGATGACCACAGAGCAGCAAATGCAACATACAGCGACATAGTTAACAGTCTGACTGCTAAGAATAATACAAGCAACAATTGATTCATTCAATGGCCTTATTTCAAGGTATTAAGTACTCAAAACGGCGGCCGATGCCAGTCACCGATACCGAGGCGCCCTCTGTGGCTATTTTACTATTAAGAAGAGAAATGTATCCATGTCAGTCCTCTCATATACCCAATAAGATGCTATTTCATGTATGTGCAGTTGAAGCACATATGCTTTTGTAACAAGGTAATAGGTTGCCCGTCATAGACAGTGGGTCCGTTAGCATTAGCATCTAGCTTTGTTTCACGGCGATCGTCTTACACAATACAATTTTATTAAGTCAAATCCTTTAATCATCGCACACATTTTCGTAGTAGGCGGGAGTTCACTGTCTGGGCCTGTACCGGACATTCAGGTTTGGTCGGTGTAGTGTTCTCAACAATCAGTCGAGTATATCTTTATTTATTCACTTTAGTTACAACTCGGCGCACCATGCATGACAACAGATTTCTTGTTCGTGTCTTCTTTCTTCTTCTAAGTCAATTATGCCATTAGGTTGGTGCCCCCCAGTATTCAGACTGAGACGCCACAGTTGAACTAAACAGTGACTTCAGAATAAGATGACAACGCTAAACGCTAGGTATTGCTAAATGACACTTGAACCACTGTTGTATTCATTTTAATTCTTTGTACTTCTATGTATTCCTTGAACAGAAGTTGAACAACCGCATATTTCTATTGGTACTGGTGCTATTGCTGACGGAAGTTTAAAATCAGAAGCGGACTGGCCTATAGCCGGATACTATTTGCCCCCCTGAAAAAAGTTGAATGATGGACGATGGAAGGGTACCCACGCTGCAGACGGATGATGAATAACGAACGCTTAATTTTTTGTTAAATGTGCAGCTCTGTTAAAATGTTACTTACTTAAATAAATGTTACTTAACAGATGGAAGCACAAGATGTTACAATTAATTAAATTAATTTGCATAATATCTAAAGGGAATGAAGACAGAGCTAAAAAAAAAACGCTAAGTGTCCTGCTACCAACGAGATGCAAACCTTAATAATGCGGGAAACAACAAGCCCTCAGTGAAACAACCTAAGTATCAAACTGAGAATTTATCCTGTAATTGAGACCAAAACCTTATAGACAAAATATACTGTACAGTATATGTATGCCATCGCCTTTTGTAGAGAAAAAAAAAGAGTGGGAAAAGAGAGGATTATGCTTTTTTTTTTACGAGATGAACCTCATTGTCATTTATTTTGCAACTTAACAGGACAACAGGTGCTGTTTGTGCAGTGTGTTTGCTGTTAAATGTGTACTTCCCCTGTGAACACACACTTAGAGATCGCATTACAGGCAAATTCACCTCAGAGCAGTAGAGATCTGTTTGTTTAATTTTAATTACCATTAGCCTTTCTCACATCAATTTAATTTAGCAAATTAAGTAAGAGTGTGCTCCAGTGGTAAAATGTTAAATTTAAAGTTTCCATTAGAACGGGTGGTGGGCGCCTACATCAATACAATGCAATTTAAAATGTCGATATATGAGATGGATTTTCATGAGAAAAGTTTTTATGATTAAGTTCTGCTTTATTTTGTCAATGTATCTTAACACAAGAACGTTTTTTGTCAGCTTGAACAACGCGATGAACTTCACGGCTGGTCGCGTGCTGTTGCCACAGCAACAGTTGCCTTCCGGCCAATTAAAATAAAATCAATTAAAATCTAAATAGATTTTCTTAATAAATGTGGTATATAACCTATCCAAATGGTCTAAATGGTGCTCGTAAGCGGTTTTCTTTTATATAGTTAAAGTTGCTGTCGAGTTTTATGGTTCCCTGTTGTTCCGGTTTCCGTTTGAATGACACCTTCATTAGCCAATCAGTGTGTCGGTTAATCACATGGCGCAGTTGCCACGGAGACAAGGTCTCTCGGCCAATCGAATCGCGCGACGCTTTGTTCCACACTGCGTGAGACGACGAAGCCAAAACAACAACAGCGTTCTTCGCACCATGTCGATCACAGAGCGCCTTTTAATCACCGCTGTCCGTTCCTTTTAGCATATCTGTGAAAAGTGAATGGCGAGCCAGGCGTTGGTTACATAAACCCACAAAAAGCGGTGTTTGTTTTGCATTCACATGCAGCTTTTGTTCCCAGTTTGAGCACAAACGCAGCAATAACTGCCAGTTCTCTGCAATGCGATTAACCTAAATCTTTTTTTTAAGCGGCGACTGACTCGGTCCGCCGGTTCGTAAAAAAAGAGCTTTCAACCAGAATTTAAAAAGTATTATTTGCAATAGACCCAGCGGTATAACTGAGCTCGTGTGTTTTAGACATCCCCAAAACAAGGAAGCGAAGTAGTGGCATTTAAAGGTGGCTAATGTGACGGCTAACCCGGAGTTAAATGGAAAGATAATTATGGAGTAGCAAGCTAGCTACGGTTAGCTCGGAGGGCCTGAGTGCGCCATCACCAAAAACACACAAAGCAGATTTAGAGGATGACCCCCTCCCCCACTTTTACTTCGACTTTTCATCCATAAATAACACATGTAACAACCACAAAACGCAGAGCTCAGCTAACCAAACTTTGCAGCTAAACGCGGAAAACCTGTTAGCGTGTCAACAAACGGAACAATACTCACAACAATGCCGTGTCGCATTTAGTCACTGCTCGTCTCCGGGTGCAATGCGGCGGTTCATGGAGACAAGAGGAAACATTTACAGCTCGGCTTAAGAGTTGCTATTTTGTGTGTGATGAAAGCGGGCTCCGGAGGAGAAAGTGAAAGGAACGAGTATTTTTTGTCGTGGTGGTGGAAAGAACAGCTGAGAGCAGAGGATGTAAACACAGAACGTCACGTGGTGTGCGGAGGCGTCCACAGAGAAGCAAGCACTGTTGATATTTACATTCTCTCTGGATATTTACATCCTATCTATCTATCTATCTATCTATCTATCTATCTATCTATCTATCTATCTATCTATCTATCTATCTATCTATCTATCTATCTATCTATCCATCCATCCATCCATCCATCCATCCATCCATCCATCCATCCATCCATCCAGTTTTGAAATGATGGAATCTGAAGCCAGTAAATTGTTATTACTATTTATTTTAAAGGGGGATTGGTAACGAAAAAAAAATCTCACAATATCTCATATCTCAGTGCAGTTAAAAGTGAAAACAATTTGCAAGAAATATAAAGTTGACGCACATGATTTTCCTTCGCGGGCCACTTGAAATTATGTCACGGAACGGATCTAGCCCCGGGACCTTGAGTTTGACACAGGTGAGCTAAGGGATTCGCATGGGGAATTGTCCTTAGTTGGTCCATTTTTGTATTATTATTATTATTATTATTATTATTATTATTATTATTATTATCATTATTATTATTATATTATGAAGAAGTATATGTATTATGACAGCTATTTGTTTGCTGTAATGTCTTTTTTTGCAGATCCGATCAATGACATCATTGATCGATATGCAAATGATGACATGACAACCGAACACCGATTTTGCATAAAATGTAAAATATCTGCGGATCCGATCAGATCTGTGTAAAGTCTAAAATGCTCTTCCACTAGATTCCAGAAAGTACACAATAAACCAGTGTATCCACCTGTTGTCGTAGAACATTCATGGCACGTGCAGTCGTGTACACTGACGATGACATTTTTTTTTTTACTAAATTGAGATGAGATCATCATGATTATTTCAGTATAGCTGTATTTGTTTTGGGGGCATTTTTGTTTGGTGGTGTGCAGTGAGATTTTTCATATGCAAAAAATGTGTACTGTACTCTGGGTTAACGAGTTGGGAAACACTGATGATGTGTCATCTGTTGCCTTCAGGGAGTCTAAAATTAACACTCTCCACTGTCAGTCTGTTTGTCTAGCTGTCTATCTAATATCAGGTGTTGCCTTCAGCGACTGTCAAAAATGAGAGCTTTCCTCACACAAATGATCCGTCTATCTAGTCTGACAAGTTAATCAGTTAATATGAATACATTTGATATGACTGAGTCATAGTCATAGACAAAGTCAAAGTATATTGTGGATGAACCACCCATTCACACTAAATGCCAAGGCACAGCCATCCTACTGCGGACCACCACCACATTACACACACCAGTCTGGTGGCCATTTTAGTCCTCTGATGGCCATACTAATAAATGAATGCTAATCACGAATACATCCATGATACACTTTATTGGAAAAAGTGAAACCTTACTATTCACTGGGGATAGGGAAGGAGCCTGTTACAAATAGCAAAAACCACAAACTGACGCCCGTCTTTAAAGGGGTTTATCATTGCCTATAGAAACCACAATGTGGTGGCAAAGCACTTAAATTAGAGTGCATCATATAAGAACACACACTTGATGAGGCTCATCAATAGTATTAGCAAGCATACTAGGCTCAATTAACATGCTAGCATAAACTGACTGACATCACACATGGGCAAACACTGCGCAAACCCTATCGGTGATTAAACTCATTTTTTGACAGTTACACACACACACACACACAAGAATTCTGTTGAATACAGGAAAATTGTAGCAGCAATGTAGATCACACAAAGTGTTAGTAGCTGCATCATTTGAATGTGCACTAAGTGCAGTGTTGCAGCGCCAAATAAACAGGACATCACAAACGCAAACATGAACAAAACGGATGCAGTCAACCCAACGACAGCGACACCAACATTCTACAAGACGGCGCCAAAGTAATACTCTTGCTGCTTTGGCACCAGAGCACAAAACTACAGGATAAGTGAGTTTTTCTGCAACTTAAGGTGCCAATAAACAAATCGGCAAATACCCAGCTGCAAATAAGCTGCTATTTTGTGAGTGTTTGCGAGTTACATGTTTGTTTTTGTGGATTTTTATAATAGTTTCCCATGGCAACAGGATGATTACTTCTTTAAAAACATCTACGTATTTTATAAAGAAGATTCACAAGTCAGCTCAAAGTTGATTTTCGAGCCCATTAGGGTCATCATCAGCATTTTTTGTGTGAAAGCAGAATGTCATCATTCGTCACACTTAATGTGCTTTGTGCGCAATGTGCGGTTAATCTACTTGTACACGTAGGTTGTCCTATTAAGGTGAATAATTTGTTTGCTTTCTCTCATTTGGCAACTTAAATGCTGAACAATTATTTTTTTTAAGGGCATAATTACATTAGAATGCAGAATCAAATAGGTTGCAAATTAGGGTTCATTCAATCACTGTACATTGTCTGAAATAAATGTCCCACTTGAGTGCATCCTCACTCCGGCACAACTCCTACGGCCAGCGTTTTCCTGCTGGCTGGCATGCAAACAGGAGTTCAGAACATTCAGAGTACTTGTTCATGGAATCACATGTCCACCTGAGAGCCAATCAAATAAGTGTAAACCTGTAAAATGGTTATTAATCGGAATACTTACCCCGTCACTGTGGTGCTGAGCCTGACGTAAACATGAGCGGTGAACATCAGTGAGCTTTGTGAGGCCATTAAGTTAATTTCTAGCTGCAAGTCAAGTGCACGCCAATACACGCGCCTCATATAACCCAAAGGATGACACGGGCCTCTGTGACACTACGGGTAAACATATGTTTCCGTGACATCAGTAGCAGAAGACATGCCCAACTCCTTTTTTGGTGGTTTGACATATAGGAACGATTTGATTGATCAGTTTCAGGGTTAAACTGCCACCTTCATAAACCAAAACATGTTCTAAAGTACAGGCAAAGTCGCATTTAATTAACTGCTCAAAGCCAAATAAATTAAAACTACTCACCTTTTCCTATTGAGAAAGAAGCCACACATTTATTGCATGGAATTAAACTCTTAAAGCAACACTGCGTCATATGTCAGTTTTTGTTGATTATGGCGGTGCTATGTGGACAAAAGCGGTAGTGTTTTGACAAAAATCAACCACATTTCCCATGCGTGCCTGCGCCTAGCGTCGTGAAATCCTGAGCCGTCCTTATAGCGAAAGGAGGAAGTGAGTATGGCGTCAAGCAATTCAGGACATTTGTATTTTTTAGCGTGCCAGGGTTGAACCCATCCTCCTCAAAGTTGCTTTGTGCCAGTAAAAACGATACAGGGCATGAAGTCCCATTCAACTACTGTACTTGTAAGTCAATGTTTCATCAAAAGAGTTGTGAAAATATTTTATAAAGGTAGATTTCTTACCCGGTGCTGCTTTAAAAAGAGGTTTACTGCTGTATTCCGATTACTGCCGCTGCTGGATTTAGGGCAGTACGGTGAAATGATCTCGGTTTCCTGTGAGGCAGAGGCCTCACAGGAAAAAGAGATTTGGGGTTTGAATATCAGCTTTAGTTTTCCTGTGTGGACTTTGCATATCCTCCACGTGCTCACATTGTTTTTTTCTCGAGAAAAGGTACTCCGACTTCCGGCCACTTTTTAAAACCTTTTGTGTCAGATTCAGTGAAGACTCAAGAAGCAAGTGTTTATTTAGATTTGAGTTAACGTGTGTGTTTTGTATTTGGAAGACCACAACAACCATTTTTAGCGCCCACGGGAACAAATACCCTTCACACGTTGATATCTTCAACATGTTATATACTGTTGCAAGAAAAAGTATATGAACGCTGCTGAATGAACTCGAGTTCTGCATAACAAACACGTTGACATGTTTTTGCTTAGCACACTTCGTGACCGTCACAGTGCAGGGTGGGGAACGCCTAAGCTAATGACTTCTCCGGAGCTAATTATGGTCATGAGCCATTTCAGTCCAATCAATGTGATTAGATTGAAGACGTTGATTAAAGTCGCCTTGTCCTGTAAAAAAAAAAAAAAAAGAAAAAAAACCCACCAGTTTTGATTTTTGTATATCTTAAGAAACATTGCCTGATGTGAACCGTGCCTCGCAGGGAAAAAAACACTCAAAGATGTCAAATGAAGAATTGTTTACTTGCATGAAGTATAGAAAGCGTCACAAAAGTATCCCTATCCGCCTTGGGAAGACAGATTTTCTCTAAATGGAGTAAGTTCAGCATTGTTGCTGCTCTTGAGGTGACAAAAAAAATAATCCTTGAGTGTGGGTTTAAGATTTACAGAAATCTCTGACACGACATGAAAGAGAATGGATGTCACACCATTGAGGAAGCCGCTCGCTGCTATCCCAAAAACTTTGCTGAAGGTTTGAAGTTTAAACTTTTTTGTGGATAGACTTTTTTTTTTGTGGATAGACAAAAACTAAGTTAATTTGTCTGGAAAGAACACATAATGCCATGTGTGGAGAACAAAAAGGCATAACACACCATGATCAAACCCTCATCCCAACTGGGAAGTGACAAGCTATGGGACTGCTTTGTTCCCTCAGGGCCTGGACGCATCGCTGTCATCGGCGGCAAAATAAATTTAATTAACGATATTTTCCAGCAGAACTTAAGACCACCTGAAGCTTAAGCTGCTGGGCAAGAGCATTTATTCCATCCCAAATTTCTCATATGTTTTTGCTGATCACTTTGATGTTTGTGTGCACAAGTTAAGAAAACTGTGTTAGTTATTTCTTGTGTCTTAGGATGTAGATAAAATCACATTTGATGATCATTTTATGCAGCAACGAAGGTACGGGAAGGGGATCGAATATATTTAATTTGACAAAAAGGTCTACCTAAACTGTTGTACTGGAGTTTTTTTTTGACAAATATATAACTCATTTGTTTAATTATTAAATTGAACCAAATGAGCATGAATTCTGTTATATACACCAAGTACTTTTGTTTTCGTATCGTTATTATACATTATGTGTTAAGTTTTTTAATTCTATTTTTCATTCGTTCAAAGTTGGATTTGCATGCCAATTTTGTTTTATCTCCATAAAATGACAACACATGATTAAGCAAATATGGTACGTCAGCATTTAGCTCTTATGCTGCACACAAATGGAATAAGTGTCCAACAACACTTTTTCCAAAATCATGTTCTTGCGCTGTAGTTTTTTAAATTTAATTAATTTTAGTAAACTATCAAAAAAAATCTCTGCATTGCTTTTAAATTCTTCTGTTTTTTGAAAGTCTTAAATTATTTTGCCTCTAAATGTTGTTTTGTAACTATGTGAAGCATAATGAGTGACCTTGCATATGAAATGTGCGATTCAAATAAAGCTGCCTTGCCTTGCCTGTAATTCTATTCTACATGATGCATTTGTGCCTCTTCTGGCTTTCAAGTAAAAGCCCACTTCTGGTTGTAATGCTTCCTCTTGACCACCAGGAGATGCTAACACATAAGGTAAAACGCAAAAGTTGACTAGAGGCAACTGGACTGGATGGAACATTTTCAAACTGCACTCTTTAGCTACACAGCAGCGCCCCCTCAAGTTGATGCCGGGGTCCCTGTTCCGTCGGCCCCACCCTTCGCACGCCCATGGAGCTGTTGCCTAGAGAAGTTGAAGACTTCCGGTTTGAGCGGAAGTGGAAGTCAAAGATAACGAAAGCAAACACACAAGCAAAAAAAAAAAAAAAAAGCTGTTTGAAAAGTTTATTTCTACCATACACAAACTGTACAACACAGCTCATATCTTTGTGTGTGTGTGTGTGTGTAGGTGGGTGTGTGCGCGTGTGTGTAAATTATGAAATCGTAAAAGTAAGTTTGAATGTACAAACTATTTCAACGGAAAATTAAAAAGCAGTACGTCATGTCCAATAAGAAAAAAAAAAACAAAAAACAATACAATCTCATATCATACTAATAATAATCGTTCCACGAAAAAGAAGCATTTCACATTACAAAACATCAAATACTAACAGGAAGATTGTAGGGGGATAAATAAATATTCACAGAACTTCCTGAGCAAACAATGCGTGTGGTAGGAATTAAATATAAGAAAATATAAATAAAGGATTAAATTTGACGATTAATTTTTTTAAGGATTATTTTTAAAACTTTATTTGGATAAAATAGGAGTGGTGCTGGGATCATTTGGCTCTTGCTTTTTTCTCCTTTTTTTTCATGGCAATAGTAAGCTTGGCTACATGTTTATAGAAAATGAATGTGCATTGCTGTTTGTGGGGGTTCAGAATTAAAAGCAAAAAATTCCAGATTTAAAGCAGGGCCGGTAAACCTTTTCGGTTTTTATAAATGTCCTCCAAGGGACAAAGTAAATTTGTGGAAAAGGATGCTAAATGTATAAAAATTATGATGTACAGTGTCATGAATATTTGTAGGGTTGTATTTATTTTTAGAATAGCATGGCCCACACCCCTGCTTCAAAGCAAAGTCATACTCAAATACAAAAGTGCAAAGAACTCATTTATCAACACGGGAAGATTTTTTTTTTTTTTTGTACATTTCATTTTTATACCTGTTTTGGGTGATTTCATGAAAGTAAAACGTAAATTGGCTTTTTTTTTTTTTTCTCTAAAAGTAGCTACCATTCAAATATGGCCCAAGCGATACAAGAATATACCAAGTGTTTTAAGTAAGGAGTGTTAAGGCTTTTTTGAAGCACTTGTAAAGATAAACAGGAGTCCATTTGTGTTTGCTTTGACCTCACAATGCTTGCAAAAAAGGATCAAATCATATATAATTGTCTGTCTCTATCTTGCAATCAGCTACTGAGATATAGAAACAGTCATCAGGACCGTCAGTCCTCCTATTACGAAAATAATTGTACTGTGCGAATAAATGAGACACCATCCACGTAATACTGCCCTAGCACAAACAAAACATAGTACTTGTAGTCATTCTTTTTTTTTTTTTTAAAACTGTTTTAAACGGATCCATATACATGTAGGCACGTACGACATGCACACCTCAAGTGTGTGTGTGCACAGAAGGCAGTTTTATAACTATATTTGACAGTAATGGAAAAAGTGGATTTTTGTTATGCATTTTTGCTGTTTGAATGTAAATAAAGGAAAAAAAAAAGAAAACGGTTCAGTACAGTGGCATTGCAGTGTTATCACATCATCTAGCATACATTCACATTCCAATAAAGAAAGCAAAAGCTTCATAAAAATAGGTTCACTTTTGGTGTACTAGTACTTTTCTTTTTTTTTTCCAGGGAGAGCTAACTGTTATACACGTGCGCCACAAAATTGGAATGTTTTTTTGTTGTCGTTTTTTTTTTTTTTTTTTTTCTTCTCAATCATTTGCAACCCGAGAAATAAATACACATGAATTAAATAATAATGATCATAACAATAAATACAGCGATGGACAAATAGGATATCGATAATCATGGATAATAATCATAAGAATAAATAGCCGTCATCAAACGGAAACGAAGTGCAAGAGGAGTGGAAATCTCAGCAGGATCAAAGAAACCAAAGTGAAAAGCAGTACAAACGGGGCCGTCTCTCAAAGCGGCCTTTGACATTGATGTGTCGCACGTGCGCCCGCCAGGAAAGCTCAAACGTGGATACCTTTGATGGCCTTCTTGATGTTATCCAGCAGGGCTTTGCACTCGGGCGAATACTCGCGCTGCGACTTGTTGTACATGTCCGTCAGCGTGTTCACGTAGGCTTCGAAGTTGTGCTCGCTGATGGGCCCCTGCGCAGCAGAACACGGGGTTACTGTGGAAATGCAGCGCGCAGGTGTCCGGCTAACGTGCGTGCGCGCGTGTGTGTGTGTTGTACCATTTGAGGCAGCTGGATGTCGGTGAGGCTGCTGATGAGCGCTTGGCTGAGGCGAGCCAACTCCTTGAGGAGGCCGTCGTTGTGCTGCTCCATCATCTTGTTCTCCTCCTCGATGCTCTTCAGGTTGCACTCCATCGACGAGATCTGCTTTCAGGTACAAAAGAGAAAAAAAAATAAATAAATAAAAAAAAAATAAACGACGACAGCAGCAGCAAAACAGTTCAATTTAAAAGACCATGAGTGCGATCCGCTTTTTCCATTCTGCGCGAAGGAGTTGATGCTTACCTGTGTTTGCAGCTGCTTCATGTCCGCCTCCATTTGTATGTTGGATTCATTGAGTTCCTCAATGTCGTGCTCTAAATGGTGACCGTCTTCTTTGCTTTCAATGCCTGCGAGTCGCACATTTTAATTGGTAAATATATATATATTTAAAAAACTGTAGTGTTCAGGATGATTACATGTACAGAAATCCTAATCAGAATATTGCTGTATTTAATAAAACTTTGTGTTAGTTTATATGGTTCTAACACAGTGCTGCAAAATTCATTTTCATGTGAAAATAGTTGTCATTTTACCAGACTAAAGTAATCATGAGGCAAAACAGCCCAAACCGAACGGGGGACGAGTTGCAACATTATGAGAAAAAAGGTGTTTATTTTGCAAGAATAAGTTCTTAATTACACAAAGTTGTAATATTACAAATAAGAAATTTTCATAGAACGGCTTTGAAATATAACAGCAAATCAATTGTGTTCACGCCCACAATGGCGCTAGCGCCCATTCCTGACTGCACCTGTCTGCGAAAATACCGAAAGAAATAAAACTCCACCCACATATTACCTCATTTTTATTACAGGGGTCAATGCTTGATGCTGTTATCTTTGTTTTATGTTTTAATGTGTATGTGCAATGAAATAAAAAACTTCAACTTACCACTGCTGGCCTTCAGTTTGATGGTCATCATCTCCTCTTCGGAGTGCTTTTTCTTGATACTTTGTGCATTCAGCGGGCATCCTGACAAGCTTTTTTGAGTCAAGACAGGACAGCTTGGCATGAATCTGGCATATTGAGCCACATCATATTGTGACGTGGCGCTGAGCTTTACCTTCTGTGCGTGGCAAACACGTTGTTGGCGTGGCCGAGGCCGTTGCAGCCGGGCAGAGGGCAGTGAGGTAACTCCTGCTTGTTGCTCTTCCAGGCAAAAGGCAGCCCGTTGAGAGAGGCCTCCTTCTGTCTCCTGGCGGCCAGCGGACAACTGCTGGCGCTGCGGTGGGACGTGTACTTGCCCGATATGTGGCCCTGTCCCTCGCAGCCAAACACAGGACACCTGACGGAGAAACAGACAAATTATTGATAGAACATTTAGTCTGTTTCAGTCCACATTCTGAAAACATGCAAGTTGCATGAACAAGAATTAAATCATTATACTACAAAGAAAAGGAGCATTTCAATGAAAATAATGTTGCAATATTTTGAAAATGAAAACATCACAAAAGCATCATTTTATGTTGTTGTTGTTGGTGTTGTTGTTTTTAAATAAAGGAAACAAGAGAGATTTTTAAACATACATTTCCAAGAATAAGGTGCACAGAATTTTACTCAGGGAAAAGAACTTTGGTAATATTAGGGGGAAATTTAATTAGAGAATTTTACGTGAATAAAGTTGTCTTATCACAGGGAAAAGTTAAAAAAAAATACACTAATATAACAAGAAAAAAAGCAACTATTATTAAAGAAAAAAGTTGAAAGTTTACAAGCAAAATTGATTTTATGAGAACACAATTGCAATATTATGTAAATAAAGTCCGATCCGTGTCCAGGATCCAGAAAAAAACAAGCCCCCCCCCCCCCCTTTTTTTTTCTTTTTGGGATGGGTGGGTCAATTTCTTTATCTTATGTGCGTTTAATGACAACATTACAATATATGCACATAAGATAAGATCACATTTATTAGTCCCACAATGGGGAATTTACATCTATTGTATCTATGAAGGTGTTGATCCTAATGAGGATTGTTTGGCCTTGGAATGAGGCCATTTTGGTTTCACAGTATTTTTGGTACTATTTCATCATCAAGCTAATATTTTGCTTAGCTTTTATAATGTCATGAGAAGTTCAAAATGCTGTTGTCAGCTACAAATACAATAAGAAACATTTTTCAAAAAGTCAATGTAAAGGGAGCATTATTATATTTGCAAATTGGATTTGTACCTAATATTGTGTCTGTCCAGTGTATGAGTCCAACAACCACAATAACAAAATCTACAGTATATTTATACATATTGGAGCAAAATGCGGTCTGAGATCATTAAAACAATCTCTTTCAATAACTGGACCGGAAGATCTGTTGACCATTAAGTTGATTAATCCACCCAAATGCTGGTTAAAAAAAGAAGTGGCCAAAACTGGAAATGGACTCAAATAATCGCATTAAGTGCAAGTAACTAATCCACGCTGAACTTTAATGGGAGCGCTCCGACGGGAATTTCATCAAGAGTTGCATTTGCAGGGTTGATATGATATGTTGTTTTGTTACATGTCACTGTGTAGTTCAGTAATGGGGTGACGGAAATTGTACAAATTGTCTGGCCCCCACCGAGAAGAATGTACCCTTTTGTATTATTGATAAAGGGGGTTGGTCGTGGGGTGTAGAATAGCATAGTTATAATACAAATTATAAAGAATCTTTTTTTAAAAACTTTTTACTGCATGTATGTCCAAAAAAGTATGAATTTTACAAGAATAAAGTAATAATATAAAAGACAAAAGAAAAACAATCATGTTTTGTTTTACGAGAATAAAAATGTAATTGTATAATATCTTATGAAAAAGATTTTCTGACGGGGGGGAAAAAAAGTGTAAGAATTCAAGGAAAACATTTTGATTTTAAGACAATAAATTCACAATGTTGACAGAATATAAATTTAATTTGAGAAGAAAGAAAGCCATAAAGCATAAGTAGCAACAACACACAGACAAAAAGTGTTTACATTTCTGTTTACAAGAATAATTTTAGAAGAAAACTGAAACAAGTTATCATCTTCCAAACCGCTTATCCTATACAGGGTCGCGGGGAGTTGCTGGAGCCTATCCCAGCCGTCAATGGGCAAAGGCAGACTACACCCCAAACTGGTCGCCAGCCAGTTGCAGGGCACACATAGACACTGTCACTGAGCGGGAATCGATCCCACGCTGCCCGCACACAACTCAGGCGTGTGTACCACTACACTATCAGCGGACCTACTGAAACAAGTTGAATTATTCAATTTTTTTTACACGATTAAAGTGATACTATTACAAGGAAAAGGAGGAAAAAGGGGGGGAAGTGCAATTACTGTATTTCTGGACTTTTTGGGGGGGGGGGGGGCTTGCACGCAAATACATGGAAGTTGTAAGCATGAGCTACTATGGCAGCCAACTTCACAACAGGCAGTAATTTGGTAAATAGTGAGCAATTCTGCCAAAAAGAGGCCAAGGGCTTTACTCTCAAACTAAAGAGAATTACGGTACACATTGTGTATTTAACCAACCACAGGTAGACACAAAAGGCCCGCGCCATATGGGCATCCGCCATCCCCCCTCCTCTCTTAATGTGTATGAGATCCATACCCGTTTAATGCCTATAAGCTGATGCATTAGTAATTAAAAAGACCAAAAAATCAGTGTCCAGATGTACACGTCCACAAAGGCTCACGTGTCAATTACGTTATTGTTTTGAATGATGAGGCCGCCGGCGACGTTTTCTTCACATAATTACAAAGAAAGCACTCAAAGCGGGAGCGAGAGAGAGAGAGAGGGAGGGAGAGAGAGAGAGAGAGAGAGTGATAAGCCTGATATTCTCTTTCAAATCCCACAAAACACATCACAGCGTACTAATCCTAGGAAAGTAATTCACTAATGTGAGCACAAAAGCTGCTGATTTTCTTTGTGCAACTTGATGGCCTGCAGGTATACGAAGGCTGCAAAAAAAAAAAAAGCGTGACACTTTTTTCTCTCTCTCTCTCTCTCTTTTCTGACAGCCAGCAAAACAAGAGCGGCAAAAGAGAGAAATGTCTTACTTAAGCTCTTGCTCATCTTTGTCCTCTTTGCTCGGGGTGAGCTTCAAACCTCCTTTTCTGGCACGTGGACATCCTGACAGGCTGTGAAGGAATAACAGCACAGCACATTTGAGCATTTAAAGGGGACATATTATGGGAAATGGAGGCTACTTTTTAATGACTTGTATACAAACAGACAAACAGTTGGGTCCGATGAGGGCCTCTCCATTCATCAACTGTGATTTTTTTTTTTAATCTCCTTATTTCAGATTTTTTTTTTTTCAATGTATTTTCCAAATGTTCATAATAACTACCCCCGCGGTGAACGTTTTGTCCCATAAAATGAA
This sequence comes from Filicampus tigris, assembly GCF_054856515.1. NCBI lineage: Eukaryota > Metazoa > Chordata > Actinopteri > Syngnathiformes > Syngnathidae > Filicampus > Filicampus tigris. Next base: position 18,042,865 of record NC_141226.1, on the reverse strand, counting down.
CAGTGAGGCTGAGTGAAGATCCAGGACCCCTTTCAAGCAACATCCAGACTACAGCGCCTGAAATATTACCATGGAGCAACGGCCACATGCCGCACGTGTTCGACGCCCTTTCAATCGTTCCGTCTCGTGTCAAAGCCAAAAGGTAAGCACATCTATCAAGTGATGACAGCATTTGATGTCCCGCTGGGGAAAACTCCACCAGCCACCGGATAATTTCACAACAATTTCAAGAGCAAAATGTAACTTACAAGAATAAATTGCAACATTCCAAAAGTAAAATATCAATTTATATGATTAATTTGATAATAAATTGCTAATTTTAGTAGTAATATGACCAAAAATGTCCTAATCAATCAATTTGTTTCAAGACCAGAGTCAAAATATTTCACGAAAAGTAAGAATTTTAAGATAATCAAGTTTTAAGTTCACAACTATTTTAGGAGACAAATAAAGTGCAAAATCACAAGTCCAGAGTCCTTCTTACATCCCGAACATAAATGAAGACCATCGCGTTTCCCGTTTACGTTTGCATGCCAACTTTGCCTTCTCGTAACATTCCGACAATTTGGTAGTTAATAATACGTCCCTTCCGAATAAATCAATTAAAAAAAAAACACCCAAGAAGTGGAATGGAAAAAGTACAACGTGTTTGCGGCACGGAGTGAGACTTTCACCATCTGCTCCGATGTCACGCATCTGACAAATGTTTTTTTCGCGGAATGCCATGCGTGTTCCCGCCGCCCCTCAGCCATGGCTACCTTCTGTGCGACGCGTAGTTCCCCGTCACGTGTCCCGATCCATCACAACCAGGTGTTGGGCACCTGCACAGCCAAGACACACATCACGCTCATCATGCAAATAGCCGCCGCTGCAAATGCCCCCCACCCGAAAACAAAAAAACAAAAAAAAAAACAACTTCTCGTTTAAGTACGTAGAAATATGCATCGCAGCGAGGCAAGGGCGGAGCAGAACCTGCTTGTTCTGAGGTGTCAAATCCTCCAACAACAACAACAAGAACAACAATGGCCACGTTTTAAATACGTACTTGAGTTCCTGAGAGTTGGCTGCCATCAGCGACTTGAGTGTCTTGTCAGCCAGGGGACATCCAGACACACTGCGGTGAGGATAAAGAGCTAACAGTCATCTCAGTGCACTCTTTGATCACAACCGTTGCATTAAAGCATCTTAAATGCACGCACATGCTTTTATTTGTTTGCAAAGTGCTCGTATTTAGGGATTTTTTAATTTTTTTTTTTTTTAATCAACCCCGCGGCAAGGTTGCCCGTAGCCAGCTATAATTCTTTTCATAGGCCTGCAAGGTCTTCTAAATGTAGCTACGGCAATGCTAACGCGAAAGTTTTGTTTTCAGTTCAAGTGATCGTTTTACTTGACTAAAAGTCATAATATCGCAAGAAAAAGTCATTAAGTCGAAAGTTGCAATTTTCCAAGAAGGAACTTGTCTTTTTACGAGTAAAAAAATTTGGTGAGGAAAAAGAGAAAATGTCATGTCCGTCAAACGTTATTTACGAAAAATGTTGTCGTTTTACGAACATTTAGTCATACATTAAGAAAATATTTTAAGATGATGTAATGAGTTGCCTATTTGAGTAAAAAGCAGGAAAAGGTAGCAAAAGGAAACATAGGAAGATAAAGTCAAGCTAGTCAAATTATTTACCAAAATAGTGGTAGTTATACTTAGTCATATAGCAAAAAAGTAATCATTTTAAGATAATGTCATAAGTTGCAATTTTACAGGAACGAACGAAAAAAAATAAGAGGGGAAAAAATAAGTAAATAAAGTCAAGCTGGTCAAACATTATGAAAATAGTTAAGTCATATCACAAGAAAAGTCATGATTTTAACATAATAATGCCGAACGTTGCAATTTTACAGGCGCAAAGTTGTCTTTTTAGGAGTAAATACTGAAAATAAAAAAAGGGGCAAATAAAGTCAAGTTAATCAAATGTTACTTATAAAAATAGATGTAATTTTACTTGATAAAAGTCATTGTTTCAGTTTTTGTAAAAGGTCAACATTTTATGAGGTAGAAGGGAAATTTTATTTTGGGATTGAGTCATCATTGTACTTGACTAAAGTCCTAGCACAAGAAAATTCAGTTTTAATGTAAGAAAGTTATATGGTGCAGTTTTATAAGAACAATTCGTCATTTTATGAGAAATTAGTCAAAGTCTTATTATGGACATTAGGAAAAAGAAAAAAAATGGACAAAAGTGTCCTTTTTGGTTATTTAAAATAGCTGTAGATTTATTTGACTAAAGTCATAATAATAAAAGAAAAGTTCATTTTTTACAATGTCTTTGTGACATTACGTGAAGTTTTAAAGCAACAAAAAAAAACCTCACACAAAAAAAGCTCTGATTTCAGAATAGTAAAGCTATAATATTATGAGAACAAAGTTAAAATCTTCCAAGAATAAAATCATCATTTGTGATTATATGATGATTACAAGAAAAATAATCATTCCAATAAAAAAGTAATAGTATCCGAAGAATAAAGTCACAATTCAAAGATATTGAAGTTGTACTACTACAAGAATAAAGCTGGAATTTCCTGAGATAAAGTTGTAATTTCCGATTGATCAATTCAGAGGAATGAAGCCATACTATTCAGAGAAAAACAACGATTTTAAAATAATAAAGTCGTAATAATACTGTACGTGTAACAGAACATGTTCTAAATAAAAGACAACCTGCACAAGTCCTAGAAATAAAGTCATCATGTTAGAGAGATTTAAATGAGTTTTAAGATCATTTTAAGAGAATCAAGTTGTCACTTGAATAGAGTAAAATTGTAACATTAGAAGAAAAAGTCACATCCTCTTGAATGTTAGAACAAAGTGCAGCCCTGGCCTGGTGTCTCATGCTAGGTGGCGGCCGATGCTAATGAGAGAGTGATTAATTACGCTACCTCCGATGCGATGCATAATTCCCCGTCACGTGGCCGCTGCCGTCACAGCCCGGGGTCGGACAGCTGCGGGAGGGCACACAACATTTCATACACAGATTAGGACGACTTGCTGCCACCGGGAGAAGCTTCCCATGGGCATTAACAGGAAGGAAGAGGAGGAGGAGGAGGAGGAGGAGGAGGAGGAGAAAGGAAGCAGGCTGCTGGAGTCAGGTGGGGTTAGTACATTTAGTAAGAAATGCCTCAAGTTTGTTTAATGACGTCCGCTAGTGTCAGTGAGGGTCCAAAACTAGAGGGTCCTACTAACGCTGCTCACAGCTCTGCAGAGCATGCACTCCAACTAGCAGAGGCAAAAAAAAAAAAAAAAAAAAACAACTCACTTTACAAAGTGACACATTTCCCCTCAGGCCACATGAACCTGCGGACATACCAGTTACAAAGTGATGCACACAAGGCCCTGCGCACTCCGCCGCTATTTGCCTCGTGCCATTTAATAAGCAGAAAGTAAGAATATGACAGGGAAAAGGTCCATCTTTGACCACCAAGTTGGAATGATTTCCTCATTTGACCAGAGTGAAATTGTAATGCTAACTGTGGTAATCTTATAAGGAAACAATTGTGACAATTTTACAACAATAAAGTTTTCGTGTTGCAAATAAAAGGTTGTCGTTTTACAAGAATTATGTCACAATTGTACACAGATCAAGTTGTAATGAGAAAAGAGCGCTGCTGCGAGTTTTTAATGGTATCCTGACAAATGACACTGGCGACTATGCGTGTCTTGTCTTGCTGATTTTAACTGCAGCGTTCGATACGGTGGACCACAGTATTCTTCTGGCTCGTTTACAGCACCAGGTGGGCATTAGTGGTAGCGCTCCAGAGTGGTTTAGATCCTATTTGGCTGGTAGGACTTTTTGTGTTAGCCTAGGTTGCTCTGAGTCCCGCTTTGCCCCACTGCCATATGGTGTTCCACAGGGTTCTATTTTGGAGCCCTTGCTGTTTTCATTGCATTTGCTGCCCTAAGGTTCCATCTTACAAAAACATGGTATTTCCTTCCACTTCTATGCGGATGAGGAAAAAAACAGATTTCTCCTTCAGATAACTTTTGTCCTGTCTAAAGGAAATCAAAGCCTGGATGTCACTGAATTTCTTGAATTTCAACGAAAAGAAAACAAGTTGCGGTGTTCGGTCCCAGTGGCCCTTCTACATTCCACCCTATTGACCTGGGGCCCCTGGCATTTTATCTAAATCCAACAGTTTCGAACTTTGGTTTTAAATTGGACACTAATCTTAAATTGGATCGGCAAATCAATGCTGTTGTTGGATCCAGCTTCTTTCATCTTAGGCAACGGCACTTAGAAACAGTAATAATGCTAACTGCTGTGCGCTGCTACTAATTCCCGTACTGTCATCAAACTGCAGTCATCGTGACTGCCTGGAAAAAAAATTCATTCATTCAAAAAAAGCTCACGCTGGCCTCAAAGTTTTGTCCGCCACCGTATCAAATGTGTCTGTCGGTCTTCTGTGCTCAGAGCCTTGGGAAGTCACCTATTTATTCCCAGACACCATCTGTCAGATAAGCTCATGTTAGGCACGGCGGCTCTCTTGAGCAAAGTTGCTCGCCGATGCTGCGGTCGTACCTCAGAAGCTCTTTCTTGGACTCTCGTAGGAGCATCTTGGCCTTCACCATCCCCGCCTCGCCTTGGTAGTGCTGCTCCTCCATGCTGACTTGATCAAACTCCTCCTGCTTTGGCACAAAAGACAACGTGATATCGTTGTCATTGAGCACTGACCTGAAAGTCACTAATTAATCAAAGCCCCCGCCCCTCTTGGCACGATAATACTCTTAAAAGACAAACCGCAGGGTTAGAGTGCAAGGCAAAGAGATTACGGTTTAGGATACTTATACCCTAGCAAACCATACATCCATTTAAAGTCACACTTAATCCACGAGATATTTATCATGACGTATGGATTTTTTTTTTTCTCCCCCTTCCCGCCAGACAGGAGCCACCAGATGTTGTATAGAAAGAAAGCAGGTCACATGTGCTCGATATCATCAACAAATGAGTGAAATTAAAAGAAAACAAAAGCCTTAAAGCCCCGATTAAGAAACATTCAGGCCAATGAGCGTGGAAGTTCTTTAATCATGTCTTTGTTTAACCAACGGAACTGATAACACCAACTACATGCGATATTTTGATGACAAAGATTAGATTTTTGCATTATACTGTAGATGTGTGGATTTATACAACAAAATAAACTTTATATTATTTCTGGGCCAGTTGCTAATCTGCTAAATATTTTTAAGATAAATGTAAAAAAATATACATATAATCACCATTCAAGGGTGGCACAAAACTGCGGAACAACCCCCCCCCCTCTTTTTGTAACTTTTTTTTAACTCAGTGAAAATTTGAATATTATTGAGGTACTACTGTATTTGTCCTGCTTATAATTCCCAAGCTGCAAAAATATAGTAGGCGTACTCACGTTGTAATACAGGGCAGTATAAAACCTAGAGTAAACGCAACTAAAACATGTCTGCCATCTAGTGGTGATTGGTGATATTACAACTTAAAACTAGAGTCGACCCTTGCATATTTGTAGTTGCGGATTTGCATATTCAAGATTTTTTTCCTTTTTTAAAAAACACATTTTTCAGATATTTTAATTTTTTCATTTTTTTTCATGAATTTTTCCCAGGAAACGTATATTGAAAGTTTATCAGTGTCTATTGATTATGTTTTTTGCTTTGTAAAAAAACATTTAAAAAATCCTCAAACATTAAATAAATAAATAAATAAATACCCCCCCCAAACAAAATTTAAAAATTTATTTTCAGGGGAACAAAAATACTGTGTGGAGGTGTGGTACAAGATTGAAATGTAAATTTTATGACAAAATCCAGATTTGCACAATTTGCACAAAGCACGGTCATAATTTTAGAAGAAAAAAACAATCCACAAATGTCTGAAAATAAATGTTACAAAACTAACGTCAGACTTTTGAAAGAAATACTATTTTACCATTTAAAATAATTACATTTTATGAAAACAGAGTTATAATCTTCCAAGAATGTTATGAATTTACCTCATTGTCATGTAAAATGTGCGCTTGACTGAAGTCGACAGGGACGGGGTTGTCCCAGCTGTCCCTTTCGCACAGCTGACGGTAGAAGGCGGGGCTTATCAACACGCCGCCGCAGAGTTTGGCCGCCGCCCCCACCGCCTGCTCCGGATGCACTTGGTCGTCCGAAGGCGCTTTGGAATGGACGCTCTCCTTACTTTTCTTCATGCTCAGGTCTAAGGTGCCGTTTTCATCCACCTCGATATGCATGTCCTGCAGAAAGAGTTTTTAAGAAATCATCAGTGAGGAAAATAGAGCACACACACTATAATAATAATAATTATCACTTGTGTGTGTGTGGGGGGGGGGGGGGGGGGGCGTGTGTGTGTGAAAGTAGTTTTTTACATTGACAGCTGTGTCAATGTATTTTCTAGGACATGCAACCAATATGGCATCAGAAGGGGGGGAGGGGGATTGTATGAATGTGTGTATGCGTGCACATTGTGTGAGATTGTAGGTCATCACTATTAAAACTAAAATTAATAAGGGGACATAAGTTTTCCCCCGCTGACAGATGTGTTGTTTTATTTGTTTGTTTTTGATTGCAGGGAAGCATGAGCACATGAAAATCGTTTCCCAGGAAAAGGAACCATTTATGATAGAGCTAATATGTTTCAATAAACGTCATGATCCGAAATGAAATGTCAAATTAGGACAGTTTTTTCAAAGAAAAAAAGTTTTGGTCATAAAAGAATAAAATTTTAATTTTAGGTGTAATTTGACAGTCCTCATCGCAACGCAGGTTCAGTATATCGACACCTTTCTAAAAAAATGGCCATGATCATTTTTTCAGTTTTTTTCAGATATCATGAAAAACTGAACCAAATACTGATTACATTATAGTTATTAAAAACTTAATTTCATAGGTCGAATTGAATGATCAATTTAACTAAGGGTGTAGTAGATTTTAACAGAGGTGGCAAAAACACTTATCTCCATTTTTTTTCTTTTTCTTATTTTTACCTGAATCATGTTTCTGCGTTACAGAAATCGCATTAAAGTGAAAATTAAAAAAGTAAGCTTCCAAATATATATATATATATATATATATATATATATATATATATATATATATATATATATATATATATATATATATGGAGAGAGAGAGAGAGAGAGAGAGAGAGAGAGAAAGAGAGAGAGAGAATTGGTACTTACTAACAAAACTTTTTCTTCTTATATCCATAAATTTGAATGAATGAATGAATGAAAATGAATGACTGAATGGATGAATGAATGAATGGATGAACGAATGAATGGATGAATGAATGAAAATGAATGACTGAATGGATGAATGAATGAATGGATGGATGAACGAATGAATGGATGGGCGAATGAATGAATGAATGAATGAAAAGTTTAATCAATCTCAATCAATCTTTTTATGATATGACATGAACATTGATGTGATTAATTGTTACATATTTGAAAGTACTTAAATGTACAGAAACGGGTACCGGTGCCATATTCTAGCATGTACCGTACATATGCAGATATGTTGTCGCATATAGCGCTCTAAATATGGCTGCTCCTCTTCGCCAAGCCTCCCAGACAGGAAAGCTGTTCTTTATTTTCTGCGCCCGCAGACAAGACAACTAAGCTGCAAAACGGGAGCAGATGATCAACTTGCTAACACTGTTTTATTCATTGACATTGAGTAGGGGGCGGGGAGGGGGTGAGGGGGTGGTGGTGAGGGGCACGTCGTCAGCTCAGCTGCAGGCCAGGGAGACGAGGACGTGTGCGGAGCGGCGGTGTAGGTGTGCAACAACAACCTTGAATCACCATCATCATCATCATCATCATACAGTATGGAAGGTGACGGCGACGTTACGCAACCGCCTCACATGTGTGGAAGAGCAACTTTTCCAAGTATCAAATGTCTTGACGACTATTTGGGGCCTACGGTATGCAGTTGAGACGCATCACGGAGCTGATGTTAAGATGTAATTGTACAACATTGGAATAGCATGTTAAAGGAAAGGATAAATCGCTGTCATCTTTTGATAGGATTTATTATAACTTGCGAGATTATTCTTGAAATATTATGACGTCGTTCTTCTAAAACTTGTATTTTTATCTTGTAAAAGTACGGCATGATTAAAGGTTTTTTTTTGACATCCCTGACTTCAACAATGGAAATTCTGATGTAATTTGAATTTATTTTCACAACGTTGCGCCTTTTTGTAATAATATGACTTTTTCCTTATAGAAATGTTAAGTACAGTTAGTTAGTAGTTTTGACTCCACAACTTTGCTCAGATCATTTTTTAAAATTTATTTTTAATTATTGTGACTTTCTTTCTTGTTCAATTCAGACTTTGTCCTGGCTTGATTTTATATTACAACTTTAGTTTCATAAACAAAGTCGTTTTTTCCCCTCTACTCTATCCCACAGGGTATCAACTTTATTCTCGTGAAATTCTGACTTTTTTCTCATAATAACCCAAGACTGTGGCATTTTTTTCTTAATATCACCAATTTAATTACATTTGTACTTTTCACCCTTGTAATATTACAACTTTAGTTGCTTATAGTTATGTTTTTAATGTAAGCAGTCAGACTTTCAACGTGTAATAATTTTTTCCCGCATAACATTCTGACTTAAGTCTTGTAAATCCTTCCTTTTTTTTCTCTTCATATCATGACTAATCTCCTAATAGTATGACTTCATTCTCATCATACTATGACTTTTATATTGTAATAAGGTGACTTTCTCCTTGTAAGATTCAGACGTAAATCTCTTGATGTTAATTTTTTGGGGGGGAAATATTGAAACTTTAATCTTATAACTTTGACTTAAATCTCCTTATGTTACAGATTTTCTTGTAAAAGTATAACAGTAACGTCTGAATTTTAGGATTTTATTCTCGTATTATTCAATACCAGGCCAACTGATGTCCAAATAGATTTAGTTTAAAGAAAGGATGAGTGGCTGTAATCCTCGTTTGATTAGATGACACCAATTTTCATGTGTGTACATTAAAGCTTACGGAGCCGTAAACACTCCTTTTTTAAAAAAAAAAAAAAAAAAAAAAAAAATCTTTTTTTTTTGGTACCTCTCTCTCACTCTTTGCCAACATCTCTCTTTTGATGTCTTCCCTTTTTATACACAAATCAGAGTTGCTTTAGAATGAGCACATTAAACACCTCCTTTCCAAGTGGTCTGATTTGATTACCTTTGTAGAGGTTGCCAGGGGCCGCGCGGCCGCCGTCTCGCCGCTCTCCCGGTAGCGAGTGGAGAGGTTGAGGATGGCGGCTGTGGCGGCGCTCGGGGGGCCGCCGTCTTCTTGCTTCAAGTGACCGGGTGGCGGGCTGTGCTGACCGGAGGTAGGCAAGCGGCCACCTGGAGCCGCCAGGAAGCCAGGATGATACTGCTGAGGTGCTAAAAAAAATAGAGGAATAAATGACAAAACGGTTGGTGAATAATTCACTCACGGAGACAGCAGGTGTTCCAAGCAAATGTAGTAATAAGATGCTGGACGGTAATCCATGAAAAAAGGGCTCATGTGGCGTTATTAACGAGCACTTTCAAACATTATACATGTCATGATGTTCAATTACGGTATTGGATGAACCATGGCTTCGTGAATGTGGTTGGAGTGTGCACTAGTCTTGTTATATGTGTTAGGCCCTCGCGTGGAGCATAATGAGGTAACCAAAATATTAGGAACGGGTCTTAAAGAGGTATGATGTCGCCGGACACATCTGTTTTATGACTTTTGACCATGCTATTCCATTTTTTTTCTCGTAGTTTTACAACTTTAGTGTCATAGTTTTTTTGTCTGTAAAATTCTGACTTTCAACTGGAAAAACAATTCAGACTTTCCCCCTGTAAAATTCTAAATTCATTTGACCACAAATTCAGTAATTGTTTTTGTGAATTAGCAAACTTATAGTCTTATTATTAAAACTTTATCCTCCGAAAATAATGACACTTTTCTTTTGAATATGGCGACGTTATTATTGCAATATGGCGACCGGGTTCTCATAAATTCTCTACTCGTTTCATTGAATATTTCGACTATCCAATTTTGAATGACGACATTTTTTCGTAATGCATGTATTAGTTTATTCCCGTAAAACCTACAAACCTATTCAAGCAATCCAACAACTTCAGCATCGTACAATGAAGAAAATTTCCCTCGACTTTATGTTCACAGTTACGATTTTTACATTTACGTTTCATTGTGGAAAATTCTTTTACTTTTGATCAAAACATTATGACTCTTTTTACTCAGAATTTAATTCTCATCAAATTACAGATTTTTTATCTCCTAAAAATCCGACTTTGTATTGCATAAAAAATTGTTTCTCATAAATTCTAACTTCACCCGAAATGACTCCAATTTTCATCTTAGGCCTCCCGTACATCAGGCGAGAACTAAAGGAGAGAGTGTGAGCATCATGCACGTGCGTGTTTTCTGAAGTGCGGTGCATTTGGTTTTGTGAGTCAACGTACAGTCGGGATAGTGCGAGACTTCGACGTCGTGGCTTGTGCCGTTGAGCGGCTGCTTTCCGAAGACCTGCGCGTCAAAGCTGGCGTAGTCGAAGCGGATCCTGCTGTACTTGTCCATGTCCTTGGCCAGGCTGCTCTGCAGGGCGGCCATCGGGTGAGCCAGGCGGTAGTTAAGCTGGCTCAGGTCGAACTTCTTGACCAGGCCCACCACTCTGCGATCGGACACAAAATGGAGAACGACGGGGGATCAGGTGTCTTTTACAGTTAAGCATTGTTTTGGAAATCCGTTTTTATTTCATTCAAATTTTTTCTCGATATTTAGAATCATAAAATGTTTAGTTTCATTTTTGTCAACAAAATTCAGATTTTGATCATGAACAAATTTTGACTTTTCCCCTCATTAATGTATGTCAATATTCTCGAAGATTTTTAAAGTTATTCTTGTGCTCTCACAAGTTTATCTGAATTCTTGCAATATTGGGACCTATTCTGATGAAATTGTAACTTTTTATCATAATATTCATAAAGCAACTTTATTTTCACCAGACTAAATTATATGGCAGGAGTACATATAAAATCAGTTTTTGTCTTGTATTATTACAACGTTAGAATCGTAAAATATATATTTTTTAGTAAAATTTTAATTTCAATCTTGTACACATTTGGACTTTCCCCATGTAAAATTGTGACTTTATTCTCATAGATTTACAAGCTTGTTCTCCTAATGTAACAACTTTATCCTCATGAAATCACCTTTACATTTTTCCTCTGAAAATTGCAAATTTATTCTTGAATAATTTGCGACCTCACTCACACAAATTTTTAAATAATATAATATTATATTTTTCTAATTTACCTCTAAATTCACAAGACTTTATTTTTGTAAACTTTTGTAAAATTACAAACTTCTTCCATTAATTGTACAGCTTTACCATATAAAAATTATAACTTTATCCCCATTATCTTAAAGATTTTATATACTTTATGTTACTTTAGGCTCATAAAAAATATATCTGTAAATTCAGACTTTACTTCTTGTAAACATTACGGTTTTATTTTGGTAAATATACTAAATTGTTATCCTAAAATTCCAAAATATTCTCCTGAATCTGTGACTTAATTCATCTGAATATCACAAGTTTACTCTTACACCTTAGTAGTCGAGCTGGCTCAGTTCAAACTTTTTTGACCAGACCCAACAATAAAATTAAAGACGGCTGGGGCTCAGATAACCCAGTAAAAGCATTGTTTTGGAAAGCATTTATTTTTTGCACGCATAGTCTGGGATTTGATGCTGTCGATGCGGCAGCCAGGTTGCCAGACTAATTAATAGCGGGAGTGGGCATCCTGCCCGTGATAAATCCAGCGGGAACAAAGAGTTCTGCTCTTTTATCATTTCTAATAGAGTGGATGGAGTTCGCAACAGACTGCGTGTTCTGTAGGGATCGCTCAATAAAACACAACATGAGTGTTTATCACTTTTTTGCAGATCTTAACTTGCACAAGAACCCCTCCCCCCGTCACTATCCCTCCCCCAAACTCTCCTCCGGTCCAGACTTTGCGTACGCTAATTATTCCGCAGTCCACGTGACGGCTTTAAACGCCGGCTGGCGCGGTGCGTACCTCGGCGAGCGATCGGGCGCTTGTCTGCTTTTCAGGCTCTCGTCCTGAGGTTTGGAGATTTTCACCGCAGCGGCGATGGGGCAGCCCGACAGACTGGGAAGACAATCAAACACGACGTAAGCCAATCCCTAACACTCTAATGGCTCTCTGTGGTGCGATATGATTATTTATTATCATTACGGATGGATCATTCTTATTATTTACCTCCGGTGGGTGCTACGGTTGCTGTTGACATGGCCTCTTCCCGTGCACCCGGGAGTGGGACACTTGAGGACGTTCTCGTGCATGGCCAAGACTGAGTAGACCAGAGAGAAAGAGAAATGTGAAGGTTAGATCTTTATTGGGAATCATACTTGGTAACTTCAACGGGTGAGCAAGAAATAACCAAGGTCTGGTAAAATGGAGAAAATCAGCTCTTATTTGGGAACGCCGTTCGGTTTGATATAGACACTAAACACCTCACAAGCCATTCCAGCTAATATGAATTAACTAGAATGTTCTGGATTTTGCTAGAAGCTACTACGATCCTGTAGAATGATGCAAATTAGCTCCATTGTGGGAACCATATTTGCCACAGTGAAGTCAAGGTGGATTCTTGTAGCTAATTGAAACTGATTACAATTCTATCGATTTTGCCAAAGATGAAAAGAATTCTTTCAAATAAGGTTGATTAGCACTTTATCCGGAACCACATTTGGCAACTTAAGTGGGTAGAAGAATTCTTTCAAATAAGGTTGATTAGCACTTTCTCCGGAACCACATTTGGCAACTTAAGTGGGTAGTCCTTGGATGCCTTACATTGAGGTCAGCGTGACTTCTTTCAGCTAGTTTTTGGTGGTTAGAATTCACTAGATTTTCTCAGAAGTCACAAACATTCTATAAAATGTTGCTTATTAGCACTTCACAAGGAACCATATTTGGTAACGTTGAGCAGGTTGACCCTGAATGTTGAGATCAGTGGTACTTATACCAGCTAATTTTATCTGATTATAATGCTCTATATGTTAAAGGGATACTTTAGAATTCCACGGATTAGCTCTTTATTGGGAACCATGTTTGCTAACTTAAGTGGATGTTCAAAATCAAGCCTGAAAGTCTCTCAGTGATCACAGGATGACGTCTCCAGGCAAACTCGAACAAATTAGAACACTCTAGATTTCGCTAGGCGTGACCAGAAAAAAACATCTAGAATGGTGAAAATAACTGTATTGATAACCATATTTGGTAACTTAAACAGGACACTGAATGCCTCACAATGAGGTGCGATGATTTCTTCCAGCTAATCACTGAAGAAAATTAGGATTAACATGTAAATGATTAGACTATAATTATCCTTAGTGTGTTATAAATCAGTTGTTGTTGTTTTAACTAAATGAACAGTGAAATTAATAAATAGGATTGCCAGATGGAAGTTAAACAAGTCTTGCTGTGTTCCCCATTCTAGGGTTGAAAATGTTGAATTTGCAAGTGTTTCAATGAGTCACACGAAATGTTTATGAGATGAATATAGAGAGCAGTGAACATTTTAGGCATTCAGTGATGATTTATGTAAGTGCTTTGGCGCGTACGAGTGCGAGCGAGAAAGTGGCCGCAATGTAAATAGCTTAGCGCAAAGAAAAGACGGCTGATTATATTCTTCAAAAGGAAAGCGTCGTTAAGGGCTGCCGTACATCCTCAGAAACTTCTTTTCTCTCCCCCACGTCCTCCAATTAGTTGGCTGGACTTGTCTTATTTATTTTGTTCAATAGCATACTAGCTAGCTCGAGCCTTTGATTTGCAAACACCGCCTACACTCGGCGAGAAAAGTTAATTACTTTTCCTGTTGCTTTTGTAACATCACGCTTTAATGTCCAATGTTTGTGGAGTTTTGTTGGAATGTCTTAACAATCGCCAGTTTGGGGCGGGGGATGTGAAATAAAACATTTAAAGAGACTTCAATGCGCATAACAGAAGTGACTGACAAATCCTTTAAGTTACTTGTTAAAGTGATGCACGTTTGAACTCAATTCAATTTTTAAGCAAGACTCGCTCCATAAGAGCATTGAATAGAATAAAATAAAGGCTTTATGTATTGAAATAATAAAAACTCTTATAAACAGCCTCAATATTTGGAACACAATAAAAGAGCTGTATTAAAAATGGTGCCCTTGTTTTGATTGACAGAGAGGTGCGAACATTGGACTCCGATCTAATAGACGCCTTGCTCCCAGTTAATCAGTATTGTATATATTTTTTTTAATTTATTTGTTCAACCTCAAATAATAGGTTGTGCCGCTGGATAGGTTAAGAAAGACAGCCGACAGCACTATCTGTCGCAGTCAAACGCAGACCTGGCACCCGTAAAGCTGACTTGGGAGTTCAACGAGACAGTATCAAAGGTTACAAATTTGACTGATCTACTCATCAGCAATAAAATACTAAATTCTAAAATTACTCACATTATATTTATACGTCATATTTAGACAGTATTATACACAGGTACAGAGAAAAAAATGCTTTTTAAGGATGATTTTGGGAGGGGGGGGGCGTATTATACACGGGTGCAAGTTATTCATGGGATTCTACGGTAAATGAAAAATACATAAATTAAGTAAATTTTTTAAAAAAAAGGAAAAATATAATGAAAAATCGTTTTAAAAAATAAATAAATAATCCAAGTTTGCCAAGGTGTTTTTAAAATCAAATTTTGGGGTCTTCATAAGATGGCCAAAGTGCGCCACTGCATCCCTGGCGGTGTCAATCAAATGAGGTGTACCGACTAAAGTGGCCCAACATGAATACTTTCACTTGCACACTCACTCTCTGGAGGAACTCGCACTTTATGAGGACACCCGGACAAACTCCTGTGATGGGGGTACAGTCCGGTCACGTGACCCGTGCCATCGCAGCCTGGCGTGGGACACTTGATGTCCCTCTTGTCTGTCCGCGGAGAGTCTGGGGAAACATTTGTTATTGATTTCATACATTGAAATGATGTGTTTTGCAACACCAACTTTCTGAGTACAATAGGAATTTGTAGTCAGGACGTATTGTGAAGAGAGTGAAATATCATGCAACACCAGACATTTTTTTTTTGAATATAAAAAGCATCTATTAATCTGTCCTTTTAGTTAAGGCTGTAGTTGAACACACTTCTTAATGCCCGACCATGGAAAGATTACATGGAGGATTACACATTTAGCCACGGTCATTTGAAGAATCCCGGGGAAACATGAGAGGTACTTTAGTAGGATTTAAGACTTATGGTCATGGTTAAATATCCACTTGATTCCTATCAAAATCCAATATTCGGAGTAGTCGCAATTTCGTTGTATTATTATTATAAGTCTGTTTATGTATTACTTGACTTGTTGCCAAAATGTTTAAGCGGCAAAGAGGATTTCAAGCTCTGATTCCTCTCGATTTCTTTTTGTAATTCTCTGAGCACACAATCGACACCCATTTCTTGTCTGCGGGGCTGGACAACCTGTTTTTCCATATCAATTTTGTAGTCTTTACAAAATGTGTGGGGGAAAAAATGAGATGTAACATTTGAACAACAACTATGGTTATACTTTATGAGCTGCTTGATAGTTAAATTTGGTTTTTGAATTGCATGGTGGGTCGGATCTAAAATATGTGGGCCCTATACAACCATGAGGAAAGAAACATATTTGGACACCTTAAATAGCGGCTCAATAACGGACCTCATTGTGAAGAAGGTGCAGCGTTTTCTGGCAACGATAAATCAAATTAAATATTGTGAAACCGAACAGTAACTAACTTCAAAAGGAGATGCTGAAATATATATACTGTATATTGAAAATATAAAATAAAATGTATAATAAATGGAAATAATGTAATGATTCATAAAGTTAAACAAAAGTAACTTCCAACCGTAAAGACAAATATATATTTCAAAATAACAATAATTACATGAATTGTATTAGTAGATTAGGATAACACAAGACACAATATAATAAATAAAATGTGGTAAAATAAAAACAGAAGACCATGTATTCCATTATTAATAGTACTTGCTTATGTGTGAATTGTATTTATTTTTTTAGGTATTTCAAGGGGTAAATGGTATATTGTATATAAACTAGTGCTAAAGAATTTTTTTTTTTATGACCAACATAAATTTTGAATCATCTTTCATCACAAAATGTCCATGCCTATCTTAACAATTTGCATGCCTACTTTATGATCAAAAACACACAAAAAAAGGAAGAAATATACATTCTCTGACTATGGAGCCATACTGGGCCGAACTTAAGACTTAAGACCAGCTAAAAGCAGGTCTAAGTAGTGGCGCAGGTGGTGTAGCGTGATTTTGTTGGATTTGATAGACAAATTTTGAGCTGAGACTTGCTTTGGACACAAAAATAAGACCTTCAGTCTTACCTTTACCTGAATGGTAGCTGAGCCTGTTGTCCATGTCCATCATACGCTGATGCCGCCTCTCATTGGTCATCTGCTCCATGAGGAAGCGGTCCATCTCACGGTAGGCGTGATGCAGTACCTGCCTTTGTTCCGTCTGCAGGGCGATGGCCTGCTCCAACAGGCTCAGATTCACTCTGCCGCGGCCCACTTCCAGGCCTCTCTGGTGGAGGTGATCCAGCGCCCAGCCCTCCAGCCGGGGAGGCCTCTCCGCCTCCGAGTCGCTATCCCCCTCCCCCTCCACCTCCTCCGGCCTGTATCTCTGGAAAAGACCTCCGCTCAGGTCCGGGTGAGGTTCTTCCTCCAGGGCTGAAGGGTCGTCGCAGGTTCTGGAGGGGCTCAAGCCATTCGTTTTTGCGGAGAAGGCCCACCGGAGCTCCCTCGGGCTCCGCGGGGATGACGACCCGCTCAGCCTGTCCTGACTTTGGTCATCTTCTGCTGCTTCGTCGTCGTCGTCGTACATTTCTGGCGTGCTGATCTCATACTGCGGCGAGCCCTCAGGTGTCACCTCCGACCACTCCAGAGATTTGCTGGAGCGGCCATTTCTGTCCGGCGCACCACTGATTGGACTCAAGTTTCCATCTGAAATTACACAGAAACATTCAGCATTTATCAAATAAGCCATGATTTTTTTTTTGTTTTTTATGTATATTTTACATGTTATCTATATATACATACTGTATATACAATTTTATTTTTTTTTGCATGCCATGCCACACTTAGGACACCCCTTTTCTGAAGGAACAAACATGCTCAGCCACGGGATAATAATTTGGATGTAATCTTCCAAAATCCTTTTAAGGTTTTAGAACTTGTGTCACTTTTCCGAATAATACAGTGAGACAAACATGTTATTGTGAAGAACACATGTAACAGCGTAAGGTTGCGGGATTCTCCCGTAATTACTCACCGCTAAGTATATTTTAGATTTACGTTTATGAAACAGCTTTTTTTTCCTCGCCGGCTGAACACGAAAGCCCATATTGAGGAACCGAATTTGTTTTTGCTTCTCCTCTTTTTTTCTGAAGCAACAAAGATTGAAGATTAAGATTATGTGGGATTTACAGTACATTTTTTAAAAAATAATAATTAGTTATGTGTGTTTTTAAGTTGGAGCCAGGCAGCAACATGCTGTCATCTGCTCAAACACTGATGTCAAAATGAATGAAAGTAAAGATTCCCGAAAACAAAAAAGGAATAGATTATGTTGTTTTTTTGTTTTTTAAACAGAATGAGATGCTGCTAAATGTTGACTTTCCTGAAACATGTTGTTGTACTGGCTCCATGCAATCTTTTTTCGCAAACACTGAGTGGCAATTGAACCCACGCTGCCTGAATGGAAGTCAGGCTGGAACGAACCCACGATCAGACTATGACTATTATTATTATATTATTATATTACTATTTTCTTGTGAAAAAAATCTTGAAATCTTCTTTTAACATGATTATGATTCAGCTCATATCCACAAGGTTTCATGCACATCAGTGGAGTACTTGTGTCAACCTGCTAACTAACTCATCTTTGCACAGGTCAATTTAAGAGTACTGGTAAATAAATGTCTTTTTAAACATAATGTGCTTAGCAGGGTTGGAATCAGAGTGTATGTAGTTCATATTAGTCTTTCAATTATTATTGTTTTTATTTTTACCTATAAGAAAAACAATGAAATTGATTAAATATAAAATGTAAAACAACAACATTGATTAAAGTTCAAGAGGAAAAATACCATTCAAACTATCTGGTAGTAAAAGAGGCTTTTGTGCTCTAAATTTCCTCTACGTGCTTGTAATTTTGGCACAAATCTAAGATACTGTAGCCTCTGCCTGCAACAGGCAGAAAATGGGTTCGGAGTTTGGTTTCTGATTCTTTTTTTTTTAATCAATATTATATTGAGTGCAATTTCTATTGATATTGAGAAGGTGTCTATTGTGATATACATTGATAGTGAATTATTGCCCAGCCCTAAGTGAGATGCACTTCAGAATCATTCTTAAAACTGTGCATGAACATTTTTATGTCCAAACAAATGCAGAAAAACAAAGCAAAAACCTAAACCTGCCTCATTAATTTCAACATGGAATGGAAGCCGACTTAACGTCAGTAAATTAAAAAAAAAATTCTCAAATGACTGCTGTGAGCAATGGCCTAAAAACTACAAGCTAAACAGTAGCCTTTGAGACTTTTTTTTTTTAAACTTTACATCAGGACCTTATATCCCATAATGCACTGTTTTAAATATCCCATAATCATTTAACCCACAAATGGTCATTTTATGTAAAAGCCCTCATTTTGTCTACTTATTCAAGGCACATATTTTAGTTGACAATTTTTCAAAGCCCCTTTTTTTGCCTGGATTAATTTTACATTTTGACCCATTTAACAAGTTTGCTAATTCCTGTGTCTGTCTCATCATCATCATCATCATCTTCATCATCATTATCACCGCCATCACCGACATCATCATCATTCCTGTGATCTGATTCATCCATTGAATCCTACTTTTTGCATTGCTCTCGTTCTGTCCGGCCACTTAAGAGGATAGAAACTTAAAAAAAAAAAAAAAAGCCAAAGAGCCTTAACAGAGCATAAGTTTGAAGCGTTTGAGAGGATCAAGGGAGATTTGACGGAATCAATCCAGCTGATAGCCTTCCATTGTTAATCACTGACCACCACTTGAGAGACACGACTGGTGTTAATAAGTGGTTGTTTCGCGTGTTAGAGAGGATGACTCTAACCCTCTTTAGCAGACTTTAACATGCACCAGGCTTCAGCGGACAGCCATAAGACCATGCCAATGAACTGACTGGGAGCAGACAAATATAGACAAGAGCAAGGGCTGACTAATATCGCGTTATTGTAATGTTCAATATGACACGGTATCTTGCGTTGGCCTTCCACCAAACTGAATAGGACCAATATTTTCATGCATTCATCCATTTTCGATAGCGCTTGTCCTCATAGGGTCACGGGTGAGCTGGAGCCTATCCCGAGTGACTTTGAGCGAAAGGCGGGGTACATGCAGGACTGGTTGACAGTCACAGCAGGGCAAATTTAGACTCACATTCACACCTATAGACTTGTTTGAGTCTGAAATGAACCTGAAGTTCTTGGAATGTGGGACGAAGCCACAGTACACGGAGAAAAAAAAAACAAACATGCAAAGTCCACATCATGAGATTTGTACTTGGAACCTCGGAGCTGTGAGGCAGATTTGCTAATCAGGAACTGGGCTGCCCTCCTTTAGTCTAGGAATTTGGGCAATGTATTTTGAGAATATTAGACAAAAAATTTGCTCATACAATTTTATGTGAGAATGTTTTTTTTCTTCTTTTAAATCCATGTTTACAGAAATTTCACTTAAGAGCAAATTAAAACCAATATTTTTTTCAGGTAGCGTGTTCAGGAAATGTAATCCCCCTCCCCAAAAAAGATTAAACATCCTGCGCTTCTTTTCTGGACTTCTTTCTCAATAAATACTGTAAAGTGCTAACAATTGTGATCTCATTCCACATTTGTATTGATCAATACCAACTCTGGGATCAATTTTTGGACTGTGGCATTTACAACTAGTATAAAGTAATGGAAAATATTTCAGCCATTTATAATTCCTCGCTACAAAATGGACTGAACAATTAAAAAAAATAAGCTCATTCCGATTTTTTTTGTTTGTTTTAATATTGCGATTGCGATTAAATGTGTGATGATTATTTCAAGCTCCTCTTTCCTTGCATTTCTTAAACAATACAAGAAATAAATCAATCTGTATTACAATAAACTATATCAGATTTATTGTATATGAATGTTTTGGTTTCATGAGTTATGTTTAAGTTCAAGTAAAGGCAAATGAAATATGAAATACATTTTATTTATCTACTTCAATCTGAGCTGTTAACTTAGTAAACATTTTGTCTTTTAAACATTTACTACAATAACTTGACAAAAGTCTACCAAACGAATGTGGGAGAGTTCATTTTTCATTGTTTTTTTTCTCAATTGCAGCTTTTGCGATTTGAAAATTGCATTCTATCATTTTGTGACGTTGATTGTTCAGCCCTATTTTTTCCGCCGTTTTTTTTCTTCATATTTTTAATCCAATTAAAATACACACAAATATAAAGCTGTTCGCTGCATACGATTATATTCTAAAGATGGCCTTATAAGCACTGAATGTTGTCAAGACAAATCTACTCCGTGCAAAAAACAGCCAGGAACGTGTATTTACATTCATGCAGCAGGCGAGCGGGATATTGTTTCCCATCCAGCTGGACACGCGCACACACACACACACACACACACAGAGTGAAAAAGCAGAGAGAGAGAGAGAGAGAGAGAGAGAGAGAGAAAAAAAAAACTTGGATCCCCGCGACGGTTTGTGTGTTGGAGCAGGTGAAGAGTTGTCACTCCAGAATAGCCATTAGCAGCACTCTGCAGCAGGCCTGTACTTGGCTGCAGCTGAACACAGCGCGGCGCCACCAAAACAACAGCCTGATTTTGACGCCTTCCAACGCGGCCACCGAGGGCCTTTCCCCTGCTGCTAACATTCTCACTGTCACTCTCATTTTGAACAGGAAATATCATTAAAAAAAACTGAAATATATTTAAAAAAAAAAAAAAATGTTTTAAACCGCTCAAAAATGGCCTTGAGAACGTAACAAAAAAAAACATGATTAATCCCCCCCAAGAAATCATTTTAATCATTCTAATGCAATGTGAACTGCATGGAAACAAATCAATTCCATTTCAAGTCAACTCGTCTCGCGGTCCATTTAAACAACACGCGCGCGCGTGCACGCGCATGTGTACTATAATGAGCCGTAGACATTATGCCTAATTATGTATTAGACTGTGTTGGAGGGTTTAACAAAAGCTTTTGAAAAGGGACAATTACGTTTGTTGCTTGGTTACGTCGTTAAAAATATACCAAATCAGTGCAGATTATAGTGGGCGAGAATGCACGTGTTCACCAAAATGGACAAAATTCAAGTCATTAAGCGGGCGGAAAAAAAAAGACAACATTTTTTTTTGAAGCCCCTGATAAAAGACAAAATGAAAACATCCAAAGTGTTGCTGATGATGCGTGTTAGTCAAGAGTTTTTTTTTTTTTCCTGCCATTCCTACGACGGCTAATTTGTTTTCCGCCACTTGAATTGGAATTGAATTGAAAAAGGATGGGGGGAATCTCATTTGAGCGGCAGTGAACTGCGCCCATTCACGTTCTCATTCTATGGATTCAATGGCTTTGGACCGGCCCATTCAAGGACAGACGAGGGGGTCGGGAAACAAGCCGGCCCCAAGCAAAGGGGGCGGCGCCAAGTCGGAACCATCGCGGCCGATCGGTTGTCGAAAAACTTGCATTGATTCCGCGAGACATAACTAATGTGGCCAGTGTGCTGCGCACAATGAGCGCGGCTGCTGTTGATGCTGCCGCTGGTTGGCTGGCTCGGCTCGCGCAGGGGAGGGGAGGCAAATATGAATGCAACAGATGGGATTTTAAAATTCAGCGTGGATTGTTCATCAAAACAGACAAAACAACAGGACATCTGTTTACCTGCTGGAGTGTCGGCGCTGCTCGCCGCTTCTTTGTCCCGCCGCGGCGCCGGGTCCTCGCTCTCCTCGGCGCAGGCCTCGCTGGGGCTGTAGTGGCGCGGCTTCATCAGCAGGGACTTCCTCTTGTTGATGGGGGCGCCCTGCGGCCCGTCCTGAGCGCTCCGCTTACGGACCGACGACCCGTACGGGCTGCACGGAAACCGTCGTTAGTATTGATTGTCAAGGCGCTTTGGGATAGGGTGTTTATGTTGCTGAAACCTTACCTGTTTGTCTCAACAATAAAGTCTTGATTGATTAGATCTGTAAAAAAAAAAAGTAAAAAATAAAAAAAAGTAAAAACAAGGCTCTGGCTATTTTACATCCCGACAAAGGATTGTCTACATTGAACTGAATAGTCTTAATATTACAAGAACAACGTTGAAATTTTATGAAGAACAACATCACAATCTTACAAGACGTTTTAATCCCTAACTACTAATATTACGAGGAAAAACATGACATTTTAAGAGGAAAAAAAAGTACTACTCTAACCAGTATTGACTGGGAATTTTATGGGGAATAGACATGAGAATAAAGTTATAATTTGTGAGAATCGTAACCGTACGAGAATAATTCCAGTTTTTTTTTATTTTATTTTTTTAAATAGGAGCTTTACAACATTTCTGTCTTGGGGGCAATGCCAGCGTAAGAACAAAGAAGCGGACACTTCATTGACATAATACAGGTAGTTGTATTAAATTCATTTTGCCTTCCTTGTTATCGATATTTTGTTTGGTTCATAGCAAGCAAACAGTCACAACCACACCAGTGACACTCTGACGAAGGCGGAAGTACACGCCGAAACATATCAGGTGATAAAACGACCTAAAATCACGATTGCCTGTTATAAATGAACCAACCAAAATCTAGACTTCATTGACATGAAAAGCTTCTCATTGAGTCGCACGTGTATCCTGTCCTTTGGCAGCGCTGACAACATGAGCTCAAATTGTTAAATCAATTTACCGTGCAAAGCATCAACTATAATAATGATAATAATACAAATAATTTGCTTTTCACGCATTTCACCAACGTGCAGTAGGCCTCCACAAAGCCCTGAACGCTTGCGTGGTGACATTTCCAGTTTACGGGCTTTCAATCACACGTCTCACACACGCACGCGCACACACACGTGCGCACACATACACTCCTTTAACTAATTCGAGCCGCGGTTCCAGTCGAATGAAGTTATCCCCCGTGTGAGTAATCAAGCTGCAACGGCACCGCACTCCGGACCAACAAGATCCCACACAAAATCCACTGTGAGTAAAGTTGGACTGTTGAACCTGTAGCACTAAACCACCGAGAGAAGTGTGCGCGTGTGCGTCTCACCCGTGCCGCACGTTTTCACGCTCTGCTCCTCGCCTTCAGAATCCATCTGGAAATAAAAAGTATAAAAATAATTCATAATTTGGCAAAAGCTCTTAGCGAGAGTCACAATACAAGCACATATACAGTGGATATAAAAAGTCTACACACCCCTCTTTAATTGCCAAGTTTTGTGATATAAAACGAGACCGAAATAAAACAGTTTAATTAAGGTTAATTAACATGAATGTGATTCATAACCGATAAAACGCAAATCAAAATCTTTCAAGGAGAAACATTTGAAATGAAAACAGTACAATAGCCTGGTTGCATGAATGTTCGCAGATGTTCAATCAGATTTAGGTCTGGTTTCTGGCTCGGCAGATTGATTTATCTTGATCTCATTTTTCTTTACATCGCAAAAAACTGACATTTGTACAGGGGGGGTGTGGACTTTTTTTCATCCACTGTATGTGTTGTCATGTATTGTTGTTGATTATGGATTTAACAGTATGACAAAAATGTTACTTCGGTACGAATCACGTCGACTGCAGTAAGGGAGTCAAATGTTTTGCGGAAAAAGGAATCGAGTTAATGGAATTTCAAATGAAATAGATTCTCAGATAAACAAAAAGGTTGCCGTTCAAAAAGGAGTGAACAAGTTTGTCGGAGCCTGAGCCACACTGTGTTCGTTTGCAGAGAAGACGTGTGGCTCCAGTTACTGCAGTTCCTTACCTAATATGTTCCAAGTGGGAACTCGTATGCTGTGAATGTTCCGTACTCAAAAGTCTAAATACGAATACAAGTACCCCAAATGAAGATGACCACAATATATCCCACCAGACCCTTTGAGGATTACATTTTGGGGGGGGGCTACACAAATTAGAGGCTAATTGTTCTGGTCAATTGTTAAATGGCAATTCACAAGCATTCCGTTTTTACAAGCTTCCAAAATATGAACAGGTTCCAGTTCAATTTGTGACTGACAATTCAGCCCAAAGTTATTCATATCTGAGCCAAATTAGGCACAAAAAAATGAATGAAGTGGCAAAATTTTGACCCCAAAAAAACTCCTGAACTTTTTCTCTCAAAAGTACACTTTTGTCTCCAATATGTACAACTTTATTCCACTTTAACAATATAGTGTACATTTTTTCTTTGCTTATCACTACGGCCCTGACACTCCTCCATAATTTTGAATAAAAAGACACCCCATCCAACAACTACAGTTGCTAACTCAACATTTGCACCTGGTAACAATCATGAACCCTAACTCGAGTGTCAGATGGGGGCCAAAGCGTCAAGAAGCTGACCGAACCACATTGCGTTACGTTGGAGTGTAAATAAAAAAAAAAAAAAAAAGTAAAAGTTGGGGAAAAGGTGACCAAAAATTGAAATGACACAAAATAATGACATTAAAGTGCGGACAGCCTCCGCTTGGACTGTGTGTGTTGCTGCGCGCGTGTGTTTAGACCAAAATAGTCGCAAAAACCCATCCACTCTGTCCGTGTGTTGCTGGTGGCTCCCAAATAAAAGCTATTAAACGTAATTATTCTAGGCTGATGGCGGCGTATAGTGGTCACCAGCCAGCGAAATGTGTGAGTCACAGGATGCGCTGTTACTTTTTTCCCTGGTAATGGCAAACATGACTCCTCTCTCTCGTTTGCTGTTGTGATTGAAGGCACTGACCTGTCATACATTTATAATAGGGGAGCAGGTGTGGCAGTGATGGACCTTAATTTCCTTTAATAAACCTTTTTATGTGGCGCACTCTTAATGCCACGCCGAGCCCTCGGAGGCCCCGCTCGTAATAGCTTCATTACTTTTGATTACTGCGGCCTATTGAGACAAACAACTGGCAAACACTATACATTAGCTGGTGAAAAAAAAAATGAATGTACCTTGTTAGTTTGGAACATTTTTTTTTTTCCTCACATGCACACCCACACACACGTTTTGTGACGAGATGAAGTCAAAATGTCTTCAAATGTAGACGTCTGTCATTGTCAAAGGTGATTTTGCTAGCTAGAAATCAAACATAACTCAGACTTGGGGGGGGCTGTATTTAACAAACATATTTTTTAAAAAGGGGTTTTCTCTTTTTTTTATCCATATTTTCATATTAATGTCCACTCAATTTAATGAAATCTAGGATAACCTGTGTGGGAAATTGTCATCATACAATAAGATTTGCTAAAAGTGTTGTATGTGTTTTCTTCAAATTGAATATCACTGGCATCGGATTAAAACATTGTACCTCCAAAATGGTCACTTTTCAGGAGACCCACAAAATTGCAAGTTTGTACAACTATTAGCATTGCATTGTGAAAGAGAGCAAGCCTTTTTCACCCCTTACGATTGGTCAATAATGTTTCCAAATAACACCCATGCGTGTGGACTGACCAATAGTAAAACATTTTGAAAAAATATGAAATACACTAAAATGTGACTTATGAGGTTTTGGCCCAACGCCAGCGATATATTTGTCCTCCAAAACATCTTACAACCTTATCTATAAAGTCTTTTTTTTAAAATCATGTATACTGTATAAATATCACATTATCATAACTGCAAAATTATATTCCATTAAACCTTAAAGCATGAAAAAAGATATTACATGCTCTTCTGAATGAATCTGTTGATTTTTGAAACATCACTTTTCAGGTTTAAATTGGCCACCATATTAGATAAACAAGTTCACCACGATTTGTGTATGTTTTATTCAAATTCGTGTTTGTTTGTTTGTTTGTTTTATGCTAAATGTAACAATTGGTCACAATGTCAAATGTGAACATTTGATGTTTCTGTGTGTTGTGTAAAAATGATTTTGTCTTCCAAAGCACCTTTAAAACAAACTTCAACTATATTTGAAGGGACACACGTAATTATTAACCCAAGCATGAGCACTAAAACTAAAGTCATTTCAAAAAAGTCAAATCAAGACAACAATGACATTCTCAATAAAATAGAAAAAGCAGCATCCACATTTCAAAAATGCTTAAATGTCTCTATTCCTGTTGAAACACTGTTCAACAAATCGATAAAGCAGTGTTTATTTCTTATTTGTATATTATGTTTATTTACCTTTGACTGTCGTTTGGAGGGCGCTATGTTGGGAAAGATGCCAGCTTCACACTGTTCGGCCTTATCGACGACGCTCGTCTTGTCTCTCAGGAGCTGATCGTGGGCTTCATTCCCTGCATTAGAAAACACATACGCTAATAACAACGATGTGGAAGCCATTGAAGTCATTACACATTTATGTATATTTATTTATTTTGTATATATATATATATATATATATATATATATATATGTATATATATATATATATATATATATATATATATATATATATACATACATACATACATACACATATATATATACATATACATATGCATATACATATATATATATATATATATATATATATATATATATATATATATGAATTTTAGATATGAATATATATTTTTGCTGGGCGAAGGTGTAAATGGGGTGTATATAAACAGGAACACAATGCAAATTGATTGCTCGACAGGGATCAAATTGCTCGCTTCTAATTAATACAAAACATCCAAGAGGGAAAACACGCGGGAGCACAATGAGTACATTCAGCCTTGCTCACTTCACAGATCTTATTATGGAATTATTTATTTATGTTAGCTTTGGGTGGAAGGAAAAAAAAAAAAAAAACGTCTTAATTATAGCTCACAGAGGGGGTAAAAATTGAGGAAAAAAGGGGGAGCGTCGGGAGGGAGGGAGATGACGGAGGGAGGGGTATTCACTGTAGATTCATTAGCATATGAAAAAAGACTCATGACTATTTGAGTTGGTTCATCATCTGCTGAATCATATTTACGCGCCCTTCACCCCCGCCCCCCTTTCCCCCTCCCTCCCTTATATAGAGACGAATGACACTTCTCGGAGGACACTTTGGGACCCCTCCCTCGGCGCGAGGGTCTCGCCGGCCGATCTTGTCTGTTAATCTGGCTGCTCGCTGTCCTTGAGGCTAACCCCCCCGTCCCCCCGACTCCCCCCCCCCCTCCTCCCCTGCCTTAACCCCATCTGCTAGTATTCCCAGCACAGAGGGGCGAACGGGCCGCGCCTGGGGAGGTGGGTCGGGGGATTGGGTTGTTTTGGGGGGGTCCAGCGGTCATGAATAACCATGGCCTCGCACCATTAGCACTACAGCTGAGATGCTGCATGGTAGAAGGAGTGAAACAGCAAGGAGCAGCAATTGTATTGCCTGATGCTGCTGTTTCCTATTATTATCATTATTATTATTATTATTACTATTATTATCACTAGAGTGTGCAGCTGGCGCGGATATACACCGCTGACCTTGAGTTCGGCGGCCTGCTTATCCGAGCTCTCATGCCGTAATTAACAAAGTCGCTATTGTGATGGAGTATAGCCGCAACTCCGAAAAGGCTTTTTTTTTTTTTTTTTTTTTTTTTTTTTTTTTTTTTTATTTACTGCTTTCAGGCAAAGAGAGCAGGCACAGCGCGATTGGCTGGACGCGGCGTTGTTTGCATTCAAACGTGATTAGACGAAGAGTAAGGTTTCCAAATGTCAGTGCGGGGACTGTTCGTGATGAGTTTTTAATACAATTGCCGCGTGGAAACAGTGCTCAGGAGCCTCCTTCTCTTAACCTCTCTTCAGCAGTATCATGGTGAATTATAGGCAGCGGATGGGTGCTCTGTCCAAGGTCACTGTCTGGTATACATCCCACCAAAGCCAACCCCCCCCCCCCCCCCCCCCCCTTTGCCGACTTGTTTTTGTTTCCCCTTCAAGAAACGCGTCGAGCGTGAGGGGTTAAAAAACGGGGGAATGGATTTAATTATGGAATGAATGGAATTATAATGCGCCCGCAGCAAGTTTTCCTCCTTATTTATTAAAGCAGCTGATGGGCCAGGTTTGATGAGCCACTTCTGGCATAATTGAGTCATCACACAAAGAGGCTTCCTCGCATTCAGAGTGGTTTTATCAGCGGCAAACAGACCTGATTACTGGCAATTACACTCTGATCTAGGGGAGGAAGGAGCAGAGGGGGAAAAAGAAGAAGGGCGGAAACGTGCAGAGGGTAACTTGTGTGTGTTTATAGTTTACCCCGGGAATAATTTTCACATTAATTTTACATGCTAAGTGTTTCTGTTTATGTGTAATAAAGGGCAAGAGATAGACGCTTTTACTTTCATATTTTCTTGTAATGAATGTTTGGCGACATGGGTGGCTTGATCTCATTTTGCCATGCAACGTTGCGGGAGGGCGAAATTTCCACAAGGGGCGGGACAAAATTCTGTGATGTAGCGTATTGTTGTTTTCGTACGATACAAAATACTGCTGATTACCGATTCCAGCATTCGTACCCTCTTCCGATCAAAGTCAACAAAAGGCTCGGATGTTACTAAAAGATGTTACTTAGTGTTTGCTTTGTGGTGTAGAGTGTGTTAAGAGTGATTTTTCCCTTTACAATCTAAGACTGATTTTTCGACCCCACCCATCTACTCAGAAAACACGGCTAACAATTATAAATGTTAAAATGGGTAACGCATATCGATAATTTGACCTCATTTAAACATGATTCCACTTTTACCATCAAAGTCAACAAATGCCCAATTATCAGATGTCGTGAAAGATTATCCAGACCGATAATCGTGTGGTGCGTTATGTGTTGTTTTTCCTGCCCAATCTGCTCGGAAAAACAGTCATAGCGGAAAATCATAAACATTGAGCGGGGTACACACACACACACCGATAATCTGACCGACGATCTAATTTGAACATTATTCCCCTCTTCCGATTCAAAGTCAGCAAAGTCCCGATTGTCGGATGTTTCCGCAAATCCAGTCACTCTTAACACACCAGAGACCACAGGATAATCATATGTGTCAATGTTGATTTGTCTGCCCCCAATCTGCTCGGAAAATGTGCTGATAATGGTAAACATTAAGTATTGTATGCATACACCAACAATCTGTCCTAATTTACGCATGATTCTTCCCATTCCGATCAAACCCAATAAAGGTCAGATTTTCGGACGTCTAAGAAACATTATCCAGAGCGATTATTCTGTGGTACGAGGTTAAGAGAGATTTTTCTGCTGATGATCTGCTCGGAAAACTGAAGTGTGAAACATGTTCAATATTTACGATTCACGTTGCGCTACTTCTGCTGTGTGGTGCTCTGATTTCGATGCAATTATTGACGGAAGTTATAAGTACATGTAAGGTTGATGCCAAATTTGTCCTAAATGATCAGTGTTGGTAATTACCAAAATCATTTTCTTATGTTCCTGTAATGACTAACATGTACATAGAAGCTCTTTAACCCAAATGATAAGATTCATGCTAAAACATCATTATTATTTTTTGCCATGTATTTTTCAATATACTCTTCAGAAAAAAAAAGAATGAAAAAATAATAAAGCTCATGGAAATGTATATGTCAAATTAAAGTTTTACTTATATTTTTTTGGGAACAGAAAATATGTTTTAGTGGTTGATTTTGGGTATAAAAAGGTCATTTTTTCAAGAACACACTGAAATAGAAAAAGACCACATTAAAGCACTTCTTGATGCTGGATGCTCTCTTTCTCATTTAATGACAGATGGTCGAATACGTTTGTGAAGCACCCTATATGATTTCAAAGACAGATGGTCTTTGATATCAATGAGACATCAAAGCAAATAGTTTTTTAATCTCATATAATGACATTTAAAGCGATGTGTGACAATTCTCAGTTTATTATCAGTTTTTCCAAATCAAGCCATTGTATCTCAGGTAATTACGGTGACGCATTGATTGGTATGTTTTGTTTCACAACCCTGATACAACAGTTATATATTTGACACTTCCGCGCTATATATTTATTGCTCGATCGCTTGATCATGTTAATACAATCACTCATTTCCACCCACAAGACAAATCTAAAGTTTGTGCGACGGCAGCAAAAGGTCAGCTGGCTGCCAAGTGATCACACACACCTTCTTTTTTTTTTTCCTACCAGTGGCCAAATTGGATTCAAGGAACAAGTGATTGCTTTTGCCATTTTCATTGACATGCAAATGGTTTCGGTGGTGAGCAAATGAAGTTTGGCGGCAAGATTAAAATCAACTTCTGTTCCCGGAGTATAAACAAGTTGTGGGGGATTTTTGAGAGTGAGAGAGCTACCCTGTCTCTGAAAGACGGAAATAATGTGTAAACATATTTATGTCATCATTTTTTCCCCTTAATGCATTACTTGTTTCAATTTTGACTGAAAATTGAAAATGGACATTTTTATCTCACTTTGATTTCATCTAACAATGCTTTGTTACTAAATTCGGAATTTGTACTTAAGTCATCCAACAATTTAAAATCATTCCATATAGGCCATATGGGCTTAAAATTGTATCCATACCCATATCAATATATATATATATATATACAAAATGCAATTTCTGTATTTTTTTTATACAAATGTAAAGATTTTTAAAGACATTTTAAGGCCCACTCCATCAAATTTGAGGCCTCTCCTTCACTAATCACGTATAAGCATCAGGAGTAGGCAATATAATATGATATGACAATATTTGATGATAATATAATGGAATTTAATAGACTATTTTTGATCCCCCCCACAACCAAGTGATCTTTGAAATCTTTGAACAGAGGCTTTAAGGTGTCGTGTTTTTTTTCAGGATAATTTCTTAGGATCCACGGACATCGTCGTTTGCGTTAAATCTTGAAATCAGCAGACACGTCCAACAGAACAGCCTCTCAGCTCTCCTGCAAAGTGTTTGTGCCTTCTGCCAAAGAGTACTTTCATATCGTTTTGCTATCTTATCCCCTCTCCAAGACAGACTAGCTTCAATAAGAGGACAGCTCTCCCAGAATTCTTACCAGACAATTAGGGGGCTGGCTTGCCACGACGGCTTCAATGATTTGTTATGATGGCATAACTACAGGGGAAACTTGTTATTGGAGCCAGTTAGCAAGCGTCACAATGAAAGAGTCAGATGGTGACACCTTTGCCGTGGTGATTTTGGGGGAATCTTGTCATGGCGTTCCAAAGTCAGTCCCTCTAAATTGAGTTCATCTGGAGCCGGACCACACGGGCGGCGCCGAGTCCAGAACGTTTCTTCTGACATCAGAGAGCCAATTGCTGCTTTTTTGACCACATTTTCGCTGCTTTTAGTTCTCCTGTCATATGAAGATCTGCTATTTTATTTGCTCATTTCAATCCAATTAATGCCGAGTCTAATAAAATTAGTATCTTCTCAGCGCATCAATAGCAGAGTAGATGGTAGACCCTTCTGCCAAGGCACTCTCAGGCTAGTTGCAATCTTTGAATGGTGTTGTGAACATGCTTTGCCTAATTTGGGGACAGGTGTTCGGGGAAAAAGAAGTTCCAGGCCCCCGGTGTAACAATGAGCTGTGTAATCCCGCCCAAGGAGGCTCTTTTTTTTTTTTTTTTTTTTTTTTGTATGAATGCCGCCAGGTGGTCCCCAGTTGGGAGGTGCATAGGAAACGTTCCGCTTAATCCTTCCTCCCGCACAAAAGGCAGGTCTCCCGTTAAAAAAGAAGAAAAGTTTCTGTTGGACACGCTGCCTGCGAAAGTAGTCAGTGATTTCTAATCAGATTGCACTGAAGTGAACAGCTCGCATGGCAGCTGTAGTTTTCCCAGGGTTAATTACCTTTCACTGCGCTCTCTAAATGAGTCAGCTGTTCCTGTCATTAAACAACTCCACTCTAGCTCTCTCACACAAACACGCACACACTACAGGCGACATGATGTTGATATATGTTTAGGCCCTGGAGACTGACCATAACCCCATCCATAGAGTAGCTCAGACCAATCACAATCCCACCCACTGGCCTTATACTCGACTAAGATTACAACCATTGACCCACTTTTCAAACAGTTTTAATCCTCAAATAGGACACTTTAGGCCTAAAAAATTATGTGTACCCCATGTTGCAGGAAAAATGTGAAAGACACACACACATTCACACATGCACAACAAAAAATCTCACCTTAATTTGTAAAAATTGCTTTCTTTTACTTTTTGACACCAAAAGGCACCAAAAATTACCTGTCCGCTCATTTTTTTGAAAACAAGAAACAATTGTAGCTTAACTAGCGTACAATACTCTTCATAACATGCTAAAGCTAAGAATAACCACACTTCCAGTCTCAAACGTCATACGCTAAACGACGTCTTCACCTCAAAATGTACGTTTAGCATTCCCAAAGGTTACACAAGATCATGTTTGCCCACATTGCAAGGAAAACAAGAAACATACACACTATACAGACCACTTTTTAGTTCCCAAAGGGTACATCAAAATTGTGTCCCCACATTGGAGGAAAAACAAGAAAGACACTCCTCTTAGTTTGAGAAGAATTTATCGCAGCTACTTGCTTTATGCTAAAGCTAACAATAGTGACACCAACTATGTAAACTTCACACTCTAATCCAAATCATACAATAACAATCTTTACCTTAAAAATATACCAGCTTAGCTATTTTTCTTTTTGTCCCTAAGAGTTTTGTAAAATTATATGTTCTCAAATTGGAGCGAAAACCACAATCACATTATAAAAATGCACGCCTAAAGTATAGCAGGGTTTTTTGTCACCAAACGGTATGGCAAAATTATGTCTCCCCACACTTCACAAAAACATGAAAAATACACACCTTAGGTTTTGACTACAACTCTAGGTATATCAGCTAAATAACCCTACTCGCAAGCTTAGTTTTCGATACAATCCAAAACTACAAAGACTCTTCAGCAGATTTGGTGTTTTTGTTTGATGCCCCCAAAAATTACGTAAAAATAAGTGTCCTCACAAACAAAAAGACACTCACCTTAGGATATCACTATAACATTAGTTATAGCTGCTAGATAACATGAAATACAATTCAAATTTTATAAAAAAAACCGCCCCCAAACCACCATAATAATGTAATAGAAAACACTATCTCTTTTGCTTTTTGCTCTCAAAACTTATGTAAAAAAGGTCTCCCCGTTTTGGAAGTGAAATAAGAAACGTACTCACCTGGGAGTTCAACTATAAGCCTAGATATAACATAACCCTCCCACAACCTCAAACTTTGATAAAACCCACAATACATAATAAATCACCATACAATGTATATGTTTTGTTTTTACTTTTTGTTCACAAGTTATGTAAAAACTAACTGGCTCCACATTACAGCAAAAAAAAAAAAGAATGCACAAACATAGAACAGCCCTACACATAACACACCAACAACCTCAAACGTTGGCACAACTCACATACCACAGCTTCTTAACACTAAAATGGACCAATTTACATCTTTACATCTTTTTGTCCCCAATAGTTGGGTACAAACTAGGGTACAAATTGCAAGGAAAGCATGAAGACATATATATAACATAAACCCAACTTCAACCTCAAACTTTGATAAAAACAAAATAAAATAAATACAATACTCCAGAATGTACTAATTTAGTTTATGTCTCCAAAAGATAATTGGTACAGAAAATGGATGGATGGCTGGATGGAAGTTACATCTAAAAATATTGGTCCGCACATTGAAGGGGAAAAAAAAGAAACACACACTTTAGTGTTTCACTAAAACGCTACATAACACAGCCACCACTTCAAAATTTGATTCATCTCACTCTTCACTTTGAAATGTTTAAAGGACATGTTTTGCTTTTTGGTCTCAAAAGTTACGAACAACATATCGGTCCCACATTGCAGGAAAAACAAGAAACCCATATTCCATTTGATGCATTGTTTTTCAGTCGTGTCAATGATCACAGACTGTTGATTACTGACACTGTAAAGCACATAAAGCTGATTTTAATGTATATATGTATCATTGATGTTAGCTGTCCCCAGGTATGGAAGTCTATGAGAGTATTTTCCCAAACAACCTCTCGACTTGCTATTGAACGGAGTAAATATAAGCAGCAAGCATGTTGGCATCCATGCATCCATCCAAAGTACATTGTCCACTGTTGTCATGGTTGTGCTGTCATCAATTGGGAACGATCCGTCTGCTCATTGAGCCGAGTGGCTCAGAACATTGGGGTAGAGTTTTAAGTGATTTTTGCCACTGTACGCTAAAATCCCTTGGCCACCTGGATTACAAACTCTAGTCCTTTAACTCATGCCAGTATAAATCCGTGTTAACTCGGATTTACCTCTGGCATATGAATTCTCAATCTGCGTAAGCTTTGTTTGGAATGAGTCGAACATAAAGTATTTCACGCGGCAAAGGATGCCCACTGGTGAATTTGTGTGGCGTGCGCACGCCGGGACTTAGCTCAGAATGGGCAAAAAAAAAAAAAAAAAAAAACAACAACCTTCGCCGGTGTTTATGACACTCCGCAGGCTTCGGGTTTTGACGACGTCGCCGAAATTCTACGCTGTCCGTCGCCAAGAAAGACAGAGGAGATCTTGATAAGAAGATCACGATAAAATCAAATATGGCACGAGCAGCCAATATCCAAACAATCTCTCTCACGTACACACATATACACACTTCTGGGCCTGCACAGTTAAGCCAGACTATTTTGTACTTAAAAGGTTAGCGAGGGACGCTTTTTGGGTGAGTTTGATCCATGCTTGCCAAAATCAGCAGATGGTCCATGAATATGATTATGGGCATCAATAAAAGGAGTAATCTTGAACAAAATGTAAATTTGACTTAAGTCCAGGCTTTACTATACACAATGGACTTTAACCCACTTTTCTGTGCCACAGCCGAGCATGATAAGCTAATGCACTTACATTCTGTAATGCAGCCCTCACTGCTGCCGCCGCCACCAAAAAGGCGACAAAACTCAACCAAACGGCAGTGGTGAGCGGATCGATCCAAGTGCCGATACGACCGATGCCAGTGTAGTGGGATGGATTAGTTTCAGAGTCTCTCCCGTGTCCACGTCAAATATAGGCTAGTACTTGTGTCCATTTTCTATTGCCCTTCTCCTCATTAGGGTCGCAGGTGAGCTGGAGTCTATCCCAGCGGACTTGGAGCAAGAGGTGGGGTACACCCTGGACTGATTGCCAGCCAGTCACAGGACAAGTTTGTAATTTATTGTAATATCAATTTTTTTTAAATATGCAACGAGAGGGATGAATTGTACAGTATTATTTTTGTATTATATTTCCTGAACATACCAACACCAAAAAGGAAAAATAATATTTTTAATTGATTTGCGGAATGATAATTTTGTTCATTTCAGGGTGGAATTCAGAAAAGAAGTTAGTATTTTGTTTTCGAGTGAAAACTTTTCACACTTAGTTGGTGATTAAGAATCCAGATATGACACTATGGATAGTATATGGAAAAAAAATATCATATTTTCTATTTATCTATAAACTTTGGACACACTCTCTCCTGGGTTTTAACTAATGAATAATCCAAAGGGGGAAAGGGTCATGAAAATTACGACAGATTTAGCAATTTGAGGATATCACCACCTTCATCACCAAAAAGTATCAGTATTGGGATCATTATCGATCCTGACCAGGTAATTAAAACTAACTGAATTTAAAAAATAAAAATAAAAGTCAATGAAATGAGATGAAAATGAACTATAATGGTAAATCCCAAACTATTATAACCCCGCTTGACATCGAATCTATACCAAATCTTGCAGTATGGCAAATCACTAAATGAAATGCTTCAACTCTGGCAAAGTCCAAACCAACAGCCAACAACCAACAACAATTCGCTTTGACGAATGTGTGCCTCCAATACAGTTAGAAATGAGCAAACCACAGCTCCACTGAAGACTACCAACAAATCCCCCAAAGTGAACGCAAACGCTTCTATTCTGAGCATCATGAAACTGACCCTCCCACCAATCTACTTCAGTCCACCACTCATGCCCCAAAGCAGGAACGTCTCTGAACGGCAAGATCAACTTACCCTTTTCTGAGCCTTTGTTTTGCGTCTCATGGTGACACGCTAGAGGAAAGACGGAGCACGGGGAGAGCAACGAGGTGGACTCGTCCACCACACTACTGTGTATGTGTGTGTATGCGTGTGCGTGTCACCCGAAAAACCAAGCCTCTTTTTTTTTTTTTTTTTTTTTTTTAGCCTTTGTGTCATTCACTTAACAACCAATCTCATTAGCTGCTGGGCTACAATGGGCTGAATTATGTTCTGTGTAAATACACCACATGGTGCTCCTCAAGGAGAGGGCTTTTTCATCACACGCACACACACACACACACACACACACAGTTTCACCCAAAAATGACTATAAGGATGACAACAGACTGCACCCGAAAAGAACAATTACCTTGGGGCATGTCATTAACATAGCAGTTGCATACGATAAGAGATTGGATGGGCAGAGACTCAGCTCAGAACTTGATATAATCATCACAAAAAATATATATATATTTACATGGTACTCATCCTTGACTTTGTCCTGAAAAAGTCTTACTTTTGATTTTAGAAAATGAAGGCTTTAATTATCCTTCAATATATACGACAGAAGTTATCGCAAAAGATTGTGACATAATATTGAGCCCATGAGACCTACTTACGTCCTGTTAAATCAAGGAGGTCTCAGATTTGATCAAACATATCTTAAATACAGTAAATATGACATTCTTAAATGTGCAGATTCTGTACAAATGTATCACACTGTATATGGAAAAAATACACAAATTTCTTCAAATATCATGGTATAAACACAGAGTCCACACGGCCGACTTCTCGTGGTCACCTTTAGTAAAGGAGAGGTATTAAATTTAAATTTGGCTTACATCACCCTGCAGATACTCCACTGTCAAAATTATTCATACAGTTCATGAAACTTATTGTGGAAAAGTATTTGGATGTAATATTTAACCCACTCTGTGTGCTCACATTTACTGACGGAGTAGTCTGAAATTTGATCAAAAGTACCTTAAAAGATCATGAATTTTACACCCTAAAAAAATGTTTCATACAGTGCATGCAAAGTATTCTGATATAATGTTCAACCCGCTTTTAGTCGTAATGGTTTCTAATATTATGGATGCAAGGTACTAAATTTGAGACCATGCGGCCAACTCACTCCTACACAATTGAAAACAAAAATGTTATATAAACTTAAAATTTCAAGGCACCAAAATCTGATAAGATTTTAAATGGGCAATTCAACAAAATGTTTTAAGTTTTGCTGTTGGCTTTCCTGCAATTTCACGACAAAGAGATACGAGTTTAAAGACCTAATTGTCACTTGTTTCCCAACTTAAACATATAAGTAAACTCAGTAAATTATTTTGGAGCAAAAAACTTGCTTGCTTTCTTGTGCTAACTAACATTGTTGCCATAAATGTTAGCAATTAATGTTTTCTGAGTTGTTTTAAATAAAATTACTGTTTTAGCCCAAAACAATACAAGTTGTGTCCTTAATTTTGCTTAAATGTTGCTGTCATACAACAATAAAAAATATTGCGCAAGGTGTGACATAATGTTCAGCCCATATGACCCATTCATTCCACATAGCACATTTAGTGAAGGTTAGTATCACGTTTCTTTTTTTTTTTTCATTTTGCATCCTTCAACCTTTGCAGATACCTTGCTGAAAAAAAAATGTATCCTGTGTATTGAAGTAATTGTCATATAATGTTGAGCCCATATGGCTTGTGAAACGACCATGAGTCGTTGAAATTATGCTTCCTCAAAGCTGCAGATGCCCTGATGCAAAAATGTTTCAAAAATTATATGAAAAACATTGTGACATAATGTGAGCCCATAGGACCAAATTACTCATTAGTAAAAGAAAGGGTTTCAAGTTGATCCGAAATGTAGATAAATTGTTATCAAAAATGCTCTTTCGTGCAATATGTGAAAATTGTTGCCATATAATATTGAGTCCGCATGGCCCATTCACTCCTGGTGGTCAGATTTAGAAAAGGAGAGGTGTTAAATTTGATCAACATTATCTTTAAAAGTATTCAATTTGGGATGCTTCAACTGGCAGAAGCCTTGATATAAAAATGCATTTCCGTACCGTGTATGGAATATATAATAACCTAGACGGTAAAGTGTAAACTTAAATCGATGACTTTGTAAGACATTTCGGACTGTTCCGCCTGAAAAAGCGCAGACATAAAAAATTTTTAAAAATGTAACGAGTGTAAGCACTTGAAGTCATGACAGCTGTCCATAAGCATCGGGGACGTGTCTATTGGCCAACTTGACCCTCGTTGGGAGAGAAAACAAATAGAAGAAGAGAATGGCGCAGCCTGGGATTGGCGAGCCTGGTCACTGGAGATTTTCCAGACAAACGGTGCACCGGGGAAGGGAGGGGAGGCAAGAATAAAAAGGACAGGCTCCGAATCTCATTTTAACAGACCGCACACAATCTGGGCTCCCACAGAACTATCTCTGCCTGACCGCTTTCTATTTATCCCTTATCAGTGTTTACCAACCGCTAGTTTTCTTTCATTCACACTGTGAGGCAGTTCTCTTACTATCAGTCAACAGCTGACACCGTGGAACGGCCTCAAAGGCGAGAGGAAGGGATCAAAACTAAACCAAAGCTGTTTAAACAATACAACAGAGGAAATAAATTCATAAATCCTAATTCTTCCCAGCCCACAAGGGTATAAGCAGATGCTTTATAGTTAGGCCAACTGAGCCAGAGCGCAGCCAATGAGGTACGCCGCCGTCAAGGTACATTGGGATGTATATTTGGGCCAAAAAAAAAGCAAGGCCGTGCAGCAATGGGAAATATGGATTTCATCTTTTTTTTTTTTTTTTTTTTTTTGCCATGTCACTCAAAAAGCAAATTTTCTTGCATGTGGCATAATTTTACACATAATACTGTATGCTGAAGATTTGCAGGCGTTTTTGTAAACACTCCTAATATATATATATATATATATATATATATATATATATATATATATATATATATATATATATATATATATATATATATATATATATATATATATATATATGTACACATGGTGAGCCAATACATATGATTTAAACTTATGGGGTTTTTTAACTTAATTTTGTTTTTTCTTATTAATTTAAATGGTCATTATGAATTTATCTTATAGTTACAGATACACTAAAAACACATCATGAAACATGTATTAAAAAACATTCCTCCTGTCATGAATGGCATGGCCTGTAGAAGAATTTCCTGCAGTACTGCAGTGACACCCATGAAGTATCTATACTTAATTTTTGGGGGAGTAGAAAATTAATTCGGAATCAAATTTGCTTCAATTCAAACAAGA
Source organism: Filicampus tigris (assembly GCF_054856515.1). Classification (NCBI taxonomy): domain Eukaryota; kingdom Metazoa; phylum Chordata; class Actinopteri; order Syngnathiformes; family Syngnathidae; genus Filicampus; species Filicampus tigris. The sequence continues at coordinate 18,003,169 of NC_141226.1, read as the reverse complement.
AAAAGTATGAAAGGGGCATGAAGAATGACCACAATGATGACTGACGCTACCTTAAATTAATTTCTTAAATCGCAACACATTATTGTACCGCTGCCCAATTACACTACAACAAAATCCCCGACAATTATACGTCAATAATATACAACAATGTAAAACACAAAATATCACAGGTGCAAAAACTCAATGCTGACATTAATTAAAAGAAAGAAAAACTCTTGATGACACTATCGCCTTGTTTTGTTTGTTTCCCCCCCACCGGGGCCACCACGCAAACAACTCTTTCTGTGGAATACTGATCAAAAGTTAAGTCATTAATTACATTTATCCTTTGGCCAGCTGCTCGACAGCAGATGGATCATTTCTGAGACCTCGTTGAATTAAATCCACATAATTCATTTTCCTGGATTAACCAACTGAAGTTGGAGTGGGAGCACACTGGCCATGGCTGGTTGACAATGGCTTGTCGGCACAGGTAACACAATGTCCTTGTGTTGTATAGAGTCAAAAGAATACAAGGAAAATCTTAACAGCGATATTTTTAGCGTGGTCGTAAAAGAGCCGGACTTGGTTGAGTCGCCGGCCTTTTTTTTTTTTTTTTTGCTGGGTGGCAGCAGGGTACCATGGACAGTTCCTGCAGGCAAGTCCAGGTCACATGGATGCGTTGTGTAGCAACGCCTGCACTTTCAAGAGCAGGGTGGGGGGATGGGAATGTGGGAAGGGGTCCAGGGAGGAATAATGCCTCTTACTTATCACTGTTTTACTACACGCACACAGCCTCGATGCTGCTTGTGTAATTAAAGTAAAGAGGAGGAACTTTCATGTAATCGCCAACAGTTGAGGAACACCATGTAGACTCGCCCTTTGTACTTTTGTGCAGTTACTTTTCACTCAAGCGCAACTTGTATTCTGCAGGCCACATGTAACAAATTTGTAAGCAGTAATAGATGAACGAAAATCCAAATGGGATTTATAAAGAGTCCTTAAAGTCATAATTACATGATGGATCATTCGAAAACATTTTTGCTCCATCGTGACACAACAAAGCTTACTGAAAAATGCTACTTTGTAGTGGGCCTTCAGACTGAATTTATCCCTGATTAGAATTTCCCTGAGTACCGTTTCAAAAAAAAAAAAAAAAAAAGAAAGAATACCTCGCACCTTGTTTTCACCGCCGCCAACGTCATTTTGTAATCACTCAAGCGGATATTTGGCGTCCTGTCTGCGCCTCACGTCTCTTATCTGGTAAATGATGAACTTTTCTAAAACGGCATCCGTCCTGCTAAACCAATAGTTGCTGGAGAGACTCTCAAGTGCTTTGCTCGCTTTCAAACGTACGCCCACGTGCAACGCCAAAGTGTTAGTTTGGCAAACTTTCCCCACAAGTCCCGACTAAAAGGGTATGATCCTGATGATTTGACGCGGAGACATGAAAACACACGTTTTCAAATCCTGGACGAGGCAGGGTGCGATAAATGGCGTCGTTGAAATAAACCGCAAGAGTCAATGTTGAAGTGCGACAGCGGGGCTCAGTGGTCTTGTATGTACAGCTGTCACTGTCAAAGCCACAGGCGAGCCGCGACAATGCTTTTGTCTGCGCGCACAATACCGACATGTGTTCCTCTAAGACAAGCTTAAACTCTGTAACAAACCGGCGATTTTTAAATCGACACCATCTCATGCTATCCGGACAAACGCCCCCAACCCCACCCACGCACACACATTAAAAAAAAAAAAAAAAAAAAAAAAGGGTCACAAAACACTGAGCTGTTTAATCTCCCCTCGAACTGTCTGAAACATGCGCTGGCTTTCCAGCAAAAAAATCCTCAAAAACGCCACTTTTGTCAGCAGGGCGAGAAGATGAGAAGAACACACACACAGACACGCGCACACAAATCTCAACAAGTTTGAAGCATCCTGACGCGCATCGGGCGAGCTTCAAGGCTTTGGCGTCGCCCGTATACGCCACGCAGATCGGCCTCAAAACTACAAGAAATGACACAGGAATGAACTTTGAAACCAACCTAAGTGCTGCGATCCCCAAAAGTTTGATTTCCTCCCGGTGATGATGGCGCTGGCGTTGATGGTGGTGGTGGTGGTGTTGATGGTGGCTGGCGCTGGTGCTGTGGCTTTGAAAGGTAGTCCCCGGGAATATGACATACTGTGCCTTTGACAGCCTCGAGATAAGCACCTGCGCTCGGGTCTCTTTTTACGTCACACCTCCCCATTCACAGCCCTTCAACATGATGCACATTTGCACATCAACAGCCGCCCTACACCCAGCACACCCACCCCCTCGGCTCACCCCCCCCCATTCCTCATCCTCCTCTTCGCTCTACTCCCACAGCCACAAAAACACACACACAAACAGGCACACAAGAAGGCAGATGCACGAGCGCGCTCGGGCAGCAGATTTGTGCGGAAAAACGGTATCGCTTACAAGACTAATATTTATGTTTTTTTTGTTGTGTTTTTTTAACTAATTCTCTTCCTGTTATTTGTTATAAAATTTTGGAACCCAAAAAAACGAGGTGCTCGAGCTTGAGCATTTAAGCATGCTTGGGCAGCAGAGTTGTATGAAAATGCAAGACTCATCCTCGTTTTGATGTAATATTTTCCTCATTTATCTACATTTACAGCAAAAAAAAAAACTTTTGAGAACTTACAAGCCCGTCGTGTAAAAGTGAATTCGAGCAGTTGATTTGTGCAATTAAAAAAAAGGTATTATGCAAGACAAGGGCTGAACGATTGTGAAAAATTATGTAATTGCAATTTTATCAAACTGTTGACTCACCTTCTTTTACATGTTCACTACGACAACTTCAAAAAATGCTACCAAACAAGTGTGGCGTAAACATAAGTCAGTAAATCATAAATCAGATTACAGCCTGTAATCTTTAGAGGGTAAAAAAAAACTTTATAGGGCATTCATGTCCTAGCAACCTCCTCATACGTCAGGCAGCAGCTTGGTGGACAAAAAAAGGAGATTTAAGATTTAACGAATCGAATCGTTTCAAATGTACCGTTCTTTAATTGTATCGTAGCCATGTACCGAGATACATAACAAATCGTCGTTTATGAAAGATGCACACCAGGTATAAATGGGTTTGATGTTACTGATGATGTGTTGTTTCTTTGAATTTAATTAACTTGAATAGTTTGAGGTTTGTTGAGCTTTAAATGTTGTTACATATAAATAAACATGACAAAAGCTGCAGCCATACCATATCGCAGTGTTTCCCAGCCTGGGGTAAACGTACCCCTAGAGGTACATGAGCACATTGCAGCGGGTATGTGGAAACGTTTAGTCATTTATTTCTCAGATCAATAACCGATCACAACAGCTGCGTGTCGGCTCAAGTGTCTCATTCAAGCTCATTAAAACTGCGACAGTGGGTATATGAACATTATTCTTGTTAAGGGGTTTCTGATATTTGAAGTTTAAATGCCCGTTTAATGGGGACTCGTCCATATTTATTTTTATGTTTAACTTGAGTTCAAAAGTAGACAAGTCCTGAGAATTAAATGTTGAAATTAAAGCAATAAAATAAATGGATTTTCATGTAATAATCATTTGAGTTATGTTGTACTTTTGGAGAATCATCAACACTTATGAGTGAGGGGTGACAAAAGGGTTTGGGGGTACACGAGACAAAAAAGGTTTGGGAACCACTGCCATATCAAATTGAATCGTAATCTGACCAACTCGAAACCAAATCGAATCATTCCACTTGAACATGTACTCCTCTTGAATATGATCGTACCTCATTTTGTATATCAAATTTATGCTTATTCCCCTTGTAGTTTTAAAGGAAAACCTAATTTTATTCAGCTTTGTCATAAGAAAAAGACATGCAAGCCTCCTAAAAGTGCATGCATGTGCTCTTGAACCACAAATTTGCGCATGTTAAGCTAACGTTTGGATTTTCTTGGCTAGTTTGTTTGCTGAGCCTCATTTCCCGTGATATTTAAAGAGGGGGAAAAAAAAAAAAAAACTTTCCCTGGCTTTGTCATAAGACCAAGGCATATGCCCTCCCAACCTCCTCATACATCACTCATCATGCAAATGAGAGGGAATGTCACTCCTCAGCAGCAGATGGCCAGGGATGATAACAATGGCTCAACAGACCAGTTTCAATGTCTGCGACTTTATCGCTACGGCAACAACAAAAATAGACGATATGAAATCCTTGTCCGTTAATTTGATTTCATCCCTCCACTCTCCCACTCCCCCTGTTCTTCTTCTTTTTAAATGTCTCTACCTGTCAGTCTGTTTCATTTCTCTGGCATCATTTAAATGTAAAAGCCTCAGCTATCAGTGAAAAGGCAACCTGGAAACGATTTGGGGTGATTACCATTGACTGCCGCCTAGCCCCGTTATTCAAGTCACTGGGTGTAATTCCTCCCTGTAGGCCATGCTCGCCTTTCCCCCGATTAATAAAAGAGGGTCCTGAGAAATCACAAATTCTACCCGCCGCCGCCGCCCCCCCGCCCACCGCCGGCCCTCCAGCAAAAGTGATGTCACCCCTGTCGTCCTGCTGACTCCTGTTCATACAAGCCCCCGTGGCGGAGAGTAAACAGTGGCAGCGTTTAGCAAACACGGCCAGATTACAATGACAAAAGGCAACCACACTTCTGGGTGGAGCCTGAGGGCAAAGGGGGGCAAAGGGATGGGGCGGGGGGAGGTTGGCTGCGGTGGATAAAAAAGATCCCCCCGCCCCCGCCCTTTTCCTGTTCACCCAGCTGATGGAAGAGGCCACCCAAACATGCTTATCACCCCCCCCCACCCACTGCATGCTTGAGTCTCAAGGGAACCGACGTGAGAACACAATATGGAGTCATAATGTATTTCCACTTGTTTTCTCCACGCACCAATACGATTGTTACTTAAAGGTCTGGCGGTTGATCGTCCCCTTGTTTAACGGCTCATTTGAAAGTCTAATGCTCAACTGTCCTCTCGAGCCGCTCGGCCATAGGAGACGCACAAAAGAAGAAAAAGAAGAAGAGGAACCGGCGTCGGAAGCAAAGCGACATCTGTCGAAAGCATCTTCTTATCAAGCAGCAGTGTCGCTGTGGGGACGGCGACAAACCGGCATTCTTTCCAGTGTCAAGACGACACATTGCGCAATGACTACGTTTACATGCAGCCGATATTCGGGTTAAGGTCAAAATTCCGATTTCTGAAACAGTCCGCAAAACACGTTTACATGCGTGAGTGGACAGAGGTACGCCCGTATTTGAATAAACCTTTTGAAACGGCGACGCATGGACGTCGTGACGTAAATAGACCTCATTTCCGCTTGGTACTTGCTACCGTCAATAAAACATATATTCATGACACTCCACACAGGAATAAAGCAGGCGCTTTCCTCTGCGTTCCAAAAGTGTGCCGCTGTGTTACGCCTCTGAGTTTCAATTGTTAACCTCTCTGCTTGTGTATTTCCAGCGAGTTGCGTGCCAGACAGACGGACCTATACACACACACGTATATATGTGTCTACATATACGCTGTATCATTTTTGCCGTAGAAACAGAAAATACTGTGAAAACGCCAAAAAAGGAATCACTGTATTCAAGTTAGACTCCCTACAGCGAGGATGCTGCGCACACAAGCACTTCCTGTACTACAAAGACCAAGAGTCCTTGTGGTTGAGCATGCGCAGGGTGTCCAACTGGGATATTCTGATTTTCTGTATACATGTGCACATATTCCAGTTAGAAAAGGAGTAACTCAGCCATGATATTCGGAATTTTAAAAACCTGAATAAGGGCATGTTCATTGTCAATATAAGTTATTGGACACGTTTACTTGACTATATATATATATATATATATATATATATATATATATATATATATATATAGTCGGTTATGTATATATGCTCCAGCACGCCCGCAAGGAGAAGTGGTCATTTGTTTGTTTTGTTTATTTCTCAAATTGCGGCCTTTGCTATTTGAAAATTGCATTGCGATATCGATTTGAATTTGATTAATTGTTCAGCCCCAGTTTGGGGAAAACACGAAAATAGAATCTATTTCCGAGCAAGCATAAAACATAAACTGCTGTTTTGTTGAGCGTGTTTCATCCCTTGAAAAAAAAAAAAAAAAAAAAAAGTGGGCTGATGGAGAGTGGGTTGGACAAAATTACATGTCAAACAAGGGTGCGCGTTTTTAAAAGTGCTGCCTCGTATTTGTAGAAAGTGTTTGATTGCATTTAGAAAGGTATTACAATGGGTCACATCTGTGTCTAAAAGCTTTTTGCATTCTGCTGCAAATGATGCAAGCCCAGTGAAGTGTCGCAGCACCCCGTTGTTTTGGAGCACCATACCTTCCTCGCGCAAACAAAACCTACACAAACATGTCAGCCTCACTTCTTCTAATGCACTGCCGGGTCACCGTGTCAGCGCTGGAACTTCGCTCGCTCGCTCACTACGCGGCACAGCGCACCCTGCAATTTCCACAAAACAATGTGGCTAATGTCATGTGGCAGCCCAAACAAAGAGTACTTAGGGCCATTGAATTGCACAGACGTGTACGAAATCTATATTCGACTGTGCTTAATCTCAGCCTTCAATGCTGAAGAATGTATGGAAATAGATTTGCGTCAACAGCGAATGACACTCTATACATGTCCTTCATATTGTATAGTTAATTAATAGTCACCAGTTAAGGTACAGTGGACTTGTATCCCAAATCATCTTTCCTTGTGGAAATGAATGGGAATGCGATTAATCTGTTCCAGCCTCCCCCCAAAAATCAAAAAAAGTGTTCATAATGTGATTTGAAAAAAATAAAAATAACAATTGCACTCTAGATTATTTTCTTGATAAAAACATATGACATAATAATGACATAATGCAATAGAATTTGTTGGTTAAGTTCCATAGACATTGTCCTTTTTCTTCAGGTGTGCACGCTTTAATCACCTGGGGGCATATTTGAGAGCCGCATGCGGAAGGAAAATACGAAGAGAAGCCTTATCCATTATTAGCGTTATTGGTCATCGGTCTACTTATGTGTAGTTTGGCGAAAAAAGTCGGTCGCTATAAGGACATACATCGCCACATTGGAGGCAGTTGCTCGGGGGGACTTTGATGCTATCAAGAGCCTGCAATTACTTTGGGGGCATGTCTGCTGGATCTTTGTCTCGTAGCAAAGTATGTTGCTTTTGTTTGACACAGTACATCGATCACTAGTTTGATGGTGTAAAACGTCTTTCATGAAATGGTTTGTGTTCAGATAAACTCGCCTTTATGACCCGTCGAAGCTTTTCGAGCTCGCCCTAGCTCGCTAACTGCTAACAAAGAGATGAGTTTGTTTACAACACATCGCTCAGCAAAATATTCTATAATGTTCCATCAACGTATATGAAATTTGTATACCTATATAATTAACAAATTGTTGAACAACAGTGCGAAATAAATCTTGAATGAAAAGTAAAAAGAAAACAATAACTGATATAAAGTCATCGGATCATAAACTTGTTGTGATGGCGTTAAGTGGTCACGGTGAAGATTTGGCATCCATTGTGCGCGTCTGCTTTCAAACAACTTCGTTTTTGCCTCCGGTTAATTTGAATCACTGCCGGTATCACAAAATAAAATCTGCAGTTGACCGATTAGTGCAACCATAAACAGCACAGGTGTTAACCATTTTTAGAAACGCGTAACGGACTTCTGTTATCTCACTCACTCGACCGCCTGCCCCTCTGGCAGCATACAAATGCGACGTCACGCATTGGGGGGTCGGTTAGAATCACTGAATATATTTTACAAGTACAAATGCTGCAGCTTGCTTTATTACAAATGTACATTCATGTGAATACAATATGTATCCCATGTCTCACTCCCACAAGCACGAAGAGCAATGAAAAGGCTGTTTATTCATCATATGTATTTTGTGTGTATATGTTAGAACAGATAATTCGCAAGCGATGATATAAATATGAATAATTTTACATCCAAGTGAGTGTGCAATTCTTTAGAATTACAAAAATAATTGCGCTTATTTTGGACTTTTTTCAAACGGCGAGGTATCGGTACATTATCGGCATCGGCCGATACTGCACAGCCAGGTAGCGGAATCGGTATCGGGGCCAAAAAGTGGTATCGGAACAACACTAATTATCATATACCATCACATATCATATATTTAGATGTAATACAGAGTTGTGATCAATATATAAGATGTATATGTATTGCATAAACTTTTCTCAACAGCAGATGGCCCTGTCCCTCCCATTTCATATTCATTTGCAAAATTAGCATGTCGTCAGCTAAACATTTTTGTCTTATGTATTTTATACTCAATACAGAATAGTCGGTCATTTGCAAATCTATTGTATATAAAGTTGATTCAGCAGATGAGACGGTTTACCTGCCTTTACCATTTTATATTTAATACGGATCGTATAGTGAGCCAGTTACAATATTACTATATATAAACTTCTCAACAGCAGATGTTTTCTCTTTTGTGTTTTATATTTTAAAAAGATTGTACAAACGCCTCAACAGCAGATGCCACCGCTTTCCTGACTTTCATATTTTAAATTAAATACAGCACAGTGGTCATTTTGCAAAACGAATGTGTACAAATCAACTTGAAGTTCAGCACTCACTCCTTCATCGACTTCACGGCGCGCTCTGGAATCTACGGCACAACAAAGCGACTAATGTCATGTGGCAGCCCGTACACTCAAACAAAGTGTATTTCCACGGCCCCATTGAATCGCGGCGATGTGTACAAAATCTATATTAAACTGTGCTTAATCTCAGCCGTCAACGCTTGCGCTAATGTGACACAAACGCATCTTCTTGGTGGTCTTGAAGCCTCATTGTTGCCACTCTTGATGCCGCCTGCTCGCCACAGAAAGTGACATAAAAGAGACTGAATTAATTCTTCAAAAAAAAAAAAAAAAAAAAAAAAGCAAACATTTATTTTCATATGCAAATAGAAGGAAGCCAACATAAGTACATGTTGATATGGCTGCGGGACACACACACACGCGCACACTAACTATATCGTTATGTTAATGTCACTGGAAAAGGAGATATTCTTCTGTCCTTTTTTTTTTTTTCATGGGAATCACTATCTACACTGCGTGTCAGCGTGTCTCACTTAAAAGCAACGATTAGATTATGTCCCAGCCGTCCCCTTTGGGCTTATTCATGTGTGACCGGCAGCAACCTCGCAATATGTTGATTCGGTGTCCTTTGAAGACACTTCCACAACATTTTCCATCTTTAACGGACAAATGTTTACTACCTTTGCAACTGACACTTTGCTCTTCAGTACAAGCCATACGCGCTAGGGACCCAATTTTGACACTAAATTTGGACACTAAGGATGCCTCAAAAAAGCCCCAAACTGTTCCCGCAAATATTTGAACAGATAAAATTGTCCTACGTAACAAATTAAGATCCAGCGGCAGTAACTAAGGGATTAGCAATTAGCCTGTAATCAGTGTGCGACGCATGGGCAACAACGGGGGCAGTACCCCATCAGATTCAATAGATGGCACTGTTTTCTAAATCTAATGCTAGAGACTTTGTCATTCAGGTACGCACAGGTGAATAGTAATGCAAACAAATAAATGAGGCCACTTTACTGTTAATCATATTTAATATAGAGTATGTTTCATTTTGCAAAAATGAATGTGCACATATTACTGTTTCTTAAATTTTATATTCAATACAGAGTAGTATGCCTTTAAAGAAAATGTGTATAAATAAACGTATTCAACAGCAGATGGCAGTGTTTTTCCTTTCTTTACTAATTCATACTTAATACAGAGTAGTAAATGGATTGCCAAAAGACAATGTATTCAAACAAAGTTGTCCCAACAGCAGGTAGGGCTGTTGTTGTATTTTATATTCAACACAGAGTAGTCAACTATTTGCAAAATGAATGTGTCGAAGTTTGTTTCTGACAGGAGATGGGATGTTTCTGTCTTTATTTTAGATTTAAATGGGAACTCAAGTCAAAAATGTTCCTTGTATTAATATATTTTATGTGCCCTAACTAGTCTAAACACTGTATTCTGATTAATATTGGGCTGGTGCAATACGAATTTTCATTTTTATCCTGTTATTTGGACATTAAATCGCCCTCTGCTGTTGAAAACAGGTGAGCTGTGATGTTGGCAATGCAAGCCCGAGAAACTTTGTGAGTTGATGTCCCATTTAATACAGAGTAGTCATCCATTTACAAAAATGTGTATAAATACATTTGCGGTGCACCTCTTTTATCGACATCGGTATTTAATGCGGAGTAGAAATCATTTGCAATATTAACGTGCATGGCTAAAATTGTCAACAGCAGATGGCACTGTTTTCAGGCTTTGATTTATTTTGATTTTTTTATATTTAATACTGAGCAGTCATGCATTTGTTGACTCAGCAATGGCAGATGAGGCAGTTATACTCTATTATTTATATTATATGAACATTTATTTTAGTATTACTCTTCGACATCAGTATATTATTCATAATCTTTAGAATAGCCATCAATTTGTCCAATGAATGTGCATAAATGAACTTCTCGACAGTAGGTGGCGCTGTTTTTCCATCGTTTATGTTACATAGATAATACAGACTAGTCATCTCAATAGCAACTGGTGCATTTCCCGCTGCCTTTTGAATTTAGACATTTTTCGATTTAAGACAGAAATTCATCAGTTCAGAAGATGAACATATAAAAACTCTGCTCAGTTTTTGCATTTCATATTTAGTACATTGTTTATTGTATGTATATAATGCATGGATCTTACATAAACCTGTCATATTTTTCTCATCGGGATTTGGGGCAGTGATGTCAGTGATCCATTTGAATTCTGCCTAGCAACAGGTGGCGAGGTGAACGTTTTGTGGGATATGTGTGCTGTTTGATACATTGCTTTAAAAAAAAACCTTCTTTTTCATTAAAAAAAAAAAAAGTCATTAGAGATGCTAATTTGCTTCGGATTTGCCGAGGATGATAAAAAACATCTTTCAACAGCCTCCACCAATCGGTCTGTGCTGCCCTCAAACGCTCACATGAGACAAATCATCGCCTGAGTGGTCAGTCCACGCCTGGCTTTTTGCGGTTCACAGGCCAGCGACTCATTGTCATTGGGCGGCAACCTGCGCATTCGCGGGCGTCTCTGGGGGTCTCGGCCCATCTTTTTCTACTCAGGCAGGAGCACAATGAAAGCAGACACGCCTCTTAAAGGCCAGATAGCAGCTTAGATGTTGGGCCAAAAAAGCGAGCGGTGGAGACAATGGTAACAGGTGTGTATTAATGTGCACACGGGTAATGACCTTGCTGGCCGTAATAGTGTGTCTAGACACAAAAGTGATGGGGAGGCATTGCTGTCTCCTCTCGCATGTCCCATGAGTGCTCGGAGATTGTGATTGTGATCCGAATAAACATGACTGTCATAAATATGGTTTAACCCAACATTATTCATAGACCCGGGACACATTTTGTTGAATGGTAGAAGGAAATGTCACAAGAAAGAGGGAAAAAGGCTTTAAAAAGTTGTGGTAGTGATATTAATCAAATATATTTTGATTATTTCCTATAGGTTAATGGTGAGGCGTAACCAGGGGCGGAGCCATGGGTGGGCCTGGGTGTGCACAGGCCCATCCAGATTGACAGACTGCCCACCCAGTGAGATTCATGAAAAAAAAAAAAAGCTTAACGTTTTTGTAAGTTATCATGAAATCATTTTTGAATTTGTGTTTCATTGTGTTTTTTATTGGGATAGGAGGATTGTGCTCAGTGAGGGAAATATTCAGGCCCACGCTGATTTTTCCAGGTCCACCCATTAGCCACGTTCTGGCTGGGCGTAACCCTTTAGGAAGTGGTCATATGCTTGACAAATTTGAGCAAACACAATATTTTGCACCATTCTAAAGGATCGTGCTAACTTCAAGGACTGGGATTTTAAATCTGCAACATTTTAAGTGAAATGCGATGTAATGCTTTCACACGATAAAGTTAAATATTACCAATTCTGCTGTACAACATAACTTTTCTGAAAAATGAAAAAACAAATGTCACATTTTGATCATGTTTGCATGAGGCAGGTCAGCAAGTAATCACTTTTGCCAGGGCATGAATAATCATGGATTTAATCGTAACATATGCCAAATTTAAAGAGTAGCTTTAGTAAGCTAAAATCATGTGTGGAGTACATAAGTACACTATGCGGTTGATTTGCAATTTTGTGATTGCGCCTGCAAACAAACGCCCTTTGAAGCAAACAAGGCAACTGATTATGAAGTAAGTTTCTTGTTTTTTATGTAGTGATTAACATGAGGTGCTCATTGATTTTGCTTTTGTTTCCGTGTTGCTCAACTTTCCGGAACACAATTGTCATTTGTTTCCCAAACAATACTTGCAATCGCGCTCTCACAAATCAAATATTCCCCCTGTTGGCCTCATTCGCCCGCCATCTGAAATGGACTCTCATCAAAATGGCACTGCATGTAAACGTCTGCCGTGTGTTACATTTCTGATTGGATATTGTTTTTTAGTATTGCTGGCTGCTGGAAGGTGACCACCTCGTCAGATTAGAACGACGATGGCGGGTTTAATCTTCCAATCGTGTGTCACCGGGGCTATCCATCAACATTACGCGAGACGTATAATCTACGTTCGGATGGGGGGGCGGGAGGGGAAACTGAAAAAATGTCAAGTATTTACAGAGGAGTGCAAATAAAGGGCCTTGTATTCTTGCGTCTTTATGAAGTCAAATAAAAGTATTCTTTGGTTTGTGTCCTTAGGCCTGGCAACTTTTGAAAACTTGCGCAGATCCTGAGACATTTATACTCTCTGATTTCTCGCATCATCTCTCCAAGATAGTGATAATACGATTTTTGTGTGCATGTGTGTGTGTGTTTGTGTGTGTTTTCCGCTGTTGAGAAACAAACTGGATTATGAGCAGATCACTACATAAACAGCTTTCTAAAAAGGAGGCAGCTATTTAAAAAAAAAAAAAAAAAAAAAAAAGGCTGAAGAAATGCAAAGAGGGATTTAAATTTTAATTTGAATTTATTCCAGCAAGTGAAAGGTTCTTTTGAGAGGGGATTTCAGCAAAGATGACGGTATTTAAAAGTGATAAACAAGCATCTAAAGCGCCGGTGGAAAACATTTTTTTGTGCTTCTTTCTCATGCTGGGGAGGAATTGGGCTGGCGGTGGCCACATCCCAAAAAAAAAAAAAAAGTAATAGTCATAATTAAAATGTAAATAAGCGTGATCTGCGTAGATGCCTTGGCTGATTCCCCGTCATAAATTGCGTAATTACCATGTTTGTCTCGACACACCTTTGCGATGACGTGAAGGGAAAAATGTCCTCAGGTGCAAAAGCTGGAGCTGCACTTGGCACCGGGTAGCTCACACTCTACATGGATGCTAAAAGAAACACTTCACAGTCATCACATACAATTTCAATCTCGCCGCTGCGGTACACGAGCAAAGTTGAAAAATTAAACGCCTCGTATCCCTAAAAGAATCGGAGGCAGGATCTGCGGGCGTGCGATTAACTCGGGTTGTCAGCTATTGTACTCGTGGATTATACGTATATTGACGTGATGACCACTGAACTTAAAGCGTAGAGGGAAACCTGCGTGTCACACAAGAGAGACAAAGAGTTACATCATTTCGTCGAACGGCTAATCCGATCACGGACGGCGTTTGTGCATTCGCTATCTTCGGAAAATGCCAGGGAAAAAAAAAAAGAGGCGCTAAGTAAAGCTATTTTACGAGACTCCCTCACAAGGATGCAGTGCCAGTATCAGGATACAATTTCACACAGCAGTCACATAACCTATAAGAAGGCTTAAGAAAGGGAAAAAAATGGAACACGGCAAAGTCGTCCACCATCTTCCAAAAAAAGACTGAAGGCTGCAGTGAACTAATGGCGCAGTTTTATACAGACACGACTTGTTTAAAAAGCGCTCGCCGATGGTTAGCGTGCACCTGGCATCCCGCGCGCTAGCTTGGCAACACTCCTCCCTTATAATTACAATGAGCACCCAGTAATGCAGCGAGAGAGGCTGAAATCGGAATGTTGTCCTTCGAGACGGCGCGTTTTTTTGTTTTTTTTTAATGGGTATGCAGAAGAGTTCCTCGAAGTGCAGATGGCAGGCTTCTGAAGCAGGTTTGTACTAGAAGGTAAAGAAAGGCCCCTGGTGGGAGGCCATATTGTCATAAGGCATTACATTTGTCAGGTGGATGTAATAGGCAGTGGTCTAATGAGTCATATCACGCAGGATCATTTGGAATGTTCATTCAGACCTCCAATTCACACACAAAGAGATAGACAGAGATAGCAAGACAGATAGATAGATAGATAGATAGATAGATAGATAGATAGATAGATAGATAGATAGATAGATAGATAGATAGATAGATAGATAGATAGATAGATAGATAGATAGATAGATAGATAGATAGATAGATAGATAGATAGATACTTAAGAAGGAATTGGGCAGCTCTTGAGGCATAATTAGGGTCACAATACAACACTCCATCCGGAACAAGTCATGCTAGCAATGTAGCAGCCGTGGCTTTACATTAGTGAGGGCTGTGGCTTTAGTCTGAGACTTGTGATGTGGCAGGAAGGAGTGAAGAGAGGCTGCATTTAAACCTTGCTAGCGGTTTGAAAAGTACAAACTCCACCTTTATTAAGGAAAGTAATGTGGCGGCTACAGTACGTGGTGGGGTGGTGGCCAAGCGCCCTCTATTGACCAGCCGCAACTGATGCTAACGCCTGAGTAAAGTCATAATTACAGTCAACATAAGTATGGAAAAAAATTCTGGGCCATCCATATAAAAAAAAATAATCAATTGAGAGACAGTCATAAGAGAGAAAAATGCCTACCTTGAGTCCTGCGGTTGGCTGGCACACTGGAAAGTAGTTCATTCCGTATCATATGCAACCATGAAACATCGTAGGCCATCATTAACCGAGGATCACCTATATCGGGAAAATGGCCTGGATTTGAACACGCAAGGATATATATTTTTTAGTTATACAGTGCTAGGATGTTGTTGAAACAAATGATGGTGAAATGTAGCTGTCCTAAAAGTAGGCCAAAACTGTCTCCTCTGACAATTCCGTGCAAAACAGAAAGCAATCATTAAATTTGTATTCACGGGCGTAGAAGCCAAATATATGAATCCGTTTGCACTGCAAGTGTATGTTTTTCATGATGGACAGTAGGATTTATTCATCCACAGTCCCTTGGCACCCTCCCAAGAACTCCCATAAAGGCGAGCGGAGGAGCCTTTGAATCAACCCACCACTGTGATACAAGAGCAGGTATTGTGACAACAACAAATGTTAACTCGGAGGAAAAGTTTCGCCGCTTTTTCCGAGTCGCACAGGAGCTGCATTAGCATGTGAAAAGAATAAACAGGCGCATTCTCAGTTACACACTCCACCTGGCTGCGCACCAGCGTCCTTGTCAGAAGTCCACCCACCGCACTGGCTAACACTGAAAGACCTCCCGGGGACCACGGTGACCATTCACTCGCTTGCCTCTTTCTCCCATGCACCTGTGACTGTTTTGTGCTTGCAATTTTTTGCTTTGTCTTTTCCTGGCAGCGCGGTATCATCTGAGACACACTTTGCCTCCAAAAGGAATTCTCCTGCCCAACAATGTGGTCTGTTTGTTCGCCGGATGTGGCAGGCCAGAGAGTCAAAACAGCAAAAACAAAACAAGTCGCTGCAGTAATAATTAAAATTGCCTCAAGACAAAATAAGCTCGGGGACGTGGCGGTACGAACGGGGCATCGAGGAGATACGCTACTTTTATCTGCGGCTTTCTCGCCGACTTGAGGGTCCTCGCAGGTGCTCCTGGACGGCTTCTCGTCCTCGCTCTCCTCGGACAGCTCATCCGGCTTCTCCACGGTCCTGGACCTCAGAGAGCCGCTTTCCCATTTTCCAAAGGACTTTGCCACAATCGCTTTGTCCGCTTCTTTCATTGTTTTCTGTAGAACACATTTACAGCATGACTTCCCAGGTTTATCCCTCTTGTGAGCCATCGGCCCCCTTTTTTGGCTCTCACTAAAACCTGGGCTCATCTTTCCCAAGCCCAAAGTAAAGCTGGGCAGGCACTGTGCGAATGAAGATAGTTTCTTGTCTAAGTCTTAAGTTCGAATGACTGGACTTTCCCAAAGAAGTGTGTCACACAATCGGACGGCTGCAATTATTAATTAGCAATGTGGCTGCAACCTTTTTGAAATTTTCTAAAAAAAAAAAAAAAACACGGAATCACCACTTCAAATGCCTCTAAAATCCTCCATAACAAACAAAATATATACAGTATGTCACAAAAAAAAAATCAATGACCTATTTTACTGACCACACTGCTTTTCTCATCAATAATCTCCATCTGAATTAGTGGAGATATTACTTAAAGTGAAAATCAACCCAAAGATATTTTTTTCAAGAATATGTTCTATGCAAGCCCACTAGTTGAAACAAGGCATTCTGATAAATATTGCATTTGCGGAATAAGTGTTAATCCACTCATTTTTAGCCAATCACGGCTCAGATTCAGAAAACAGGTCAGCCGTGATTGTCGTCGTGAGCAGTTGTGATGTCATTTCCAGTCGACAGAAGACAAAATGGCCGCCCCAGAGATGGCTGAAAAGGAGTGCATTTTGCTGCTTGACTTATATTCCACAAATGCAAAATTAATCAGACTGCCGTGTTTCAACAAGTGGGCCTCCTGGGAACATATTCTTGAAAAAAATATGTTTGGGTTGACTTCGGCTTTAAGGGTTTATGGCACCGAGCACCGTTTTTAGTATTAAAACAGTGATGCTACGCCGTCGTCTTTTTGAGTGTTTTTTTTTTACAATCAGTAAGTTTGAAAGACAAACAGTAAACATACAATTTTCAGTCACATCTACACACTGCTGATAACATTGTTTGTAGTATTTGAATTTTGTGTCCACAGATTGCTGACAATGTTGACTTCTTTTTGATTCATTTGTACTTTGGGCAACATTTTAAATTCTACCGACACCTGCAGGATTTAAGTGAGACGGCAACGATCCAAATTTACAGCAGTCAAGTAGTGACTCTGTTGGTCCAACTAGCGAGCGCTACAATCGTTCAATCGTTGACGATTAACTCAAACAGCGCGAGTCAGAATTTTACTTCTGAAATGGCACAGTGTATGCCCTTCTTAAGAGAGAATTAGGGCATTGTGAGCATATGCATTCTCTTAAGCATTCCAGAAACTGTACTGATTGCCCTGGCATCTGTTTTTAGAGAGCATGTCAACATTGTTTTTTTTTTTGTGTGTGTGCAGTACTAAAACAATACAAAAAAAAAACAGTAAACAGAAGGTGGAAACATGAGGAGGAAAAACAAACACGTTTTCACATTTAATCCAACGTAAAGGAAAATAAAAATAGCACATTATGCCCTAATTGAGCGCAGTACAGTCCACAAATACTATTACAAGGCCGATCAGGATTAGCGGCGGAACATACCTAGTTATCTATTTCAGAGTGCCAAGACTGCTAGCAGTGGGCAACTACATTTCAAAAGCTGGCAAATCCAGTTGTCTCCCAAATACAGAAAGTACTTAAATCCAGACCGAACAGAAGAAAAAGACGGATAAAGGGTGCTCTGCATATCACCGAAAAGCTTGTGCACTTTTCAGAATCACTGGCTAGGTTAAACAAATATGCTAAGTCGAGATCAAAACAATCCTTTGATCTGCAGCCTAGTTTCCAGAGGAATGGCTTGGCTCTTGTTGTAAATAACTTGTATAAATCTATATACCGTTTGCCTCCAGGTAATATGAAAAGTGCCAGGGATTCGCAGGCAAAAACCTTGTGGTTAGGAAATAGATCAGATAAAAGCATATGAATATTTCAGCGGCGCCGCACTCTGGCATTTTGTTGTACACTTTCTAACCCCGTGTGATCATTGTACTTGTTTGGAAGCAAACCAATGACAACTATCTGATCACACACACGCATATACACACACGCGAGTCCCTTCGATACTTTGTAGCCAGTGGAAGCGGAGCGTTCCTACCTTCAGCGGGCCATTCGGCTGGAACACAGAGTACAACATTGTGCCACACTTGCGTACAAAAAAAAAAAAGAGGGCTCGAAGAATCAGAACTTGCTGACTAACTTTGCCCTCTGTTTTGGTGGCGCACACAAAGCAAAACGCTGTCCATTCAAAACAGACAGCATAACTCTTTTCACAGAGATAGGAGGGGGGGGGGTGATTGGGGGAGGGCTGCGAACAATGTGCCCGGCTGCAGTCACTTTGCAGGCAGGCCTGAACGGTGAGGGCCGCATGGGGCCGGGGCCGGGACCGACTGACACCACGCCGACAACTAACAGAACTACTTTTGTGCGCGCTAAACTCCTTGGGACACTTTTTTGTTGTTGTGTTCTTTCAACCAAATTTCAAATACTGTACAAAATTTGCCTATGTTATTTCAAACATACAGTGCTTGCTCAAATTTAGTACCAAGAATGAATTTTACTTACCTAGAGATGATTCAAGAGTGACATTCCTTTGGGTTTGGAATTACAAATTAGTTATGACAAAGATTTTTCTGTGTTTGGGTTTTGTTTTTGTGAGTGCAGGGTAGTAAGTGGCGCGCCAACTCCAACCGATTGAAGGGGATTTGGAGTTTTAGGGTTGTAAAACAGTTTCCAAGAAATTTGGAGGGGTGCTACAATAAGGACCTCTGAAATCTTGTAGTGGAACGAGGAATGCATCTTCAATTATTACTGTATGGTCATAATTAAGGGTTAGGCTAATCAAGTGGATTTCTTTTCTGCTTTTATAGGTCAAACTTAAAAAAATGAAAATATGTAAAAAAAATTAAATTAAAAAAACTGTTGTGCTACAAAAAAGTATAGATGTTTTTAAAACAGCGTCAAAAATGCAAAAAAAAAAGCCATCTCTCGTTAAAATATGTTATCAGTGCAATTAAATGTTCAACGAAATTATATAATTTCACCTAACTAAAGTCTGCTAACTTAATGCTAACAAATAATGTGAAACACCATAGACGGGCTGTCAGAAATTAGCATGGATGCTATGGTAACAATAAACTGCTACTCTAACACACATGGAGCAGCAACGCATGCAAACAGAGCACACAACAATACTCACACACATACATTCTCAGCTCTATTGGAAAAATTATAACTGAAGCTTCCAAT
The DNA here is from genome assembly GCF_054856515.1 of Filicampus tigris. Lineage (NCBI taxonomy): Eukaryota > Metazoa > Chordata > Actinopteri > Syngnathiformes > Syngnathidae > Filicampus > Filicampus tigris. The sequence goes on along the minus strand of NC_141226.1, from coordinate 17,983,973 downwards.
AGTTGGAGACCTTCTCTGCCTCTTTTTGCTCTTACGCTGCATCTTGATGAAAGCACACAATTCAAGTTTGCCTTTATCCTCTAAAACCCATAAAAATGATCACCGGAACTCTATACCTAAGTTTTTAAACCCAAAATACAATTGTTCAATGCAATCTTGTTTTTTTAACAGTATGTAGAGTTTCCATGGCGCAGTGTAGTAACAATTTATCGACACTGCAGAGCATCAAAAATTGTGATGGAACAGAATGTACCATATTCTTGACCCGTCTGCCTCAGATGCGTGCTGTATATGGAAGTGAATGCTGGACGTGAATGGTGTCATCCGCCGTGTCAACGCGCGACATGGCAGTCGCTGTAGTGGAGCGGTGCGAGCGGCACATATGCATTAAGGGAGAAAATTGTGAAATGACAGATTCCGGGTGTGATACTGAGGGAATGACTAACTAAATAGGAGGGGCGCTCCAGGCTGTTAAGCTTTTGAAAAAGCAGTTTGCACGTTACTTTATCTTGTCAATCAGATTCCTGGAAGGGAAGAGGTGACTGATAACTTGAATTAATTATTTTCTTTGCATGCATGTGTTAATTCATGTTAATTTATGTCCCTTACAGGCCCAAGCCAGAATATCCCGAGTAAAGCGCCACCTCTGGCACCCAGATCACCACGCCACTCGCTTTGCATATATTTATATCCAATGAAAGACTTTTTTTTTTTTTTTAATCCTGTTGGAACAAGAACTGACTGCCAAATTTGATTTTTAAATGTACTTTTTAAGCTCTTCCAGTTTCACCACTCAACTGAAACATGGAGCAGTGTTTACCGCTATGATAGGATTTGAAAGTTACAGATTATATTCTCTTAAGTAAATTAAAATATAAGCCACAGTTCAACTAGTAGCACAATGTTAATATTCATATCACTTGGAAAGCACACCGCGTTCCATTAGACGCATGTCGAAAAAATATTGACATCAATGTTACGAAAGTAGGTGCTTCTTCCATCTTTTATTAAGGAATTATAAATGAATACAAATGACAAAATTGTGTTTTGGGATTTTTCCCACAGACATTGAATGATGGCTAGCCCGACAATTTTCATGCCGCAAATTTGTGATAATGTTTCGGTTTTTCAAAGGATTACACAAAAACTACTAAGGACTTTGTGAAAATGTTCAAACATAAGCCATGATTTTTCTTTTTAACTTGTAATTGGGTAATTATGCTATTAGGCTAACGGAATTCTGAATGACGGTATCGTCTAATCTTTTAACGTCTGCATTTTCTCGCCTTTATTCTATGTTGCTGTTCTCTAAAAACGACACCATCACAGAGTGGCGCTTGAACCAAAAATTGTATCCCTTTGTATGTTAAATACAATAAATATGAGATTGGCGATTACTTTTAAATTTAACCCCTTACACACATGGACATCTAAGGCCGTTTCCCACCTTTTTACCGGCTCATTGTTCTGTGTGTAATGTTCGGTTAACGTGGTTACTGTCAACTTACAAATTTTCCGCCTTCTAAGGTAGTATAAGTAACAGAGGTGGAAGGCTACCAGAGTGTGACGTTTAATACCCACGGCCCTTTTGTGTTGAAACCAATCGTCACGCAGACGTCAACACATATCTAATCGTGAACCGCACCATCGATGTGAACGGTTATTTCGGACACGGTGATGTCCCGCTTCTGTGAGTTCTTCCTGAAAGGGACAGGTGAAAGAAATCCTGGTTTATCGTTGTGCCAATTTATCGATAAGTCAATTTAACAGAAACCAGTATGTAAGTGGCTATGGTCTGTCCAATGGATACTATTTATCGATATGTTCACAAAACGTGGTTTTCTTCAGACAATATACAGTATGGTATAGTTATGCTGTTGGCGACTGCGGTAAACAGACCCCACTTGAAATTTTTATATTGAAGCTTGTCATTCCACTTACTTAATTTTGAGTTGCATTTGTCTTCAAATCTTTTCATCATCCAAACTGCAAAGAAAAGTCATTTTTGTTGTTTTTCAGATGAAATTAAAAATTGGAGATCCACACATTTCATTGGATGATATGCAGGTGAAGCTCAATAAATTTGAATTGGTTTCATATATTTGTAAACGAGGTTCACATTTTGAATTTAACTACTGAGATGAATGAACTTTTCTAGAAAATAATATTTAATTGAGAAGCACCTATACTGTACAGTATGCGGGGCTTTTGTTTTTTAATCTCAAGCAGAAGTCACAGTACTTTATTGCGCAACCGTCACTAAACCTTTAGATAATTCAATTCAAATACACGCATACCATGTTGAGCATCTCTGAATTTTTATCTGATCCGCAAAGGAAAAAAAAAAAAAAAGAAAAAGTTGGAAATATATGCAATGGGCTTTTTGTCGCGGACAGCTCTCAATCAATGGCGATTTCTTCCCGTTACCCAGATCGCACTTGCAAGAATTGCCGAACTGAGCAATCGCGTTAAACACTTTGACAAATCCAACTTCCCTCGGCGACGGCGGATGAGAGGAGCGACATTTGTGTGATGAGCAGAGAAACAGCAAGAAGTTCTAACAAGGAAAAGCCTGCCAGGTGGCGAACTGGCTGCACCAACAGAACGCACAATCTGTCTGCTTCTCCTTCCAAACCATTGACAGCTGCCATCACCAGCCTCGCACACTCGCACTCAGTGGCTCCTCAGCTCGCGGCCCATCCCTCTTTAGTGTTTCCTGCTAACCTCAGAGACAGGGTCACCTGGCCCCCTTAGTCGGCCGTCTGTGGGGTCCTGCTGGCCCCCTGGAGACCTGCCTGCATGAGGGAAAGCGCGGCTAACAAAGGTCTGGCCAAGCTCGTTTAATATGCCAACCAAAGGGGGTATCCCTTGACCCTTTCGTTTTTGCTAAGCATCACATCCCACGTATTAGAGTAAGGTATCACAAATGAGCCGGGTGCTTTTTGATCCGTTTTTGATCGCGTTTTATCTTCAGGTTGGCGCCAGATGGAGTCGCATCCCATTCTCTGTAGCTCAAATGCACGCATACGATTGCAGGTAAGAGAATGTCTGGTGCTAGACAATCCCAAGTCCGCCCTTCACGTGAAGTTAAACGAGGGCGGATTTTCTCACTTCAAATGAGGGGCTGCATCGCATTGTATTATAAAAACCACCAGTAGTAAAATAATGTCTCAGTTATGGCTAGCATTTGGTGCATATTAATGGTTCTTACATGGAAATCCATCAATTCGGTACGGCGGTGCCTTGACATGAGAGGGGCAACGATTCATCAACAAGTAATCGATTATCAAATCCAGGTAATTTTTTTTATAATCAATTGATCATTTTCAGACCTTTTTGAGTGACTGCTGAACACATTCACGTTATTCTACCAAATTTAACTTCATTATATTTTATACTCCTCAGTTTTTTGACATGCTTCTCCTTCCACACTTCTCAATCAATTCTCACCACTCCAACATCAACATATTCCAAAAATTCACACAATGCAGGCTATTATTTTTCTCATTCCAACAATTAAAATTACTCCACAGCGCCACATTTTTCACCCAAAAGTTCCCCATTAATTCCAAGACACATTCAACATACCTGGTAACAAATTCACATCATTGCGATTTTCAGTTCATTCAATTCACCATGGGAATGATTTTCAACATTCACACATTCCAAACATTCCACCATTTTCACCACCATATTTCTAATTTTGCATCAATATTATTCCACATCATTCAGTATCAAATCACGATTCAGTATCAAATCACATTTTTTTTTCATTCGGAATCCACAAGCATTGGGTGTAAATTAAATGTCAGCACAGCTATATCGAGATAAAGATCACTTGATATTTGATTAAACTAGTCAAAAATAATTGTCATTTCACATTCATTTGTGCTGTTTTGACCCTCGTTGTCTGCCTGATGTTGCAACTGTCCAAAACAATTGGCATTTCTGTTGTGGTTCTGTACCAGTGTTCATGTTTATTTTTCATGTTTGCCCACGCTTGTAGTCTCTGACAGATTTTAGGACTTCAGTTTCTGTACCGACGAGTGAGATTTGGGCTGTTTGTTTCAGGTGTTCAGTGATGTAAATCGATAGAAAATAGATATCAAATCTGAATGCATAAATGCACCTCAGATTGTACCAGGCCCAGGAGATATTTTGTTTCACCGTGGCTGACAAAGCACCTTGCAGTTTTAGAATCTTTTCAGCCACTGAGCAAAGCCAATTGCACAGAGGCTAAACAAAAAAGAGAGTTGCACAAATCTAGCATTGCAACTGGGCTAAAAATAAAACCTGGCAAAGTTATTCTGATCCCTTATTGGTCCCATAGTTTGATTTCACATTTAGCATTTGCATTCCCCTCCGCGTAAACATTTCATTCTTCCCCCTTGCTGCAGCACAATGAGACTTGAGTGACTTTGGCAGCAGATTTTTGGATCGCTGCTCCCGAATCCACCAGTGTATGTTATCAGCAGGTAAACAAGCTTTCCAACAAAGCCATAATGGCGCGGCAAGCGGGCATAAAGAGGCTCATCTCAAAAAGCTATACAAGCCATCAAAGCTGGTGTCATTTGCTCGACACCACATTGCAGCTGCAAAAAAAAAAAAATAGCTAGTGGAAATCGCCCGCCTATTTCCAGACACTTCACAACTATTTGTATCGATTATATACTTGTCAGTGTAAGCTGGCAGATTACAAATATAAAACAAGGCCGTTTTTAATGTTTGCTTTTGTTTCACGGCGGGGAATCAAAAACGGTGTCACGCGCTACATTAACGCGATTTGTGCAACAAGCTATTTGAATAATTATTTCCACACTTGTATCTATATTTGGAAGGATTACCCGTGCAATTCAAGTTAACGTGTAAAGAATTTGCCTACTTGAAATAGAGGAGGCTTGCGCTGGGTGGTAACTTGAATGTGTTCAAAATGTAAGACTACTAAATACAATACAAAAAAATTATTCATTTGCCAAAATTCCAATCAAAGTTTTCCCTACTTTTTTTCCGATGTAGTTTTCTTACTATAAAAACATTTTATTTTTCAAATTATTTAAGGTCTTCCTGAAGTATACATTTTGATAAAATAATGTAGTTACATTCTCTTCCAGAATATACATTTTGATGAAATAATGTAGTTACATTCTATTGAACACTTGGCCCGAATAAACAAATATTTACAAAAAAGTGAACTATTGCCCTTGTGTGGTGCTGCTGAAATGATTGACATGTGAGATTCTCCAATGAAATGTGGGCCTCTTGACGACACGCAGGGAGGCGGAACTTAATGGGGAAGTCCCCACTAACATTTTATTTACAAGAATGTGTTCTATGCAGGCCCACTAGTCTAAACAAAGCATTCTGACTGATATTGTGCTTGTGGAATATGAGTTAAGTAGTGAAATCCACCCATTTTTGTCCATCTCAGCGGGTGGCCATTTTGTCACTTGCTGTAAATTGAAAATTACATCACAGTGCCTAAGGGCTCAGGTAACAACCAATCATGGCTCAGCTACAGAAAACAAGTGAGGGGGCGACCATTTTGTCACTTTCTGTCAACTGAAAATGACATCGAAGTTGCTCAGGTAACAACCAATCACGGCTCACTTGTTTTCTGTAGCTGAGCCGTGATTGGTTGATACCTGAGCAACTGGGATGTCATTTTTAGTCAACAGAAAGTGACAAAATGGTCGCCGCCTGAGATGGACAAAAACGGGTGGATTTTGCTGCTTACCTCTGATTCCACAAATGCAATATTAATCAGAATGCCGTGTTTTGACTCGTGCAGGCGCATAGAACATACAGTATTCTTGTAAAGACAATTTTTGGGTTGACTTTAAAGAAGGACTTTTGCTATTGACCCGATACCAAATGACTTTCATTATTAAAAAGATGCAGATTGATGTCACTGAATCCCGGATAAATCTTTATTTCTTTTTTTTAATGTCTCGCAAATCTTCAAAACTTTGACACTAGGACTACCAGGATTTAAGTACATCAGAGATGCACCAGAGGGTAATTTTAATAAAAATTAAAGACTACGATGCTAAAACACAATACAAACAATGTTTGCCCAATTTCAAAAGCCTTTCATAATACACTGTCGTGAAAATGATTGTTATGTTTCCAAAAATATATTTTTTTTACAAAAGGGTGAATGAACGATCACACTTTGGTGGTGCTTCTGTAATGACTGGCCTGCAAGACTTCACTTTTCACTCCATACAGCAAGGTGGAATTTAGAGAGGACAGTTGCTATTTATCTGATACTTCCACTTTTCCAATGACTTTCTGTAGTAAAAAATGTGCAGATGATAGTTTTCTATTTTTGTAGGTCTCAAACATCGTCTAAACTTGACTTAAAACGCGTACAAAGATACACTTTTCATCTCGTTAGGCACACTCGATGCTCGCCGCCAAACTTTTCTGCAAATGTGCCTTTTGGGTACGACACAAACCTACGCAGTTTTTTCCTTTGCGAGGGAGCCTCAAAAGCTCCCCTTTCACACCGCTAATTAGCCATAAAACGCTGCCATCACTTGGTGACAATTTCCAATCCCGAACCGATAAATGTGTTGAAATTTCAAATGTATGCAGATGCGTGTGTTACTAATAGCGATTATGTGGGTTGGGGAAAGAAAAAGAAAAAAAAAAAAAACTCTAGCAGGCTTCCAGTCATATTTCGCCGACATTTCATCACACATTTAATCTGGCCCTGTCTAAGATTTCCTCCTCAACCTGCAGTCGAGGCACAATGGTGGATGAGATTATGAAGCATGTCTGTTAAAGCATGTCTGTTTGATCATCATTGTGTTTAGGTGAACTTCTCCACTTGACAGCAGATATGTAACCTAATCTCTCTCTCTCTCTCGGAGGCAATGAATAGGGCGGAAATGTGATGGCATTAAGTCGATTTCCTTCTTGCTTTGCACTTTCAGCCTTAATTCCCCTTGGCTCTTCTTTCCAAACGCTGGCATTCATTTAGATTTCAAAAATATAAAAATGTTACGTGAAGGCTTGCCTATTCATTTTCATTGATCTGTCATTTGAAGTTCATGCATATATTTACCTCCCCCCCCGCCCGCACCCCCTCGACAAACAATGCTTGTTTATTTACAGCCGTATCTATCTTGCCGAGTGTCAGGGAATCAAATAAAACTTGTGTATTATCTGCAAACGGCGGATGATGCGCGTGACAAAAGGACGAGATTTGACATTCTTTGTGAATCACCGCCGACATCGTCTTGATATTTCCCGTGCGCTCGTCTAAACCTTCATTTAGCTTCAGCAGCCTGCGTGTTGACGCGGGGAGAAAAGGCATTGTGGCGCTTCTCTGGATTGTAACTGAGGCCCTTTTCAAGCTGTATTAACAGACCTGCCCTGATCAAATAGCATCTAGACGGCTGATTACATGCCTTTAAAAGTGGACTAGTTCAAATGTATCACGCATTCAGTACAGCTGAATGGAATGACACCCGATACACAAGCAGGCTGTATCAAGCCTGACAATTTGACATTATGCTAATTATTGTGGCTGCAGGTTACTCATTGATAACCGTTTCTAATACTCCGAACCCCTATTGTAGCTAAAAGTGAACTATTAGAAACAGCTCTCAGTGTCGTGCAGTGCAGTTCTACGCAATAATAAATAAAGTGAATGGTGAAAACTACAGTAAATGGGGGGGGAAAATATTTACCTTTGCTAAGCTAAGTTTTAAAAATGGACAGAGAGGGGGCTTACCTAATGTTTAACGGGAAGGTCATTCCAAAGGGAGGGACCAATGGAAAAACTCGATCTCCTTTGACGCTCCGCTTAATCCTCTGTACTGCGTGGACTTGAGGCACCTGGCAGGTACGTAGAGGTGGAGGAGCTCAGAGAGGTAAGACCATTTTAAGATTGAAAGAAAAATGAAATATTCAAATGAACTCTAAAATGTAGAGAAGCAGTGAAGGGATGCCAGAATTGGAGTTATGTGCTCCCTCTTATGAGCTCCAGTTAGGAGGTGAACAGCAGCATTTTGGACCAACAGGAGACGCTTAAGGGGAGGACTGGCTGACTCCAAAATAAAGTGCATTACAGTAATCCAGCTGAGATGTGACAAAGGCATGGATTAATGTTTCTAAATACTACTGTTAAAGGAGAGGCTTTACTTCAGCCAGCTGCCCAAGATATAAATAATAATAATAATAAATGGATTTTACAACAGAGCACCAATTTGCGAGGCCAATTGAAAACCACTGTCCATTCTAAAAAAACAAATTCGAGACTGTTGGCTTTAGTTAAGATGCCAGGGGCCCCGAGTCGCGGAAATATCATGCTTTCTTAAGATGGAACCCAGGGGCAGCAAATACAAACAAGCAGGGGGACCCAAAAACCCTGTGGAACACCAGTGGGGCAGAGTGGGACTCAGAGCAATCAAGGCGAACCCAAAAAGTCCTGCCTGCCAAGTGAGATTCATTGATTATAATCATTTGTTGCGGCAGTAATTGACCTACAAATGAGTGCTTCTAAATCTGATTTTGGTTATGTTTGATAATTGGTTATATTTTTCCACTTTATTTTGTATTTATGTAAAATACCCGCCATTCAATTTTTTTACACTTACCATTTATCAGTTTTTGTTTTTAATTGTAAGAACACCTTTACAGCTCAACAATTTCCATTGTGTGTTAGTCATATTTTATTACTCTGCTACATTTCTATTTGTTTTCCCTAATGGAATGAAGAAAATGTATTTATCCATTGTCAATTTTTTTTTTTTTTAGCTATTTAAATCTGTTACAAACAATATGGAAGCTCAAAGGTGCCCACTATGGTGTCCAGTCCATTCTACTCTCTAGCCAATTAAAAGCTGGCCCGCGCTGAGGAGGGGTCGTCAAGTGTTTGCAGGGAGAAGTTTGACAGCCATTCAAAGGTTTCAGTGGAAACGGGCGCACATGGCAACGCGGCTTCCCATTCAGCCTGACGAGAGCGACTGCAGGCAGCACCGAGCTCAGCAGGGGGTTGTAAACATTTACACTAAGAGCCTGTCCAGTGCACATGCTCGGCGCTTGCCAGCCACCTCGGTATCGAATGTTGTGTTGCATATTTTGTCATTCAGGCCTGTCCCGAAAATTGTAGGAATCACACCATCAATTTATGAAGGAGCCATCCAAAATGTGACAAGAGGCTTATGCTGAGCGGAGGAAATAGAGCTAAACATTGTTCAAACACCCCGAGACCCACATGGTAAGGGAGCGCTCGGCGGCGAGCTGCGATGCACCCCGCTGTGAACTGGGAAAGTGATGTTGGTGGGCTCGCGTCTCCATGAGGGCCGCGGCGTTCCCGGGCCCCCCTATTTGAAGCCTTTTTGAAGTCTGTTGCCTGCAGCCGCGTGCCAACTGCAACGCTTCCTCAAAAGGGAAATTAAATGAATGTGCTATATAGTGTGCCGAATTCCCCCGACTGTTTTAAAGGTGTGATTAAAGCAATTTGTTATTATAGATGCCCCCAAAGTCACTAATAATTATTTTTAAGGTACTTTTATGAGTGTGTCCCAAAGTAAAATTGCAATCTATATGGAACTTCAATTATGTGAAAGGCAAAATGAAGTGCAGCAGCTTTAAAAAAAAAAAAAAAAACTTTTTATTCCTAAAATACCTTCAGTTATATTATAAGAAGTGTGTTCAAGGTTGTGTGAGTGTAACTGCAACATTTCCTCCCCAAAACATAAAAAGATTGCGCTATCGTCTGCCAATTGTTTAAAAGATGTGATTAATGCCATTCTAGATGCCCCCGAAATAACGAATAATTAATTCGAAAAGAAGAGTCCCCGAATGTGCGCATCCACGGGTGTCAAAAAGCGAATATGAAGGGTCAACTAAGTTGTAATATCACCAATCATCACTAGATGGCAGAAATGTCTTGCACTTACAATCCATCTTACTTCCTATTTCACAACGTGAGTAGGCTTCATATTTTTTTGCGGATTTGGAATGATATGAAGGACAAACATACCGCCTCAAAATTATTTAAATTCTGAGTGAGTTTTTTTGCGAAATAATGTACAAAATGAGTTTTTGCACCATTTGGTTTCTTGTTCAGTAGTTTTGTGCTGTCCTTGCAAGGTATTTTTTATGCAAGAGAGCTCTTCGCATTTGAATACAATGCAGTGCGTGGTCATTTTGTTGTTAACTTTGAACTTTTTGTTGGTGGTTTAGGATAGTGGGTCTTTTATACATGCAATGAAGAAAGTAATATCAAAAATGAAATATATTAAGAGCACATATTTTGGACGTATGTACGTTTTGTTCATATTTAAAATGACATTTATATCATACATCTTATTAGTAAGTGCCCCCGCCCAAGTAGTACTGATGAAAAATTGTGGCCCCCTCCAACATGCCCATCCCTGTTACAGGCAGAGTTAAAGTTCTGTGAGTGCATCATATAGTAAAATCGCAATCAATTTGGAATAAGCTAACTTAAATTATGTTAAAGACAATATGAAGAAGTGATGGTTCAGCAGCTAGAGAAAAATAACGAAAACAAATTTTCATTTTTGCAAAGGGGGTTAACCTGCTAAACTCGATTCAGTTATGGTTAAAGGCAATGCATTAAATTTTGTATGAGTGTAACCCATATTAAAATTGCCATTTGGAATAGGTTCATTTTAGCTAGGTTGAAGGCAAGGTGGAAAGTGATAGCACAGCAGCTGAAGAAAAATAACTGTTTATTTTATAAATCTGCGAACCTATATTCAAGTTATGGTGAAATGGGTGCGTGCAAAATAAAAATACAATAAATACTGAATAAGTTGTAGCCTCAGTTATATTCAAGGCACAATTGAAAAATTGATGCCGCAGCAGTTAAATAGAAATAAGGATGAAATTTTGCTGAATAAAATAACCTAAGCTTCAAAACGTGAAAGACAGTACAAGTTGATCCGAAATTAAAATTGCTGTCAACTTGGAAGAAGCTAACTTCAGCTATGTCAAAGGCAAATATGATGCTTAATGGTAGCTTAATGGTACAGCAACGTGATAAAAATGAAATTAATGAAATACAGCTCAGTTAACTTCAGTTACTGTATGTTAAAGGCAGCATATTAATGTGTTGTGTGTCTGTATGCCAAAGTAAAATTGCCATCAACTTGGAATGAGCCAACTTTAGTTATTTTAAAGCCGAGCGGGTAATGCAGCAGCGGCTTGACAATAATAAGAAAACCCCCCAAAACTTTTATCCCCCTAAAACTGCAAAGTAAAATGGAGTGTGCAAAAAGACTGTGTGGTTGTATCACATATTAAAAGGGCAATCAATTTGGAATATGTAACTGTAACTTATTGCAGTTACCATTAAGAAAAAATATTGCTGTGAGAAAACTAGACTTTTTTTGCTCAGCTAACTAGAGTTATGTTGAAGACAGCGTAAGTTCTACATCTAAAGTGTAATAAATTGGGATTTCACTGCATGCAAAAAGTAAAGGCAGTGAAAGTTTATTTGGGATCCATCCTTTATTGTTTCAAAACTCTATTCTTTTGCAATACAGTCATTTTCTTATTACACGGGAGATCTGCTGGCCAATTTAAAATGTTGTCTCATCATGAAACAGTCACACAGAGTTCCTTTCTACAAGTTCTACCAGAAAGTTTGTGCATGATTATTGACGTCATAATCATCACAACAGCTCCGTTGCTTCCCAAAAAGATGCTTCTTCTTTCTTTTTTTGGACGTTTGTTTGTTTCTTTTTTTTTTTTTTTTTCAAAGTGCATTTTCAGGATTGCAAAGGTGATTTGTTTATTCCCCACTCAGCTCAGCCATAATAATGTACACGTCAGTATTCACAAGAGGGCCTGACTGCTTTGCTGTGAGGAACAACTACATTTTCCCACTACGACACTTATCTGGATAAGTCAAATCAAAGAAAACATATCAATATGCATGCCATGAACATTCCTCCATAAACATTAATAATTATAATAAATGTACTGTATATATATATTTTCTTCATTTAATTATTTTGATGACAACAGTATTTTCCACAAATGCTGATAATGCTGAGAAATAATGCTGAGAACTAATGCTGTTTACATTTTGTTCTGTTTTCTTATACGCAGGTCATATGGCTTCATGCCACAGTGAATAGGGCAACGCCCTAATTATTCATGTTAATAGCATTTGGTCCACAAAACAAAATTTTGCTTTAAAATAAAACAAACAGAAAAGAGAAACAAAACAAATCTCGTAGCAGGTGAGTATTTTTGACTTATAAATTGCATGATGCTGACCTATAGCTTTCCTTTTTTTTTTTCTTTTTTAAAAGTTCTTTCAAGTGAAATGTTATTGTCCTGGGGGAAAAAAATAAAAAGATGACTTCTACATTTTACGACTTGGTTATTATACTCTTCTGTTCCACGGAACAGCTTTGACTCTGTAGAATTTGGTTCCAAGAGGAACCTTGAACCTGTTCTGGGCCTGGTAAGAGAACACAGGAAGAGCTTTTGTGAGACCCACGGCTCCAAAAAGATGACTGCTGTGTTCGAAATCATCCACTTATTCCCTACTCCCTGAACAATATATTATCATTTTATTTATAGCGGACTGTCTTAACTAACGCATAACTACATCGGATTTATCGTATCACCTTAATCTTACTTACCTTCTGTAATAAATATTGAACAAATAAATAAATTCTAAAAACTCAGTTATCATTTTAAGCTGAGAGTATTTTATGGAAATGAATTAAACAAAGCACTTGATGTCCATCCACATTGTGATCTGTTGCTTTACTTCTATTAAGGCTATGTTCGCACCCCAAATGATCAAACAATACCCAAGAAATGGAAAATCATTTCTCTGTATCGGCACAATGCAGCATGGGATTTTGATTTTCGGGTGAGTTTTGTTGCTCATTACTTTTCAAGATGCATTGTGGGATACAAAGGCAATAACTTGGTCACGACACATTCCAACAGTACTACAAAAAAAAGCAACTACGTAGTGGATAGGGAGTGATTGCGAACACAGCCAACAAGAGAATTTCCAATTTAAACACTGAGCTTGTTATAGTCTGACTAAATACCTTTTTAGCCTGGCAATACTCCTTCTCCATCACTTTTCCGAGCACCCACGGCCGCCTTGATGTCCCCGAGGCTACACAAGCACAAAATACACACTAGTTAAGCACAACCATTTACTAACAGGAAAAAATAAGTTTCCATTGAAATAAACCATAATTATTGATTCCAAAGCTTTGCCTCTAACCCGGTTTGAGGTCCAGCGCAGCGAGTGACTCCGAGTGCAGGAAGTAGAGCGTCGGGCCGACGGTGAACAGCACGTAGTTGTCATGTCTTTCATCCAGGATGATGAGAACCAAATCGCCTACCTGGAAACTGAGGCGAGCAAACACAAAAAGGTATCAAGACAATTATGGCACTAAGTGCAGAATTCCTGTGCGTCTGTTGGTAGTGTCGACTTTTAGGTCAATTGAAAATTTCGTTTCACTTACTCTCTGATGGCGATTTTGTCGGAATGCCGCGAGGACACAGAAGACATGCTTTGAGACATCTAAAAAAAAAAAAGAAAAAAAAAAAGAAAATCACTTATGTGAAGTGCAAAATGACTGGAAATATGTCTGATTGTAAACTTTAATTTATTTTATCCTATATAACAGCCTTTATATATAGCCCGTACACATCTTTAGTTCAAACACAGGCTACAAATTGTCTGTGGGTTCATCAGGATTATATATTCTTTGATGCTACTGCCACCTAGTGGAGCAGCCTGAGCATAGCAGCAATGGTGGACTGACCAGTCTTTGGCTGAGGCGCTTGTTCTCTTCTTCCTTCATGTGTAAAGTCTGAAACAAATCATTGATGACACTGATTAGACCACATAAAATATAGTTCTCTTCCATCTCCTTTTCATGGGGCAGCACACTTTGGGTTCAGTGATGTAGAGAGTTTTTTGCAGTTCCATCATCACAAGTTGAAAGGGGTACCAAAAATGAACTTGGTCATGTTCTGCCTTTGTAAGTAGTGTCAGAGTTGAAAGAGAGGCAGGCTGCCACCCTGTGTATAAAGCAGGGCACACATAAACCGACAATCGGGCCAAATATGAGAATCTTTTCTCCTTTTCTGATGAAAGCCGGCAAAGGCCCCATTGTCAGATGTCTACGAAAGATTATCCTGAGTGTTTATCATGTGGTGTGAAATGAGTAAAGAGTGCTTTACTCCTCTGAGAGCTGCTTGAAAAACGATCCGGGACACAATCGTAAATGCGAAACCTGTTCAATATTTATACGATGGCAAGTCGTTATGTGTGGTCAACACAGAGATGGGCAGAGCCATGGATTGAAATAACAATAGCCAATAGGCAATCAGGAAGCGACCTGATGCTCGCACTGTTGCCAGACACAAAGGCCCAAACTGGCTGGTTTGTGCAATGTGCCTCACAAGTCATTCACCACAGTAAAAATCAAAAGGAGATGAATTTATCACCACAATGTAGTTGACAAGCTAATTTTCCATCAGCCTGGGTGCCAGGTTTTAATCCAGGATGTCTCTGTTGATTGCCATACTCATCTTTCCTTCAAACCCGATTAGTCTCCCAGTTCCCGCTGCTGAAAAACATCCCCACGTTGATGATGCTGCCACCACGCTTCACCGTAGGGGTGGCATTGGTCAGGAGTTCATTCAGTCAGTTCATTTGTTTACTGTGACGTTATACTATTTATATCGATGAGCAGCGACAAACATGGCAACGGAAGCTAGATCTCAATGTGCAATTTACCAAACTGAATTGAAGTGAACCATTTAGTTGAAGTTTTGCTAATACAAAGTGTGTGTAAATACCCTCTCAAGTAAGAGTATCCTCTGCTTTTCCTCTGACATCAGGATGTTATCACTGGACACACAAAAAGAGAAAGAGATGATATGCAACTGTAATTCTTCATGTCAATTTTAGTAAAAAAAAAAAAAAACATTTTGGTTTGTATTCCAACGGGATGCTTACTGGACTGTCACCATGCTGGCCTCCACCGCTGAGTCGACTTGCTCGTCGTCCCCCAAGGTGGCCACAGAGGCTAGTCGGTCAGCGTCCGCCAGGAGCTCGGACGAACACGCTCCAACGACCTCATGCGCCGGCGGGTGGGTGGTGAAGATGGCCGAGGAGACCAGGGGGGTGCTGCGCAGGCGGTTCAGCTCCTCTTCCAGGTGCTTCTTCTCCTGCATCACGCTGGCTCGGTCCTCAGAGAGAGTCTCGATCAGAGCTACGAGCACCAACAAGGAAGTGGTCATCTGGTGCTTTTCACGTGAATTCAAGAGGACATCAGAGGTGCTCACCTTTGTCCTTTTCCTGCTGTTGGGTGACATTCTGCAGCTTCTCTGTGAGCTCACTGATGATCTGCTCCTTCTTCAGCCTCTCACGAGTCAGAACAGTGTTGAAGTTTGTCTATAGAAAGACACAATGACTTTAGACACAACAACTCTGAGGTCATCAACACGGAAATTCATATATCTATCTTATTCAAATAGTAAGTGTCATTCAGTCATTGGGAAAGTGGCGTAGGATGAAAATAGATTAAGATTAAGATTAACCCATTAAACCCGGGAGCGCATAACCGTGTTTCTACCACGCTGTTGCTTCTTTCTACCTTTCAAACCGGGGGAGCGTATACATCACTGTTCTTTTTTAATCCAATTCTCCGTCTCTTGGCCAATTTAATGCATCAGAATATACACGTGACAGTGTCGCGAGATCGCGGAGGATGTCGTGGAATTTTTTTCGAGCCGTAGGTAGGCTAGTGGCGGACGCCGTCGATCGCCGGGAGCTCTGATTAAAGTAAGTTATGGCAGTGATATTTAGACGACGTGCACGACCGGAGGAACCAGTCGAATGTGATATGATGTGGTTTGTAGACAATGACGATATTGACGTCTTTGTGACAGAATAGAGGATGGTAATTACCACTCGATTTTTAAAAAAATTAAAATAGTGCTTCTCTTGCACTGACACGTTATTTTTACATCTTCGAATGAAACAGTAAATAATAATAAATTCTGCCTGTGTGAAGGCCACATGTCTAAGATCTTTTAACTCTTTTGGAATTATGTTTCTGTCTGTTACAGGGCCTGAGATATTACGGTAATCATTTTGTAAGTGTTGAATTTCTGGGAGAACTTTTCTAGGGGAATTCCAAAGGCGACCTTAGGTTTTGGGGAGCTGTTGAGGCACTTTAGGCCTTAATGGGTTAAGGATGAAAATAGATTAAAAGATTAAGTTGCAAACCCATTTCCCCTTTCTTTCAAAACCAAGTAAAATAAATGTACATAGAACCCAAACACAGGCTTGTTTTTGATTGCCGGGTGTTTGATGCTGTATCCATGCATCACGTATACAGAGTGCATACTGCATAGTGTATGTACTTCTGCCTCCAAGTTTTAAATTGTGGGGGGAAAAATGCCTAATATCCTTTGACAAGATAAGACTTTTTGAATAAATTCTTCTTGGAATAAAGACTTCATTGTGGGAAAAGCAATTCACATTAGAATATTCTGGAATATTCTGACAACAAAATAAATGTAAAAATGAGAAATCTATTCATTTCTGTCACAGTTAAATGTATTCAAATGCCCAGAGCTGAATCACAAGTGCATACATGTCAAGGCAAGACTTAGTATGTTTGAAGAGATTGATGTAGTGAAATAATGAGGTTTCTTTGTGTTTGCTAAGTTCCACAGAACTTTTTTTTATCCAATTTTATGCAGCGCTCCAAAACCCATTTGTCATTTGCAGTTCCCATACCACAATGACTTCTTGTCTGACTGCTTATCCAAAACTTGGGTTGTTATACTTCAATTATAGGATGTGTTCATTCATAAATGACTGTGACACACTCTTCTACATGTCTAACCTTTAATTAAGAAAAGTCTCCCAACCTTTTCTGAAAACTTCCATTTTGCGACTTGTTTTGAAAAGAACCGGCAAAGTTCCACATAACTAAGCACTTGACAGTAAAACATCAAGTTGGAGAGAGGGATTTTGTTGTATAAGCAAAGCGAGACATATTGCGGTAAACAACAGCATTAGCACAAACCTGTTGTTCTGCTATCAGTGAGGTTTTGAGGTTTTGGATCTCCTGATTTTTCCGCCTCTCCAGCAGCTCCAGCTGAGTCTGCAGGGAGGCCTTCTCCTGCTGCAGGCGCTCCTGCAGGGCCGAGTCCAGAGAGAGAGGTGCATCTGCGCGGCTCTCGGCGCACAGCGGTAGCCCTGCGTCACTGAAAAGCACAACGTGCCATTTTTGATGAGCAAAGCACTAGCGTAGACAACAAAGTTCATTTATTATTGAAATGTTCAAGACTTTGCGGTGAGGTTTACCTCGATAATGATGGCCTGTTATGAAGCTCATCCTCAAGATGTCGTATCCTGTCAGACAGTCTCCTTTCTATCTCCTCATTTTTCGACTGCAGCACTTTGAAAGCTTCATCTGAGGCTTCCTCCTCTAGTCTTTTACATAAAAGCTGGTTTTCAGCCTGCAAATGACTATTCGCAGTCTTCAACTCCTGCTGCAGTTCTTGGAAATTCCTAAACTGCAGCTCCTTTTCTTCATTAACAGCAGACAGCTGCTGGTCCAACTCTTGCTTGAGGTTCTTAAGTTGGTCTGCGTGGCTCCTGTCAGTATCCTGGACCTGCTCCTCCATGGAGGATAATTCGCTTCGCAACAGGGCCATCTCCTTCTCGTGTCTGTCCACCAACTCCGAGATGCAGTGGTCCTTCTCAATCTTCAAGAGGTTCTTCAACTCGGTTCGGTCCATCTCGTACTCCTCATTTTTCACTTCAAGTTCACGTTTGGTCTTCGCGAGCTCTTCGTTGAGTGCTTGCGTCTCGGCTGCTACCTGGGAGCTCACTGCCACGGCCTGCTGCATCTTGGTTTCCTCTAGGAGGACCCTCGCATCTTCTACTTCTGTCTCTTTGAGGGCCAACTCCATCTCCACTTTGCAACGCAGTTCTGCAAGCTCAGCATAGCGAGCCTCAAGGTCTTTTATTTGTAGCTCCTTGTCTTTTAGAGCACTGTTGTGGTGGTCTGTTGCCTCCTTTAGCCTAGCCGTGTTGTCAGCAGTCATGTGTTCCAAAGCCTTCTGATGATCCTCAATGAGGTTACCCAGTTCTGCTGTATGTTCCGCCTTCAATCTGTCCTCAAGCTCCTTCAAGTGCGCCTGCGCCTCAGCCTCCAGTTCCTGCCTAATCTTCTGCTGGCCACGTTCGATCTCGAAATGCAGATTCTCCAGCTGATTTTTCAGAGAGTCTCTACAAGCCAAGAGGTTATCGAGCTCTGTTTCTCGATCGCTCATCAGCTGCTCAGACGTCTTGATCTTCTCTCTCAGGTTGCTCTCCGTTTCGAGCCAAAGCGCCTTGTCGCCTTCCAGCTGGGTGAGTTCTTTTTCTTTGCGCTCCATCAGCCCCTCCAGCTCCAGCATAGCTCGTTGCACATCTCGCACGATATTCTGGTTGACTTGGTTGTCCTCTGTTAGCGAGCGGACCTGCTTCTCATAAGCTTGCTGAACGGACACAATCTCGCTCTGATGCTGCTCTTTCAGCTCCAGTTCAAGCGCCTGGCAGATGTTGTCCACCATGTCGCAAACCTCTGAGCTCACACTCCTCAAGGCAAAGCCAAAGTCATTTTGCTCTTTAGAGACCTGACTTCGCAGGCGACACAGGTCGTCTTTGACACCCCTCAGGTTGGAGTGGGACTCCTCGGCGGCTAAACGATAGTTGTCAATGGCTTGATGGAGCACAGCAATTCTCGAGTTCTCCCTCTCCAGGGTCGTGGTGTCCTGCATGCGCTTGTTGTCAATGGCGTTGATGACAGATGAATACAAAGACTCCACCATCATTTCGGGGCTTGTCGGGTCACTGATGGGGTTCGGGGAGGTCAGGTTCTCCTCGATCACAAATTCGTTGACGGCAGACATGAAGTCGGACTCGGGGCTCTCTGCCAGGGAATCCAGGTCGAGGGACCCGGGCTGCATGACGCCTTCCATGCTGGGATGGCCGATGGTTTCAAAGTCAAACGTCTGTGCGTCGATACTATCTGGAGAAAGATCCTCTAAAGGGGCGGGAACGTGGAGCGGATGAGAGCTGGCTCCTTGAAGGCTGAGAGAGGCTGGAGCTTTGGAGGTTGCGGCCGGCCCAGGTGGGCTTTCTGCGGACTGAGGTGTTAATGCGGTTGACCTGTGCGTGCTCTGGCTACAAGATGCCTTGAAAGACAAAACATAGTAAAGACAAATCAGATCATTTAAGGTGTGTTAAATGTTTATGATGTAAATGTACATGAAAAATTATTTTATTAATATTTTTAAAAAATTCAATAATTCAATTAAACAATTATTAAGGAGATAAAGCAATACAAATAAAACATTCATAAATATATCATATTAATTAACCAATTTTAAGGAGAAAAGCAGGAACATTAGGACTCTTAGATCATGTAAAAGGAACGGATTGGGCCGTATTTGACCCTGGTGTTGATGGACGAATGGACAAAAAACATGAACAACTTGCTTCAAAACATGAAGCACCCTATATTCAATTCCTAGTGTCCAAAAAAATCTGTTCATATGATGAATTTCATTTAATGTTATCGTTTATGGTTAGAAAACTTCCCATGTTGAATAATGCCCCACGGAGCACCTCTGAAAGATGTGGATTTACCCTTTGTTCACTCAGCAGGTTAGTAATAGTTTCGGACATGTCGTCCAAACTCTGTGTAGCTTGGACCAGCCGAGTAAGCTTCTGCACGTGCTGATTCAAGGGATCAAAGTCACACATCATCGGGACCCTACCGAGACAAACAATTGGAATGAATTTTATGGATTTTAAAATTAAATACACGTTTTACAATTGCATTTTCATACAAACGTCACCGGTAAATGCTTACATGAGGAAAGGCTGCACTTCCACAGGACAACATGATTTCAAGTACTGCAAGTCATCAAGAGAGATGTCTGGAAGTTCATCATCAAATCTTCGCGGTTTCCGTGTCTGTGATCAATTGAGAGCAGAGTGAATAAAAATGATTCAAAATATCATGGTAAAATGCTATTATTCAAGAAACATGAAGCCTCACACAAAATGATGTTGGAGGCCACGCGTCAAGCCCTCGAAACAAACGATTTCTAAGGAAGGACTTTCCTGAAAAAGCAGTTCAAGTCATGATCTCGTGTGCAACGTCAACAAGTAACAGATGACAATAGCATTGCTTGTCCTTACTAAAGAGTTTCCCAAAGTTTTCCCTTTTGAACTTCTCCGCCTCATACAGTTGTTTGCCATCTTTCACAAGTGCATAGGCCCACTGGGAAAACAAAAACAATTGCCGGTTTGTATAATCACGCCCAACACACAGAAATAATGAAGTAGGGCAAGACTACGGACTTCTCTGTAGTGTCTCATAAACATTTTCCTCCGGACAACTTCCACCACCGCCAAGCAGTACATCTGGGGCACTGTACTGAGGGCTTCAACCACGCGCACCCTTTCCAGGAGCTCAGTGAGGAGTCTGAGCAGAGCTTGAAGCTTCTCACCATCCTGGTCTGCGTGGAGCATCACGTAGCAGCACCATCTGTTGCAAAGAGTCAAACGATAGGGTTGTGAAAATGAGCATGAAGCAGTCACCTGCAACACAGGATCCAATAACAACCACGAGGGACTTTACTTGAGTCGGACTTGGAGGTTGTTTGCGAGCTCCTGTTTGGCAGTGGTGCACTTCTTTTTGATATCCAGCAGCTTCCTGTGGTTGTTCAACATGATCATCAGCTGGTTGGTGTGACTCAGACACAAGTCGGGCAGAACAGATGTGTCCTTCAGGTTTTCAGCCCGCTTCTGATTGGCTAAAAATCCCTGTAAGAGATGCATATAAACGTCAATAAATACAATACTCTCTCCTACAGTATTGGAGCGGTCAGACTAATCCCCTTATTTCTGTAACATTTGGTTGTTTGACTTGAGAAAGGAAGAACAGATCAACATGTCAACCGTCGTGCTGTTTGGAAGTTCGCACCTGAGCAAGTTCTTTTTGTTCATTGACCAGCTTCTTGCAGCTTGCAATCATCTGGTCGAGAGCGTACAACCGGTCCTCCAGCCCCTTGATGGCTTTCATGTTTTGATTATCCAACTTGGCGATGGTGTCGCGACAGTCTGCTAGGAAGGGTTGAATGATGCGCGGGTCGAGCTGTCAGAAAGAGAATTTCAAGATTTTTTATATATTTTTTTTAATTCACCAAATGCATTTAAAAAAAAAGAAATAAACACCAACTCACCCTGTTGATGGAATCAAAGCATTTCCTGACAACAGACTCCACATCGTTAGGTCGATCCTGCACGTTGATCCAGTCCAACAGCGTGACATTGAATTGGGGCATATTGCCGGGCTTGGGGATGTCTTCATCCTGCAGCGCGGCTCTAAGCCCTCCGCTGTCCGTCATCTTACTCATGTCTCGCTCACCAGCACCTTCGTTCTTGGATGTCTCGGTAGAAACTGGTACCTTCTGGCCCCGCTGTGCATCCGGGGCACATAGCACGGAGTCTGTCGATTTTTCTTCTTCAGTCTCATCGCAATCTTTCTCAGGGCTGGAGGCGGACTTCTTCATGTGCTCTCGATGACTATGTCTCGTCAAACATTCCAGCAGAGGTATCCTGGCCATCACAGAGACTGCCGTCCCCAGCCTGTGACAATTAAGGGCAATAAAGGCACAGAAGGGTACCAACGATGGTAAAGACAAAACAAACGTGGTACACATGTCTCTGTCCTGGTTTAGTACAATACATACGCTACAGATACAATGCATGAGCAGCTCAATATATTTGAATGTCATAGGAAAGTTCGTTTATTTCAACCGTTCATTTCAGAGTAAAACTCATATTATATAGATTTATTAAACACATGGGAAAAAGTCCAATTCCTACATAATTTCAGTACTCTAATGCCTTGAGATGGTGAACTTTGGGTTTTCATTAACTTTAAAATATTATCGTCAAAACAGTAAAATAAAGTATGGCAATCAGATACGTCACTGTGTAGTGAAGCTATACATGAGTTTCACCTTTTTAAATTGAACTAGCAGAATGCATTAAGATTTTTTTTCCCATCGAGATTCGCCTGTTTGTAAACATCAATATTAAGAACTGAGACTCAAAGAGACTCAGCCCCAGACAGATGCCGTAACCACCCTCATCCGTACAAGTTGTTTTAAGATAAAGCAGTTATCTTATTTTTACACTCGTATGGCAGTAAACCTAAGCTTAGTAAAGCGTCCCTATACAAAGAGTGCCTAGTTTTAGGTTTGTTATGCAGCCGTTGGGATGTCACTTTAAAAAGAAAACAAAAAACCTGCCTAACTGTGGTGCTAACAAATGCAACACACAATCACTGCTAAATACGCAGTACTGGAAAAATACTAAGTTTGATTCAGGTGACACTTACCTTGTGAGTTTAAACTTAATTTCCTCCAGATCATGCTGGTAAGTCGAGTACGCAGTGTCAAATTTCACTAGTAGCTTCTGATAGGACAGCGTGCAGTCGTCCAGGTTGGCCATGATGGCGGCCCAGCCTTGGTGCTGGAGGTGTTCGTCATGAACCAAACGTTCACAGAACGAGCTAAGCTTGTTGGCAACTTCAAACATTTCCTGCGCAGCAAGCAGAACACACCACATCAAGAAAGTGACACCTGAAAGATACAGCTCATTTTCTGTTTTCAAACTAACAAGAATGGTTGTAGTAGGCCACAACCCATCACGCTGGACAGCCATTTTTAGATATTCAAGTACAAGCTTAATCCTGTTGGCTATTGGAGGACTGCAGTTCCTTGTTTACCTTCAAACGAAAACAGTAGTGATTGACGTCATGCACGCTTGTGATGGCAACATTTATGATCCCACTGTCCTCCCACTGGTCAAAGGAGACTACAAATAATTCTAATTTGCATGCTTGACAGATGTGAACAGTTTTGATTTCTTATTCAAATCTGCATATGTACTACTTCTTTATTCATTTAAACCTGTTCACACCTTTCTGAGGTATTCTTGTAAATTAGGATCAGAACACACGGACCTTGACTGAATAAATTTGTGAAGGATTTGTAGTTTGGTCAGGCTGAAGCTAGAATTTGAACAAAACATGTTCAAAACCGTTGGTGAAATAATAAGTAATGCTCAAATCTCAAGCACTGTTATGAACAAACAATGAAAACATGCGCTTTGAAAGACAACTATGTATTGAGATTGAGAAAAAAAAAAGGCGATGGCCAGCGTTGTTTAGGAAAGGATTCACAGTCAATTACCAGAGCAAGTTGTGTTCGAGAGGCAACGGTGTGAAAGACGGCTGGCATCAGTAGCGACTCTTCCACCTTCACCTGAATCTCACTCTCAATAGAGAAGGTGGTTTTGGGGATGGTTGGGTCCCGGTCGGACAAGATCATCTCCTTGTTGAACAGGAATATGGGGTTTGTTTCCTGGAGGCAAACGGCGTCAAATTGTGAATCAACACAATGTATGAGGGCGTGCAAATTCTGAAGCAGGTAGTGAATTATTTTCTTGTCCTTTCAAACTATTTTGAACACATTGGGCCTAAGATGGACTGATTCCAGGCTTTGTATGAAGTGGAATTGCGCACAGCTTTTTACAATTCCAAATATAGTAAAAGTACAAGTGAAATAGAAACAGTGAAATGCTTTTTATTTTTTTTAATTTATTTTTTTCATCCCCAATGTCCAGTCTTACAACACACTCTGCTATGAAGCACAAGAGGAGACTGATCAGATCAGTGAAGACAAAAACATGCAAAGGTCTGCAGCTCATTATAACAATTCCATTCAGCATAATGGTAAATTATATTTCTAATCCTTTGTTAATAGTTCTTCTTATGCTGGGCCATTGAAATATGCCTTCCGGTGAAGTCGCTCCGTGGTAAATGTATGACAAAATATAAAGCAACGATCTGAGAAGTGTGCACTCTCATGTATTAATAGCACGTTAGGGTAAAATGTGTATGGGCTTTTTGTCATAGTGCCTTTGAGGTTTTTAGAATTGCATAGCAGGCTGGATCAAACCAACCTTGTCTTAACAGTTGGTGTGAAAATAAAATTATTATACACTTACAGTGCCAGCACTGTAGCTGCAGACACGCCTCTCCACAGCCATACATTCCCCTCCATTGACAACAAGGACTTGATGTTGAATTGCAATCTTATATTTCGCCTGGATGGCATGTTTAAGCTCCAGTACACTGAAAAAGGAAAGGAAAGAAAAATTAGACCTATGTCAAAATGGCAGGAAGACAAGGGTTTCAAGGTGCTAAGTGGCCGTTTCTCTTACGTTTGGACAGCGAGATCAGTGTCAAACGTCAGTGTGCTGCCGTTGTTAACCTGGAATACATACAACTTCATGTTGAATCGGCCACTGGTCTCCGCACTTGTTCATTTAGTCTTCCCAGGCCACCCTGCAAAGAGCAAAACAAACACCAAATGAAACAAATCACCCCAGCCATGTCAGTTGACAGTTATCCGTGTCATGATCAAAGGGAATAACTGTCCTATTGTCTAAGTCACAACCAGCTTTACTAGACATTAATAACTATGAAGAGGATATATTGTTTAAAATTAGCCTTGAAAACATATTTATATCTTATTCAACCACATACTTACATATTCTAATTGCCTTTCAGAGGACCTCATTACAAAACTGATTATGAACATGACAACTGCATGTACATAAATAAACATCTTGATCGCCTCATTTTAGGAAAGTGATAAAACCAACTGGAAAAGTTATAGCAATCTGGATAATTATACTATAAACACTCCAACGACGTCTTTCTAGAAGTCGTGTTTACGCCGCAAGTAATATTGTTGCCTGTAATAATGGGTGCCTGTCAAAATAAGGTAATTTTAACAAATAACGATCAACTCCGACCTGTAGTGTACGTTAATTATTTCACTGCTTCTACAATGGCGACATTGGTAACACATCCAAATGTTAAGAGCACTAAAAACAAGTCACCAGACATTAATCTCGAGGCCCTTCAGTTAGAAGGGTCACACAAGGGACAACAGATTGTCATGTATTTTTTTTCTTTGTGCTCATGTGTGTCAATAGTCTGGCTTTGAATACATGTCAGTTCTCATTTAGATCACTCTTGTTTGTTTCCATAACTGAAATGAGTGGCATCTGTTAGCCAGGCTGTAATGATACCCTGCTATTTGCGCTAAGTAGCCATTAGCCAAACACAGCAACAGTCGATGAAAATATAACTGACGTTCAACAGAGAAACAAGCGGACATTACCGATCATATGGGTGCATATATATGACATTACACGGTGGAATAAATGTCCAAAACGGAATGTCTTACCTCACTTCACCCGCATCTCCCGTTGTTGGTCTCCACCTTTACCTAAGGCGAGTGGGCTAGCTAACAAGCTAGCAATCAAGCTAGCTAGCTAAGCCAGGTTACTTTGGCAAACATAGAGCTAACTTAGCAACACTAGCTCGAAGACGCGGCTAGCCTTGGGTTTCCGACAGTCATGGTGAGCGAGGACCAGTGGTGGTGAACAGCATTGTCGTTTTAAAAAGAGGTCTGATGCTTTTAATATCCAACCCGTGGTGGGGTGAGGAGCAGCCAGAGGGGTTAACCGTTGTTTATAGCGAGGAGCTAACTTCGCTAGCAGCCTCGCTCGCTCTGTTTTGTTGTTGTCATCTCCAGTGGGCGGTTCGTAAACGATTGGCTCTTTGGTTACGCGGGAGATGGACATCAGTTTTTCAAGTGATCATAAATTAGTATTGATATGGGGAACACTTAAACATGTACTTGGAATGGAATATTGTTATACTAAAGTAAAGGGTTAAGAAATAAACTGTGGAGTGATTTCATGGCTGATTATCAATTATGCTTTTGTATTTTCAATTGTTCTTTTTTAAACATTAATAAAATTAACATAACATGGTTTTTAAAATTACACTATGATTATTGCTTACTATGGTCAGTAAGCAAACTGACCATGAGCATAGGGCTACGTCATTGGTTGTTTGCAGGTGCATTGTGGGAAAATACGGGGGGGGGGGCTTGAAGTGTTTTGCTGCAACATGAGGAGGGGTGTGGTTAAATTGTCAAAGGGGCCTCGGTGACGTCAAATGAATACAGTACTTATCTAC
The DNA here is from genome assembly GCF_054856515.1 of Filicampus tigris. Lineage (NCBI taxonomy): Eukaryota > Metazoa > Chordata > Actinopteri > Syngnathiformes > Syngnathidae > Filicampus > Filicampus tigris. Next base: position 17,957,793 of record NC_141226.1, on the reverse strand, counting down.
AGAAACGTAGTTTTATATAACAACATATAACATATAACAACAATGAAACAACTGCATCTTTTTTTACACATAATTTTGTTATTTTTAATTTTGACATTTTTGGGGGGCATAAATTTGTAGTTCAAGATAGATAGATAGATAGATAGATAGATAGACAGACAGACCGACAGACAGACATACATAGGTTAAAATCAGTATAACTGAAGAGTGCACCTGTATAGTGACAGGCAGAGCAATTACTGAAATTGCTCTTCCACTATTAACATCTGTTGCCATTCATACAACAGATAAATGGCTTTGGGTTCACCTGAACAGGCCCAGATGTCACATTGAGTAAGTTAATTTGTGAGTAAATTGAGACAAGGTCATGGTGCGCCGTGAGGTTTCCCTAATGTAACATATGAGCCTTGGCTCAACAATAGTTTGGAAAGCCTGAAAAATAGCACAGACCTCCACTAACGCTGGTGAATGGCAAGATAATCAATCAGAACCTTCATGTATCCAGAAAATAAAAAACAATTAACACAGAGATCTCTTTTTCAAGAGTAATCCAGCAAAGAAGAATTAATAACAGTGAAAAGAATTAATAAATCATTTTTAATTAGCATAATATACTCATATTAAGCTTTGAAAAGCACTATATAAAGCTAAACTATTATTATTCATATTGTTTGAGGGTTTTCTTGACGCTCCGTTTTTTAGGTTTATGCTACTTCCAAGTTAATGGAGGATGAAGACCAGACAAGGGTGCACCCTTGTCGGGATAATGATCAAAACAGATTGAAATATAATTGGTTGTTGAATGTAATACATCGCTGAATTTGTTTCTTGGGATTTTGTTCTTACACGTCAGTATATTTCACAGCCATGTGTATTATTATTCCGTTTGTGCTCAAGTCTGCATGGACCTAGTACTGTATATGCGGTCAGCAATTTGCCCCGAATGAAGTTGCCTTGCAGGCAACTCAATGACTGTGGCTTGGTTGCAAAGAGTGTCTCATGATGGTTGTGCCAAGATGATCATATGTCACACTCAGCCACATAATTCTTGATTGCATTATTTATTTATTCCACCGAACATAAAACCCGATTGGACTACAAGTTACACAATAAATAAATTGATCCATCCATACGTCCATCTTCTATCGCACTTCTTAGGGCACATAGACGCAAAGAAGCATTCATACGTATGAACAAGAGTCTTCCATTGGAACGTGAGAAGAAGCCATAGAAAACCACTGGGACACTTGTGCTACTAAAGTGACATTTTTACGCAACTGAACTTGTGTTTTCGAGCTCCTCTGCAAGACAGAATCATTGTGTAAATAAGTTAGTATATATGTAATATTGTTACGAAATGACATTTGCACACCCATTGCGTTTTGAAGTGTACACATTTGTCCAGCAGAGGACAGCAAAGAGCTAGGGGGGAAAAATCTAACAACCATTCACTTCTGTACAAGTCGTTCATTGTGTTGAAAAAGAGGTGTTTGGCTCAGATAGTGTTGGTGTTTTATGTACCGGTAACAGTAAAAATAACTCATTCATCAAACCGTTTCACAGTCAAGATTGCATAGTTATCTTGTATTTATGTATTTCTTAGACAATATGCAACTGTAAAGCAAAACATCGTTGAATACATCATCATTTGACACCTCATCTATTTCTGCATAGCTTTAGTGTAATTTAATTATAGTGTTCTCTGGCTCTTGTTTGACACACCAGCAATAGTCAGCTGTTTTTCCAGTGTATGTTTACACAAACAGGTCTCTTGAGTCAAGACTGGTCTTAAAGAAAACATAAGCCTACTATGATGCATTATTTTAAAACACATAACCCTTAAAAATGTGATTTCATCAAAAATATACATATGTATATGCTACCCCTGGGTCAAATTCTTCAGAACACCAATGTTTTTTATCATGGTTATGCTGATAATACGGAGCTACATTTATCATTGTCCCCAATGACAACAGTTCAATTAAGGTGCTGTGTCGCTGTCCAAAACAAATTCATACATGGATGAACCAAAATTTCCTTCAACTAAACCAAAACAGAACTGAGGAAATTGTTTTGGGCAAGAAAGAAAAGAGTATCGCTGTTAGGAAAACACATGGAGCCGCTGTCTTTAAAAGCCGAAGACCATGTCCAAAACCTTGGGGTGTTTGATTCGGATCGGACTATCAACAGTCATATCAAATCAATCACTAAAGCTTTTACCAGCTGAAAAACATATCTAGCTTGAGGGGTTGCATGCTCCAATCAGACCTTATCCACATGTCTTCTGACTGGAGGGAGCATCAAACAGCTGCAGCTCATTCAGAACAATGCATCTTGGGTTCTGACCAGAACAAAGAGGCCAGACCATATTACTTCAAACCTAAATGCTTTACATTGGCTCCCAGTCTGTTGTAAAATAGATTTTAAAATGATGCTACTCGTTTATAAATCATTGAATGGCTTAGGTCCTGAATACATTAAATAAATGCTGATTGTCTATAAACCCAGTAAGATTATGAGGTGATTAGACTCCGGTCAATTAGTAGAGCCCAGAGTTCAAAGCATACAGGTGAATTGAGCTGTTATGCAGTATACAAATGGAATAAGCTACCAAGAAAACCAAGGGTAAATGCGTTTATCTAGGTAAAAACTGTTTTTTCCCCCCCATAGCTACGATTAAGGTCTTTTAAAGAATTTCGCTAATCATTCCAAAATCTTCTTCTTGCACCTGCATTTATCCTTTTAGTAATTTTAGTAGAGTACTTTTTATCTCTTTACTCGACTTTTAAATGTCTTAAATTCGTCTGTTTTTCCCCTTTGCGCTTAAATTTCTTAAAACAGTTTTGTTTGTAAATACCTTTGAATGTTCTAGCTTTAACTATTTGAAGCACATTGAGAAATGAAATGCGCTATATAAATAAAGCTGCCTTGCCTATTAACACACAGCACACTACAAGACAATTGATCAGGATAATCTTTTAGCAACCCCGGATTTGACAATGGGGCCTATGCTGACTGGGAAAATGCTCAAATTCAGCTCATTTATTGTTATTTGTGTTCACCCCGTTAAACCGGAATTCCATCCATCCATTATGTATACCGCTTATCCTCACAAGGGTTGCGGGCACGCTGGAGCCTATCCCAGCTGTCTCCGGGCAGTAGGCAGGGGACACCCTGAATTGGTTGCCAGCCAACAGCAGGGCACACAGAGACAAACAAACAACCGCACTCACAATCACACCTAGGGGAAATTTAGAGTGTCCAATCAACTTACCATGCATGTTTTTTTGGAATGTGGGAGGAAACAGGAGTACCCGGAGAAAACCCACGCAGGCACGGGGAGAACATGCAAACTCCACACAGGGAGGCCGGAGCCGGGATCGAACCCACGACCTCTGAACTGTGAGGCGGACGTGCTAACCAGTAGACCACCGTGCCGCCCTAAACCTGATTTCTTTTCTTGAAAATATTTAAAGTTCAACGTTTCAATTTTAGGGATTAAATGTAATGTTTAATATGCTTGCTATTTATGTATTTTATTAAAAGTCAAGCAAGTTGAAAATAATAAATACATAAATAACTAAATAACGAAATAAATAAGTAAATAAATAAATAATGAGGCAACGCGTTATTGCAGCATGTGAATTAGCATTTTGCAGTAAATCTGCACTTACATAACCTCCAGGTAGGTTATCATGGTTGTTGCGACTTTCACCCCCGCCCCCTTACTCTCCCTCCCCATTCCTCCTCCTCCTAACTCCCACCCACCCGAATCCAATCACACCCTCCCCCATCTCAAGTACAATTACGTGATGGCTGACGTTTGAGCATGCGGAGGAGGGAGCAGCAGCACTAGTTTGGCCAGAGGAGGACGACTCAACATTAGCTTCCCAATTGAAGGCGACCATTGAAGGCAGCGGACCGGGGCGCCGCCGTGTACAAACCGAGCCCATTGTCTCCCGAGTCGGCCCGAGCCAGCCAGCCAGCCCGGTGTAGCTCGCCGAGGAGCCGTCGGTCCAAAGTGGTACGCGGCATTGTTTGGGAAAGACAACGCGGGGGCTAGAGAAGACGAAGAGGGGAATATGCACCACGGCCAAGTTTGAATATGAGCAAGAAGAGTGGCGTTTTGTTGCAATCGGCGAGCAACTATTGATGCTTGTGACGCGACCGTTGCCAACAGCAGCAGCAGCCGCAGCAGCAGCAGCAGCAGCAGCAGCACAGCACAATTCGCGCGGACTTCTTTTGTTCGTGAGCAGCATATTCTGGTGGGCACGTTTGTGTTGCTACCTTGCTAACAACAACAAACACTCAACAAAGTCTCAGTTCGACACACACACGCAAAAAGATGAATTTCCAATCTAGCGTCCCTGTGTCCGGTATCTCGCCGCAGTCCCAGCCAGCCATGTCCACCCCGGGAACCGTCCCGGCGCCGGTTCCCCAGTCCATCCCGTCGCAGTTCGGATCCGGCTCGTCCGCTAGCTCCGGTGCCGGCCAGTTCGGCTCGGGTACGGTGTCCGGCCAAGCGGCGCAGTCAGGGTCGGCCGGCTCGCAGTTCGTGTTGTCCAACTCAGCTGCCATCCGGGCGGAGATCCACCGGTTCGAGTCGGTCCACCCGAACATCTACGCCATCTACGACCTGATTGAGCGCATTGACGACCTGGCCCTGCAGAATCAAATCCGGGAGCATGTGATCTCCATTGAAGGTTAGTGTGCTCCTTTCACTTCTGGGGGGTGGAGGTGGATTATAGCCTCATTCATTCAAGTGAGGCAACAACCCAACCCAACAATCTTTATTGAGTCAAGGCACACATACATTGGAAACAAATCTCATGACAAACTACTAAACAAAAATGTCACAAAAGGTAGATGTGCATGATAATGTTGTATCTTATCCAGTTGATGAGCATTTAATTATTCTGCCTTTCACTATGTCACTGGCATAGGTAGATGAACAAAGACATAATTTGTATTAATTACAGTAAATAAATAATTTCAACCAATTAAATTAAGTAGGACACTTTTCCACAGTTACACCTGCTGAGACTCACTGCACTGTGAGTCAACAATGTCAACAATAACACTTTTGAGGTTGTAGTGAGAGGATTCCTTGCGCTCCTCGTGTTCTGCAACAACCCCATTTAAATAGAAAAACTGCACTCGCGATTGCTGTTTAAATCTATGGGGACAGATTTGTCTCAAAATTATTCGCACAAATATACATCTGCGATTTTCACATTTTTCAGATCCACAAATATATTTGCGATTTTCACATTTTTCAGATCCATCCATCCATTCATCCATTAACTATACCGCTTATCCTCACAAGGGTCGCGGGTATGCTGGAGCCTATCCGAGCTGTCTTCGGGCAGTAGGCGGGGGACATCCCGAATTGGTTGCCAGCCAATCGCAGGGCACACAGAGACAAACCATTTTCAGATCCACAAATATATTTGCGATTTTCACATGTGTTTGCAGAATAACAAATATACACTGTTTGCGATTTTCACATGTTTTTAATGCTCTATATGCATTGATCATGACTTATCATTTTTAAATATTCAGTTCTCCTTGTGAAGTGTTGAATGTACATTTTTGAATCAGCAGGCACGTACGTTTATTTTTGAGACAAACATGACACGCCATTTCAAGATATTCACATGTGTGGAAAGTTCATCCCTCCTCCGTCCGCTAGGACGCCATGTTGCTGTCTCCATTCAACGGGAACGTAGGAATGGGCCAACTTTTTTCCTTTAAAAAATTGGAAATTGAAAGCCAGAAAACGAGTTTTTACCCTGGCTTCTCTTATGTGTTTATTTAACACAAGTCGGGAAACAAAATACGACCGTAATAGGTTTCCCTCGAGCTTGTTTTGCCTTCACATGGAAGACGTTCTTCTTCTTTTCTTTGTCGGCTGTTGCAGTGATGTAGAAGAGATAGCAGCGACAGGAAAACATCCTTCATGTCAAGGCAAAATAAGCTTGAGGGAAACAAATTCCATTTGTGTTTTGTTTCCCAACTTGTTTTAAATAAACATGCAATAGAAGATCAAATAAAGGATCGTTTCCACTTTTTCAATTTCAAAATTTTAAAGGCAAAAGCAGGGGATTGCTCATCCACTTCAATGGGGGAAGCACCACTGCCTCCTAGCGGATGGAGGAGGGATAGCCTTTCAACGCTGAACCTTTGGAACGGATGTGTGAGAATATCTTGAAACTGCGTGACGTTTGTCGCACATTCAACACTACACAAGCATAATTGAATATTTACAAATAATGATAATTCATGATAAATGCACACACAACTTAAAACAATATATGTGGAATTCACCAATATATTTCCGGATGAGGAAAGCACGTGAAATTTGCAAATATATTTGTGGATCTGTAAAACAGGTGAAAATCATGTATGTATTTGCGTGAATAATTTGGAGACAAATCGCTGACCATATAAATCAGCCTGTAAAATACACCCCTGCTGTTTGAATTCGAGTACCGGTATCTTCTGCACAGTGTGACATCCATCCATCCACACTTTGTCTCTGATTTGAAAGCTTGTCAGAAAAGCTGGCTGCCATGTGAAAAAGTGTATATCACGTGAAACTAATGGTGTGCTTACACACTGAGAGGCCTAACTCGGGGAGTAGCAGACAGCAAACCATAATGGAGCGAATTTTAATGTCACTGGGATGACTTAGACGGTTTCTCTTGATTTATCTAGTTTTTTCCCCCCACTGTCTGCTGTTGCTGTGCATTGACGGGTGATCACTGTGAATGTATATTACAGGAAGTGTATCATTTGTGTTAGGCTCTGACCAAAATTAAACCACTCACACACCAATATCTCCACCAATAATCATAAGTTTCCTCCCCCCAACTAGATGCCGGCAATCATAAATGTAAAAATGTCAATTAAACAGGTTGAACATTTACGATTGTTGGACCCTAAATTTTCTGAGCAACTAGAAATAAAAATCCTCCTTAATACACTGCACACCACGGTAAACTCACTCAGGCTGATCTTTCAGAGACAATAATCAGGCCTTTATTCACTTTCATTGGAATACTCAATTTGTCTTGATTATTAGGTGTGTGTGTGTGTCTATACGCTGCTCACCCCAGCCCTACGTTACCACGACGACAAGGGAATTAGCCTGGGAGTTGTGACCAGGTGATCTTGTGGAAGCAGGTACCCTGAGCGGAGACCGTAAAAGCATAGATTTGCTTCTCAGTCACGGAGGCAGCTCACTCATAGAACATTTTCGGAAATAGACAGCTCACAAAACATTGACTTGGTTGTGTAATTTGACACTCACTTGATGGGTGGGCAGGGACTCCAGAGACCAAGCCATTTGTATAGCAAGCAATTAAAATGTCACATTCCCATCATATGTCCCCTTCTAAAAATGCCAAAAAGTTTCTATGTAATTAATTGTGTGGCAAACCAAGTAAAAAAAAAATCCAGAAAGGTTGGCTGTTACGAAACTAAATTCAAAATGGGCGCACTGTCGTGTTTTTGGACATACCCTTTTTCTTTTGTGAGTTGAGTGAGCAATCCTCTTGCTAAACCGTGAACTTTTAAGGATTACCATGACATGGATGACTAAAATTTTACACAGAAACAACGAGGAGATAGAGGTCTAAAGGCCTAGATAGACCAAAAAGACGCTGGCCAACAGTGACAGACGCTTACCCCCTGTGGCATCCGGCCGGCTGTCGGCACGTCACGCTAGAGGAATACACCGCAACGACAGACATTAAAGTACTTTCTGCGCATGTGTGAGATGTAATACCCTTCCATACCATCGGCGGCGGTAGTCACCATTTCTCATGGTTAGAAAAATCCAACCGGAAAGCTGTTGGCCGGGGGCGGATTATAAAAACGTAAACAATGCATTCAGCTATATTCTTCGCTCACGATGAACTCCCACGCGAAGTACACCATCACGTTCTTGACACGGTATTGTGAAACTTACATTGTCAACCCTCGCTCTTGCACTTGTAAGAAGGTTAAGGCAGCGGAGCCTTAGCAGTCATGTGAGAATTGAACTTTATGACAAACTACTTAGTGGTTTGCGTTTATGTCTTGCACTTGACAAATACACTATATATTTAAAAAAACATAAAACTAATACTTAAACTATTATAAACTAAAATGAAAACTCCATAGCTGCTGCTGGCTAGCTAGTGTGACTAAACACCGTGTGGAAAAGCTCCCTATAAGTCACTAATCATCACCTCCATGGCAGCGAATAAAAATGAACCAACCTGCTCTAAAAACGAAGTAAAACTAGCTGAATAAAAAAAAGAATGGAAATGAAAAACTAACTAAAATGAAAAATCCCAAACTATTATAACTACTTAGCATGAGTATAGTACAGTACAGAACAGGGAGGTAAAATGACTAAACTAGTCTAAACTACCATAAATACTGCCATAATTTGGACATACGGTGCAATGCACATAATCATAAATGTACTCCAACAGAGAAATATTGTGCCTGGGTGATTCTCAATCAAATATCTTGAAGAATTTTGGGTCCTGCTTTAAGTTTTGGTAACCCTTTTGTGAAATCGGAAAATACAAAGACATATGCAATGGTTTACAGTGGAATTGTGGAAAAGTTGCATAGCTTTGCTATTTTGTTTGAGTTGAATTAAGACTGTGAGCTACTGACAAGACAGCATGCCGATAGCAAAGACTCATGGGATATGTTAAACGCTGGCAACAATCACTTTGTGCGTCTTTAAGGAAACAGCTGACTTGACATTTACTTTATCTTGGTAGGGCATTCGCCTTGTGATTGGCAGGCGATGGTTCCACAGCGTACCCCAGCGCATCCGTGTTAGACCTTTTAATAACAGTAAGGTTATTGCTAGCTGTTATATTTCATATATGCCTAATCATCATGTGCATCATCCACTTAAGCAAAGTAAACCTCTTCAAATAGTTGCGTCCCTTTTGAAAATGGTTAGAAACTGAAAATATCTGAGTTCATAGATGCTTTTTCATACACGGATGTGCTGAGCCCTCGTGAACTCTGTTGCTAACCAAAAAGTGCAGCACCCAAGCAGCCTCTCAGAAGTGTGGCTAACCACACGTGTGGAGTCTTACCTCTTGTCACAGTATTCAAGATTGTGTTTTGTGAGGGCACTGTATTTTTCAGCCATCAGTATTCCAGTTGACCGACAAATAGGCATTCCACGATGTTGCGTGTCCATGCATAGTTTAGTGCAGTCTGCCTGGGTTCTTGCTGTTTTTGCTGCATTTCTCCATTATAGTCCTTTTTTGTTGGTTTGAACTCCAATTTACTCAGCACGAATTGTAACATACAAGCTTATTTTTCCGCTATTTGTGGAAATGTAGTAACGACATCTTTGTAATGCTTTAACAATCCCCAGACCAGTACGTAAAATAGCGTTTCATAGACATGCGGCTACACTGGATTTATTTTTGTCTGGACTACTGCTGCTCTTTTGGCTTGAAGCAAATGGTACTCATGATAAAAAAAATAAGAACAAAAACTATTGCTTCATGACTCAAGTGCTGCATATTTTAACTCCGCAGCCAATAACGTTGTTGAATTACGTCACTGTTACACACTGAAGATATCTATTGGGAGTAGAAGCACAATGCACATGTTTGTAGCAACAACAGGTGGATAGGGGATTCTAAATCCACCCTTTAAACAGCAATTTATAGACATATTCAATTTGATCACATTTGCAATGGTCGAAGGGTGACTTCAACCACTTACTTCCTCACCTCCGTCGCCCATCTGCAGAAAATACTTAATTGATATTCCTCACCATTCATAGAGGCGTACGCCAACAGGATTAACAGGTAGTTTTGTGCAATCCACATTAGCGTTGCATAATTTTTTTTTTCCCATATCTAAATGAGATGGGCACCGTAACCCCGAGAGCTTTTGATGAGCGGCAAAAAGCGCCTGACTTGCCTTCACCTGCACAAGAACTGCACCAAATCTCTTTTCCCCTTCAGTCTCGCATCATTTCAGAGTCTGTTGCTAAGGAACCAACCAGTGGATCATGCATTTAGTTGCAAACACAGAAGAAAGAGTGAATAGAAATTGCAGCCTTTACAAAATGAATTCCTGTCTTACTAAGGTCTCCCTGCAGTTTTGTTTGTCAATAAGACCTTCAATTCATTTGGCAATGCAGTATGCCCCCCCCCCTTCATAGTCAGTATTAGTATTCTGCATGCTTGTTGCATTTCCAAATGGCAGTGCCGACGATGTAATGTCCTCACTCTCTCTCTTTTTTCCTTGTACGTGACAAAGCTCTCGCAAATTACACAAGCTCATATCATAATTCAGCATAATACGCAAGAATGACCAGGTCGGGAAGTGGGCAAAATGGCAGCGCTAAATTACAGTGTGGGAGTACTAAGTGGTCCAAGATGATTCAGTGCTTTCGCAGCTAATCAAAGTTGCTTGCGTAAGTGGCCAAAAGTCTAATCTGCATCGCTGGGAGCAAGAGTTCAAAAACAACTTTGTCATGAATGCACGTTGGGTAACATACTTGACAAAAAAATGTACTTAAATGAATAAATGACATCATATTGCATGAATCAAAACTGAAAGTAAAAAAAAAACAAAACAAAGGATAATGTTTAGCCGCACTGCCGAACAGACCACAGCTCGTAGCTTGTATGGCGCTGGTTAGCTTAGCCCTTAGCATGCCCCAAGTAGTTCCTGAGCATCCAAAGTATGGCTGATGTGTGACTATTCAACGGAAGCGCATGTAGGATTGGCAGCTCCTCCAGCATTGTGGTCAGGCGTTGCTTAAAGCCTCTTTCACACAGAGGCAGATATGATGATGTCATCAAGTGTTATCACGAGTTGTCGGTTCAGTGTATAATGTAGGGCAAATTTATGCCGTCTACCCCATACACCGCGTGTATCGCGCACCACTAGTCGGCAAAAAATTGTTGGTGTTTCACTGCTCAAAATCAAAACTTGCAACTTGACTGGACATTGAATATTAGATGCAACTAATTGCAGGAGATTCAGAGTCTGACGAACATTTTTTGTGATCTGCTCAATCAATTCTATTAATATTCCACTAAGCAGGCCAATCGACTTGCTGATGTGCATCTTTGTGATGTAGCCTTGATGATGCAGCACAAATGTGGATTTTTCTTTGAAGTCGCTGGCGTGGAAGGCACATCACCGGCCAGGATGCTTTCATCCATTGCTTATATAACACCTTTCATTCGCAATACATTTAACCTTAAGTAGACATTGACCGCAGAGCTCAGTTAGTAGAGAAAACGGCAGTCTTCTGTGACATTTAATAGTGGGCACAGATCGTTAAAATATAGTGAATGTGGTCAAACTTCCCTCGGCCCCTGCGCCTAATTACTTGCTACTGATTAAAAGAAATGTGTTTTTTGTTTTGTCTTTTGTTATAATGTGGACCTAGTGATATTATTCAGGGAACAATAGTCAGCTGTAGTAGGTATGAGGAAAAATTGCGGGGAACCCCATGGAGCCTATCACAGTACAATTGAATAAAATAAATTAAAAAAATAAATTGGAGTACCCTGACTAATAACCTCAATAAAGCGAGCAAATACAAATTACAGCAGAATCTGGAATGGACTACTTATATTGGAGTTTAGGATGCAGTCCCAATATAATCCGATAGCCGTTTTTTTTGCGATATTGATATCAAATTGTGAGACCCATAATTAAAACCTGACTTTTAGCAGACAGTTACTCTTTGTCAAAACTGTAATTCATTCATGCTATTGTTCGCACACACATTCCTCCATAATAGTGCTTTTTGTTTTGTTTTAAACTGCAGTTTAACATGATTTCTTGTGTAATGTTACTCCCCAAATAACGGTTTGGGGGAATTAAGTTTTGTTTTCAATGTAATCTTTGTATTTTCTGCGTTATATTATGGTTAGTTCTGATCCCCCATTTACCGGTTTCCATGACTAGCACAAATATTTAAGATCAAGAATTTCTTGAAAATGTGGATGGTGTGGTAGCAATGTAGGATTTTCCTGCAATTACAGCCTCCAAAGTTGACTTTTAACTTTCTTGGGAGCACATTGTGTTTTTCAGTGAATTCGCTCCAGTGCGTTCTTCCTCTACCTTGAGCCATGGCTATGTTTTTCCAAAGCTAGAATCTCCGAACAGCATTCAGATTTCCTATGTCGGTGCAAGGGGCGGTCACCTGAATGCCCACTGATGCCTCAGAGCGGTAGTTGAGATTGTCAGACATGACTAACAGGTCTTCACAGTGGGATGTTGTGTACTCACAGAGCAAATAGGGAAGGCAAAAAAAAGACTTCTAACTTCGGAGCTCTATGCTGAAATCATGATGCCTCAGAATTTGCTCGGCTAATTTATGACACTAAAGTTGTTTACTAATTCCTTTTTAGTCAGGTCCCAAGATCATGTGAAGGATGTGTTATCTGGGAGTCGCAAGCAATGAGAAATGGGCATGGGCATTTGAGTATCTTCATGGAAAAAATTTCCAACTGATTAATCGATTGAGAAATCTTATTTACTTTTACCATATGTGAGAATCTCTTTAATTATTCCTAACTCCTCCTTTGGGTCAGTGTTGTGGTTCCATAGCTGTCAGACAGCCCATAGGTGGCGCACTCAAATTGGCAGCATTGACCAAATTCACTACTATCAATTAATCGATGACTTGTTTTTTTTCTTGTCCTGTGAATGTTTTAAACTCTTATTTCCTTGCCAATGTTTTATTGAGCAAATGATACTTCCCACAGGAGTTGTGCCATAGTGTGGCCGTAGCTCATCTTACCATAGTTGATGTTACATTGAACGTCTTCGGACAGCAAACCAATTGAGACAGACTCAACAGCGCCTCTGCCAGTGAGAGCCAATTTAATCTAAGATCAATTCCCACACAGTTTACCAAATCCTAATGATCGATTAATCGATTAACTGTTTTGGTGTCATTCCTTTGAATGTTCTGAACTACCATTTCCAGGCCAGTTCTGTATTGATAAAAATAATACTGCCCATAGGAGTTGTGCCGGAGCATGCACTGGATATGTTATAATGTACTTCTTTAGACAGCATACTAGTTTAGACAGAATCAACAACCGCTTCAAATTTACTTAATTCCTAATACCAATTAATGCAAAACGTACGATTGACTTCTGAAATCTGAAAGAGAAATGTCAAAACATCAACATATACCATGAGTTAACCGTGTTTTAATGACACCAACATGAAGGGGGTATGGGGGCACGGTTTACGACTTACTTGTGTTGCTATGGCGGCAACATAATCCGAACATAAAAGCGAATGTAGTAGGAAAGCCAAAATTACTGTATTTGTATCAAAACCCATGTCAGCCTTCTTGTGCTGCATAACGTATTCTTAAGCCGCTGCACGAACTAGCTCGTTGTGCAGGCACTTTGTAACCTCAAAATGTCGTATGTTAACTTGGTACTTGCATAAAACGAGGACCGCCCTATATTTGAATAAAATATTTGGGAATTATTGCTGATACTTTTGGTGATCATTTTACATAACACAGTAAAATGGATTTACAGAGTGGGTCACTGACCCTCTTGACTGAAAGGTGTGTTTATTTAAATTTTTGTAGATTTATGGGGCCCTAATGTTGTTCATTATAGCAGTTCCCGACACCTATCCATTTTTGGTACGTTTTCAGTGAAAACCCATTTTTAGGTTTGAGTTACACTAGGCAGCTGGGGGGAAACGCTTGTCTGTGTGTGTTTCGTCTTGGGTTTTTTAAATTTGATTTGACAAGGCAAGTTTACTTTTGTCACTGCTGGCCATCTGTGTCAGGAAAATTGCAAAGAAAGTTTTCATGATGACCATAGTTAGATTTGAAAAAGCATATCTGTGGTGTTTATGGATTAGTGACTGTTAGATTATTTGAAAGGTCCGTTGACACCGCTGGCCGTCTCACCGATGTGGTGCCGACTTGGAAGTATGTTTTCGTCTTAAATAAAGCATCTCAGTTAGTGTTATACAAGCATAGTGGTAACTTTGGGCCTTATTTAACCTAGATTCCAAATAGCGGCCTCTAAATTGCGTGGTCACTCACTTTAATGTATTGCGTGCACTGTTGCCAACAGGTGTAAAAAAGGGTTTTGTGCTTTAGGCAACACTGATTGTTTTCACGATTTAAATTGAGGAGAGCACTGCAAGCACAAAATCAAGTTTAAAGTGATTGAATGAATCGAAAAACTGCAGCAGGATAGGCCACCACCAGTTGTCACAGTCGCTGAAATGACACAGATGCAAGAGTGCAGAATGAAAAGGAGTTTTATTTTGCTAGATGATATGGTCTGACTTCCTCTAGTGACTGGCATACAAAATGTCTGCACAGTTTATTGTGCCTGTTTGGCAGATACAATCCTGGGTTTGAGCAATCAAGTTTCCGGCCTTTTTTTGCAAGCATACACCTTTAGTAAATCAGTTACTGAGGCACGGCACAGTTGGTTTCGACAGTAATTTTTTTTTTCCATTTAGCGACAACTGCTTCATCATTTTTTTTTATTTTTCATGTTTAATACTGACATTTTAAAGAAATGTATTGTCTTAGAAACAAAACTACTACTATTACTACCACTTTCAGTCAGCAGTTAGCATTAGCCAAGTGTTTATGGTCAGAGGCATTAACATTAAATGTTTGTGTTTTTGTGTGCTAGTTAGTGGGTAGGTCAAATTTAAAATATTTTTTAGAAGTAGGCAATATTATTTACACATGCCAAGTTTTATTTCATGGATGCTCTGATGAATACCATTCTATTACGCAACATTTGTTGGAGTTGCTTAATACCTGATTACTGTTAATATTTTTGATGGTTGGATGGCTACTACTAATGCTAATTGTTCTATATTATCGGTCTCATGTAGGTAGTTATTTAGCTGATCAGAGGGACATCAACAATTACACAAAGCTGTCTTTCGATTTTATGCCTGAACTAGCCTTACTGAAAGTTGCCAATTGGCTACGTTATTTAATGTATTGTTGGGCTCGCTAACTGCGTGTTAGCTAAGTAACTGCTTCATCATTTGAACTATTTGTCATTGTTTACTAGTACTGCTGACATTTTATGTTATTTTTTCTTAGAAACAACCCAATTAACTACAATTAATGCCGCTCTTAGGAGGGATTTAGTATTAGCCTACCCTAAGAAGTATTAATGGCCAGTTTGTTATTCCACTTGTGTGGTTGTTTGTGTGTTAATCTTAAAAAAATGTTTACGTGTCGACCAATATATTAACATATGCCAGTTGTGTTTTTATTGTATGCCTGTACTAGCCTGAGTGACGAAGAGTAATTGTGTAATACTGGCCAAATATTTTTACTTGCTATGCTAAGTGTTTGTGCTTGATATTTGATTAGACCTCGAGTTTGTATTGAAGTAGACTTTAAATGAATAAAGTTGCAATTTTGTAATGTTAATTTAGAAAAGGAGGCAGAGTACTTGTTTGGACCTCAGCCATGAACGATGTACCGGTAGGTTTGCTTGACGTGTCCTAATCTAGTTTAGATTCTGCTGTGTAATATTGGTTGAAATCTAAACCAACACTCATAAAATAGACATTCTACTGCTCAGTATTTGACAAGACATTGATCCAGTGACTAAAAGCAGGAATATCTTTAATGAATGGGTTTCATGTGACTCAGAGGTCTGCAGCACCACTGTCACGCTTTTATTGGATGTGAAGAAACACTGATTAATCCGAGCACCTTATGAAGCACCCGTCTTGGCTCGTCCAAATGGGGATTGATAAATTGCAAGCTTCTTTCTTGAGACATTTTCAGACATCCGCAAACCAACGCATCCCAAATTTCAGCAGTGTTTAATCCTCGAAAAACCACACCTGACATCTCACATTTACGTCACACGTGTATTCTCAGGAGTCAAACAGATTTCCCCCCCCCCATGACAGATGCATGCCAGATAGGCGGGCTTGACATACTCCACATTCTCAAGAAGACAAAAAAGTCGGGTGTGTGATTAGCTCGGATAGTTTCATTCATTATCTCACTGGATTGACTCTTGAGCACAGGTCAGCGGAGATGAGTTGTAAACAGAGCCTTGGAATGAGGGCCTATAGGTCTCTGCTTGGCCCTGAAGTGCCTTTTCCACACATTGAAGCTTTGCCACATTCAATGTGTGACCCTGTCCTTTGCAGCAGAATGTCCTCCATTGTGCTGTGGAACAAAGACGCTCTCTCTCGCAGTGACGGGCAGCTTATATTTTTTTGTGTGTGTTTTGAATGTGGAGGGGTCAGGGTGGGGCTGTTTGGCTTATTTCTTATGAAAGATTTAGAGTAGTTGTATCACCAAGTCCGATCACAAGCCCTTCCTAGTTAAATGTAGGTAAAAATTGTACAACTCTTAAGAGCAAATAGTAGTGGCTTGTCTGTTCTCAGTCATATTCTAACGGTGTTAATGGACGCATGTATTAGCTTTATAAGTTTTTAATTCAACTGAGAGTCTCTGTAGTCTTTTCTTCTTTTCATTACTTGTTCCGACTGTGCATGATTGAGGGCTCCTTTAGCACTTTGATACATTAAAGATTCTTTGACAATTTTCCAAATTAAAGACCACAAACGAGAGTACAATTCAGTTTGGTTCCCAAACAGTAAATACTGATGTGGCTTGTGTTCCCACCGTGTGCAGTCAGAAGTGGCATTTGACTAAATAAATCATCCAATGACTCAATTTTGGTTTTGTTGTTATTTTTAATTGGCAGGATGGTGGATCATGGAGTTAGTGCGTCTGCCTCTCCGTTGTCTCTGTGTTCTAATTTCAGTTTTGGCCCTACTTTGTGGGGTTTGCATGTTAAATGATTCATCAATATAAAAAATATAGATTATTTTGACTTTTAATTGTCGATTAATCGGTGCATCTCTACTGCAATAATATTAGTTGTTTTCCGCAGAGGATAAAGAATATGCCGTTATTCTTGTGAGTATTGTTTTATGTTCTGTCTGCATGTTTTAGTACCGCTTGATTTCAAATATCAGTTGTTTAAAGGTTTATAAATTACTGTGACATTGATGTGGATGGCATTATTACGGCGGCCTTTTCATAAGACAAATACACAACACATAATTCTCTTTGATTTATGTTTACTTTTAGTAGTTTAGAACTGTTTCAATGCCAGTGTTTTATTGAGTAGATAGAATAACATATCTTGGAAAATCTGGAGGTCTGTTTGCATGTAGTGTAGCTCAACATCACATAGCATAAACTAGTGATGGGAAAATGAAGCTTCAAATTTGCTTCATGAACCTGTTGTATTTGTTGACTCCTCTCAATGGCACTGTTGCTTTAAATAAAGTATTTGAAATGCCAAGTCATTGTGCTTTCAGCCCAATGTTGAACAGAGTGCCATCTAGAAGAGTAAAAAAATACAACAACTGGTTCATGAAGCAAATTTGAAGCTTCGTTTTAATTGCATACATTGAGTAACCCCCAGGATGCTCAATAAAATTTTGATTCCCCCCCTTTTTTTTTCAAAGTGTGCATCATCATCCTATGTCGGTTGGAAGTGCTCATGTTTCCTGCCAGTGGGGTAGGGCTGGAAACAGATGGCCAGTGACTACCGAGGAAGGGGTTTTTGGATCGCAGCGAGCGAGCAACAGATGGAAAGTCGCATATGCCTCCAAGTCCCTTCATCCTGCCAGCAGTCCCGTGACAAGCTGTGGGAAGATTCTGCCCAGGTTGGGGAGGATAGGACAGAGAATGAAGTCTCCATAGAATAGACCTGGTTATCCGAGGCCATTTTGTCTGTGGAAATCTAACATGGGATGTAGAGGTAAAATGAGTAAAAGTCAAGCCAGCCGCCACAGCAATTGCTCATACTATGCATTAAGGTAACACGGCGCCAATGCGCTGCGAGGGCAACCTTCCAAATAAAAGCTGACCAAATAATACATGGACATCAGTCCCTTATTAGGCTTTTATTTTGAAGTTGGCCCTCGCAGCACTTGGCGGCGTGTTACTGTGATGCTGTCAGACCCGACCACGGGTATGCGTATTTAAAGTTAGTTGCCTTTTTAAAGCGGACTTATTTAAAGGACCTGGATACCCTTCCGTCCTTGTCCCTCCGTACTCATTCATAAAAATAATCATCCTCCGACCCTGTCCGTCCTCGTCCTTCCTTACATTCCGTCGCTTCCGTCCTTACACGCGGTGAAAAGCATTGTGCAGGCAGTTAATTAAGGCGGCTTTGTGGTATTGCAAAGGCGAACAGTTGTCTTGCTTTTTAAAAGACCCCAACATAACACTTAAGTCGGTACTTGACACGGTTAGGGACGAATAGAGGGACGGACGAAAACCCACTTCCGTCCTTGCTCAGTCCATCCTTTTTAAATGACGTATTGTCCTCCGTCCACAATATGCCGGACGGGCAGACCGTTCCGCCCCTGGGACGGAATGCCCATCTCTTTATATAATGTTATAAAAGTTATAAAAAGAAGGCATTTTTTTCCTTTATTTAGATTTTTTTTTAAGTTTATATTATTTATTTATAAGGCAACACATTTATTTTTTGTTTAGTTTGAGTTAAAAAAAAAAGACAATGTCTAAGAATCAAAGAAAAGAAAGTTCAAATTACGGAAACGAAATACAATGATTTGCATGTAATAATCAGTTGTGTTACATTCTACTTTTGGAGAATCATCAACGCGTATGAATGAGGGGACACTAATGTGATGACAAAAAGTTTTGTGGATACACAAGATTTAAAAAAAAGTTGGGAACCTCTGCCGTAATGCATTTTATGAAAAATTGTGGCGGCAGGCCTGACTGTTTGATGATAACTAACAATAGGCAGTACAATTAATTACATATAAATGAAATACCTTCAAAATGTGAGTAACTTGACTTTAAACTATTAGTTTTATTGTACAACCACGCTTCTCAAAGAGAGTTTGTGGCAGAGAATCAACATATTTGTGCAACAGTATTTGGAGAAGCAGTGATCTGGTTTTGGCTGCCCTCTTTTCTTTGACAATGTGTGGACTTTTTCTCCATTGGAAAAAAAAAAACAAAAAAAAGCGGCTGATAGAGAAAATGTGACCTGTTTATGCGCATGCTGGCTATAAGTGAGAAGCCAGAAGAAGTGTGTCAGTGAGAGCATGCAGACTATTTAAAGGATGCGGGCCTGTGGAAATTCAATGTAATTCCTTAATAGCTTAGGGACAAGTCACATTTTTTTCTTTTCTCTCTTCAAGGGCGTCTGTGAGTTTTAGTCGCTTCGTTCAGCTTGTTGTTCTGCACTGTTTGTTTTTTTTTGTCAGGGTTAGTGTTAAACAGGAGTCTTATCACTGAGGTCCTACATTCCTTTTGGCAGTGTCATTGTTTGGAGGGTGTTCTGACATGCTTTTGTCGCCTTCTGTTTGCTACCTCAGAGAACAAGCCAGCTGCTTTAGTGATTTTTTTTTTTTTTCAAGATCACTTTTTTCCAGGCTCCATTAGATTAAATGTTCGAACTGAGATATTTTGGTCACATTTCTTTTGTTGATTCCGAAGAGGGTTTGTTTGATTCTCTGGGAATCAGTGGAGAGGAAGTGTAACGGGCCCCCCATTGCTGTTTATACCCCCCCCCCCCCCCCGTTTCCTGCTCGGACTTAATGGAATAACCTAAAGTTGTTCCACAGCTGAATCCCACTGGCCTTGACCCAGGCGTCGTATCATGCTGGTGGAGCTATGTGAACTGTATGTTCTACAGCCCCTCAAGGACAACCGTCGCTCTTCCGCCTTAGTTGGAACATCTGATAGTTTGGAACGTCAGCCGGGAGATTTACATTCTCTGGTACGCAGTGGCTGAATGTTTAGCCGTATGTGGCTTTTCCACCAATAAACCATATTAAGCGGTGTACACATGTGTTGCTGACTTTAAACATCTTAACTGTTTTAACTTGCTTTGTTCGACAAACGGCAAGGAAAAAAAAATGGGCATCCTATGTGTTACTAGTGTGTCGTGTACTCAAGATGACTAACTCTACTCACCACACACACGCATAACCATATCTAACTGACAATTATGAGTCTACTCCCTAAAACCAGATGTCTGTCGTAGTACCAAGTCTTACCTGTAGAGGCAGCATAGTGCCAGAGGGCATCCATACTGCCAGAAAATACAAAGAAACTGTTTCTCAAGATCCGATTGTGGTAGATGGTAGTTATGATAGATATAACTCGTCATGTACGGTCTTCCTAAGTATGTACTCGAGAACGTACTTCCTAAAAACACAAGTCTCTTTGCAAATTGGAACACCTGGGTGCTTGCTAGCTTCGCCCCTGACTCTGACGTGTTTCCGTGATAGAAGAATGAAATCATCTTGGGATATTTTCATAGCCAAGTCTTCACAAGTATCCAACCGATGCAGCCTTGGTTTAAGATAGCAGACAAGAAAAACATCTGGGTATTCCGTGCTGTCTTGGTTTATTCGTACTTTCAATTGGAACAGTTTCTTGGGCCGCGACTGATGACATTTAATGAGATAGATGGCAAGGACGTAAGAACAGACAAGAATGCCAATTAAGGCTCTACACTGACACCAATTTGGTTGTCCAGGCAACCTAATTTCACAATGGTACACCTAAAAAAACCACAAGAGGTTGCACTGAAGCAACCAGCCTTTTTTTAGCCATCTCTGGGGGGCGGCCATTTTGTCTTCTGCCGACTGAAAATGACATCACAACTGCTCACAACGACCAATCACGGCTGACCTGCTTTCTGAATCTGAGCCGCGATTGGTGATGTCATTTTCAGTCGATAGAAGACAAAATGGCTGCCCCCAGACATGGCTAATAACGAGTGGATTAACACTTATTCCACAAATGCAATATTTATCAGAATACCCTGTTTCAACTAGGCATGCATAGTACATATTCTTGAAAAAAAAATCTTTGCGTTGACTTCCTCGTTAAGGCCCGATATGTTCCAATGTCTTAAGCAACACTCTGACACAGAGCACTTAGAGCTCCAATACGTTTGACTAAATTAGCTGTCTTGTGGAATTGTGATTCAATTAAAGAACTTTATGATGATCAGATTGTTAGTTAATCATTGACCAGTCAATATCACCTTAAAAGATAGCCAGTATTTTTGTTTAAAGGAGTGAACCTATAAAACTGCGGTGTTGAATACTGGTGTAGAAAATTGGTGCTAGCAGACCCAAGAAAAAAAGCTGGGTGCACAAGTACAAGTGCTAAAAGTTAGTCTAGAGCCCTGCAAATTGAGAAACGGCCAGAAGAAAGAGTACGAGTGAGAAAAGAAATACAAGAAGCCTTGCTAATGTTTTTTTTTTTTTTATCATAAATATTGAATACTCTGTTTTGCAAGCTGATCGGTGAGGAGAAATCAATTGACAGGATCTTCGCTCACGATAATCTTTTAGAGGGAACTGACAAATGGGCCTTTGCTGAAATTGATGGTAAGAGAGAAAAATAAAGAAGAAATGTGTACCCTGCTTTAAACTTAGGAGATACTGTGCACACATTTTCCCATAGTCTGCCTTACATGAATAGGAAAATGACTAATTGTCAGTATTTCATACAATACATAACTCCTAAAAACAACATGTTTGGAGATCGGTCCCGTGCTGATAAACTCAAGCCTCTGGCGGAAAGGTTGAAGAGTCAGCCGAAATGTTGAAAGGCCACAAAATGCCAGCACCCCAGCGGCCATTAGATAGCACATAGCTCTCTACTTTGCAGTAATGTTGCAAAGATTTTGGAAGCATTGGTTATTTACAGAGCAACATTTGTTCATGTTGAGACTGATCGGTCCTCCGGGCGAACAGACTTCGCTGTGCCCATTGAGAGCATTGCTCAGGGCTTAGTTCACGCCGTTTCTAATGGCAGCGCTTTTGCATGTACTTCTCCTCACAGAGGAGGACTGTGGCAGGAAAAGTGCGTCGTTCAGAAATCTGACACTATTCTCAAGACGACTGGCTTGTTTTCAGATTTTGGTTTGCCTCATAGGAGGAACTCGAGTAAATACTCCACTGGAAGAATGATGACACCGTACGACACTGTGCCCATTCTGTCACCTAATATTCTGTTGCTGTAATGTCCTGACATACACAGTTTTGAGGTGAAGAACGACGGGCAATGAACTAGTTTTCCCAGCGGTTTAAGAATATGCGGTCATGTGGCGCAAGAATACACACTCAGTTACCGCCATATTTATTGGTTTTCATTTTCTTTTTCTTATCTTTATGGCCTTGAAGGGTTTTTTGTATACACATATTTCCTGTAATTGTGACTCAACTACTGTCTAGCGTTGTTTTGTGTGATAGGCTACTAGGGCCAGGCTGTGCTCATGAGGCAATTCAGTCTCATCTACTTTGCTGTCTAAAGAAGTGCAGCACAAAGTTATCTATGGTAAGTTGACCACTGCTATTGCAGGACTCCTTCAGCCAGCATTCTGTTCAATGCAGTGGACCCCCGCTATTAATGGGAGGTTGGGAGGTAGGGACCGGGCCGGCCTGCAAATAAGGAAAATCCACACGTAACTGCCGCCCTTTGAAATGCATTGGGGAGAAAAATTCTCCCCCCAAAAAACTAATAAACCTAATAAACCTCCACTGGGCGTTTTGCATGAAAAACAAGGGTTGGCTCCCCCAAAAGTCCAAAGACCCTAGCCCCCAAAAATAAACGGAAAAGTATTGAAATGTCCGTCACAATATAAGTAACCATAGCGAGTATATCAAACAGAAAAAAATGCATACAGGTCCTCCATTCTGCCCAACCAAAAAGCTGGACAAGACAGGTTTAAAAAAACTGTGGGTGATGTCATTCCAGAAGGACTCCAGTGATGCCAATGAGGAAAAGTGTGATGATATAGAACAGCAAACTTGTCTCTTTATTGTTGTGCCATTAGCGTTTGAGTGTTTTGTGTTGTAATTTAACAGTAGTGCTACGGAAATAGGTTAAAAGCAACCATTATACTCACATGACTAATGTTAACTAGTCTCTGTGAAGATATTCGCACTACTAAATTGTGGCTTTTCACACATTTGGCATGAAGAAACTCCGGCCCCACAAAAAGTGCCTTTTGTTCTGTCAGGATCTGGCACACATTCGGGCTTTGGCCAAATACAAATTGGCCGCTAATGTGGGCCCGAGCTCATTCAAAGCCACATTCTGTCTCTTTACTCCATACAACCCATCTTCCTGTGGTCTCTCCCCATGCCAGTAAATAGAAGCCTACTTTCGAGTGCTCGGGCACGACTACTTTGAAAAGAAAATCCTTTTGGCCGTCACGCTGGGCTTGAAATCTCACTTTTTTTCCATATCGGGAGAGACGTGGGGTCACTGAGCGAAAAGCCCTCGCGTGGGAAGCCCGCGGGACCTGTCCTCGTATATGAAACGAGGATTCCATGTGGAGAGGCGTGGAAGTGGAGGGGGTTTGAAGCTCCGCTGATGCAGATCTGCCTGGTGGACGGGTAGGCAGGGTGTTATGTAACACAAGTAGGTGGCGAGAGTAAGCTCTGTGTGGTGAGTGTGCGTGTGTGGGGGTGTGCGTGTGCGTGATCGTGTGTCCCCACTCGTAGGCCTCTGCCTCTGACCTGGATTGGTGTCTTGTGAGTGTACACCCCCCAGGAGATTCATGCAATGAGAGCTCCATTTAAGGGTGGGGGGTTGGGATGCTGCATTGATCTTGTGGCGAAAGACAGTCAAGAGTCTGTTGGCGGTTGAGAAATACTTTCGTTTACTTTTCTTCTATTTTCTTTGCTTCCGCGGAAATGTGTCCCCCAAATTGAATCTGAACTGTCTGCCTTTTGAATCCATTCAGATTTCATGTAGTAGAAGGAGATCAGATCTCATTGATTTTTGTTTCCTGATGAAAGAACCAAACAAGCCTTTCCAGTTACTTATCCTTAAAAGTACCAGTATATGCTTTCAGCATTTCTAATAGTACAAATATGCGGTAATTGTTTTTTTTTTCTTATGTTGCAGTTTATATTCCTTAAACAAACCACGGTTTTGAAAGCAGCACCAGACAAACAAAGACAAAATTGGCAAGTTGATAGTAGCCCCATAAATCTCACATTGACTTTTTACAAAGACCACATTTTGGTGTTTAACAACAACAGCATCATTATCTTCTGTTATATCATCATTTTTTTGCGCTTGCTAATCACTAGCTTAGTGATGTTGAAAAACATATTACTGAGTTAATTATGATGTGCTTGATACCCATGCTGATTCTAATTTCAACCGATTTTGTGTTGTTGTTGATTGTGAGAGACCACACAAGAGGGGGAAATAAAATCACCAAGTATGTTCTTACTGCTACTGCTGATTAGTAGAAGAAGAAATAGAAGAAGCTAGGCTAACTTTTAGTTTATCCAGCAAGATACATACAGGGTAAAAGTTTAGAGACACAAGATGGGCCTTCGCTGACTTTGACGACGATGGAAGGGAGGGAAATGCTCAAACTTGGCCCAATTGTCCTTCTGTGTATACCCCGCAAAGTTTGCGATCTGCAATTTGAACCCAGAACCTCACAACTGTGAGTAAGACCTGCTAACCACTACCTCAGTGAAATTTTCCACCACGCATGTGAGTCATTTTTGTTTTGCTGTCATGTTTTCATTTGTGTATTGTTGCAATGATTATCGAAGGTGTGTGGGCTGCAGGCTTAAAAGCTGCTCTATAGTGATGGGAAATCCTAAATGTGAGACAGTGATGTATTTTGTGACATTTCTGGGCAGGCGTTGATGGAGTCAATAACAAATTACGGCAAGAGCATCCATCCATTTTCGATACCGCTTATCCTGTTCAGGGTCACGAGTGGCTGGAGCCAATCCCTGCTGATTTGGGGCTGACTGGTTGCCAGTCAATCACAGGGCGCTTTTAGGAGACGCACAACTTTTCATGATCACATTCATACCGCTACTGAGTGGGAATTAAAGCCATGTTGCCTGCGCCAAAGTCCGGTGAATGAAATGTTACACCACTCTACGGCAAGAACAGTTTCAAAATGCTGAGTTTATGTACAGTTAAATGTCAATGTTATGGCAGTTCAGAATCAGGATTCCCATGCGTCCCTTTTTTTCTCCATCTGCTTTATAGGTGAACGCAAAGAAAACAGACGTCTGTTTTCAGCTTCCATCAATAGCTAACATTGAGCTGCCGCGCTTTTTTTCAGTTTTTAGGTAGTGTGATGCCCCTGGGCAAGCCACCTGGCTGTGACGGTGCTATGAGTGCTAGTATGGGCTTTGGCCTCTCTCGAACCCTTCAGCAGCTCATTAGTCAATCAGCTGTATTCCATTGTCTTGATTTACTTGGCAATGAAAATAATTTAGATGCTAACATCCAAGTGAGATATTATATTAGTGTTGGGACATTCATGAACAAGTCGTTCCATAGAACAACTCTTTTGGGGCGAACGATGAGAATCAATTTTATCTGTGAGAGAGCCGCTCACGTTTGTATTTTTAAAATTAATTATTATTATTTTTTTTTTAAAACCAATTTGTATCTAGTAACATTGATGCAGTCTGGTTAAAAGTCCTGGAAAATAATTTCAAGATAAAAGTGGGAACCCTGATAATGTATTTTAGTTTAGGAAGAAAGCGAAATATGTTGGAGGTCTACATGGAAAGATTGTCGACTTGGTATTCTCCAATTCCATAGTTTCATTGCTTCTCTTCAATACTCGATAAGGCAAAGGAAGATTTGTCATAAGTTCAACAATGGCTGCTGTAGATGAAAGTGAGACTATCGGCGAAAAATAAAAGCCACTGTGCCTGTGAGAAACGCGCAAGGATTCTTCTATTCATCACTTGATATTTGACATATTTTTGACACATGAGAAAAATGTGAAGCTCCTCGCCATGTGGGGGTGGTCTTCTCCCCCGATGGCATTTTAGTGATGAGTTAATGAATAATTCATTTAATCTGATCTATATTATTCCATCTCATTTACCTTCAAAAGTACTCTGTCAACAAAGGAAATCATTGCGATACCAATGGGATTTTTCAACTAATTAAAAAATTGGA
The DNA here is from genome assembly GCF_054856515.1 of Filicampus tigris. Taxonomy (NCBI): domain Eukaryota; kingdom Metazoa; phylum Chordata; class Actinopteri; order Syngnathiformes; family Syngnathidae; genus Filicampus; species Filicampus tigris. Next base: position 17,931,767 of record NC_141226.1, on the reverse strand, counting down.
TGTCAAACTCTGGAATATAAATCATTGCTGTTAATTAGCTGCTGTATTTGTAGGCATATTTAAAAACATTTTGTGATATTTGAGAATACTGGGTGCGATGGCATTTTTCATGGGATGCTGGAGGTTTTATAACTATGTACTTGTATATTTTTGTGTAAAATTTTACATATACTGACTTTAGTTTCTCTCTTTTTATCCCTCCCACATGAACTCTGCTGCCTGTGCCTCATCTTGATGAATTACCATCGTCACCTCGTCGCTGCAGGTAAGCCTCACAAACACGCGCCTTTATGAACCCTCAGGCAGCGGCCGCATTTTTCTGTCTACAAGCTGTGTAGGTTTTACCATAAGGTTCCCTACACAGCGCAACGGTCCATCTGAGCCGCGGCTTCCTTCTGCTCGCTGCATCCTCGAGCTGACAAGTCTTGACTTCTTGCCCCCTCGCCATCAGTGCTTCTAATATCCAGCTGTTACGCAGTATTACTACCTTAATTGTCCGCGATTCCATGCTCCGTGTGCCAGGGCCATCTGCAGCCAAAAGAAGCAACTTCTACTTTCGGTGTCCTACAGTAGTACCTTGAAGTGCGACCACAGTCCATTCTGTGATGCTGGTCAAACTTTCAAAAACATTTCCCATTGAAATTTATTGTTTGGACTTCGGAATAATCTGAGTCCAAACTGTCACCATCATAAAACCTTTATTCCATGCTCAGGCAGTGTTTTCAAAAATTTTACATTTATAATTGAGGTACAAGAATAACCAAACGTTAACTATTTTAACATTACTCTGTTAGAAACAATCACTCCAGATAACCAAATATTTTTAAGTTTAATACAAATCCATTACCATCAATTAAACAACTTAAAGAGAAAGTCAACCCCAAAAAATTCTTTAGAAGAATATGTTCTATGCAGACCAACTGGTTGAAACATCTTATTAATATTGCATTGTGGAATATGAGTTAAGCAGTAAAATCGACCTGTTTTTGTCCATCTCAGGGGGCGGCCATTTTGTCACTTCTGTTGTCTGAAAATGACATCACAGTTGCTCAGGGCTCAGCTTCAGCTTCTGGCTAGCAGCTAGCCGTTAGCAATAGCAACAAGTGCCCGGCTGGTATTTCAACAACTGTTCCTTGACTTGCTTTTTTTTTCGACCAATCATGGCTCAGCTTCGGAAAACAGGTCAGCCGTGATTGGTCGTTACCTGAGCCCTCAGCAACTGTGATGTCATTTTCAGTCGACAGAAGTGACAAAATGGCCGCCCCGAGATGACTAAAACGGGTGGCTTTTGCTACTTAAGTAACTCATATTCCGCAAACGCAATACTAAATAGAATGCCATTTTTAGACTAGTGACAGCGCATAGAGCATTCTATTGCAAAGAATGTTTTGTGTTGACTTTTTCACGTTTTCAGAAAAAAATAAAAACTTGACTTAGGCCATTATTTTAGGAAGGTGACAATATTGTTATCACTTAATACATATTAAGACATAACTGGATCAAGTCTATCGTCGCTTTTTGTCTTTATTTCATGGTAAAATGTTATTGACTCTACTTTCTCCCTTTCATTCATTCCTACAAGTTGTAAGTTACAACAATATTGTGACACATCCTCATATATGGTTTGCTTCTAAGACATTCATTGGACAATCACTCTATTATGATGCTATCAGTTCGGTATTGCTAGAAAAAAAAAATCACAATGATATCATATTTACAGCCTAACTCCAAATTGTACATCAAGCCAAGGTACCCGACTGTGTTACTATTGCTTTTCCATTTGTGGATTATAATAACAGGGGTAATGATATACATTACAAAGTGCTGTGGAGCGTGGAGAACACACACTTCTTTACAGTTACCGAGGAATATCCCAACTTATGGATGTCATCCTAACAGCCTACCCTCCCTGTCACTTGTAATACAGAGCAATTTGCACAATCGGCCTGCTCGCCTTCTCTCGCTAAGTCAGCCATGTAATAATGAATTTGTAATTGGCCACTGCTACGTTGGCGGATTCCTGTGTAGAATATACTCACATTTGAAAGTCCATACTGTTGCCAGAAAAATGTTTTCAGAGCTCAGTCGTGAGTAATTAATGCATGTGTCATACCTGATGACTGTCAACTGTTTTTCATCGTCGCGCCACGTCAATCCAAACTTTGGAAAAAATGGGTTCACTACAGGCCACTGTTGCCAATAGTCACGTAATTTCCAATTTTGGTTTTTAGTTCTTTCGGCAGCAGCGTTTAGGGGGAAAATTGGCTCATTTACTTTAATACACATCGTAATACGGCTTGTCTGATCAAAGCACAACGTGGCTTAGATTGCTTTTTAGGCACTTTTCGATGTTTTTTCTAACATCAGGTGCTGTATGGGATGCAATTGGCACAAGGAATGAAGGCACATCAACAACATCATCTGCTGATGGGAGGCTTTTGTATTCTGAGCTTTATTCTTTTTTTCCTGTAATGACTGTTGGACTCCATTAAAAAAAAATGGTGCTATGCCACGTGAGCTTGGATCTATAGCTTCATACTTTATGCAGTAGGTAGGATCAGAAACTGGCTATGGTAAATGTTAAGGGACAGAGTTTTGTTTCTGTGGTACCATTGTCTGTCACAAACCTGAAGAAAAAGTATTTAAGTCATAATTACAGTAAGTATTTGTATGCAAAACACTTCTAGTTGATAAGTATATAACAATCAAATGAAGTGTGGCAGTAATGCCTTCGTTTGCTGCGTTACCACATATTATTACGCTGCTGGGCAAATTCGTTCGTTGTGCATTGTTCGTGACTTCTAAACAACATAAGTCTTATTTTATCGAATTGCAGTTGTAAACATGAGTGTCCGACTCATGTTGTTTTCAGGAGGCGGTTCTCATGCAAATGAACCTGTGTTTACACCTCCCCACTCTACTGCTGGACCAACGCAGAGTACAGCGTCTGTTACCATGACAACACTATGTATAAAGAAAAAAGCAAGACAGTACAACATCAATTGCTATTTCATTCATGGAGGCAACACATCGCTGCTTTTGGCGCTCACCAAAACCAGTTGTGATGTCACAATTTCAACAAAATTCCAAATGACTTGCTTCCACACATTTTGGGGACGAGGCTGCTCACAAAAAAATTATATGGTTTTGTAATTTCACACTTGGCTCGGGAGTTGCACCTATTTATAAACAAGCCTTGAAGAAGTCAAATTTTCCATAACATGCGCCTTTTGAATCTTATAAAGGGCCACATTGTGTACAGTTGTCTAATCAGCTGACAAGAAAAACAACCACTTAAGTCATGGTTTCCACTTCGCTGATTAATTTTGTATATAAAATTGTAACACTGTGATTCTTAAACATAACTATTTACTCCATTTGTAGTGGTCATATTTAGAGATCAAAGTGGAATTAAAACTAATGAAATTTGGCTTTCATAAGCCCTATCACGGGTGGTCGACTGGTTAGCACGTCTGCTTCACAGTTCAGAGGTCATGGGTTCGATCCCGGCTCCGGCCTCCCTGTGTGGAGTTTGCATGTTCTCCCCGTGCCTGCGTGGGTTTTCTCCGGGTACTCCTGTTTCCTCCCACATTCCAAAAACATGCTTGGTAGGTTAATTGGACACTCTAAATTGCCCCTCGGTGTGATTGTGGGCGTGGATGTTTGTTTGTCTCTGTGTGCCCTGCGATTGGCTGGCAACCAATTCAGGGTGTCCCTCGCCTACTGCCCGAAGACAGCCGGGATAGGCTCCAGCACGCCCCGCGACCCTTGTGAGGACAAGCGGTATAGATAATGGATGGATGGATGGAAGCCCTATCACTTCTGAAAATGTGAGGTCAGGACATTAAGAGAATCTCCCACTGATAACACAATCGTTCATTTACCCCAAAGTCGATCATAGAAGTAAAGCAAACCTAAAGAAAAATGATATAAACACATTCTCACCACTGTGGTATTCTTCCACACAAGGTCTCAGATTGCATTCCTCCCGTGCCACACAGCAGAACCTTGGCTGCAGCATCCCCTTGAAAGACTTCCAAAACCTTGAGAAAACAGTGCAACTCTTTCCGTGCGAGTTTATGCATCCAGTCATTAGCTTTGAAAGCAGCACTGTGAAATTCGCTGTGATGTGCATTCTTTCTGTCAGACCTTCGTTGGCTCCCGCTCATTCTGCAACTCAGTCAATGCGTCCTTCCCCCCGCCCCGCTCATTCTCTGTTATAGTCTATGTCACGGGTCCTCAATTGGGGGACTCAAGTCGATATTCGCACCCTCTTGGAGGATTTATGGTAGTAAATTTGATCACCACGGTAGTAAATGTATTGAGGATGATTGTACTCTTTTGTATGTGACTGAATACAACGTCGTGTTTGTAGACACAATCGTGATTGCGAATCCGCTGCTAAACGCGTAGCAGAAATGCACTGAGAGACGAGCATCCAGTCTTTGCATTGGCTGGCACTTCATAGGAGGAGGGGGAAGATGACTAAGCCACCGGATGTGTAGTCAGGAAGCAGTCATCACTCTCCTCCTAATCTCTCTGCTCATCCCGCCGTTTTCTACCATCTGGAGAGGATGCCAAGGTCTGGCCCGGAGAGAATGCAACTCTCAGGCTTGGAGGAGTGCCAGGCTCGGGCAAGGGGAGGAAAATCCTGGAGGAAAAAGGGCCCTTTTTGCAGTTCGCACTTGTCTGTCCAGTGACCCGGAACAGTGAGGTTGGACGTGGGCCGCAGTGCTGACGTAGGTCACCCCTGCCTGCCTCTCAACAAGACAACCTCCAGCTCATTTGGCACCCAAAACATGGCCATGAGAACAAATCTCCTGAACCTGGATTAGTCACCGGCTGAAGGGAAGCATCAGTTAAGATGCCTTGCAAACAACCAAAGTTGTTTATTTTGTTTGGAAATTAGTGTAAAGGCCCTTTTCCACTGCATATCTCTTCACACTATTGGTGCTTTTAACCTTGCCTAAACCAGGCATTATGTATAAAGATGGGGGTAACATGTTAATAATTCTGTTGATTGTCTAAAGGCAAATAAGACAAAATAGAATGCACTCCTCAAGATGTTGATTCAGGATGAACAATATAGCAGCCCGCCGGTATCGCACACGGTGCTGCTCTAATTTACTCAACTCAACTTTATATAAATAAAGAGCACTTTAAAAACAATCACAGTGGCATACAAAGGGCGGTACATAGTCAAAATTAGATATATAAAAACAAAGACAGTTAAAACGATAAATTAATAACTAAAACCGTAAACACAATGAAACACTCAAACAATTCTGAGTCACATGCTGAGTCATAAATCAAAGAATAGTCCAAAGTATTCCAAAGTGAAACGGAAAACGCTCGATCCCCTCTGAGGCTCTAGTCCTCGGCACAGCCAGTCGCATCTGGTCCGCTCACCTGAAACACCAGATAAGTACGTAGAAGTGGAGAAGCGCAGAGAGGTAAAATGTGGCGAGATCATTAAAAAAATTAAAGACAAATAAAAAAATAAATCTTGAAATCAATTTTAAAATATAAAAGGGAGACAGTGAAGGGAGGCCAGAATTGGAGTTATGTGGTCCCCCTTCGAGTTCCAGCTAGGAGGCGAGCGGCAGCATTTTGGACCAACTGTAGATGCGTGAGGGAGGACTGGCTGACTCCAAAACAAAGTTCATTACACTAGTAATCCATCTGAGATGCAACAAAGGCATGGGTTACTATTTCTTGTTTATGATCAAAAGTTTAATTTTAAGTCAGACAAAAATACTACTAATTAATCTCTATTATTAAATTAGAGCCATTGCTAGTATTGTACATAGTCAGCAAAGTGTGAACCACTGCTGGTCTTTCTTTGGTTGAGCATATTCATCCCTGAAACTTTTAAGGCTACACAGCTAGCGTTACCTGCTCTGGATGCTTCTGTGGTCCATTTTTTATTGATGACCACTGAGGTCAACAGGGGAGTAGGAAAAATAGCAGCTTGTTGTCACTGTGACATTTGAGGATCCGCGGATGGATATAACAAAAGAACCCACATGCTAACGTTGCTGTACCTCGTTTCTGTGTCTTTTTACTGTATTTGAGTAGGCCGATTTTCTTAATACCTACTATGGCCAAAAGACAGAGGTTAAATATAGGAGGCACTCGTCATTAGAGGATACATGACCAGAATTGACAAATGTAAACACACACGCTGACATTAGCATACCCAGTTGTAGCACTATAGCTGTGGACACTGAAGTAATTATACTTCAAAATCTCCACTTCGCCATAGCTTCCCTTAGTCTCCTCTTTAATAAAATGTGTCTTCTAACCCTGGGGGAGAAGTAATCACAGGAGACCTTTGTCCAAACCATGTGGTTTAAGCAGTTTTCTCGCTGTAAAATTTGAAGTCTAAAACTTCGGCTGAGCCGATATAGTGCAGTGTCATAAGCCTCATAAAATCAAATTTAAAGCCCTTAGGGTAAATTTCCCATCCAAGATTTCTGTTACATTCTACTTATGCTCTTCTTGTGAGAGTACTAAACTAGATGTTGCCCTCTTTTCTCCAAGTAATTGATCGCACACGTTTTCTTAATACCTGGCTCTGAAAATAATGAGCCCAAAGACGCACTGAGCCGGACACGTGCTCGCTCTGCACTTTGTGTTGCCTGACACCGGCACACTCTTTATCAACAAGGCTATTCTCGGCGCTCATAATGGCGAGGGAAGCAGATTCTGTTTAGCTTTGACCCTCTTGTCGTTTTGATTCAATACCGTTTTGGTAATTGGTGCTATGAGGAGAAGGTAGGAAGCGAAACTTCTCTCCATGACAAGCTTGGTTTTGTGCCGATACATTAGCCCTTGGGGGGAAAAAATGTTAGTGTGCTTCTGGTAAAACAGAGGCTGCATGGGCAAATCATTTTAGGTCACCACTCAGTCAGGTTCTCCTGCCAATACGTCTGATTATCTTCTTGCTAGTGGCTTGGCTTTCACCTCAGATGACTGCATAGTGTAGCTACAAAGTCCTTTAGGAAAAATTGCCAAATGTTTTTTTCCCCCAAATCACTTCACGATGACAAGCTCATCCCCACTTGGATGTATTTTCCCCTGCAGTGATGTGGGTCATAGTCAACTGCTGCGTGATTGACAGCTCATCGAGACCGCTTTATTTGGCCCCTGACTTTTTAGTTCGTCCATACCACATTTAAAGGCAGACAAACAATGTTAATCAAACAAGAAGCATGCAGCAAGAACCCATAGCAAGCGTGTCTGAGTGACATAGCAAATACACGGTTAGCAAAGTCTGCAGTAAAAGATGAGCCAAGAGCTTCTGGGTAAGACGACATTGAGGGACTTCGAACAAACCCATGTCGGATCAAGTGTCGGCGGGATTAGTGAAAAAATGAGATTTCCACGGGGCCAAGCAAGCCGCGTTTTTGGGACATAGGGTGTGTGGGGGTTGGTGATAGTTGGGCGAAGACTGTGGCTCTCTGATTTAACCCTATAACTGTTAATATATGTGTATATTCTGTATGTGTATGTGATATGTGATTGGAACACCCATCCTCTGAACGTAGAGTAAGATCTACTAACCGCCCTGACCACGGTGCCGCCCCATTTTCAACATACGTCAGTTAAAATAATCAAGGTCAAACTGTGGCTATCGTCATTTTTTCCAGAGCATCCATCTTGAGAACTCTAGTCCCTTTTTGAGCTCCCACTGTTCAACACCAATCAATAGGAGGGGCGGGGAGATGGTGGGCGGGACTTTGCGAATGTGCAAAGTTGTGTCATCATTTTTGTGGTGTTTTTTTTGTCAGTGTGGGTCTGACTGCTTTGCTGTTTCTGCAGATTTATCTTTGTCATTCAAACAGACTAGTTAGCGTTGCTGTTGTATCCCATTTTTTTCCCCCATTGCACCTAGGTTTGAGCCCAATTAATTTTTCTGGGCCGCCAGAAAACATGACAAAGAAGCTTAGCAATTATGTTGATCTGTATTGCTATTCAAGCTAGCTAAAATTGGACATTTTTGAAAATAATACCCTTACATGAAGACTTCTTTTGTTGTTGTTGTTTGTTGTTCTTGCCCAAAAGTCAGCTACCCGTGAAAGGCTAAGCGGTAGAAAATTGATAGATGGACATATTCAATTGCACCTGTTTTTACGCTGAGCACTTACTACTTTCTCTTACCAAATTGTCGGATTACGCTGGGGGCGAATCAACTCCATGCTGAAACGCCCAAATGGGCGCAACACTGCCCTAAAGACGCAAGACTAGACTAGCGCTGGCACGAAAATGAAGTTGCGTCCATTTTTATGCAGAGCGCACAGGCGCCAGTCTACCAAAATAGGGCCAGATGCCTCTCTCAGTATGGCTTCAGAGAGGAAATGACAAATTAGCTTTACTTTCATTTGGTATAGACTGGAAAATGTGTGCCCATTCCGTCCATGCATTTCCTACCAGTTCCACTCAGAGTAATAAATGCCTGGCGGGCCGGGCCGCCTTGGAGTATGATCCAATATGTTTACGTATTGTTTGGTTGGTGTTGTGGGGAAAAACAGCAAAGGAGTTTGTCCTGCCTTAATATATCATCGGTGTCTCGCTGTAAGAAGCGAGGTTTTATCTTCTTCCGCCCTCCCACTCTCCCCCTCCATTTCTCCATCCCTCCATCCCTCCCCGGCTCTCCTTTCACTGGCGCTTGGCGAGGGTGAACGTGGGCGGCTGCGCCCGAGCATGACAGCAGCGCTCCCGTTGCGTTAACAGACGAGGAATAAAGCAACACAACATCCATGGAAACACGGGCAGGCTGGATTGAGATGTTCCTTTTGTAGTTTCTGGGCATGTGTAGTGGTTGAGTTTAGTGATCTATTAAAAAAAAAAAAAAAGGTTTGTCTTTCACGTTCCCGTCCAGCAAAGTCTTTGTTTCCACGCTGCCGTGCCTTTTCTTCAGTCGCCCTGCCCTCCCGCTGTGATTCGTTCAGCGAGGGGCTCGGCAGTGGTGAGACTGGTGAGCAGCATCTAGCCGCTCACGCTCACATTTGTGCGCCGTGTGCTTGGTAGTGTGCGTCACGCCCCCTTCCTTTGACAGACGGCCGGGCGCTGATGGATGCAACAGCAGCTGTGCCCAAGTAAATGCCGCTTTCCTTTCTTGTCAGCCAAACAATAGGCTTGGTATCCAGAATCTCCCACCTTGCTGTATTTTTCACTTCTCGTCCAATTCGGGGCTCCACTCCTCTGAGCCTCGTTGTTCTTCTCCATACATCACTGGCCTGGAAGCAGGAGTTCAGAACACCTTCATAGAATAATAAAACAGTTGATTATGAATTTGTCAAATTGTGTGGTGGAACTGATCGATCATATATCAATATATTTACAGAGGTTGAGCTTTCATTTTAGTTCATTATGGGAATGTAGTCAGATTCTAGTCCCTAACATGAAAATGTTGTTGGCATATGTAAAACACAATATTTGATGATATAGTCACATTTTACAGTGAGTGCCAGTTTTAGAGGTGCAATATATGAAAGCCTACTAGAACATCAAACCTGATTTGGGTTATGCAGAAGTACTTTAAATGGTGACAGGGTTGAGCTGGGTCCCATTTAACATGAGTTTGAATGTGATACATTCTGAACACAGCCACATCCCAGTTATGAGAGCTATTTTTTTACTTCTCCCAAAAAGTAAAAAAAAAAAAAAAAAATCAATTGAGTTCCATAGCTTTCCACTGTAATGGTAGAAAATGTTTTGAAGTGATATTGGTCACATTTTTTTTACGTGACGAAAACCTGGCATTCAAACAGGGGTGTGTAGACTTTTTTTATCCACTGTAGATAGATTGCAATGTGGCTGATGAGTGCAGTTACTAATGCAAGCTATCGGACATGGATGCTCCTGCACTTAGTGGCAAATAACGGTAAATGATAGCTTGAGTGCTCCTCTAAAACGCTGCGTGCTTGTGTCAGAGCGTCGGTGGCACTTTTCTTCCCAACAAATGTGTGACTGGCACAGTGTGACAGTGTTCGGAAAGATCTCCCCATATTAACAGTGAAGGTACTGGCTTTGTGTGATCGTTCCTCTTGCATCTTGACGCCTCGCTGTAATTGGGACCCTCTTGTCAGAGCTCACTATGTGCGTGTCCTACTTCTGCACTTTTATTTACCCGTCAAGCGATGCACTTTTGAGCGCTCCCCTAAAATCACACTGGAAGCCATTTGTCTCGACGCATCAAACGGGCACGCGAGGGCTTCGCGGTGGGTTGCCTCGGCAACCGCTCTGAACGGTCCGGGCGAGTAGGTGTGGAGTCGACAGGGGCTTTGTGGGCCGCCTGCGAGCGGAGGCAGCGGATCGGCACGCGGCCTCGTGCTGCTGACCCGCCGACCTCGCTCCATCTGTTGGGAAATGAGGACTGGCCGCAACAATGTGCGACGGGAGCGCACACGTTCCTGTGCTCTTTTGTGCCGAGCCTCCACAGCAGCTTGTGAAAACATCCCAGGCAGGGAGGAAGACACCCTTCCAGGTTAGAGCACCACAAAACAACATCAACTAAATCAATTCCTCCCTCCCTTAGATTTGGGCTAATTAAAGGCTCTGATATGACTATAATGTATCTTTTAAATCTCACATCCTTACATGTGTGCTAGTGCACTGGTTTTCAAACTTTTTAGTAGTAGTACCACCTTTAACAAAAAGCTTTCGAAGCACCACCATAAAGACCAACATTAAAATTGAGTAGCAGTAAAATGTTCATCAAAAGCGAGACATTTTATTCTCAAAAGTGTATTAAATATTTTTGAAAGGAACTGTTTTCTTAGAAGTGGAGATTTTCCAAGAAAAAAAAATCTGCTGTTATTTTAAGGCCATGTAGGGCATTATATTTATTTTTAACCACACACTTGTAAAAATAAATAAATAAATAAGTGTAACTTAGTTTTGGGGCTGGAACTGATTAATTGCATTGCCATTCATTTCCATGGGAAACATTACCTCGATTTATGAACATTTCAAGTTACAAACTGCTCACGGAACCAATTAAGTTGATAACCTGAGGTTCCACTGTTTGTGCTGCTTATCATAATTTAACTTTGTTAGGTAATGACAATCCCTGCTGCTCTGCTTACCTCTTGTCTTTGATGTAGTGTTTCACCTCTCCACGCCCAGATTGCTTGCTCAAAGCTAACACTATAATAATAATAATAATATAATAATGTAACCATATTTAAAAGAAAACATTTTGCAGGCGAATGTCCCTCTCTGCCGGTTCTGAACTCCCCTTTCCATATTTTTCTTCTGACAGCAACAGCATGACAGTCCTCAATTCATTTCTGTCACTGGCCTTATGACTCTCTTTAATCAATCCATCTCTCCATCTCTCCATCTCTCTATCTTGACATCCCTCTATCCCTCTCTCTATCTCTCTCTCTCTATACACACACATTGCAATTTTTGTCGTTCTTCGGGCATGTGTGATTATGTCAGGGTTATGATATGCTGCATTGTCTTAACCAGGTCTTCCGTTGCAATTTTTGTCAGAATTACACTTTGTCCATCAAGCATGTGTGATATCTTGAGATTGTTATCATATGCTGTGATATTAGCCAGCATCCTAAATTTATTTGATTCTTTTGGCATTTTGACTCTTTCTTTTTGCAATTTTTTGTAAGCATAGCACCCCCTCCCCCCTACTTTCATTGTGTGAATTTGTCATGTTTGGACACTTTGCACCAATCATCTTGACCAATGCCGGTTCCACTTTCTCGCTCAAGGACACATCGACACAGTCTCTGAAGGGAGCCAGAGGTCAACCTGCTTCTTAGGTGACTGCCGCTATGCTCCCTGAGCCACATTTTTAACCGATGTGACGGCTTCAACTAGCCGATAAGCCTCACAATCGTCATTTGAAATCCCAGAAAATATCCAGAGAGCCTGCGCTAAGTGGAAATAGAATGTCACCTTTTAAACTGTGTATATACAGATGACGTGAACAGGACCCCTATGCGTAGAACAGGACTCCTATATGCCAAGTGAGCCTCTGTCCACGAGTGAATGGATGCAATGTGTATCCAACACATGCTGACCGCAACACACACACAGTTCACCGCCGTCTGTTCAAAGGCAAATAGATCGAATTTGGATTGTACTTATTCTGCTGGGAAAAACTGCACCGTAGCCTGAAGCGTTCATATATTTGGGGAGTGTTTTTTTTTTTTGGGGGGGGGGGGGTGATTTACATAGAGTAGCAACTGTCTAAACAGCAAACTACGCACATAAATTTGCTGCTTCCCTTCGGCGGTGTGTCGTCTCAGCCATTTTGTTCTTTACATCCGGTGAAAAATGCCGCTGAACAGAGAGATCCCACCGAGGATGCGGAGTGCGTGGGCCACTACCCCACTGATGAGCTTCTTATGTAATATCCGTCTTGCAGCCTCACTCCTCGCGCACACACTGGTGCCAGAAAGTCCATTGCGAGCACAGGCTGTCGTATTTGTTTATTGCTTTCTCGTAAGTACACAAGAAAAGATCAGAACATACAGTATTTGGCAATATTTTTCACATCCTTTAACAGTTTCCATCAATAAAATTGCATTTGCTGTACTTTAAGCATTGTATTAACTGCCCTACTTCATATTGTATTACTCTATGCTATATTTTATTTCATGCATTTGCAGTACCTGGAATGCAAACAAAGAAGAACATCTGCAAATGGCCCCATTCTTGCAATGCAATTCTCCTACACCATCGGTGACCCCCTCTGGTGGTGTTCTCTTACTACAGGCTTGAACTTCCAAGACATTGTGCATTTTTCCCCTTATGATTTAAAACACTTTCCAGGTGTTTTACTAACACGTCTGTGACATACTTTCATCAAAATGCTCCAAGGATAAAAAATGTTAGCATACCCTACACACCCTATTTTTGTCTGGCTGAAAGTAGACCTGTTACCCTGACGACTTGGGTGCAGATCCCTGACTACGGTGAAGTCTGCTTGTCAGCCCTGAGAGGGGGAAACAAAAAGAGCGACGGCAAAGACAAGAGCATTTTAACTCATGGAGTTAGCACTTTGTACGTAGTACACTGTACTGTTTGTATGTGGCACATGGATATACCACCAAACAAATAACCCCGCACCACCACCGTGTTGATACCTTCAAAGAGCAAGTTTATGTTTATGTTGAGTCAGAAGTTAACAGTGTTAGCCAACACTGATCTGTGCGTCCAAAAAAGCTTGATGCAGCTTTGCTTACCTTTTGGTTTTGACATGAAAGTAACACCCATAACTCCAATGTCATCGTGACCGTTGCTTGAAAGTGGGACTGGAGCTTCACCTGGCATAGCTGATCGTGGAGAAGCTCAGCGTGGGGCCGATAACGCTGGTGGACAAATGTTTACTTTTTTTCTGAAATGTCATGGCAATAAACTTAAAAAATGAATATATCTCATAAACCTGCTGTGCTTGACAGAAGTAGACATTTTGAAATCAGGATCAAAAGCACACATTAAGCTGATTACAATTTGCTGTTGACCAATTTTATTATGTAAATTAGCCAGGCTAGGTAAATTCCGCAATATTTGCAGGTTGTTTTGATTTCAAATTTGATGGGTAGACCGACACTTCATCGAGCCAACTTTTTGTGCACGAGTCATTAAAAAGTAAATTTTCCACATCGCCCTTTCAAGAGTGAAACCTACCACATAATTCTGAATTTGCTATGAGTGGGATACAGTACACGGAGTGTCTGTTGTGTTGACCTTGTCTTTATGTGGTACACACGCGCAGGGCTTATGTCTGGATTTGCTCAAATCTACTTTTCGTTTATCGTAGAGAGACGGCGCTCGCCGGTTGGCTAAAGTCAGATTAGCGGTTTGTTTACATTCTGCAGCTGCCCTCTCTGCAGCCGCTGCGTGCGTGCGAGTGCCATTGCGGTTCCCTCGCTATGTGTCAAGTTAGGCAGGCATCCTCATCAGGGTCCATTATAGTACACCGAGGGACATACTGTTGTAGTTATGTTTATAAAACAAATGATTATTTAGGTATTATATGTGCATAATTATGCATTCAAAGTTGTGGGGTCTTTTCATAACAGTTCCCCTGACGTTTTATCCGGTGTTATAATTTCCTTGGCAGTCAAATTGAATGTTGACATATATCGTATACTGTATATATATATATATATATATATATATATATATATCTATATCGCATGTAAATATTTACAATTTATTCAAATGATAAAGAATATGCGTGGGAGTTGCTGAAAAGAGCAATAGAGAATTTTTTGGGGGAATTTGGAGGTTTTGGTAGGTATTGTCACACTACACAATAATATGCAGTACCAGTCAAAAGTTTGGAAACACCTTCAAATTCAAATGGTCAAGAGGTCAATAAATTCAAGCTATTAAACTCTTGTTAATGCACAGCTGTGAACTGAAAGTCGTTCCAGGTAGGGGTGCACGATATTGGAAAAACATCCGATATGGGTTTTGAATATAGCGACATCAATATTATTGTGATATTTAACATGCACCTAAAGAAATAAACGTTTTATCATCATCACCATCATATTACCAATGACTTTGTATGTCTATGAAGTATGAAGCTACGTCATAGTACCACTACAAACTACAACCATGGTAATAAACACAGTTGAGTACCACTGTGATAATTTTCACATTGGACTCAATTAACTTTAGCAGGTGTCCCAATTGTCCATTGAGTGTGAAGGCAGCATTGGAATGCGTATACAGAATGCGGGTGTGCGCGCGTGTGTGATTTGTGCGCTTCTCCAGGCTGTAGATCCATGGCGGTGTGACTCATTGTTGACCCGTAAGGGTTGGTTGATTGCAGAGTGCCGGCCGACCATTTACATGTGAAGAGTGTAATTAACAATCCCTCTCCCACGTTATTTAAAAAAAAAATTGCACAAGTCACAGAGAGAGTTTACTCACGGTCATCTCGCCCGCAGCTCCTCCGCCATCCCAAATCCGCGCTTGTCAAGGAAGTGGGGAGCCGGGGCCAAATCCCGAGAGCAGCCGCTTATCTGTCAAGTGATTTTCCAGCAAACACGCATTTATCTCTTTTACACCACACTACATGGGGAGTTAATGTGCCGTTGGAGAAGCAGGAAATTACCATCCAGATATACAGTCCAGAGTATTACGACCGTCCTGACACATTGCCAGACGCCCAATTATGTGAAGCCCGAAAATTATCATTGACTCAATGATAACTTTTCAACATTGATGGCTTATTACGCTACAATATTAATGTAGTAAAGATTTCATTTTCTGCAACAGTGCCAGTGATCTGTTTTCAGTTTTTATTGATTCTAATCATCCATCACACATTTATGCATTCATTCATTTTCAATAGAGCTTGTCCTCATTCGGGTGGCCGGTGAGCTGGACTCTAGTTCCAGCTGATTTGGCGTGAGATAAGGGGTACACCCCAGTCTGGTCAATTCTAGACAATTTAAAGTGCTCGATGAACCTAACATGCGTGCTTTTGGAAATTGGGAGGAAGCCAGAGTGGCTGAAAAAAACCCCACACACGCACGGAGAGAACATGCAAACCACACTAAAAATTGAAACCTCAAACCTCGGAACTGTGAGGCAGACATGCTACCTGTCATTCACTGAATATGCTCTAAATGTATTTTGCATTTGTAGGTAATCTAACCAGAGTATCGATCATCTAATACCGGACTAGTCGACCTTGGCCACGTGGGCCATGTTGGGTCCATAGTTTGATACAACACACCATGGACTCCTCAAAACTAGCAAAGAGACTACTTTTTGCAGACTCAATACAAAGACTTGCATTTAACTCATTCACTGCCATTGACGAATGTACTTTTACTTACTTATAACCATTCAATCACGGGAATTTATTTACATTTGTTTCAATTTTTTTCAAACACTTGCGTAAAAGAGTCTGAAACTGTCTGGCAGTGAATGGGTTAAATACTCCCAGTTAGAGAGTACCGATACTTGATAATGCCATTTTGTCTTAGAGTTGTGGTGAAAATGTTTTTTTTTTTTTAAATCAATTACTGTTCAAAAACACAAACTTTTCTTGAAAACTGCAGAAGTTTCACTAAATTATAACACCTTTTAGAATAACCCCTTGTCACTACTTACATGTTAACAATCCTGTTTTCCTAAGTCTTGCCACACAGTTCACTTATAATAAATGTTGCCATAGTTGTTAGTGTGAGTGTGAACTCTTGTGCCCTGTGATTGGCTAGCAACCAAGCCATAGCATATCCCGCTACTTGCCTAAAGTCTGCAAGGATAGTCTCCAGCCCACCCTTGACACTGAGGACAAGCGCTATAGACAATGGATGCTCATCTTTCTCATCGATTCCTACGCCTTTTCCCGCTAAACTGCAGGGTTGGCTGCCCTCGTCTATAGTCGACCGGGACATCATAATAGATAATTGCAGTCAAGGTTTTCTGGTTGGATGCCCAGACAACCAAAGGTTCAGCGGTGGGCCGAGCCTTTGCTCATCCAAGACCTACTCATAAGGCAGCAAGTTTATTTTCGGCGCCACAGGGACCCGCTCAGTTTTTTTGTCGCTGACCACCGCAATTAGTCTTAATAATTTACTTCCCAAGCGTCCAACTCTACCTCGATACAATTTAACGTCAAACCCAAGACAACGGCTGGATGGATGCTGATCATATATAAGAATCGTTGTTTGCTTGATTGTTTCATTATGGGGTTTTTTTTCCCCTCATAAATACGAATGTATATTCTGCAGAGGACTATATGCAAACAGGGATAGGAAAAAGAAATGTAAAACCTGTCACACGTCTTCCGCCTTGCTTTGTTTTTAGATTTGTTGCGACAGTTCGTGTTCAATTTCCACTTCCTACTTGCTGTCAGTGACTTGAAAAGCGAGTCTTTGCCGGGCTCCGTGTTTCTGACGGCGTTTCATCATAAAAGAAAAATCACATCAGATCACGTCAGACGCCAAGTCGCTTGTTTTTGTACCGCGGTGTTCACGTTTTTTAGATTTTAGAATGCTAATGTTTGTTTCCTTTTACATGCTACTCCCAGTCTGAAATGTAAGTCGATCAAAAGTGATCAATCTGAAACTTTTACTGGATCTCATTGATCTTCATACCTAATGAAGTGGCCAGTAGGTAGTTTTCTATTGGGTGCGCCTTCTTTGATTTCAAGCCCTACTTGTCATTCAGACGGCGTGAGGCGAAGCTATCACACACCCTCAAAGATGTTCACTTTTTAAATGTCTTTATCCACTGAGCCCCTGACTACCATCTGGTCCTTATTGTCATTCATGCAATCTTTATCAGCCCGTCTGAATGTAGCAGAGCTGCTCTCCACACATGCAGTCACACAAAGGAGGCTTCAGTGGCCAGAAAGAAAGCGTGACGGACGTCTGCTGTCCCGCAGCTGTCACTGTAATGTCATTGGCCAGCCTGGACATCACACACGCACACACAAACACACAGTTTAAAACAGCGCTCAATTTGCAGTTTTACCTTTTTGATCCTCAAACACTGACCCGGCGTGGGCAAGGGAAAGAAACACATTCAGTTTGTGTTTGTGTCAGGTCTCAGGTGGCAGCGCGCCGGACTGTAGCACCTTTCAGCTGGTGCCGCCACGCTCACGCACCTGCTGCGACTTTCTGACGGACTTCTACAAATAGTGCATGACAGCGGCGGAGTAGCTTGCAGCCACGTGACCGCAAACCACAGTTGATCTTCCGAAGGAGAAGAGACCTGAACTTAAATACCTCACATTATACAACAACATCAACATCAATATAAGCTTAGGGTTTCACTTCCAAGTCACCTTTGTAATAAACCGTTAAAAGACTGAAGTCTTGCTGCATTCTTTGAATGGGTGGAAAAATACCACCATCTGGTGGGCGAATATAATAATAAAACTGGATAGCATGTGGTCAAAATTGAAAACTTGACATGAACCAATGCAATCATTTTAAGGTAAAATAAAAACGTGGGATCAAAAATTGCATTTTTGTTTAATGGAACATATTTTGTGTATGGAAGAGATGGCAATTCTAAAATAATTTTGAAAAGAATATCTTTTGTATCTATATTCATTTCAACACGGCCAACAACAACAACAAACTGAAAGAAGGTTAATCATATTTCCCCCTTTTACCCCAACAAATACACTTGTGGCGTTGAGTGCTTGGATCACAGGTGGCCCGCGGGCCAAATGTGGCCCGAGAAAGCAAATCATGCGCATCAAGATTAGCTTCTAATTTTAGAACTAGTTATCCATTAATTTGTTGTTCATGTGTGATAATATGAGGTGAATATAACCGCCCTCTGAGGGAAACCATAACGCCGAACTGGCCCTAGACAAAAATGAGTTTGACACCGCTGCTTGTATGCTCACTGCGCTGAGAAGTCCCATGTGCGGAAGTCATGCAAGCTAGACTGTTCAACCTCCGATTATGCGACTTTGAGACATATTTTTCTCCAAAATGGTGGTTGGGTGGGGGTTGGGGGGGGGGGGTCTTCCCCTGGATTTCATTAATCTCGTCCGTGTGTGTGTGTGTGTGTGTGTGTGCGCGCGGCTATTTATCATGCAGGATTACGCAACAGAAGCTCACATAATAGAATCTTCTTCCCAGCTAGAAGGTTGTGGGTGCAGATGAGTGTGGCGCATCAGAGCAGCTTTTGAAGTGGCATTTATCTGTAATGGTCTCGTTTTTAAAGAGCAGGTCTCTTCTCCGGGCGAAAAATGATGTAGTGTTCTGCAAGAGCGAAAAGTGGAGCAGAGTTTTGTCTAGGTCAGGGGTGCTCAATTAAAACCCAAGGAGGTCTACTGCAAGAAGAAACATTATAGAATACAAATATACATCTTGTATAATTCAACCGTAAATACTGACTCAATTAAAATACAGTTTGTAGTATTTCATCAGTATTTACTTTGCCACGTAAATGGAATAAGTCATTTTGTTGAAAAATGTCAAAACAGTTCATGAACATTGTTTTAAAACACAATGTCCGTTTACCCTGAATGTTCTTCCCCACCACTTGCTGCACTCGCAAAGTTGCTCTGAATAAAATATTTGATTGGCTGTGTTGTCTTTGACAACAATGTGACACGGATTCTGGTTAAGGGAAGCAAAACTTGAAAGTAAAACTTCTAAGAGTTAAAGCGGCAGCAGGCTCCCACTTAACAGTTCAATAGATTGTAAAATAAGTGTAGGCTGTGAAATGTATGTGTGTGGAAAGCTCTTTTAGCAGAAACCGTATAATGTAGATAGTGCACTCCATTTACCATTTTAAAAATTGGTTCAGATAATGGATGGATGGGCAGATTTTTCACCTGTTGGACCTTTTTTTTTTTACGGATTGACAATTGATACACTGGCGGACTGGTGACATTTAAGGA
Organism: Filicampus tigris; assembly: GCF_054856515.1. Classification (NCBI taxonomy): domain Eukaryota; kingdom Metazoa; phylum Chordata; class Actinopteri; order Syngnathiformes; family Syngnathidae; genus Filicampus; species Filicampus tigris. The sequence goes on along the minus strand of NC_141226.1, from coordinate 17,912,398 downwards.
TGGCAGCGCGGTTAAAATTACATGACGGACAGACGATTACAGTTTGGTTTGGCTTGAAAAACATGACGGATTTACGGATGATGGATCGGTACCCAGGCCTCTGTCTCTGTCTCTCTCTCTCTCTATTTATTTATTATGCCTAGGTTAAGATGAGACTACTGTACTATGCTAAAAATCACAGAAAATGGCACAGATGAAATAAAATAGGACTCCCAATCTCATAATTTCCCAAAAGATGTGTAGGTTGACATTTGAATACTTCTAAAATTCTACTAGAAATCAAGTTGAAATAAGATTACCATCTACCATAAAGCTTCAAAAAGCTGCAAGTTAAAATAAGACTGCCTTAATTCATACAAAGCTTGTGCTAGTGAAATAGCCAGCGTCGGTTAAAACAGCTAATAACATTGCTGCAAATATTTTTTATTGGTTTCCAGTCGCTCTGAGATCTGTTTCTGAGATCAGTATGCCGCCTGTGGCAATGTGGATGCTCAAGAGAGTGCGGATGAGTCTCTGCTTCCTGTGTGTTAGTGGTTGGCAGTGTCGGGGAGTGGATCAATGGCTGCAAACTTTGCATGCAGAGCCGCCATGTGAGGTTGTGGCACTTGAAATCTCAATGAGGTGCTAATGCTGAATAATAATGCACCTTGTTGCACATACTCCGTATACCACACACTTAACGTTAAGTGATACGTTAAACTCGCAAGTGCAGTCTATATAGATGTTTTTGCTTTTGCTCATTAAATGGCCATTCAGTGCAATTCAATTTTTTTTTTCTTCCACTGCGAGAGGTACATCGAAGGTGCTCGTAGCGCATGAAATGATTGACATTACATCATTGAAATTGAGCTTATCCTTTGTCGAAGCGCCTCACTTTATAAGATTACTCGCCATTCATGTGTATAAGAAGCAGTTGTTAATAGTGAGCCCAACATTCTATCTTAACATTGATACCCACTAACCTGGAGGCTTAAAGTGTGTAATATCATTTTTTTTTCTTAGCACCCCTTGCTAAAGCAGGTCCTTCTGTTGGAATGAGAGTAGGGGAAAAGGAGCATTAAGCAAAAAGCGTTTTCAAAACGACAGATGGAAGTGGATAATCATCACTGTCCGTCAGTGACCATCCGTCACTCCGTCACTGACGGACGCCTATTTTTACTGAGGTTTTTTTGGGGGTGGGGGACGGACTGACGGAACGACTGACGGTCCGACGGACTTAACTGACGGACTGACCAAGTAGCGGTTAAAATTCGGTTCGTCACGAAAAATGACGGACTGACGAATGACAGATGGCTAGCCAGGCCACTGACGGATGACAAATGACAGACCGGCAAAATTTTATAAAATGCCCATCTCTGAAAATTTCACCCACATTTGAGATCTGGTCAATAATACAGATGTGTGAAAAAATATTAAATTTACCAAATTGTGACATAGGAGATTCCAACTCGACTCCTGCAATGTATTTTCCGTAACCTCCTCACTGTCAAACAACACAGGCTAAACTTAACTCCTCCCCGACATACAAAGATCCTAGAACAGTCATGATGTATCACTTCAACATACACATTCAGACCTTGATACACATCATGTTGTGTCGTCGCTGTCGTAATGGAACTCAGTCGCAAACCGAGGCCCTCCTGTTAATTTAATTTGCCATTTCATTATTTCTAATGAGGCTTTACTTCCTGCTCACTTGTGTCGCTCATCGTGTCATATTGTAGAAGACACTGTCATCTCCAGCATGTGCTTTTAAACCCCACGCTGACGCTGTTAAACGAAGCTGTCATGAAGGAGGATGCAGATGCTTGGCCTGACCCCCCCCACCACACATCCGTCAACTTAGTTGCAAATAAGCTCTTTCGATCGACTCACTCTAATCTAGCGTAGCCGTGCAGCGGCGTGACCTTTTGTGCTGTGAACCAAGCATGATTATAAAGTTGTTGTTTTTTTAAATGGTGGAGAAATATTTTGAGCGTGTGCCATCTGCGCCATGTTTACCCGTCTGCTGCTGCTCCTTATTTTTGCGGCATGCCAAATTGCTCGCGCCTAATTTAGTCGATGCCATTTAGCGTGAAGCGCAGCTAAATGTCAGTCACCTGTGGAACTAATGCTCCACCAAAGCTATTTCACAGGAGGAACTTTTGAGAGTCGCATCTGTCTCAGACAGAGCAGTGGAAAAAAAACAAATTCGTCCCCTATTGAGTTGGGGGTGCGTCACCGATATGCACTGATTGCGTAACCGGGCTGCTGTGCAGGGAGCGGTATTGAATGTTTTATTTTGTCAACACGAGGCGAGTGTGTGGTGCGTACGAGGGGGCGGCATGCAGCAAAGAGTGACAGTGTTTTCTGCAGACTTCTTTGTTGGGGGGTGCATTGCTCTCAGCTGCCTGGGTTGTTGTCTCAGCGTGAGCACGCGGCACAGGAACACAGACAAAAGGAAATTACACGGGAGCTTGTGCCATAATGCCATGCTATTCTGGGCCCCTCGAAGAAACAGAGACTGTTTACCAACGGCGCTGGCCGGCTTTGCCTGTCAGTCACTTTTTACCTTCAAAATTGTCCTTTTGAAAAAAAAAAATCTTCAAGACCCTGTAAAAGGATTTATTTCAGTGGCTTGTTTTCAAGTACATTTTTTATGGTTGAAGAGAAGTGCTGAAAACGTGCAAAACTGAACAATTTGTATCGTCTTCCAAATTATTATGCAAAGGATGATTTTTCCTGATAGTCTATTCAAATGGCACTCAATATAATTTTCGAGATTCTATGCCACTCATGAATGTTATTAGTGGATGGTTGTGTAGGTGTACCAAATCGATCAATTGAATCAATGCAGTGCTGCTGACATTTATACATCATATTACTGGTACCTGGGTTCGAATGTATAAATATAAAAGTCATCAGCAATTGGAAAGTACACCTAAACAGTTTTGCAGCTAAGTGCAAAAATCAAAAGACAAATGGCAGTTATTAATTTGCATCTATTTGTTTCACAGTTATCAGTATTGTACTAGTACATGTTTAAGTGAACAAAAAATATTTTCATTGGTTGTTTAGTACATGGAGGGTATGGCATTCACATTGTATTGAAATGTTTTGACATAGAGCTATATGATATCAATACTGTATCGCAACAGAAATATACCTAACAATCCAGTGATTTTTCTTCCACTCTTAATCCAAAACCATTCGATTCTAGTTACATCTATGTCTATCTATGTTGTTCGAAACCATTAGTTTTGAGTCTTTTCCATATATCCATATACTTTCACTTACTACAGCTGCTAGATGGAAAAATGAACAATGTTACTCTAATGTTTTTAGACAGAACAATTATGATGCAAGTAGCCTGATTGCCTCATAATGACGCAAGATAAAAATGCAAGTTAGCATTCCTCCTAAAATTACACACAGTTTGTAACTAAGGGTAAACTTTCAAGCACTTTAGTAAGCGGTCCAACTGCGTCCAGATACAGCTTATTTGTTTATTAGCCGGTTAGCCATATGTTGCCGCTAGCTGTTCGCCGCCTGCCTGCACTACTGCGGGAGTCGTTTTTGGTGGCTCCATTTGTTTTACCTCTGCACGTCTGTTTACAGCTGGACGGCGGAGGCAAATAATAATGCAGCGTACAGCCAGATGGTGCCCAACATATTGCAGCTTTAGAGAATATGAACATGGCGATCGGCCAGTTGAATTTGGCTTGCCACATTAGTGAGAACATTAAAAAAACATATGTTTTGCGGCAAGTCCGTCAAGCTTCAAGAGAATATGATTGATGAGAGCAATTAGCGTCATTTGAGGATGGACAGAGAGCACATTGGAGATGTGCTCATGAAACATGAGCGTATTTGATCAGAACAGAGCAAGCTAATTTTAATCAAATTCATACGTGGCCTTATTGTAAACCTGGGAGGACGCATTCAATTCTGTGGTATAAATTATAGATATCATATTCTTACCAAATGATGAATTTAGTATTGTTCACCACCTGTGTATTATACCAACCGCTTGACAACACTGCTATTACGGGACATAAAAGGTGTAACTGATTCGCTTGGAATCAAAGCAGGCCTCGGATCTGCTTCCTCACTCTTTCTCTGTGTGGCGCTGCCAAAAATAACAGTGCTCTTACTGCTTGCACCTACATTATCATAAAGATTAAACAAAGCAAAAGCGCTTCAAAGCTGTCGCATCGAAGCGGGTTTTAGATAGCAAGTTTCGGAAGGTGGCACCCTAGAAGCGAGCTCAAATGAAAGCGGGGTACATTCTGAATAATTTTTAAAATTGGGTCCCCCACACATGACGAGAAAATCCATGTTTGCTTACTGCTCTTAAAGATGATGAAAGATAACCCAAAAAGTACACCACATATACGTATACATGCTTTAAGTTTAAAGCTCCATTGACAATCACAGGTCTCTTTCCCCAAACCAGTTGTAAGTTGTAGTACCAAGATTGACCTGTGAGAGGCAGCATGGTGCCACAGGGCATCCATGACACCGAAAGATACAAACCGAGGCTAAACTTTAGGTTATCTGGTAGCTAGCTACATTGCGTGTCCTTATAATTTTTGTTGAATGACTTGAGATATTATTCTGTTGTTATACAACCGATTATTCCTCTCTGTTTTTGTTAGGCAACTGTACAAGTTTTAGCCCGCTTTTATAATGAGCTATTTCTGTTATAAACAAAATCAAGGGTTCTGTGGCTCGTAGACCTTAGTATTGCATATACACATGAGGATTTGCTGTGTAAATATTAAGCGGGTTCATCATTTAATTTACTATTGTTTGTACGATTGAGTGTGGGCCCAACACTTTTCCAAGCCGATTGCGTAGGAACAATCACTCTTAAACACCACAGACCAGTCGTTCAGATTCATCTTTTCGAGCAGTGATTCCCCACCACTGTGCTATCGGATGGGCTGCGCGGAACTATCCAGTTTCACGCCACTGGTCCAAAAAGGATTATTCAAGATGTCTGCGTGTGCCTTTCTTCAATGCCTACAAGTATATGTGCTTTGGAACTTAACAGGTCCACATTTCACACTGACTAAGTCAATTTGTCATTTATCATTATTTCAGTGTACACTACTCACAAAACGTGGGGGATATTCAGCTTAAGGACTGACATTTTCATGAGGAACCTTAAATACACTATAACTCTTACAGGTGAACTTAATTTGACTTCTCAAAACTTTTCTCTGTTTAGAGTACGTAAAGGTAAAAACAATTGTCACCTTTTCGGCTGTTGATTTTGGCCTATGTTTGAAGGGCCATAATCGGTCGTTTAATTGGCCGGTCAATTAGTCGGCCGGGCCTTATTTATTGTTATTATTATGAAAATCTGATGTGCTAGAGGAAAAATGAGGGCAGATTCAGATTCAGGGAAAAAAAAAAACATTAAGAAAAATGTACTTTTAACTCAGATTAATAAAATGTATGAAAGATTTGTTGACCAGATTTGTTGTTATCGGTATGCGTGTATCTAGCTTTATGTGGACGAGGCTTGGAATCCACAAGCCCCCACACACACACACCCTGACACACACCCCGACACACACCCACACACACACATGCACGCACACAATTATATACACACAAAGCTGCCTGGAGAAACAGGACCGCCTCCTCCTACGTAATCTCACTTGTTCGTTTTGTCATCCTCTCGGTTGGTGACTCCCCTGCGCTTTCCCACTTACCGAAATGAACGTTGGCCTTCCATTTGGATGCACACAGGAAAATTGGCCCCATCCATTGTGCTGCTGTATTTAATCGTGGTTCTCTCAAAGGAGTTGCCTTCTGCTGTCTTTGCATCTGTCAAACATGCTAATAAACTTCGTCACTGTCCAAACGCTCCATCACTCTCTCTCGCTGCCATTCCATTTTAATACATTGTCTCGCAGATACGCGCTATACAAACGGAATTGTAGGTACAGAATCGTCTGGATTGCCCTCCACAACTCCCCCAACCCCTCCTCCCACAGATGTCCTGGAACCTATCATTTTCTCCGCAGTGGAGCCACGGTGACGTATGCTCGTCGCTGGTGCAGCTGAATTTTAAAAAGCTCTCCTCGCCGACCGCCCACGCTTCAACGGCACTAGTGCGAGCGTCATTAACATAAACTTTGCCGGCTGTCTGTGGCCTTCTTCCTTCTACTGACTTATTCATTTGCAGACATGAATTTGCCGTTGTTGTTGCAGACAAAGGATGAGGTGGAAATAGGCTGGCTAGATTGATATCTTCTGGCAAATTGGTTGGTGATATGTAATTGCCTGGTGTGGGGGTTGTGGGGAGTAAAAGCAAATGTAATTTGCATTTGTGTATTTCCTTATCTGCGTGCTTGTGTGGACAGACTTACAAAGAAGCTTTCCAGTTGTTTCTACATCATGTTGTCACAGATGAGGAAAAAAATAATTATAAACAGAAATGATCAAATGATCGCTTCTACATATTCCATGTTATGTTATGTTATGTTATACGTACATACATATATTTATATAAGTATATACACATATATGTGTATACTACATATATATGTATATATATATTCATATGTATATACATATATAAATATGATTATACGTATATATATGTGTGTGTGTATACTGTGTATATATATATATATACATATGTATAATATATAAATACTCAGCTGACTATGATACGAAAAATTAGGGCTGCAGCTAAATTTTATTTGAGTAATTTATGAATCTATTAACTCTCTGACAATATCTGTTTATGTATTATTTTGTCTATTGACGAATCGGATTAAAAACCTTTTTTTTAATTCCTTTATTAAAAAACAGGACATTATTTAAAATTGACAGTACAGAAATTTCACAAACATAAGTTATGATTTTGTTGCTGCTTTAGTCTGTAACATGCCAGATAACAGGCAAAAATGTTGACAATTGTGATTAATCTGCAAAAACAAAATTAGGAAGTTGATTCTCAATTTATGTCATTGACTTGCAAAACTGCTCTGCAAAGGAAAAAAAATCAAACCTTGCTATATGTAACGCTAAATAATATCCAAAATCGTATTCCCACTTTATATAACATGTTTGCGTATAAAAAGTTGTACACTAAAATGTAAACTTTCGATTTATTGATTTTTATTTTTATTGACTGTCACCATATAATATTGACAACCACGGCGGAGATGTGTACGCCCCTTTCTTATGTCGCGGTACGTTTTCTGGTCGTGTGGTTATCATTACGGGTACTCTTCTGTGGTAGCATCGTGAAAAAAACGCCCTATTGTACTTATTTTGGGGCATTTGACTTCCGAGGTTCCACTTCACACTGTTATTTATGCCACAGAGATTTGAACAGTAGCAAGTAAAATGTGAAAAGTCCCACACGGCTGCCTACACTTCTAATTATGCGTCATATATTATCCCAGTTCCATAAATATTTAAAGCATATTTTGACATGTTCTTCATTTACGTTTCCCCCGCAAGCTCCTCAGTTGCGTCGCCATCACTCTGCAGGTATACAGGCAACGCTGTCAAGAGGGTAAATGAAAGCAAATGATTCATTCTTGTGGATTCAACTTCAAACCAAAATGTTCAATTACTTTAATTTGGAAAATGTATGATTACACAACAGCACACATAATTGGGTTTTTGATAGACGCGATATTGATCTGGTGTAGGAGTTGCGGCGGGCATGTTTTTGTCAGCCAGCGTGTCACCTTGACATGCTTTAATGATCGTTCTCCCGGGAAATTACACTTGCAACTCTGCAGTTATTATGCACTACCCAGTCACATTATTAGGTACACACAACAAGTGCTTCATTGATAATTCTGCGTAGATATAAAAGGTTCTCTTTTAATTTAACATTGTCAGATAGACATTATTAATGCAGTATACTCAAGCACAGTAATTCGCCACCACTGTGACGTGGAAAAATTGTCCAGTTTTGTTTAACTGGTCCCAAAATTATGTATTTACTAAAAATAATAAACTTATGTTCATCTGTTTATACCGGTAACCTATAGTGACAGGCAGAATAATTAAATGCTCTACCACTAGATGGCAATTAACCTGTTTATCCACTTTTTGTGACATTTTTGGTGGGTGGTGCGTCATGAGATTTTTTTCTAATGTAAAACATGTGCCTCGGCTCAATAAAGGTTCGATAAAGGTTCGGAAGAACTAGACCGGGGAAAATTAGATGCCCTTGTCACCTGTTGCTAGGCAGAATTTGAAATAACTAAAAACAATTGTCATGGACTACAAAGGCTTGTCAAAATGTGTGCCTATAAAAAAAAACAAATAGCAAACTCATTTTACAAAGGAAAAGTGTCTTAGGTTCCGTCTTGTTTATTTCTTATTTATTGAGCTCATTAATTGGTAGTACATTTATCTTTTAAGGTGAAGCCTGAACTGACAAAAACATAAAAAGAACAATTGAGTCAAAAAACTAAAATGCCAGACAAATTGTCACAGTACCACCTGCATCACATTGGTGAACGAAAGCCCTGATAAAAGCACAGTGAAATATGAAGAACATACTCCATATGCTGCAGTGCGGATGTATACAATCCCATTGTGTGTGCCAGTGGACATCATGTTTGTAAAGGCAGATTTATTTTTTTATTTATACTCTAGCTCTGATATTGGAACACATTAAATTGCCCATAACAATTCAAGCCAGGCCATTGGGAGTCGTCGGATGTGATTGGAGGCCGCTGGCTGCGTGTGACGGCCGCGATGATGTCACACGCCGACTCTCGATGGCCCCCCGAACAGTTTTCCTCTCATTTTGTGCGCCTGCAGACACATTGATTTCCTCTCTGGTGTTCGCACGAGGCTAAATTGGAAGCGTGACATCAATAACAATGAAGTAAAGATGAGTTTTGTTCTTACAACATTGCACCTTGTGAGTCACATTTGGCATTCCTGTATAACGCAGGTGACTGATTGTTTTATGCGCATTGAGGTTTCTCTTTTGACGCAGCCAATTGGAACTTAATATATTTATTATACATTATATGGGGTGTTCATAAACTCACTGTGTCACTTAACAGCTAGAATGAAATATTAGCTATCTAGCAGATGCAGCAACAACATACAGTGATGACTTGAGATACGACTGACACAACTTTCGAGATCAGACAATTTTATTTTTTCTTTGACTTGAGAACAAAAAGTTGAGATACGAGGGATCTATGCGGCAGTGAACTAAGCTAACTTCACAACAAGCAAAAGTTTGGTAGATGAATCCAACTTAAAAAAAAGGCTTTATGGTATTTAATGCCACCCCAGTTGAGATCTACTGGTCTACAAATTAATCAGGATGCTCAAACAGTTTAATTCTTTACATTCTATTCCATTACATTACATTACATTATTAGTACTATGTTACTGTTATAGATGCAGTTGAGTACCCCGGGCGTCATGAAGACATATGGTGAAGTGCATATTGGACAGAAAGAGAAGTGGCGCCTTGTGCTTGATGTGTTGGGTTTATGCGGTGCTGTCAGGCACAGGAAGCCCATGCGTGGTGACATATGTGCATGACTCCATGACTCATGTCCTTGTAGTGATGAGGGTGCTCGTAAAGCCCCCCCCCCCCCGATTACGTGGCTTGGACACGTCACAAAAACAATCTGCCAAACAGCGCCCGGTTGTGGCACATGGCGTCTGTCTATTTGCATCGACGTGGCACGCTGATATCTGCCATGTGTGCAATTTGATACAGCTCTTTCTTGTGGATTTCATTCGATTGTGCAGCCATACATAATGGACTGTAGTGTAGAAGTCTGAATCGATTGTGTGGAATGAATGGCCGGTGGTGAAGGAATTGGAGGAAAATGGAGCGCATGGCTTGGCTGCAACCAGCAGAGGAGCTGTCTCTTATAATGTCTCAAATAGCTTGCTGTGGAAAGAAACCCAACATGATGTCAACTCGAGGAAGTTGAGCTACTGTAAATCCGCTATAGCACAACTCCAGGCAATTAATCTGCTCAGTGGCGTACTGAAAGTGGAGGTCGGAACGCCCGAGTTTGAAATTGACAATTGATTAATTTTCCACATAGTCAATCAAGGGAATGTTGTCAAAGGGCCCTTGAAAGCATGCTCGAATAAAGTAAAGCAGCATGCGGTCTAAAATTTGAAAAATAGGAACAGTGAGATGAATGACTTTATTTTTGCTGTGGATTGAAAACATTTTTTTTGGAGGGCAGGGTAGGTAAAAGTATGATGTCATGGTAACTGTAAGACTGTAACTTTAACATGTCGTTATTGTGAAAAAAAAAATGACTACTACTGCTAATAATAATGTATTCCTACCTCTCTTTAAAAAAAAAAAATCTTGGTCAGCCATACCGGGTTTCCCAAAGTTCACTATAAACTTCCTTTTTTCTATTTCGTTTCAGGTATCATTCAGACAGGTGTGAGAGTATCAGCATTTGACAGCTTAGGCTTTGCCGTTTTTGTAAGCATATCATTCCCTTGGCCATGGCTCATTGGAGCAGTGTTGCAAAATTGACGCTTGGCAAGAAGCTTTTCTGTCCCTGACTGCCTTTTAGTGCCAGTTTGAGAAGGTTTTAGACTTCAAGTGGAAGATTATGACGCTCAACAACCTGAAGTCCATATGGGTAAAGCTTTATCACTCTCCGAGGCATCCGCTGAACTGAGATTTTTGTTGATGTTGAGTTCCAGTGCTGTCCTCCGGATAAACTTTCCCTGGCTTTGCATGAACGCCTATTCTAAGAGTTTGGTGAAATACATCATATTTCCCGAAACATGCCGCAAATTACTAGCATAATTTGTATTACCTGTTGGAGCAGTGAGACATGCTATGAAGCTTGTCAAACTTATGCTAAGCTGCAGTCGAGAACTCGAAAGCCTAACCTGTCAATGTGAACGGCCTTACGTCTGTCCGAATGATACCTAGAATAAAATGGGGAAAAAAAGGAAATGTACAGTAAAGTGACTTTTGGGACCACCGGCATTTAAAAATAAGCAGTAATCTTTTGTTGCTAATGCTATGGTGTCATTATGCCAAAATGGATGACAACTGGAAATGTTCTTGTCGTAGTGACTCAGTGAAGGAAAGTAGACAAATACTGTACATAATACAAGAGTAATAAAACTGTTCAAACTAAAATGCATCTTACTATGAAGAACATACATCAATGAATAACTAAATTGTAAAAGGTGTTAGGTAAGCCTTGCAATGTGGTTGTTGTTAAAGTAGTCAGAGGCTCATCACTTGTGTTAAATTGTAGCATTGTTTATTCTTACTAGTACTCTTGTTTTTAAATGGAAAACTGTATTTTTCCATACCCTGAATGTAAGAATAAATCTTCATTTTCATCATGTAGATAGTAAGTCAGATTTGGTGATTGTGTGTTGTAAAGGCTCCGCAGTAATGTGGGGCAGGGCCATGTTGGCGAAACGAAAACACATAAATGACTAACCTGCACAATCACGCACATACACCAAAACATGCATTGTGTGCACAGTATAGTCAGCGCGGCAAATCAGGAAGTGTAAAAAAAAAAAAAGAACACGCTTGTCCAGTTTTTGTGAAATCCCGCCCAGCCGCAATCAAGGTGCTTCTGCTTACAAGAGGGAGAAATGTTTGGCTGTGGGACAGAAGAAGTAGACAAGAGAATCTCTGTTACCTGCTCTGCTCTTTGTTTTGGAGGGGGAGTTAGCTAGCATGTAGCACCACACTCATTTTCTTCTTGGATCGGACCCAAACAAATACACGAAGAAGAGTGGATTAGCTTTAATCCTATCAGCCTTTCTCATGACGCGGGACCTTGCTGATTACACCTGCAGCGCCAAGGACGAAACGGTCCCTGCCTGTTATATGTGGAATCCAACGTGGCCACTGGGAGTTAAGGAGTAACAATCGGAATCTGAGGGAGAAGAAGCCAATGAGTGACCCAGTTTTGTGGCTATGTTGATTATAGGAAGATTAGATGTAGATTATGCCGCTCTGCTTTGGGAGTCGAAGGCGAAATCGACACCAATGGAGTGAAAAGGACCCCTTGCTTGATAACGAGCCGTACAACATTCCCAATCCCTACTTGCTGGACACAGGTAAAAATAAATAAATAAATAAAAATCTAAAGTTTTCCATCACCGTCCAGGTACTGCAGGTATTCCGTTCATATAAATGTACCTACATTCATGCTATGTCTGTTCACCCAATCTCGCCCGCATACATCTCTGCTATCTGCACTGAAACCAAAGACGACTTCCTGAACCCTTTTGGAATGTTTTTAATTGTCGTCTTTCAGTCTGCTGATAACACACTAGCTAGCACACAAAGGCGCTTACTGTAGTGAAATATCTGCCTCTGGAGTGCTTCATTCCACAGAAGCACACCAATCAAATTATCACGTTGCAACATCAACAAAAAAATAGACTTCTATGCGGAATGTTGTTTTGATGGTCACGTGGTTTAACCGGATTTCCTACTCTGACATTTAATTGTACACAACTCCCACAAAAACATAATCAGCCTGTCACCGTGTTCTCTCTCTGATGCAATTTGCATGGGATTACGACAGGGATTTCCCTAAAACTTTTTCCAACACAAAACTGAAATTATCAATATATACAGTCACTGTGGACATTTTTTTTGTCATATGTTGACATAAACCTATACAGGGGGTCCTCCGTTGAAGTGTGAGGTCTGTCCTTTGTATGTGTCCTTTATCTGCCTCACAGTTTCTTGGTTTGAAACTTGTGTTCCCTGTGTGGAGTTTGCATGTTCTCTGGTTACTCAGTCATCCTCCCACAGTACAAATACTTGAATATTAGCTTCACTGAAGACTCAAATTTTCCATAGGTATGAACCTGGTAATGGCTTTTTTTAATGTCTATGTGCCCTGCAGTTGACTGACAACCAGTCCGCGATAGGCTCCCGCTCTCCCACAATCCTAATGAGGACAAACACTATGTAAAATGGATGCATAGACGCTGCAATAATTTTTAGGTCAATCTGAGTTCACCGCTACATTTTCTCTAAAATCAGACCAACATACTGTAGTTCATTAGTGCTTTGTTTTGTGGTGGATTGCTCCATTAAAGATAATTTGATTGCATCAATATCAGTGTCTGGTGTGACATATAAATAAAATACCTTTCCAGTATTGATTTCAACACACAGAACGGGAGAAATAACTGTCAGGTGATAAGCTTTGCATAACTCTTGGAGTATTGTGGAATAGCTTTAGACAAAAGCAACATTTGTTTCCGCTTCAGATACTGCTGACAATGGCAGCACATTTGCTGGGCCATTTCATACCGCAGCTCTGTGTAAAAGGCTGACTTTTACAGGCAGGGTAGATGGTGCTTACTCAGATTTTTTTCCCACCTTTTTTACTGTTGCTATTTTGTCATCATTTTGAGGGAAGGGTCTAATTTCAGTGCCACAGTGATACCATTAGGTTGTCTCTTTCTGGTCACAAGGGGGCAGTGCGCCTGCTCTAACTAGAATGCTGGCTTGCAGCAAATGTTGACTCTCTTATTGTGCAAACTCCAACCTGGCTTGATTGATAGATCATAAAGCATTGCATTGCGCTACTTCTAACTTTGCGTAGTGTTTTTCTCTCCATATTGTTGAATTTAATGTTTTCTGATATGGAGACAAGCAGTTCTGTGAAGAAAATACACGATTTCCCTACCAAAAATAGCCAATTCACTTCCCACACAGTGTGTGGGCTGTGTAGTGGCACCAACTACATATGTGTGTATACGTGTGTATGCAGTTGTAGGTAAAAAAATTTTCTGAGTGAACTGCAGAAGTATGAAAGAATGAGAACATGCCTGTGACGATATCCCCTTATACCTCATTGAAAATGCCAAAGTATCCCCGAATTTTGTGTTTTTGCATATGGGCAGAACACGGCGTCCTTTCATGGCTGATGAAGATTGTATCCTTTGTTTATTCCAACAGCGTGTGTGTGTGTGTGTGTGTGTGTGTGTGTGTCTGTCTGTGTCTGTGTGCGTGTGTTTAATCAGCTCCCAATCCCATGTTTGTCTATTCATGTTTCCAAGAGCTGCTGGAGGAGCAGCAGTAGAGCAGCTCTGAGGAAAGAGCCACGGGGGCTTACGGGTTCCACTCCTTGTTTTCCATGTGTTCCCGGGGGTTGCATGGCTCTGCTTGAAAGTTCAGAGACACACACACTCCCTCAGCACAGAGATTAAAGGGGCTTGTCTGCAGCACTTGCAACAAGAGCTGCTCACAGTTCACAACTTGCCCAAGAGGAGGGATGAGTTGTTTTTTGCAACTTTTGCAGTCATGACTTTGGCAAACTGTGTGAAGGTTGTGCTTTTTTTCTGGACTTCATTGGTTTGTTCTACTTGATGAGAGTACAAAGTCTCTTTCGGACACGTCGGCCATCCAAGTGCTTGTTCGAGGATGCAGGTGGCAGAGAGGCTCTGCTCCGACTTGTTTTAAGTTTGCTCTCATGTCAAAGGTGAAGGATTATGCCTGGAACTGGAATGTGGTCTTCAAATTGAGGAATGCCAAAACTTCCTGGCAGTATGTGAGTCCTTTTTGTCTGTAACATGTGAATCAGTTTGGGTACAGTGCCATGCTATTCCTCAGCAGCGGGACAGCGGATGCTACAGTTGGCCATCAGCAGCAGGGTAAAACCACCTACCACATCTCAGTAACACTAAAGGAAACGCAGAGAGATGACCCGGTGTCCGAGCTAGGAATGGGCTGGGTGACACCCTGCGCCCTGGTGGACGGTTGCAAGCCAGGAGACGAGATCATGGAGAACAGTCCTATCCTCAGCGAGTGGCCATCCTTAAGAGCGGGAAGTTTACGCAGAGAGGTGGTGGTGGAGGAGAATGAGGAGGAGGGAGATGAGTTGGAGGTGGAGGGAAAAATGAGGAGTGACGGTTTCATGAGACATACCTCCGAGAGCCCAGGTAACTCCTCAGACATTACCAGCATAGACGCCCAGGACTCGCACAAGTACCGTGTCAATGTCCATGCCAGAGGACTGTCATTTAGTGGACATGGCGCCGTCACAGGGCACACGCTGCCTCGCGCTGTACTCCGCAGGTCCCGTCAGGATGAGGCCTCAGCCAGCAGGAGGACTATGAGCATGTATGGCGAACCGGCTGAGCAACAAAGTGAGCCTCAACCGGATCGACTCCGGAGGCCGAGGAGCGTGTGCATGCTTTCGGGCCCGGGCCCGGTCCTCCTGGAGCAGGGCAAGCAAAACTCCCTGAAAAGGACAGGCGTGGTGGAGGGCAGTCAGCTGTACAGGAGCAGGAAGGCAGAGCTCAGGGTTGTGGATGGTCTCAATCCGGTTGCGGTTCAACGAGCCCCGGATTCTGCAGAGGTGATCCCCAGGGTGCGCCACAGAAGCGTGAAGACTAGGCCTCTTAGTATGACTGTACTGGAGCTAAGGAAAAGGGCCTCTGACGATGACATAAGCAGGCAGCAGAGCCGCACTGGCCACGATGGGGGAAACTTCCTCAAAGGAGCCTTCCGTTGGAGGTTATTTGGTAAAAGCTCTCCAGATAAGAACAAGGACAGCGATGGTGACAAATGTGCGAAATCGTCTTCTAAGTTTGTCAAATCTGATGCTCCAAAAAGCACACTGAGCTCATTGAGACGGAGCCTGAGTGTGCGCATCCGGCGGACTCGGCCCCGGGACAAAGTGACTCAAGGGTGCGAGGGGGCTACAAGGGAAGTCTCTCAAGCCAAAACTGCTGACCCAATGCCTCCTCAGCCATTCTCGTACCTCACGGGGAGAACGCTGCAATCTTCCGGCGAACAGGTTGGAGACGGGGGCATGCAGTACATCCAATACCGCAGCAGGGGCAAGGTCAAGGTGATGGAGGTTCCCCTGTGCCCGACCAAATTGTCCAAACCAGCTCAGGAGGAGCCGAGCATTTGGCAGCTCATAGCCAACCGCTTCAGGAGGAAAGAGCAGCCGGACAAATGCGAATCGAAAGACGCAGGCCATCACGTGCTGACTCTGAATAATAAGTCACTGCCTGTCGCCATAGAGACCCTGGCAGACACAGAGTCTCATAAAGGTCAAGGTAAGACCTGCAAGACTTTATTTCTCCACTCAGTGTTCTATTCACATTGCCCCCCACTTCCCTGGTTGCTGTAAAGAAAGTCTTAAGTGCACTTTTTTTTTTTTTTTTTTTTAAGGACAGGCAAATGAAAAACACATGGGGAATTTGGGGTTTGGGTAGCATTCAAAAACATGTGGAGTGCTTTAGGAATTTCTATTTTTGGGTCCATTTCCGTCCGTTCACTATGACTTTTCCTCACAGTCAGTTTCTTAAGTGTGATCCATGTGATGGCAAAATGAATGGGCGTACGCTCTCACGGGTTGTGTGACTCTGATGAAACTCTGTTGTGTGAAGGTTTTTCTATGTCCCAGACAAAGAACAGTCTCCTTATTGCCGTCTGTTGGCCTTTCAGAGGCGCAAGCCAAAAGTAGCCACACTAAAAGAGTGCGTAGCTGTATTAGGGATGCTTTTGGCAGGCTAATACAGCTAAATTGAGATGGCGAGGGCAGAGGCGGAGAAGGCTTAAGCCGTGGTGTGTAAAGGTTAACTCTTAACAGGGTTCTGCTATGTACTTGCGTAGTCTGGCGATCTGTGTTGGTCTTGTCACACCACATGTTTTCCAAACCATTAATACAAACAGTTTGTTTGTTAGCTAAAAAATATGTCGTAGTTCTAATAATTATACATTGCCTTTTGTATGAAGCCGCACTACATTCTTCAGGGCTCCATCAGCCTTTATTAGATGCAGATACAAAAACAACTTGTTGAGACTAAGAGTGAAAATGTCCCAGCTCATTGCCTTTGGCAGGAAATTGTTCGATATTTTCATTTTTACAAGCTCTTCATTAACCAGGATTTGGCGAACAAACAAGTTGAGAGTGAAATTGTCAGTTTTACTAATTACACGCTGTCTTTAGTTTAAAATGGTACAGAATTATCATCTACACTTTGATTTGTCTCTGATTTATTATCATTATTTTTAAGTCAAATGGCCAGCTAACGTTCTCATATTAACTAGACAGGTTTTCACAATCATAAATACAAAAATGTGACTTATTTTGAAGTTAAGCACAGATATGCCACAGTTATGCGAATTATACTAAAATTGAATTATACTTAAAATCATACTAAATTCTTCTGTAACCTTTATTAGACCACAATGAAAATATAAGTGATTGAAACAGTCTTTTCAACACCGAATGTACTGCACACTTTAATTAATATAAAAGACTGTTTAATGCGTGCGTCATTGCTTCTGTTTTGGTTTGCAACAGAGCTCAAATGAATTGAGAAGTTTCACTTTAATGTCAACATGAGAAGAATAATGTCGATGAACTATACCGTTACTACCCTTCCACCCCCTGTTGCAAATGGACCAGGTCCATCAGGCAGTGTTTTTCTCTGCTGAGTAGAACACTGTAATTGAAACAGGCATTAACAACAATCGGAGAGTACGTTTTTACATTCTCAGTCATCCAGATCATGGTAATCTGCAAACGGTTGAACTGAGGCAGAGGTAACATTTTCAACAAACAAAAAACGTCCTGTGGCCTGGTTTCAACCTTTGCAGATTTGGAGAGAGGTTCTCCCATCCCATGAAGACAAATGATTACAAAGAAATCCATCAAATTCATACATTTCTGGTTAATTTTTTCCATAGTCGGTGTAATCAAATGCAGTCAGATAGACTTCTTGTGTTCAGTCTAGAACGGGCAGCTAAAGGCCTTATGTCCCCAGCTCAGTATTGACTTTTGGTACGGGTCTATGGAAAAGGAAGGCAGCAGCGACAATTAAAAGTTAACACTTAAATCACCATTATAAATATGTGTGGTTGTATGTGTTTTATATTCACTGTAATCAGACCTTTGAACTGGCAAAGGTGCTGTTTTATGCTATTGAATTGCGTCCTAAGGTCGGCCGCGTTCGTCCTCCGCTGGTTTCATGTTGTCGACGGTTACCTCGGAGACGTCCCTGCGAGTGTGGCCGGGTCCCGCTCTATTTGTCCGTTATAATCGCAAGTGTGAGTCAGTCAGGCGCCAGGAATGTAGGTGCGCCTTGTGAGTGCTCGCTGCCCTGGGTGGGACTCGCTGCCTGTCACTACCTGCCTAAAGTGCTCACTGCCTAATTAGATCCAGAAAGCTAAAACACCCCCAACCCCAAATCCCTAAACCATGACAACTCAACACACCTCATTGGAAGTGTTTCCTGATGACGACCCTGTACACCTCTGCAAGGTTTGCATGGGGGGTAGCGAGGGATTTGAGGTGTTCCAACAATGCCCACCTACCCTCCCACCTGTGGATGAACAAAGCTTCTCTGTTGTGTGGATGGTTGCATGAGTGATCGGTGTGTGGTGATAGAAGTCGTGGGGGGAGTTGAGGTGTTGAAATGGCAGGAACGGGCTTCCAAACCGCAAACTGTAAGGTGCATCAGTCTTATTTTGACTTGCTGCTATCCATTAGACAGCTAGCTGTCTTTGTTGTGTAACTAAAGAAATTACATTACCTTGCGGAGATTGGAACAAGTCATGATGACAGTGATTTTTCATCTCATGCGTTAGCTGCGTGAGATGCAGACTAAATGCAACGGGTCCTCAGTTTTTAACGGAGCTCCGTTAGGCTAGTATGCTAGCTAACGCTATTGATGAGGCCCATGTGGAGGCGCTTTTTCTGTGTTGAGTAATTGAACTGCTAAATACAATAATTTATGTTACATGGATTCATGGTTCTTTACACACAAGTGCATGGTGTTGGTGCCCCATGGTCCTCTGTGTTTTAAGGGATTTGTAGCCATCTTGTGGCATGTGTAGCCAGTTACAAACCCCAGCACAAGAAGGCACGTTCAATTACCGCCATACTTGCGGTTATTCATTTCATTTTTTTAAATTAATTACCTGTTTTTCATACAAATATTTACTCTAATTATGGCTTTACTAGTGCATTAGCATAGGTCAGTGATAGACTAAGGCACGCTATGACTGTGTTGCTGCTCTGTGCATCTTTACTCTGTCAACGGCTGGCGTTTTCTTTTTTAAGGTTTTCTATCACGCTTTCCAGCAGTTTGCTCAATAGCCATTTTTGGCAGGCGGAAATGGGAGCTAAATCAGAAACTAATCCCCTCGAACCCCACAAATTGATTCAATCAACCGGGGCATTGTAGCGCCAGACTCCTCCATCCACACTTTTAAATAAGACCCCGCGATTGAACCGGCATGCGCCGTTTACCTGGGTAGAAGTTATCACTGTCTGAGACGCTCGCTTTAGGAGTGTGAAGCAAGCTGCGTCATCACGACTGCATTGAACCGGTGGAGAGCTATGGAGATGTTTGCCTCTGCCTCGACTTCGGCTGATTGTGTTTATCACTGAGCTCTAAAGATAACGGTTTGGTGTTTGGGCACTCAGCAGAACACAGATAACGGCTCTGTAAATTGCTTCTGAGAGAAGAACAGGAAGGTACACTAAGACCTGACCACTCTGACGTTTTCTTATAATACTAAAAAACTGAAAATCCTTCAAGTTTGTGGGTAATAATGACAAAATTTGTCCATTTCCAGGCATTGTTTGTTCAGATTAAGTCTTGACTAGGGCTAACCAATATGGTGCCTGCAGTCACCAAGGACCACCTGAGTGGATATGGGCCTGTTGCGTAACTAGCTCACCAGTGATGGGACATGGTGATTTCCTACGAATGTTAAAAAAGTGATTGTTTTAGAAGAATGTAAACTTTGAAAGAAATTAAGTGTTGCGTATTAATCTTGATCAGTTTCCTATTTTGTTAAATCCATCCATTTTTCCATTCACTTTTTGTCTAGCTTTCTAATTCTAGGTTGCGAGGAGCTGGAGCATAATCCGCCCGTCAGTCTCAGGGCACATAGTATAGAGACACCTCTAGTGAGTGGGAACTAAATCCACCCTGCCTGCACCTAAGAGAGGCAAATCTACCACTACACCACCAGCAAGCTACCTCATGGTGGATAATCGTTATAATAAATCCTTAACGCGCTCAGTGTTTTCACTTCGATCCATGCATATATTTTCAATATTCATTTCAGGCTCACTGGGAGCTGGAGCCATTTGCGCATTTGTCATGGTACATCCAATGGAATGTAGTTTTAGACTGCCCCAAACCAAGGAGAGAATGTGGCAACATTCTCCATTTTGCTTGAAGCGGTCCGTTTTCTCTCTGTGCTCCCATAAATTGCTCTGCTTTCAGTTGTACGCCTGAGCTCGATGGTTTACAATCCGATACTGTCCAATTTCTGTCACTATATGTACAACTTAACATCAGCCTCATATGGTTAAGTGTACAGAGACAAGTCATTGTACCCTTCCTGGTTGATTTTATTTTTTGGATGGTCCAACAGTGAGTATCATTTGATGCCCAACTGAGGGAAGCAGCGGCACTAATTGCTAGCTAAAAGTCACCCTCTATAATTTGAAATGGCAACACTGGTTGGAAAAATTGTTGAAGGGGAAATATAGATTTCAAGGTCCCCACCCCCCCACCCCCCACTAAAATAAACCACCGCGCATCCACTTTTTTTTTTCTTTTTTTGCTGGCTTTGCATTTTTTCCTGTAAATGTAATCCGCCTGGAAACTGACTGGTCATTTTAAATGCAAGTCGACAGTAAGTCGGCAGCCAAACAAGCCGAAGCTTCCCTTTCTCCGCTCTCTGTGAGACAAAGACGCTGGTGTCCTGTCAAGGCATCACAAACGCCCATCGCCCTCCACCCTTACAGGCCTTCTGGGGCACAGTCATTTGGGGATGCTCATTCTTTATGGGTGACGTAAGTGGAGCACATGGATTCAATTACGCAGTTTTTTTTGTTCTTTTTTACACATGGCATGGTTGTGCTGTAAGCTGCAGGGACGGCACTCATCTCTTTCCAGTGATAAAATGATACTACAAATCAGTAGTGGTCCACAAAACTAACAGGAAATGCTTTAAAAAACAGCCGGCAGCTTCATCGGGGAGTTGTTTATATGCATTCATTGACGTGTACTTTGAAACCCAACCAGTCGGGTCTCTTCTTCTTGTGCATGTTGTGACATGTTCAAGCCATAATGGGGATGTTAAAGTGCTGTGTAAAACTACACCACCGAACAGGAAAAGTATACACCCGGTCCACGCGAAAAGAGGTCTCTTGAAGACTACGCACTCGCCGTGGGAAGTCTTGATTCATAAACATCTCATTGGCTGGCCTTTCCCGACTTAATTGCAGGGGTTGCGCTACTTGAGCGTACATACATGGAGAAAATAGTATACATGTTTACCACTGTGGGGATGCTCATGTGTTTACTTAAGTCTTCAAACTGTTAGTTTAGACAAGATGTTCTCACTGGAGTTGGAAAATGCGTTTTTCCAAGGGCACCACTTTTTTTTTTTTGTTGACGCTAAAGACAAAAAATATGACAAAAACAAACTTTTTTTTTTAATGTGAATGATGAATATAAATACAATAAAAAGTTGTTTTTAAAAGGAAAAAGACACTTATGTTGATAAAGTTATCATTCAAAAATAGTTTCAGAAGTCATTTCATGAGCATAGTCATCTTTGTAGAAAAATAAATCCTATGAGAATAGTGTTCATTTTAGATTAGCTCAAAAGGAATAAAGATTTTTCATGATTTCAAGGTTTTTTTTATAGGGGAAGTCAACCCCAAAATGTTCTTTACATTATGTTCTATGCAGCCCCACCAGTCGAATTCTGATTGATGTTTGTGGAATATAAGTTTAGTAAAATCCATCCGTTTTTGTCCATCTCTCAGGTAACAACCAATCATGGCTCAGCTTCAGAAAACAGGGGAGCCGTGATTGTTTTTCACCTGAGCCCTGAGAAACTGTGATGTCATTTTTAGTCGACAGCAGTGACAAAATGGTCACACCCTGAGATGGCGAAAAACTGGTGGATTTTGCTGCCTAACTCATCTTCCTCAAATGCAATATTAATTAGAATGCTGTGTTTAGACTAGTGGATCGGCATAGAATATATTTTAAGGATGGCCTTTGCTTTGATTATTGTCATGCCGCAGTAGTTTTGCTCTTCGTCACTGTGGGAGACTCGCCTTGAAATTTCACCGTGTTCAGTCGAGTCAGATACTGTGTGACTTCAAAAAGGTGGGTTAGGCAGTGTAGGACCCCCTTGTGTGGAAACGGGCCCAGTGTGAGAGGCTATGTGGACAGTGCTCGACACATTTTAAATATGATGCCAATTAATGGTTCATTCACTAAAGAAAGCATTGTAAAAATTGTGTTTTTTTTCCTTGAGGGAAGTATTGGAACTATTGTCGCAGGTTGCACATCAGTGTGGCGCAACTTGTGACGAGCCAGCCGCATCAGCTGATGAACAATCATCAGATAACACTGAAATGTTATGTAAGATGAGCAGATAAAAGTCTGATTATTCACGTAATTTCTTTTTTTTTCTTGAGTTGAGATCACAAACGTTGTGTAATTTTAAGATTTCCAAAATTCATGTTTCGCTTCCAATCTTCTTTTGGGGATGGTAGTTCAATTCAGTTTGTTTGTAAAATAAAGGTGTTAATAAAAAATGTGTGCACATGATGTCTTAATACAAGTATAAATGTTACTTATAAATGAGAAGTGTGTATCACGAGGTGTCATTTATTAATATTGATGAGTAATATTTTGTCCGTCTCATTTCAGACTCTTTCGTCAACAGCCAGGAATGGACGCTGAGCCGGTCTGTGCCAGAGCTGAAAGTGGTGAGTAACACCACCCTCCTCCTGAAGACTCCCAAGTCAGCACCAAATTACAATTGTTAAAAAAAATATATATAAATAATGATTCTTGTCGGTGTGACCGTGGAGTTCATAAGCGCCATCGCTTATGTTCTGCTGTTTCTATCAGAACACTGAAAGAAATTGGTTTGACATTTATCTGCCAATTAGCTGGAATTTTTTTTTTTGTAATAATAATAATATGTTTCCATGGAGACAGACGGGAGGATGAGTGACAGTTTTGGTGCTGGATGAGTTGCGCGTCCTGAGTGCCATTTCTACCTTCAGGGTGCCAAAAAGCACAGCCAACCAATAGAAGATGCGCTATGGGTTGATGGAACACTTCCATTCTTGGCGCCACTAAGACTTAAACAGCAGCTCCCTTATTCTGCTGGTGTTAATTGGCTACGTCCACATGGGAATTTATTCAGCAAAGACACAATTAAAACCTCTGAGAAGAAAAGCAATCATTTGCTGCGCAACTTTCAAGGATGAAGCAAAAGTTCATACTGATAAGACATAAGACGAACGGTGTCTTTTTCTTTTTAAGTGAGGGATGAATCGCTCTGCTCCATCTTTAGCCATGTCTCCCTTGCTTTTAACTCTTAAAAAGTGTTGAACCTCTGAAGCTCAATCTCCCGGAGATATTATGCCCTTTTTTGTCTTTTTTTTCCCCCCAACAATTTAAAATACTTCCCAAGTGTGTTATTAACTTGTCTATGAAATGCTTTTGTCAAATAACCCCTAAGATCAAGATGGTACGCTTTAGGCATGGCAAGGCAAGGCAACTTTATTTACGTACATAGCACCTTTCATGCACAAGGCAACACAATGTGCTTCACACAACCAAAAGGACAACATTTAAAAGCATTAACAAACAGAACAACTGAAGACAGTGATTTGCAGTGCAGAGAGAACAAAACTATCTTATTAAAATTACAACAACCAAAAAAAAGGGTGTTGGCAACATTTAAGCACATTTGCAACCAAAATATGTAAAGATATTTAATAGCAAAGGATATACATGAAAAATAGCTTTCTGAAATTGATTTTTAAAAGGCTTAAAAGACCTTGATTAAAGGAATGCGGGGGGAAAAACATCGTTTTTTAATGTGGGTTTGAAAGCATTCATAATTGGGGTTGACTTGACTTCCGATGGCAACTCATTCAATTTGCGTGCAGCATAACAGCTAAATGCTGCTTCACCATGTTTGCTTTGACACCTGGGCTCCATTAATTTACTAATTCCTCCACACAGTTGCTCAGGGCTCAGGTAACGACCAATCACGGCTCACCTCTTTTCTGACTGTTTTCAGTCGACACAATGTGGCAAAATGGACGACTCCTGAGATGGACAAAAAACGGGTGGATTTTACTGCTTAACTCATATTCCGCAAACGTTATATTAATCAGAATGTCTTGTTTAGACTAGTGCGGCTACATAGAACACAATATTGTAAATAAAATGTTTGGGTTGACTTCCACTTTAAAAATAGCTTCCAAATCCATTGTAGTGCTTGGCATTCCACTGTATTCCAACTGGAAGCATCTCCAAATTGAGACATATTGCTGAGGCAACATTTCTATTGCGTGAAGGTGGTGGTAGCCTTTCAGAGTTGACTCATTGTTTTCACAGCACACAGCCTACATGTTCTGCTAACTTACTCACACACTCGTATGGAGAACTCTGAAGTCGTAGCAGGGAGAATCCGATACGGATTGCCCGTCATGCGCCCTTTATAATTAGAACCATACCTGACTTAAGCACCCACTAATGGAGGAGGAGGATAGACGTGAGTTATGTCGTAGCCCTGTTTTGTTCTTACCAGACTTTCACCACTTTTTTTTTTTTCAACCCCTCCACACTGGCGAGAGGAAACGCCGCAAAACCTGTTACCAATCACATGTCTGCTAAGTGACTTTCTTGCTCGTGCTTCTCCCGAGAAGCCGTTAAACAAACACGTGCAGTCTCCTTTACATCCCACTGTGATCAACATTTTCCTTTGAGGATACTCTTTGCAGGCTGCAGCTGCTCTTCATCTTGCAGCAATTCAAAAAAAAAAAAAATGAAGTGGACTCTCGTTTTATGCAATTAATGACAGCATTTTTGGTTGCTGTAATTAAGTTGCCTGCTCTGCTGATGATTAGGAGCTGAATTATTAAGTGCGAAACATAAAGAGAAAATGTAATTACAAGAGGGCGCATTTTTACTTCATGTACACCAGATAATAATGTAATGTGACTATAGCAACTCCGACAAAATAATCATATATAATAATAAATATAACTGCATATCTGTGGTTTGGCATTAGTGAATTCACCTCGCAGATTTCTTTTGTGGGTCAAAACCGTAAACCTATTATTTTGGCACCATCTTGTGGCATCTTGGTGCCAAGAAACTATGTACTGTAGTTTAGAGCTTCATGTAGACAAA
This sequence comes from Filicampus tigris, assembly GCF_054856515.1. Classification (NCBI taxonomy): domain Eukaryota; kingdom Metazoa; phylum Chordata; class Actinopteri; order Syngnathiformes; family Syngnathidae; genus Filicampus; species Filicampus tigris. Next base: position 17,887,201 of record NC_141226.1, on the reverse strand, counting down.
AGTAGTACTACTTTACCACCATCTTGTGGCATCTTGGTGCCGAAGGGATGTTGAAGTGAGTTGAGGAGTTACAGTTAGATCTGTTACTCTGTTCTACAGTACATGTGCTACAAATGTTATGTGGGCTCCCTCTAGTGGTATGCAAAAGAATCACTGAATTAAATGTTCCACCATGGCATGATGTTAAAGCAACTTCTTTTTAAATTCTGAATGTTCTTTTGGTTAGTTCCCTTACTGTACCCAACTGAACAAAAAACGGGAAAATATACAGTAAAATACACAGAACAGATCTTGATGCGTGTGTGTGTGTGTGTTTGTGTGTGTTTGTGTGTGTGTGTGTGTGTGTGTGAATGGCATCCAGTGCCTCTTCTCCTGATCACATACTGAGAAAATGTTAGAACCTCATTATAATATCATTTCCTCATCTTTCCACCAGTTGTCTGTCCCAAATGCTGAGTTATTTTATTGTTATTGTAAGTCCCAGACATGTGATTCATTTGCACTGCAACCGGCTGCCCTGATTTGATATGTAACTGAAGAGCTATAAAGCCAGCTTGATCAATTCTCGCTCATTTCCCTTGTCTTTCACTTCTTTTTGCAGGGAATCGTGGGGAATCTGTCCAGCGGCAAGTCGGCCTTAGTCCACCGCTACTTGACAGGGACATATGTACAGGAGGAGTCTCCTGAAGGTAAGATCACCATGGAGTAGATTCATGAGGTCGGGAGGTGAGATGTGTCATACATGCTGCCTTTAAGAACATACTACGGTGAACCCACCACTTTTTAAAGGGGGTAGGGACTGACGGCGAGTGGCTGATTTTATTTTAAATGTAGTTTTCCTTTTCATTCAATAAAAATATGATTGAACGTGAAGTTATTCAAGAATTTGTTTTAATTCAAATGTAGAGTCAATTGATATCTATTTTATTATTTAGCTTTAGCTTTCTTTATGACAATGTCTTCGACAACATAGTCTGGAGTCTGGCAATCACTTGAAAGTGGCTCTTGCCCATCTGATCATGTCAGGTGCAGAGAAGCGATGGTGCCGGTTAGCATGTGAATTCAATCCACTGTCACAGCTCTCAGACTAATTTTCATAAATGGGGAGGTAAAAGATTTACTTGACCTGATGGCAGGCCTTCCAGAGATCCAACTGCCCATATACACATAAAAGTTAATTTTCCATAATATGTGCCCTGAAAGGTTTTCGCTGGCTACATTTACATGGACAAAATGTCTTTAATCTGATCAGAGTTCAGATTAAAATTATGATCGGATGCACTGTTTTCATGGACACTAAAAATATTGATCTGATTACGGACTTGCGTGTTCATGCGTCATACGTTCGATTGGAAGAAATTATTTTGAGATGCGCAGATTGACCAAATGTACTAGAAATAATAGCCGTAGCGTGTCAACAAAACATCGCTCCATCCAGATCTACTTTTGACGTGAGCGTTATTTCACGTATGTTTCCCACTCTTACGTCGAGTTAACATTTCCGAATGGAGCTGCAAATGTACCAGTTCAGTCTTGCGCCCGCCATGTCTTTCGCTCACTCTGCTTCTACTAGCTTCCGGGAAGAACAGAAATGCGTATGCTGACGTCACAGACGTGCGCAGTAAGGACGGTTTGTTCCGAAATTTGGGAATAAGTGTGTCCACGCGCGCGGATCAGATTTTCAATCGACATAAACCACCCCTGCGTACATGAAGCATTTTTATGCCCATCAGTCTTTTAATGCGAATAAATGTGTCCACCGTAGCCACTGTAAAGGCTGTGCTCCTGAAAAGGACTGCTCAGTTTCAATTCCAGAAATGCGAGGATGACAACTGAAGCGTATCAGCGCGATCGTATGATAACGGCACCCTCTGGCCCCACTTCGGCCTCCTCAAAGATTAACCGGAATGCTTGCAGCGTGCATTTGTATCCCGGATTTTCTGTCATTTTGCTTGCCCAAAAGAGAACCATCCCGGCGCGATTATCCCCGCCAGACACCTCTTGACGTTCCTGATTAGCAGCCGTGTCGTGCGCATATCCAATCATCCCGATAAAAGGAGCTCCACGTTGGCTGTTTTTTAATATACAGTGCGTGAAAAAAAAAAAAAAAAAAAGAAACAAGCTCTGAGGTGTGTTGCCATGGCAACAGCGGATGGAGCGCCGTCGGATGTCAAGGTCTGAGCCTCTGTGTGAGTGCCGCCCACATTGGCCGCCCTCTTTTTCTATTTTTTTTTTTTTTTTTAAGTTAGACCTGAACCGTTCACGTAACCCATCATCCTCATCATCATCATCGTCATCATCATCATCATACAAGGAGCTAGAAGACACCTCTGGGTGGTTATGTAACAAAATCCATAGTCTGACAGTCTATAAGCTTCCATTGCAGACTCTGTCTCCATAAATCATTCATTCTGCGCCTTGTTCTGATCCCTGTTACGAGAGCCAGCAGACGCTCTCGTTCTCAACGCTTTGTCTGATTCGTCAAAAGCTTGAGTTTTAAAAGAAAATAACTGCCAGTGCGTGGACGGCTCGCCGTGACACAAGCGTCATTCATCCAGCGAGCTGAGAATGTCCAGCTTTTGTTAAGCAGGCAAAAGTGGACTCGCCGAGGTGCCAGGGTGACTGACTCGAGTGGCTTTACTTTCTGAGATGAGATGAACCGGGTCAACCTTTCGGAAGAATGGACACTCAGTTATGCAATCTAATGAGAGCCAGCCGACACTGCAGAACTTCTGAGGCCAACCGCAGTCCATTCTGGACTCTCGTCCAACACATGTTCCCATAGGAAATCATGACAATAGAAAGACGGTGAACCCCATTTCGTTGCGGGAGATTTGTCCCAGACCCGCCCGCTAAAGAGTAATGGGGAGAAATAAATCATCAATAACATTCTTGCTTGTCCAGTCTTGGGCAAGTTACTTCCAAAATGTAATTTATTGACTATTCTATTTCATGAAACCATGACTGTGGATGGTGCGACAAACAATGACTTCCCTGCCATGTTATGTGCTGACTACGGTGTGAAAGTAATTATTGAATTTTAAAGAGTGCTGCTTTCGTATATAACTATTATGACTGAAAAATCTTTATTTCATCCGTCCCTTTAATGCTCACTAAACTGAGGTCTTGTGTGATGTAGTTGAAGCTCCGTTGGGCTTCAGTGGCAAGACTATCAGAGCATTTTTCCCCTTACAGAGATCTCTCGTTCTTTATCGTGTCATCTTTTCTATCATCAAGACACTTAACGTGCTTATGAAGCAGCTAGAAAATCTCATAGTTCTAAAAAATATATGGAATAATTTTCCCCCAGGCTTTTTTTTTTTTATTCATATCCTAATCGAAACCCACTATATTATTCAATTTTGTCAAATGGCGCTCGGGATATATTCAGAAGGCGTGAGTCTGTCTTCTTTTTTCCCCATGTTTTAATCTCCACGGCTTCACAAAGTGTGAGACGAGATAGACTTTTGAGTGTTGACTCCCTTGGGTGTCGTCTGTATCTGCAACTGGGAATAATATACATTTTAGATGAGATGAAAAATGATGACGAGCGTGTAGGAAAGAATTGTGTAAGTGCTTGCAACCTGCCTTGTTCTTTTGTCCAAACTTACTGATGGCTGTTCCTAACATTTTGGTTCTCACTCCATAATTATTGGCACCCCTGGTTAAGTTATACTGTAAGAGGGTGTGCACACTTTCGAAATCACAGTTCTCTATTTCCACTTCCCCTCTGTAAAACATGTTCTTCAAAAAATCCGGGCAATTCTCAACGAAACGTAATGGGAACACCCTCAGAGGAATATCTAGCAACCAAGAATCGAAAGGCTTACAAACGAACAAATTAACCCCCTGGAGATGGAAAGATCATGAAGGTGACGTTCCCCACTGCTTGGAGTTGATAATAGAACATTTTTGGAATAGCATTTCTAAGCCACTACAGAGGAGTACAAAGTAGCAACTGTTTTTTTTTTTTTTTTTGTGTGTGCGCGCGTGTGCAGGCATACCTGATAATGCAACACAACGAATCGACGCGTTCTCATAAAAAGTTCGGGCGACGAAGTTGAAGTGAAGTTTCTCGGGAGCAATTTGACAGGGAGCGCGCCGGCGGTCTCTCAAGAGCCAATTACGAGGAGGAGGAATTGCAATTTAACATGTCTAATGCACAGCTGCTGGCGCTCGGGCGACAAAGTCACCGCAACGCAGCCAGTTCCCCGATGCGTACGCTCATCTGGCTCTGCAGCGACACAGTTGAGCCCCCCAGCAATGTCAACGGTCTTTCATTTAAACTGTCACGCGAGAAAATGCAACCAACCACTCATGTAACGCATGTTTAAAAACACTGGTTAGAAATCAATGAATAATTGTTTATGAATCGTGATTATATATTATATTTTCCATAATCGCCCAGCCCTTTATCTCAAAAGATCCTTGACAGCATGTAAAAATCTAAATAACAAGACTTGATAAAAAAAACAATAGTGCATGTCATTTTTCCGCAGGTGGACGCTTCAAGAAGGAGATTGTGGTGGACGGGCAGAGCTACCTCCTCCTGATTAGAGATGAAGGGGGACCTCCAGAGTTACAGGTGAGTGTGTACACACGCACCCCCCCCCCCCCCCCCACACACACACACACATATATATATATATATATATATATATATATATATATATATATATATATATATATATATATGATTCATGTAAAAATAAGAAAACGAAAAAAATGGAGATCAGTGTTTTTCACATGACAGCGACGATATGTATATATATGTACGTATAGTATGTTTATATGTATACTGTATGTATATATGTATATGTACATACACTATGTATATATATTGCATATATTGGATGTCTCTGAGATATGCATATTGCAATTTCGCGATATCGATTTTTTCCGATATGAGCAGCAGTCATCTAGAAAGAGTTTTGGTTAACACATCTGCCTCAAGGATTTGGAGGAGAAAGTTCTCTCTTGGAACTCGGCCTTCTTCTCACATTCCAAAAACATACATGTTAAGGTAAATAAAGACTTGTCCGTTAGTAGGAATAAGAGTAGGAATGGTTGTTTGGCTATATGTGCCCTGCGATTCACTGGCAATCAGTCCAGGTTGCTTCCTGCCTACCCAAAGTCAGCTGGGATAAGCTCCAGTTCACCCACAACCGTCACCCGAGGACAAGCGCGATAGAAAATACTGTAGATGAAAGTTTATTCCCACTGGTCTCTGCTCTTTTTACAGAGTCCAAGACAGGAATAATAATAATAATTTTTAAAAAAAACGCATTTCAGTTTCAGCACCCTTTTCAGTTGAAGGTGGCATGACCTACTTTATTACACTAGCGGGTGGTGAAATGTAATTTTATTCCATGTATGATTTATTACTTCTGGTGAGGTGATAATGAGGACAGGAAGTAGCCAGCAAAAAAAAAATGTCTGAGGCATTACAACACTGGGAGTCAATTGTCCGCTGTGAATAGTTGTGGAGGTAGAATCATACGAAAGAGTATTAAATCCACCCTTAAAAGAAAAACAACTTTTGTTTTATCATAAATGTACTTTATTCTAGTAATACTAAAACTTCAATGTTGAAAACGAAAGACTTATTTAAAAAAGATCTGTCTTTTTATTTTTAAAAATATGACAAAATTGTTGTCCCTCTTGTATACCTAATATGATAACCAACCATTCAGTATTATGCAGTGCAGTTCACCTCCACGGCACCAGCTAGCAATAATGCTCCCTTCCTCTCGTTTGGCGATGTTAGCCAGGAAGTTGCGCGCTCATATCGAAACTCGCAGAGCAAATAATGAGTCAATTTTTTTTCATGAATGTCTGCGAGCAATCAGGTGCTGTTTCAGTCGCTTAGCAAAAGCCAACGCTTTTAACTAAGGCTAGTCTTTGCATCCAACAAAACTCGGTGCAGCTCTGCTTACCTTCGGGCTTTGTTTCATCCCTCTGTGCCCGCACTGAATATTAATGGCACACGCGTTGATACTTTGCTTGGCTCCAACTCTCGTAACAACACAAAGACAACGAAGATGTCTGTAAGACAATGACAATGGCAGAGGGTTCCATCACTGCGTTAGTCATTCCACCTCCTGTTGATTTTTCAAGTGCAGGTTCCTTTATACCGGTTCACAAATGGTGCTACACTGCCCTCATGTGGTGGTGAGTGAGAACTACATTTTTTTAAAGATGGGTCGGGTTCACTTGCATAATCTAATCATGGGAATAAGTGACATTCTGTTAATTGACCAATGTGGAAAGATGTACACCACTGCAAACACAGTAAAACAAACAGAAAAAAAGTGTTGAATATTAAGGTATGAGATATTTTCTCTTCTGTGTGACATATGTAAAATGAATCCCTGTTACTATATATAACATGCATGTACTGTATAGATTTTGTATTATGTTGGTATTTTATAAATCTACTTTTTATTGAGCTCAATGCCAAGTAGTGCATGCAAATATGTGAATATTTATGTGATTTTTTTTTCAACATTTATTTTGACAATATCAACGTTAATAATGTATTTAAATATTTTTGTGTACATACACCCACACACACTTTTACATACCGGTACATACATACACACCTAGTATATACTAAATCTACATAAATATAATTTTGTATGTTCATTTTATTAAGGTCACATACTATTATGTTTTCTGTTCAATGTAATTCCATGAGATGTATATGAATATGATTTTTTTTTTGTTTGAATGAAAGTTTGAATTATTTTAATTTGCATTATTTGCATTTTGATTTATATTAATTCATTCATTCATTTAGTGTCAGTCTCTGTATATATATGTTGCCATGCATCGGTCTGCATTATAAATCATCAAAGTAACAGTAATACAAATCCCCGTTTAGCATGAAACAAAACTATTCCGAGACAAAAACAACAGGGACAATGTGAATATGGTTGCACTCTGCTTCCTCTGTACCTTCAGTTTGCCGCCTGGGTGGACGCGGTGGTCTTCGTCTTCAGTTTGGAGGACGAGATCAGCTTCCAGACGGTCTACAACTACTTCCTGCGTCTGTCCAGCTACAGGAATGCAGCCGAGGTGCCCATGGTCCTCGTTGGGACACAAGGTGTGTGCGTCGCACCTGCTCATGATGGCCACTCGGTCTCCGACCGTGGCATTTCTTGAAACAGTATTTCTGTCCTAGATGCCATCAGCGCTGCCAACCCCAGAGTGATTGATGACTCGCGGGCCAGAAAGTTGTCCAATGATCTGAAGCGCTGCACGTACTACGAAACTTGCTCCACCTACGGCCTCAATGTGGAAAGAGTCTTTCAGGATGGTGAGAGGACATGTTAGCACACAATCATTTTTGTCAAGTTGTCATTAAATACGTACACTGCATGGCACGATGTAAAAGCTTATCGCTCTTACTTACCTCTTTTTCATACTCGAGATGTCTTGTTATATATAATAAACTCTGAGTGTTTTGATTCTCGGTAGAAATATTGCCTGGCCACATGGCGAGATTCAGAAAGTAAAATCTTCATCTATTTACCTTCAAGTTTTTTTTTTTTTTTTATCTTGAGTTGCAACTTATGTTAGCATACCAATTATTAGCATCAATTCTCAGAATTAGTATCTGACTACATGGCACAATGTAAAATCCTTATCAGTCTATACTAGCATGTTTTATACTCAAGTTAGCATACCAACTCTTAGCCTGTAAGCATGTGTATCCAACCTCATTAGAAATAGTACCTGGCTTCACGTCGCAATATAAAGTCCTCATCAATCTGGCTAAGCTATTTTAATACTCAGCGAATCTTGTGATTTGTTACTGACTGTTAACATGTTTGCATTTTATCTACGTAATCTCATTAGCAGTAGTACTAGACTCCAGGGCATTATGTAAAATCCTCTGCTTGGTTTGATACTTGTTGTTGTTAGCATTGTGCTCTGAACATGTTTAGCAGTTCATTGGTTCTAGAATGCCATTGAACTACAGGTCATGACATAAAATCAGAAGAAATTCCCACCACAATTAATACTTTCATTTTTTTCACGAAACATTTCCTCGGCTGAATCATTTTCAGTACACTGCCAGCGCTCTGGTTCTTTCTGAGTGGTGTGCATGCTTTCACAGCTGCCCTGAGCAGCTAGGTAGCCTTCTCGCCGCGGGTCAATGGCTGGCTACCGCAGCGGGGGAATTTTGGGCTCATTTCTCCGCCACCTACCCCCACTGAGTTTAGAGGGCTGTTGGCGCACGCATGGCCAACCAAGGTGCACAGTGTGCGGCTACGTATCCTCAAACCCCCCTCTTTTTCTTCTAAATCTAATCTTACACTGAGTTTCAAGGTAGTGCTCCGTGATTGTCACGACAGAGACCGGGGGTTTTCGTTACGTCATCACAATATTCTTTTTCAGCCGTGTTGTTTTTGGTGACAACACTCTTTCAGCCATAAACCAAAAATGACCCAAAAGTGCATTTTCGTTTTGTTGGCCCAAAATTTGCAGTGAATGTTCGACGTATCCCAAGTTGTTATGCTAGCATGCTATCTGTTAGCATGTTAGCATTTTTATTGGCACTTGTTAGAAATAATACTCCGTATCAATCTGCCCTAACTCTTTTTATACTCAAGTTCTCTTGCTATACTGCATGTTAGCATACCATGATCTGCCTCTTTGTCTTATACCGCCATCAAGTATATGTGCACTTGGACATGAAATATTGCCCAATTAACAATATATGTCCATGCGTTAATAATATATACTTTCTATTAAAAAAGGATCAACAATATAAAGTTCCCCTTGAATCCATAATGAAGTCGTAATTTATTCCCCCTATAGCGCATTTAAAAGCCTGCCACAATATCAAACAAAATGCTGACTTTGTGTTTGCTGGTCCGCCTCTTTAATTGCTTCCCGAAGCCCAATCGGAGCCGATTTAAAAAGAGATGAAGGTGTTTCTGCTGTCAAGCGACGTTGTCCCAGCTCTTACTTGTCCCAGCTGTCAGCACTACTTCCCATCTTCCTGACGCTAATTTGTGCTTTGCCGCATTAATTAAAAGATGAGTTGCACGGGGCCGCTAAACATTGGTCACACTTTAAGCGTCACAGCGAATGACAACCAGCGTAATTGGTTGGGATTCTTCTACTTCAGTCACCAACATTCCCAATTAATAAAAATGTGCATTTACATTATACATTAGTATAATCAAAAAAGCAACGTTTTTAAATTGAATTTAAAAGTATTTACACTCGGGGCTGGCTTCACTTTTAGTGATCATTTTTCATTTATTTTCCTCTCTACGCAATACAGTATTTTGGTCCAGTTCCGGTCCTCCTGCTGGAAGGTCCCCCATGTTCACGTAACATAGAAAAGAAGCAAACAGGAACACTGTGTAACACTCCTATTGGTTGTGTCTTCCAGTGGCCCAGAAGGTGGTGGCCATGAGGAAAAAGCAGCAGCTCTCCATCGGCCCGTGCAAGTCTTTGCCCAACTCGCCCAGCCACTCGTCAGTCCCCACGGCATCAATCCCCTCCGTTCACATTAATCAGGTAGGACCAGAAGGGTAGTTTGCAGGTCATGTGATCATCTAAAATTCCTTGATTTTTGTAAGAAAGGAAATAAGTTGAATAAAATGTGATATTATGATTTTGGGAGTATTTTGATAAAAATGTCACAGACATGTTAAGACACTGTTTTCAATTGTGGATAAAATGCCTGTTGAGCAAATGAATTGATGTTGAATCAACAGCAGCCTCTGCTGGTTGCAGCCAAGTAGTGCTCTCTATTTTCCTCCGTTGCTTCAAGACATAATTAAGTAACAATCAATCGCATGCAAATTCATGCCCCTACTTTCCACTTTGGCTCCAGCATGGTTGTCTTATGTAACCGTTGCTAAAATCGTACCCAAATTGACTTGCTGTTCTCACTTCCTCTCCTCCTTGTCATCCGATGGTGTCCTCTTTACCTTCCTCCTGCTCCTTTTCCTCTTCCTCCTCCGCCAGGCGGCCAACGGGGGCTGCGCGTTCAGCGACTACTCCTCCTCCGTCCCCTCCACCCCCAGCATAAGCCAGCGGGAGATGCGCATCGAGACCATCGCCGCCTCCAACACGCCCACGCCCATCCGCAAGCAGTCCAAGCGCCGCTCCAACATTTTCACAGTAAGTATGCGACAGCTGATGCAAAGTAACACCCACTCGCACTACTAGGGAGGGGCGCGGCGCACTTTGTCCACTAGAGTGGGGGGGCGTCAAAAACAAAAAAAAAGTGCCCGAGCCACCTTTCCTGACTACTATGCAGGCTCGAACAGTATGCACAATGGGCACTGGGAAACAAAAAACAAAAACAAAACAAAAAAAAAACACCACACAAGTTATACTAGATCCCTTCAAAAGCAAATAACAAAGATTAACACTGTGGAAATTTAAAAACACCACACAAGTTATACTAGATCCCTTCAAAAGCAAATAACAAAGATTAACACTGTGGAAATTTTTCTTGTCCTTTTTTTTTTTTTTTTTTCTCTAATTGGATGTAGTGAGTGGATTAGGTTTCTCACGGAACCTGTGACGACGAAGGCCCCCCCCACGCTGTCCAATCCAAATCTTTCACCCCCACACCTTTGCCCTCTCATTCTGACTGACTGGATCCTTCTCTTTTAACATCACATAAATAAGTCAGAGCTCTGATAATAAAATCCCCCCTTCACTTGCCCCCGTCAAATCTGATCTAAAAAAAAGAATTAAAAAAGAGAGAGAAAACCTGCCCACCCTAAACCCTTGTCTTCTCTGAATCCCCAACCCCCCGTCCATGTCCTGTTGCTTTAACCAACAGCCTGTGGTGTGCACTAACCACTCTGAACTTTAGCGTGTCCTTTTTATAATTGTCTTCTTCCCCTTTTGCCTGCGCTCCTTCCTTCCTCCTCCTTCTCGTCTCACCGAGCCTCAAGTTTGTCTCAGAGATTCTAGCCAACCTTTCAAATGGATGCTCTAGTTCTAAAGATTGTCATTGTAACTCTTTGTTTTGAGACAAATTGCACACTCTCAGAAAAAAAAAAGTGCTTTATTGTATTCTTAGGGGTACGTTGGGTTGCCACTAGGCTGGTACTTTAATATGTACTAGTGCTTTGTTGCCTTATGCTAATTAACCCAATAGGCAGTGTCGTAGTGCGGGTTGTAGTCGTTTTGAGCCATTAGGGCCACCATACTTGAAGATCAGCAATGCAGAAATGTATGAAAATAAAATAAGCCATGTGTTTTTTGCAGTAATTGATTGTAACCGATCCCTGGTGTAGATTGTAGCTTCAGGAAACCGCCATGATGGACAGAGACTGTTAAATGAGAAGAGCAGCGTGATGCAAAATAATTATTATAAATGTTTTTTTTTCCTTCTTTGGAAATTTTGCACTCTCCCAAATGTTTCCCTCATATTAACTGCCGCCCTTGCCCCACCCCATGTCACTATTGCTCATGAGATTCATTCCAAGTGTAGGCCATGGTTTCCTATACCTTTTGTATTCAAGGTGCAAATTATGTATTTTGGTCCTCCACAGGACAATTTGCTTCCTGCTAACTGTCGCCGAGCACATAAAAATCAACACACCGCAACCTTTTTGGAGCACCTGCATCAAGTTTAGGAACCCCTGGTTTAAATATTACCTTGAGGAACCTCCATGAAGGACTGTTAGGTGGGAATGGGAGTGGGACATAAAATCATTTTACTGTATTGTTGGAAACAGGCAGTTATTTTGTCGAGATTAAGATCCTCAACTCACTTCAACATAGTTCCTTGGCACCAAGATGCCACAAGATAGTCTGAGTACAAAAACAGCAAATGGTGAAGTTAAGGAGCAAAATCCACCTGTTTTTAGCCATCTTAAGGGGTGGCCATTTTGTCACTTCTGTCAAATGAAAATGACATCACAGTTGCTCAGGGCTCAGATAACGACCAATCATGGCTCAGCTTCAGCAAACGGTTGAGCGCCCAAAATAGTCTCAGTTTACAGCGCTGACCATTTCTAGTTTGCTTCTCAGACTTCTGCCACCATCATGCTGTATGCCACTGCCTATTGCGTTCCTCCTCGGGACAAATCATATTCATCCTGATGATTGGCGAACCCATAAAAAAAAAATAATGATAATAATTTGGGGCCCAGACTTTGTGGGCAATTTGATGTACTGTAGTGAAAAATGAGCGTACCCCGTTTTTCTGACAGTGCAGGCTAGGTGAGATTGCTTCTATATTCTTGCCTCTTTTTCTCCCTCTCCCACTCTCTCTAACCACTCTCCTCTTTGGTCAGTTGACCGGCCCGCACTCCCTCACTGTCCTCTACCTGCTCTTCTTTCTCCTCCTCTACCGCCTTCACCATGCGACCCACGGCTGCTGTGGGAGCCGCGCGTGGGCGGCCCTCCGAGCAGTCCAGGCCTTGTGCTATACCTCCCTTTTTGTTGTCTCCCCCTTCCCACCCTGTTCCCCCCCCCCCCCAACCCACCCCACCCCTCCTCCCTTGCTAGGTAGTGACTAACCATGTCCACCAGAGAAATGATCCGCTCCTCCCCGTCCGCGTCAGGGAGATGCCGAAGCACGCCACCTACCCAGTGTGGGTGCCCGAGTGGCAGGCTGAACGGGAGTTTCAGCTCATGACCTTCTGAGGAGCAGCGAGGAGGAGGAGGAGGGTGGGAGGCGGTCCGGAGGAAGAGGAGGGGGTGTACAGTTAATAGAGCAATGAAAGAAACGTTTTTTTTTTTTTTTTTTTTAGAGAGAGAATATTCCCAAACGTCATCCCATTTCTCATCTTGCCCCCCCCCCCCTCCTCCCTAAAAAGAAGAGTTCTTTAAAAGCTTGTGGAAGTAGGTCACGTTGTTTTTTGATTGGTTGATTGGAGGGACGGGAATATGCCTTAACGTCCCACAATTCCTGACACTGGCACTTTTAAAACGAAATTCCCCAAGATTGGTCCCTACGAATTCTTTTCACACAACTCCCTTGCCCCCATCATGGATCGTACCATTCTTCTTCCTAGTGCTTCCATTGCCAAGAACTTTTAATGTCTGCTAAGCCGTCTGTCCTTTTATGCGTGTTGACAAGCACATTAAACTCGGAGTTCACGACAATAATTTCACCTCATGTTCATCCCGCGCCACTTACTGGTGTTTCCCCTCACTCACATTTTTAACCCCCCCCAAGTCCCTCCCACACCCAGTAGTGTCGCATCTGCACATTGGCACTTCTGTTTCATAACCTTTGGTCTACAAAAAGGGCTTTCCAATTCCTCCCCGATTAGAAGAGCTTTTGAATAATGAAGGTTTGAGATATATTAGCGTGAGACGGACTGCAGGGACTGTGGAAATGCCCCCCCCCCGGCCCCCCCAAGCTCACACACACATCTGCACCATTCAAAAACAAACAAACAAAAACACGCAAAAAAGTTGGACCTGTCTTGTCACCCAAAGGACTCGCGTCTGCCACCTTACATCATCGCACTGCCTTTTTGCCATAAACCAGGACTGAAGGACTCGAGTTGTCACGTTCTGCTTCTTTTCTTCTTCTTCTTTGTTTTTCTTTGATTCCTTCTCGTTTGCAAGTTAGACTAGAGCAGGATGGTTTTTCATTTTTTGATTTATAATTTTTATGAAGGCCTTCATAAAGTCAGTTAGCGTAGAGACAAGCTGGTGTTGCACCGACCTGTATGAATGTAGTTCCACTTGTTTGTATTTTCCACTTTATTTATTGATTGATTTCATATTGCTATTCTGTTCTTCTTTCTTCCCCCCCCTCCCCCGAGATGATGACGAACTGTCGCATAATCGCTTTTTCTATCACGAGCCGACTTGCCCTCATCCCGATAGACTGCTGTATATCTTGTATTGTATTTTATTCTATACACAAAAAAAAGGAAGAACATATATGAAATACTGCCTTTTATCGTCCATCCTATACTTTGTGGGGAACTGCAAATGTTTGGCTCTCAATCTGTTGAATATTTTGAAGTGAACTTTGTGACTTGCTTTGTATGGTGTCTGTATAGAAGCTCAAACAAGTCATCCTAATGGTTAAAACAAATAAAAATGTTAGAGATATGAAATGCAAGTCTCCCTCTCTTCATGGGTGACTGGACATTTTTCTTCATGTTCTGAGTGAGACCATGCACGTCTGTCCTTACTCATCTCTTTTTTTTTTTTTTTGACGGGGTGGGAAGCTTTCATGAACAAATTACAATGCAAAATGTGCTGTTTTTCCTTGTTTTGCAGGAAATATCAGTTATTTGACACGTGGAATCCGTTTATGCCCCTTTAGGAGTTTGCAGGTGGCGGGAAGCTGCTGATATTGACCTGAACTAATCCCTTCTCTCTTTTTGTTAAACTTTTGAATATATCGACTGTGCGTTATGCTCAAGCGGCAGCCGCTCCCGCATCCGAGCTGGGAGTCAAACCGGCTCCAAAGCGGATCACCGAAAATGGTTTCAGGGCTGAGTCATGACTCAAAAATAAACAATAATAAATATGTGGTCGTCCTCAGTGTTGAGATGTGTGTCAGTTGTGGTCTTGCTTTTGCACGTTGGTGTTACTGCTCTTTGTCGCGCTGCTCTGCTTTTTTGTCTTTGAGCTGTTTTGTTTTGGACTTTTATGTTGCAACTCTCTCACACACAAACAAACAAACATGCACTCACATACACGCACACTCATATATGCGCACGACACAACCACGACATCATCGTCATCATCATGGCGGCGGCTGATTGTGTCTCTTGTTCTCCTTGCAGTCGCGGAAAGCCAGCGAGCAGTCAAAGAGCGTTGAGAGTAAGACAGACAGCATAGGCAGTGGAAGGGCCATTCCGATCAAACAGGTGAGCACACACGCAGGCATTACAGCCTACCACAATGCACCGGGTGAGTACGGGGACACGTTTTTGCGTTGGCCTGCACAACCTTTGTCCTCTGAGAACCGCTTGAGTTTCAGCCAATTTAGAGCTTTCTGACTGATCCACATAAAACAAGCTTTTCACAACAATGACTTTATGCTAATGTTTACTGAACAATCCTTATCTTCTAAAATACCAGCAACAACAATAAATGTGCATTTAATGGCAAAATAATGTGTTTGCAAATAATCACCGTGTAACAATTTTATCTTTGACAAACTATTTGCATGTTACAGTATTTAGTAGTAGTAGTATTCAGTAGTGTGTGCGTGTATATGTATTTTCAGTACATCATCGCTGCTACTTCTAAATTTAAATATTCTCCATCTTTTCTCTCTCGGTCGAATTTACAGAGGTCCACCCTGTTCACGATACCAAATGCTATCATCTGCTGGCCATAGTTAGGTTTTTTTTGTTGTTTTTGTTTAACTTTGCCAGCTTAATGATAAAACCAGAGTTGGCCACAACTTTTCTCTGCTTATTCCCATGAAAAAAAAAACCCGACATCGACGGCGCTCCTCTTAAGGATTTATGTTGACGGTATTTCACAGCAATGGCGCTCAGCGTTTAATGATGTCAAGTATCCCAAGTCAAGTTGGTTGCAAACATTTGTACAAACATGCCACACATCCAATTGCGACTCAATTTGTGTTCCAGTTCACTTTGTAATTGGCTGTCATTCGGTTTCATATCACAATAGAGTCCGTGGCTCAGACCTACTCAAAGTTGACCAAATACTGAACAGATTTAACATTTACGATTGTCGACCGCTACTGTTTTGCGAGCAGGAGGAAAAATCCCTCCTGACACATCGCAACCCACACAACAGGATAATCGCTAAGGATAATCTTTTAGAGAGACTGTATCTGATAATTGGATTTCTGCTGACTTTGGCCCCAAGGTAGGGAAATTATGCTCAAATTTGGACTGATTTATTGGTTGTACCCCACTTAATGGCTGTAATTTTGTTCAGGGGATTCCCAGCCCTCTTGTGCTGTGATAGTTGAGCGGGTGTTTTGTGGGAGAAACCCAATTTCACCTAATTGGTCTGAAAATTATTTATGTACAACAAAAAATTTTTTTCCTTTAATAGGGTTAGGATTAGTTTTGTATGCGTACAACAGAATAATAGCATTATGTTCAACTAAACCGTTATCAGACTAAGTAATTGTTGAGATCACCATTATTTTGGAAGATATAGTATTTGTGACATTTTTGTTTGGTGGTTTATTGTGAGATTATTTTGATGTAAAATATGCGCCAATGCTTAATAAAGGTTGGGGAGCGCTGATTTAGTCGTGTGTTAAAATGTCCACTAGATGGTAGCACACTCCAGGTAAAGTGGCATCTGACAGCAGAGCATAAAATTCCCAAGTGCTGCTGCGTTTTACATTTGCTACAGTATGTAACACTATTGTCAACGGACAAAAACAAAACATATGTAATAATTAAAGTACTTAAGTGCATAATTATTATCATGTCGGTTGTTCAGAATAATTGACATTTTATCATAAATTCTGCCTTTACAACAACAATTTTTTTTGAATGACATTGTCAGAGAAACATTCATTTTTTGGATTATAATAAATGCCGTTATTGTTAATGTATGTTGCTAATATTATTGGTGTATATTGGAACAGCCAAATACTATCATCAGCTGTCAGTATATTGTAGCACAAAACAAACTTCAATTACAGTCAATAAATACATAAATTATTACCCTTCTATTAATCAAAAGTAGGCATTTGTTTTGCCCTGTGTGCATCTATTTGGAACTACAATAAACATTTTCATAACTATTGACATAAGTAATTGTGGTATTTTAATGTAATGTCTGATCTTTTATGTTTATTAACGGTCACATCCCTGTTTGTACTTTGTCCTGCATTAAGTACTACACATGCACTAAAATAAAGTAGGACTTTTATATTAAATCCTGCCATCGCACAAATTATTTGCTTTGTTTTGTTAAACTTTCAATTGAATAATATACCACTAGTAGATCATTCTGTACATGGCTAAATGCAGTCAAATAAATGATACATTATAAAAGGCATATTCTTTTTAGACTGAATTTGGACGTAAATTTATACATTTAAGTGCAAATAATTTCCAAAGTTCGGATTTGTACAATAATTGTAATTATACACCAATCCTCACATTGTTTGCTAACGTTCATTTGATGGAATGGAAAGCAGCTCTGAACGCATTTCATCCCGACAGTCCTTCAATCCATTAGATTGAATTTAAAAGAACTGCTTGCATGCTTTTTACATTTCACACAATGACACATTTGCATTGTCCCGCCTTTTTGTCTTCAATTTCCACTTGCAATATGTTTGCATCAGATCGACGTCCCTTTTAAAATATTGTAGATAAATCGGATAATTCCGGGTGAGCAGAAAGTTTAACACACCTCCAAGCCACCTTGAAGGTAAACCCCTTTTATGTGGTGCAATCTTAAAGTATCATGGCAACTTTTGACAAGATAAGCCCCATCCCATCCCCCCACCCCCAACCCCCGACTTTTCCTTTATCTACAAAGGAGTTTTTCAAAGGGGGTGGGGGGAGGATGGGAGGGGAAATAGTGTGACTAACAGATCTGCAGACCAGTCAAATGGACAATCAAGGGGAGATCAAAGTTTCAATATGGTCTTAATTACCACTCCCCCTCACTGACCCCCTCCAAGCAGAGCCAAATTACGCATGGCAGGCTTAGAACCCCCTCCCCCGCTTCTTCCCCCTTCCCATCTATGAAAATAGTTAGGGAGGATAACAGTGGACTTACTGCTGAGGAGGTGTCGACAGCTAACGCACACAAAAGCACGCGCACACACATAGTGGGCCCATCAATGAGGAACAGACCTGTTTCAATTTTTGTTATGATACAACAGGGCTTCCCAAACTGTGGCCATTTTTTGTTTTGTGTTATAAACACGTTTTTGTTCTTGGGCCTTCGACTCAGGATGAAACTCGGCATTCTTTACGTGTTTTATTGTTTTTACTGTTTTTATGCAATTGTTTTGATTTTGTTCGCACTGTGGTTGTTTTTAAAGTGCTCTATAAATAAAGTTGAGTTGAGTTTTTGATAGTGTGTGCTGGGAAGAGAGGGTGTGCCAATTCTATCCAGATAATAATAAGGTTTGATTATGATTACAATTAAATGTTAATGGAGTGCTACCAATATCTCAATGTATCGTATAGTTTTTAGGGATTTCTCATCTGTTGCGTGCGCACCCCCAGAGTGGTTACTTCCTCTATAAAATATTATTTTAACTGATCATGTTTGGGTGATTAAACATGATGCCTTTATTGACTAAAAAAATATATTTTTTAGATGCGCTTGTGTGCCAGGGAGAATTGGTGTGCCAACTTTTTTTTTTTTAAATTGAATGTAATGTATAGCTCAAAATCGGAGGAAAGACTAATACAATATTGATACTGATTTCACAATGTGTTGTGTTACGATGCAGCTAGGATTCCCAATCTGTGAGGCACGCACACCTGAAAATGTCCTCTTAAAATGTTGCATGATTAAACATGATGCCGTTGTTTTCTTAATTATACCTCAATTGTTATGTCCTTTTCCCCGCCCGATTTTTTGAGGGTGTATGCAGAGTAAAAGAGGTGCGCCAACTCTGTCAGTCTGTTGACACCTAGCTCAATCAGTTTAAGGAAAGTTAAAACAGTACGGATAAACAATGCAGATACCAATATCAAAATGTATGGTACAGTTTTCTCTCAATATACGTTGGGGATTCCCAAACTGTAGGATGCACACCTTTGGAGGTGTGTGAAATTTTCCTCCGTGAAATGTTAATAATTCTTTTACATTATAATAACGGTGATGTTTGCATACTAATCATTATGCAGTAATGAGCTTTAAACAGCTTTTTGTTTTACCTGTTCTTCTTTGAAGGGTGCGCAGGGGAGAGTGGGTGCACCTACTCTATTGAGGCGATGATGATGGTGTTTCTTCTAAAATGAGTAAAGATTGGTAATCGATTCAACAAGTAATACCGACAGACATCATGCTGTAATCGTATTATGTTAGGACCCTTGGATTCACATTCTCTGGCCCGCACCGGTCCCAATCGCCCGCAATTGCGGAGAGTGGCGAAGTTGGTCCATCTTCACATCGTATTACTGATCGGTTATCTTTTTTTTTTTTTTTTTTTTCAACTTGGTTATCAGCTCCAAAATCTTGATCGATACAGTATTGATTAATGTGTCGTATTCTGTAATGATGCACGGATTCACAATCTGTGGTCGTCGGCACCTGCGGGGGGTACTCTCTGCTTCATATACAAGTGTGTAAGGTGTGTTTATTTTCCTTCCTACACTTCTAAGAAAAAAACGACATAACATTGAAATGAAAAACAGTAACTACTACTCAATAACCAAACCTACCCGTGCTGTATGACCACATATTCTTACGCCGCTATGCAAACTAGTCCATTTTTACACCGTTTCCAACCTCAAAATGACATACGCTTGTACACCGTCGTAAATCGAAACACCATCATATGTATGATTATGTATCGTGAATTGTTTTTTTTTTTTTTTTTTCATTATTCCTCTTCCCTTTGACATGGATTAATACACAATCTGTGTATCATCAAACTTATGTGTATCATCATTCTTTGATATTTAGGTGGTCCTGGTGCTCCTGCAACAGAAAATATATTCTCCTCAGTCTCCATATGATACAAACACGGCAGCCTCACAACCATTACGCCCGCCCGTCTTTTGTCGGCAACCGGATGTGACACAAATGAAAAATTATTCCGTACGTTGTTAAAGATTTTCACATTATCGCGGCGGTGTCTTCTATCGATCCGCTTCACGGCGCAGATGAATAATATGAAGAAGCGGCGTGTTCTGATTGCACATATAGATTAGTGCACGCCCCAGCAAGATCATGAGATGAACAGCATATTTTCTTGTAGAACATGCGACGTGACGGCGGCCGGGTTGCCCGGCGGCAGCGTCATTTTGCTCTCTATGATTAGAGAGGGTTGTACAAACTTGTTTACATTTATTTTATTGATGGCGATGGGAAAGGGTGTTAGTGATTAGCTGAAGGACATCATCAAGTTTACCATAAAAGCATCCATAAAAAAAAAGTAATTAGGTTAAAAGCACTTTTTTGAAATTGTACCTAAAAACTTTAACAAGAGTTAGTTGAAAAAGAAAGTTGTGTGTTAATTAAGATTCATATTATGTGATCGTTTCACCCTTTTGTTTTTTTAGTCCCAAGTAAATTATTGGATGAAAATGTATTTGCAAAATATTCAATTATGGCAACATCGAGCACTTTTGTGACACACTTCAGTGTTTTCATCATGCTATATTTTTATGTAAAATTGCTTTGCGCAATTTTCTTTTGTAGTTAATACACAACAAATGTGTTGGACCACCTTAATATTTACAAACAAAATCGAATTAAAATGAACAGTCATTAAATTACCGTGAGAACAAATAAAAAGCGCAATCACCGTAACTATATAGCAAATGTAGCTAATTGAATTAGCTACAATTGAATTACTGATGACGTGGGAAATGACATGCCTTCAATGTAATGTAGATATTAAATTGAGAATTAGATTGAGATTCATCCACTTATGTGAAAATTTTGTTTACTCGTCAAGATAAAGGAGCTACACTTTCTGATGCACTACAAAAAAACTATGCGGCGCACACACGCACACGCACATACAAAGTGAGGGTCGGGATTAGGATGATTGTCGGCAAACACCCCGGTGCCCAGGTCACCAACGGTCAATTTCCTGATGTGTTAATCAGGATTAAAACCTGCAGTTTGGGCCTTCCAAGCAAACACACACCCTCCTCCTTCTCCTCCTCCACCGCATTCCCTCCTCGGTCACACACACGCACGCGCACACTCAATGGCTGTAAAAGCACAAACATCGGCCATGTTTAATCCCCTAATTAAGCGTGCCCCTCCTCACCGTTTAACCCCAGAGAGCCTGCTGGCCCTTGCACTCAGAGGCGTTTGGTCACCTCCAGCCGAGGAACTTGCTTTGTTTACCAGCGGATTCCCTCGGCAGATAAGGAATCCTAAAAGACCCCCCCCAAGCCCTCCGCCCTTACCTCGGATGATAAAGTCCAATAGAAAAAAAGGCGCCGCGTGGTCTTTGAAGGGGGCGATCACACTCCCTAATCCCTCGGATTAGGGAGGTCTTCCAGAGTTCGCCGTGCTATGTGTATGAATGCAGGGAGGAGGTCTGAATGTGCCCCAAAGGAGCAGGAAGGTTCAGACGGTCACCACACTGAATCACTTGCATCACTAAAGGTGACAGCCACTCAATTGGGGAGAATCTTTAAGGAACTTTTCTAGTTAATGTTATATGCTTCTCACTTTAATACTCATTTGAAATCAAATAAAAAATGTTGGAATTAAATAACAATTGAAAAATGGAATCACAATTCCACTCAATTTAAATTATTGTTTTAAAAAAGTGGGATTACAGTGGTTATTTGTTATTAGTAAAGAACTGACATTTTGGGATTTTTTTTTCATTGTTATTATCACTTAATTTTATGATGTTTATATGCTCTGAAGAAGGTGAATGATGGGGAAACCTGTACAAACCAACAATCAGAAATATGTGACCTCCTTAGTGAAGTTGACTTGAGTGCATGCAATGCAGCCTGTCACCCATTTTTGTGGAATCATTTTTCACAAGGCCCGCCATTTTGGGGGAGTAAAGTGCTGTGGGAGTACATGTTTTTCAATTTTATTTAGAATCCATCTATTAAATTATTAAGGTAAATACTTAAAAAAAATTAATACAATTTCATTAATTATGGAAAAAATCAATGCCTGTATGTAGTAATGCCATGACACGTCGGCCATTTTTTTTTTGTGGAATATTTGCTGCATTGCTCACTTTGTAGAAAAACATCCACTTTGTACAAACTAGTGTTTAACATTTCGTACAATTCCCGACTAAATTCCCGGTGAGTTGTCGTTGCTCCGAGCGTTCTACGTAATAGCGACGCTAGCTGTTTTGATGGTGTTTAAGGTCCATTGATGGCTGCCGCTCACCGCGCGTGATGTCGTCTCTTCCAGGGAATCCTCCTGAAGCGAAGTGGCAAATCCCTCAACAAGGAGTGGAAGAAGAAGTACGTCACGCTGTGCGATAACGGCGTCCTCACTTATCACCCCAGCTTACACGTGAGTACCAGCGCACGCCAGCCCCTCCTCCTCCTCCTCCCCTCCTCACATTCCATTTCCTTTTCAATCGGGTTTATGTGTTTGGTCTGCTTGCTTCGTCCCGACTGCTGAGCTTCACTCTCTCTCTTCGCGATTACATTTACTACCGCTGCTGCATCAAAGTCGATTACAAGCACGTAGCTAATGATTCGCCTGAGCTTGATTGCTATATAATGGCTGTTTAAGCCACTCTCGTGTCTCGGGCATTAGTGTTAAGCAAGAGGGCGTCCTGGTGGTCATCTCTCCCTCCCGCGGTGCTCATTCCCGCCGATGGCTAATGGAGACACGGCCGCGTCTCGGCTCCATGCTGCCTTGTACTTGTAATGGCTCTCACCGTGTGGCAGCCGAGCCTGACCGGCCCTCCACATCCGTCTTTGTCACAGTCCTGCCGGGCCACTAATACGGCTTAAACACTCGGCTGGCTGGTGGTGCCACGCCGAAGAACGTCCGTCCACGATTCTTTCTTTGCCAGTCAGTAGGCTATATTTGCATGCACGCTATTGTATACCGATATTTAAAATGGGAGAGACCCTACAATTGTAGCTGCTGTAGTACCAAGACTGACCTGGGAGAGGCAGTGTGGTGCCACAGCTCATCTAGACTTCCTGAAAATACAGAGAAGAGTAGTAGTACAAAAAGCTAGGCTAAGTAAAAGCTAGCTGGTAAATATTTTGTGTTTGAAAACTCTTCTCGTAATTTTTACCGCATTGAATAACTTATGCTAACACTGGGGTGGCATGACTCAGTGGTAGAATGGTCGTTTCCAAACCCGGAGGCTGTGGGTTCGATCCCCGGCCATGGTGACCATGGCGAAGTATCCTTGAGCAAGATACTGAACCCCAAGTTGCTCCTGATGCTGCATCATTAGTAGGTAGATGAAGTACAGTGTAAAGCGCTTTGAGTACCCAAGGTAGAAAAGCGCTATATAAGTGACAGCCCGTTCAACACTCAGCACAACCAGTTGCTTCTCTATTTATGTCCAGCAACCAGTTATGCCTGTAGCGCATTCTAAGTAGCTTACTCAGTAATGTTACTTTTCCCAGTCAAGTAATCAGACTACAGTTACTCATAAAATATCACAAAACATTGCTACTTAAAATATATGTACTTTGAATGTCTTTAAATGTCATTTGCGTCAAAGTGCATGCGTGAGATGCACGTTGCTGGTACCTCGCTTGCCGAGTGTAATCCGTTCAATCGCCGCGTTCGGACAAGCTGCATTATCATACATGCAAAAGCGTGTCCATATTTGGAAGTGCTTACTATCAGCCGACCAGGAAGTCAAAAGTGAGTCGTTTCCCACTGGTTTACAAAATGTGTCTTTCATTGTTACAAAAGAATTTACAAGGAATGCACTTCATTTATCAAGGCTTCCTCCATTGTCCTCATGCTGTCACTTGTAAATAAGCCTGGAGGAGGCCGCCTCGCAATTTTGATCGCAGGGACAACCCTGTAGATGCATGCCAGGCCAGTAGTTGGCGACCTCGCGTTGCAAATGCTGGCAGACTACTAAAACTGGGATGCAATGTTTCAGCGCTGTGTTTTGACAATTTTTCTTTATGGATCATAAAGATAGGATGTTGGAAATGGAAGCAAGGTATTCGGTGCTTCTGTGTGTGTTTTTCAAAGATTTATCGCCTCATTCGCAAGGCGTGGCACACTAGTCACCACATATTACGCAGATCGGGCTTGGTGATGATCAATCAAAAACGTTTTTGTTCAGTCCCTCTATGTGGTCCAGTACCAAATGTTTCGCGGGGAGGTACCGTTCTCCGTCCCTGTACAACAACAATCGAGCATCTGTTCAGACAAGATAAAGAACGAAAGCTATTACCGTCTTCTGTCTAACGAGACGGGTCAGCCTAGTAGCAAATGGAGTCTGGTGCAGTCGCGAGCGTCTTAATTTACAAGCCGAGCTGCGCTGCTACAGTGATGTACGTAATTGACTGAACTTGCTATCTCTTGATCATTACAGCCATCACAGGTCAGTGGGCCGCTCTATGAATGCGTGGCCTCGCGTAGGGGAACGCGGAATGAGGGTTGCGTTTGTTCCGTAACAGCTTGTTCGGAGCCGCGGAGCGAGGAAGCGCGCGAGGGGGGAGGACGCGGGACGAGAGAGGCCGGGAAAAGGAGAGAGAGACGAACGAGGGAGCGAGCGGGATCCTTTAATTTCACAGCCAGCCAAGCCATCCACACAATCACCTTCTGTTAATTCTATCTGCTACATCAATTAAATTGTTTGTAGAAACTAATTGAATGTGGCTTAATCACACATCTTAATAGCTTTGCACGCTTCGATCTGGCTGTTAATTCCCGCAATAAAACGAAATGAGAGCGCTCACTGGGTAATTAGCAAGGAGGCTCGGGAAAGAAATGAGTGCTTTATGACTTGGTAATAAAAGCCAGGAGCCGGTGGGGGGACGGAAAAGACCGCCGTCGTCGTCGCTTTCTGGTTTTGTTTTTGTTTTTTCTTTCTTTTTGCTGAGCACGATGATTTTCACCCCGGCTTCTCACATTTGGGATTTCATGCAAATTGGAAGCGAGCGAGTGTTTGCTTTCATTACGAGGCTGATCAAGTGGCCGTGTGGGCCTAGGCGATGATGTGACTGGGTGTCCCAAAACATTTGACATCATTTCGTTGGACTAAGAACATGGCCAGTTCTCGCTAAATTTATCTAGTAGTTTAACGACATGTGTTCAATATTACGTTTCGGGTTAGTGTTGTCAATGAAAAGGCCTTTTTTGTGTTATGCTCGAACACAGTCAAACAAGAGTATGCAATGTGCATTTTCAAGGAAATTCAACACTAATACGGGAATGCTAAAAGGCCAAGATGGAAGGCAAAAAAAGGAGAAATGTTGTCATGTCTTAGATCGTGCACATGCTGAGCAAGTTTTGTGAAATTGACTCTAAAATTTCTCAAGTTTATATTGAAGTTTTTTTAAAAAAAATCTTTTAAAATGTTTTTTTTACAGTATACTGTATTTACTTAATGTAATGCCTTCGCAATTAGGATAAAAGAGCTCCAGTCCTTGATTCTTTTTATAGCCATTTATTTTTCATTAAGCAGCATCCAACAAGAGAGAGCGATGTTGTACTGTTTATCATCACAACTACGAATTGATCATGCCAATGATAATTACAGTGTGGTATTGCATCAGTTCTAAAAGCACCGTTTATTATTTAACAGTAATAAATGACAAATTATGATTTGCTTGTTTATTTAATCGGATATTCGGCTCCAGCAACACAAATACTTCCGCAAACGGTGGCATTAACCGTGTAGTTAGCTGTTAGCGTGATATGCTAACTATCCAAAGTGTCAACGTCAACATTGACAATAATGAAACAAATGAAGCCTCTTTTACTTTTGCATTTTGGCAAAGAGAGTTGGACTTTTAGTCCACTTGACATTGTCATTTACTGGGCGCTCCACTCGTTAGCGACGTTAGCATGTTGACTGAGTGTCTGCTTCTGTTGTGCACATGTGCTTCATGTGTCATTTCATCACATGAGCATACCTGGGACTTTGCGGTGACATCTCCTTTATATCGATCATACAGTGTCCACTTGCTGTGACTAACAACGATGGACTTTGCATTTTGTATTTCCCTCCATTGTTTTTCCATTAAAAATGTCTTTGCTCCAATAGGACTACATGCAGAATGTGCACGGTAAAGAGATCGACCTGCTTCGGACGACGGTCAAAGTACCCGGGAAGCGGCCACCGAGGGCAGTGGCCACCACCGTCGCCCCCACTGCTAGCCCCAAGACCAACGGGATGACCAAAGACCGCAGCACTCTGCAACTGGGCATCGGCAACACAGGTAACATTTTGTGGCCTCATTACTGGGATAATGTTTCAATGGCCATTTTTCAGACTGTCCAAAAAAGGTTAGAATGTTATTTTCTCATGCAGAACGTGGACTGGTTATTTGAACATAGCTGCATTATGACAAGATAAAATGATTACAAGTGATGACATTTGACATCGAATTTACCCCAACGGTATGAAAATGAGTACAATTAATCAATATTAAATAAATATGCTGTTGTCAGGACCTAAAACGTCTGCGTTGTTGTGCAATTGTTGAATCAGCATACCGGATTAATAAAAACCTCAATCGGTGTTTAATTTTGAGTATAAAAGCAGTCGATTTAAGCAGTCTCCAAGCTGGAATCACACAAAAAAAAAATTCTCTAAAAATGTTTCATATTTTGAAATTAGTTTAGCAAAATCTCATTTGATATACTCTTGAGCCCAACTGCCAATTTCTAGGGTACACATTTGGCAAATGAGATCTTCTAAATTTCATCAAAGTATTATTAATAAATCTTAAATTTAGCTTCCTTGAACACCTTGCTCCCCCGTATAATGACTGTCATTAATGTACTCATTCTATGTCCCGGGTTTGTGATTCATCATAAAATGCACGCGTCCCGGCAGGTTAATTACGTGCTCTCCACATGTTACACACATGCAAATTAACTGCCTGTTACATAGTTAGCGTGGCACAATGAGACCTTAATGAGTGGCCACGAGAAGAATGTTAATACGCCTTCATCAGCGATGCATTTAAAACGAGATGGTAGCAGAGCAAAAAAAAAAAAAAAAAAAAAAGTTGCTTTTGCCGCGACGTGGCCTCGACCGATGTCCTGGTTATGTCTGTGCAGGGCTGAGGAGAACTTCGCTATGGTCCAAAGCGTCATGGCAGAGGTTCAAGTTTTAAAAATAAATCTCCCAGTGAGCGGCGAGCTGGCATGCTAAAACTGCATTTGGACAAAGGGGCCACGTTTAAGAGTAATTAATAATAATTAGCCGGTCTCTCCCCCGCCCCTTCGTTGAGGGAGGTGAATGCTCTCCGGAGCCAAGTGGCCGGGAATCTGGGTTCCAAGCCAAAAAGCAGAGGACTCTCGACACTGTCCTGGCAGGTCGCTGGCGCCGCCGAACAGTTCAATTAGTCAAAATGCAGACAAGATGAAGGAGTTTGCCGAGCGGAGGACGTGGCGTCAGGGTCGTTCTCACTTTGGGACAGGACAGGCCAGATTTTTTTTAGGGGGGGGCGGGGGGTGGGGGACGGCACCGACTGGTTCCTGAAAGGTAAATTCCCGACGTTATCAGGTGCCATGCGCATCTGGGAACAAAGTGAGGGAGATTGGCCTCCATCTCCATTTAGCGAGAGAAAGGTTACAAATCACATCAGGTCTCTCCCCGGGTGGAGGACCCTCTCGTGATTATGCGATCAGGGTTTTGATTTCATTAGACATGCAATTGATGAGGGGAACAAAGGGGTAATTTCTCATTCACTGCGACCAAATCACAAGCCTTGTCTTTGCCTTTGGTAATTCATGCATCCCTCGCTTCTAAAGACCTTTATAATCACAGCCAGGAGAGGGATAGTGGTGGCGAGGCAGAGGAGGGGCGGGGCGAGACGAGAAGATGAAGAGCAAAGAGTGAAGACCACTTTGCCAGGCGTCCATGTTTAATTCCTCTGCCGGCTGCTGAAAGGAACCTTTTTCGATATGATCCCCCGGATTGTGTGTAGCCGCTGACAGATGCGCGCCCTTCCGAGTATTAATAGGCCTAGTCACTTTTAGTCAAGGCTTCAGGGGAGAGAGGTGCATGCACTCCCTGTCTGCTCTTGCCAAATGTAACGTGTTTTCCCGATCACATGATTTAGTCAAATATTGTACAAAAGTCAAGCACTATCTCACACCTCCTTATATATGCGATCCTTATGGTTAGCGTGCATCCATTAATTGCTCTAGTTGGTCAACACACTTTTTTTTTTTCTTTTTCACAGATGCAAGTACATTTTTCGAGATGATTTTTTTTGCACTGATTCCGAATATGTCCTCGTTTTTTTTCTAGTACATCAGGTTTTAATAATAATAATATATGATATAGTAATATATTTAGTAACATTCATGAATTAAGTGTTAGGTTCAGTAGCAGGTGGATTTTTTTTCTAAAACGCCATAGCTTTAAATGACAAAGCATCGTAAAATCCGTATTTTGCAATAATAAATGCAAATATCTCAAAAATTGGATGTGCTGGGAAAAAAAAGTTGACATTTTTTAAATCGGCATCCAAAATCCATAAAGGGACGCATAAAGCCATCTCTGATTTAAATTTGCTGTTGACCATTATTATTTGCAAAATATACGTCGCAGGACACAATTTATTTTAACTTGTCATGAATGGTAATGGAGACAAAATCTTACCTGCATAAACCTGATGAGCAAAATACACAATAAAACTGTTTTAATTGCGGTGAAGCATGGCTAGGTACGTATGATAATAGATTACATAGTTATGTGGAGAGGTCGAAGTGGGAGGACGTAGCGGGACGTCAGCATGTTAGCGGGAATGATGATGATGATGATGATGATGATCATCATAGCAGTGTATTACATGGAGGCAGATGATGTGCTGCCCAGCCCCGCATTAGCATGAGCGCGTCATTATGCCAATACTTGTACATAATAGCAACAACTCCACTGAGGGGTCGGGCCTCATCACGGCTCATCAGCCCGCTGACGGCCTTGGCCTAAAGAGAGGCGAGGCGCTTCCCGCTTAATCCATCGCTTCTACTTATCACCACCGCCCCCCTCCCCCAAAACCGCGGTAGAGAATATCCACGCTTTTATCTTTATACAGAACCATTTTCTTGTTGTCTAGTAGCCTATTTGGTTCATTTCACATGTGTGCATTGAAATTGTTTGTAATGGAGTTAGTAATGAGATACAAACAAAGTTTATTGAGAATTTTTTTTCCTCATTTCTGACATACTTGGATAATTAAGCCTCCTGTTATGTTATAGGTCTTTTTTTATCCAAAGAAATGTATAGAATAATACAACTTATGCTGGCCTCATTTTTGCCTTTTTTTTTTGCTTAGAAGATGTAATTTAATTATACAGTATGTCTTTTCAATCTTCACATTTTACAATACAATACAATACATTTTGATTTATAGAGCGCATTTCATAACAATGGAAAGTTCTGAAATACCATCCAATGTCAAAGAAGTGTTCAAAACAGTGTGAATACACATGCAGCTGCATTTAAACAAATTACAATATCATGAAAATAAGAACTTTTTCATAGCTTAAAATATTAAACTCATACAGATTCATTAAAAATATCCAGCCTAATTTCTATATTGAAAATAATTTTGCTTATGTGTCATCAATTTTTTTAAAAGAATTTTAGGTTTCCGAGCGCTAAGATATATAAAAAAAAAAAATCATGCTCTATTCCTATGTGTAGTCAACCTATATAAATACGGCTTTCACTTTTTGAATTTATTGATATAGTAATTGGAGATGCACCTGTAATTGAATCTGTTTCTGTCATCGTGTTTACATTTAACCCTTACGATGCCTTCACTGACCCTCCGTGTTTATTAGCATCCATATTGCCGCATGACGCGCTAAGGCCTGCTCCTGGCTGAAGCTGTTAGCTCTTTTGTATGCCACAAGCTGATTATTATTTCTCCACTGTAATTACATTATCATCCCCTTTATGCAGGAGTGGTCTGTAGGGACTAATGGGTGCAGCCATGTATAATTCATTTATCATTAGCATTCAATTTGACAATTAGATGTGATTGTTGAATTTTAAATAGCAGGCGAAGCTCTTTTGTCGTTATCTGTTTTTCATCGGCAAGAGTCAAACTTTCTTTAAGGCAACAATATGTATTAATTTTACCTTCATTAAGAATAAAAAAACAGCTTTTCAATTAATGGGTTGTGTTAAGTGGAATGCTATCTATGTTGTTGCCCTGGCAACTCGAGAATACCATGCATGTCTGTAATAATTGTCGGACCAGACAGGACAACTTTTATTTTGCGTGGAGATAGACCGATATGTTTTTTTCAGGGCCGATACCCATACCGATTATTAGTAGTCAAGTAGGCCGATAACCGATATTTAGAGCCGATATTCATTTTCAGTAAAACTGAAAATTTTGGCATAAAAAAATAAAACAAATTAAAACAATTAACTTTGTTGAAATGCCTTTACGTATGGTTGTTGAAGGTTTTTTCAGATTTGCTTAATGTTCATGTCATCTTTGTTGTAAAATTCTAACAAAATTCAGGGAGCTCCCAGGGTCTTAAGCATGTTTTAAAAAGTTGCATCAAAACTTAAACAATTGCTCCCTATAGTTTTCGACAGTAAATAAAGTTCTCCAAAATTTAAAAATGACAGAAATGTTAAAATTTCACTTATCTTTGTTTTGATTTCAAACATAACCAAAAGCTACAGAGTGTTCCCAGGGTCGGTAGAATCTCTAATGTAATAAAGTTAACCGAAAATCCAAACAAATAGTTCCTTGAAGTTAACCCAGTTTTAAGTTGATTTATTATCGGCCGTCAGATTTTTAAAAAAGGCTGACACCGATAAAAACTGCCGAATATCGTGCCGATAATCGGACCGGCCGATAATCAGTCCATCCCTAATTTTGCGTTTCACCTTTGTCGTACACACACCTTAAAAAAACTTCTGACGAAAGTGGATTGATGACATCATCCTGGCTAATTCTGTTAGTATTAAGATTACCTCGCCAAAAATGACATTTTTAACTCCACAATTGTGTCCATTTTAAAGTTGTAGTTTGGTATTTGGTATGAAACATCCTCGCTTGGCTTAATAAATGCATTGACATGGTTAGTAATAGAGTTAATAATGAGATGTAATTTAATTTCATGTGTTTACTTTTAGCAGAGTTTCCCGTTTTAGTGATTGCACCTACTTCGGGTCAAATTGACCCAGATTTTTGCGTTTCCTAAAAAACAATGTAATTAATGAATGGATGGTATAATTTACTTATTGCTTATTATAAACATTATTATTTACCTATTACTATCACTTCTGTAGTGTTCGTAATATTCTGCATTTCTATGGAAACAAAGTTTCCCATTTTTTGTTTCCCAGTACCACTCTTCCTCCTCCTCCTCTTCTTCTGCTCTGATTTCCGCATGCTAATTTTCCTCTTCGCGCCTCAGCATGATTCTCTCGCTCTCGCTCCCACTCGTGCTGCGATGGCGCTCCCTCCCCCTCTGGGACCCCAAGATTAATATTCTTGGGCCCAACAAGATAATTACCGATACTAATTAGACATGATTATGTGAATTTGATACACTTATTACTCTGGATAATGAGTAGGACATATTATCCTAACAAGCGCCCGTGCCGCTTAGTTTACTGTGCGGCGATGTTCTGCTAGCTGTTGTCGCCTCAATCACAAGCTAATGTGTAATCATAAAATAAAAGGCCTCAATATGTGTACCTGGAACATAAAAAAATCCAATATTTACTAAATAAAGTGCGTATTTTTTTTTATTAAAGCTCTCATTAAATGTCACTTACCTATACATTAACATTCAAATGTAGTTAATTGTTTAGGCCTTTTTGGGGGCTAAAGACTAACAAATATTTGTACAGCCATGTGTTCTGTTGTAAACTCAAGTACTTTACAGTTTGCCAACACAACCAGCAAAACTTACACAACAGCACACTGTGGAAAGTTAGAAAAAATGTGCCTCAAGACACCACTTTTAGAAATCGACGCAAATTTAGCTGAGCATGTCCATTATATGTCGTTGCCCAAAATAGAACAGAAGTTGGCCATTTTCTTTTGAAGCGGCCATTTTGGATGAGTTCCAGTGCTCCTATTTTAACAAACATCTATAACCAGCCATGAGAAAATTGGTCCAAAATTGATTTAATTACTACAAATGTGTATTTTTGCCCAACTATGTATGCCAATGACATAGAGTAACAGGCAGAGCAATTAAATGTTCTTCCACAAAATAAACAACTTGTCTCCACTTTTCCTGA
Source organism: Filicampus tigris (assembly GCF_054856515.1). Classification (NCBI taxonomy): domain Eukaryota; kingdom Metazoa; phylum Chordata; class Actinopteri; order Syngnathiformes; family Syngnathidae; genus Filicampus; species Filicampus tigris. Next base: position 17,855,208 of record NC_141226.1, on the reverse strand, counting down.
CATTTTTGTTTTGGTGGCATTGGTGAGACGTGCCTCGGCTCAATCGAGGCTGGGAAACGGCGTCACGATTTGATGATCATTTTGAGGCTTCGCTATGGAAAAGCGGGAGCGAGGCGGCCTGTTCAACGCTGCTTGCAGCTTTAATTATTTTTCTTACTATTAATAAATGGCGAAGAGGTGTGAGTTTATGATGATTCTGGATGTGCCCGCGAGCTGGAGGAAGCACCCCACATGGTGCCGCTGAGCCCATGAATTAGTGAAGAGGCATCGGCGGCTCGCCTGATTGGAGGTTGGGAGGAGTGCGCCTGCTGACGCCAGCGCAGAGAGATGGATGTGGCAGTCAGAGGGTTGAGGCGAGATAATTAGCCTTCCGAGTGTATCTTGTTAATTAAGGCCTAATTAGAGGAGCTTTGTGTGTGTGTGCGCGCGCGTGCGGATATGTGAGCGTGCTCCTGCGGAAAAAAAAAAAAAACGCCCAACAACTTTTGACTGGTTTCTCTCGCTCACAAGTGCGCTAACTCGCCATGTTCTTGTCTTTGTCTTGTCGGCAGGCGCTCCGCACTCCAATAGCAGCACGTCCCTGCAGACCGGCGCGTCTTTGTTTGGCGGCAGCAAGGACGGAATGCACCAGCGTTCCTTCTCCATTTCCAGCGCCGACCAGTGGAATGACGCCATCAACACCAGTACGAGCAGCGCCGCCCGTAAGCAATGCATAAAGATAGGATAAGGTCGTATAAAGCAGCGGGGTGTGGGGGTGTTACTGGTTAGCATGCCCGCCGCACACTTTTCGGGTTCTTGGTTCAAATCCCGGCTCCAGATCGCATGTCCTCCCCACGCTCACGTCGACTTTCGTTGGATGCTCCGGCTGTCTTCCGCATTCCAAACACATGCGTCTTATGTTCAATGAAGGCTCTAAATTGCCCGTAGGTGTGAATGTGAGTGTGAATGATTGTTTGTTTATGTGTGACCGCCAATTGGCTGGTGCCTGGTCCAGAGTTTAACCCGCCTCTTGCCCAAAGTCAGCCGGGATAGGCTCCAGCTCATCCAAGACCCTAATGAGGACAATTTGGAAATCTATGACAAATTAAAAGTGGATAAATTGAGATCAGATTTGGATTAGTTTAAAATTGTTTCAAAATGAGAAAAACAATCAAATTAGTTTTAAAATAATTGGGTTAAGATGAGATCCTTTAGGCTGGGTACACACATTAGAGCAATCAGGCTTTTTTTGTCTTGATTTTGCCCCTGATGGCCCAAAATGTTCGCGTGTGGCGGGAAGTTGAGTTCTCCTGAGCTAGGCCTTGTCTACACGTAGATAGTAAATCCCAATTAAGCTCAAATACAGTTACAGTTAGATTGCGCAAATAGATTTAGATTAGGTTTGGAATAAATTAGGGATGTAATGATTAATCAAAAACAAAAACGATTTAAAATCAAGTCGCCCCAATGAATCGATTAATCGTTTCGATTAACCGAAAATTGAGTTGATTAAATTCATCTAGAAAATGATGATTTGAAAGGTTTTTTCATTCCAGATGCATAGCACATGTTGAGAGTGTAGAGCAAATGATGCTTTTGCCCCAAACATCATTGCGTATTGCGTTTGTGGATGGCTGCAGAACCACGAGCATGGTAGCAATTTTCAAAAAAATCGAATCGAAAATCGGGAACTGAAAATCGAATCGAATCGGGGCTTGAGTGAATCGTTACATCCCTAGAATAAATTAGCTGGTGACCAGCAGTAAACCATTTTTTTTTTTAAAAAAAGGAGTCAAATCTTGTTGAAATGGGTTTCTTTTTTGTAATGAATAATTATCGCAATACCTATTACATTGTCTATTCGATCTGCATGTTCACATGGCAACACGCAAATAAGAAATAAGGTCAGTTGAGGAGAAAAAGTCTGTAATCGTTCTATTCATTCACAGGGCGGCATATTAATGAGAATTCGGGCCACTTAAGGCGCGTTACGAGTGTTGCGAGGCTCATTTGGCTGATGAGCTGATCAGGCCTGCGATCATCTACGTGACCTTTTGAGCCCGTGCGGAGTCGAGTCGCACTGAAGGTTAACTTCCTGCCAACCTCGCCGTAGCGTCGGTGTCGACGACCGAAGTCAAATAATATATTCAGCGTGCGCGTCTTTGCCTTCCATCATCGACCCCCGTCCCCCCCCCCCCCATGCTTCTCTCTTCTCTTGCGGGGAGGAAAATGAATGTTTTTCGGGGGTACCATTCATCACCAGTTATTTCCCTCTCTTTGTGCTTGGCAGTAAAAAAGCACTTAAATGCACATCAACAGAATAACAGTCATTTCCATGCATGTTTGCACTCTGGTAGTTCTCATTAGATTGGCGGCGGCGACTCCCCCCGCCCTGACGCCACTCGAGTGCCCCCCCCCTCCTCCCTCCCCGCCCTCTCCCAGGGGCCGTGGCAGTTTAAAGAGCGCACTTTACGAGCGCCGCGGGAGGCCGGCTGCGAGGCCCTCGTCATCGCGGCGCACGAGCCCCGTTGCTCATTTGGAGGCGCAGCGCGATCACGTCTGCCTTGGACATCACAGCCATCACCCATCAGCAAGCACGCCCCGAGCACAATGACTTGAATTTACTGGCAAAAGTGTGCGTTGGCTGCAAGGTTATTTTAGTTATCGAAAACTAACGGATTAACTAAAACTATAATTGAAAAACAAAAACATTTGCGTTAAGAAAGTAAAATAAAAGCTAACTGAAAGTAAGTTTTACGTTTACAAAAGTAACTACAACTAACCAGCGTTAGTGTAGCAAAAATGTCCTTCGTTTCCATCTCTGGCAATGAATTTCATAGATGAGTGTTTGGGGTTGATTTTTAAATTGATTCATTTCAGTATTAGAGCACTGCCCTTAGCCGGAAGAAGGAAGGTCAAACAGTCGTCTGGGTGTTGTGGTCCTTTTAACTGCGTGTTGCCCAGAAGCGACGTCATCCAGAAGCAGCCAATAAAAAAGTGCCGCCAGATGACGTAGCTTTGAGGCGATGAGCCATTCGTGCGGCTCAATGGCTTCCCTGCTTTTGTCACTTAATTGAGTCCAAACCGCTGTGCTAGGTCACAACTCTCCTTTTTTGGTTCTTAAATGAAAATGTTTTTTTTAAAAACGAAGCGCTTTCAAAAAAACTAGAACTAATAAAAACAAAAAAACCTGCTCAGAAAACTAATTTTAAAAAAACACGTCTGGTCGCATTCATGGGCCACATTGCTAGTACTCGGTTTTTTTTGTAGACTTTGAAAGGTTCTGTACAAAGCGGCATTTTGAGTTGACTGGACAGTATTTTCTGTATGTTGAACCGTTGCTTCTGGGTCCATTAAATCTAGTTTCCACTTTATGTATGTTCAGGGTTAACCAATCCGATCACTATAATTAGCACCCGACACGAGTTTGAGTGATCAACATGAAATCGGAATTGAACAGCAAGTGTTGGCAGTTTTGGTTTTGGTCGTTTTGCAAATGATGCACGGTTCATTTTGTGCGCTGATTAAGGATACTTTTGAATATAAAAAAAAGTATAATTACAAAGGGCACATATGAAACTGTCGGGGTTCAGTACTTTCAATAAGGTTAAGAAGACCACAAAGATGATTGCTTATGATTATGGCCAAGTCTCATAAATATCATCAAACTTTAGTTGTCTTTGCTTTTTTGCCAATTTGTCATGGATACCTGCCTACTTGTGATTGGGGTGTCATTTGAGCAAATTCCCTTGTAGTTTGAGTAAGTGGAATTCGCCCATAGTGGATTTTGGCCTTGGACCCTTGAGACTTTTCCATGTTCATCCAATTTTGTGTTGATCTGTAAAATATGCGTCGGTGGCTGATTTTTCTCAACCTGTTTTTCATGGCAAATGTTCAAAATTATCATCGAACTCTGGAGCCGTGCTTTGCGCATGGCAAATTCTAAAAAGCTTTTCAGTTTAGCATCACCCATCTGTCTCCAAAAGCCGTTTCCCACTGGGGCTCGATTATACAAGTTCCTTTTACGTATTTGTCCTAAAACAAGCACCGGAATTCGGCCAAAATGACTTTTTGCGAATCAAAATGTCTCACTTCCTATTCAGTTTCAGGCAACTTTTTTCTGCGTACTGTTATAATACTTCAACCGAACTCTGTGTCGATGGTGAGAAAAAACTACAAATAAAAATAATGAACTGGCATTTGCTCCGTCCAAATTACATTCCATAGGCTAAAAGCTTAGCAATTTATCTTTCTATGATACCTGAGTTAGAGTTTGTCAAAGTATGAGCCTTGCAATGCATTCAAAATGGCTGCTCAGAATCAAAATGGCCGAATTTCTGTTCAATCTTGTCTTTCTAAACATGTCCGTCGATCAAACTGGTTTCAGTGGCAATTTTTTTCAGGCAGTGCGACTGAGTACATTTTGGGTGTCAAGTCCATGGCCCCAAAAAATACTTTGATATTTATACAAGGATTCACCCCAAAAAAAAAGTGAGTTTTCAAGCGTACGAAGGTCCTCAAAAGCAATATTTTGAGCCGGCTCTCATTAAATCGTGTAGCCATCCCAAATATTGTGGCCAGTGATCATAGACACTCTCAGAAAAGATGATTGAAATGCGTCGCCAGTCTTCCATCAAAACGCACCCTGTTCAACAATCAAAGGAGGGTGTTCCGCAGTGAAGGGTGCTCCTGTTGTGGACCTAAATGAAGCCCCGTCGCTCCATTATCCTTGGCGAAGGTTGCAGGTTAACACGAAAAGCGACGACAACGGCGGGATGCAAAAAAGCATCAGATTGATGATTCGGCCCAGAATGAATACGTCTTAGCCCGCGTAACCATTTCCATATTATTTAGAGAATGTGCTCATTTGTAAAGCTATTGTGCCAAGGCGGATGCACGCCTCGCAACAGCTCTTGAATATTGAGTGTAGATTTTTTTATTTATTTTTTATTTTTTTGATTAAATCCAGGCTCAATTTTTTTTTTAATACTGGTGCTCATAAGGGGCGCCAATCTTAATGCGCCGCATGCTTGTTTAGAGACCTTGTTACACTTCAATCTTTGGCAGTGAATTAAAAGCAAGAGGCTCAAAGCCACGTTGAAAATCTGCGTTCAATTTTTAAGCATTTCAGTCGAACGTCTTTCTTCCAGTTTCTCAACATAGCGGAAAGTAATATTAATCCGAAAGTCCAAAATATTGTGAGCAGCAAAGTTTCGAAAAGTCAATCTCTGTGCTCATGCTTACTTAAGTGATGTCCTGGCTGGTCCGCGAGCGCCTTGACCGAAATGCATGTTACGAACCATGATTTAAAGCTGCTTTTTTAAAAACTCAAATGATTGAATAATGTTACTTCATGTTTGATTGTTATTATTTTTTTTTAAATCAAGATCGTCAGTTGGCTTTCTGATTTCCTATAGACAGCAAAGATAGACTACAGATACCCTTTGCAATACAAACTCTTTTTTTTTTTTAAATCATACATGTTATAATGTGGCTTTTTCCCGCTGTGCGGCTATCAAAGTGATATTTATCTAGTTATCTAATTGGGGGAGGATTTCTTAAATTAACAATATTGTAGGGCACAGCAGCTTGGAAAAAAAGAAACAATATTTGTTTTTAGATCTGCTTAGGGGCAACCCACAATCACATTTCTAATTTTGGGAAATCTAAAGCACTGAGATTAACTTTGAAACTATTCATCTATTAATGGGTGCCTCCTGCACAGTTGTATCGATAGCATACAGAAGTATTAAGTTGCAAAATGAATGCACAGCCATTTTTTTTCCCTCAGCAGCGTGTTTTCCGCGACGGGCCTCCCGATGTGAAGGTGATGGCATGTTCGGGGGGTTTGATTTCGATGGCGGGCCGTAATGAAGTTTGACATTTAGTTTGGAGAGAGCAGCGGAGCGCTATCAGGCCTTGATTAGCACACTCTAATTGAGGATAATAAGGGGGAGGCGGTGATTGTTTCTAATTTTTGCCATTAATTGCAGCTGTTTGATTGAGGACAGGCAGGGCTGCCGTGTCAAGGGGCCTGGCGGAATCACAGCGTTCGTCGCACACAGCCTCTTGAATAACAATGAAATTACTTCTCCAGTTATGTATTTGCGATATGATCTTGCAGTTGTTGAGAAGTCAGAAATGAAGAGTTTTGAGAAAATATAGATTGGTTGTGGCTTATCGGTGCTCCGTAAATTGGGTACGCACATTGAGTCTTCAAATCGTCACCATTTTTAAAAAAAAAATGTAAATAATCCCACACTTAATGGGGTGAAAATTCGCAAGTGAGGGGTACTCGAGTTGACCGAGACAGCACATCACACACATACCAATATCTCCATAAACAATTGTTAGTTTCTTCCCCCAAACCATGCATGAAGCAGTACCAAGACTGGCCTGTGAGAGGCAGCATTGTGTCACACAGCATCCAGACTGCCAGAAAATACAAAGAAGTGTAGTAGAAGAAGTCGAAAATATGCTTGACATTTATGATTGTTAGCTCTCGACTGGTTTACAAGCATATTGGGCGGAATTCTTTTTTTTTTTTTTCACTCTGCATTCAATAATCAGGACTTTTTGTGACATGAATCGCAAGGGGCAAGACAATCCGCCTGAGCTAGAAATTAGCTAGCGACAACTAATAGTTCTTTGACTGAAGGCACGCTCTGACACTGTCGTACATTCATTTGAGTGTTTTGTACTCAAGGCCTAGCAATGTTTTCGTTCAAATCGTTACTGTAATTATGGCTTTACTACTTCTTTCACAAAGTTTAGCAGGATTCCACATTAACGGTGCGCCGCAGCCACATTGATTTGAACTGCAAAATAAGACTGTAAAGTAAATAAACCAGTTGTTTAAATAAATTGAATAGATTGGTCCACCTTCTGATCGTATCAGTGATCGGTTATTGTTTTTTTTTTTTTTTTTTTAAAGCCTACTTTTTACCGTGCTGTATGAACAGAACTGAATGAAACTCAAAACAAGCACTAACGCACACATATTTTACTCTAAGTTATCTTTGCCAACTGTCAGCATTCTGTTCTGTGCTGTGATTGGTCATTCTGCGTTCGCGGTGGCGTGGCTAATCAAACGCACAATCGTTTGCTTTCGCTGGGCCATATATGGCCCAGGGCGATATGTTGCTCAATCTTGTGTTCGAGGCTCAATCACAGGGTGAGGCATATCTCCATCTTTGTTTCAGGTAGAGGATGAGCAGACCCGGGGGTCATTTTCCACAACATTAGGGGCAGAAATTGATAATTAGAGGTGTTCACGCCTCTGTAAGAGCACCCCGCCCCTCGAGGCATAGCCTTCCCCTTTAACCTCAAGCGACATTAAACAAATGCTGGCTGTCACGTCAGTGGCGGGTTGCAGCTCCCGTCTCGCAGGCCCGCCATACGGCGCAGAGCCGGCAGGACAGACGTTAGCATCGGGAGGGAGGAGGAAGCCGAGGGTGGGAGGTTGTCGGTGGGAGGGGGGGGGGGGGGCATACGGAGGACCCCCGTGCCCCCAGCTGTCTGAGCCAGCTAATGACTCGTCTCAGGGGGGCTGTTGTAGGCGAGCAGGGAAATTGAAACAGACGCCTGGACCAGGATGTGCTACATGTGTGGCTGTGTGCTGCCATTCAAGACAACACCAGCAGCGCAGCTATGTTTATTAATGTGATGCAACGTCCCCTTTTTTAATCGCTTCTCAGGCTGAAACATTGTGATAACCTTTATAGATTTGATTTGTAATTGTTTAGTCTGAATGAGCGTTGGAGACAACTAAAGGGGATAGAGTGTTCCCCCATTATATCGCTTAAGAATGCCCCATTTAGTAATTATTCAAATAATAATCCCTTTGTCAATTTAAGAAAAAATATTTTTTTAATTTATTACAAGTGAGCTTCAAACACATCGCCACTCGAGTGAAGTGACAAAGAAAAAGAGCAAGAGTCGCTGATGCACTTTCAACCATTTAATGAACAGGGCAAACAGTCGGATACAAAATGAAAACACTCACAAGGTGCATGGAACTAGGCACGTGGTAAACAGTGCTTTTTATTTGTTAACATTCCATCCACAACCTCACCTAATGTAATTAGTGCATATTTGGCCCATTACAGTTATGAAATTTTGTCGAAAATTCGTAATTCTGCCGGAGTCATGTTCACTAATTTGAGTATGTGATTTGATGTGGTTTTTGCTGCAAGGACGTGAGGGGCCCCCGCGCAGCAGCACCCCCCCCCCCCCCCAGGAATTTCAAAAATATGTATTTTCTGTATAATTGATAGAAAATTACTGTCCCATGTCAAGCACAGTCCACCGTGACCTGTCATCTGCACAAAAACCGCCGCCAAATGTTCCTACAATCCAATTTCCTCACCTTAAATCCAGTCTCAGGTGTTGCCTCCAACACCTTTGCCCACTTCCAAACAAAGCAACCACGGGCCTCCTCATCTCAAGTTTCCCCCACCGCCACCATCACGCTCCCATTCCTCGACGTTCGCATCTTCAATCCCCCGCTGAGCCCATCCCACTCCTCCAACACAGCCCCATCTCCCTAAAGGTAATGACTGAATTAGGCCTAATGTTGTACACTGGCTAATGGCGCCGCGCTGCACATTACGGCATGTGCAACTGGCAACGACAACAGCAATAATCCCCGAGCCTTCTTGTCCTCCTGCACTCGGCCCCCGGGGGCTGGGACGGCGCTCAGGGAAATGAATGGAGTTTGCCACACTACAATGAGCTTTTGATGGGAGACAATAGAGGAGGCTGCCAGCACCACACAGGGTGGTAAGAGGAGAGCAATATGGGGCCCATCTACCGACCGGCCCTCCCTCCTTCCCTGCTTCCCTCGGGCCCCTCTACACCCCCTCACCCCGCCACCCTCCTCTCCCAGATTCATAATGGCATCCGGAGGGGAAGGAGAAGGGAAAGTGATGTCAAATGCCAGGAAATCAGACGGATGGCGAGCTGACAACCCCCTCCCGTTGTCCCATCCCTCTCTCCCTTTGCCCAACGGTAGCACAGGTTAATATCACATTTATAAAATCACTTACAAGAAACAAAGCTGCCTCTTTGCACCCCCGCCGCAACGTCACTCTCAGACAGTCATATAGTTTTGCCGGAGGCCAATTTAGGTGTCCATTTGTCCACTGATGGCCCCCGTATCTGTCTTTCGCTCTGCGGAAAGCAACAGCACAGTTACTGGAGTAACCATTTCCTGTCTGCTTTTACGCACATTTCTCATGCATATGAGGTTTAGTCAGGCATTCAAATAGTTGCGCAATTTAGGGAGCAAACAAGTGACTCAATTTGTTGTCTGAGCTTTATTGACTCTTGGAAGTCCTGAATTGTTTCCTTGGCAACAGATGATGAGCCCAGTCCATGTTGTTAAGGTCGTATTACTGGCTCTTGAGGGCTACAATGGCTCATCACTGGGGTGGTGCTTTTTGTATCCTTGGTTTTACTAGCCCCGGAGAAGCTACAAATAGTTACAATGGAGTTCAGCGATCACTCGGAGAGGGTACGCGATGTTGTTATTGTGGATTGTATGGCACGGGTGCGCGGATTGCATCGTCTAAGGTCTTCTGACGAAATTTTACTCAACTTTGAGCTGCCTTGTGATGACAATTATTTACATGTAGTTGGAACGTGCTCACAATAACCTTGGATAAGGAACCACATGTTGCTTCATCAAGTCTCAAGACATTATTAGCTGACATTCGGCAACGTGTTCTGCTAAATTCCCATTAAACGGTGCCAGCTAGGTACCTTATGTGTATCTGTATCATATGGTTGACGTAAACCACTAGTTGTCGCTCATTGGGGTAATAGATTCAACATTTGAGATACACCGATAAAAATGCTAACCTGACTGTCATTATGTAATACTTAACATATTTACCAGTTAAGTACGATGACATTAAAAACAATAATAAACATGGCATCACTGATGCACTGCAGACATATTAACTGTCATAGAAGAACTTAAAGATATATTTTCTAGCAATTTCAAATTCAAATATGATTATCCAAATTGTACATCATTAGATGCATTTGTACATCAAAAATTAGTCAAAATTAATAGTATTCACTGTTGAAACTCAGCCTCTGATGTGGCCTGTGCTGAAAACGGGTTGGATACCCCTGCTCTATATGAAAAGTAACGCTTTCTTTTTTTTCTCCCGCCCTCAGCCAACGGAACGAGCGACCCGGCCAGTTGCAGTGCGGGCAGCGCTACGAGTCCTAAGCTTGATCCTCCTCCCTCGCCGCACGCCAACCGCAAGAAACACAGACGGAAAAAGAGCACGGGCATCACCAAGCCTGACGGTCTAGCTGCGGGAAATGAAGGTAGGAAAGATGGGAGACACCCAAGGCATGCCTCGAAGCCTCTCAGAGTATGGGTTGATTCACGTTCATGATTGCTCTTGCCTAAATGATGCCCAAACTTTGATTGTAATATTGCAAGCTGGAGTTTGGTCGTTGGCGGCTGATTTAATCAGTGGCTGAATGGTTGCCCATAAAAGGGCATGGAGGCGCGTTGCCATTACGTCCTCAAAGTTGGGTTACCATGGTGTGAACTGCCCCGTCCAGAAGCCGCAGCCCATCTCGGCGGGGGATTGTCAGCCCGACTCTTCGCCCAATTAATAATGATCCCGCCGCACAAATGATGAATGGAGCGCTCTAATTGGATGGCATTGTGGAAACACTCAGACGCATCTCAGAGGCCATAAAACTGATGTCAGACGAACGGCGTGATCAATCAACAAGATGGATACGCTGGAAAAAGGACAACAATGGCGTTGACGCCTCCTAAATGATGCTTAGCATTTATAAGCATTACACATGAAAAAAAAGGAAAAAGAAAAAAAAAATCCTGGCCTTTTGACAGCTGCTCTTTAAGGTTTGAATGACTCTGTTGACCACAGAGGCCAGAGTGATCATCATCACTAAATAGTCCAGTGCTTTTATGTTCAATGTGGCGAGGTCACCATCAACAATAGCCTTTTCACACGAAGATCCTGCAAAAAAAAAAGTCTGCCGTTGATAGAGTACTGCAACTGTAAGCACTTTCACACAGTAACACAGCATACTTATCAGAAGGCGACAGTTGCTTTCAACACAAAAAGGCGGGAGAAATGATCTTCAGGTGTCAACTTTGCATAGCTGTCCCACCATCTAACTTCTCTGTCTCTAATATAGAAAAGCATAGGAAGTAGTCGAAAAAATGCCGCCTTTTACAGCTGGTTAACATTAACTACCTCCAAAGAGGGGAAATGTCCAGGTCAACTTTGTATTCATTTTTATACAACAACAGCAAAGAAAATAACACAGAAAATGACGCCTTTTACAGGTAGTGTTAAAGGAGTTGTGATGCTACCTCCAAAGACAAAAAAAAGGTCCACGTCAGCTTTGTACCCCCAATTCGGATTCAAAGGTGGCAATCCAGGTCTAGAAAGTGAAACCCTGCCACTGTTTGGTGCCGAGCATCTGTGGCTCAAACTGTCACAGGGTTTTACTTTCTGGACCTGGATTCGCCACCTCTGTTGGTTTCTGCAGAACACCACAGGAAATGCATGTAGTCCCAGAATATGTCCAGATCGGGGTTTTTTTTAGGCCCTTTCTCATTCTGAGGCCATTCATCGAGAGACTAATACAGACAATAGGTGATAAAATGCTACCTTTTACAGGATGTGTTAAAGTGAAATGATGATCAGGCAGGTCAACTTTGAATGTCCCACTTTGATTGCTAAATTAATCGGTTTGTGTATGGCAGTGAATATTGTCATTCATACAGGTCATTGTGTCCTCAGGACATTGAATCTTTTGCAAATGGTCTGTTCAGGTTGTCTTGGAACACGTTTCGAGACTCATTCCTCTGTGATGCTATCGCCAAGGGTGAACCGAGTAGACTTTTTACCCCGATTCCAGTTTTTAACCCCATTACAGTGCCATTTCTAGAGAACAACACAGGAACAGGAACACAGGAGAAAATGTTTGGAAATCATCACTTTCAACGCTTGTCTAATTGCACTACAGTTGGGATTTGCATGCTAGCCACTTTTCAAGCTCTCTTTAGTAGCAACCTCGCTAGTCCGGAAAGCAATTTTATCTAAGCAATGTGGACAATAATCACTGCAACTCTCTCAAAATATTCTCAAGTATCATTACCAAGTACTTTGGATGCATTTGTTTACCATGTGACTCCTCTCACATTTGCCTCCACACATTGGACACGCTGGTTAATATCCTGCACTCCTCCATGTAATGAACTTCTCATGTGCTTAAAGAATGATGCAGGACGCACGGCGGGACAAGTGACAGCCCGTAATGCGTTTCTCAGCAGCCGCCAACGATATCGTCCAATGAGCTACCCCACCATAAACTTTGCTGGGAGTCGATGGCCGATAAAGAGTTGCGTTCTCGTTGATGAATGCGCAGTGTCAGCGAACATCATTAATGTGTCTCTACTTGGGAAAAAAAAAAAATGTGGCACTTGAATGGAAGAATGTTGGGCAGCATTCTGGAAGAAGCTATGATCATCATAGTAATGACAATGGAAATGCAAAAAGGCCAAGTCTTTTTTTAAAGGTGAAGTCAACCCCAACATTTTCATTCAACAGGAAGTGACAAAACGGCCACCCCCCTGAGATGGATTTTGCTGCTTAATTCATATTCCAAAAACACTATATTAATATGAATGCCATCTTTGGACTGGTGGAGGTACATAGAACATATTATTGTCAAGAACATTTTTGGGTTGACTTCCCCTTTAATACAATTTAAGTGAAAGAGGCATTTAAAAATAAAAGACTGTTTTGGACTGAATCACCAAGAACGTACAAAACTAATGAGTTACAAAGCGGACCAAACCTGTATCCGAATCAAATTCACATTTTTGCATATTGAATAAAGGGATGGAAATTAAAACGTTTTTTATCCGATTCATCAATTAATCGACAATATTAATTGATTATTTGAACTAGCGTAATTATAGAGTTGCCTATTTCAGGCAGGTACTCATTTGTTTTAAAGAAAACTTGGGAACTTGTGTGATATATTTTCACAATTTTAAACTGTCCCTAGCTCTCATAATAATCGATAAGGCTGACTTTAACATGACGACAATGGGCGGAGCTCGGGAGTTGTGAAGAAGTGAGTGTCTACTCAATGTTGCAAACGTAGGGACTTTCTCTCAGTATTTAGCAACTGTTCTGACCCCTGCAGCATTTGTTTTTCAAAAAAAAAAGTGATGAGCAATAACTTGTGGAGTACTCCGAGACTTCCTCCAGAGTAGATGTTTACCCCGCCGCATCTAGACTGCAAACGACTGGTGCTTGATGATGCCTTTATTGGGCGGAAACAGATTAGAACATGCCTTCGAAAGTTAGTCGTTAGCAAGTTGAGAGCACTGGAAGTCCTGAAGTCAGTCCGCACTTCACCAAACTGGTGTAAAGTTTCTCAGGTGAAAGAGATTCAACTTAATCAAGTGTGCAAATGTCCTGCACCTCAGCATAGCAAGGGTTAACATCCTCTGGAGTCCAGCTGAGGATTAGGAGATGGAGCTTTAACTGCCTGCGCTAATGGCGGGTGTTTATCTCAATACTTTGTTTTTTGTCGCTCCCCGACTCGCTCTCATTTCCCAAAGCTGTCCCCGGAGCCCGCGCTCTCGTAATGACTTCCTGCGCACCACGCACCCGACGGAGGGAAGGAAATAACAAGATTGTCATTTGGGGCTGCCCACAGACGCGCCTTTAATTGGCCGCCGCTCTCATCGGGCTCTGTTGTTAAACGCGCTAGCTATTAGCGGTAGCGGCGCTGATTTCATGTGTTTGTTTATTGTACTATTGGCTGGTGGTGGTGTGCAGAGGTGTGTGTCAGATAGATAGCGAGAGCTCTCTCTCTCTCTCTCTCTCTCTCTCTCTCTCTCTCTCTCTCTCTCCATCTCTCTCCATCTCTCTCTCTCTCGCTCTGTCTGAGTTGGGTCGTGGTTCCCCCCCGGGGGGCTCCTGTCGCAGTAATGGCCTGCTCCTGATTGCTCTGATACAGGTTAGGAATATTGGCTTTAATGATGTGTAAAATGAGCAAGCAGTGCTGCTGACATTTACAGATGGGCGCCGCCTTGGCCTGTTCTTCCCAACTGCTCATTAATTCACGGGGAATGGCGAGCACTTCTTTAAGTGACTGCCTGACGCGTGCGGCGGCGTGCGACACGAGGCGCCAAACAATAGCTCACCTTTCGCCCCCTCCGAGCGGCGTCTCCACCGAGTGTTCACACAAATGGATTTGAAGAAGAAAAAAAAAAGAAAGAAGAGGAGGTCCTCAAGGCTAAAGACTGTTGCTAAGTCCTTTGTAAGGTTTTGTCACACCGGTCTCCGGAGAGGCCCGCGTACAATAGAGAACTCAGCTGGGCTCGCATCGGCGCCCTGAGGTGCTAATCTGGTCCACAGGTGCTGTCACTGTCCTCATTTCTTTCGGCGTGACAAAGGAGCCTGCACTCTAAATGTTCTGAGCGCAGTTGTCTCTTATTTTTGTTCCTTGTCCATAGATTACGCTGCACTTAGTTTACATTTGATGGCACTGAATGTGCTTCGCACAACCAAAAGCTGAACACCTAAGATCATTCACAAACAAGTTAAAGACATGCAAAGGCAAAGCAAAAAGAACAAGAATTAATAAAAGAACGTGCATTGACAACAATTAAAACACAATTACAACAAAAAGTGTCATTTTTAACCTGGATTTCATTTAGACTCACAGATGACTTCACTTCTATTGCCATCTTATTCCTCTTGTGTGCAGCATAACAGCTAAATGCCGCTTCACCAAGTCTGCTTTGAAACCTGGGCTCCACTAATTGACCCAAGTCCGCAGATCTCAGGGTCGTAAACGGGTTTACATTCAGTTCGCTTTTCTTTAATTTATTCAGGACCCACCCCATTCAGTGATTCCTAGACGAACAACAGCTGCAGCATTCTGAATGATGCAAGTCAGAAGATGCCTTGGTCTATCACCAACCTTCAGTAACACAATATATAATTATATATTAATGAAGCAATTTACATAGTCAATTTACATAGTCAATTTTCCAAAAGACCGCTTTAATGTGTCTTTTCCAACAGACATTTTAACCATATCTCATGTATTTCATATGACCATATGCCATCGAACATACATACAAACTTCCTTCTTTCCCGGAAGAACTTGAGAAAGTTCCCAAGCAGATTTATGATCCATGTAAATGCCGGACGATGTTTATCTTCTTCCGCTGCTCCTTCTTTGTCGGCGCGCAGCCATTACGCTCTTAACTTCCCTTTTTATTACGGCATGTTAATTAAGGAAAATCATATTTAGCGCATCACTCACCGGCTGGCTTTCGGTCGCGCGCACTCTCTTGGCGTTAATTTATTTGTAATCGTCAGGAACTTGTTGATGGAGGGCTGGCGGATAAACACGGTCAACAGGTTAATGCTCAGCATAATGTGATGAGGTGATTGTTCCAGGATGCCACCTGCAACCGCGCAGTAATAACAGAAGCTCTAATGGCCTCTTCACAGGCTCCTCATTGCAGGTTGCCTGTAAAGCTCGCAGCGATTCAAGCTTTAGGCGCATTGTTCATGCTAAGATTTAGTGTGCCAGAGATGAAGAAGAAAAAAAAAAAAAAAACACTTGCAAGCAGCTGGATTACTTTGCAGTGCAATTGTCACACTGGAGGGAATAACATGTATTATACTGTTTATTAAACTTCACCAATTTTTTTTCAATGTGAGAGACCCCGAACATGGCAAGGGGAAAATCTGCAAGTGTGTTCTTACTGGTTTTATAGTGTATAGTAGTAGTAGAAGTATGTAGTATGTAGTGTGTGTACTATCACCAGCACCGCTTTGACTTCCACTGGGGTCTGTAGGTCCGTGGCCAGTGAATCGTCACCCTCGCCTTTGCTCCCGCTAGCTCTTGCTAGTCGCTCTTGCTAGCCTCTATTGCTAGCCTCTCTTGCTAGCCTTTCTTGCTAGCTGCTTCCACTGCTAACTGGATCTCCAGGAAGCACTTGTCATCGCTCTCCTGGCTGCTCGCTCGCTCACTTTTTCTTAAGACCATCAAGTTTTAATAATAATAATAGTAATAATAATGATATGTACTATATACTAATACATTTAGAATTATTTTTTAATTAAGGGTGAGGCTCAGCAACAGGTGGATTTTTTTTTTTCTGAAACCTCATAGCTATTAATGACAACGCATTGTAAAATCCATACTGCGCAAGCTTTAAACTTACTGTAAAAACAAAAAAATGGCTCAAATCTCAAAAACCTGATGTGCTAGAAAAAAGTACGGACGAATAGAATAAGTTAAGCTAACTGTTAGCTTGTCTGGTAACTATATCGCATTTGTAATGTCCTCCTTGTCATTTTTATGATGGTGGTGTCGTGGTTTGTGTCTAGCAACAGCTTGAGATCACCTCCTAATTAGCTATCGTTCAGTTTCATGTCACAATCACGGAGGCAGTAGATTGACTAAAATAATTTGTGATGGGAAATATAGAACAGACTTAACATTATTACCCTTACTATTGTTTGAGCTGATACGGGTAGAAAATCACGTTTAACGCACCCCACTCGACAGAATAAGCGCACAGTAAAGTCTTTTTCAGACAACCGACAATCGAGCCTTTGCTGCCATTGATCTGATGGAGGGAGAAAAAAAAATGCTCGAACTCCATTGTTGGTCTGTGTGTACCCCGCTTTAAATATGAGCTTCTTACGTGGCTACAGTTACAAGAGTGTGTTCGTGTGCATGGCGAATTAGATTTGTTTTCCATTCTCTGCTCATCAGTTTAGGAAGTCAGCCATCCACGGCATTTTTAATCTCCATAATGAAAGTCTTTTAATGCCTCCAATTTATTGCCTGGGCAGCCAACAGAGTAATTAGCTTTGTATTGGGTTCTTTTCTTTAAAAGATGTAAAAAGGAGTAAAACAGCATTTGAGTCTGGGAATAGCAAGTTACATTGGAGCTTCTAAATTTGAACACAATTCTCAAACAACACCTCTGTTTCTTTTCATATTTCGAAGCATGTTGCGGAGAAAGGAATAATATTCATACCCAAAGCCCCTACTAGTTATTTCTAGTGACAGCCCCCCCGTTAATACCTCCCCTCTTGTAACTCTAAATAAAGAGGCTCTGCGAGGCTCGGATCAATTCTCGTGACCTGTAGTCGATTGCGCAAACGGAATCAGATAATTGAAGTCGGTGTGGAGCTAATTGGATTATTGCTTCTGCCACGGCGCTACATTACGAGCATCCGTCACACACCTGTCATTTAACAGCCTCGTCACAGCGCCCGGGAGCCGCCATTGATTACAAAGCACGATTGGTGTCAATTAGCAAGTCGTACAGAGTTAATTTCAAGTGAATGGATTATGCTACAGGTCTAATAAATATGCTTTGACTCGCGATATCAAATTTGTCATGAAAACTGTGGTGGAATTTCTGAAATATAGAAATAATCACTCGAGAAATGTTATGCCACGGCTATGTTTACCTGTTCACATTAAAGTTACGTGTTGTTGTTGGCATAACAATCAGACACCTGAGTATGGGGAAGACAAGACGGTTACCCGTTGTCTATGTATGTCAAGGCTACGTGTGGCATATTATAGCTAACTGAGCCCGACTCACCGTTTCATGAAATCAAAACAATCCGTCTTGAAGCTGTGTGGCATAACATCCAAACATCTGTGCATATTGTCGAGTCTAGAACACAGGACAGTAACGTGTCTATGTGAGCTTGGAACAATACTCATTATTAAGACATCATAAAGGGAAACCAATGCAATGAATATAATGTGCAATTACCAAAACAAAGTGCACTGCACCTTGTGGCTCATTTCCCCCGAGCGTCGACTCGCTTTATGCAAACGAGGCCACTCTTTACATTGACATAATTAGGTAATTACAAATCATTTGGCGACAAGCTGACGCGAGTGTGTGCGCGCAGCTGTGCGACACAATGTACAGGATGCTGTTAAGGAACGGCGGCATGTGTCGCAACATTTGTTGTGTCCAGACCAAGGGCATTAGTCTCATTTTGATTGAGGGGCACCATATTTGGGGGGTGTTAACTTCCCCATGACATTTGTGTTTGATTTTATTTTGCAGCAAAATGTTTGTGTGGCGAGTAATAGTAATTGTCATTTAGTTACAAACGCTAACCACCAGTGCTCCGTGCTCCTCGAAAGTCACTTCCTGTTAACTTTGATTACAAATGTTTTTTGGTTTTTTTTTAATCAGAACAAGAAGATTCCTTTGAGTTCATCATCGTATCGCTGACGGGTCAGACGTGGAACTTTGAGGCATCCACGTACGAGGAGCGCGAGCTCTGGGTACAGGCCATCGAGAGTCAAATCTTCGCCAGCCTGCAGTCGTGTGAGAGTATCAAAAATAAGGTACTTTACACCGTCTGCCACTTTCTTTTCATTTTTTTCCCCCCTCTTTCATTTTCTCTCCAAACTCCATTGCCCCCCCCCCCTTCCTCCTCCTCCTCCTCCTCATGCTGTCACACATGCGAGGCTGTCAGACAGGTGCGCAGCAGTGTTGTCTTATTGCAAGTGACAGGCATCACAGACAGAAGCCGGCTCGTGTCAGCAAGCCTCATTTTCATATTTTATTTTCTCGGAGTCTCCTTTATACTCTGCCTGCGTGACCGTGCTCCATTTATAACCGTTGTCCTTCTCCTCCGCCGATTAGTTCGCCGCGGCTCATTCCTTCTCTTTCGCCGCAGTCTCGATTAGGCAGCCAGAGCGACGCCATGGCCATCCAGTCCATACGCAACGTGAGGGGCAACAGCTTCTGCGTGGACTGCGATGCAGCAAGTGAGTAGATTTGGTTCGCATCAAAGTTCAACTACACTTGCCGGACACTTCATTAGGTACAATTTCAGGAGATTTCTGCCTTCCTGGTGATTACAATGCCACATTTTGATAGGTATTTATTTGAAAAATTGCTTGATTGTCCCCAGTTCCAATGTAATGCCTATATTTTATAGTTTTGGATTATATTTTCTTTCTGGGGGGGGTCAATAAATATCCATGTGACAAGCATCCCATGTGACTGTCTTTTACACTGACAGAACAAAAGTTACATGCGCAGACGCACAAACTACACATGAATGTATAAATAGCAGCCAGGGGAAAAACAGAAGTAATAAATATTTACACGGGGTGGGGATTCAGACCTACCACAAATTTATCATTTATAATTAGAACGAATTAATTCATAATGAAAGTACATATACCACACACTGTGATCCCAAAACTGTTTAATATCATTACAAACTCAATTTATAATATTCTCTGTAAAATATAAATGGCTTACAGATGATTTGTTTTAGGAAAAACACGCATGTAATATGCAGCAAAGATGCTCCTGAATTTCCTCTAACAACCCAGACTAAACTTAGCTCTTCCCAGACATACAAAGGTTGTCTCTCAGTCAAGATGTATCTCTTCAACTTACATCCTTGACGCTGGTACTTCCATGTATTATTTTCCTATTACATAGTGCTTTGGCGCCATCTTGTGGTAACGTTGGGCGTTTCAGAGCAAACACAAAAAAAAACCAAACATGAAAAGGTGAGTTTTTCAGCAAATAGCGACGGATAAATTCCACCAAAAAAAATTGAGAATACTTCACACAGGAAGGCCAGATCCTAGATTCAAACCCAGAACCTCAGAACTGCGAGACAGACTCGCCTACTGGAAACATAAAAAAAAACAAAAAACAAAAGGACCGTAACATTGTAACAAGTGCAAGTTCGTACGGTGACGCTTCTTCTGTTTTTTTCATTGTGCGTCACACCGTGCAGATCCCGACTGGGCCAGTCTGAACCTGGGCGCCCTGATGTGCATCGAGTGCTCGGGCATCCACAGGAACCTGGGCACCCACCTGTCGCGCGTGCGCTCCTTGGACCTGGACGACTGGCCCGTGGAGCTCAGCATGGTGATGACGGCCATCGGCAACGCCATGGCCAACGGCATTTGGGAGGGCGCCCTGGAGGGATACAGCAGGCCGGCCAGCGACAGCACCAGGTGATAGCCGCAGTCAAATGCGGCATTTACAATTGGTCATCTACAGCTCTAGCACAACAAAGCGCACAATTGTATCTGGAACATGCTGCCATTATTTCTTTAGAACAATATACAAGCAGTATCTGCTTCTTTCATTTGGACCAATTTGTGCCTTATTTTCCAGTTAATTCATTTATCTCCTAACTTTCCCTTCATTTGCTCGACGACCATAATTCACGCTGAGCATAGCGAGTGTGACATCATTTAGCAGCTCACTGCTAAATGTGTTGACTAACTCCAAATCCATTAAGTTCCTCACTTGACATGCAAGTGTTAATCCGGGGGAAATATTTTTATTTTTTTTTAAAAACCGGCCCACCATAAGCTCCTCTGTTAAGACGCGCAAGGTGGAGGATTGTTTATCTCGCAGTGACAGGTAAGGCATGGTGTCCCAGGCTGACTAATGGCCTGCTGTGTGGCGGTGCAGGTAATTAAGCACACCATTATGGTTAAAGCCTAACCCCGAGAGCCGGACCCTCGGGCCCCGAGAGGCCCCGTCACATATCCATCACCGGGGCCTGGGTCATCGCTCTGTCTGTCACGGCTGCCGCTGTCTGAACGTTCTCCCTGCTGGCGCTTTGGACTTAGTGGGGAAAAGTGAACGCTGCACCTTCCATTTCACAAGGCACCATGTGTTTAAAAACCACACACACACCTAATCAACACCTCATTGGTGAGATCAGCCAGCTCTGAGGCATACCGTATTTTTATAAGGCGCAATATCAATAGTCAATTTTCATACTTGAGGCACGTTATCTTTGTGAAGCGTTGTATGTTAAATAGTTTATTCTACTTATATGTTTATTTGATAGTGTAGCGGCATCCTACTTTACCGTTTTCATATGTCAGCCGGGCATGAAATAACTGACTCGAGCCTTCCGTCGACGAGCCTCGCATAAGGCAACAACGCTACCAATAAGGAACGACGCCGTTGTAAATGAACAAAAAAGGCTTGAGCTTGAATTTTACTTGAGTGTCTTTTTAACACGAAAATGACAAAGAAGTTAGAAAAATGACATACATTAAGCAGTAGGCACTAGTCGACGATTTCCTTTATCTTCAACGCCACCGTCAGCACCACACTTTTCGGCGTATACCGTCGCTTTACGACAGCCTAGAAGTAGGACAAACTAATGGAGCCTAGACATTTAGATACTCTTAATAAATGTACTTTAAGTAAAATAATAAAATCAAATAAATGTCTTGTCAAAGGTAGCTGATATTATTTCATATCCAGTTATAGTGGTAGGCCCATTTGCTGTATTTTAAGGAGTAAAAACATGGTGCCAAAACGCCATCGAGAAACAGTTTGTGATGTTTTCGGGTGTTTTCAGATGCAAAGGCGCCAGGCCACCGGTTTCCTCTTGCCACTTCTGCACTGAATGATGGCCTACAGTTATTTATCGAATGCTTTCTGCTCTAAATTGCTCGCGCCAGTCGTCCCGATGAAGGATTATTGATGTTGATTCCTCTCGCTACCGCTGTCACTCGCCCCAGTGTGACGCCTGGGGAAGGAAGGTCCTTCATTGTCTTTAAAAAAAAAAAAAACGATCTTATCCCGGAGCAGCATCTCCATTATTTTCCACTGTCAAACAATAAATCTCATTTGCGGCATAAGTAATCTTCAAAAGCGGTTGTAAAATATCACACGGTTAGCGTGAAGCTCTTGTGTCTCGTACGGTGTTGCTTTATCATGAATGATGAATTATCAGTAACTTAATGGGATTCTTTCCCTTTTTCCACACCATAAATCCTCACCTGACGTCTTTTTCCTTTTGCCGCGCGTCATTTTGATGATTTTTAATTGTGTCCCGCCGGTGACGAGCAGCAACTTTGTGGCGCCCTGCTTCCGCTAAACACTAGTGACACTTCATCTAAACGACTCAGTAACTACTCGAGTATCAACCGGCTGTCTGATTGAATGTCTTCTGCAACAGTAGTTTTACCCCCTGCTGCTTTCTTCTTCTTTTTGTATTTTGGCGATTTAACGTGAATGCGTTCATCCACAAGATGGCTTCGGTTTATGGAGAACGCCAGTCATAGCCAGACAGACTGAGAGATTACTGATGTACATCAGACTGATTGCACGCATGGTAATGGGATGGCTGTTTATTTCCATTAACGTGCTCGTCGTTACCTACAGAAAGGGTTGGCCGAACTTACTACGTAAGTACATGTATTGCCATAACATCCACATATACACACATAACACAACCGATTTGAATTATTTCTCACCAGTATGAATCATTTGGGAAATGCAAATACTTTGTTCAGTATTACATTCGAATTGTGACAATTTTATTAATATTGTGCGATCCCATTAAAACTCATTCACTGCCAAAAACATTTTTATATTTCTTTCACAGCCCAGCTATTCAGTCCCAGGAATTTATTTATATTTTTTTTCTATTTTTTTCAAACGTTAGGGTAAAAGAGGGTCCGAAAATGTCTGGCAGTTAATGAGTTAAGGATTAGCGGTTCCGAAAATGAATGGTTAATGGATGCCAATAAATAGAATAAATACAAGATTTAAATTATTTTTAATTATGAAATCGTGCTTGATTCCAGAGGTATCGTAATAATTATTTTAAAAATAAGAATGATTAATATTGTACATGATTTAACAAGTTTATTATTATTTACAATTTATTGGGGAACTCAAGTCCAAAATTTTCTTTGCACTAGTTTAAACACAGTAAGTGCCCTCAGTCTCGCATTGCGACTCTCACGTGAGCAAACCTGCAAAACAGGTGAGCCGCGATGTTCGCAATGCGAGCCCGAGGGCACTTTGACGTCAGTATGAGTCGACAGCAGTTGGCAGTGGCGGGTAAAATGTCAGTCTCCTGTAATGCCTGCAAATGGGTGGATTCGTCTGCTTCATTATTATTCCACCAACGCATTATTCGTTAGAATACCGTGTTTAGAATAGTGGCGCGACATACAATAACTTACTGCAAAGACAATGTTTGACTTGATTTCCCTTTTAAATCACACTTTTGTACTATAATAATACTTGTGCTCGTGAATAAAATGAAAATACACAATTCAGCCATTGTTTTAAATCCAATCCATGGTTCTTGTTCATCTCAAACGTATTTGGGGGGAGATGAGGTCTTGGCTCTAAATTTCTTTCACACCAAACTCACCCAAGCATGGACCCTGCTTTGTGCACTGGGAAAGTTTGAAGTGTACAGTCCTTAAATATCTCGGTAAGATGCCAAATAACGTATCAGGTGTGCTATCCCAACTTGCCAGTTGATCAATTAATTGATTCTTTTATTACATTTGTGGACGTCTCCTGCAGTGACCGCATTCAGCAAATATTGGGAGGGAGTTGTCCTTTTCATTAGCACCCGCCAGTCGCCGTGTTTTGCACGTCGCCTCTAATTGCTTGGCGAGTTTGTGATAGAAAACAGCACACAGAAAGAGAGACAGCAGTTCTCATTTTGAGGGGGAAGATGTCCCGGAGCGCGGTCCAACACGGACGGCTATCCCTCACTGGCGCGGGCCCCTCGCCGTCACCCTCCGTGGGCCGCGCGCCGCCCTCGGCCACGGCCAGGTAATAGCTCTGATGAGAGCCCTCCACTTTGTTTCAGAAATAATTTGCCACTCCTGCCGCCTGCAGGGGCTGCGCGGTAATAAAAATGAATCACACCGCTAACCTCTCCAAACTTGTACACTTTCCCCCCCTCCCCCCGTCCTCCAACAATGCTTTAACCCCTTCTCCACTGGCACCTCCTCTGCACATTTGCCTCTTAAATGAACAACTCGCGGGTTACAAGTACAACTCCCCGAAGAGCTTGAGAATAGCCTCAAGCTCTCATGGAGGAAGAGTAATTAATTAAAAGGACTGAATGAGTGTCTCTCTCTCGCTCTCTGGCTCTCTATCTAAATCAAAGCCACAGGTCAGTAATTAGGCCTGTTTGGGAGAACCACACTCACTAATTACCCCCGTGCCACCGGGTTGACTGGCACACTCAACTTTTGTTCGACCTTAAAGATGCCAAATCACCTCTCGCCAATCAGAATGTGTGGCTCTGGCCATTTTGGAGTTGATCACATACATCGTGAATATTGAAGAGGTTTAACATTTACGATTGTCCGGCCGACCGTTTTACAAGCAGATCAGAGAGGGAACAAAATCACTCACCGAACACCACAGGATAATTGCTCAGGATAATCTTTTAAAGACATCCAATGATTTTGACTTGCTAACTTGAATGAGAAGGGGCGAAATCATTTATCGGTAAGTGTATACCCTGCTTTAGGCAGCTGATGGCAATGTTTGTACGGGCCGATTGCTGTTTGGTTTTGAGGGCTCGTAGTAGTAAATAGTAGGGATGCAACTAATGATTATTTTAAAAATGGATTCATCTGTCGCCTATGCTGTCGATTATCGATGACTCCGATAAAATAGACAAGTTTTAATTTGCATCCCTGTATTAAAAAACGGGATATTTCAAATTGACGGTGAAGCAAACATAACTTGAGATTCCATTTCTGTCTGTAACATGTCAGAAACAAAGTTCATCGTTGTTTTCCAAAGTAAATGCAAATGTTTTATTTTGATTCAACATGAAGATAATTAGTTTGCTTTCACACTGCAGTTTGCTTTCAAATTCCGAGGATGGTCCCCAAATGAATAATTGATCGTCAAAATAATTATCGATTAATTTGATAACCAATTAGTTGTCGATTAGTAGTTGCATCTCTTGTAAAAAGAGAATTAGCCAGCTTTACGGGAACATTGTCGCTCTTTAATATCATTGCATCGGTTGACATTTGCACCGTGATGAGTTTTTTCTTTGTGCATGATTTCTGAACGTGATTTTGATATGGCGGACGTAAGATTCAAACGTATACTACACACCTTTTACCTTCTTCTGTTTGATATGTACTAGTTCCAAAAATGTGTCGATGCGCTATATTAGTTCAGAAATCTTAACGCGCTTAGCAACGGTAACTAACGTGGTGTGCGGGTCTTAGCAAAAGGAGGATTTGGGGCACAAGAGCGACGTGCGGTCGTCCCCGATCAGCTTTGTGCGCGAGTCAAGGGTTGAGCAGGGGTTAACAGCATGAGCATTTAAGGGTGTTAAACCTTGCCGGCACAAAAACACAGCCACTCCATCATGGCCGAGTGTGACAAGCTCATTAATGTCACAATATATTCAACTCATCCGTCTGCCTGCCCGAGGCACCCAGATGCTCGCCCGTCCGGTTCCGCTCGGAAAGACATAACAACCTTTTGAATCGTGTCCACGCGGATACTGTACATCTGTTCACTGGGGCAGCGGGAAAAGTGGCGACTGCTCCACCTGTTAACTGCATTAACAAGACGACGGTCTCGTAAAATGCAGACTTTCTCCTTTTGTGTTTTTGAAAAGTTTCCTGTAAAAAAAAAAAAAAAACTTGTCAAAGCGATCCCACTGCATACAAATCTGCAAAAAGAACTGTTAACCTTGTAACATGCCAGACCACTTGTTGCCTATGGCAATTTGTAAAGAAACACTACAGGCGAATGAACCAAGTGCATTTTTCCCCTGTTGTTGAAAAAATGATGATATTATTTTGATTAGTGCCTGTTTGTGCAACGTGACACCTTATTCTGAAGTCGCTGCGCAAACAAGTTCATTCATAACCTCGAAGCCTTGTATGTCGAGACTGTTGTAAACGGAGGACCCGTATACTTTATTCACTTTCGGGCCGTGCATTTTTATACCCGGGCCTGTGGAGACTTATCGACTTAATCCACCTCTTAAAACCACCTCTATCACGAAACTCATTAATACTATACCGAAAACACAATACAGTATATCACCCAACTGTAGCCAGTACTTATTCGGATGAATACGGGCTCAATAGTTATCTAATAACATGACAAAAACACACCAAAAAAAACACTCACACTCACCCGAGATGCTGATCGTTCGATCTCTTAAAATCTAATAAGATCTAAAGTTTGCTCAAACCAACCAATTGGGGTGGGAAAATGACGTTAAATTTGAAATCTAATTGGTTGAAGAAACGTGCTCATAGCTAATATAGTTCAAGTCAAGGCTGTAGTCAAAACCATCTTCATCAAGTCCAAGTCAAGCCCGAGTCACAAAGGTCCAAGGCCAAGTCAAATCCAAGTCCACAATGTCTGCGTGGTCCAACAAAGTTCGACGTTGTGCTTTATATGTCCGAAATTGTCTCTTGTTTGTTGTTTGTTTGTTTTTTCTTTTTTAAGACGTTGCGGCTAACCCAAGTTCTTAACAGTTGGTAAAAAAAAAAATGGTTTTACCAACCGCTAAGAACTGGCGCTCTTGGCTGACATGACTGAACGAAAAAGACTTTGGCGCTTTGGCGCTCACGGTCCGGTTCACCAACCAGATGGCCATTTTCATCATCTGAAAAACTTTATTTCAAGATTCATTTGATGGAGGATGCTAATTTTCAGGAGTAAAAAACATCGTTGGACTCAGTCGAATCGATAAAAATATTTTGCGAGTCCAATTGCGGAGTCCGAGGCTGAAATTTGATTGGACTAAAAAAAAACAACCTAACATACACATACTGGCAGCAGTGCAGTCCAAAGAAATGCTTTGAAAGGAAGAGACTGTACTACGGAGATTAAATGAACATAATTTCCTGGAACAAATATTTGAATATAGTGCTAATTGTCTGTCAGTGCTCCTGGTAGTGTTTCGGTCCACGGACGATTGAATTCATCTCAAAGGAAACGTTACCACGGCGGTTTGTGCCCCAACAGAAACGATATGGTAACTTTTACGACAGAAAAAATAACTAAAGTGAAGCTAACTGTCCTGCTAGGTGGAAAAAGGGGAGGCTATATACCGGGCCTTATTTGGCACTTTTGGCTGCGGCGTTGACTGGATTGCTGGCCCTTAGCAACCTTTGATAGTTTGGGGCCCAGCTTTCATTGCCTTTCTTTTCTTCCTGTCGCTTCCCTCTTGGCCCCCAGCTCTCTCTCTCTCTCTCTCTCTTGTCCTTCTGCCGCCGTCCCTCTTCTTCTGCCGTCTCTTCCCTCCCCTCGGTTGGGGCTGCATGGGAATGGGTCCCTTACGAGGTGCCCGACTGTGAGCTCCGTTCAGGCTGGTCGGCCCCGCTCAACAGTGGACGGTTTCTCCTCTTCAGTGCGTCTTTTTGGTGCGCATGCACCCAATCTGGACTCGTGTGGACTCCAGGAGGAGGAGCCTTTGATTGTCGCCGCTGGGACGGACGTCCTCCTCTTGTGATGGCCCGATGCGGCGTCCCAGTTTCCCTTCCTATAAATCCCAGATTGTCCTTTCAGGCTTGACTAATTGTCTTGGTTTGTTGCTCTTTATTTGAATCCAGTCATGTGTTCTTGACTCCGTGGGCCTGCGTTGAGGAGAATCATTCCGCCATTTGCCACTTAATTAAGTCAGGGTCAGGAGCCATTGCTCGACAGAGAGCTCTAATAGAATTATAAAACAGGCCTTTCTACTGTTAAGGCCGCCTTTACGTAGGTGGTTGAAGCGAAAGTGGACACCTCTACACTGGAATCCCCCTTCCACACCAGTCCCAGGAAGGTATTAGTGTATTGATGTTTACCCCAGGACTTTTGCGGAGTTAAACAGCAATTACCAGGAAGGCTGGCGTCAACACAGCTTGTTCTTAAGATGGATGCAACACTGGCATTTATTTTTATTGGGAACTCGGCGCTCCCTCCTGTCCCCTGAGCAACAGCCAAACGGGGAACAAGTATGCAGTCAAAGCTGGAGAAGTCGACGTATAAAAGTAACCACCAAGTCCAATTTCCTAAATCTCCCCCCATACTGAGAAAATTCACTCCCTTGAAGCCCCCGCCCGACCCTTTCTTCAACTCCCACCCTGTGCCGTCCTGCCACTTTGACATGCTAAATCTGCTGATTTTATTTTTCTGCCTCCCGCGGTGAGGAAGTGTCCTTTTCAAAGCGCTCGGCTTCCCCTCCCGACTGTCTAAAGCCAACCACTGTTTGGATTGCTCTTCTATTCCAAACAAAAGACAGAAGCAGGGATTACCATTTCACTTCCTTTCACATTCTAGCTTTCAACTAGACTTTTTTTTTTTTTTTTTTTTTTTTCCAGGCTTCAGCAGTGAGCTTGGTGAACATTGTTAAAGCTCATAGGGCATGAGAGGGAACTGATTCATGATAGCAACAAGCGTTCTAAAAAATAATCAGGAAAACCGAGTGGGTCCACTTCCTGACCATTTTGACTTTTTAACACAGTGGAATTCGCAGAGTTCTTCACAAGGTGCCGTTAAATGTAAACGCCCAATGAAAGCACAGCACAAGTATCTCTCCACAATGGAGTTTGCGCTTATCTCCTGCGTTTCATGCTTTTATTTTGTTGTTTATAAACAACCAGTAAACGCATACTTTATAATGCAATGTTTTAGTATTTTCATTTGCACAAAAACTGCTTGGTTCCCATTGTTTGATCTGGAAAGGCATGAAGCGGACTTTTATGTATCATATGGTCAGGTCAGTTTCCAACGAAATGAAGTCTGCTGACTTTTTACCACAATGGAGGTCTTCTATAAAAAGTGGAGCCAAACAGCCAATGAAAGCAAGTTTTATAATGTCATATTTTTAACAAGTATCTTCACTTGTGCCCAAACTGTCAAACACATACCACTTGCTAGTGTTAAAACTGGTAGGGCAAGATAGGGGACTTTCTTATAATAGCAACAAAGTTTGGGAAAAGCAAGTACTTATCATCTGGTCTCCGTCTGACAAAAAAAAAAAAAAAAAAGAAAGAAAAGTCCACTTCATGACCATTTCAACTGTTTGGAGTTTGCTGTGTGGCTCTGTCTGTCCTTTCAAAACTGTAGATAAAAAAAACGATTAAAAACATGTTCTATAATGCCACGTTTTCACCTCCTCCATGTGTCTTTAAAAAAAAAAAAAAACCTCATTCACTGCCAGACATGTTCTTTTACCCTAATGTTTGAAAAAAATTGAAAAAATATAAATATATTGGGTTTGTGGAATAAGAGTTAAGCCACCCGTTTTTAGCCATCTCAGGGGGCGGGCGGCCATTTTGTGACTTCTGTCGACTGAAAATGACATCACACCTGCTCACATCGACCAATCACGGCTCGGCTTCAGAAAACAGGTCAGCCGTGATTGGCCTCCCCCACAGATGGCTAAAAGCGGGTGGCTTAACTCTTATTCCACAAACGCATTATTTATCAGAATGTCTTTTTTCAACTAGTGAGCCTGCATAGAACATTTTCTTGAAAAAAAATATGTTTGGGTTGACTTCCCCCTTTAAGCCTCAGCGGTGAGCCCGTCCTCCCCCCCCCCCCCCCCCCACCGCATTTCCCTTCAGTTTCTTTTGTAACAAAAGTATCCTTCGGGCTGCTCTCCGTGCCATCTTGACGGCCTTTTCTGTTTCACATCTTAGTGTTAACTTTCTGCCTCATTTAACTCCTGCCAATTCACCAGGCCCGACACATTCAGACTCTCATTCAAACTCTGGAGCCCGCTGATTTACATTTTGAGGCCCATCCAAAAGGCTTGTAAATCATACAGTGTTTTTCAACTTAATTTGTTGGCGAAAGAATGACGTTCTCTCTCACCGGAAATAAGAGAGGAGGGCGGCACGGCCCCTTCCTGCTTTAAGGCCAATTGATTTGCTAACAGGCTTGTCCTCCTCGCGTAGTGACTGACGAGGGATTGATGGTCTAACACCATAAAACTCAGAAAATGCCTGTCATTAGGCCGCTATTGTTGGACGCACAATACCTCCATTCCGAAGAAAAGGGCTCCTTATGGTTTAGTGAGGACAACGGCATTCTGCTGCTCATTTCCCCCACGCCTGTGACAAAAATGAACCATATGCTTATCCAACAATGTTTTAAAGTGTTCGCTTTACGAGGTTGCTTTGTTTTGTTTTTGTAGTTCATCAATCTGCGCTTGGTCTTCTTCACAACCGAGTCTTTGGCCTCAACGGCTTCATTTAACTTTGTTTGAAGCGTTGCCACATATTAGTAACAAACATCCTGTAACTAAAAAAAAAAAAAACATCATATCTTAAAAACCTCTACCTCCACTCTGATTTTTTTAATGTCATGAGATTATCTGTTCTCCTGTACGTCCCGTTCAGTGTGCAGGTGATAAATCCGTTTATTTCGAAATATCGAGGGGTCAGGTTCTGTCCTATTGGGTGTGCGATGAACAATGCGAAAAGTTATCATCATCGTCTTCCAAACCGCTTCTCCTGTGCAGGGTCGCGGTTTGGTGCTGGAGCCTATCCCAGCTGACAACGGGCGAAAGGCAGACCACACCCTGAACTGGTCGCCGGCCAGTCGCAGGGCACAGACACCGTCACTGAGCGGGAACCGATCCCTCGCTGCCCGCACACAACTCAGGCGTGTGTTTTATAACATTGTGTTTTTAAACAGCTCGCCTATAATTGTCCATCAAACACGTTAGCGTATTTTTCGACGCACTTAACTCAGTAACTGCCATTGACGAATTTACTTGTCTTTTCACAGTCCCGCCATTCAATCCCATGGAATTATTATTTTTTTTTTTTTTTGAAACAATAGGGTAAAAGATTGTCTGAAAATGTCTGGCTGTAAAATCCTTTAATTTTCTCCAAAATCAAACAGCGCGCCTTATAATCTGGTGCGCCTTATGCATTAATTGTACATGTACTTGTTGACCTCAAAAGGATTTTGTGGTACAATGCGCTCAAAAATCGGTCAATATTTCAGTGTGTCGTGAATTGCCTTCAAATTGAGAACATGTTCAAAATGTATTTGCGACAAGGAAAACTGTTTGCCACCGTCAAAACTGTTCGCAAACATCTGACGAACGTCTTTGCAATCTCTAACGAACCCTGGCGAAAAAACGACGTTGACAAACACGCCTTCGCCGCTCAGTGAGATACCACATTCAAAATGACTTATTTTTTTAGGCTAATGATAGTGGGAAAAAAAAGACGGCTTTGGCCGTGTCAATCACAAGGGAGTATTATTACCTCCGTAAAGGCAGATAGCATGACGGTGTCTTTCATTAGCCCCGCGGCTAAATGTCCCCGAGTGTGAAAGGAAATGGAAGCCGGCGAATGTCAACTCCCACGAGAGTCTTGTCACTCCCAAGCGTTAACTTCTGTCACTCAACCACATAGCCAAACAACGGCCTCCTCTCACCGCTGCCTTATCAGACGCCCGGCCCGACGAGGTCACGGGGTCAGCGGCACACTGGGCATGCCCAGTCATTCACGTATTGATATTGATTTTTTTTTTTTTTTTTTACCTATCCGGGCCGGGTTTGTATACGCTGCCAGAAAACGAGCGTGGGGGAGGTCAAGATGGAGAGAAAAAGATGGCGATAGAGGACGGTGCCGTCTCTGGTGTTGTATTCTCTCGCTTCAGGATAGACTTGAAGGAAGACCCCCCCCCACCCTCGTCCTCCCCGCCTTTCCGTCGCTCTGCGGCCATTCAGCGCAAATCGATCGGACTGGAGGACCGGGTCTCCCCCGGGGTGGCGCCGAGACACACCGCTTCTTTTGTGGGAGGGCGTCCACCGGTTCAGACTGACAGCAGACAGCGCTGATGAAAAAATAGAAATCCGGTATTGTCCGCAGCAGACGCGAGCTGTAAAGACGAGTAACCTTTAGAAAGCTGCCCCCCCATACCCCCCCCCCCCCCGCTTCCTTCACGTCACTCTCCAGCGTAATCGACGAAAGTAGAACCAGCCTGTTTGATGGTTTGATTTCGTATGGAGATTTTTCGCGTTCTTTGTTCTTGTGCTATGACTGGATCGACAAGTGACACAATTCCATTTCTTGGAGCTCAAGTGGCAGAATTGCAATGTGCGTCATGGCAGTATAAAGAAGAAAAAGAAAATGCATGGAAATGGTTTTTTTCAGATCAGAATCAATTAGTCACATTCAGCAAAACAACAGTTGAACGATACACCAAAGACGCACAACTAATAAGGTATTTGAATTTGGCTGTGCAAAGTGTGCAAATTATTTTGGATTTCTCCAATGAGCCGTCAAGTAACTTCTTTGAAGTAAAACTACGTAAAAGTCAGTCTTTGCGACATTGACTCTCCAGTTTGGCTGCACAGTGAGCAGAGGTCAGCTGCCTCAGGAAGTAAATAAAACTGAGTTAACGGAGTTAATTTTTTTTTCGTGCATTATGAAATTTAAATTAATCTCCATAGTTGGTGCTTTAATTTTGACAGCGCTAATATATATATATGTTTATAAGAGATAAAATAACTTGTTTTTTTCGTCTCTTAATTCTTGCTTCAGTAAAGATACAAATTACAGGCCGACTATATGACTGTTTTACAATGCTTTGTCCTTGAGTCGCTAACTTTACGACAGAGAGAAAATGTGATTTTTCTTCGTATTCACCGCTGGCCATCGCGTGCGTTCCAGGGAGGAGAAGGAGCGCTGGATCCGAGCAAAGTACGAGCAGAAGATGTTCTTGGTGGGGCTGCCCCAGTCGGACGTGCCCCTGGGCCAGCAGCTGCTGCGGGCGGTGGTGGAGGACGACCTGAGGCTGGTGGTGGTGCTGCTAGCCCACGGCACCAAGGAGGAGGTCAACGAGACGTACGGAGACGGCGACGGCCGCACGGCGCTGCACCTCTCGTGCGCCATGGCCAACGTGGTCATCACGCAGCTGCTCATCTGGGTGAGTGGCGAACGGCAAAGAGTGAGGCCAGATGCCACTTTCAATCGGCTAATGCCGCCAACTTGACAAAGTGATTTGCGGGAAGAGATTGCACATGGAATGGGAGGAAATCAGCTGCATCTTATTAGTCCCATAAAACTATGACGTTCCGCGAGTAAAACAAAATTATAATGAAAGGAATTCTTAAACCAATAAGAGCAATTATTAACCACATGTTTATTGCTGACCTTTGCTTACTTCATGGAACAAAGTCTTAACTTTTTATTTTTGAAAATCCTCAACCTGAAATGCGGACAAATAATCCTTTGAAATGACTAAAGGAGTGTGCTCGCCATGTGGTGCACTTTTTCTTAAAGTGATGAAATCAAATCAGAAAAATCCTAACTGAAAATATATAAATAAAATAATAATAGAGAAAAGTTTTCGGAAAATTATAATCTTTGTTAAACTTATATTTAGAAATAT
The DNA here is from genome assembly GCF_054856515.1 of Filicampus tigris. NCBI lineage: Eukaryota > Metazoa > Chordata > Actinopteri > Syngnathiformes > Syngnathidae > Filicampus > Filicampus tigris. The sequence goes on along the minus strand of NC_141226.1, from coordinate 17,821,985 downwards.
TTTTATGAATGAAATTATTCATTTATGCGAACCTTATACACTACAGTGAATATGTTCTATCTTATCGTCATGTTTTCAATATTTATACACCCATCCCGCCCCAAAAAAAGGAACAAAATATAGCAAATGTCCAAACAAATGTCCTCTATACAGTATACCGGCACTTGAATAGTGTGCTAACCATCTGTATAAACTTCATTGACGTCATAATTAGCGACCACTGCCAGAAATGTATGCTGCAGTGTCAGAAAACCACTTATCAGTCCCATCAACGTTCTCTCCAATTGCACTCAATCTAAGTCGATTGTGATTCCCTGTGACAGTACGGCGTGGACGTGAAGAGTCGCGACGCTCGCGGCCAGACGCCCCTTTCGTACGCCCGGCGAGCCGGCAGCCAGGAGTGCGCCGACATCTTGCTCCAGCACGGCTGCCCCAACGACGCCGGCGGCCCCACGTCGGCCGCGTCCAACATCAGCAACCGCAACGCCAACCCCAACATCAACAACAACGCCCAATGTGAGCTCAACCGCAGCATCAGCATCATGTAGAGCACCCCCCACCCCACCCCCGCACCCCCGTTCCCTGCGTACCCCCGCACCTTGTATCATGAGACGCTGCATATCCACGATGGAGATATGTCAGGATGGGACGGACGCTTTGTAAAGTTTGTTTTTATCCTTTATATTGTTGGTCTGAGATGATTATGATGAGCTTTAAATTTCCTTTTTGTTCCCATGTCAGTGAATTACTGGCACCCTCACTAAAGTGTCCCCCCCCCCCCCCCCCCCCCCCCCCATGCGAGGAGGGGGAAGCTTTTCAGTTGTTCGGAAAGTCCTACGAGGGCCACGTGAAATTTATGACAAGCAAAGAAATGTTTCTTGTCGCATATGAGCATTGACTTCCTCTGAGGTGTTGCTTGTTTCCAGAATTGCACGTCGGGTCTGGTGAAACTCACATGTAATGTGACAGTTAGCTTGTTGCGTAATTTCCTGCTAACTTCTCATCTTAGAACAAAACATGTCGCTGCCCGATTAAAAGCACGTATCACCACGTTTAATTTTTTTGCTGAAAAAATATTTTGGGAATTTTCCATTTTAAACTTTGTTCTCCTTGTTGTTTTTTCAGAAATAAAAGTCACAGATTAAAGGTTTCTTCAAACCAAAATGTTTTTTTTTTTTTTTTTTAATAATTTTTTTTCAAAAAGTTCATTTGGAATCAAAATATCAGTTTTTCAATTGAATTTTAGAGGGAAGAAAATTGGAAAAGTAATTTTGGGATTTTTCCTTTTTTATGTATTCGGAAATTGAGGAGAAAATACTTCCCATTAAAACAGAGGGGAAAAAAACTTCCCATTAAAAATATCACCATATCCGAACCTGACGTTTCTATTTGTGTATTTTGTTTATTTTGTGTCCTTCAAATGTTTTTTGTCCAAACATAAGCTTTAGAAAAACTGTACAATTTTCAATTCATTATTACACATTATGAGCTATTAGTTGCTCTAAGGTTTCATTTGTTTTTCGCATTGCAAGAATTGTAAAAATAATATTGCCCATCCCTTCCCACATGCTTGATCATTTCATTTAAAGTTTGCGACACGAATGAAAAAGTTCCTCTTCCGGGCCATATAAATAATGGCTCCGCAAAACGTCTTTCACCGATTGTCTTTGATCTGCTATTCACGGCCTCCGACAAAAGCAATTTGGAGTCAAAGCAAGCAAATGGTGGCGACATAAAGGAGGTGATTGCAGGTGCTCCTCCACCGTGTTGCGCTACGGTGGAGCCTCTTCAATCACCATTCATTCACATTGGTTCAGAGCGTGACAATTGTGCCATTACGACGTCTTTGTGGGAATAAGATCTCGATTGTATCGCCTGTTGCTTGACAGATGATTTCAAATAATCCTTATCCATCCGTCTTTACTGGTCTGGCTGTGAAGAGTACATAACCGCTTGGTGTAATACCCAAAGCACTCACACAGACTGCTGTAAAAAGTTGTTGTCGTTAAACACGTCGTTAAACGTTGTCTATTTGTCCATTGTACGGTACGTCCTGACCAGCCGTCAGCCTAAAAACGATGCGTTCAACGGAGACTTTCACCTGATCAGCTCACATGCCATGATCGATTTGCCACTGTGACCGCAGTTGCATTTACCCTTGTATTGACTTGCCTTCATGAAGGTTTGAAAGCAGTTAAAGCATTTAACAGCAATTATGTTTGTTTACAGAGATTTTAACTTGGAACTTCAGCCTCATTTGCAGTATTCTCAATTCTTGGTCATTCAGGGCAATTATTTATTCACTGAGAATGGAAAAATGAGGAGATAACATTTCCAAAACCTTTTTTTTTTTTGATAAAATACCACATCCAAAATCCAGCATTTTGGTGGCAAAATGTCATTTTTCAAGTGTGCAGGACCATCTTGTTGCATTACATAAATCAATAAGCAAAAAAAATGCAGCTCAAGTTTCCACTTAATATTTTCGTGTAATTTTCTACTATTTTCTTTTTGGGGGAAGGTAATGTAACATCCCTCTCCGATGAAAAACATGCATCTCCAAAAGTTTTCTCTCTATTTTTTTTGTTTTTTAACCCAAAACTTTTCTTTGTTGGAAAAAATCATTTCTGAACTGTAATTGACATTTCGAAATTGGCTATCAGTTTTCTTCAGGTTCCACTCGTGAATATTGAATTGAGAATGTTTTATTGTTTTTGTTTTTGCCAAAACAATTTTTGAACTGAAATGAAATTAAATTTGTAATCTTTTCCTTTTGCCTTTAAAGCTATTTTTGGAATTTAATTTCCAGTTTTGAAAAAATGTATACAGTACCTTTCGCGAAAGGTACTGTTTTTTTTTTTTTTCAAAACTGAACTTGAAATTCTGAAGCTCTATTTGAATTTTCTTTTTTTTTTTTTTTCCAACGGAGATACATGCTTTTCGTTAGACAGCGATTGTAATGCTTTGTGTCCGACATGCCGAATAGGAGAGACTATTTCCTGTTTCTGTTTATCCAGCCCACTTTTTCCTGAAATCCCAAACTGACCAGTCACTGATTGCATTGTAGATGTACTGTAACCATGTACTGTAATACTGGCCTTACTGACTTGATGAAGCCGCCTTCATTTGTTTGAAATAGTGTAGATGCCAACATAAGAGTAGACAAGCCCTTAGCACAACATGAAGTGTTGTACATTGTAGTTGCAAATAATCTTCAAGAAACGACGATGATAACCGCTTTTGGGTCAAAAAGCCTTCTTGAACCACAAGCCATAATTTTTTTTTATGTGTTGCGATTTTTGTCGTTTCTCCATTGTTATTTTTTTATTATTATTATTACGGTACTCGCATTTGGTCACAGCATGACCATCTTTGGTACTTGTGTATAAAGGATGTACATTTGACATATTTATAATGCAGTATGTAAATATTTTTATTTTGGGTTGATTTCTCGTGTTTTTCCTTTTTACGTTGAGAAGGTGCAGCGAAGAAGCTAAAGAGTAACATGTTTGTGTGCTTGGCTGACTGTTGACCCATTAATAAACATTCAATAAAACCATGTAGCCTTCCCTTCTTGTGGGGAAAACCACGTCTGTCTGTCGTGTGTTTGGTGCTTATCGAACAATGAATTTACCAGATCCTCGGCTTGCGCCGGTCCCGACGTTTCACTTGAGGTTGGCGGTGGCGCACGGTTATGTGCAGCGGCATCATATGAATACGGGGTCAAGCCGTACACGGAGGCGCACTCGCTTAATGCTGAACCTTGTTTTTATTTCATTTATATTTGTGGCCTAAAAGCGCATATGAAATCCATATTGGGATATAAAAAGTATGTGGTTAATAACCCAATATGGGTTATTTTTATAGCCCAATATGGGTTATTTTTAACAAAGCTGTTTTAAGTATTTGTTTAATCAAACTACCGGTATACTCTTTAAACTGCTATGTTGAAAATAACCCAATACGAGCAACGCCATCAGTTTTAAGGGTGTAGCTTTCCTTGGGTTCTTCGGGCTGTTTTAAAGTTGATCTTGCGTTACGTGAAAAGATTTTCTGTGTTTGTGTTCGGTCCGGTTAGCCTCGTTTTTTTTTCTTTTCAGTTTCTCCATCTTTGTACATTTTCTTTCGTGTTACACTCTAGTTCCACACGCGCCGTTGAATGCTATTCCCAAACTGTTTTCGTCCAGTTAAAGGCTTCCCCCTTCTGCCCGACAACAGCGTGAGCTTCCTGATTGGCTATCGTTACGTTTCACCTCTCAAGTATGGAATCCTTTACTCAGTCGAATTTGATATTGACCACACACATAAGGTAAATACCGAAGTGGTTTTTATTCATTCATATTTACAGTATCAACCGAGCAGATCGGGTAGGAACAATCTCTCAGCGTGACAAGAGATTATTTTTCGAGACATCTGATAATCGGGCCTTTGCTGACCTGAAGTTTTATTTCACTCATTCGTTTCTTTCATCCCCTTCTGCGTCATATCAGACTAACAGAGCCTCTGCCGTTGACGTTACCAAGACAAGGCCGTCGAGAGCATCCTAAGGTAAGCCAAGCAACATATCAACTTCCTGCCTTATTTACGGCCTCCAGCAGTTTTTGAAAGGGGATTAAGATAAAGAGGCAGGCTTAGTGTCAGGCCGCACAGCACCGTGAGCAGAGTAAAAGGTCGTCGCGTGTCGAGCCCCCGCTAATCCGCTTCTTATTTGCCGCTAAGCTCGTCTCGCCATATCTTCATCCCCTTCCTCTCTCTTGTGCCGGCCGCCTTTGTTTTGCGCCTCATCACCTGCTTTGCGCTTCCTCCCTCGGCACTGTCGTGACACGGGGCCACAAAAGAGCCAAGTCATGCTCCAAGGAGCCTTGTAAGGGAATTACAGGGGGCTGCGCTTTTGGATTATTTCACACACGAGATTTGTAGTTGCAACTTTCGGTTTGTCCCGTCAGGGGTCGCCATAGCCAGTCGCCGAATCTATTTCAAATGTCGATAGAAGTAAATGGGTGCATGATTTGTATTTTGTAAAATTTTGCGCTGAATAGAGTGTGTCAACAAGTAGCCTGTTGGGAAATTTTTGTAGATTTTCTAATACTAATCAATATCTTTATTTCTTCATTTTTTTAATAGGTGACTTTATAATCACTGGGGGTCACTGTCCAAACAAAGCATTTTTTTAAATTACACTGGTCAATAAAATAGTACTAAATTTTTTAACCATAGATGCAATTACCGGTAAACTTTCTAGCACATCAGGTTTTCATAATAATAATAAGGTAAACACAATATTATAATATGTAAAATAATCATATGTAGCAGAATTTAGGAATTAAGGGTTAGGTTCAGCAGCAGCTGGAATTTTTCTAAAATGTTATTGTTGTAAATTAAAATACATAATCATTTTTATTCTTTTTCATAATATGCTGCAATAACCTTCGTGCAGTGATGTTCTTGACAAAATGTAAAAAAAAAATGGAAATTTGGACAAATTGTCATGGAAGTTAAGTTCTGTAGTTTGGCAGCTCTGCAATATGGATTTGTTGAGGCCAATGCTGATTCGGTTATTTGGCAGCCTAAAAATTCCAATAGCTGATTTATTGTCTGATCAATTAAAAAACAGGTATAATGACAAATAAAATAATGACACTGACATTGACAACGACATTTGACTGTTGTACAATACTCATTTAGCGACAGAAAGATAAATTCACAAAAATCGGCAGATTTTTTTCGGCAGGGAAATGATTGAACTTTATTCAACTTTATCTTATGTCGAAATGTGTTCATGTGTAAAAAGAAAAAAAAAACTGGCAGATTTTTGCCGATTATTGAAGAGCTAATATCAGTCGGGGCCCGTCTTTTAGCATTCGGGACTTTTACCTTGAGGTTTGTGGCTAGTACCGTCTAGCCAAATTGTCCTTATTTATCTGCCAACTGCACGGAACTGACTCAGCATTAGCGTCGTTTAAAAGTTTTAAGCAATTTTGAGTCCATAAGTGCAGTTTTTGAAATGATTACAAGGCAAACAAAGTGTAATTAAAGGGCTGCAGTGAAGAGCTGTGTTTGTGTGGTTGGCTGGCCTGGCTGTTTGTTTTGCTATTTGCTGACGGATGCTAAGCAGTGAGGAGGGTTCTCCGCCGCCCACCTCCTCTCAGACAAATTACCTCCGCGATTGCGGAGGTGGCTCTGAAGCTGACGGATGAACGAGTGACTAAAGCATATTTGCCAAACATTCCATCCATATTTCCCCCTTTTCGTCCCCTTTTGAGCACCCACGCGCATGCTAGCGTCAATGTTGTATCAAGGAGGCACTGAGCAGAGCTTTGGCTAATGAGCTGTCTTCATTTGCATATGCTACATTACATAGACATTTGCTTCCTGTTACATCCTTTTAACCTCTTTAACTCGTAATTATGTTCTCCCTGCTTCAACCCCCCCCCCAGACCTCAACATCCATTCATCAATTTCAGCTTCATCTTGTCTGATCGCTACGTCCCCTTCGCACTCCCTAATCCACACATCCCACCTTCCTCCTCCTCTTGGAGCTTTGTTGTACATAAACGCTCCATTCCCATCGCCCCGGTGCCTTTTCTGACATCCGCCCACCCCCCACCACCCCCCACCCCGCCCCCTCCCGTTGGCTTTTGCCGGCGTTTCTCTGTTAATTTGCCTGAGAATGCATTAGCTGTAATGAAGGCTGAGGGCCGAGGGAATCCTCCAGGGTTCCATTAATCATCGACTCCCCCCCCACCCCACCTCAGACAGGCAACCTTGATTACAAGTGGCAAGAAATTCATTAGAGCCGAGCCTCTGACAACTCTTATCTCCGCCGCTGGATCTGACTCATTAGGCAGCCAAATTAAAGCCATGATGGCCCTGATGAAACTCATCGCTTGTTTATCTTGTGCGATTTGATGCATCTGCCCATACATCACTGTATGGACGCCGTGCGCCCACCAACGCGCTCGCCCTCAACGGTATCCTTCCCGTCTCTCTCCAGGTGGCAATTTTTTTTTTTTGGCATCCTCCAAAAGTGGGACAGTCTGGAGTTCAACCAAAATCGTGAAGAACCGGCCTCAAAAGTCAAAGGATGCCATCACAGTGTGCGACGTATAGAAAGCATCTGGAGGTTTCACTCCTCAACTGGCTTTTGCTCCAGTCATGGCAAAGAGGAAAAATGCAGTTATAACCCTAGAACAGGAAATTGCACCTGGCTGCTCATGATTGAAATATGATAAATGCAATAAATATCAATTACTTATACTAATGAACATAATTAGCACTATAACACGGTGACTGCATCACTCTGCAAACAGATTCCTGATCCCTCTGTCAGGTGTGTTTAAAGAGTGTCTATTTTTACCCTACATTTTTTTTTTATTATTATACAGATGTTAAATATTGCCGGTACAGATAATAATGGTCTTAGAATCTCTCTCTCTCTCTCTCTCTCTCTCTCTCTCTCTCTCTCTCTCTATATATATATATATATATATATATATATATATATATATATATATATATATATATATATATATATATATATATATATATACATATATATATATATATATATATATATATATATATACATATATATATATATATATATACATATATATATAATGTAATATATATATATATATATATATATATATATTATATTATATATATATGTATATATATATTATATTATATATATATGTATATATATATTATATTATATATATATGTATATATATATATATATATATGTATATATATATGTATATATATATATATATATATATATATATATGTATATATATATATATATATATATATATATATATATATATATATATAATATATGTATATATATATATATATATATATATATATATATATGTATATATATATATATATATATATGTATATATATATATATATATATATATATATATATATGTATATATATATATATATATATATATATATATATATATATATATGTATATATATATATATATATATATATATATATATATATATATATATATATATATATATATATACATATATATATATATATATATATATACATATATATATATATATATATATATATATATATATATATATATGTATATATATATATATATATATATATATATATATATATATATATATATATATATATGTATATATATATATATATATATATATATATATATATATATATATATATATATATATGTATATATATATATATATATATATGTATATATATATATATATATATATATATATGTATATGTATATATATATATACATATATATATATATATATATATATATGTATATATATATATATATATATATATGTATATATATATATATATATATATGTATATATATATATATATATATATATGTATATATATATGTATATATATATATATATATATATATATATATATATATATATATATATATATGTATATATATATATATATATATATATATATATATATATATATGTATATATATATATATATATATGTATATATATATATATATATATATATATATATATATATATATGTATATATATATATATATATATATATATATATATATATATATATATATGTATATATATATATATATATATGTATATATATATATATATATATATATATATATATATATATGTATATATATATATATATATATATACATATATATATATATATATATACATATATATATAATGTAATATATATATATATATATATATATATATATATATATATATATATATACATATATATATAATGTAATATATATATATATATATATATATATATATATATATTATATATATTATATTATATATATATGTATATATATATTATATTATATATATATGTATATATATATATATATATATGTATATATATATATATATATATGTATATATATATGTATATATATATATATATATATATATATATATATATATATATATATATATGTATATATATATATATATATATATATATATATATATATATATATATATATATATATATATATATATATATATATATATATATAATGTGAGATATCATTATTTATAACATATAACAACATACGTTTTCCATGAAAAATGGAAGGAAATGGAGGGGTATCCCATAAAAGCGAGTAAAACTCCCAAATATGAAAAAAAATATTGAAAAAGGAAAAAAAAAATTATGCAAATCCGCGGGTGCCGGACTGCGAATATGCAGGTGTGCACTGTGCTTTTAAGTTGTAATATCACCAATCACCACTAGATGGCAGTAATTTGCACTGGGTCTTTAACTGCCCTACTTAAGTAGGCTTAATATTTTTTTTCGCGGATATGGAAATGACATGCAGGGCAAACATAGTACCTCAATATCGTTAAAATTTTGAGTGAGCTCATTTTTGTGATAAAATCTACAAAATTATTTTCAGCACTTAATGTTGGTTTGCTATTCAGCAGTTTTGTACCATCCTTGAATGGTCATTTTTATGCACTGGGGGGAAAAAAAATACAGTATGTGCTTATTTTATAGTTTGCTTCAAACCTTTTATTGTTGCGTTAGGATTGTAGATCTTTTATACATGCATTGAAAAATGTATTATAAAAAAGAAATATACAAATATCACGTATTTTGCACATATTTTGCCCATATTTAAAAGAGCATTTTTGTAAGTGCGTACCGTGGTCCTATGCGGCCCCCCCCCCTCGTTGCACTGATGATAAATTGTGGTGACCCCTCCAAATTTAAGTTGCCCATCCCTGGAAAATGTAACATTGAAAATGTTGAACTGGACTTCCCCTTTAATAAAGATTTTGTAATGGAGACAAATGAATACACTTGACATTATTTCCTATCCGACTCCATTATTTTGGACTTAGACCAGTTTGGAAGTCAACCAGCCTCGGACAGAGTGGCTTGTGTGAGGTCTTACTGTACGCTGGAAGAATTTCTGATGTTTGCATTTGTTAGCGGAGTGGCTGTGTGACAAGCAGTCGTTCACTAAAGACTTGAATGGAGGAGCGCTTGTCACCATAATGGATTTATGTGTCCTTCACACATAATAGCGGCGAGCAAACTTGAGATCAACACGGTGACAACAATAATGAGGTTATAGTGGCATCACTCCCTGTCACCCAAAATAGCTGTGGCACAGTGTCGCGGAATTGAGCATCCCAATTAATCAGCTGCCGGGATGAAATCATCAAAACTCGTCCCCCCATCCTGGTGCTACAGTCTTTAAGGATGAGCTGGATGGGGAAGAAACATCAAACGTTCACAGGGTCACACAGTTTGAATCCCAAATTCTGGACAAATATTGAAGCGCTACAGCTGGCAACTGGCGTGACTTTTTAAGCAAATACATATTTGAGGATTCTTCAACAGGTGCTGCGGCAGTAACACGAGCGGGGCTGGAGGCCGGAGGCTATTTTGGAAGGAAAACGTGAAATGATTCCAGCTTTTTCTGGAGAGCGTTCAGAGAAAGCACAAGGATGTGAGGTTTGCATAAAACACCAAAGGCCCTCCGCTTCCCTTTCCTGTCACTGGATGTGGTCAGATATTATTTGGGATATGCACGCTTTTCATTGTGGCTTTATATTCGACTTGAACATTTCTGTATTTGTTGGAGCAGAAGTATTTGTGAGAAACCTATGCGAGTGTTGTGTTTCCCGTTGTTTTTTGTTGTTGTTGTTTTTAACCAATTGTTAACGTTCTCTCTGTTTAATCATGAAAAATATCAAATTGTAACATGATACAAATTCCTTTGCATTTTTAAGAAAAGGGGGAAGAGGGGATATATGTGTGTGTATATGTATTTATGTGTGTGTATATATTACACACACACACACACACACATGCATCATTATAATACGGCCCTCACTCGACTATAAAACCAAAATGACCCTTGATTGGATTTTTTTCCCTCTAAGTATAGACCAAAAGAAGAGCTGCTCCCTCATCAAATCAGAATTATTATTCACCATGCCATCCTGTGTTCAATTGTTTTAGATTGAGATGGCCTTTATTCACAATTGTGAAATAAGGAGAAGTTGATGTCAGCGCCCATCAGTCCACATGTCAGTCCACTATATCTGCAATCACTAAATCAATACACTAATGAATTTATCTGCATTTCAGATTGCCATGGCAAACAAGCAAAATGCAAGCACATCATTTACAGTGCTTCTTTTTTTTTTTTTGCACGAGACAATTATTTTACGTGTCTATTTCTAAAATCTAAAACAAGGAATATTTGTGTTAGATGCAACGACCTTTCTAAAATAATATTTGTGGGGGGGTTTTTTCTCCACAGATTTTTCATTTGGGTTTTGACATACAAAATGTCAGTTAGCAACTGAGTGTTCTAACATAGTGAAAGATTCAAAGTGGAATCAGACTTTGATATAGAAACAGATTTATTAGATCACTAGACTTTACACTTGTCCCTTGTTTGGTCATTTTCGTTTCATGATCCATCCAATGTGGTTCTTCAAAAACCAAATCTCACATGCAAACAAATTGTACAAAACACCCCCCTCCCCCCAAAAAGTTAAACAGACTCGCCACTAAATGAGAAAATGACATGCAACCAACAGGAAGTTTTGGCCTGACATAAATACAAAAAAAAAAAAATTAAAAAAAATCTTTACACATTCTTTTCATAGTGACCATTTGTACTATTTTGTTTGATATATGTACATATTCACAAATCAATAAATAAAAGTGACAGCATATTCCCAGTCCTCACTCCAGTTTGTGCTTCATTCTGGAGTCTCTTTAAGTGTTTCTTTCCATTTTCTTAACTTGTTTTTCTTTTCAGTGACGTCATTGCATTCACGGCCGGGTCCCTTGTTCTATCTGCTGGTGCTGGCTCCTCACCGCGAACCTGTTGACGTGCACCGGGATGGGCACCACAATTTTGGGGTTCCTCACGGGCTCCCCCGAGCGATTGTTGACGTTGCCGGCCTTGATGCGTTTCCACTTGGCGCGGCGGTTCTGGAACCAGATCTTCACCTGGACCTCGCTCAGCTTGAGCGCATGCGCGATCTGCGAGCGCTCGGTGAGCGAAAGGTACTTTTTGCAGTGGAACTCCTTCTCTAGTTCGAGCAGCTGCTCGCTGGTGAACGCCGTTCGTCTTCGGCGGCTCTTGCCCGCCGAGGAGGCGCCGGGCGGGAGCGCGTCGTGGGGCCCCAGTTTGAGTTTGCCCTTCTGCGACAGGGGGCCGCAGGTGTTGCCGTCCGAGAAGCTCTCGTTCTCGCTGTCCGCTGAGCTGTCGTCCCGGTCGCTGCACGCGGCCTCGGCGGATTTCAGGTCCGCTTTTTCGTCGTCTGAACTGTACAGCTTGGTCTCGCCTTTAAAGACATTTGGAGAGAGAAAAGAGGAAAAAGTTAAGCAACGTGGAGGGAAAAAGTTGACTTTTTTTTTCTTTGATGAGGAATAGAAAAAGACACCTACCATGGTCAAAAATAACTTTTTTTTTTTTTTTAATGTCATTAATTAATTAGATATAATAAAAATGGACAGACGCCTATTTGGGTCAATTTGCCCCAACTTTGGGTTATTTTGTATCAAGACCCCCCGATTTCTTGGGTTGTTTTGTCCAAAAAGAAAGAAAGAAAGTCGGGTCAAATTGACCCAAGTAAAGTGGATCAGTCCACTTTTGGGCCAAAATTGGGTTATTTTTGACCAGGAAATTTTCATACATAAAAATATCGGTATATAAAATAAAATGCACAAGCAAAATCATTTTGTCGGTTCCAGTCATTCAGCTGAGGAATCTGTCGTTAAATATGAAACAAAGAACAACTGTTATCATTGTGTCATTAACATTACGCACAACGACTTTTACGCACACCTATTAACGTTTTACGCACAGCTTCTCATCACTTTAAATCATCAAAAGTGTTCAAGTAGTGCTTTTACGTTCAAATCCTGGCGAAATTGGGGTGATCAGACGCGTTTTATTTTTAATGGGACTTACGAAGGCATTTCGGAATACAATGACAAGACAGCAATAGAAAACGATGAGACGTAATTTCCGAAAAACAAGTCCAATATTCACACTTTCTGCCATTCGTTTGTAAACCTATGGTCACAACAGCAATTAAATAAGCAGACAAAAGTTTACCTGATATCGTCTGAAAACTTTCCGAGAAGTTCAGCAACTCGGAGCTTTTCTCCCGGCCGTGCAGCTCGTCCGAGTGCGGGCTCTCCTGCCTCCTCGCGCCGGGCTCGGCCGCGCTCAGACGCGGGCCGGGCAGCTCCTGCGGTGGGTAAAAAGTGTCCGGCGGGTCGGAGAAGTTGGGCATGGTGGTGGTGAGCGCCACCATGGACGGAACGCCTTGGCCCAAGCTGGCGCAGAAAGTGTTGGTGAGGCGGCCCGCGAAGGAAGCCAGCGGCGCCAGCGGAGGAATCCCGGAGGAGAGAGGCGAGTGGGACAAGGCCTGCGGGATGACCAGAGGTCTGTAGGGCATGAACATGGGATAGCCCGTGTAGAGCAGGTGTCCCGGTCTGGGCTGGGGGGTCCCTATGAGGGAATCGATGGAAAAGGCAGTCCCTTGGCCGCCTGGTCTCTGCATCTTTGCATGCAAACTCCCCTTCTGTTCCCCCCCAAAATGTCAAACTTTTCGCAAGTAGATCCTGAGCCGCATCCCCGGAAGTGGAACTAAAGCGACGTTTGCACAGTCCGCTTGTGTTGCCCCCTTTGCGCCCGTCGTATTTGTCACATCAACACACGCTGCCAGGGCTCTAGAGCTCTTTGGCAACTCCTCCCTCTGTGATGTGAGCGCGCAAAGAGAGCGAGGGAGGGGGAGAGCGAGCGCATTGGTTATCATGTGAAAAGGGGAGGGGGTTGCTGGTCCCCGGGGGCTCATCCATCTTCCTCAAATTACGCTTCATTTCCTTATTCAGCCTCTGACTTTTTGGCCGTCCTGAGAGGCGGTCGTTTCCCAGTAGACCCCCCCCCCCCATCCCCAACTAAGTCCTTCCCCTTCTATCACCGCCGACCACACCAAGCCAATCAGCTATTATTAATTTTGATTGATGATTAGCAATTACTGTGGATTCAAAACAACCAAGCCTTTTGTGCACCCCACCCCGCTAAGAGTCTGGAGGGGAGGAGAGGCAGATGTCCCCCCTCTCTCCACCTCCCAACTCCCTCCCAGGCCTATTCTCCGGTGTCCCTCCAAACAATATGTTTGGCCCCGGATAAAGAAGTGCTGCAACAATTGTTCCCTGGAGAGAGATACTTTGGGAAAATTAGATTCAGATAAAAGGCGTGTATGTGCGAGGTCAACTGCGGCGTGGGTTTGAAACATGGCAAAAGTCACATCAGTTTGAAGTTGGTGTGTGAGGCGGGGTGGAGGGGGGTCCCAAATTGACCAAAGAAGCTACGTTTTTTTTTTTTTTTAATTAATTTGCTGTGCTGAGGCAAACTCAACGCACCTTTGGTCTTGAGGCAATAATAATGCCAGCTCGTGTCAGCTTGTAAATGTCCATGCATGGGAGCTGATCATAATGATGGCGATGATGATTAGCCCCATTGAGTCCCGGGTGGCCGAGCTCTCCAAGCGCTCCTTTGATTGCACGCATGCACGACAGCAACATCATATCACAGGCCAGCCTGATTAGCAGTGGACGGCCCCGGCCAGCCACTTGCTGATAATTGCACAGAGAACATCGTCGAGCCTGCGTGCCCTAGTTTGGACTTTGATTGTATTCAAATAGGTACAGTAGCTACAAGTATAGTTATTGTGTCCAAAACATCATCAATCAACAATCATCAACAATACCTTTTGCCTCGGGGTTTTATTTTTATACTTAGAAATACATGTAGGTCTAAGACATCCATTTATTAATTAATTGTTTATATTACCATTTATTTAACAGAGAGTTGTTTCTGTAATTGGCTTACTTGGACCACTAATGGCCATAGTAATGGCAATCGTAAATAAATTCGTAACATTTTCATGATTATTTTGTGGTCAATTAATGTTTCATTGGCATCAAATAAACTACGTATATACAAGAAATATTTATTTTATTCAGATTAATAAAAATGCTTGTTCCTCTTGAGAAAAGTCGGAGTCCATTGGGTGGGTACTGTTGAGTGGACGGGTCGGAAAAAGTTTCTGAAACATTTTTTTTTTTAAGTAATTTGATTTTCGTTCTTTTGAAAATAAATCAAATTGTTCGCACATTTTTTTTTAGTATACACGTGTGCCTAAAATAAGAATGTCACGGGAAACAATTTACTTCAGTAGTTCAAGTCAAAACGTAAATTCATATGGAGTCACTGCACACAATGCGTGGTTTGATTTGATTACTTTTGATATGCTGTCTATGGTTAACAGTTAATAAAAAAAACCAATAACTCACTCAATCACATCTCAAAATATTATTTGCGAGTGTGAGTTATGAGTTTCACATTTTGAATGGAACAACTCAATTAATGAACTCGTCCATGATATTCATTCATTTATGAAGATAGGCTACACTTGTGTTTTCCTCATACTAATTCAAATGTATGCTGAGCTTTATAAACGTTCTAATCAAATGAAAAATATGTAGTGACCATTCACATAATTTTGCTCTTAATTATGATTTGTAAAAAATAGTAAAAGTAATTACTGTAAAAGAAAAAAACAAGATCATGAAAGACAACTAAGTGAATTCCTAATGTCCAATTAAATTTTATTGCAGGTAAAAGAGCGTACATTGCAGTTCGTGTGACACACAGTGGACATTCAGATCAAAATCAGAACATTTACAGGTAAAAAAAAAATTAAAAGAGAACGAAGCACGAAGGGAAAACATTATTGATATAGACGTGATCATAAGATTGATGGACGATATTGGGACGGATGAAAACATGGAAGCGCACCAGCAATACTTCGTCACATTAAGTCTCTAGCGCCCTCTCGTGGTGTTAAATGAAACATGCTTAAAGGTTGAGATCAAGACCAATCAAACTCCTGCAATATTAATCTCTAGCAGCAGAAAACTCTTCATGAGGATTTATGAAAAGTGCCAAATTAGTGGACATAACCTCTGTAATCCAGAAGCAAGTAGTTCTTGATAAAGGTTGGCAGTTGTAGTCTTGGGACCACTTTGTTGAGTCTACCCTCCAGGAAGACCCTCAGCTTGCAGCGTGACAAGTGCTGCAGGGAACGAGGTGTACGTGCCAGGGAGAAGACGGACTCGTAGAACTCCCGGTGCTCCTGCTCGAGAAGACATGCATAAAAAACAACAACAAACAAACAATAAAAAAAAGATCACATCTCTCTTTTTTTTTGCTGTAAAAAAATCTGATTTTGCTTTTAAAAGCAAGCTAGTAAAGTTTGGTACTTTGGTAAAAAGTGGTCAGTCAGCATATATGTATATGTGATACAATACATACCGGTATATATATCGTCGCTGTCCTGTGAAAAACACATGTCCATTTTTTTTTTTCTTCAATTTTCTTAGTTTTTACGTGATTGGTGTTCCCGCATTACAGACATCGTGTTAACGTGAACATTTAAAACAATTCCAAAATTGGACATAAGTGTTTTTCACAGGACAGCTATACCGATAACCAGCCCTAATTTGATCATTCGTCGTCTATTTTGATGAAAGTCTGCAAAGGCCCAATACGCAGCGATCGTAACCTGCTCAATATTTATGAGTTCAAATATTTATATAAGAGCGGTCACCACTGTGGTCAGACGAGTCCTGGACTCAGTGATTGCGACTGACAAGAAGCAACTGGTTGTGAGTGTTTGCATCATTTGTCTCACAAGTTATATGGCGCAACAAAAGCGACCAGGAGAAGCTTGCGACTGAAATGTAGTTACGAGATGATCTAATAAATTAGCCTGCGGTTCTTCTGTTTCTCCTCTTCCCATTCCTTCTCCGACTCCTACTTTCGTAATTGATTTTTTTTTTGGGCAGTCTGGATGGCCTGTGGCACCATGCTACCTCTCACAGGTCACACTTGGTACTACGGCACACATCCGTACATACTATTGCTTTATCTCAAGTACACTTGGCTACACAAGCAATAAGCACACACACGAGTTTTTGTCCTCATCATGTGTGGAATCGCACATGTTGTAAAAATGTATTAAGATGTTAAAAATCAGTACGTGTGCCCCATCAAGTACAAGCTAAGCAATGCTTTCCACCCACTGGTAAACTTGCCTCAAACACCTCGGGGGGTACAGACTCGACCCAGGTGTCGGTGACTTTGAGCTGACTGTAGGCGTTGAGCAGCACTTCGATGGTACGTGGAGATTGAGAGCAGTGCCTCAGAACCTGAAAATCAACATCACGACACGGAGAAACGCAACATGCTTCAAACTATTGCCATGTTCTGGAGTTTGTGAGCCAGCGCCATAGATTCAAAAGAAATAAAGTAATTAAACACTTGTGAAATGAACAGATTGGGGCTCCCTCTGGGGGTCTAACTAGAAATTATGCAATTAGTGCTAATTAATCTCCTATTAACACTTGCCTAATTAGGAAGCAGGCGTTTTGTCTGGTGCACGTGGGTGCACTCATAGTTGTGAGTCTGCTTCCTGCGGAGAGAGCAACGCTGCGTGTTGTGTCGGGCAATGGGAAGGATTGGGAAGTTGAGAGATCTTGGAAATGAGAAAAGTCAAGGTGGTAAAAAGTGCAGCGCTCACTAATGATGCAAAATTAGACACCTTGATGGCTAATTGCCAATTGGCTAATCATTGACTGTCAAAACTAGAATGGGAATACAGTATCATGTAACAACCTTCATTTGGATCTGCACCAAATTGGGTTAGCGCAAAAGACACCCATTTTCTTTAGTCATCAAGGCATGTATTATTTACTAAGAGATTAGATTTAATGCACAAGGCAGGGATGAACAACTTAAATGTATGACAAAAATGCTATTTTAATTATGGACAAAATAAGTGCATACGTGCAAAATACACGCTCTTAATTTGCTTTTTTCAATGCATGTAGAAAAGATCCACTATCCTAACCCAACAAAAAAGGGTTTGAAGCAAACAATAAAATAACCACATACTGTCATTTTTTTCCCAGTGCAAAGGGCTCTCTTGCATAAAATTTGCCATTCAAGGACGGCACAAAATTGCTGAACAGCAAACCAACATTAAGTGCCAGAACTAATTTTGCTAATTTATCACACAATAAACTCACTCAAAATTTTGAGGTACTACTATGTTTGTCGTGCATGTCGTTTCAAATCCGCAAAAAAAAATTGTAGGCCCATCATAAGGTGAAATACGGTTCAGGTCGCATCTTTTTGGGACCGTTTACTGTTGCAAACACAACCAAATGAGCAAAAACCGAACCACAAGAACTTTGAAAGAATCTTTTCTACCTTGGGAAGCGCTCCAGGCCACACACGGATGGAGCTGTGGTTGAGCAGGGCACGGACAACCCTCTCAGGACTATGGGCAAGCTTGTAGCAGACCACCTTGAGGATGTTGTGCATGGGGGCTTCACCGCCGTAGTCCATTTCGTTAACGCAGGCCCCGTTGGCTAACAGCAGCTCCACCAAGTCTGCATTGACATTCTTGCACGCCATGTGCAGGGGCGTATGATTGTCCTGGTCCGTAGTGCGGATGTCGGCCCCCGCCTTCACCAGAATCCGGCACAGGCTGAAGTAGCGCTGGAGGTCCTGCAGCTCCTGCGGCTGGGAGCAAGCGGCGTTCAGGGGCGTGAGGCCTTCGCCGTTCTTTTTGTCCACGGCGGCTCCGTAGCGCAAGTAGAGTTCGACGTGATCCGTCAGACCGTTCCTGGCTGCCACGTGCAGGGGAGTGTCGTCTTCATCCGCAGTGCGGCTGTTGATGGCGGCGCCATACTGAAGGAGGTACTTGGCACATCTGCAGATGGCGTTTCGGAGAAGCAGAGCTGTAAGTTTACGATAGGGATGAAATGGTTTACATTATACAGATGAACCTTTTCTAACAGTTGTAGGATTCTCGCTGTAGCGTTACAAGCATATTCAGCTTCTCTGAGAAGAAACGGTTTTCGCTGGCTCCTCGTCGTTTTCTGCGATGCAGCGCGTTAGCGATTAGCGATGGCATACGCAGCTAACAAGATGACATCACTCGAAATACATTAAGGTGACGTAATGTAAACAGGTTAGTTGAAACAAGGCATTCTGATAAATATTGCGTTTGTGGAATAAGAGTTCATCCACCCGTTTTTAGCCATCTATGGGGGCGGCCATTTTGTCACTCCCATTGAGTGAAAATGACATCACAGTCGCTCAGGGCTCAGGTAACGACCAATCACGGCTAACCTGTTTTCTGAAGCTGAGCCGTGATTGGTTGTTACCAGAGCGCTGAGCGGCTGTGATGTCATTTTCAGTCGATAGAAGTGACAAAATGGCCGCCCCCTGAGATGGCTAAAAAGGCCTGGATTTTGTTGCTTAACTCAAATTCCACAAAAGCAATATTAATCGGAATGCTGTGTTTCAACTAGTGGGCCTGTTTGGGTTGACTTCCTCATTAAGTATTTTGGGGCTCAACAAAACGACACTTGTACATTTAACTCGCTAACACATACAGCAAATCTTTTTCCTGTTTTTCCACAGATCGATGTCACGTCATTTGTAGTCTTGGGATCTTGCATCCTGAAACTTCATTTCAATTTCTAATATAAAAAATGATCTTAGGATTGACGATTGTATACTTTTATATTCAAAATAAGAGATGTTGTAATGCTTTAGGTCAAAATATTGCCCGCGAGCCACAAGCCACCGCCACTGAGAAAATAAACAATCGCGATGATTTCGGAGACTACGTTTGTGAATCGTGATTCTAAATTTCGTTTCAATTCATGTTTGTCAGCGTTTTCATGGTTTAGCTCTACAAAATACCCACTCAAAGGACTCCGGGTTGAAGCACAAGTGCAAAGGCATACGGCCGTCCTCTGAGACAGCATTGGCGTCGGCACCGTGGACCAGCAGCAGTCTGGTACACTCCGGCTCACAGCGGGCACAGGACTCATGCAGGGCGGTGATGCCGCCCGGCGCCAGGTCAACACTGGCTCCTCGTTGCAGCAGGAGTTTCAGGCACTCGCTGAAGCCTCGCCCGGCTGTGATGTGAAGCGGCGTGGTCAGCTCCTGCTCGTACGTCAGCGACCAAAGCCCTACCGAGACAAAGAACGACGATCGGATTGACGGTTCAAACGCTCACAAAAAGCACAAGTTAGTCTCTCCGCTGGCAATAACCGATTGAGAAACCTACTCAAGCTTCTGTAGTTAAATCTGAAGTTCGTCCACTCGTCTATGTTGCTGGTATCATAAGTGGCGTCAATCAGGTAGCCGTATTCGTCATCGTCCATTATGCTGACCAGCGTCAGCTCGTCGCCCGCAAGTAGGGAGTTCCAAAACTGCAGTACGCAACCTGTGGCCTTGGCCGTGGCAATCACGTCGTTGCGGAACGTCTTTGGCTTGTGCCACTTCACCTTTGGTGCCACGTAAGCCATTCTGCCTAACTAGTTCAGGACTATTACTTGTTCCGTGAGCATGGACGTGGTTGTGTGTGTTGTTTGCGCGGATGAGGCTATTTCAGGAGATCATGTGATACGAGCCAGTAAACCATGCCAGGGCAGATTCGAGCCAAACTTGGGTGTAGCATGCAAGCAGCAACCAGTCACAGGCTATAACTACTCTAAAATGACGATTCTTGACGTAGAAAGTGTAAGGCGGGGTAATACATTCGGAACTACAAGTAAGTGAGTCAACAAGTAATAGATGGAGCATATCACCTCGTGATGCATTCCTAAAAATAACGCATTTCTGTGTTTAAACAGCACATCATGCTGAGTTGCAGAGGCGGCGTGTTGCTCATGATTTGCATCCTATCACAATTCCGTGTACGGAACAAGTCAACGCCATGCCCCCATTGAATGCGGGTCTCTCGAAAACACAATCCTCATAAATGAGGCTACCACCTACCACGTGCCGAATCCCTAAATTAAATCCTAATGATGACAGATGTCGTCTCTTACCCTCCCCCCGGGCGACCCAGCGCATCTCCCCACCCTGCGGCTCGATGATGAGGTTGGCGGTGGATCCTCGGGGAAAGAGTCGCTGCACGGCCTCCAGGTCGCCTGTGTACAGAGCGTTTTGGACCACCGCATCTCGGCACAGGGCCGGCCTCAGCGCCGCGCTGGACCTCAAAGGCGTCCTGTCCCGGGCTTCCTTCTTCAGAGCGTAACTCAGCAGACGATGGGAGGCCAAGCGCTGCTTGTTCTTGTGTCTCTCCAGCATGTCCTCGTCCAGTTGGAGCGAGCGCAAAGCTTTCGACGTGAAGACGAAGCTGCCTCGCGACATGCTTGAACGGCTTTGTCTCGCGTCAAGAGTCAATGTGGACAAATGAACACAACGGTGGAGTCAAAGAGAAAGCAAAGTGTCTCACGCTGGACAATGTGCACAGAGTGCCTAGCAGCTGCTCAGTGCTGGTTGTTTTGATATCGCTGACTGACACATGATGCTATTTTCGTCTCACGTGTAGTCACTCAGGCCTTTGGCCACCGGGGACACAGCTATCACGCTTTGCTATTTGGCTGCCATCCTGGCTACTAATAATAAAAAAATATATATGCTACTCATCTTTATTCTCACTGCTCATTTTAAAAACAAATGAATCGCGGGTAGGGTACATGATTAGTTATTATGTAAACAAGAGAAGGATAGTTATTGAAGTGGAAGTTATCTTTACAAGAATGTGTTCTATGAGCCCCCACTAGTCTAAAAACAGCATTCTGAATAATATTGCGTTTGTGGAATATGAATCAAGCGGAAAAATCCACTCGTTTTTATCCATCTCTAGGGGGGCGGCCATTTTGCTACTTGCCCTCAACTGAAAATGACTATCACAGTTGCTCAGGGCTCAGATAATGACCAATCATGGCTCATCTGTATTCTGGGTTTGGTCATGTGATGAGCCCTTTATAGGCCAAGGGGTGGGCAACTCTGGTCTTCGAGGGCCGCTATTCTGCATGTTTGATTGAAATGATCAGGATGGTTATCAGGCTTCTGCAGAGCTTGATGATGAGCTGATCATGTGAATCAGGTGTTGGAGGAGGGGAACATTCTAAAAACATGCAAGATAGCGGCCCTCGAGGACTGGAGTTGCCCACCCCAGCCTTAGGCACTGTGATGTCATTTTCAGTCGACAGCAAAGTGGCAAAATGGCTGCCTCCAGAGATGCATAAAAAACGAGTACAATTTATTGCTTGATTCATATTCCACAAACGCAATGCAGAATGCCGCGTTTAGACTATTGTGGGACACACAGAACATATGTCGAGAACACTTTTAGATTCGACCGCCAGCAACGCGGGATTCAGGTCGCTTCCTTTCGCGTCACAATCAAAGACCAAAGCTTGACCGAAATCTGTTGACAACATTCATAACAATTTGTGATTGTGATGGCTCAGGACAATCTTTGAGAGACCTCCACAAATCAGGCCTTTACTGACTTTCATCGGTAGAACGAAAAACGCTCAAATTTGGCATGATTATCGTTCAGCGTGCAATCTACTTTAGACGAAGACAACTGCTCCTTTACAGCGTGCCTGTTTATGCGCCGTTTGTAAAATATCGTTCAGCTACTCTGTATTTTTCCTGCTCTTTCACTCGTCTTAATGGCTTTTATGTATCCACACGACTCCCTGCATCGGCGCATTAGGCTGAATGACTAGCCACCGCTGTGCATCTGCCCCACGTGAAGTGTTCTGATGGAGGAGGGACGGCGCATAATTAAGCCTTTTAGAGCCTACTCACCAGGCAAACAGCTAATATCTCTTTTTGAATGATGGGCCAGCATTTCTACCAACATGGTGGTGAGATAGATCCTTGCCAGCGGCCAAGTGGCGCAAGTGGATGAACTCTAAGACTGGCACCAGAAAAATTAAGAAATGCTATTATCGATTTGTCCACATTTGTTTTGAGCTCCCATCAGATACCTTAACGTCTAAGTATATCTTGGCATAAGCTTAATCTTCTAACCTCCACTCATCCCTCATTGAAATACTATGAAATTTAAGAAATGAACTTTAGAGTGTTACTGGGGGCCATAACCAGAGTTAGAATAAATTAAAAAAAAAAAAATCATATGAATAATTACAATAAAATTCAACTGTACCTTTCAGAGTGGCATTTTATTGCTGGCAGTCCAAGGCACACCTATGCACTAATCATGGTGTCTAATCAGCATCTTGATATGGCACACCTGTGAGGTGGGATGGATTATCTCGGCAAAGGAGAAGTGCTCATTATCACAGATTTAGACTGTTTTGTGAATATTTGAGAGAAACGGAGATTATTGAGTATGTGGAAAAGGTTTTAGACCTGTGAGTTAATCTCATAAAATGGGAGCAAAAACAAGTGTGAGTGTGTGTGTGTATATATATATATATATATATATATATATATATATATATATATATATATATATATATATATATATATATATATATATATATATATATATATATATATATATATATATATATATATATATATATATATATATATATATATATATATATATATATATATATATATATATATATATATATATATATATATATATATATATATATATATATATATATATATATATATATATATATATATATATATATATATATATATATATATATATATATATATATGTGTGTATTTTTTTGAAAACACAGATGCCAAGCAGGCTCTGACACCCATCTATACGTTAAAAACATTTTTGAAATCTAGGTCATTTCTTTTATGTTACATTTTGGTAATGGATGCCACATTAAACTGGAGGCGAGCGCGAGTCTCAAGTTTGAGAACACACATTACCCGAGACTAGGAATATTGTTTTCTGTGGCTGAAGTACATCCTTTTAAATGATACACATAATGAGTTTATAATATGCATCGAGGCTACCTCCTCTCTACTTTGATGTCTTCCAAATGGCCCGGGTGTCATCAACAAAACATGTAGGCACTTTCCCGCCTCATTGGCTCCCAAATGTATTTTAAATATCATTCCTTGTAACACAATTATTTAAAACGCTGAACTAAACACTTACTAATGGGGGGAAAAAAGACGGCGACTTCAATAGATTCATTTCTCAAATGGTTGGCCTTGGTGGTTTTTTTTCCTTTTTTTTCTGTGAAGTAGAAGCAACTCTGATGACAACAAAAGACATCAATAACATGCCCCCCTGTGGACATATTCAGTTTCTTTACATTACCCGCCACAAGCAGTATAGCTTCATGGGTTTTCGGCTTTCTGGTCAAGCGCCTTCTTCTCCCGAGGTGGTAAGACGCTGAACATCAGTCTTGATGAAAGCGAGCCACTTCATTTATGCAATCATTGGCAATTAGTTCCCTCTGATTATGTCCCTCTTAATGCTGTTTGGAGTACTGTGGCACACATACAGAGGGAGATTTAACTGCAGCTCTCCTGCCACACTGTGGAGTCATTTAATATACTGTGAGCGTGATGAAATGTAATTAGAGTAATATCAAATGCTAATGGATTTGCAATTTAATTTGTTGTTAGTTTAAGGCGCAATTGTCAAAGATAGTGTAGGTTAGTACAGTTGTACGGCAAAGTTTGTTGGAAAAAGAAAAGTGGTATTTTTTAATAAGTTAAATAACTGGATAATCTAAAGGATGAACAAATATCCAAGTAAACAATGGTGAAAAGGGGATGCTAGCATGATAAATCGGAGATGCTACTTGAAGTGATGTCACAATATTGAATTTCAAGAAAGGTGGAGTGTAAATCAGAGGTGCTTGGGAGTAGGTCCCAAATTGTAACCCTCAAGTCTCAAACAAGTCCCAAGTTACTCTTGAATAAAAACAAGCAAGTTGGTTTGTGCGAATGAAACAAAAAAGCAAGCTAGCTAGACAGCTCAACATGATGAATCACTCAAATTCTTCAATTAACAAGAGTTACATACATTAGTTAATAGAATTAGCCACTAAAGTAGCTAGTCGCGTGTACTGTACGCAACGTCATTTGCCATGACCTTTTTTCTTTGCATCACACTTTTTAGATTTAAGAGTGTCTATTGTTTTGTTTTGACATACTACAGTGGTTAACTCACCGTTAAGAATCTTAATGATGTGTCCCATCTTCACACCGCTTTGTATGCTAAGCTTCCATTGCTTGTCAAATGTTTTTATGATGGCGACAGTTTGACTTTTGATCGATTTCATTTGATTTCCATTATTTCTTATGGGAAAATACTTTTGAAATTCAAACAAATCAGAGATTGACTAGCGTCCTGGAATATACTGTGCTCGATCATAGTATCTAAAATAAGGGATTCAATTTATTAAGTGTCATTAAATAGTCTATTGATAGCCGATCAATAATGTTTTTTATGGATGCATAGTGCCATAAAAGTCATCAACATGGCGGAATGCAAAGTATCCAATGTCTCTTTGGGATGCTTGACATGTTGCTGGAGAACCCAAATGAATTTATAGAGCATTAAATTAAACCTCAGCTCCGAACTACTTCTGTGCTAGTGTGATTACATTTCTATATTGTTTGAGCGTTGGGGCCCACTCCACACATTGCAACACAGATTCCAATTGTCTCTCGATGCACTGATCAACATGCAAATAGCTCTCTGCTTCATGGTGACAATAGGGAGGTTCATATTTCAGCATAATAGTCTTGGATAACTTTAACCATCGATCATAACCTCATTTCATTGTGCTAGCGGTTAATACGTGCTTCCCTGCCAAGTGGAACATTTTCTAATGATGTGCTCGCAACACAAAAACAAGGCAAGCCAGCCCAGGCTGTGCATCAGTCACTAATGCACCCATCCATAATATGTTTCATAGCGGCGTGCTTAGCGGAGACAGCTAGCGTATTGTCTACCACTACGCGTGGGCGCGGTTTTGGGAACTCGAGGAATGGTGTGAAATACAAAACTTTCATTTCTATTACAATCATGAGCAAAGTTGCTGGCATCAAAAATTACATATGAGTCATGACCTTCAACAAGAATACTTAGAAACACATTTGAATCGTATATGTAGCACTGACATAGCAGGCCTATATAACAGGGTTTCCCAAACTTCTTCAGCTCAAAAACTAATATTCGAAATCTGGTTTCCTACAGAACTTACAGAAATATATCATGTGTTGCTATAATATTTACACACATTGCTCTAACAATTATGAACGCAAACGTGCCTGATTCACTCCGACAAGTGGCAACCCAATAGAAATTCACCTCTGACCGATTTTGGGATCATAACACTAAGATTCATGTACTTCGACAAAACATTGTTGGACTTCTCCCCTTTAGAACCTAGGTTCTAACGGTTATCATGTGCACCCGTCAACAAAGTGGATAAGACCGGTATGGAAGGCTTTCAATCATATCTGGTAGGTTCCAAGACTTATTTTGATGTTAAACTATATTTTAATCAAATGCGTTTTTCGTTTTGACTCGTTTGAAAAAACAGGTGCACAACGACGCCATCTAGTGGTGAATGCGTAGCTGTGTTACTGAGCCAAGGATGAGGCCATTAGATGGGGGGGCAGGGTACATTTATTGATAGCTGCTCACTTGGAGCTGGTGTACTTAGTGACCGCCTTGGTACCCTCGGACACGGCGTGCTTGGCCAGCTCGCCGGGTAGCAGCAGCCTGACGGCGGTCTGCACCTCGCGGCTGGTGATGGTGGCGCGCTTGTTGTACTGAGCCAGGCGCGACGCTTCTGTGGCAATCCTCTCGAACAGGTCGTTGACGAACGAATTCATGATGCTCATGGCCCGGCTGGAGATGCCCGTGTCCGGATGAACCTAAAAAGGAAACACCATTACTCTCTCAAGCCTTGTTCTATTTGACTATTAAGGGCCCTTTCAGCTACAATAGCCTGTTTTTGTTGTTGTTTTTTTTTTTAGTTCTAAAGTTGGATCAAAGTGATCTTTGGGATTAAACTCACAGTCCCCTTGGTTGGAACGGGAGGCAAATGCGAATTGCGACTGTTCGGTCTAAAGATACAGAGGAGGTGCCGCACGAGTTTGTTTTCATATGCATATTTCTGCCTAAAACAACAACAACTTGTTTTTGTTGTATAAAACAACATGTTCAATGTTTGTATGCAATTATGTTTCAGCTGTGGTTGCTTTTAAACTGCTCTATAAATGAAGTTGAGTTGTCGGCCGTGGCCACATTCAGATCGTCTCTTTTTAAGATTTATGTACCGTAATAGTAAAATGCGTGCTTCTTTCAGGCTATTGCATTCAAAAAACAGTTCTTGCCACTTAACCTTAAATTATTTTTATTTTTTCTATGATCTGCTCAATAGCAGTCTTTCTACAACCAGCTGCTGCAACCAGCAGCGTCTACCTTTTAAAATACAAATTGTTAATCATTTGCAATTTCCAATGGAATTGCGGTGCAGGAGTAGGGGATTCTCAAAAAGTAGTATGATACACGTTCTCCCTCTAGTGGTAAATGAAATAATCACTGCCTCAGTACAGTTCGGTTCTGTTTTTTTTCCAATACATTTAAAGCAGAAAACAACAACAACAACAACATAAAGAAGGTGAGGTGGACACAATGGCCAGCCGTCTCAAAAACAGAAATCAAAGTTGTTGCCCACCTGTTTCAAAACTTTATAGATGTACATGGCGTACGTCTCCTTACGTTTGACCTTTTTCTTAGCCCTTTTCTCACCGGAACTCTTGCCCCTCTTCTTTGAAATATCATTCGACATTGTTGTTGTTCTTGAACAATTGTTTAACACGTTGTTTAGGAACGATTCTCCCATTGTTCTTTACCCCACACTTCAATTTATTGGGCGTGAAGCAATTAGTAGCGAATGACGCTCACCTGTTTGCACTTTTTGTCACAAATGTCTCACACTGGGGACAGAAGCTGGCATAAAGTGAAATTCTATGTTTCAGTCTGGAAATATTCAGGTGTTTTGATCAATTTAAATAAGAAAAAATCGTGAGGATAGGTGGTTTGGATAATGGATATATAGAAAATCTTGCACTGAGTAGCTTTGTCCACTAAGTGGAGGACTCGTACCGTTTCTTGGCTTCGTGCGGTCCAGTGACTAGAGATTTTGTGTATTTTTCTGCCCTCTTGAGGTGGTTAGCCGAATTACATTTTATTTCCACCTGACCTGAGTTAGTCATCAAACAACGTTAGTGGTCATTTAAGATACCCCTGTCTACTTTATGGTCTTATTTAAAAAAAAAAAAAAAAGAATGGATAAATAAATTGGACAGTGTGATAAATCTTTGAGGTTTTTAACGTTGCATCAGGAAGATGACATTCCTAACCTTCAGGAACTTGTTCTGGTAGAGCTTAAGCACCCCCCCAAAATAGTAGTATTAATAATTTGTATTAGTAATCAACAAATAATTCACCCTGCTTGGTAAACCTAAAAAGCTATCAATGTATGTAATGAGTGTATTTACATAGCCTTTGAATTAGTTTCTGTATATAACTGATATTTAGTAAATTGTATTGCTCAAATTGTACTGAGCAGCCAAACACTTTCTAATTTGTGGTTCATGACGTCTTAGGCACATTGTCCAGAAACTTGTAGTTAAGCTCTAAATGGTGCCACTTTTGGGGCGTTCCATTCTATTTTCAGAGTTTAAGTGAACCACATGAAGTATGCAAGTAGTAAGTACATTTTGTTTATATTGTGCTTGAAACTCACAAATTCCTACTTGACATGTTAAGAAGAATACAAAATCATTACATAATTCACAGAACTCTCTTCAACTTCTCACAGATTCATCAGTCAGAAGCTAAGAGGAAATTAAATCACAAACGTAGCTGGGAGAAGATTCTGCTTCTTGTAACCTGATTTATATTATATTTAAAGACAGGTTACGACAATACCGATTTTTAACACATTAACCCGTTTCACAAATTTGAGAGCCCACACACAGCAAGAAAAAAAATTAAAATGATTGACACATCACACACCATAACTTCATCGACAGTCACAATTTCTAAGCAGCGAGGCTAAATGTTAGCTTTTCTGTTAACTACAGTGCACGGCGTTTACAATCTTTTCTTGTTTTGTTTTTTTCGATAAATGACTGAGATACATTATTCAAACATTCAACACAACCACTTTCTCTAGCAACAACACAAGCTTCAGGTCACACAACAAAACTCCCAAATTGGCTATCGTTTCATGTCACGCCAATGGTAGCTTCTAGCTTGAACCAGCTCAGTGTTAACCACACCAAAGGATTTGTGTTCGTTCATATTAAACCTGTTTAATATTTACGATTGTCAGCCCTGACCGTTGTCCGAGCAGATCGGGGAAGCAAAATGCATCTTAACACATCCCACACAACAGGATAATCTTTCATCCCTCTTTGACTTTGTGCGAAAGAATGCTCACATCTGACCCATTTATCAGGCGAGTGGAGACAGTCATTGTTGTCTGTGACTTATGGCTTAAACTGTCTCTCTGCAGATGGCAAGAGGAGAAATTGAACAGTACACAAAGTGTTCAATATGGGAGATAAGAAGGTGCCTCGGTCAACTACTCTACAGAGCAAATTACTTGCATGCCTTTCCAACCCAGTGTTCATGAACAGAGGTGAGTGTTGCAATAAGATCATTAGGTGGGAGGTGGATTATAATCAAGTACAAGTACTCATGATCAGACCACTGCTGCATCGTATAAAGAATTGACTTGACTTCTTTTACTTGACGTGATTAATGTTACCTGGAAGCTCAGCAGCGATAGGGTCTTTGTTTATTTTAGTTCCATCTTTTGTAGCGAAAAGGTTTTTGGAATCGGAATTTGGAACCCAATAGCCAGCATCCTTGAGAGTTACAAAAGAAAGAGTGGGTGATGCGCAGCGCACGTTACATAATTGTGGTTAACATTTCAAGCAAAGACATATGTATTAATGTTTGAAGGATGTATACATTGTAAATAAACATAAACAAAGATACTGTATACTTCATTCCCAGTGTAAGTCCAAAACAGGTCGTTCATCGAATCTTCAATTGCTCTTGTTTATAATATGTTCCCGTATGCCGCTATTCATGTTTTTCGTGGAAAACCCTAATTGGTGGTTTATCAGCATTTTTTCAAGAATATTTGGGGATTTTTTTTGTCAAATACATTTATAACGGGCATCAATTATTCACGGATTATTGCTACTCACTGGCCAGCCATGTCCCTATCCCCCGCAAATAACGGGGATCCACATGTGCTGATACCGACATGACATTGACGCTGAATAGTACGTTTTTGACTCAGCAGCGCCATCCTCTGATCATGTGTTAATGACTGTGTAGTTAAACTCAAATCAAGTAAAGCTACACGGAATGGAGAGGCATTGTGAAAAATATGTGTTGGCAGGCTTCTCTGGTCTTTTTCACACTAGTCATTAGCCTTGATGCGCTCAGCTAGAAGCTATTTACATTAGCAACTGATTGATAAAGTTGGTGTACGTGATTGATATTTAATTCACACACAAATTATTTGGCGCTGCGCAGCCTGAGCATTTGCTCCGTCTCAATAAGTTTCATTGCTGTTATCGTCATGTTCTCTGTGGTGGTGTCACCAAAAGTGCATTTTTTTTTTTTTTTTTTTTTAACTTCGAAACTTTTGGCGGTGTTTCGTCTGCGTAGGTTCTACTGAATTTGCATATAATGACATTGTGTTAGTTCTGAGCACAATTGTACTGTCCTGAATTATTTTTTGTTGATGGTCAAAAGCCCACCGATAAAATGGTACACTTTGACGCCTTAAATGTTAGGTCTGCTACTTGTTATTCACTGCATTAAGCTGTGCATTTCTCCATCTCCTTGAAAACCAATTACTGCTGAAAAATCCACCACGTTCATGCCGCAATCTGCAACAGGCACAGTGGCTTGTGTAGAATTGAAATTAGAGTTTCGTAATCTTTCCACGGGATGCTTTAGCTAGGATATAGTGCATTCTTGCATGCCCCTGATGTAAGGCATTACAATAAAGATGACATTGGTTGACAGAATCCTTCCGTCTTGCTTGTTGTCTGATATTAAGCGAAAATGTGCTGCGTGGTTGCGAAATTGCAGTCATTTTACCTCTTCACATCACCAACGTAGGTGGATTCAAAACCTCAACAGTGTGTCACTCAAGACATGAAGTTACATTTCAGCTGTGGGAGCATGACAATTGACGGTTTTCCTTTTGCAGATAAGCAGCGATTGCATTGCTACATCATGTGTACCCCGTCGTTGTAATGGTTGCTATGGTCTGTGCGCTTGGTTACCAAGGCAGAATATTGATTTAATCCCCGAGGGCTGTGGTCATATCCTTGACAGTTCACCTATTGTTATGTTGATTCCACATCCCTTGGTTGCCACTGAATTAAATGTTTGGGCTGGGAGGAATGAAAAGGTTTCGCACAGTATCGTCGCGAACTTTTGACCCGAATGAAAATTGCCCGGTTATGTTTCGGTTCAAGCCTGAAACTCGCTGTTCACACAACAGACATAAAATACTAGGCTCCAGCTCCTCATGACCCTGAATAGGCTAAGCATTGTAGAAAATGGATGACTAGTTCCACTCCAATATATCATTTATCAAAATAATATGGAAAAATATGGAAATAATATTGTATCACGGGATTGACTTACTTTGCAATTGATAGTCCTAGCCACAACACTTCCAAGAATTCAGTCGATTGTCATTATTTAATTTTAATAAACCAAGTCATGGGGCTCTGTTTTCTTAGACAGCGCATGTGTGCTCAGCTTAGGGACTGGCATATTTTGACTTTTGTTTCTGGGGCAAGTACAGTTTACCGTGTTAGGGGATTCTGTAGACTGCACTGCGCCAAGCTGGGTGTTCCAGCGGACCAAACACGTTTTTTTGTACACGCCCCCAACGCACCTGACTATTTAGTGACTGAAAGTAGACTAGACCCAAGACCACTTCGGAGCAGGTCTAAGTTGTGGCGCTCCGCTGATATTTCTAGTGGATCTCATCGGTTTTTTTTTTTTTCATAAATATGACAACAGCGTGCATCATTCACATCCCTCTACATCACGGTTGTCAAACTTAAGGCCCGGTGGCCGGATCCGTCCCGCGACATCATTTTACATGGCCCGCGAAGTCAAATCATGTGTTGACTTGACATGTTTTATTTGAAATTGTCTTCACAGTTAATACAACATATTCGATATTTCAAACATTTGTTACCGATCCTTCCTTTAAAATAAATTGAAAAATAATTGAACAAACTATTCACTAGCTTCTGATTTCAAAACCAGTAAACCAATCAATTAGTTGTGTATAAGGCAATCATACATTTACACGGGTTAACAGTCGTAAACGGCCCTCCGAGTGAAATCAGAAATACGATGTGGCCCGCGCCAAAAATGCGTTTGACAGCCCTGCTCTACATAGAAACCTAGAAATTACATTAAAACAACAGAAAAATGCAACTCCAAGAAAAGATCGTTCTTATTATTCCAATACGTTGTGGTCGGTATATACACACTAAAAATAAGCTGTGCCGCAACAATATGTATGCAAAGTAACCTGTGGCATGTTTGCACAAACACGTTGCTTTAATACCAATAGAGAACCATCACACAGAGTCAAGTTGGTGTCCAGATTGAGCGATTTGGCTGGTGAGCACAGACACACAAGCAAAGCAGCCATTCAGCAGTGGGATGGATCCTGACTACTAAAGAGGAGGCGGAGGGAGAGGGAGGTATACTCTCCGGGAGAGAGAGCGATAAAAGGGGGGAGTGCTGTCTGTGGTGCTGGTGCTGGCGCTGGTGAGGAAGCGAATATAAATCTGTATGTTCGCAGGAGTAAAGCTGGAGCTCTCCAGAGCGGCTTGAGCGACTATGCCGGCCAGGGCTGGTCGTAAACCATCAAGCGGTGGTCTTCCCGTTAACTAAAGGATTTGTGCAAGTGAGGAAGTAGATCCCGCGTGGAAGCTGCGAACATCGGTTGGCAAGCACAGTTCGGAGGTCTCTGAAAAGCAACCCCCCCGCCCCCCGCCCTCAATTTTGGTTTCTGGACGAAACAAGAAGAAGCCTGAAGACAGACCCGAGTGACAAGAGAAGGTGGCGGTGAGGGACTCTTGAGCCCTTTCTCTCCTTATTACCTCCATTCACAAAACCATTGCATTCCATCATCACAGCAATGTAGAGGCGGTCCCGATTGGAGGAGGAAGGGTCCCATTGACTGCTGAGGCTTAGCACCTCTCTTCAACAGCTAGCCCTTTTCATTGCAGTCCCCCCCCCCCCCCG
Organism: Filicampus tigris; assembly: GCF_054856515.1. Taxonomy (NCBI): domain Eukaryota; kingdom Metazoa; phylum Chordata; class Actinopteri; order Syngnathiformes; family Syngnathidae; genus Filicampus; species Filicampus tigris. The sequence goes on along the minus strand of NC_141226.1, from coordinate 17,788,681 downwards.
CCCTCCCGCCTCCCCATCTCTTGCCTCTTTCTTTACATTCGCAATTTGCCCCGTTCCTCGCTCCCTGGTCTCTTGTGTTCTCCTACACTCTATTCACACCACAAAGGGAGCAGGAGGCAATGCTTTTGGGTTGAAGTGGGTGTTTCTGGAACTGTCATTGTGTTCGCTTCCGTGACAAAAGGCAGCTGAGCAGAGAGTGAGACACAGTTTTGCTTCTAATAAAATCAGCGAGGAGCAGCTGACAGTCAATGGAAGGTGAATTACGATGAAATGGAAGAGTTCCGGAAACTGAACCACACACTCATGTTCGTGTTCTCTGTTTCTTGAGACTATTAGTATTGCCGTTGAGGGCTATAAAGCGGCGGTGTGACTGACACTGCCGCGTGGATTGTGCCGCTGCTGTTGCTAAGCAAAGTCTCGTTGCCGAAGTTCGTCGAGCATCACTCTACAGCCATGAAAGGAAGCTCGGAGGAAAGCATTGAAAGCGCCAGGCCGTCCAACCTGCAAGCTTTCGCGAACATATCCACGCTACATGGCATGAGTCACATATTCTCTTATGGACACATGACATTCCGCCGGTTCCTCTGGACTCTTTCCTTCCTGGGTTCTCTCTGCTTACTGCTGCTGGTCTGCATGGATCGAGTGTCCTACTACCTGGAGTACCCTCACGTCACCAAGCTGGACGAGGTGGCGGCCACCAACCTCACCTTTCCCGCCATTACCTTCTGTAACCTCAACGAGTTCCGCTTTTCCAAAATCACCCGGAATGACCTCTATCACGTGGGAGAGCTTCTGGCCCTCCTCAATAATAACTACCAAATAGCCAACCCGCATCTGGCCGAGCCGGAGGTTCTGGCTGCCCTGAAGGAGAAAGCCAACTTCCAGAACTTTAAGCCCAAACTGTTCAACATGACTGATTTCTATAACCGCACCGGTCATGACATTGGCGATATGCTACTACAGTGCACCTTTCGCGGGGAGGATTGCTACTCGGTTAACTTCAGCACGGTGAGTGACACTTCAACTGTGACCTTATCTTGATCTCCCAGATGTATCTTCTTTTGGCTTCTGGCTCAGACACAGCACTCCCTCCATGGTACCCTTTATTATTATTTTTTTGGGGGGGCGGTATTACTTTATGTGCTGCAGTCAATGGAGTATTTTTTGTCGAAATGAAAACTTTCCCCTGTGCTAGAATCAGTCAGTGAACTTGGATCATTCGATCTGATGTCGGATTCGCTCTCAAAAGTACATGGCGGCCAATCTGGCACTTTAATTAACTGCCAAACAAGACTCCCAACTAATAACTTCTTGTCGATGAGGTTGGTCCCTCCGCTGTTGTCGTTGTTAATGCGCTTTGTTGATTCGAATCAGAGCTGCTCTTAAGGATGTCTTGTTCGATAACCCATAGAAACATCATTGTATTTGTTGTTTATGTTCAAATCCATCCATCCAGCTGTAACGCTGATCCTCATTAGTGTCGCTTGTGAGCTGTAGCCCCTCCCAGCTGACTTTGGACCAGAGGCGAGGTCAAACCCCAACTGGTCAACAGCCAATGGCAGCTTTATGTGAAAATCTTTAAACAAAATTGATTATTGTGTAAGGACTTGAGAAATTCCGACGAGGCTCCTGTTTCTAACCCGTCAGTCGGCAGTTTTTGTGATTCTGTCTTGCGATGCGTAATGTTTAATTAGAATGTATACAAACCATTTGAATCGAATGATAGATCTGCTAGTTTACCTCAAAAATTCTCCCTAAAGGCTGTCGCAATGATATGTTGTTTTGATTGGGGCGGCAAAAAATATTCCGCACAAGTAGAGTCAGCGTCAGGGATTTGATTTTGAAAGCTCTGCTGAAGTGTGACCAACATGGCTATCATCTCGTTTTGAATTGAAGCCGTGTTCATTCATCATTGTGACATCCTGCAATTTCATTCACATTTCAATCGTACTGAGCTGGAATTCAAATCGGAGAAATGACAAAGAGTGAATATTATCATGTTTGTATGGTATATAATTGGACGGGAATCCTTCTGGCGGTGACCCATTTCACAACCTGCCCCAATCAATTACAAAACTGTACACATGCCATGTCTATAGTCACTTGTGTTTCATTCAATATCAAAAATACTTTTTGTTTACTCCTCAAAACGTACACCCATCCATTTTCTACAGTACTAGTCATTATTAGGGTCAGGGGTGAGCTGGAGTCTATCCCAGCTGACTCTGGACGAGAGGCGGGGTACACCCCGGACTGGTTGCTAGTCAATTGCAGAGCACTCTTCAAACCGCATCGTTATCATTCGTGGGAGTGAACCAATACTGTAGAGAGGGTTACTACAGAAGAATTCCAATTATTCAAATGTCCCCACAGACCTAACAAGAAAAAGATTTACAATTCAAACGACTGGTGGGAGTGATGAGCTTTGACCTTGAATAAATGAAGGAAGAATTCCATTAAGTGTGCATGATGATGTTGTTTGGATGCCAAGCCTTCAAACTGCTGAGCTTTGTAAAGAGGTAAAAGCTGACACCCCTCTAATGCCAGGAAGTATTTTTGATCCTTGTAAATATTTTTTTTTTCCACACGGAAAATAATAAAAAGGCCTAACACAAACATTTTTGATCACTTTAATCACTTTTCATCTCTTTATCATTTGCCTCCAAGGAGACACATTTACAACCAAAAAATCAGTTTTATTTTATTTTCCCGTCCAAAGTGAGACACTGTTAAAATCTGCTATTGTAACCTGTCAAAAAGCTTTTCGTCAATAGGAAGCATGTAATCTTGATTTTTGTCCCTATCACGTGACTTTGCACATTGAAAAAATTCTATGGGTGAATATCTTCTTCCTCTGTCGAATTTTAGGATTTATACGGTATTTTCAGGTGCTACTTAGTCTTTGATGGATGTGCCTCCAGCAGGTTTCTGGCTGCCATGGCAGCAACCACGTGGTCAGTTGGTCCAGTTGGCACAGATTGAAGGCCCCTTGGAATGAGGGCCCATTGTGCCGAGATCCTGGTATTGAGCACCGATCTCAATTTCTATTGCTAGTTCTGCCACACTGTCAGACTTTCCTTGAACACGTTACTGAACCTGTCAATGCATTATCAGTATGTGAGGCTGATTGCTTTCCCTCCAGCCAAACTACTCTTATGTGAACAGATGAATGAGGTGACATTGTAAATATGCTTTGAAAAGTCCGAAGGTTGATAAATGGAGCCCATTCACCACACTTGCAGGTAGTACATTCCCGCACTTTGTATAAGGTGCCCGTGCGGGGAATTCACCTCACTCAAGGTTGAGGTTGTGTGACCCGGTCTGCCATTGCTGTGGTTACGTGGGCTATTTGGGCGCAGTCAGTGAGTCTTCACGAATCTAGATGTGAAGGGTATAAAAGTGCATTTCCACTAGTGAACATCCGAGCCTCAGTCGAACACATTCTGTTTCAGAATGTTGGTTGACCTTCAAGTTTTCTAATTTGAAAATTATTTTACAATACCACATTACGTCAAATGAATTCATTTGTTCCATTCCATAACTGTAATGGCGTTGCTGTCGTAACATTTTGCCGTTCGTACGAAAGTAAACAGACCCGAACTACACTACCGGATGATAAAACCAAGTCAAACTAAAATACTTAGACTTCGGAGACGTCTGGCAGATGATGAGGTGATAGAAAAGTGTTTATTAGGAGAGTGGTGCTGTCACATGTGGTGGATTTAAACACGTATCACTAACTAATACATTTTCTCTGTCTTTCTGTTGGTGGGAAGTATAAGAGCACACCTTTTAGGCTTTATATATTATTTATTTTTACTTTTGAGGCATATTTTTTTTTTCAGAAACTGTTGGTTGAACTGAAATTGTTATACTTTTGGGTCATTCCACTGTATATATACTGTGTACGACTCCCTCACAGATTACAGTCCCTTCTTAAGAAATGATCTTAATCAAATGTTTAACGCATGAATCCCCCAAAAACCTGCATGTGTAGCCTTTGGTTAGAGGATGGGAGACTGCAGTGAGTAATCATGTCGTTTCCTTTCGCAATCTGTTCTCAATCTGACAGGAGACCATGTGAAATCTCTCCAGACTACATTTCGGTCAATTCCTCTTTGCGTGTGTATGTGTAAACGCAGGCGTTATCATCACATTTGGCTTGGTCTCGAAGTTGTTTTTCATCTTATCGTCTACGTGACAGCAGGTGCCAGGAGGCTCAAACGCAGCTCTGGCTGAAATGAAGCAGGCTGACCAAATGTGACATACGGTTGGTTCCACGCGGCACCGATTTTACTTTATGGAATGTTTTTTTTTTTTTTTTCCTCTCCGAGCTGTGTCACAGTTAAAAAAAAACATGTAGAACGGGGACCCCTCGCAAATAAAAACACTTTTATCTAAAGCGTGTTGTAACAATGAGTTGGCAGAGTAAACAGTTTGGCATATTATGTTAACTTTGGGACTACTTCTCTTCTTTATTGTCTGAAAACTCTACAATATATCCGTCAGCCTCAAGTCTCAAGAGTTTACGCGGTTTAGTAACACCTTAACATTGTGCCATCTATGTTATTGTCCTGGGATCTATTATACGAAGAATGTTTGGCTTGTGGCATCTGTGCCTTTACTACAGACTGTCATTGAAGACGCATTATATTTTCAGTCGAGCCTCTTACCCAAGTCACCATTATAAAACCTTTATCAACTTAAGGCATTGTTTTAAGGAACCGTCATGTACAGTATAAAGAGAAGTTAACCGATGTATAGCAAAACAAAATAAATTGAAATCAACTAGAAGTCGACACTCTCGGAAGTGACATACGTTATCATCAGATATATATGAGAGAGGGAACAGTAAACATTTGGCAAGTTTCTCATTTCTATTATTGTGCTAGCCTCTGCTCGGTAAAATTATGTTGTGATGCTCATGTTGTATGTTCAGTATGCAACAAGTTCAAGAGGACTGTTAATATACTTTATATGCATCCAACGCAATTTGTTGCATCACGAGCATTAGTCTCAATCATTGAGCTTAATAATTATAATAAGAATTATTGTTGTTTTGCTGCCTGGTCAGATGTACGCGTGCGTATACAAGGTGATTATTTAAGCAATTATCCCTCCCATAATTTTAGTAATTACTTTTGACCAGAGGGTGCATGTTATTATTGTGATAAACCACAGCTGAATTCACAATTACTGTCTCCCCCAAAAATATTTGTACTGAATAGCCCATTATGATTTTATGGCTAAAATCTGTTTTTTAATATCGTGATGGAAATTTTTACAGATCTTTTAACTATACACAGTTTTTAGGATTGTTATTATGCAGTATTATTAGTAGAGTTTTGCATTTAGTGATTTGCTCTGATTAACAGTTTGTGGTCAAACTTGAATTCTGAAACAAGTCAAAGAATTCTGAGATTTAATTATGGTCAAATTCATTTGGAATTCCTTTGTGAAAAAAATCTCTATTTTTTGCTTCAAGGTCGAATACAGAACTCCCTAGATTAAAAAACAAAACATTGCGAAAGGTTAATGGCGTTAATATTTTGAACACATCAGCAAAATATTTTGTTGTTTGTGAATGAAAAAACAACAACGTCTTTTTGTTGGTGTTGTTGGGCTCGAAGACATGCCTTGAACCTTTATTTGCTCGAATGCCTTTTCCATTTAAGTACAGCAACCCAATGAGAATGCGAAAATGAAAATGTCCCTCGGTAAATAGATTGAGATATGTTTAGAATATTGATTAATTCCCATATAATTTGTCCCTAAGCTTGAAAACAAGCGAGTTATTTTACATTTGAATTCATTTGACACTGACATTTGGGACTTTGACTGCAGCAGCATCTGGGCAGCAGTGGTTAAATCATCCACATCAATAGTCTGTGGTGCTTTGTCCACAATTTGTCTTTCTTTTATTAATATTTCACACTCATATTATGGGGTCTTACCGCTATGAGTTCCCTGGGAAGTAGTAACATCTTGAATTACGTTCCGTCATTGATGACAACACACATTCCGTTAGACCTTTGGTCGCTCGTAATGTTGTGTGCCTTCATGTGTACAGTATGTTACACAACCGCATTGTTCCGTGGTATACTCATCCTTGCTCAAACGCATCGGCCTGCTGGGGCCCAAGTCATAAGTAAACATAAGTAACAGTAAATATTTGTATGAAAAAAACTTGTAGGTTATAAATATAAAAAAAGTGAAAGAAAAAAAACAATAACTACAGCGGTAACTGAGCTTATACCATGTGATCATGTATACTTACGCCCAGAGCATCGCCTTTCATCTACAGTCGAGGTACCCTTCCGTCCTCCGAAAATTTGACTATTACATAGATTGAAAAAAAGGGCTTCCGACTGTGCTTAGTCTGAATATTTTTCTAGTTTCCCGTCTATCACTTATCGCCTACAAAATGGGCATCCGTCATGGGCAGATAGATACAAACTAGTTCATTATGCACCATTTGCAGCCTCAAAACATCGTACATCAATACCGTCATATATTGACGACCACTTGCATTCAGCGTTATTTACGGAAATACGGTAAACATATATGCTCTAAAAAGTATAACTTGTTGATGCTGACACATCCCTTCCCGGGACACTGGTTGACTTTTGGTTTGTTTGACTTTAGATTTAACTACATCAAGAAAAAAAAAAGAACCAATCTGCTCTAAAGTCAGTCTCTTGCCATCCTAAAATAAATATTAAATTGACAGAAAATGTGTTCCAGAAAAGTTTGGTTTGGTGGTGGTCCAGAGACTAACCAGAGCCCAAACCTTTTGGTGGTCTACTGCTTGTTTGGTCAGCACACAAATTGGATTAGTCCTGTCCCACCTGATTAAACAAGCTAGTTTGACTACAACAGACTAAAGCGTCAGTGCACAGGCTACCGTCTTCCAGTTGGTTCATTTGTTATAGCAGAATTTCCAACCCAGCTTGCAAGCTGCCAGTCTTGTCTGCTGCTATGACAGATGTTGCACGCAGCAGGCCGCCCACGATGCCGTCGATTATAAGCACAGTGATAATACCTCATTGCAGATCATTAATTTTCAACACGACTTTAGGCATTTTTTTTTTTTTTTTCTTTAAATGAATGTGGAAAATACATACGGAGTTAATGGTCTTTTAAACATGTAATTTCACAGTATGTGGCCAGAATAATGTACTGTACCCTGCCATGAAAAGCTTATTTGTATGTCTGATTTGCACAACATGCCGCACTCCAGGCACCAAAACCTGTAGGACGAGGCGATACCCTGCAGGCAGTAGACACACAGAAGTCCTCAAATTAAAAGAACACTATAGTATTGCTCGAGTTGTCTGCGGCGCATCGATTTGATGCAGAGTACATAAAATTAAACAAATCTCTCATCCTGTCGCGTCGCACCTCTCCCACCCACACGACGTTTTTTTCAATTACATCCAATACAAGGCAAACGCGTTTAAACCAGTGTCCGTTTACAAATATTGACTTTGTCTTTTAGAAATGGATTTTCTCGAAATCTCCTCGCACTTTTTGAATTCCTTCACAGTCCTCCAGATCCCAAAGGATAAGGCGAAGTAACATATTGTTATCCCTGTTAAATACAGTACTCATTGGTTAATTTGGTCCAGCGAGGTCCTATTTCACACCAGTTAAACAGCAGACTGTTTAAATCTGATTTATTGCATTGAAGTTTTTCCCTTTCTTCCCTTACCGGTAAACTAAAAGCTATTTTTTGTCTTTGTTGTATTGAATTAATGTTCTTTTATTTTCTCCCTACGAGATGCAGTCAGCGCCGCCCGTGGTGATCAGATACCTTATCTTTGATTTTAATTTTTTTTTTAATTCTTTGAAGTGTCAATGGATTCAAGATATGTTGAATCCGGGAACATTTCATTGTGTGCACAAAACAATTGCCCATGGTCCCTCGTTACCTGGCTAAGTCTGTTGCCATGGCACTTGACTATGATCGGATGCTGATGACGCAAATTGGAATCGCTGTACGCTCCGCACACTTCCCAGACACATCCAAGAAACTCTTATGGCGCCACATAGCTCTCTTTATGTGCTTATTGTCATCCTTTAGATTGTGCACGTTTGTTCTTTATGGTTCATTACAACATATTGAGGGAGGCAGTCTTTACTAAGGAGAGTCAATTTCGGCAGAAACACATTTACAGTAGCTTCTTTTTAAATATTATTTGTCAAGAAAAAGAAATGCTAATGTAAAGATAATGCTAATTTGGACAATATTTAATTTTCATATCACCATCAAGGGTCTTCTACGTTAATGGCCAAATTAATTTATGGTGTTTCCTTGAGTTAGGTTAATTGAAGAACGTCGGTGTGAATATGAGTGTGAATGATGGGATAGGCTCCAGCTCACCTGTGACTCTAATTAGGACAAGCACTATTGAAAATTAGTGGATGGGGTGATGTATTTCCTCCAAAACTGTTCGTCCTGTAATAACTATGCATAATTATAATAATTTGAGTTGACAGCTGATTGTCACACACACCGACGTTGAACAGCTAAAGCCTACTTATTTTGTTGCCGTTCGCAGCCTTTTCCATAATAGTCCTCATAAATGTCATTACTGCATACTGATAATATTAACACCACAGACTAATAGTCTATACCAGGGGTGTCAAACTCATTTTTGTCGCGGGCCACATCATAGTTATGGAGTCCCTCGGAGGGCCGTTCTGACTGAATCCATATAAACGTACGATCATCTTATATTATTACATATACTCAACAAATGGATGGATAAGTAGTTTTGAAATCAGAAGCCAGTAAATAGTTTTTTCCTACTATTTTTCAATTGATTTTAAAAGAGTGATTGATTACAAATGCTTGCTATATCTCCTATGTTGTGTTAACAGTGAAGACAATTTCAAAGGAACATGTCAAGTCAACACACATGATTTGCCTTCGCGGGCCACATCAAATGACGGATCTGGCCCTCGGGCCTTGAATTTGACACGTGTGGTCTATACTAATTTTAAAAATGAGATGTGAGTCAATTTTTGTTCAAACTCAATTTCATTCAAGTATCTGACAACAGCAACACGTTTACACCTTATGAGCCTTTCTTGTCTTGCTGTGTTTCAAAGAGCGTCAGTGGTTTTGTCAATCCACAAACCTGGGACTTGTTATTGCTCTGCTACTGGAGGATATAAACTAATGGTTCCACGGGGGACTTACACACATTTACAATTGTGACGTCTTCATCATTACACCTGTTTGCTGGCTGGTAGGGTTTAATGTTTAGTTCAAATGTAACGAAATTCCAATGTTATTTTGTTTTTAATTTGAATATGACTTGAAAATGTGGAGGCAGCCTGTTGTTTGTAATTCGGATATGCGCTGATGATTTAAATCGTACGTTTGTTTTCGATGTATTTTCCGTTTATGGAACTACAGAATGTGTCGCAGCATGGTGGTGAGGCAGGAAGCTTGCCTGCCTCACTTTAAATATCAGCTCCGATTTTCCTGTGTGGAGGTGCAATATGGGTAAATTGAAGATTCTAAATTGTCCATAAGTGTGAATGTGAGTGTGAATTTACGTGTGAAGTTATTAACCTTTGTCTGCTCAAAGCGCAACTTCATACCTTGTCCTGGCATGACGGAATTCCCAAAGACGCAAGTTTGTTCCTGCCTCCGTTATGCTCTGATAATTTCAAATGTGAAAAATCAACTCTGCTTTCGTTGGCAACTCTGTTTATCAGCGAACCAACAAGGGAAAAATGTGGGGAAAATGCTGGCTTTCAGGCCTACAAATGAGGGCTAAAACCCCTTAGTGTTGGCCTTGAGGGGTCAGCGGAGAGGATTTTGTCAAGGCTGCAAACCTGCAAGCGATAGCGAAACACACAATGACAACGCTTGTTATCTGTAATTGCACTGACATTACCTGCAGAGTGTTGTTGGGATACTTTCGAGAAGGAGCGGTGACTCATCTAGTTTGCATTTTGTCTTACTGGTACTTATCGCACTTTTGTGCGTGCGTGCGTGCATGTGTGCGTGTGTGTGTGCGTTCAACAGCACAGTTCATCTTCCTGTCTCTGAGGTTTACCTATTATGCTGCTGAACATTCACACTTACAACTCCCTACTTATATTGTTTTTTGTTAATTAAAGTGCAGCAAAATGTCAAGGACAACATAAATACAAACACTACACGTAACATATAAAGTGGCTTTCAATCGAAACATGCCTCAAAGGGGAAGTCAACCCGAAAATGGTCATTACAATATTATTTGTTTGTTATTCATTTAATCTAAGCACAGCATTCCGATTAATATTGTGTTTGTGGAATATGAGTTAAGCAGCAAAATCCACCTGTTTTTATCCATCTCACGGGGTGGCCGTTTTGTCACTACTGTTGACTGAAAATGACATCACAGTTGCTCAGGGCCCGGGTAACAACAAATCATGGCTCAGCTTCAGAAAACAGTTGAGCCGTGATTGGTCGTTACCTGAGCCCTGAGCAACTGTGATGTTATTTTCAGTTGACAGAAAGTGACAAAATGGCCGCCCTCTGAGATGGATAAAAACAGGTGGATTTTGCTGCTTAACTCATATTCCATAAACACAATATTAATCAGAATGCTGTGTTTACACTAGTGGAGGAACATAGAAGATATTATTGTCAAGAATTTTTTGGGGCGAACTTTCACACAAAAGCAACACTTCTACATAGGGATTCACATGGTTAGGCTACTGGCGAGCACCTCAAACAATGATGACACTAAAACATTTGCTCACACTGGACAAAAGTACTTGATCACCCACAGTCTCTGCTATTTCACATTCTTCTTCTCATAACTCTCTCATCATTGAGAATGGTCCTTATCTCAGGGGGAGAAAAAGCAAATTTTAGAGTTGGATGCTAGCTGAAATGAAGTCAAGTGACGTGTTCACGTGTTGTCCTGATGTGATTTCGAGTTTATAAATGGAGAAGCAAAAGAATGTGTGCTCACATGAAATATATTACATTTTGGAAGGAACTTGCCCAACACTGCTCACTAAGCTAAGATAGCATAGTATGCTATCTTAATGCTATCTTAGCACATAACAGATAGGGTGTTTTTGGTGCAGCGACCTTCTTGTCATTTCCGTTGTGTTACCAAATGACTTATATAGTGACTGAATGAGTGAGCATTCTGCTTCAGCAAATTGAATTGCCTCAACTTAGCAACACACAGTGATTTGGATAGGTAACTTTAATCATCCTTCTGGAAACAGCAATGTGTTAGACTACTGAAAAAAAAAGTGGTCAGATTAGTGTAACGCGTTACTGGCATCACTAGGTAGCGTCAGACATCTTCAAATTCACGTACACGTTAGCTTTGCGCCGCCACCTCGGAACACAGTTTGTAGTCAAAGTTAAGGGGCTTTAATGTGTTTGTAAATTGAGGTTCCATTGTACTTATGGTACTAAAATGTTTGATGGGACATGCGCTATCCACCTTCCATTTTACAAAATCAGCAGTCAACTGATTTATGTCCCCCACATAGCTAAGGGAATCTCTCTTTTGTCCCCATGGCTGCATCATCTCCTCTTTGTTTTTTCTCATCCCTCAAAAGTGCCAATAAAGTCTTTTAGCAGAGTTTCTGTGTGAGACAGCCGCAGGGGAGCATTTCTTTTTGAAGACACTTCAGCCTGAGCCCTCATCGCCAGCCGTTATCAAGACGCTGCACGTTTTGCGACGACACCGATTCTCCTTTTGAACGGCTGTATTGTGAGCGACATTTAACCCAGCAGGTAACCTCTTTGGTTGCAAAGAAAAAAATACAAAATCATATACGACTATTAACTTGGTCATTCATGAGTTGCGAGATGGGCTTCAAGACCCTAAACGTTTCTGCTGCTGCTAAGTCACACCCCCCCCCCCCTGCTTTGTCAGGCCTACAAAGCAATTTGCGCTGTGCCTGCACGTTAGCCTTGTGCGTGCTTTATTATCACTTATGCTGCGCTTTCAAGGTTCCCACCAAGAGCTTGGCTCATATTCCTCGATAACTAACAATGGAATCAACTTCTTGATTTGCATGCTTGAAGCTGCCGCGTATTGACCACCCATTTGAATTTATAAGAAGGGCTACAAGCGACTGATCAGTGATGTATTACCCTCCAGATTTTCTTTTTGTATTATTATTATTATTGGTAAATATTCACAGTGTGTTGTGTCATACGCAACTGAGAAGGTCCTGACCATTTTTTTTCTTTTATTAGCCATTTTCCACAACAGATTTGAGCATACTGTTGGTAGTCATGTGACGCTTAATTTACTAAAATTGTGATGGCTCTAAATCGTGTGTGCGCTCACTCTAATAGGCTGCAAGATAAATTACAATATGACAGACAAGCGTTATTATTTAAAAATTTAATAGGGTTGCGTCAGGAAGGGCATCCGGCGTAAAATGCTTTGCCAAATCAATGATGCGATTTGTGCGTGCACTTGATTCGCTGTGGCGACCCCTGAGGGGAAAAGCCGAAAGGATAACAACAACAAGAAATTACAGCGGCACAACATTCTCAGTATTTTCCCCTCCTTTGGTGTGGTGAGTTCAAGAAGCGCTTCAGACAAGCAGCGAGTTCTCCTCGGATGAGCCATTTCTATCCATAAGAAAAGGCCACTTTATTAGGGAACTATGAGCAAGGGGAATTAAGATAAGATAAGATAAGAAGGCCTTTATTGATCCCACAGTGGGGAAATTTTCAGCGTTGCAGCAGCAGCAAAGATATAGAATTGCTGCCCAGCTTGTCATTTCCGTGGTTACGGTTTCGCACACGAAACATTCCAGCAGCTCATACCTTGTATTTGAAAAACGGATACAGCTCCAGGTGGACTGAACCCCCCCCCCCCCGACCCCCCCCCCCCACAACCACACACACACACACCCCAAAAAAATCGGCCTTGGCATTTTGCCTTACACTGACCCGCACACATTATAATGAAATAGCGCCACATCAGCCCCAAAGGACATTTTTCACCATTGAACAATGCAAGCACAAAGTTTGAAGTGATGGAATTTGAAGTGTGAGCAGAAGAAGCAAACAAAGATATCACAGAGTTACAGAAAATGTAATTGATTGCTCTGATCATTTTGTGGAAGCCAGCAATCACATAAAAACCATGCTTTGTTTGATATACGTAACTTGCCCACTCATTTAATGGTTTTATTTTATTTGACAGTTTTTAATCTGACACGCCTTGTAACTTTGCTTCAAAATATGCTATATAAATAAAGTTATTAATATTACAAGGGTAGTACTGTTATAACATGTCACCTTCGAAATGCATGCATTCTCTCTGTTTAATCCTCACATTTGCCTTTATTTTCTGATGAAAAGCGACTCTGCTGCGGCAAAGGACAGGATGTTATCGACAGAGTGCATTGCTCAAATTTAAATGGCAAGCAGAGCTACTCCTACCGCAAGGTTTTCAGATGTACAGTAGAATATAAAATCGGCCTTGGCGCTTTTATGGTTCTAACGAAGTCATTACTGATCTGCTCATCGCTCATGGAAGCTGTTGGTAAGTTATTTCTTGAATTCCACAGTGAATCCAGGACAATTGCAAAAACCACAACAGCGTTATACTACGCAGCCACAATTTTACTGCAATGTTGTCATTGTAGATGCCAATCTGTACTTTCATATATTCCATTTTTCTTAATTCCCTCACACTATTATCTGTGTGATTATTAAATTTGTTGAATGAGATAAGAGGAAGACTTCACAGAATTGTGATAAATCCTTTTGGAGTCTGCCCACATGAAGTTTGAAGACTAGAGGTATGGTAGTGCATCAAATCCGGGATTCTCCACACACGGGAGGGATAAGAGGGATTCATTCGCACTGGAATAATTTGAGTCCGCTGCTTTGGAATCCAAATGAGAAAATCTAATTGGGTAGTAGAACTGCGGGACGATTGTTCAACCAGTTCAAACTACCAAAAGCCAAATAAATACATTTCGTAAATGTACGCGATGACCTTTATTATGTGGCGTGGCTCTATACGAGACACAAAAGTCCACTTTTGCATCTAGAAAATGTAAGTTCTGACATTCAAAGCCCTTTTGTTGATTTCATTGATTCCACAAACACGGCGTCAATGGCACCTAATTCCCTGCCGTCTCGTCGTTTTTTTTCCCAGGGGTTGTACGAACCGTGAATACAAATTGGACGTGACATTTAAACTGCCGTAACATTTGCTTAAATCAAACGGGCATTTCCCAATGCGTGCCCCTTCCGTCTGCAGCATGTTAAGAAGCATGAGAGCACGCTGTTTATTAGCGTTTGTAATCTGCCCTTCTGTCTGCGCTGCACACTGGCTGCATACTTAGCGAGGACGAGACCTCTGACAGCCGCACTGTTGCCCTGCCAACTGTTGCTGATGATTCATAACGCGCCTCATTCCTCCAGCTGTGCAGCCGTCAAAAGAAATGTGAGTAAATAGCACCCAAACCACGTTCAGATCACGCTTATACTTAGTGTCGTATCACTGGCTTTGTATAAAATGTCTGCCTTCGAACGACTCAGAAATGACAAAGGAGCAATTCAGCTGACTCGCCATTGATGCTTTTCCACTGGAAAATACAGGAAGTGGTTTTCGCCCCGGTTCCAAGAGAGCAGCACCATATTGGTCGAACATCGTCATCATTGCTTCATCATTATGATATTTGAGGTTACGCGGATTGACAAAAACAAACGCACATGCTAACATTCGCTTGCCTTCTGCCTTAGCTGTGGATGCTGCAGTATTATTTGCAGGCTCAGCTTCAGAAAACCGGTCAGCCGTGATTGGTCGCAACCTGAGCCCTGAGCAGTTGTGATGTCATTTTCAGTCGACAGAAGTGACAAAATGGCCGCCCCCCAGAGATGGCTCAAAACGGGTGGATTAATTTTTATTACAAAAATGCAATATTTATCAGAATGCCTTGTTTCAACTAGTGGGCTTGCATAGAACATGTTGTTGAAAAAAAAATATCTTTGGTTTGACTTCCACTTTGAACTACAGTAGCAAGGTGACTTTTTTCTTACACTGATCAAATTTCAAATTCCTAGCTGGCCCAAAACGTCAACACGTTTCTGTCACGATCACGTCGTTTTTGGCTATCAGAATCAGGGAAAAATGATCCGATAATAAAAAAAACAAACAGTAGTTTTACATTTTATGTATGCATTAATTTTGAAGGGATACAAAGCAACGAAATAATCTAGAAGATTTTTTATGCTACGCAACATCGCGATGTAAACAAAGCCAGTGGGGGAACGTTGTGGTAGTTGTCACAGGAAGCTAACGAGCAATATTTTAATGTGGAAAGTGGAGTCAGTGCAACGGCAACTTTTAATGTGTGCAAAATTGAGCATTTCATGTGGCGGAAAGGATAGAGTTGCGTTTAACACAACCAATTTAATTTAATTTTGTCCCTCCCAAAAAATGATTTAAATGTTTCACTTTGTTAAAACCCACTGCTCCACTAGCCATATAAAAGGTGTCATTATTTTTATCACGTTATTAGATAAATATTGATTCAAAACTATTCCAGATAATGTACACGGTGCTGAGGCATGCTGATTTATTTCGTTTTTTGTATCCTATTCTCATCAGCATTCTCTTCAATTGTTGTTGTTTGTTAGCTCCGTTTTTCAATTTTCATTTTATGCGACTACTATGGTAGCACTAGCTTGTACGTGCAAAAATAAACACACGCGCTAACATTAGTCCATCTTGTTTGCATACTTCAGCTGTGGATGCTGTAATATATGTCTCCACTTGGTTGAGGAGGTCTCTTTTCTTGCTCCTCTCAATTAAAATTCATCTCTTTACTCTGGCAGAGAAGTGAGTAAAGGGAGGCACTCGTTATCTTTAATTGTTGTTGTTTGTTATGACTGACGTGTCCAAGGTGGCTTTGTTTTGGTTGCTTCTGGCACAGCGGGATGACTTATCATCTGGTTCTAAAATGCTTGCCTTTGATTTTGCAAAAGCCACGAGTGAGTCAGTTTGAGTTGTGCACGGTTCACAGCTGAACTGTGCAACTCACGTCGCATTTCCTTCCTGTCTATAGCACAACATCATGTCATTGAAAGTTTTATTGAGAAAACATAATGATTTGCCCAAATAGTTTCTTTCGGAAATAAAGGTTGATAATTGACGTCTTTTTCAATTAAATTGATTGGAACGGCGTATTTGAAATATCAAGTGGCAGCTGGAGGGACACACATGTTCAGTTCTGCCAAGAGCTTTACAAGATGGAACGATGAGTCACACGGCCCAGACTGTGTGCTGTGGGTAGACAAATTCATGGCCCAAGCCAAACAAACAGCTATTTTCTGATGGCTGTGGGCCACTTGGACTGGCTGACCCTAGAAGCGGCGCTCTCTGTTTTTTGGAAGCCAGGGAACATCTTGATCCAAGTAGTCAGGCCTGATTCGTCAAGGTCTTCATTTACCTCTCTGTTTAAAAAAAATATACATACCATCAAATTTGCATTTGGACACATTCCAAGATTCCGACCAAGATTTTACACTTCCTGAACCTCCAGAAAGTGTTGTAATGTGTTAATGAGAAGGTTATTTTTCACCCAGCGTGCTTAGACTGTAAACAAAACTACAATCTCACGGAAATCAATTGCCTGCTTAAGCCACTGTTCACCCGGCAATTCCCAATCAACGCTCAGTCACAGAGCACTCGCTTTCATTAAGAGAAAGGAATCCCAGGGTAGTCATTGGATTTGCTTGAATTCATCACCCGCAAAAAAACTAGGAACAACATGCTTGTGCTTTTAGACCAGAATGTAACTTCAGCACACCTGCGACCCTAGTAAATATTAGCGGTATCGAAAAATTGATTCGTGGACGTGCATCTGTATCTTCTGTTGATAGTCTGACTCTCCTCAACAATGGTAGGATCAGCAACGCTTTCATATATATGAAAACAACCATTCAAACCTAAGATGATTTGCCCATTTGTGACACGTATCTGAATTTTTCATGCAGTGTGAAAAATAAAACTACTTTTTTTTTTCAAATCCGACTGTGCCTGTTTCATATTTGGATATAAATCGGACATGCATCGAGGTCGAGGTACGTCATCTTTCCCCCAAAATATTTCTAGCTCCTCCTACCTCTGTCATTCTGTAATGAGACGGGACCATATTTACTTGCGTAAACTCTGTCCCATGTGACGTTGTTTTTTTTTTTTTGGTGAGTGTCACATCATGGATGTGTTCCGTTCACATTAAAAGTCGTGTCTGGAGAAAACTCACTCAAACACAGGGAAAACGTGTAAACTCAATTTAGGGAAGCCAGAGCTGAGATTCCAACCCTTAACCTTCGAACTGTGAGGAAGACATGCTAACCACGTGACCACTCGGCTGGCCTATTCCCAAAAATACTACATCACTTCCAGAATTGTGGTGGGTGGTGTGGTAGATAGAACAAAAAAAAAACTCGTAAAATCTTTACTGAATAAGTATTTTAAAAAAGAGAGAGACATAGTGTCACTTTCTCCAATATAGGCTGGTTGATTGATTTTGCAAACCAAGCTTGCCCATGCTTGACATTAGAAAGAATGTTTACGAGGCACTTCCTCCTTGGCTTTGCTTCTACATTCATTTTGGTTTTACATTCTTCCAATTTCCATGCGTTCTTTGCGAAAGCATAAGCAGGCAGCCATGCATCAATCAGACTGCTGGACGCGTCTTTTAGCAAAGCTCCTGGTATTGCGACATACTGCTGTTGAACATGAGTAATTACCTGGGCCTCTGCTGGTGGGATTAGCTGCAGAATTAAGATAGCGTGAATGCTAAAAAGGGAGCAATTTGCGGTGATTACATTGGGAATGGGAACCTTTGTGGCACCTCACAGCACGGACATACGTAAAGTATATGTTATAAGAATGGAGCCTGACATTATGATCCTTTGTTGTCAATCTCACCTCATCATCACCCAATCGAAAACAATTCCACCTGCCAGTATGGGAGGACTCACTTTTGATTTTTTTTTTCTCTAGTCCTGCCTTTAAACTGGGATCAAAGAACCAACTGCACTAACGGGTCTCCCCATGTGGAAAAATAACCAACCGAATGATAAGTATAAGCACTTTCTTGCAGAATCCAAAGACAGTGCTTGTTCTTTCCTCCAACAGATACAGTCATTGTGTGAGGCGACCAAGAGGTGACAGGCAGAATGTAGCTGCTTCAGTTGTTAATTATTCAACAAAGGGATTAAGCGCCCTATATTAATATACTGTAGTTGGTAGCACGGCGTCCGTGGTGCCGCAGTTTTTGTCACTGTCATTCATTTCATATTTTCAACAAGGTTAAATAATAATGGTGATACAGTATATATTTGTTTTTACTGTTTATAGCACCTTTATAAATGTGTTTACAACGTGCTCTGACAGGACAGAAAAGCATACATAAAACACAATAGTGATAGTAAATGATCAATAAATGAATAAATGGTCATAAATAGAAGGGGAGAAGACAACATCACATATAAGAAGAAAAAGGAAAAAAAATGGTTTTGGAAGTGATTTCAAGGATGTCACCGATTTCTGGCTCGATGATCACCAGTTGTAAGCCTTGACTTTGGAACAACAAGAAGGCCTTCAACCTGAGGATATGAAGCTGTGGGCTGGCTGATATTGGGTAAATAGCGCAAACAGATGCTTCGATTTTCTGAAGCACTCACGTATCTATCCCTCACCCCTCCCTTTTGATTATCCTATAGATTTTAGAAAGTTGCATGATCAAACTGACTATCATAAAAATGTCTATTGACTGCTCTGGCAAGGCACAAGCATATGGCAGCTAAACAGTCTGCGGCTTCAATCTAAATCATTGTCCTTTGTTCTCAAAAAGCTGGTCACTCGAGGAAGAGAGAGAGAGGGTGAGTGTGAGTCTTGTCGAGCCAAGTGGAATGGGAAGAGAAAATAAAGAAAAACCTAGCAAAGTAAAACCAGTAAGAGTGTTTAGCTGTCTAATCTTCTGTGGGTACTTTCTTTCATCACTGTTCTTCCAGAAAGAAATCCAATTAAATAGCACAACACACAGGCACACGCACACCTACACACACACACACACACACTGTTATTCTTTTTCCTGCAATAGTTACTGTATACTGTATATTAGGGATGTAGCGATTCACTGAAGCCCCGATTCAATTCGATTTCCGATTTTCAGTTCCCGATTTTCGATTCGATTCGATTTAAAAAAAAATCACTACCATGCTTGTCTCTGTGCGCTAATGTGGTGCTGCAACCATCCACAAACGCAATACGCAATGATGTTTGGCGCAAGCGCATAGTTTGTTATCCACATTCAAAATGTGGTATGTATCTGGAATGGAAAAAAAATTAAAAGCATAATTTTTTAGGATTCTAAATTAGTACATTCTAATGATTTAGGTAGGTTGACTTTTGTTAAGTGTTGTTGTATAGGGCTTGTGAGTGCCGAGATGTTCAAGTTCGATTCGCTTGGATTCAAATCGATTATTCCATTAATCGGTTAGGATCGAGCGGCTCTAACCACTCAAACAAAGATGCATTTGTGCTAGTTTTCACGGAAAAGGCATATAAAGCAAAAGGGGAAAAATCCTTTGTTGCAAATTATGTATGAATTTTTTTTTTTTTGCTTAGAAACAATTTTTAACAGCAATGACCAATCACGGCTGACCTGTTTTATGAAGCTGAGCCGTAATTGGTGGTTACCTGAGCCCTGAGTAGTTGTGATGTCATTTTCAGTCGACAGAAGTGACAAAATGGCCGCCCCCTGAGACGGCTAAGACGGGTGGATTTTGTTGCTTAACTCATATTCCACCAATGCCGTGTTCCAACTAGTGGGCCTGCTGGGAACATATTTTTGAAAAAAATATATGTTTGGGCTAATTTCCACTTTAAATAAGCAAAAATAATTGCCAATGTCGAGGTTATACTCAATTAAATGGACAAATTAGACACTGTGTAGCGTTTCATATAAAATCAGGTCAATCGCTTGTCACAGTTTCAACCCTCAGGCTTGAGGCAACAAAGACAGCGTGGATGAATAACACACTGCTGCTTTGTCACCGCAAGTCTTCAATATAAAAGCCTCGGCTGTCTGTCTTTTCGCTGACATTTTAATGCAACCAAAATAGATGAACCATGAGAGCGAATGTGAGCGAGAGCCGTGCTCGCGCACAGCAAATATGTTATTCCAAAGTTGCAAGCGGTCCACCATATTTGCAGGCATGACAACCGACGCAGCCGACATCAGAAGAAGACTTTCTTCAGATCATTCTCTCAGATGTCCACGTGGCGTTGTTGTATCTATTACGGGCTGTTTGAAATACATCGTGAAATTCGTGTCTCCGGTGACAGCCAATTTTTGAGCCACTTGTACCTTCGCATTGTTCACATTCGCTTCCAGGCAGCGGCGTCTCCCGCTCGCTTAAAGGAAATTGCTGAAAGGGCAAAGCTTTGTTGTCGGGTTTTAGGATGTGAAGGGGAATTAATCAGCCGCTTCAATATAAGCGTTTAGGTGCTTCTTGAAAAGATAGGACTATTCAAAAAAAAAATCTCGAAATGTTCTTTCATTATTTTCCTCGTGGATTACACCAGACTGACAGATGGATGAGGTTGGTCGGTTGGTTCAACGAAGGTGATTTTGATCAATTGCTGTGCAATTATTTCACCTTGCCACAGCTGTGATTTGTGGGCTGAATGAAAATGTTTAACTCTATTGTAATTTGCTTTCCAGCCCATTGGAAGTCTGATTGCCGTCCGGGCAGAGAGTTTCCCGCGTCCCGAGTTTGCTTGCCGTGCTTTCAGTAAACGAAATGATGCACATCAATCACCTTGAAGCGTTCAGCGAGGCCAGATAAAGACGTGCATTTGGAAATGCTGAAAGCATCCATTTCAAGACAATGTTGTTGTTGTTTTTTTAAATTTGGGGATAAAAGATTCTTACTGTTTGGAATATATCTTATCAAACCAGCACGAGGATGAGAATTGATTAGGCCTGCATGTTAAAGCTTGATTTCTATGTGTGGTGAACAAATGGATGCTATAGCCACATCACAGAAGTGAAAAATCAATTCTGGAGCAGCACGATGACTTAAAGTGGAAGTCAAAGCAAATTTTTTTTTTTTTTTCAAGAATATGTTCTATGCAAGCCCACTAGTTGAAACAGGGCATTCTGATAAATATTGCGTTTGTAGAATAAGTGTTAATCCACTTGTTTTTAGCCATCTCTAGGGGCGGCCATTTTGTTTTCTGGCGACTGAAAATGACATCACAACTGCTCACAATGACCAATCACGGCTGACCCGTTTTCTGAATCTGAGCCGTGATTGGTCGTTGTAAGCAGTTGTGATGTCACTTTCAATCGGCAGAAGACAAAATGGCCGCCCCCAGAGATGGCTAAAAACGAGTGCATTTTGCTGCTTAATTTATATTCCACAAACGCAAAATTAATCAGAATGCCGTCTTTGAACTAGTGGGCCTGCAGGGAACATATTCTTAAAAAAAAATGTTTGGGTTGACTTCCGCTTTAAGTGCCTTAGTTTTGAAGTCCGGATTCAGACTCTCCCTGCTTGCATGGGTTTTTCAAAACATGCATGCTAGGTCAATTAAAGACTCCAAATTGTCCATAGGTGTGATTGTGAGTGTGAATTCTCATTTGTCTATATGTGCTCTGCGATTGGCTTGCGACCAGACTCGCCTCTCACCCAAAGGCGGCTAGGATGGGCTTCATCCCACACAGTGTAGAATATGGATCTAAGAATAATAATGATAAAAAAACAGTACATTCTGCTTTACATGCAGCTAACTTTGACATGACTCCACATCGAGGTACCGTCGGAAAACTGAGGAACCCTCACAGCGTAAATCAAGCCCAACAAGTCTTTCAAGTGTGTCATGGTTCACATTTGTAAATCCCTACTCCAGTCCACAATGATCCATGGTGCACCCATTTTTTTGTGTCCACAGTATCCTATTAAAAAAAAAAAAAGTACACAGTATACATCATATTGCCTACATGGCAGCCACTCACTGTGTTCTGGACACAAGTGTTCACTTCAGATACAAAAGTATTAAATACCCAGCTGAGCACGACATTATTAACACAGGAAGGATCACATTAATTTACCATCATCCACTTCGTTATAGAAATTACCATGAGATAAAGTTGTTTTTGTAAGTATATGAAGGAAGTTCACTTGGAGAGGGAGCACCATGTGTGATTTGATCACTGTTGAGGTTTTCCGGATATTTCTCTGGGGACTGGTACAAGGAAAGGTCAAAATTTCAGGAATCAATAAATACATGTTAGTGTGTACACACACAGCTCACATTGACTCTCAACACCTTGCCTTGCCGCATGTGCGTATCCTCCCACTCAGCTGTTTACATATAGACGGGTAGCCACCCACACGCGCATGCATATAAATCATGTAATACACACGCCGTGAAACACGTCATGTCCTGAACCTTCAATTCGAAATCCAACCTATGACAAAATCCAACCTATGACAAAAAGGCACGAGGAGTAATTAAACATTCAGGCAGCGGCAGTCATATATATATATATGTATATTGCATTTTTTTTCACATTTTTTCAAACGTTAGGGGTAAAAGAGGGTCTGAAAATGTCTAGCACTGAATGAGTTAAAGAGAATGTTGTTGGAATCCATTTTGCGAGATCGTTAAGGTCTCCATCGGAGCTGCTCATTATTCCGCTGGTTTTAAATATGCTCTACACGCGCTTACTGTCCTGAATGTCAACAGACTTCTGTCTTGCTGGACTTCTGCTTTAAATGTATGAAAAATAAAAAAACAATCGCATAGCATATCGAGCTCAGTGGATATTTCACACACTCCGACCGACAAATGGGTCTGAATTTGAATACTTTACCCACTTGTCATCAAAGTAAATACGTACACAGTCGAAGGAAGGTCAAACAGTTGTTTGAGAATTGTAGTTTACTTTTTCTTTGTTACATAATATTTAGTGACCTTTTTTTAAATCTTGCACTCGACAAATACTCCATATTTTAAATAAATGCTATGTACAGTATAAATATTAAAACTAATACTAACACTAATAAACACAAAAATGAAGCATTTTCCCACACACTAACAAACTAACTCTAAAAACTCAAGTGAAAAACTTAAGTGAATTCAAAAACCAAAAAAACATCAATAGCATCTCAGTTAGTTGCAGCCAAGCCGTGCACTCCACATTTCCTCCTTCAACAAGACGTAATCAATCAGCCAATTTCACACAATCATCGTTAAATTCATCTAATCATTACTACACTCAACCATAGTCCACGAGGCAAAATATCCATTCCAAACGTGACTTTGTCACATTTGTGAAGTATGTTATGAATGTACAGTATGTGACATGAGTGGTAACGCATTAGCCCGGTTCTAATGCAATATTCTGCTTTCAGTTGGAGAATGGACGGTTGTCTGTTACTGTGTGGATCTTATCTCTTTCATTCTTGTTTTTCTTCTTTTCCTTCTCACTGAATTACTGTGGGTTGCTTTTTTTTTCCCCCATCCCTCCTGTGTGGCGTTTTTAGCACAGTGTGGGCAAAAAAGCATTACATTCTTTGTTTATTTTCACAAGATTAGCAACAACAAAGTGTCTAGTGTATCAAGTTCCTTCACAGCTAGGTCTGATGCACTAATACCATTATATTGTTAACACGCTTTTGTTCAAAGCCAATTACAAGAAAGGTGCTGGAGCAGGCATGGTCAACTTAAATGATGGCGATGGCCGTAATTATTCCTCAGCACTAATAGGGGGCCAGATAATAAGTGCCACGCACTTCCTAACCAGTTGTATGAGAAAAATGCAATTTTAAGAATGAAGAAACTATGCGCAAAAGTCTGGGTTTTTTTTGGGGGGGGGTGTGTGGGGGGTAGCCAATGTACATCACAGTATATTAATATATTTCATGCTCAATACAGATAGAAAAGATCCAGGTGTCAACAACAAAGGGTTCCCCCCCCCCCCCCCCCGCTACCCCCACTTCAAAAATAACAATTGAAAAAAATTATTGAAAAAAAAAAATCCACGAATAGATGGATTCATGTGTGCCGAACTGCGAGTATGCAGTGGTCCACTGTAGTAGACGAAGGGGAAAGAATGTTGTTGTTGTTTTGTTGTTGTTGTTTGTTTTTTGGGGAGAATTAATCAAGGGGCCATTCAAAATTCGGGCGCGGGTCACATGTAGCCCGCAGACCGCCAGTTGCCCATCCCTTTGCAAGACATACATTTTTTTTTTTTTTTTGCTGTAGGGTTACATCATCTCTTTTTAAGAGTTGAGTTAAATGTCCAAATTGTCCAAATTTTAAAAGTGCATTTGTATTAGAAGCTATTGATTCTCTTATTATCGCTGTGATGGATCAGCAGAAATCAGCAAAGGTCAAATGCATGAATCAAAGTACACGGGGGGGGGGTCCTTTCTTTATGGCAGAGTTCCATTCCTATGTCCTGAGTCATAGTCACAGTAAATATTTCTATGAAACAGTCTTCTCGGACATAAATTTGAAATCATCCAATAAAAAACAGTGTATAAGGGCGACCATGTTCAAACTACCTCTTGCACACTATTTGTAACCTCATCTCACGAGCACCTTACTAGACCTCAATATCAAATATTCTATGCGCGTACCACCGGAACCCGAGAAGCACATGTATTATAGAGAAATGCAGCAAAACTGCCAGAACTTTCTCTTTCTCTTGGAAATTGTGAGCTTGTTGTTAAGCACTGGAGGCGAGCATACCCACTGGTACCAGCAGGGACTCTTGATGTTCTTATTTGGTTCATTTTGTTGATGTTTTGTTACATTCCTTGTCAGCAGTTCCCGAGCTTTCCCTAAGGGACTGAAAGCCAGCGTTCTCAGTGGCATGGTGTTTGATTGATACAGCTTCCCTCCCGCCGACGCAACATGTTCACTGGTGCAGCGGCGATGGAGTGAGAGGCTCCTGCTGGAGCCGGTCGAGTGAGCAGCTGACCCCCTCCGTCCTCCTCGCACGCTTTCGAAACTGTTTTTTTTTTCACCCATCACATTTCTCTAACTACTATTGCGCCTTCAGGGGCTTGTTTTGCTGGCTTGGCTTTGGGGCAAAACACATGATTTAGTGAGTGGCTTTTTACCCCAGGTTATTCTTTTTGCTTGACGGTCTGTCTGAAGTGTAGGTTTAACAAAGTGGCAGTGTTAGTCGGTCCTTAGTTGCAGTGCAAAAATGGTGCTGGTGAAATGTTCTGAAATCTTCAGATTTTTGGGGGCAGCCTATTTCACATTATTTCACTGTACAAATTTGTTGTGATTGTGCTGATCCCTAAGCTCTGTCTAATATTAAACTTGTGCTTTGGCGCCATCTTGTGGCAAATTGCTGCCAATGATCTATGTTGAATTGAGGCCCAAGCCCTCATTACTGTTCATACATCAATCGGTGCTGCTTTTATAGTCAGCAATGTAGTTCAAACAAGCTCACAAGTGTTTTGTTGTCATAATAATAATGAAGTCTGTGAATTGAGGCAATTACTCTTACTACCTGTATTTTCCCTCATATGTAATATGTAAAAGTGTACACTTGAGAATGTGAAATATGAAATGAAAATGAGGAATATGAAATGAAAAATCTCCATATAATTTTTTTTCATGCTAAGAGCAAGACTGTAGCTGAAGTAAGTTTGGTTCTGTCAGAGAGAAAAAAAGCCGCCCCCTCCTGTAAAATAACAATTTTTAAAATTCATAACAGCTCCGTTAAACAGTGTCACTTTATAATCACACATAATGTTTGTGGTTGGCTTCATATGCATGTCAAGACCTTGCATTTGTGCATCAGCCATTATCCTGGAAGGTACACTGACTCATCCACCTCCTCAATCGTCCCCCCCCCACCCCCTCAGCATAATTTAACTCAAACACCCGATCATCAGACCTCTCCGCTCAAAAGCTTTGGGGATTATTGTTTACATAGCTCGTGACTCAGCGCCCAGAAAGTCCTCATCTGATGCAGATTGTCGCTGTGGACTTTTATTTTAAACGTGGCGCTCAGGCACGTGGTACTGTGGACGCTCTATTCTCAAACACCCCGAAAACTGTTGAAATGTCAAATTTGACTCAAAGGTTTGTGAATATTATGTCTTGAATGTACAAAACTTGTGAATATGCGACATTGGTACAGCTCTCATGAGCTTACCGGAGTACTGGTAGTTTTCCTGTTTAGTCGCATTTGGTTGTGTTACTCGGTGTGCGGTGGGCTCAAAACAGACATTTTTCCAGGATACACATACAAAGACGCAATTAATTCATCAGAAGAAGAACAATAAACAGAGACTATGCATCACTGGTGTTTGGGCCTTATACTCAACTCAACTCAACTCTATTTTTATAGCACTTTAAAGCAGCCATTGCTGGATACAAAGAGCTGTACATGGAGTCACAATCAATCATACAATAACAAACAACAGTGAAAACAGTCAATTGACATGAATTTCACTGCTCCTCCAATGTGCAGAGAAATTCCTTTGGAATCAACCCCAGAAGATACGCCCCAAGGGTCCGTGCACTACGCATCGCTAAATCAACAGCCTGCCCATTGACATGTTTCTATAAATAGCCCACTGGGTTTATAACCCAGCCTTTTACACTGATGGCAAAACGGGGGAAACGTTGCGACACTGAATCATTCTTCCTTTCCAATTACACCTCCTGTTAATCAGCTAACAGCTTCTTGTCATTATAACATTCAAGTGATGTAAGCGCAAATTGATTTTGGAATTTTCAGCTAACCTTAAAGCACACAATAGCTAAACAGCTTCTAAATGATTAAATCCTATGCACTGGCTTGTAATAAGACCAATAACGGCGTTATCATTGCTTGTCGACCTTGCACGGTCCAAAGTAGCCACCTGTAATGTCAGTTGACCTAGACATCACTCATGTTGTCTAGATTGTATGGAGTGATGGACTCTAAAACGGTCACACTCTGTTGAATTAGAGCAGGATCTCCGCGCATCGCTAAGACACACATACAGGAGCTTCCAACAATCAAAAATGATCATTTTTGCTGATTTTCTACTAGGCATTGGTAGAGTAATAAAAATACAATTTGGTCAAATGTATGCAGTTGAGTGTAATTCAATAACATCAAAACAGGAGTTCAGAATCGTTTCTCCTGTTAAAAATAATGCTCCAAAAACAGTCAAAAGATGGTAAAAAAATAGCCCACTTGGGGTAAAAAATGGGACGAGTCACTACTTGGGTCTTCCTGGGTTGTTTTGCACAAAGCCAGTCAACAAATGGGGTCATTTTCTATTAAACAACCCAAAACAATTGGGTCAAATTGAAGTAGTGGATCGGTACATTATTATTATTATTATTATTACTATTATTATTATTATTGTTATTATTATTATTGTTGTTATTATTATTATTGTTATTATTATTATTATTTACCCAAGTTTGGTTATTTTTACACGATTAATTGAGTTATTTTTGTCCTTCGTCGATTAAGGACATTTTATCAAATACCCATCATAGAAGAATATTGACACAATTACAATGTGGACACGATTGTGGTTTGCCTCTGGCTTTTGATTGTATTATTCCCTGGCTATTGATTTTTTTTGTGCGAAGGTGTGATGGTAAAAGTCACAGAATGAGTGTGCTTGAAGCCCATTCTGTAAAAAAAAAAAAAATCTTAAATCAGAAGTGTCCTTTTAGCCACCACTTTACCATGGGAAATAGCACTCTGGGGTTATTAGCATTTTGCTCTCTATAGTATCAAGATGTAGAATAAATAAACCCAAGCAAACATAATGATGCCAGAATCATTACCTTTGCGTGGAAGGTATGCAAATTACAAATGTCCATTTCAACCTTGTGGGCATGGCTTAGTGTTGTTTGCATGTATTAATGCACACGACATAGAAGGCATAGAGACCCCCAGCTTCGTACTCCATGCCCACACATATCGCAGGGTGCGTGGGAGGGAGATTTGACGCATACACAATATATGGTGCTTGACTCCATTGGTATTGCTGCTTGTTCCAACGCGACACATTTCTTGCAGAATCGTATTGCCGAGACTAATCTTTACGCACTTTACAGTAGAAACAGAAATGAATTGAAAGAAAAAGGCTCATACGCAGATGAACTCAACCTGTATGAGACCATTTTATTTTGGTGAAATTGGGGATTTTGGCTATTATTTTTAAAAATATATATATTTGACGCTGTTACCTGAACTTGTCGTTTTTATTAGTCAGCTTGAAAATTGACGCACGCTACATGCAAGTGATGATATGAAAGAAGCCGATGACGTTTTTGCATTTTTGCTTCACTGCATGATTCAACTTTGACTAGATATGACAAGAACTTAAAAAAAGAATTATGAATTTAATTTGAAAGTAAGCTTTTACCATGTGTCTTCTTTCAAAGTTTTTGTTGCTACACCTTATTTGTAAAGATTTGGGCTTTGACACCAAAGCAGTTCAAGTCCCGCTACGGACCAAGGTAATTATAGTTAATGAAAACGAACAAAATAACTCAAACCGAAAAAAAACTTTTTGTTTATGGGAAAGAAACCCTGCTTCAAGAGCACTGTTGCACCTCAATAACGAAACTCGATTTTACCAAGGTTCGAGTGAGGAAAATGCTTCCTAATTGTATTACATTCCTCTTGTGAGCAGCTTTGAGAGTGCCAGAAAGCTCCGGAGTGGATGGATGAAGCTAGCCTTCGTTGTTCTGCATCCATTTGCTCGCCTGCCCCTCCGAAGCGACAATCAGGAGCCTTCTCCCGCTAATGATCCCCGGCAAATTAAAAAGCTGCAACCCCGAAGCTAAAGTCATCCCCCTCATCAATCAGAACGTGGCCATCATTGCGCTGGCTCATATCGAAATGGACCTAATCCTGTCTTTTCTCACACCCCGAGGACGCATCCTAGCGCCGTTGCATAATAAATGTGAGTACTAAGAGATCTCAAGACTAATTGATCACTAAAATGAGCACCTGTTCAATATGTTCTGACTCATTGGCCATGTGGTTTGTGTACAACGAGTCTGCAAGCTAAACCGGCCCGAGTACACGGACAGGTTTTCAAGACGAGTCGGTGTTCAAAGATGAGGAGTGATTGCTGCACCAGATGAAATTATGCTCCTTAAATTATAGACTTTGTTCACAGGGGCGCTGCAAAGTACATGGCGACCGGAGTTTGTGCCGGGCCCCGAGAGCATTTATCACGATGAGCAGACTTATTGCTGCTCTGTATGCTATCAGTCATGGAGGCTTGAGGACGGAGAGTAAGAGGTGGAAAGCCAAGTCGCCTTCAATTGCCATGTGCCAGTGGCTCGCACACTCTGTCATCTCCCACCTGAGTGAATCCAAATTAACTTTAAATTCACGTGTCAGAAATGTTTGAGCGACCATCCGCGACCGCCGCTCCCCGGCTGCTTCCAGGCAATGATTGGCACTGGCGGCTCAGTGTGCAAGGACTTGGCCCGGGGGAGCGG
Organism: Filicampus tigris; assembly: GCF_054856515.1. Classification (NCBI taxonomy): domain Eukaryota; kingdom Metazoa; phylum Chordata; class Actinopteri; order Syngnathiformes; family Syngnathidae; genus Filicampus; species Filicampus tigris. The sequence goes on along the minus strand of NC_141226.1, from coordinate 17,759,153 downwards.
GAGGTAGCAGCTTCGTGACCTGGTACGGCAAACAAAGGAAAATGGGAGGGCGCTGCAGATGTGCCCTGAAGCAAGGCACCAAATCCATAAATGCAGTTTGGCCTCACTTGTGTCCATGCATACAGTATTTGTCAAACTCGCTTTTATTTATGCATAAACAAACCAAAAAAATGCTCATTACATGTAGTGAGTAAAACATTTTTTTTTAAAAGTCATATAATTTGAAGTTCAAACCAAATTTCTCAGAAACACTCATCAGGCATGATCGAATCTTGTGATTTGCATTTGCATCAAAGTTGGGTTTCAAATAGGTTTAGTGTTTCAAAGAAGAATTCCAAAGTAGGTTTTTAAATTGGGGCTAGGGTTTCAAAGTAGGGTTTTAAATTGGGGTTGGGGTTTCAAATTAGGGTTAAGGTTTCAAATTAGGGTTTCAAACATGGAGTAGGGTTTCAAATTAGGGTTTTAAACTAGGGTTAGGGTTTCAAATGATGGTTATATTTTACAATGCCTTTTCTATATAGCCTTATAACATTTAGGAATGCTGAAATTGTATGCTGTAATTGTAAAAAATATATATTTCTGCAACCATGCGATAGCTTTACCCATGTTGTGTTTTCTTTTGACCTTGTTTGAATGACACTCACCACCTTTTGTCATCTTGACACTAGCACAACAAAAAAAAGATGATTGACGGCCACAATTTATGGCTGTTCTTCACACGTTTGAGGTGAATTTTGAATCAGAGGCTGGAGTCATTTCACAAAGAAAGTGGGCCAATTCGACATGGCACAAAACACAAAATGTTGACTAATCTGGGAGGCCTATTCTGGGGTCCGCCGCCGCCGCTGCTGACAGGAGCAGATCTGGACTGGGATAGATAATAAATAGCTTGTTTGTGTGAGCTCACGCAATGATTTGTGGCTCACTAGTTGCACTTTGATGGCACGGGCACACATTGTTATCGGGGTTTAACAGCGCCGTATTCATCATGCCATTAGTCAGATGTAGACTTTGGAACACGGCTGTGTCAGGTCTGTGCATGAGCAGTTCAAAATACGTGCCAAAAAACCATGGCTAAATAAACTTTGACACTTGCTGCCAGCTGGGATCATTTTACACAGCAAGAAAACAAAAAAAAACCTGACTTTTACCCCTTTCATTGATTAAAAGTTTAATTTCCACAAAATAAACATCAAGTGTTGAATTTTGTAAAAGGTAGTCAACAAAACATTGTTGTAGATATTCAACCTGAGAATCCCCAACTTACAGGTGTTATTATAAAGCATTAGCTTTTGCTAATTTCATGTTAATTTTAATAATTTTACATTAAAATCCACAGGATTTTTCATAAACAATTGCCATGAACACTAGCATGGCAACACTTGCTTTGCTAGAGTTCATGACCCCCAAATACTGGCTTCTCTTGGTTTACTACTGTTTGTTCAAGTAGCATAATGAGTAATAATAACAGCTATCCGCTAGTGCGCCTTAGCAGCGTGGCTACCACCATGCCTACGTGGCAGCCATGTTGGCAGGGTCGATTTTCTCATCAAATTGAAAAATTTAATTGTAAATATGTCGTAACTTGCTCATTTATGAACTGATTTTCATGAGGTTTACTTTTTTTGTCAACGGCAAAGCGTTGACAAACCATTTGAAATAAAACACATTTTTTTATCTTTTTGCTGTGGTGGGTTACAAATACAAGTAATGCCATTTACTTGATGTGTCATTCCATCTACTGAACCAGTGTTTAGTATCCTCATTCAAGCACCTTGTCACAGTTATACATGGCCAAGCAGCTCTCTTAAGTACGAGTGTAGGAGACTGTAGCACCTATACGGGAGGGGGAAGACAATTTGTGGTTACTCAGTCGCTAGTTGGCACAGTGGAGCTGTAGCTGTGGGGCACACAGGAGAGCTTGTTAAAGAGCCAGTCGAAAAAGTAGTAATGTAAGCTTCACTGATTAAAGTTCCCTCTATCACACACACACACATGCACACATGCAATACACAAATGTGCCTCCATCTATTTTCTCTTGCGCTTGTCCTCACAAGGCTCGATGGTAAGATGCAGCCTGACCCGTGCGACGTCCACTTGCACTGTACCCGGGAGTACAGTGGAACCCTCAAAGTCCCTCCATCCAACCATTTATCCATTTTATGTCCAAGTGAGCTGGAGCCTTGCCTGGATTGGTCGCCAGTCAAGGGCAAGGCACATAAAACAAGCATACACACTTACACACACTTGAGCTTGAACCGCTTAGTTGAGTAGTCGATGAGTTGACTTTACTACTTTGCAAACCTCTAATCGCGTTTTTGTGAATCGTCTTCCAGTTGGCCAAACTGAGTAGTTTAGACTCGCCAAACGTCGACGTGGGCAAATTAATCTTTTGATGCTGGCTGTGTGATGTGCTACCATCCAGCATTTGCCTGAAATTTAAGGCATATTTTTTCCCTTTGGACTTGAGCGCGACACGGTGGGCTGGTGGTTAACACGTGATGTTTGCACGTTCTCCCCACTACCAGCTGGAATAGGCTGTAGCTCACTGGCGCAGAAAATGGATGACTGAATGGATGGACTTTGGCAGGTCCACTGCACTCCCTGGTTGAAGTGGACATAACTCCATAATAGTCAGCATGGTATGTATAAATAACCATTAGTGCAGCAAGCTGTAAACCAGTCCAGGTTACGAGTAGACACTTAGACAGATCAAGAAATACCACATCGTTAAATTGCCCCTGTGTTTGCTCCATCGTTTATATATTTGATTGATTACCGATTAAATAAGAGCAACAATTGGACGATATGAAATGTTAAGTGCGCATACGAATAGTAGCTAAGCCACTCTGAATGAGGATGCCGTAGGCCAAGCAGGGTGTTGCGAAGACGTATGGCGCATATTTTTGCGACATGAATGATTACTTGTCCAGTTGAATTGAATCTGTGCTGCTTTACACACGGCTATTACTCAGTGAAGACGCATTGCATCAAGCTTAAGTTGCTGTTAAGGTATCTTGAGAGCTGTTTATTCATTATAATAGGACAGCTTTGATATATTTATTGCTTTACTAAGGTCGAACGCAATCTGTTCCATGGCTCCGCCGGACCTTTGATTGAATTGGATTCAGTTTTTCCACATAGGAAATCATCTAAATTGGAAATTAGGACAGGGAAAACCTCCCTCAAATAGATGCCTCCCTTTTTTTCTTTAAAGGGAAGTCAACTCAAACATTTCTTTACAATAAAATGTTTTATTCTGATTAATAATGCATTTGTGGAATATGAATTTAGCCGAAAAATCCTCCCCGTTTTTATCCATCCCAGGAGGCGGCCATTTTGCCACTTGCTGTTAACTGAAAATGACAACACAGGGTTTAGGTAACGACCAATCCCAGCTCACCTATTTTCTGAGTTGGGTCATGTGATGTTCATAAGCAGAGCCTTGAATGGTCGTTACCTAAGCCCTGAACAACTGTAATGTCACATGTACGTGTGTTGTGTACAAATACGAAAATAGAGATTCGTCTGTCTTAATTAGGTGCTGTGTATGTCGCCCATTTGCTAGTAAGACAAATCTCCTTTTAATAGATGCCTCCATTTTCCCACTTAGAAAAATAATGTGTTAAGTGTATTAAGTGTACAATAACCTCACAATCTTATGGCCCAAATGTCAGACACCCCTCAATTCATGCAATGAACCTCATGTCAGTCGCAACCCCCCCCAAAAAATGAATCAAACAGCAGCAGGCAACATCAACTAGCTGTCGCGACTCTATTTCATTTGCCAGACATCCAACCGCTATTAAAGGTCAAACTTCAATCATATTAATGATTTATACCCAAAATAAATAAATTCACCATTATTCACAGCAGAGCTGAGCTCCAGTGACAAATTCATCAAGTCAGATTTGTCTAGTTCCTACTCCACTCCCACTCATCATTGCAAATACACATTCAGAAGTTCTCCATTAATACTCAAATATAGCAACATTCCGACAAATGATAAGTTGAGCCCAAATTTTGTTCTCATAAATCACCGCCGCTGTAAATTATTCAATTCTGCCAAGCTGTAATATCTCGCCTCGTTCAGTTCATTCGTTTATAACAGCACAGCAAAAATAATACAGCATCGTCAATAAAGACTCGTCAATGGGACATTACTCAAACGAAGGCCATCGACATTGCACATCATTGAGATGACATTTTACCGACCGTGTACCGTGTTCTTCCAGATGTGCTAATGTAAAATGATTTTTGTAACCTTCAAAGTAGATTAAAATACGCAATTAAACAGTTACCTCTACACACCGCTTGGTGGAGTAGGCCTTAGTTAAAGGACGTCAACACAAACATATTTTTTCAAGAATATGTTCCCAGCAGGCGCACTAGTTGAAACACGGCAGTGTGATTAATATTGCGTTTGTGGAACATTAGTTTAGCAGCAAAATCCACCCCTTTTTAGCCATTTCAGGGGGCGGCCATTTTGTCACTTCTGTCGACTGAAAATGACATCACAACTGCTCAGGGCTCAGGTAACGGCCAATCACGGCTCAGCTTCAGAAAACAGGTCAGCCGCCACCAGAGATGGCTAAAAACGGGTGGATTAACTCTTACTCCACAAACGCAATATCTATCAGAATGCCTTGTTTCAACTAGTGGGCTTGCATAGAACATAGTCTTGAAAAAAATATGTTTGGGTTGAAATACCATTGGACAAAAGAACTACCAGTCCACATGAAGTGGAAATGAAGTTAATACATTTTGGTATAAGGTTGTAGTGAAGTATTGTGAATACCTTCGGATGCTCTGTTATGGAGCAAAGAGCCAAACAAAATCGGGGCCACGGATAAAAATGTTCTTAAATTTCTACCATAATTTCATGGATGCCCGTGTTCTTCTGGAGTACACGGAGCAGCATGATTCGCTGATCACGCAGGGGAGATTCCCAGTGGACACGATTTATAAGGCAATAAATTCAACTCTGGGCTCTGTATTCTTTATGTCAGAGCACTGAGGCAAAAAAAACCCCACTCTTCCTCAAATTGCCTGCAAACCACAGTTTACATAAGCTCTGACCTTGGTTGATGACATCAACAAAATGCTCTAAAGCTTCTATCAGTGCGAGGGACAAGGTTGTCATACATTTCACAGAAAATGATGAGTCGCTGAGGACAGCTCACCGGGGATGTTATTCTGCACTGCGTCATCACAACATTTTCCAGCGCCATGTTCATTCTGAAAGCTTGACAGACCTAGCAACCGTAACTAAGGCCTTTATTCGCACAGAGCTTTGTCCATAAACACTTGGCAGCCAGCTATTTCACTATTTAAAGTGAAAGTCAACCCAAACATATTTTTTTCAAGAATATTTTCTATGCAAGCCCATTAGTTGAAACAAGGCATTCTGATAAATATTGCGTTTGTGGGATAAGAGTTAATTCACCCGTTTTTAGCCATCTCTTGGGGCGGCCATTTTGTCACTTCTGTCGACTGAAAATGACATCACAACTGCTCAGGGCTCAGTTAACGACCCCCTTTAAGGTTTCTTCCATGGCCTGGAAGATACTAACACAAATATGACCATCTACGGCACCAGTAACACTGATCAATATAGCTATTTGAGACAGATTTATCCTTTTACCCAGCGCTTTAAATGTCTCCTCTCTGACCATTCCAGGGTATAATGTTGCACTTTGGGCAGCTAGTTTTCACTGTTAAATATGCTGGTCCTCGAACCTCGTCTAAATTTCTAATAGATGACAGTGGGGAACACAGTTTTTGTTGAGTTAGGTCTGACAGCTGATTTGAACAAATTTTTCAGAGCAGAATCCAAAATCCAGTTTTTCTCTATCCCGTCAAGTTTTTAAGGTTCAGGATTCCTGTTTTTTCTTTTAAAAAAAATTTGGAAAGAAAATTTGTATGTATGCAAATAAAACACTAAAATGGACAACACTTTTACACTTACACTTAACTGTGCATACCCTCTTGAATGGATCCAAATCAACGTTTAAAGGGTTCTTTTTACACATATAGTCTTTCTTTGGCCACCTTTTATAGTTAACGTGATGACTTTGACAGCTGTGCAGCAGCTGTAATTCCTGTGATAGTGCCCATTGAATAACTGTTACCCTGGAATTAACCTTTCAAGTCAACCATGGGAGGGATTATGTCAGAAACTTCATTTCTGCATTTCTGCCTTACAATCAATCTTGGGTAGTTTCTAGGCAGCCTTCATAGGGTCCATTAGTCTGTTCATGTTCAGCCTTACTCATATGGTCACAATGAAAATATAAGTTGATTGAAGCCATTTTCAGGTGCCACTGACGGTGAACATGTATGGAGATTCTTCACAGTTTCTAATGGCGATTTGTATTGCTCATCTTTTTTTTTTCTCAAAATTTGGGAGGATAAGATAAGGGCTAGGGTTTGGGTTAATCCCCTAATTCTAACTGTAACCCTAACCCTGGATATTTCAGATTATCAGATATTGCGACAGAGCACCCACAATCACTTCATCAGATGTGTGTCAACATAGGCATTTAAAGTAATAGCTGAATGTTTTTTTCTTTTTTTCTGCTCATCATTTATGTTTTGCATCAGTCTGGATTCCTGTGGCCCAATGTTGCTTTTCATAGGTCCGTCTCGGTACTACTATATTGATGTGCGGTGAGAGATCAACAGACGGTAAATTATACCGTTTTACTTAATCGGTTAAAAAAATTGCACAACCACAAGTGATGTATCTTTGTTCACCTATTTATGCCAACAATGTATAATGTAATGACAGACACAACAACTCAATAGCAATTAATCCACCTATTTCCAGTCATATGACAGAATAATAGCTTTGTGTTTAAAGTATATTTGCCATATAGTATATTGCTCTATTACTGGTGGTATGCTATGAGATTTCTCTAATGTAGAATATAACGGCGTACCTCTCATAAGTGAACACAATTTACCACTTTTGATGCGAAAAAAAAAGCAACAAAAAAAGGAAATGCCTTAGGCTAGGCAAGGCAGTTTTATTTATAAGGCACATTGAGTTGCCTTGTGTATGAAATGTGCTTCACACAAGCAAAGACAACAGCGCCAAGCATTTACAAACACAAAAGTTAATAATATTCAAAAGCAAAGCGGAGAAAACAGAAGTAGCTTACAAAAATTACTGGAATGTACGTAAACACATTAACAGAAAACTTTAACAACATTTAAAAGTAGAATAAAGGAATAAAAGTGGGTTTCTAAAATATATACAAGAAAATAAAGACTTAAAATTGTCTATAGGATCTGAATCAAAGGTATGAGAAACAAGCAAAGTCTTTAACCTGGATTCAAAAGCATTTACACTCACTCATCAAAGCATTTACACTACACAGGTACTGTCAAACATTTTGTTAGCAGATGTAAGTTTATTTTAGGCTTTTATGTTGCCAACTCTCCCCTCTGTTAGCTTTTAGTATGTATAAAGAGAACACCGGCACGTTGACGCTGAGGACTGTTTGCTTCGTGGAGTGTGGTTTCTTCACTGTCAGATTTCAGCATTCTGCTTTTCTCCTCCAGCATTTTAATGAGATCATTTCCATACGCATTCATCATTATCTTATTGAGGCCTATTGAAGTGCAATGTGTCGTTACTTCAACATGTAAGATCAGCACTTTCAGACTTGGCTGCGTCTCTGTGTATGCATTTTGGGAATACATGAGAGGAGTTTGCATGCACCTGATTAAACGATGGGGGTCGAGGGGGAGTCTTTGTAGTCTGAGTGTGAATTTCCTCTTGAGTGCCTGATTTCGATTTATAGCCCATATATATATATATATATATATATATATATATATATATATATATATATATATATATATACACACACACACCCACACACATATATATGTAGGATGGGGACTGTCTATTTCCATCTACATTTCAACTGACATATTCCATATGTCTGTATGTTTAGTGAACACATAAAATACAATACATCCACCTTTTTTTTCCTTCTCTGACCCCTCTCCAAGGTGGGCCATACAGGATGAAAAAAATACATTTGTGTCTGCATCCAGAGACTCAACACTGTGTTTGACTTGTGACCTTCTTACGAATTGAATGGGTGGTTAATGCAAGTGCAGAACTGGTAAATATTGAAGAACACCGCAACCTTGTTAGAAATACAAACCTTGAACGGCCGCATCCTTGTTGAGATGCACTTAAACAAGCCGGAAGTGCATGTAATTAGAGTCTGAAGAGCAAAGACTGGAGCCTTTCTACGCTCACTCTTGAGGTGACCTTTCATCTGTGTGAAAGTGACATTTTTCAAGCTACCTTTTACATGTCCTTCTTGACATGCTCCCACGTTTCTCCACACAGAGTCGACATACCAATTGGCAGATGAGAAAAAACACCTTTCCCCACCGCATTCTTGGAACAAAAAATCTGTAATCTTGATGTGCGTCTTGCCACCGAAAGGCCTTTGAAGCCACAGAGAAAGTATAGGGTACTCAAATGCTATTACCTCAAAGACAGCACTTTGCGCATGCCTTAACTTAAAGAGGAAGTCAACACAAACATATTTTTCAAGAATATGTTCTATGCTGGCCAACTAGTTGAAACATGGCATTCTGATTAATATTGCGTTTGTGGAATATGAGCTCAGCAAAAAAATCCACCCATTATTAGCCATTTTCAGTCGACAAAAGTGACAAAATGGCCACCGCCAGAGATGGCTAAAAACGGGTGGATTAACTCTTTTTCCACAAGCGTAATATTTATCTGAATGCCTTGTTACAACGAGTGGTCCTGCATAAGAACATATTCTTGAAAAAAATATGCTTGCGTTGACTTTCCCTTTAAAGCACTCACTGAATGTTCTCGATTTTAGTGATTGAAATGCAATTCGTCCTGAACACTCTGCGAATGTATTAATCCCCGCTCACAAGGGAAAAAACACATGCAGTGCTTACGGTAAAACTCCAGCGGTGCTGATGTTGTCGAAATCAGAATGTGACCAATGTTCATCCATACAGTATATCCTATATTTGTGTCCTCGTCAGTGCGTGAGCTTCAATTTACTTCCTGATCGGCTATTGTTCCATTATTATACCATAGATCTGCACATTTTGTATTGGCGAGCCTGCCTGAGTCGCTCGGGCAGAGCAAAGTCTTCTCATGACTGCGCACTGAGTTATTATTAGTATTGTATCAAGTTAAGATGAGGTTTGCAGTTCAAATGTGCAGAGAGCAGGAAGTTGTTTGAAGGAAATCTCTCAACTTTGAATTAAGTCAACTCACCTTTGCATACTGCCGTCAAAGAAGGGCGGTCGTCTAGACCAGCTGTGTCTCATTTATGTCGTGATGGTTTTCAAGCTACTTTTCATTCAGCATGGTGCTTTACTTTGCCAATTTAGGCACTCCTAAAGAGGAAATAAAGCAATTTAATCACCTAGTTTTAAAACATTAATTCATTGTAATGGGTTCAGGTTTTTATTTCAGTGGCCATTTTCAACTGTCTTGTGCTGTTGATGTGTAAGTTCCTCGGATGTGGACCATTTTGGACAGACCAATCCAAACTTGATGATGATCTACCACCACGACAGAGTTTCTGGAAATAATAATCCATAAATATTAGTGAACATGTGGAATGGTAATGGGAACACCTGAGCCTTTAGGCTGACACTAATTGAAGATGAGAGCTGAGGCAGGAAGTAACGGAGACACACTTACCAGTGGTGTAAAAAAAAAAAAAAAAATACAAGATGAAAGAGGATATGTTATCCAGATTAACCGTAAAGATTAGCGACAGGCTTACCCTCAATTATCTTATTAAAGTAATGCTCAAGAAATGTTGCGGCGAGACGATCGTTCCGAGTTGAGGCGGATTGAGAGTACGCATTCGTAATGTACAATAGAGCAATACATTCAGTGCTCAGGGGAAACTGCAGTAAGATACCAGTTGATATTTTCCGCAAACCTAAAGGACAAGTCAAGGATGTATCGACTTGGATTTGACACGTTTAATTTTCTGTCAATGAGCTTTGACTGAAAGAAAAGGCGCTCATTTCATCCCTATCAAAAGCTGCAGTAAATCTAATCCAACCAGGAATTGTCTGTACACAACACCTCCCATCCAGACTTCCCAGAAGCCAATTAGTGGCGAACAATACTTTGATCTGAATTGTACTGTTTTCATGCCAATACCACACGTTTGTTATGTCTCCAGAGTGTGATTTGTTTTTCCTCTACCTTTTAAATTGTTAAGCATCCTTTGATTCTCTCTTAAATATTGATAGGGGGGTGGGGGATTTCTTTAACTGAATATGCTTCACTTTTTGTAGTTACATATTTGCCGCATCTCTGTCAACCTATTGAAGGATTCGCATTTGCTTCCCAAATGCAACACTATCTGTTACATCCAATGCGGCATTCTAAGATCTCAGTATAGATTGGCTGGTATAACAGTCCCATGGCCTCTTCCGCACTCCAGATATCCAACCCCTTCCCCTCCTTTGGGTGTGAAGGGGAAACCAGAGCCTATCCCGCCCAGCCCTTGTGCATTGGTGTTGACTGCACCACTCTGCTTGGACTAGCATCCAGTGGGTCGCCATTGTCAAAAGACCGTTCCTGGTCAACACTTGAAAATGGGAACACAGGAGGAAGACGCGCCACGTCCGCCATCGGATATAACGGTGTTTGGAGCCAACTGTACCCTCCACGGTCTGAGCCATATCTTCCTACCTGGCGGGGTGACTCTCCGGCGGCTGCTTTGGGCCGCCGCGTTCAGCTCCTCCCTCTCCATCTTCCTCTACCAAGTGGCCGACCGTGTGATCGAGTACTACAAGTACCCTCATGTCACCATCCTGGATGAGATGGACAGTCCCATCATGTATTTTCCCGCCATCACTTTGTGTAACTATAACAGTTTCCGGAAGTCCCAAGTCCGCAGGAATGACATCTTCTGGATGGCAGGGCTCTTGGGTGTGGAGCAAGGGGATTTCGATGACTTCATGGCTGCCTTGGGGCAGCCCACGGACAACAGCAAGTTTTTTCCTAGCAAGACTTTTAATATGCTGGAGTTTGTGCAGAGAACCAGCCATAACATTGAGGAGATGTTGCTCGACTGCAAATACAGAGGCAAAGACTGTGGGCCGGAGAACTTTACCACAGTAAGTAGGACTGACAACGCCATCCATCCATTTTATACAACTTGCTCACAATCGCAGGAGATGGAACCTACCCTGGCGGATGTTGTGTGAGAGGTGGGGTTCGCTAGAAATCTTGTGTTACGTAAAAATGACTACTATGGAGAAATGTGGCTTAATGTCAAGAATGGGCAGAACTAATTTGCCACGTAGCCCGCATCAAATAAAAGTAGTTGCGTACATCATTGTGGAGCGGCCATATAACAGAGACGGCATCTTCGCATAAGAGGCTCATCCTTAATACTGTGCAGGGAATAAGCAATACGACGTTTCAATTAATATGGGAGACTGCAAGCTCACAAGCTTCAGTGGTGTCGTTTTGGTTCAACAGATAAATCGTCTGGTTTGAACTGTCACGTCTATGAACTTAGATACAGTATTACTGGTCAATGGCAAATTTGAATCAGAGATGGCTTTACGTGTTCCTTAACTCATTCACTGCCATTGAAGTATTTATTTGTCTTTTCACAGTCCAACCATTCAATCCCAGGAATTTATTTATATTTTTTTCACATTTTTTCAAACGTTAGGGTTAAAGAGGGTCTGAAAATGCCTCGTAGTGAATGAGTTAATGGATTCTTGATCCACCTGTTGCTGAATCGAACCTTTAATTCATTAATATTACTAAACATATTACTAAATGTACTATGATTATGATGATGATTATTATTATTATTGCAAAAACCTGATGTGCTAGAGAAATAGTTAAGGCAGATTCGGAATCAGCACAAAAAAATATAATCTAGAAATGTTTACTTGCCTCTGATTAAAAAAAAACAAAATGAAAACTGTAAAAATCTTTTGACCAATGTAATTGAACTGGGAAGAGGGAGCCATCTATTTAAAGGATGCATTCATAGCTACTGTAAGTGGATGATGCTTTTTAAAGAAACACTATGGTGTTCTTCTACAATTTTTTTATGATATGCTTTCGTTGTTTCGTTTTGCTTTTGCCAGCCGTTATACTACGGGGCCAATGGCGAGTCTGACTTTCATTTCCAACGAACCCGGCGGAGCCAAAGCTTTGTGACATGAAAGGCTTCAGGGTGCCTGCCGTCAGCTCGCTGGCGAGTGTTTGCCGAACAGCGGGCTGGCTCTCACTAGCCAGTGTGCGCTGTTGGCTGGCTGTTGGTTTGTACTGTGGAAAGCCCACAGTGTGAAAATAAAAGCAAGTTCTCACACAGACAATGAAAGTGTTTTCACTTCTGGAGCCCGATAATCATACATTACTCCAGTGATTCTCAAAGTGTGGTACTAGTACCACTAGTGGTACTTGGGCTCACTCAATGGTACTTGAAAGAATAACTACCACAGTACAGCTCAGTTGTATTTATCTGTTTAACTCACATCGTATCTGAAGCCCACTCGAAATTCAAATGTTGACTCGCAACCCAAAGCAAAAAAAAAATAGCAATGGCACCTAACTCCTAAAAGTTGGGTTACTCAAGGTACCACCGTGTTTGTATACAAGAAATTAAAAGGCACATTTTCCATAATTTCCCACTCTAAATGCAATAATTTAGTTTTTTTGTTTTTGGGATACAACATTGTGGGAATAAATGAAATTTATAGTATGTCCTCTAAAAGAATGAGTGGCATATTACTCTCGCAAGACGGAGTAGCTCAGGGGGAAATAATCTATGATTGCGAGACAAAATAAAGCAAAATGCAGAAACGGCCGATCAGTCCCAAAGAGTGCAAAACTAGATGCGAAATGTTGAGATGCCATATGGTTCAACAAATCTCTGCTGGCGTGTGGCGTCATGCATTATGAAGCAAACATATGCTTGTTGTCACGACCACTCCTGCTAATAATTCAGTATTATTGTTTTCATATGTAAATATCTTAAGCGTGATAACAGCCATTACAGCAGATGTTTGAGTACTCAATGTATGACATTCAAAGACACCGGAGCAATTTAGCAAGGAAAGGTTATTGTTCACACCACCCTCCCTTCATATTCGGTGATAAAATCATGTCAGCAGAATTTGAGTGGAACTTAATCGTCCTGCTGCAGAGACAAGAGACAGGTTGCATTTGGAGGGTTTCAATGAAAGGGCTCATTGCCTTGAATGATGAAAGCCGAGCACAGAGATGAGCGCAATTTCTTTGCGCAGCAGCCCAGAGGAACAAAGGCAAGGGCTTTGTTCTAATCAGTTGAATTAAAGGCGTGCGAAACGATGGTTTTAGCCTGTTTCAACCTGCACAAAAACATCGAAAGGTGGATCACATTTGAGTCGGTCCTGCCAAACCAGGACTCCGGAATCGCACATTGGAGCTTTAGTGGGCAGATTTTGATCCATCAGGTGACCTTGGATTTTCCCATCCATCGGCACAAAGGGCAAATTTCAGCTAAATGTCAGAAACTGGAGACGGCCTAAGAATAGAGGGGGACTGATTAAAGATTCATGGAGCCGCCTGAATTGCCCCTCCTTGGGCCTGCTGATCTCGCTGCGGGAGACTTCCTCTCGCAGGGTGGAACGACTGTATTATGAAGCGTGCACGTCAGCAACACAGTGGTGAGACGATCAACATGTGACAACTAGAGCCCTGTATGCAATCTGCTTGTACATGCCTGATATTTCATTGTTGCTGCTAAGGCTATTTTTCAACACTACCTTTTGTGAGGGGATGGTGTGAAACATTTAGGCTAACATTCATGTGTTAGCCTACATGCTAGCTTTTTCAGACGCTGTAATGCTGCTGTTTTAGTTAGAAAATTGGTACCGATTCAAGTAGAATCGTTAGGCCTTGGCAGAGACCTACACTAAACTGTGAATTAGTCCACTCCTTGTATGTTTGTCACTGTGCCCCAAATGTAGCCAATGAGACAAGACAGCGACAACAGAAGCAGATGCTCTGACTAATTTGTGGATGTTAATAAGCTGGTACTGCAGTTATATTTATTCACCCTCAAGCTATTTATCTGCAATTATTTTCCTTTGGCATAAAATATTCAAATTAATTTAGATCAGGCTGCCTTTTTCCAAGATAACAGCAGAGTCGAGCGCAATCTGTTTCAAGAAGATGGTTGACTTCAAAGTTGTTCTGCTTGCAAAACCTTTTCTCCAAAAGGAAATAATGTAAAGTTAATTCTTTGTTTTAATACGAATATTTAACACTCTTAACTGCCAAACAAGCATAACAAACAAATGTAGGCCTATAAGCTGAAAAAAAAAAGACTTAAAGGTGAAGTCAACCCCAAAATTTTCTTTAGAAGAATATGTTCTATGCAGGCCCACTAGTCGAAACATGACTTTCTGATTAATGTTGCGTTTGTGGAATATGAGTTAAGCAGTAAATCGATAAACAATTAATGTGCAGAACGGCGTTTTGCGATTGCAAGTTATCAAGAATAAAGTGTTCAATGTGCAGGGATGAATGGGAATGAGGCTTTGGTGGAAGTTCTGAGTTGTTGAGTTTTAGTAATTGAATAAATACTGAGTTTTGAAATCAATGAAAAATCATTTCATTAATCATTATTTTAATATCAATCAAAATAGTGATTACTATTTTTTTCACAATTGCCCAGCTCTGATATAATACGTCATAAAATACATTTTGTATGTAACTTCTATTTAACCAACCATATTTCTCAATTTGCTCGGAGTTGTCAAACCCCTTCTTATGTAATTTCGTTTGCTGATCTATGGTTATAGTGTCTTTTTTTGTTTGTGAATTGTTTTTACGTTTGCAAGACATTATGCGCAACTCAATCACTGAAGTTTCTATTAAAGCAAGCATTAGAATATGTACCACATCCTTTATTTAGTTTCATTATCGTTATTAATCTCCTGCCAGACAGTGAGATGGTGATTGATTGCCTCATTAAAACTAAAACACAGAAGTGCCTCGACGCAAGTGACTCCTCCGGTTGAGAGCTACGCCACCACCACATGAATCAAACATGCGCTTCCCAGTTGCGTTCTGTTTGCCATCTTGTTGTCATTTCAGTTGATCGTTTTCAACACCCTTACCGTAAATTTCAGTCTATAAGTACTGACTTTCTTCCCCAGCAATATCCACTGTTGCTTAAACAAAGATTCAACGTGAAATACACTTTTTAAAGGTCTTGTGAACACAAACAAACTCATTCCTCGATTGTATAGCTACTGTATGTATTGTAGGATCTGCGCTTTTAAGAGTCAGTGCCAGGTGCGGTGGCGTGTCACATTGGTGAGTCTATGTGTGAGTATTTGTGCGTGAGCCGTGGCAGCAGCTCCTGCCAGAGTGTGCTCATTGTGTTTATGAGTTTTACTGTTTAACCGGAGTTCAATAAATGTCACTGTGGCTCTCCTCTTCCACACTCAATCGCATTACGGTAAGCATCCTGTAAAAAAAAAACAAAAAAACATAGGCAAACACTCACTATAATACTCCGATTTCTATGATATTGTGGGGAACACTATTCTCATTTTTGCTCTTAGCTTCTCATCTTTAACTTACCAAAATTGTATTCACTGTTCAAGATATTTTTTCAATGAGCTTCATGGTGAAGTGTTAACTGTTCACGATTTTAAAGCAAATCTGCACACTTTGAAGCATTTGAAAGGAGATCCTTTGATTGGCGGTAACTTACAGTATGTGGGCTGTGTTCACAGTCTCAGCAGTGCAGAACTCCCTCTTTTCGATGTGCCGTCTTGCCCTCTTCAACGGAACTGCCATCACACTGTCTAAGGTTCATGTGTGGGGAAAAAAAGTGCTGCTTGACGGTGGACCACAGTATTCTGTTGGCCCATTTGCGGCACCAGGTGGGCATGGTAGCAGCCAGAGTGGTTGAGATCTTATTTGGCAGACAGAACTTTTTGTCTTAGCCTGGTTGCTCCCAGTGTTGCTCTGCCCCACTGTCTTATGGTGTTCCACAGAGTTCAATTTTGAGGCTCCTGCTGTTTTCATTGTATCTACACTTTAAAATTCCTCTTAAAACACATTTTTATTCTATAGCTTTGTTTTAGTGTTTTATGGTTTACTGATTTTGTTATTAATTCATTTTTACTGTCTTTGTTATTGTATGACACATTTTTACTCCATGTCCAGCACTTTGTATGTATTGACGGTTGTTTTTGAAGTGCTCTATAAATCAAGTTGAGTTGAGTTGAGAATGAACTTTCTCATGAGAGTTTTTCCTCATCTTTTCAATATGATTGAAAGACAATATAAAAAGCAAAGATGAAGCAGAAAAAATGTTAACGTAAGGACTGAATAAGAGAGCTTGGATGGAAGTAAATAAAAGGAAAGAGGAAGAAGGGCCGAGTTGGAGATAAATTGAGCTGGGACTGGGACTGTGCTTGGCCCTGACACCATCATTGTGAGTCAGCTGGCTTTGGAGATGAGCCAGGGGTGTGACAAACAACTTGGGCATGAGTGAGGTATGTGTTCTAGGATTGGATAATGGCCGTGCTGCATGGAGCCTGAAACTACGAGCCAAGATAGGTGGCAGGAGATACATCAACCCTCTGTAGTGTAAACAATACATTTTAAAAAAAATTTGCTGATGACGAACTACAGAGTAAATGTGTCATCCGTTTGTTCCATCGGTGTACAGTAGTAGCCAGTGTTTTTGTAAGGCAGATCAATACAGCTGAGGTGGACTAATACGTAGTGGGGGGGCCGGGGGGTAGGGTAGCCTTTTTTACTGACTGAGCAAATGAGGAAGCCATTAAGATGTGTCACTTGACAGAAGCTATTATGTTAATGAACTTGTTGGTAGAAGTGGCACACAAACATGGATGTGTCCAAAACCAACAAAGCGATTAGCCCTCTGGCATAGCATCCAAAACAAAACCATCTGTTTTTGTAATGAGCCACATGTTTTATTCGAGGTATGACTCACCTTTCATATCTTATGTCCTTTACAGCTCAAATGACTTCTTTTGTTTTACCACTAATGGCTTTTGTGCTCTATTTCCTGCTCTCTTAAGTCAATAAAAGTGATGAGTTGTGTCTTCCAAAGTATTAAATAGCTGTCTTCATTCACGTAAAATTAGATTTCCCTTGGCATCCAGCGTCCCTGTGCACAGGAACTCATTAAAGTGCATCGTACTTGAGGCTTTGTTGGTCATTGAACGTTTCATAGATGCAGAGCCTTGCAGATGTTTCATCATATGACTTGAAGTCCTGTGTTTACCTGAAATGGGCTACGCACTTACGATAACTGGGCTGAATTTGAGATTTTTTACCTCTCTTCTGATCAAAGTCAGCAAACACAGAAAAATTGATGAAACTGGTCAAAATTATTCTTTTTTTTCCTTTTTTTTATTATCAATTTTTATTATCAAAAATAATATAACATCTCAGTGTTCCTATAGACTTAGCACAAGTGAAGATTTAGGCTGCAGATCCTTATTTAGTCTGAGATGTATATATATATTTATATATATATCATCTTAAATTCAATGTTGAGCCCTTTTCACCCTCATCTTCAATTTGATGGAAGCGGTCTTAAAACGGTCTTCAGTTTGGTCAAAACTTGCAGATGCCCTGCCCTTGCTGAGAGGTAGATTGACTAATGGCATACAGCATTGCATGTTCGAAAAAATAAAAAATACACAGGAAAAACTGCTGGCAAGTGCCTACTTTGCTTAGTTTCAGGACAACTGGGCACCAGGATAACACATGCTGAGCAAACAAGATGCACCCCTACATTGTGAATATGGATCAAAATGAGAATATCCTTATAAATGAAAGTGCCAGAGGGGATTTTTTTTTTTTTTGGCGGGGTGGGGGTGCGCAACATAATGAAACTGCAGGCTGCCAACTGAAAGCTTGAGTGACAGCAAACTTTACCTGCAATGCATTAGGAGAAGGTTTGGGCAGGTACTGGCGAGAACATGTGTTTTCTTATCGATACAAACTTGTGCTCCATCTGTCAGGAGTTGTGTGCTGTCTCGTACGCTAGCAGGTATTCTGCCCGAGTCCTCCCTTGTGCAGTGAAGTCATTTAATCTAGTGTCGCAGCACCCTGCTACTATTTGTCGCTTTTAATCAATTAAAAGACACAAATTCATGCTGGCCTTCCTGGCAGTGATGGTGGTGCATACTAAGTGGCCGTGTTGCTTTCCCGGAGCCTTTAGAGGCAGACCACAAGATGTCTCCCTTCGCTTAAGAAGGCGGCCGTCCACCAGCGTGACAGTACATTGTTTGTTGCAGCTGTCTCCTCACATATTAAGTGGACAAGAAATACTGCTTCTCAATGTCAACCATGAAATACTCACTGCTCGGCATGACAGTTTAAAATAACACAAACGGAGCCATATTTTCATACCTCAAAAGTTCAACACAATGCATTCTGTGACTATTTCCAATCTAGACAACCATTCACACTCACACTCACACCAATGGACAATTTAGACTTTTACTTAATTCCACATCTAGATCAATTATGACAAGGGTGCAAAAAGGACCCAAAAGCACAATTCATAGGTTTAAACAAAATGACAGTGGATTAAATGAGTGTTCAACAGGGATCCTAAAGTACCAACAGTCAGTTGAAATCAGCTCGAGCTCACCCGTGACCCTAATGGGGATAAATGCTAAAGAAAACAAATGGATGGATTGTTCTAAAGTACAAATGATCGCCATCCTTCATTAACTATGCAATCTTCATCTGTTATAAGTACGTTAGCCATTTCTTAAAAAAAACAATAAAACGCTCTTTTATCACTCTTAACTGTCATGTCATGTCGCTGATACGCCTCACGCATCCCTTTTTATTGTCATAAAAATGCTAAATGAAGTGAACCATCCATGTAATGGGAAACAGCTGCACTGTGAGCTTGTGTTGCACTAGTTCCTCGAAGTTCTGAGATTATTTGTTCAAATCTCCTTTGAAAACAGATGGCTGAGTGTAATGTCTACATTTTCACCATGCACTCTTTTACTAGCGGCTAGTACAAGAGGCTAGCTAGCAATCTATATCCCCTAAACATGCCTTTGTCTCAAACAGCACAAACAGATGGACACAAATATCCAAATCAAAGTCCCTCAATGATCAATACTGGCTATAACCAAGAGTCAAGCCAACGCAAAATGAAATTACAAAATGTACAAAAGAAAAACACTGAAGACTGTGTATTTTAATAATTATAGGCTACTTAATATTTTTTTTATTTATTTATTGCTGCTGTGCCCAAAGGATGTTAGACTTCTTTTAATACCACAATTATTAGTTCACAACTTATTTAGTTATAGCGTACTTTGTTTTGCAGTGATGATCAAAAAGGCTTGCTAATTCTTTAGCAGCATCGCGTCTGGAGATATTAATGGTGGCTTTAGCCTTCCATCTCAGTCCTGGTGTTTCTGATGTGCATTTAATTGCCGCCACTGTCTCATTTGGTGTCGAGCATTCTCACTGGCCCTTGAAGGACCTCATCTAGTTATTCCTTTAAAGCCCTGCTCCTCCTTTTAATGAGACCTCTGGGACTCAACTGGGCTTTGACAGGGAGGGAGGGAAAGGGCTTGACAAGCTCACAGATCACTGAGCCCGGGCAA
Organism: Filicampus tigris; assembly: GCF_054856515.1. Lineage (NCBI taxonomy): Eukaryota > Metazoa > Chordata > Actinopteri > Syngnathiformes > Syngnathidae > Filicampus > Filicampus tigris. Next base: position 17,739,464 of record NC_141226.1, on the reverse strand, counting down.
AAAAGTCACATAGGAATTGACTGCTCATTTAATTTTAAGGGTAAAAAAAAAAGGGATATGTGAAAACTGAGACAAAAATAGAACAGCAGAAATAACGCAAGTGGCAGGAATAAGATCTGGCTGGAAAATATGATATTGATGGTTAGCTGTGGCGCATTTACTTTGATGGCTTTAATGATTTGACAGCTAAAGTTGCTTCGACTGCCCCGAGTGGTCTACAATGCAAATCTTGAAAACAAATAAAACCACAGAGGAAGCTTGAAAAAAACAACAACAAGATAACCCACAACTTCATACTCTACTACAACGCAGCATCTGGAAAAACATACATTTCAAATGAACCCCGAAAGCCCATGTATGATATTAATTGACAAAGACAAAAACGAAGAAACATTTTCACACTAATTATGTTATCATTAATTACATAAACGAAAGGTATAGTTTCAGTTGGTTTCCATTTTTTTGTAAATATTTTCGTTTTTATTTCATCATGTTAATGAACATGTTTTTTTCAATTGTAGTTATTTCATTAGTTTTCATTAACTATAATAACATTGGTCCCTATCCCATGTGAATAGTAAGGGTACACTGTATGTGTGGAGCCTGCTTTACATGAAAATACAGCAAGGCTTTCAACGCAGCCCACTACGGAAGCTTGAGGAAATGCCGACTGGATATGAAGCTTGAAAGACTTAAAATGATTACCATCGCTTTACATTGGCCGGGTAACATCTGAGGCAAGCAATAACTCATAATAATGACTTTTGGGTTAAACTGCTGACAAGGGCCAATTTTGAGAGCCAACATTCTTGTATCACACAAAGCAATCAAGCAAAGGTCTAGTAGGGGGTGTGGCATTTTTATGGAGCCCACCAGCATAAAAGAAATCAATGCACCGGGTCACTAAGTAGAGAGACTGAGCTCTAAGTGTAATGAGGTCATGTTTTTACTCATTTGCAAAATCCCGCATCCCCCTACTTTGCCTTGACTTGTGGTTAAGCTGAAGTAGAGCATATCTCTCTTTTTATTTCCCTTCAGTTTGATTGTTTCAGAGGAAACTACCAATCACAACGGTTGAATAATAATAAAAAAAACCATTTAAAAGCATCTTTCCTGTCACTCCTGCGGCCACGGTCAATCAAAGGACAGATTTTGGTGTCACCTGATTGTCCTCATGCAATTCATTTTTTAAAAGGGTGTAGCCAACAAATCAATGAAAATCTTAAATTTAATGCTTCTTCAGTAGATATATTTAAAAAGCAGTTAAAAACACATTTGAATTGTTTAGGTTTGGGGGGGTTGTGTTTTTGTATGTACTTTCTATGTATGCACAATGTATGTGTTTATGACTGTAATCTAACTAAGTGAAGCACTTTGTGAGTCCTCTCTAAAAAGTGTGATAATAAAGTTACAACCGTGAGGTGAAATCGACAGATGCTAATGGTCCCGTGGACTCTAGGGGGCGCCAAAAATTAGGTGAAAATTCACCTTCAACATAATTATATTGGGTCGCCACATTGTTCTTGGGCTGGCTGTGTGCTATAAAAATGAAATTTATTTACTAAGGCAATACCTAAAAAGGAAGTCTTGTTTCTTTTCAAAACTATTTCCTTTGACTTTCCTCTAAAATACATATCACCACGTTTACCGATAAACTTGTCACCGTGGTATGTGATTCTGTTTTATTGTCTAAGACTAAAAGAAATTCAACTTTATACCCCTATAAAGTGTATCTATCTGCTTGAAAACCAGATGCATCTTTTATAAAGTCATACGTCACATCCACATGAAGCAGGATGCGCTTGCACTAGAAAAGCTTGTATAGCCTCATTTTTCTTTAATTATATGGATCTATTGATCAAACAACAAGCTGCTGTTTATTCAATATCATGGATCATAAATTTTGCAACAGAGTTTCATTCGTGCGACTTTTTGTTCTCTGATTGATACACTCCCCCTGTGTACAAAATCTACTTCATCACCGGTTTGGGGTTGGGGGTGGGGGGGGACCCTTCTCATCAGCTGGCTCCACCTCACTATAGAGCGAGCGAGTGCGTGCGGGACGCAACAAGCTTTCTATTCCTTTCAGCGGGCTGCAAGTCAACAGACTGAAATAAAAGCATCTCTTCAACCTGTGCTGGAGGAAAAAGAGGAGGAGCACAAAAAGAGACCAAAGCGTCAAAATCTGCAATCTGACACTGGAGAACGGAGTCACAAAAAAAAAACCCAGCTTTTCCAAGATTTTTGTCTGTGCCATTCATTCATGGATGGACCGCTGACGTTGAGCGTTTTTCAGCATTGGATGTATTCAGATTGTTTGTTTCAATAGATTTTTGTCTCCCTAAGGAGCCACGCTTGTTCTTTCTGGCAATAGATTTGCAAGCCTGAGCAGCGCACGCAAAGGATCTCGTCACTCCTGCTGGGGATTTTCAATTGAGAAGTCACATTGGAGGAGTAGTAGGTGAAACAAACGGAAATGGTGATCACCGACGTCCGGGGCATCCAGAAGGCAAGTGAACTATCGTGGAAGGAGATGACGGTGAATTTCGTCATGAGGACCAAAGTCCACGGTTTAAAGTTTATGTTCTCGCCGCATAAATCCAAGCTTCAGCGGGGGGCCTGGGGGGTGGCCTTCTTGGTCAGCGTGGCCCTCCTCCTCACCTGGTCCAGAAACAGAGTCCTCTACCTTATGTCCTACCCGGTTGTGACCAAGATCTACATGGTGTGGGCTCACAACATGTCTTTCCCGGCCATCACCTTTTGCAACAAGAACATGTTCCGTGCGTCCAGTCTGACCAGGGATGACTTGTACCACAGCGGCTACTGGATGGATCTCATGTACGCCAACCACACGGTGGTGGAGAAGAGCTTGGCCATTCTGAAGGAGAGCAACAAGCAGGGTCTGCTGAACCTGCTGGACTCGGACGGCTACGCCCGGCCGCCACATTACCACGTCAACACCACCGAGATGATGGCTCGCCTCGGACACCAGCTGGAGGACATGCTGCTGGAATGCAGGTTTCGTGGGGAGACCTGCACCAGCAAGAATTTCAGCACTGTATGTTGATCATCAGATGAGTGTTGCTGACTGGGTTCTCAACATTTGGGGGCTTGGTATCCTTACAGGGGGGACAAATGCTGTAGATGGTAATTGTTAACCCTTGAATGCCTTCAAAATGTAAAAGTTGCCGATTTGAGAGATACATTCACGTTGGACAAAAAACAAGTCATATCATAATACAATTTTAAAGTCAAACTTTCAAGTCATAAAAGTCACAGTTTACAGGTCACTAAAAAAATCCAACTTTATTTTCCTGCTATGCTTTTATTTCTGGAATAACTCAAAAATGAAAATGGTCTCTTTTTACCGTTGAAAAATTAAACATGTGCAATAATACTTTTTGTCCTAAAAAGCAACATTATTCATGTGGGAATGCCACGTTTTACACACAATCACAGTCACAATCGTATCAGAGCTTTTAATTGGGCCAAAACGAAGATGGGGAGGAGTAATTGTTTCATGTTTGTTATGTTTGTCCCCACATGTAAGAAGGCCTCTTTTGAAATGTTCTGACATAATAATAATTCAATGCAAATTACTTTGCGGATCCCCCAGCTATGCCTCATTGACCTTCGACGTCCGAGGTCCTCTGTTGATAATCGACTTCTGTTCATAATTACTGTACCGTCCATATTTGTATGACCAACACGTGCAGCCTTTCAATGTGTGAACTGAGCATGTCCTCTCGTGCCTTATTATGATACCGTCGCAAACTGAGGACCATACAGTGAAGTGTCACGATGATAAAACTTGAAAAAAAAATTTATTGGGCCAACGCACATACTTTACCTTAGAAAAATCTCACAGATACTCCCGTCACAAAAAATATACATACTGTGCTGAAATAATGATGATCCTGTCTGAATTTGCTCACAATTTTACTTTTAATCCAGCCACTGCTGTCATTAAAACTCCAAATCAATTTTAATGACAAATGCAATACAAAACAATACATCTTTATTTATATAGCGCATTTCACAGCTTCAACAAAGCACTTTAGAGCACTGATTTGGCGGTCCAATTTAAGATCACTGTCCAGTTTAAAACCCGAGACTGTTGTCTTCAGATATGAACCCGGGGGGCCCAGGTCAACAGGGTGGCTTCACAAATTCCCGCTTTAAGACGTGAACAGATGATGTAAGATGTAAAAACATTTGACAACATGTGACTCCTGGATTCACGCCGCAGAACGGGGTGACGAAGGCATGCCTGGCAATTTACCGGCTTTGGAGGTAGTGTTAGAGGTGCAAGAGTGTGAAATAGAAAAGAGGCAAGCTGGAGTGGGAGTATCACGTTTAACACCCAACACTTTCTTCTCCTGCTACGTGGCAGTAAAAGCAATTTGTTACACATCCCTGGTGATGTGCCGACGTGCAGCGATATGCCGTCTTGATCTTCTGTGTAAAAGGATCATGTTGATAAATGTCTACTTATACTCCTAAAATATTTCATTTAGACACATTTTTCCTTTTGATTCTTCATTCCATTTTTAGATGCAGGCTTCGCTTTTTCTTCAAAAGAAGAAAGTGTTGGATTGTGCAGCCAGGCTGACGTCTTAAAAATCTTTGCAAAACGATGGTTGGATAATGCTATAGTGTAAAATCAATTTCATTTCTTCACTGATGACTACAATGCCTTTAGTGCATTTTATTTTGGTCCTTCGGAGTTTATCGCCATTTCAAATAAAGTTTGCTATGCCAGCAATGTGAAATGATTTGAAATGAGATTGTTCATTTTTCAACCATCCTAGCTCAATCCTAATTAATCTTTTAGCCTCTCTAATTAAACATCTGGGGCATTGTCGGAAGGAAAAAGACATGTGGGGTTGATTGACAGCCGCGGGTGGCATTTGTAAAGCAGTTAGTAATTCATACTAGAAAAGCAGTCGACAGCTCATACCGCAGTGCCATGGAAAAAAAAATATTCAAAAGACATATAGACATTGCCCCAAAGGCAATAGTATGCATGATAACTTCCACCATGACCCGCTGCATGTTTATATTCTCTGTGGCTTTTAAGCAGAATTGTACATTGCAAGGCATTACATCACATTCAAAACCATCTTGAAAATCTTGTGGGTCTTAACACTAGATTGAAATATGAAGGTAATGCTATTTTTCTGATCAAACAATGATTACTCCAAGGCATGTTTTAACACTGATTTACATGTAGCATGCCAAGTCATTAGCGTGGCTTCTTGTTGATTTCTGAATGCTATGCTAATGCAAACATCTGGCTTTGTGTAAAATATGGATTTCACCCAAGGGTGTTTGGAGTTAAACCTGTCGGTAGCCTGCTTCGAATGAGATTGAAAGCCTAAAATCTTCATTTTCTGCTCTATAGTTTCCCCTCAAACATTGCAGCAGGTTTTCAGGTTTGTTAAAATGCTTGAACATTGATTGAGCCTTCAGCGTTTCAGTCTCAATTCAAATAGAAAGTCTTGGATTTAATCAACCCCGCCGACTGCATCAAGAACGCGAGTCTCACTCGAACATAATTTGAATCGTCAAATAAATTGTAAATGCCCGCTCTTTTTTTTTTTAGTATCCACATTTATTTGTAGGCATTTGTTGGACTGGCACAACAATATGGCGCTAAAAATCTCGAGCTAAGCGGTAAGGCAACCCATTGTTTTCTCGGCCTGCTGGAGTTATTGAAGCAGACGTACATTTGGTTGGAGAAAGCCTTCTGTGGAAATGACACATCAATCCTTAATTAGCATCGAGACACGCAAGTTATCTTCTACCGACCCAATTTAATTTGTTTGTGAGCTTCAGCTCGCTCGTCTCTCATTTAATCACGAGCAAATAGGCCCCCCCCATGGGAAATTTGCAGTGAAATTGGCCCGAGATTGATAGCGGCTGCCGTTAGGAATCACTTGACTCTTGAGTCATGAGTCTGCCGTGTGGACCTTGACATTGATCACATGCCACCGTGCATCACACCAGGTTGTGGCAAAGTAATTATATCGTTGAATAAATAAACAAAGTAACTTCATCAAGCAGATGCTAATGATGCTAATGTAAATACTGTAGCCGAACGCATAATGGCTAATGACCACTCAGCAAATGAACGGCCAGCAAACTTTCGTGATGCTGGATGGGTAGGATGCGAGTAGTTTTGCTTCATTTTAGTTGTATTATACAGTTCCCTAATACATTCTCTTCACATCAGTTTGACAAATGGGAATGTAAAAAAATGTTACTGTACAGTTCTTGAAGGTTTTATAACAGCATGTTTTTATTTTTTTGTCTGAGGCTAATTAATTCACTTAACAAGACGTTAATTAGAACAGCTGGAACATTACTAAACATTTTTCTTAGCGTTGGAGGTTCCACTGTAAATAAAATAGAATCAAGGTTAATTTGTGTTTGAGGTACTTAAGTTATTGTAAATAGGCAAATAAAAATAATAATACAATTTGACATACATTTAACAAGAATTAATTTTAATAATAGTTATGCCAAATAAGAAATATAGAAAAAAAGTTTAAAAGAAAAATGAGAATTAGTCATTCTTATAACACATTTTAATTTTAATCTCATCTAAGAATGACCTGGCACATCTGTTAACGTTTGCCGACCTCTGGACTACAGAGATGTGATGATACGCCCCCATGTTGTGCTCTTAATTCACTCTGTGTTTTATTTATTTATTTATTTATTTCACCTACAGATTTACACACGCTACGGGAAATGCTACACTTTCAACTCGGGACTAGACGGCAACCCGCTGTTGACCACCTTGAAAGGAGGCACGGGGAACGGCTTGGAGATCATGCTGGACATTCAGCAGGATGAATACCTCCCTGTCTGGGGGGAGACAGGTTAGTGTGCTTGTACTTTAAGTGGCTGGGAAAAAAAATCAATACTCGTGCCATGGTTGAATCACAGACCTTCTTCCACAAACTGAATCTAGGTTTCATCACAGTTTCATCAACATACTGTATACTGAAGGAACATTTCAATAAACTACAGTACAATATGTTAGGAAATAATTTATGACAGTAATTCAATCTAAATAGTGAAGTCATATATTTTAAAGATTCACTACATACAGAGTGGCTCACCTGCAGATGATGGAGAAATGTAGTGACATGACAAGAGTCATGGAATACTGGCCCCATATAACATAAGAGTGCCTTTAATCCTGTGCAGGGAAATTGTGTACAACACGTGGCTAGTCTCCACATGTGAATTAATCTGAGAGACTGGTTGGGTGCTGTTGTTTTGGTTAGCAACACTGTTGAACTGGACTCATCATTTAACCCTTTAATGTCCACTTATGTGAACAGTTGCGTCTATGACAGGGATGGGCAAAAACAACAACAACAATTTTTTTGGTTTAATGTTTGAAGAAAAAAAATGTGAATATGAAAATCCGCAAGTGCCAAACCGCGGGTATGCAGGTGTCAACTAATTTAAAGTTATAAGATCACTATTCATCACTATATGGCAGACATGGCTTAGTTAGTTGTCTTACACTGGGTCTTATATGGACCTACACTACAATGTGAGTAGGCCTAATGCAGATTTGGAATGATATGCAGGACAAATATATTACCTCAATAATATTAAAATTTTGAGTGGATTAATTCTTGGGAAAAAAATCACAAAATGAATACTTGAACTTAATGTTGGTTTGCTGTTCAGCAGTTTTGTGCCATCCTTGAATGATAGTTTTTATGCAAGAGAGCCCTTTGCACTATGGAAAAAATAGTGTGTGGTTATTTTGTTGTTTGCTTCAAACCCTTGGTTGCTGGGTTAACATTTATACATGCATTGATATTTTGCAGGTATGCATGTATTTTTTCCATATTTAAAAAGTGTGTTTAAATGGAAGTCTGTGGTCCTATGTGGCCCCTGAGTAGCACTGAGAAAAAATTGTGGCCCCCTCCAAAGTTTAAGTTGCCCATCCCTAGTCTATGAACTGAAATAATTAAAGTTACTACCTGCTTTTTCCTTATGGGAAAATGCACATTTATTTGAGGGAGGCACTTATTTGTCCTAAGTAAATCATGTACCCAGTGTCTATTAGAGGGATGTCGTCTATTTGAGGAAATATCATACGTGTTATATAGCCTCCACAAGACAGGAGCCCAACAAACAAGACAAAGGGGCCAACGTAGTATAAATAATACAAAATTGAATTTTCAGTAGGTCTTATACATTTATTGAACACCCTCACTAGGCTGCTCACATTCTTTAACCGCATGTCATAAATCTAACATGTGAACTTGGCTTCCAGCATGGTGTTGTTCTGCAGCATTCAGCATTGCTGCCAGTGAAAGGACTGAAAAAAAATAACAATCCCACACAAAGTCGTGTTTCCACAGGCGAGTTTGGCCTGATAAAGGTGTGGCGTGCTGTATGTATATCCGCAGATGAGACCTCCTACGAAGCGGGAATCAAGGTTCAGATCCACAGCCAGGACGAGCCACCCTTCATTGACCAGCTGGGATTTGGCGTGGCCCCTGGTTTTCAAACTTTTGTGTCATGTCAGCAGCAACTGGTACCCCATTGTTACCACATTCAGAACCGTCGTGCAACCCCACATTCCGCCACCACCGCTTCACTGCGTGTTTGTCCCGCAAAAGCCCCCCTCAAATCCATGCCAGGCTGTCGCTACTTCCTCAGAGCAAAATCTGATCAAAATGCATTTCAGCGGAAGCGGACTGCTACCAATTTAATGAGCCTCATTATCACTGTGAAAACTACTCGATGCCGTTGTTGTTCCTGGATTTTTTCATCTCTATTTTTAGTCGGCAGAGCAAGTTTGAATGCAAGAAAATGGGAGTAAAAAAATTAAATAAAAGGAATTCACTGAATGTGGTCAGCAAGATGAAGGATCAAATGATTGAACCTTGATGATCAAATGATCAAATGATTTACTTCAGAGCGATTGTTTTGAAAACATGGACATGTGAGGCAGAAATAACTACACAAACGTTTCTTTGCTTAGCTTTAATCAGCACTTCATGTAAAGTGACTTGCCTTGGCATAAAAGCTTTACTAAAGACGGCCACAGACACATGACTGTCTTGTGTTCCAGTATTGAGACCCTCAAGGCCATATACTCGGGTGTCTGGTTGTTATGCCAACACATAGCTTTGAGAGCGATTGTTATGATAACATGAACGTGCGGGTAAAGAAATCACCTTCACAAAGGCATTTTTTGATCTGAGCTTCAATTAGCACACAGTTCTGACTGCAAGTAAGAAATGAACACGCGAGTAAGAAACACTAAGGATTTTTTTTTAGATATACGAGATTAAAATCAAGACTTCATCCGTTCAAGGCTCAAACTGTCATAAAACCTTTAATAAGACGTAACTAGACACATAACGGTCTTGTCATCCGGTATTGAGACAAACGAGGCCACATACTCAGGTGCAGGTCTGAGATTGTTTTGACTACATGAACATGTTAATAAGAAATTAAAAGGGATTCACAAAGACACATTACTGTGTCGTGTTGTAGCATCGAGACCCACAAGGCCATATACTCGGGTGTCTGGTTGTTATGACAACACATAATAGCAAAGATTATAAAAAATCCTCAAGGCTTTTTACATTTAACTCACTTGAGCACAATCGTGTGAACATTGAAAATAAATTAAGAGAGACCTAATCCCTTTCAAACTCAAACTGTCAGTGTCATAAAACCTTTGATAACAAGGTCCCATAGATACATAATTGCCCTGTGTTGTGGCATCAGGACCCAGAAAGACATGTACTCAAGCGTTTGCTTCTTATGCCAACACATAACTTAGAGTTTTGAATACATGAACATGTGACAAAGAAATATACCCACAGGGGCTTTTATTTTTAGATGACGATTTGACGATTGTTTTGAGTATGAAATTAGAAGTGAGTGAATGTGTTCCAAGGTTCATATTGTAAACGCTTTATATCAAGGTCACAAAGACACTTAACTGTCCTATATCCTGGCATCGAGACCCACGAGGCCACATACTCAGATGTCAGGTTGTTATGCCTACACATAATAGCAAAGAGTAAGAACTAAATTTAAGAAGGAAGTCAACCCAAACATATTTTTTTTCAGAATATATTCTGTGCAGGCCCACCATTTGAGACAAGGCATTCTGATTAATATTGTGTTTGTGGAATCCACTCACTTTTAGCCATCTCAGGGGGCGGCCATTTTGTCACTTCTGTCGACTAAAAATGACATCACGGTGTCTCAGGGCTCAGATAACAACCAATCATGGCCCAGCTTCAGAAAACAGGTGAGCCGTGTTTGGTCGTTACCTGAGCTCTGAGCAGTTGTGATGTCATTTTCAGTCGACAGAAGTGACAACATGGCCGCCCCAGAGATGGCTAAAAACAGGTGGATTAACTCTTATTCCACAAACGCAATATTTATTAGAATACCTTGTTTCAACTAGTGGGCCTAGACAGAATATATTCTGGATAAAAATATGTTTGGGTTGGCTTCCGGTTGAACAAAGGCTTTTTCTGTTAAATGACCTTTAATGAGCACATCTTCCGTGACAGCATTCAAAGCGTTTCACACTGTTTGTGTCAGACTGACAGACTTATTCAAATGTCGCATTTCACATTGAATTTGACCATCAAACCCAGTGACAACTGCCTTCAAAAGAATTTTATTACCAGGCTCCACGCTGTAACAGGAAACACTGACATTTCAGTCTTGCAGTGGCCTTTCAATGTTGGTAAAAGATGAAAAATGGTCCCACACAAATGACAAAAGCTATCAGTTAGCTGCCACTCCGTGACTGCAGCAGTCATTAATTTTAACATTGGGTTTATTGTGTAATGTTTTGTACAGGATCATTAACACTGTGTTTACCAGTCCTCGCAAGCTGTACATTTCCAATTGATTTTGCTCCTGAAGACAAATGTCTGTCTTGGCCAAAACCATGAGCATGAAATACAACCAAACCTGTTTTGTTTAAGCAGTTTAACATGGGATGACTGAGACAGATTTATGACAGACACCTGGACACCACAAACATGGGAACACTGTCAAATGTCTTTACTTTGGTTTACAAACACTCAGCCATTTGCAGGTCTAAAATAATGTGTGCTATTAATTATCATAAAGACCGAAAACAAGCACACAGGAATTTCATTTTTTAATTAATCATCACAGCAGGTGTTGATTGCCTAAAAGATTTGCCCCATTCATTATTATGAGTGTTTCTGGTGCGAAATAACAGATGGATGTTGAAGCACTTTTGATGTGAATGTACCATTTGCTAAATGTGTTTGCTGTATTTTAAATTAAACCATGTTATCAAAACTTCATCACTCAGTAACTGCTGAAATCTAACAGTTTTGATCGTTTCGAAATCAATTACAGAAAATGTTAAAGCCAGCTATAATTGTTGCAAATGTTTATTTCAGTAGTATTTTTTTAACAAAAATGCACTGTGGAAGATATCTGTGTATGGTTTTTTTTCTTCTTATAGGGCACAGGTGTCAAACTCAAGGCCCAGGTGCCAGATCTGGCCTGCCACATCATTTTTTGTGGCCCACCAAAGCAAATCATGTGCGTCAACTTCCATGATTCTTGCTAAAATCTGCACCAATTTTCCAATTGCCATATGTAATGAATAATAACTTTGAGATATTGCAAGCATTTTGTTACCAGACCATAACATATTATCATCCTAGACTTCTGATTCCAACATAGTTATTCGTCAATTTGTTGTTGCTTAAACATTTATATGGTTTCACAGTCAAAACAGCCATTTGAGAGAAACCGGAACAACAATGTGGCCCACGACCAAAATGAGTTTGACACCCTGCTATGTCCAATATTGGAAATCAGTTCCACGGTCAAACTTAAACCTTCATTACCTGTTTAGCACTTTTTGAAGTAACATTTTAAAAGTTTTACAAAATCTCAACCTCCAAGTCTTGTTGACATTTGGGGTGTATTTTTCCAGAAAAAGTTGGCTGAACTCCAGATGGTACCACATTTTTCAACAACACAATTACAGAATTTCTCAGGTCACCAGAAGCTGTTTCTTGATTCAGTACAATGCTAACAGGCTGGCTCGCGTTTGGGAGAAGGTGGAGGTGGGAGAGTCTCACCTCTTTCGATCTCTTGCCTGGTCTTTTAATTGTTTTACTGATAATGACATGGGCTGTGTGTTCCCTCACCCCTCGCCCAGATGAGACATCTTATGAGGCCGGCATAAAGGTACAGCTTCACGCTCAGTCAGAGCCTCCTTTCCTCCACCAGCTGGGCTTTGGGGTGGCCCCCGGCTTCCAAACCTTTGTTTCCACCCAAGAGCAGAGGGTAGCGTACAGTATAGTATGTTTGTTTGGGCTTGCTGCATGCCACAATGTCCACTGTAGCTCATCCGTTGGTGCCCTAACCACCCTCCCGCCCCACAGTCCCGGGGGAGTGAAGTCATCTCCCCTTGTTCCCTTTTCTCTGTGTGGTTGTGGCGACAACATGCAACATCTGCATTGCCTCCCCTGTTGACTGGATATTGGTGAACTTTTCAGCTGCAGCCGTTCATCTTGACTGGCTTCGCATTTGTTATGTGTCTTAGCTTTTTGTCCACCACGTTGCTCCCCTTTTAATGTCTTCTTGAAGGGACAGTGTCATGCTGTTCATTAGGTTTTATTGCCCGTAACTACCCTGGCGTCTGTTCAAAGTCGAGCTAATATTGGATGTGGGTTTTGTTCCGAGATAGATGATGTTTGCTAGCCTTGGTTGGTAATTGTGCTTAATCTGAATTGCAAGGCAGCGATAGAGAGCTGTACTGTGCTTGAAGTCCATCTAAATGTATGAAAAATATGATGCAACATTTAAAAGAATAAGTCAACCCAATCATAGTCTTTTTAAAGAAAATGTTCTATGCAGGCCCACTAGTCGAAACACAGCATTCTGCTTAATATTGCATTTGTGGAATATGAGTTAAGCAACAAAACCCACCCGTTTTTACCCATCTCTGGGGGCGGCCATTTTGTCACTTCTGTCGACTGAAAATTACATCACAGTTGCTCAGGTCTCAGATAACGACCAATCATAGCAAACAGGTGAGCTGTGATTACACCGCAAACCCAGTTTCCCATACACATGAAATTTGGTAGGCATGAGTAGCCCCACAAAAAGCAGCAAATCCCATGCCTGAAAAGACCCAGGAAGTCTACCATTTTTTTTGAAATAGCCAATTTAGAGTCATTTTAGCGATTTCCAGGCGCCCTTCAAACGCAAACGACTGATTGCTCTCAAATGTGAACCTCGTATCCTGGGACAGACGGGTGGCAGATGGTGAATTAGAGTTTTTGTCACTGCTTGATAAGCAGCCATAGAGCGCAAAACATTCAGCACCATAGATTCCCCACATTGCCCACCAAGGAAAACCAAGGCTTTCTCTTGATACTTAAACAGATTATCATATATTTTTTAGGACAACAATGAAGTTGTTGTTTTGCGACCGTCAATTTGTCCAAATCTACAACAATCATCGGTGGATCCGACTTTAAAATTCTATGAGCTAAAAGTGATGGATTGCACTTCAGTGTTAATGTTAATTTTACCTCTGAGACTGTTCAGGAGCTCATTAGAGTCGGCACACTCATTGTTTAATGCCGTGCGCAGGGAAATCTAATCAAGCTCGGTAGCGTGATAAGCTTTAATGGGGAAGGAGATTCAGTTGTTCACATACATATTAAAATTGATTTACCTGGGATTTGCGTGATTCCTGTCAACTGACACACTCGTGTACGAGTGTAACCTGTGCATTGCTCTCTCTCAGGATTTTTTATATATATATATTTTTTTTTTTTACAAATTCGTCTTCTGGTTGTGGTGTCCAGCGTGAGCCAGTCTCTATTCCCATGGTACTCTGCTTCCTCCACTACGGGACTAGACCTGCATCCCTAATGTTCTGCATGACGTCTGCTTGCTCCTGATGGATGATGTCGGTGTGACCAAACATTGTGTTGTTGTTTGTTTTTTTCCCCTTCTATTTGGACTGTGTGTTGGGTTTTAAAAGCCTGTCGATGTTGTTGATTTGTACGTGATAAGTGTTGCTTGCTATAATCCGGTCGAACAATGCCCTTCATTTTCTCAGCTTCAGTACCTCCCTCCGCCTTGGGGAGACTGCAAGTCGACTCCCATCGACTCGGAGTACTTTTCCACGTACAGCATCACCGCCTGCCGCATTGACTGTGAAACCCGCTATCTGCTGGAAAACTGCAACTGCAGAATGGTCCACATGCCGGGTACGGAGTCGGAAAAACATTTGCGCGTCGTGTGCCGCGTCAGGTGTAACTGTGATGTTATTTTAACACAGGGACCTCCACTGTGTGCACACCTGAACAGTACAAAGACTGTGCTGACCCAGCCTTAGGTGAGGACACACACTGCACCATAAGATTCGCAACTACTGGTGGAATCAGCTTGTGTTTGCGTTATCACTGTAACGTTTGGAATGACTTCAAACTCGTAAAATCAATGTTTTATTGATGCATTGTAGTTTCTCAAATAGTGGCCTCGATTGCAAGATGTTTATCTGAGAGAGTTGTGAGTTTCAGAAGTGATCATTTTAAAGTACGATTGCCCAGCAGTCCAGATTGACCAGTAATAGAAAAGTAATTACTTTCCGTAAAAAAATACACATACACATACACATGGTCTAATACAGTATGGACAAACAGACCACTGAGTGGCATCTCCAGGAATTAAAAAGAGCCACAAGTTAGCAAATGTGAAGCATTTTTAATGACTTAACTTCAATTAGAAGGCTACGGAATGTGAATTATTCTGTGGCAAGCAGACGTGCCTCATTGCTTGCAATTCACAAGGTCAAATCAATAAGGAGTCAAGCATTCGGCCATTATTCGGCTATTAAAACACACACTTCTAAATCATGCTATAAACGTATTGTTTACTAGGAAAGGGGTCAAACATACTCTAATTCAACACTGCATACTATCATTGTTGATAATTATTATGAGAAGTCATTAACATAATCTTCACGTAAATTCATGTAATTAATTATTAACAATAAAATATAATTAAATCTAATCTGAGAAAATTTGATGAGTGTGTATTTGCATTAATCATGAAACAAAACGTAGTTCTCAGGGTTTGTGACCACTTATTTTGAATATTCAATGTTGCCAGTATTAAAGTCATAAATGCAGTAAATATTTGAATGAAAAACAGTTTGTGGCCATATATATATATATATAACAATCAAATGAATAACATTAAGTACAGTGGAAAGTAAACGTACCATCTTGCACACTGTGTCAACCAGCGACAGTGTCGTTTTAAGTCACAGCGTCTATTACGGCGGAGGCCTTTATTTGAGGAAATAAAGTATGTGTAGAGTACGTGTATTGATCTCAAATGAAAAGCTCACAGTGCTCCCTTTTCCTCCCTCCCGGGAACCGTATTTTAGCTTCAGTCATTATTTGCTTTCATGGAAAGTGAACGATGGCAGCGACTGCAACTGATGTGATGCTGAGATATTTTTAGCGCATTGCGCGTGTAGCGATCCCAACATGTTTGACGGACTTTGATCATCCACAGACTTTTTGGTAGAGAAAGACAACGATTACTGTGTGTGTCAGACCCCCTGCAACATGACTCGCTATGGCAAGGAGCTGTCCATGGTTAAGATCCCCAGTAAGGCATCTGCTAAGTATCTGGCTAAGAAATTCAACAAAACTGAGCAGTATATTGGGTGAGTATGACTTAGCAGCAGTAGTAGTTGAATACACTAGTTTAGTGGTTGTCAAACGTTTTACACCAAGTACCACCAAAAATAATACCGAGTTCTCCAAGTGCCACTATAAAGGCCAACAAGTACAGCAGCTTAGTAGGCCTAAGTATTCATCAAATCAAATGAAGCAGATGTTTTATTCCTAAAAAATAGATTTTATATTATTGTAAGCTACTGTAACATTAGGCAGAGTTTGAACATTAACACTGTACTATTTGAAAAGTAAAAAGTTTACCGTACATGAAAAGTAAAAAGTCTACTTTGTATAACTAGAACTAGGGCTGGGGGCGAGTACCGACACAATTATCGGACCGATACCAGACTCATTTCAAGGTATCGGGTACTGAAGGGTGCCAATACCAATAGTTGGTGCTACACTGCGTCCATTTAAAACATTGGTGAATCTTCATGTGCGTCAGAAAGACAGAAATGCCTTTGTTCAGAATTATCTGTAATTTTTTCAGTTAAAATTGTATATATCATGAGTAGTAGTAGCAATTTTATTTTAATTTACGTTTCATTTATTTAAATGGTATTTAATGGATTTTGATTATTAATTTGATTTATTTACTTTGTATTTAATTTAAATTTTAAGTATCATGAGTACTAGTGGTATTGGTATTTGGTATCGTTGAGTACTCAGGAGTGAATACTTGTACTGGTATCGGTCTGAGAAAAGCGATACAGAGCATCCAAAACTATAACATTAGGCACAGTTTGAACTGTACGTTAATATAGGATTTTTTTTTTACGTACTCAAACAATTTAACTAAAATGTATTTTCACTGAAGATAAATAGCAATTGTATCTAAGTAAATGTTCAAAAAACCCAAAAGTTAAACTTACTTCAAAGTTAAATACGACTGAACAAACAAAAGGCGCTAGTTTGTTCTTAAGTGCTGAGTGTTTGGTTGTAACACGGCATTTGAAATGTGATGGTTTCACGCATTCATTGCTAAGAAATTCGCCACATACTACACAATGAGTACCACTGAAGGGAGCCTGTGTACCATGCATACCACACTTCTGAGAATCACTGCACTAGATAGCTTGTGTTCTTCTTTCAAATGTGTGCATGCATGACGAGTCTCCATCGTTCACCTTCAATGTAACAATAATGAAAGTGTACTAGAGTGTGATATGATGACGTGTTGGTGGCTATCAGTCAGGGGGACTTAAACGCGTGTTGGCTGTGCTCCTGTGTGACTTTGCCCCTTCCAGAGAAAACATTTTGGTTTTGGACATCTTCTTCGAAGCTCTGAATTACGAGAAGATCGAGCAGAAGAAGGCGTATGAAATTGCCGGGCTTCTTGGTAAGATTCTGGCCCCTGACCTTGGCTGAAAAGTTGATGGGCGCTTTGACAGCTGTGCTCAGATTCCTCTCGATGGATTCTCAATGTGAAGTGACATCTGTCCACGTCCATTCATGTCTCGTCTTCTAGGTGACATCGGAGGGCAGATGGGTCTGTTTATAGGAGCAAGCGTGTTGACAATACTGGAAATATTCGACTACCTATATGAGGTAAAGTGGCACCTAAGTGAGTTTTATTCAGTAAATCAATGAAAGGCTAGATTTCAAACAGACTTTAAAAACGAGTGGATCAAGCCACCCCCATGGGTATCGACAAGTAGTGGGACTAAATATCACACGGAGCGGACTGTCTTTATTTTGTTTTTGTTAATAAACCAAGTGTCAAAAACTTTAAAATGTTTCAAAGGGGACACATTATGGAAATTGACTTTTTAATTACTTGCAAACAAACAGTTGGGTCTCTGGAGTGCCCGCCTACCCATCTAGTGTGAAATTAAACAACCAAGTAAATCTTTTCTCAGAGACACATCATGTTATTATAATAATAATAATAATAATAATAATAATAATAATAATAATAATAATAATGATAATAATAGGTTCAGCAACAGGTGGATTTTTTTGCCATAGTTGAATACAGTAAAATCTAATTTCTTATTTTTTTACTAACAGGCAAATTGATGTACTTCATATCTTTGCCATTACAGACTAAAAATAGTACTAATAAATTTATTCTTTGTTGTAAATTGATCTATATTTATTTACTTTTTCTCTCTTTAATGTTAATAAGGATACACTGTCATACAGAGGTGTAATTATAACAATTTTTGTAGACAAATGATAAAATTTATAGTCGCGGTGGAGAGTTGGGGGAGTGCGCGAAAGGCTTTCCTTTTCCCACAAAAATAATTGTGAAACACTAGTTTAGGGACATGTATAGCCATCTCTGTGTAAAATTTGCTTTTGACCAGAGTTCAGATCATATCTATAAGATTAACCTGACTGATTGTCTGGTGTCTGTGTTGGGTGTGTTAAGACAAATTTTTCCTACCTTATCTCCTTGGAAAATGGTTGGGGCAGAAAATTGTAAATGTTAAATGCGTGTCATCATGCGTCAACGACAACAACGGCTAATTTTTATGAGCAATATGATTGAACCGGTGTTTTATGTGTTATGAAGATTTGTGGGTTACATCTTTTGGGGCTTTTTTTTTCTGACAGGTCTCGGTCTGATAAAACTCATGGATTTCCCTTTATTTCTGACACTATCTGTTGTTTGTGTCTTCAGGTGTTCAAGGACAAAGTTTTGGGTTACTGCATGCGCAAGAAGCGACCACAGCGCTGTCCCAGTGACAACCTGGTAATTTATCATAATTTCTTTCAATGTAGTTGTTCACATTGAAAGGAATACAAGGGGGAGTTTCGGAGACTATTCTCCCAGGTGGTTATAGGAATTATCTTAATTTAACAGCTGTATTGCTGATTTTGTGTTACTTAAACTCACTTTATAGCACTAAGAGGGCACCTCCCGCAATGTTACACTCCATTTATTATTCATGTTGTATATGCAGTGTATTGGGATGCAGTGCAGGCTAAACTCCCTAGTGGCAAGATTTGAATTTTATGTATTTAATGCTAACTCCTGTGGAATCAACTTTTAGCTTGGCTGTGTCTTGAATACAAAGCTAAAATCGAGACTAGTTTGTAGGTATATAGATTAATTTGCCAAAATACAACTTGAGTCATCTAATTTATTTCATGTCCCCCTTGGTTGAAAATAATACAGACGTATAGGTAACTTTCACTGAGTGTCTTCTTGAATCAGTAAAACGAGTTTTTTTTGTGTTAGTACTACAAAAACAAAACTAAAGTGAGAGGAAAATATCGCAGAGATTTTTTGTCAAGCCTATTTTGGTAGTTAGGGAGATAATCGGTGCTTTAAGTGGGCCAGTCCGCAGCGGTACGGAGTACCAGAACTTCACATGAGCCCACCGTTCCCTGGGTTGTTACATTTCTTGTAACAACAATTCGGGTTCGGGTACCTCAAAATAATGATTTTAAAAAATGATAGAGGATTTTTTTTTTTGTTCTGTTTGCCTCCGGTAACGGTTTACTTTTGCACCATCATTTTTAGACATGTCCACGAATCCGCAAATATAAGTATGATGTAACACGCTGCGAATTCAAAGGCTAATTTCAAAATAAAAGCTAACGAAATAATACATTGACTCCAATACAATTGCTTTTTAGGCTTTTATTTTGAAATTGGCCCGCGTGGTGGCGTGACGGCTCGCCTTACATGTCTTTGCGACATTTCTGTTTGCCTTAATCACAAGTTTTAGTGCCATTATACATTTGCTCCCACACCATCACAACGCCATCCCAAAATCATATTCAATCTCTAATTTAGGACGCTAAGAAATCGCAAGTTAATTAGGCCGTCATCGTATGATACAGCACAAGTCTCCAGTGTTAGCAGCTAGCCGCTAACGGAGTGTTAACATTGACGTCTCGCAATGCGCACGAGTCATGAGGTGCATTCAAATGAAATTGGACATTTCAACTCAGAAAGATCTCTTATTTATTAATTAACGTACTGATCTGCTGTTATCCACCGCCTAATTTACCTGGCAACAGTCGAATAAGGCGAGCACCGACACTTGTTTTTTCACCGAAAGCACTAAAGATAAATAATGACACACAAATTGCCATGATTGCCCTGTGATTGGCTGGTAACCAATTCCCAAGTCCCCCGCCTACTGCCCAAAGACAGCTGGGATAGGCTCCAGCACTCTCCGCGAACCTTGTGCGGTATAGATAATGGATGGATGGATGGAAATTGCCATAATTTGAATAACATCCGCCATCCGCTTTCACTCGACTAGTAACTTGTGATATTTGCTGCATTGTGCACCATCATGTCATACGTTCATCATCTCCTCTCAATGTGTCCAATTTCTCACCAGACACCTCACCAGTTTAGTGAAACTCTATTTCATTTAAAACGTTGACTTCCATCCACATGTCATCCTTCAATACCTCGCCTTCTATAACGCGCATCCCACTTCATCTTCCGACACATTTTTTTCGTTTTTTAAACACCAAACGCATTGTGCTTTACTTTCATCTCAGTCACCCTCACCCATCTTTCTTTTCATGGTGTCTATTCCAGGAGTTTCCAGAGAACCCAAGCAGCCCTGGTGTCACGCCTAATCATGCCCCCAGGTAGCACACCCCGCCCCCGTTGCTAATAGGCGCTCCCACGCTGTCACTAAGGCATCTCATGCATCCTCATCCACCCCCCCATGATGTCACACTCGTTATAAAACGTGAAGAAAGAACTAGAAAGACCATAAAAAGTGAACACTAGCCATTTTATTTACAACGATACTGTAATTAATTCCACTAACCCTCTACATGTGAATGGAAAAAAATAATGGTAGTTCATAACAACAATTATAATTTTATTTAGAATTTATTATTTTTTTGGCTATTGTTTTTTAATCACCTCACATTTAGTGGTTATTTTTTTCTTCAATATTATTAGAAAATGATCAAATAATGCCCTTTTTTCTATAATCAAATAGCTTTTGCAAGAAATCCTGTAAATGTCCTATCATTGAAAGACATAGCATAAGGGCAATGGGACCTGAGACTTCGAGTTAAACTTATCCCCATTCAAATGCTGAACATAGCAGAATAAAGCTAAATCCAGCCTGCCTACACTTGCCACACTTGTTGGGATGATTCCATCATCAACACACAAATTGCAGGGACGAGGTATTGTTAAATAACTTGGGTGGACTGGGGGAATCTCACTCCATCCATACTATGAGATTTAGAACAAACCATAATATTTTTTAAAGACCTGTAAGTTGGTTTAAAATCCGATTTCTTGCTTACTTTTCTTGATTTTCGACCACAGCCCATTTAGGCAGCAAACAAACTACAGGGATGAGGTACTGATATGCTTACTTGTGCAGTCTGGGGAACCTCACCCCATGCATTGTACACCAGTCACTTTTATAAGTATTCTGGGTGCTCCGGTTTCCGCCCACATTCCAAAAACATGCCTGGTAGGTTAATTGAACACACTAAATTGCCCCCAGGTGTGATTGTGGGTGCAAATGTTTGTTTGTCTCTGTATGCCCTGCGATTGGCTGGCAACCAGTTCAGGGTGTACCCCACCTACTGGCCAAAGACTGCTGGGATAGGCCCTAGCACGTCCGCGACACTTGTTAGGACGAGCGGATTGGATAATGGATGGATATTATTTATTTATTGAACAGCTCTAATGTCTCCTTGTTTGCATTCTTGATTTTCTACCACAGCCTGTTTAGGCAGCAAATTGTTCTGTGAAGGCTATAAATAGCTACAATATAACCTGTCTTTAATAGATCGAAAAAATAGCTAACTTAAACCTGCACTTAACGGCCAAATAAGAAAAACAGAGCTATTCTACCCTTACAGCTATAAAAGAAAAATATCTACTTTATATCTGGCACTTATTAGGTAAAGAAAGAAAGCAAATTTTGCTATTTGTTAGCGTGTCTCATTGTGATGTATTCACCGCACTGTGTTTTTCACAGTGCTAGTCTACAGTCAAGTATAGAGTGTGGTAGAAAAAGCTCACATTGGTTGATGTATTGCAGCTAGCGTGTGCGTTTTTACTGAAGGACTGTTTGCTTCTCTCGTTCACCTGGGAAGCAATTGAGGTGGGAATTTCCTCTTTGTCGGCTTTACGGACGACTTCAGTCTGTTTGATTCTCTGGTGGCACTAAAAAGACTTTGTTTCTGCAAATAATGGTGCCTGCCCCTTGTGAAAACACATTACATATTCATTGAAAGGCTGTATTACTTCTCTGTAGCACTGATGCACTTTTTCAGAGGCTGGAGCACAGATAGCATCACTAGATGCATTACTTTGGGATGTTATCGCAACATTTGAAAATATCTTTGTCCGAGGGATGCTTTCACAATATGACTGGCAGAAGCTCAGGGAGCACACAAAGGTTTTATATTGCCTATTCAGCACGTCCTTTTTCCTCAAAATAGTGACCGTCGGTTTATTGAATACAGGCCGAATCATAAGTGTGCGCCATCCGAAAATTGACGCAGTCGGACGCCGCGTCATCCACTTAAATAAATGTCTCACTCAAATCGACACCATACACCAATTAGTCCATGGATGCATTATAAATGCCATGTTAGAGGAATTATTATTATGGTCAGTTGAGTCCCATGGGCCACTATTTTGTGTAAATACTAAAATAGGGCTGCAACTACTGATTATTTTAATAATCAATTAACTAATGAATTATTTTGGATTAATCCGATTACCTTTTTAAAATTTCCATCCTTTTAATAAAAAATAATACATTATTTTGAATTGACAGTGCAAAAAATGCAGAAACAAAATGATTCAGTTACAGGTACATGTGAGAAAATTGGCAATAATATTGATCACTTTTTTTCAAAATAAAAGCAGATGTTTTCAAGTGTCTTATTTTGATTAAGCACAAAGATCATCGGTCTGCATTCATGAAGGACTTCGGAAATCGAACAATATTTACTGTTGAGCGGCTGAAAGGGTTTGGGCAATTTCATGTTAAAGGGGCACAAAATGCAAAAATGTTCTTAGCAAGAATATGTTGGATGCAGCCACACTAGTCCAAACACAGCATTTTCATTAACATTGATTTCATGGAATAAGAATGAAGCAGATTAAGCAATCCATTTCCACCCATCTCGGGGACGGCCATTTTGGTCAATACCGCCTTATGCTGTCGACTGAAATTGACATCGAACAGCACATGACCAAACACCAAATAAGAAGTGAGCCGCGACAACATATTCTTGATAAGAACGTTTATGTTTAGTTCCCCTTTTATCAATGTCTCTAAAATATTAATTATCAGTATAGTTGTCAATTCATTTGGAAACCGATTAGTTGTCAATTAATTGCTGCATCTCTATACATAGACTAAAAACAAGGACTAAGATTGTGCTGTTTTCTTTCTTCTCCCCCTCCTTTCACCCTCATGTTTATGTGTGCTTCACACTCATCATCATCATCACCATTCCTTGGTTTGACCCCGTTGACTCATCCCGCCCCCACGCCCCTCCCCGTGTTTCCACAGAGCACCTGTGACACACTCCGGAGTCACTCGGACAGTCTCGGATTCACGCCGAACATGTTACCTCGTCACCCGACTCTAGGCAACTTTGAGGAGTTTGCTTGTTGACAACCTGATGTTTGTGGTTTTTTTTGGGGGGGGAGCAGGACTTGACAGCAAACTGTGAAACAATTGGCGTATTTATCCGCGAAAAACAAACAATGTTGAAATGTACAGCAATTTATCAATGCCTGAATAGATATAGAATACTATCATCAGAAAAAACAACAACTTCCGAAACAGAACTCAGGTTTAAATGAAACATAATTTATTCATGTTTTTCAAAATGTCACTTTTCAGTCTCAATGTGTCCAATAAGGAAGTGAAGATGCTACGTGACCAGGAAGAAAAACACATGACCTGCTATGTGTAGCGCACTGCACAGTCTGCAGCATCTTCTCCAGAGTGACCTTAGCAGAAGGAGTTGACTGAGTGTTGCCTTTCACCCTAAATCCATCACGTTATATATTCTAATCAGAAAGGAAAAGAAGAAGAAGAAAAAAAAAAAAGTGCAAATGACGCTAGCGTCGCACGACTAGCTCATCTCGTAATGCTTGCGTTGTTGGGGATATTGAGAGAGAAAGCTGAAAACATCTTTTGTTGCCTTTCTTGAAAATGTCAATTGTGTCTTATCTCATCGGTATGAAGGAGTATTAGGGCCACGCAGGAAGACAAAAATAGTCAAAGTATGAGAAAAAGAAGTAGAATGAAGTTAGAATGCACACATAAAGTCCACTTTTTTCATGGGGGGGGAGTATTCTGAGAATAAAGTCAGAATTTATTGAAAGTCAAAAATCTTACAAAAATGTAAAAGAATGCCACAGCATCACTTAAGACAGAATTCTACATATCGTAACAGTTGTTTAAAACGGTTTATGGTTAAGATGATCAAACAAACCCATGAATTAAAAAAAAGAATTGTAGTTCAATTACATGTTTTGCCAACTTTATATTTTTTTTATAGTGTATAGTGTTTTTGTATAGTGTAACTTTATATTACACTATCCTCATAATATTCCAACTTTTTCTAGTAATATTGCATTATTTCCATAAAACCATGACATGATTTTGTAAAAATTATGACTTCTTGTAAATTATGTCTGCTCTTGTCCGATTACATAATTCTAGGAAGATTGTGACTATTATCGTTACAACTTTATTCTTCACTATTACAAGAAAAGTATTATCAGTCATTTTGCTACTATATTTTGGGAACATTTTGACAAGTCAAATTACGACTTTCTAAAAAGAAAAAAAATACAGCACTTTTGAAATGACAAACTTTCTTCTTACTGTATATTACGATTTTTTTTTTTTCGTAAAATTACTCAGAAGATTCTAACTTCTTGTAAAAACTATATCCTCGTTCCTGATATGAAATTGTCAGTAGTACAAAGATTTTAGTACCATAAAATTATGACTTCATTCTTTCACTTTTACTAGTTTGTCATAAAAGTACTTTTAGAAATTATATAACTTTATTTTTGTGTAACTGTAGCTAACGATTTTGCGGCTTCATTCTCCTAAAATTAGTTGTCGTACTACAAATGTATTCTTTCAAGTCTGACTTCTTCTTATATTATACAGTGAATATAATATGTATAATATGTATTACCGTATATAATATCTAATACAACATTCCTGCAGAATTATGAGAAAACATCCTGTAATACCGTTTACCGGTATATTCTCACAAAGGTACAACATGAAACTTTTTGTCGAACAACTTTATTCACATATTCTCGTTGTTCTCCTGGCTTGTCGCACTATTGCTTTTCTTCCCAGCGATGCCTCAATACTTCTTCATACAACAATGAGCACAATGCCTTGTGATAGTAATCTATTGTCTATAGAAGCTCCAGTCAAAATGGTGAACTGAAGCGTGTATATAACCACAATCGAATGCCATGAAGAAATTCTATAATGCTCATTCGTGTCATGTACAAATTACAGGTACAGGTATGTATAGATCTAGACCGACTGTTTCCATTTGTGTCCTTCCACCACAGGGACGTAGACCATAAGTGTCTTGGTGATTAGCACTAACGTGACCGAGAATCATCGACAAGTGATGCACACATTCTGTTCCTTAACGACACAAACGCATTGTACAATTCCGCCGCCGTATCCCGTTGTTATTCTTCTTATTCTAAATATTCCCCAACATGTAACGAGTCACAAATGACACTTTGTGATGTAACAATGATCAAGTATAATAAAGTGGATATTTACCCATCGTTTTCGCGTCTTATCGCTGTGTTGGTGTCTTACTTTTATTTCTGGGATAATTACAGCAATTGGTTCTTGAATGTTAACTGCTACATTGTAATGTTAGTTAAAGAGGAAGAGGAAGTCAAGTAAAAAACGATCTTGACAGTAATGTGTTCTATGCGTGCCCGCTCGTCAAAACACGGTATTCTGATTAATATTGAATTTGTGGAATATCAATTAAGCAGGGGTGGCCATTTTGCCACTTGCTGTCGACTGAAAATGACATCACAGTTGCTCAGGGCTAAACTTGCGAACGTCACATGACCATAACAAGAAAGCACATTTATGTCCACTTTACTATATATATATATATATATATATATATATATATATATATACACACACTTTTTTTTTTTAATGGTCCACTGTGACGTACTAGAGTTATATTGGCCCGTTTATTGAAAACCAGCTGCAATAATGTCACTGTTCAAAACTCTTAACAAAAGTCATATGTAAAAACAAAAACAAAAGAAAGTGTGCAAAAACAAATATAAGATAGGAAGCACATACAAAACTCATAAATTAGCTTTTCATGCTATTTTGTCATCATACATTCGCGAAACAGGTGGCTGGACAGGAGCACAGGTTTGTTTGCTTTATTGCTTGAGCGCAAAAAAATATAAAACATAGCTTACATAATTTTTTGTAGTGAATTTTTTTTTTGTCAAATTCTAAATGTTTTGGTTATGCTGGAACTCATTTGAGTGTCAGGAGACTACAATAGCTGCCCAGAGAAATTGACACTAGCAGTCCAACAGTATTTTTATTACTTCTAAAAGTATTTATCAGTCATTAGTGGCCCATGTGTTGCTGAGCCTTCTGGATGTCTGTCGCCTAAAATCTGCAGTGTTAGTCGGCTCATGTCCAGCACAGACAATAATGGTAGATTGTTGGAAACATCCCCCTTATAGGGAGCATGTTACGTTACAAAAACTCTTTTTTCCAATTTGTTTTGTCAGCACACACTTAAGGGCAGAGCTCAGCATTCATCAAACTTTTATAAAGCAGACATTTAAAGCTCGATGAATGTATAAATGAATGAATAAGGAGCTGCACAATGTTCCCCCATCTGTGTAACCAACCCCAAACTTAGGGTTGGTGTCCAACTTTTTTTTTTTTTAATTAGGTCCCACACAGAACATAATTGTGAAACTGAACAAATTGCAACCATTAACGTATAAAGCTCCTTTTTCTTTTTTTTACACAACAACGTACTCACTCGACTCATTTTGTGACATTGTTTTTGTACTCAAATATTCAAAATTAATTTCCTCAAATAGTGGATTATGCTCTAATAGATAATCAACTGGGATAAATAAAGTCCACACTCAAATGCACACCTCCTTCCCAATGGCAAATAACAAGTGGTGGCACTTGATTTGCAGTATGATCTAATCACACTGTGCCCCAATTAATCAAGTTAAATAAACACCTGCCAAAGTTTGGACACCTCACTCCTTACCTCCTCAGTAAAATAACAAATAATGGCACTATAGGCCCGTCCGCTGTAATAGACAGCGTACTCCAATTAATCAACTTGAACAAATAAATGTCACACCTTATATGGATGCTTCCATTTTTCACATTTTGACTGTCTATGACTGATATATGCATTACGGTAGGTGTCCTAACATAAACGCACAGCCAGCTTCCGGGAAGCCGTTTACTGTATTTACTTAAATAGTCGACTCAGATTAATGGACGCCATGCCCCGATTAATTCATCAACAGGTCCGCCGTCCACGTAAATAAATGCCCCACCTCAAAAAGACGCTACTCTTATTACAACCAACAGCATCGTGTCGTGGTAAATGTCAACTCGACAACGCATTCCGATTGACCAATAGGCTGCATCTGTAAAGCTGACATCTACCCCCCACACACACACACACACACTCACACACACACAAAAAAAACTAAACACTGGAGCATTTTTTTCTGAAAATAAAAGCTAAAAATGACAAAATGTGTAGTTTGTAATTGATGTAGTTTGAATAAAACCAACCTGTTCTATTTACTCAAACATATACAGCTAAAATGAAAAGTCTGAAAAACTGCTCATTGTGATTTGAATCAGTGGTGTCTTCATATTTTCCAGAGGCCGCTGGTATTCTGCAGTTGTGTCAAGAAAATCCCCTGGCCACTATCTGAGGAAATTATGGAATAAATAAAGGTTAGACTAGACAATGTTGACTGTCATACTTTCGCTACTGCTCACTGGGGCAGCAGGGTTATCTGCCCCAAGTAGCCCATTAGACTTGGTGAAAATGAGTTGCAGTATACCAATTCTGCCTGGCAACAACAGTTTGTTACTGTACCCTCGAGCAGGCAAAAATGTCTATTTTGGTCAACTTTTATTAGATTTGTGGTGTTTTTGTGGTTCAGTATTAGAAGAGAAACTGGAAGTCCTTTTTTTTTTTTTAAGTATGTAGTTTACCCAATTTGTTTGCTCAGATGTAGTCCTACTCCCAGAGAAATGAGTGCAGTCCGTACTGTATGGTAGAAAAGAGCAGCTTTGGACAGTGTTTCCAGGGGGATTGGCCTGCATGGAGTTGCTTCTAATGACCTGCTAGTGTGACGGGAGGACTGGATTGATTGGCGGCTGAGCTTGAGCCGGGAGGCGATGAAGGATTTAGGGCGGGCAGAAGTCAGCGAAGTAAGGATGCTGCAAGGCTTCTTCTGCGGAGATCCTCTGGACCGGATTACATTTCAAAAGGTTCTGTGTGGGAGGACACCAAAGATGGTTTGAGGTTGTTCAAATGTGGTCATGGAATACAGATAAATAAAGATTAATTAAGTGCCACATATTGAAGAACGGAGGAAAAATGGGAGGACCCACTTCAATTTGTGTTTATGAAAGATGCTAAAACTAATACAAAATAGTTACCATATGCTGATCAGTTAAACGATATTTGATCCCCCCCACATAAAAAAAAGCCTAAATCTCAGCTCTGTGTTATTAGTGATAACAGATACCACAGCATGATAGCAGAACGTCATGCACCGTACCTGGAGAAGGTCTCGACCTGTGCTACTGAGTTTGGGCACCACGTTGACCAGTGAGGTGGTGGCTGGATACAAAGGATATGGCTACAAAGACAGGAAGCACGTTTTCAGCGGTGTCGTCATCACAAAACACACACGACACTTTATTAAATGCGGCACCTTGTAGTCCGGGAGCTTGGTCATCGTCTGCCACTGCTCTTCCGTCGGCGTGCCCAACAACGTGTCAGGCGGTTAAAGAAAACTCAAAAGAACTTCTTACGCTGCATGGTTCAAGTGAACGAATTTTGGGCTCTTTCAAATGTGGATACAAATCAAATATGCAAAGCGAGTGCAGTGTCAAGTCACATATCGGCTAGACACCGTTGAACCCTTCTTGATCTGCGTCTGCCCAAACAATACCAACACTGACAAAAGCCTACAGTTAATCTAAATCACTAGAAAATTAAATATGCAGTACATGCTACATCAGAGGTGTGTCTTTCATTAGATGAGCAAAATAATTGTCGACGGCAGCCAGAAGAGTAAAGGTTATGCTCATTTATACCAATGGGGGAAGAGTCATCATAGGCCAACTAAAAGCCATTTAACATTTGCACTATTTATATATTAGTGTTTACTTCTGTGGTGTAACTGCCTGCTGTTGGCACTTGTTTTGTTTTTTTTTAAACGTGTAATTGATTTGTTTCAAATCTTGTTTCAGTGTGAACAGCCATATTGAAGATGTGTTATTTGAAATAGACCCCCCCCCAAAAAAATAATTAAAATAAATCTGATAAAAGCATTACAGTAAATCAGAATTGGAAAATAAATCTGATAAAAGCATTACAGTAAATCAGAATTGGGCATATGGACCTGCAGTGCAAATCTAGCCTAAGTGGTGTAATCCATACCACGTAGACATGTTGAGAAAAAGATATCTGAAGATTCTTTTCAACTGGTCATCCACGTCATTCCCGGGAAATAAAGGCCTTCCAGCGTTAGCGAGCTCTGAATGCAAAGACAACATGTCAGACTGCTCACTTTTGATTGGCACAGTCACAGAGGTATTCATCCAACAATGTTTATTGCCTGGCTTGTTGTTTCTGATATTGCTAACAGTCACAATAACATTGTTTGCTACAGACGGGTTAGACCGTGACGGTGTACCTAATGAAGAGTCCAATGAGGGTGTGGGTGTGGTTACACTGACAATTATACCTGCAAATATGCAGCCAGCAGACCACATGTCAATGGAGGTAGAGTAAAGTTTAGCACCAAACAGCACATCTGGGGGTCGGTACCACAACGTCACCACCTGCATACACACGCGCACACAGACACACATGTGATCAATCATGCAAATTCAAGTGAATTCTGAGTGGAATCTCCTCTCTTATGTACTAAGCATCGCATCGACTGGTGCTTCTCCCCTTCGTCTTTTCATGTCAACTGCCTGTGGTGGTGTGTAGTGCCTTTGACATTTTACTGAGAGTGAGTGCAGTCAAGTGCAGCAGAGAGAGCAAAGACATTAAATCGCTAAATCACAAAAAGCTTCCATTTGCACAGCTGCTGAAAGGTGCATAGTGCACACCGTGTTTCAATTCGGCAAAAATGAACACGACACGGTATGATGCGATTTTTTAAAACTCCAAAGTGTGTCCAGTTCTTCTCCTTTAACACATAAATCACCATCTCCGCCTTTGTTGCCACCTCATGAGATTGCCTTGCTGAGCCCTGAGGTCACCTCAGAACCACTGAACCCATCTGAGAGCCACCTGCCTTTCTTCAACGTCGGCCGTGGCAAGAAAACTAAAAGCGGCCCATCGGGACTGACACGAGGCCACAAATAACAGCAGGTACGTCCCTCAAAAAGTGGCCTCGCAAACACAACAATACATCAGTTCTTCTGAAATAGTGGGACGGGTCCCCCTCTAGGGGAGGGGGGAGTCGTTTACAATCCGAAACTAAAGGCATACATGTCTGGCAGATGCCCATTAAGATGCAATTTCTGTAAGTATATATATAGAAATATAAATAATTAACAGAAAATTGCCATTCATTTTATGCAATTTTGAGGAAAAAATATCTATTGGGATGTATAGGTCTTTCTTTAAAATGCTCTTTCATTGTTTTTTGGGGGAAATTTCATGCATCAAAAGTACTAGTGATATCAGTGCTTGGTATCGGTGACTCCTCAAGCATTGAGTACTTGCACTGGTATCGGTCTGAAAAAAAATGTGGTATTGGTATTGAACATTTCTACAGTGTGTGGGAGTGATTCGTTTAAAGTCGCACGTTTTATTGACTAAATATATTTGACGCAGATGGTTGCACTGTACCTACAGATGTGTGCACATTAACATCTTTTAATGATTTCAAAGGGTTGTGTGTTTATCATTAAGCTAGTTAGCGATTAGCACGCCGTGTGTCAACTTACCTCGGCTGAGTAACACCTCACGGGAATGCCGAATGCTCGAGCAAGCCCAAAGTCAGCCAGCTTCAACTCGCCATTCTGTAAACACAAACACGAATGAAACGGATGTGTCATATCATACGTATGCATGACTCCAGGTTCACTCACCCTGTTGATGAGGAGATTCTGAGGTTTAAGATCTCTGTGAAGAACATTGCGACTGTGACAAAAGGCAAGTCCTTTTAACAGCTGGAACATGAACGACTGCAAAGAAGAAAAAAGGCATTGACACGTGCAGTGATGCTGATTGACGCTGCATGGCTCAAGTGAGACAATTCTGACTTTTTGCTCTCAAGTGTCACAATTGGGATACGTGTCAAACAGTGAGCAGGTTGTTTCCAGTGTTCTGTCAATGTAAGCAAAGCCACATCATACAAGTTTCTTGAAATGTACATGCAATAGGACAAAAACTAAAAATTAGATAACAGGCATGAAAATGAAATAAGGCACTTGGTCATAGAGTGTAAACCCATCCACAAATGTTCTCACCTTCACTGTTTCAGGGTCTAAATCTCCATTGCAACTGTCAAAGTACTTCTTCAAATCCTGTGGGTTGAAAAAAGATAATTATTAGCTCAAGTGTCTACAAGTGGTCAGGTGTGAGTTTGTCTCACCTGGTCACAATACTCAAACACCAATGTTAGCTTCTTGTCACTGTGCAACACGTCGTGTAGCCTGCAAAGGACAGAATTATGTATTTAAACCAGAAATCAAAATTTGTTTAGAATTTGTTCGTGCATGCTGAAGAGCAGAACTGAAATGTTGCTAAACAAATTCAATAGTAGGAAATTGAAACTTGGTATATTTTTTTTAAACTGAGTTACTGTGTAGTATAAAGTATAGTTGTTTTGAAGCCTTGACTTGGTTGAGGATTAGCTAATTTGTTAGATTATGCCATTAGTTCGAGAATTTTCTCATGAAAAATGTGGAATTCTTTAAAACTTCTGATTTTTTTCCCCCAATATTTTTTTCAAACCAATAAATAAAGGTCATTCACACTCACACCTGGAGCAGTTTAGACTAGTCTTCAATAACTTTGTATCTACGTGTATTATGTGGTAAATGTGTAATTCTTTAAAGAAGTTGGAGTTTTGTGATTAAAAAAAAAATGTTAGAATGGTTTGATTCCACTGAGGAATTTGAGGTGAACTTAAAGTTCTACATTAATGTAGAAATTTTCTCATGGAAACTTATTAAAATTATTATTTTTTTTTTTCTAAGCAGAATGTTTTAAATTGTTTAGCAATTTGAAAGTTAGACTGAGTAATGTGCATTGGAGATAATGATTAAATATCCATCCAGCCATTATCTGAACCGCTTCCGTTAATTTTGACCGGGCTCTTCAGCATTTAGACAATTATGATTCTCAATGACACTCATGCTACAAATATAAATAATCTAAATGCACTGACCTGACTATGTTTTTATGCTTGAGCTCCTTCAGCAGGCAGATTTCTCTTAGGGCAGAGCTTGGCACGCCCTGTAGGGTGTGGAAAGCGGTTAGCATCACCGTGCTAGAGAATAGTATGCACGAATACGCGTTTTAATTCAAACACACGCACACACACACACACACCTCGTCGTCATCGTCCAAGCGGACCCGTTTCAGAGCCACTATTTCGTGGGTTTCTCTGTTTTTAGCCTTGAATACAGTCCCGTATGTACCTGTGGAATTAGTTAAGAACAAAACAAAAAAAAAACCAAAACATATTTAGCTCAGATTGAATGGCACTGCTGAGCTATGGACATGCTAGCGCGTTAGATCATCTCCCCCAAGCTAACGAGATGTACACCGACACGTATATAGGATTATTTATATATTATTCATGGACACTCTTTCATCAACCTCCCGATCACTAAATCTGAAATGAGAGCAGGCAAACAAGGTGAAAATCAAGCTAACGTCAGCTAACCGATAAGCTACAAAGATGCTAAAACACAAATACACGTTAGCTGATATTACAGCGAGTATATATATTAAAGAAAAATAACTTACCCTCGCCGATTTTTTCGAGTTTTTCATATTTCTGCATGGTCGCCCTGTTTTATCCACCTAAGTGGCCAACGGAACAACCCAGTGACCAAGCCCCGAATTTAGTGGGGGTGGGTTGTTATGATTGCTAGCGTTAGCTTCACGCTAGCAACACTTGCTGCTCCGGAGCGCTCTGTACAGTAGAGTTTCTTGGTCCCCCTAAAGACCAAATCTTGTATTACAACGCTTGTCAAACCCAGTCATTATTGTGTAAAAACATCGCATTTTAAGCCTTTAAAAGATTAATTTACTAAAAATAAAAGAAGACAGTCCCAATTTAATTAAAACATTTTATTCATAACAGTCAGAATAAGCTACAATGTACAATAAGCTTTGGATAGAGGTAATCTATTTTTGTTTAAATCTTAAAGACATCGTAGTAGTGTTTCTTTTTCCACTTCTGGTCCAGTTAGTCAACTTAAATTAAAAACAATATCTCTTATATCATCATAACTCATTTAACTGAGCTAACGTAAAATTAACATCTACAGTAAACATTGAGCATGGTTCATTTCTGCCCCTCAGTTCTTTGTCTTCGGATCAGGTCGCAATACAGTCCGCCTCGGCCCAGCAGTTCTGTGTGAGTTCCAGCCTTAAAAGAAGTTTTTTTTTTCAAATTATAGTCAAACACCTTAAACATCTGCATAACTTACTGAACAACAATTGACTTCAGACATTTTGTCACCAATAATGCTGAGCAAGTAGGAAAAAGTTTTGTTAAACTCACTTCTACAATGCGTCCGTTGCTCATGACGCAGATGAGGTCAGCCGCCTGGATGGTGCTCAGGCGGTGGGCGATGATGAGCACAGTGCGCCCCCGGGTGGCCCGGTCCAGAGCCTCCTGCACCACACGCTCCGACTCAGCATCCAAGGCGCTGGTGGCCTCATCCAGCACAAGTATGCTCGGATTCTTAATGAGAGCCCGGGCGATGGCGATCCGCTGTTTCTGGCCTCCTGATAATGTCACACCACGTTCGCCTGGGATATAAAGGGGACGCATTATGAAAAACATTAATGGCTTGTATACAGATAATACGGTCTCTGGAATGCCTGCCCACCCATCAAGTGCAAAACAAACAACCAAGTAAATCTTGTATCTGCCTCTTCCTAATAATGTGTTGGTAAGCCAGCAGTTATTGACATTAGCCACCTACCACATGACTACCTAGCCTGGGTGAAAATCCTCAGCCACATTCTAGTGACGGCTCCAATCCAGGCACCAGACTACACTGTCTGAAACACTGTAATGCAGAGATGCCAACATCCCCTGTTGAAATGTCCTTGACTAATGACTACCCTGTCAGAGCCAAAAGATACGTAAAGCTGCATCAAGCAAGCCAACATGTTCACAAAAATGGACATGTTATTAAAGTCTCGTACCGAGCACGGTGCTGTAGCCGTCCGGGAAACTTGTAATGAAGCGATGAGCATTGGCTTGCTTGGCAGCCTCAAAGACTTCGGCGTCGGTGGCCTCGGGTTTCCCGAAGCGGATGTTCTCCATGATAGACGCTCCAAACAAAACAGGCTCCTGCGGAGGAGAACATGACACAGTTCAAAAGAAAACCATTATGCGAGGTCAGTGCAATATAATTTTGCCATTAAGTGGCCATGTACATATACAAACTCACTAAAGTGAGTATGGAGCATGGAGGTACTTATTTAAGAAAATACAGTATACTTTTTTTTCAACAAAATTTGAACAAAAGACGATTTGCTTTTACTTGATTAATAAATCCAATAACTTGTCCCCTGAGCCAGCAGAGATCAAGGGTTCGGATGTCAAGTCCGTCCAACATTACTACGCCGCTCGTCGGGTCATAGAAACGCTCCAGTAAGGATGCTACTGTGGACTTGCCTAAAATAAATAATAATGTTATACACATTATTGTACACTTTGCATCCAGCTGCCTGATGACATCATTCATTACGAAGTTACCTCCTCCAGATTCCCCCACAATGGCGATTGTTTTGCTAGGTGGCAGCGTTAGGTTGAACCTGTCCAAAATTTGATGGCCTGGTCGTGTTGGATAGCTACAAATATAAAACCACAAAAAATAAACACGGACCCCGAATGGTACGTTTTTTGATGTTTGTGTTCGTGAAATGTCCAAATGAAGGCTACAACCTGAACGAAATGTTGAGAAAATCAACTCTCCCAGTCAGAGAATGATAGGGGATGCGTCCCCCGCAGGAAAGAGGAATGGAAGGCTTCAACGACAAATATTCAAAAACACGCGCACCGGCGCTTGTTCCTCTCACCATCTGGAAAGAATATGTGGAAGCAATGAGAGCAAACCAAAGCTAGCAATCTACTAATCTTGCATTTTACTAGAATTGACTTACTTGCCCCAAAAGGATGGATATACTGGCTAAGGACCTAACAATTACAAATGAAAAATATATATTGTTTAAAATATCTTTGATTTAAGGCATACTCATCAGATGTGATTTGTTTTTTTACCTCTGCACCGTCTGGGAAGCAACCAAGAAAGACATGAGGTCTCCAGGCGACATTTCATTGCTCGAAATGAGAGTTCCCCCAGCAAAAATAGTTCCGAGAACAATGCCTGCAAAATTTTTTTTAAATTATCTATAAAATTGTTTGTTTTTTGGGGGGGTTGAACTCACAGTTGAGTGCGATGTTTGAAAGTCCCTGGAAAACAGCAATTCCAGTCCCAAGATTTTCATTCATTTCACAAGATTTTTCAACTTCGTACGCGTACAGCCTGGGAAAAACGTGGTGGAAATGGAAGCATGTTGTTTTAACACACCCCACAGCTTCGAATACATCAAATGAAATGCTTTTCACTTAACTGTAGCTCCCGCTCCTCCATGGCAAAGGCTTTCACTGTCCGTACATTACCCAGAGCCTCATCTGCCACTCCAGTTGCTTTGGCAACCTTCATGGAAACACAAAATAGTTAATAGTTGCAAAACACTTCTCAACTGATTTAGATGAAACACATGCAACTATGGCTGGATTTACACTCCAGGTCTGGGCTGAATTTTTATCTTAAAAGGAACTGTGTGACTTGAAACATGAAGTGTTAATCCAGACTGCCTAAGGTGTTGAAAAATAGCCTCGCCTAACCTGCTCTTGAGCCAAACGAGAAAGTCTCCGGAGGAATGAGCCGATGAGAGCCCCCGCCCCTACCAGACAGGGGAGCACCACCACAGTCAAGCCTGTGAGTTTTGGGGAGATGATGTAAAGCGACACAAGGCATCCCACTGTCTGTGTGATACTTCGCAGACCCTGAAAGTGTCAGTAAAATCCACAAATTAGAAATGCCAACAACAACTTTTAACAACTTCAAATACTGTATTTCCTAATATAGTGGCCTCTGCTCTAATATACACTGTGCCCCAATTAATCATCGAATGAAATAAATGAATTACATGCTGCCCTCAGACCAGGTGTGGCATCTGAAAAGGTGGAATTTCTGCAGCCATTAAAGTGGACAAGAAAGTAAATACTCAGGTGGATGGAAGTTTTTGGCTATATGCCAAATATTTATACTGTAGATCATCACATATATACCTAACTACATCATAATCATTAAAAAAAAGGGCAATTAAGTGAAACTGCTCAACTATTTCACGGAAGGCGTTAGCGGAATGATGCTGCCACTTTGTGGCTTTTTATTGGTATTGACTTTTTATTTATTTATTTTTCAAATTCATCCACTGCCAGACATTTTCACTCCCTTTTTTACCCTAACATTTGAAACAAATATCAATACGTTTCTGTGATTGAATGGCTGGACTCTGAAAAGATAAATATATGTATCAATGGCAGTGAATGAGTTAATAATAGGTATTGTAATTGTATTTCAATCGCTCCAGCTCACCCAGCGCCCTAATGAGGACAAATACTAGAGAAAATGGATGGATGTACAAATGATCACCTCCACTTATAGGTCACTGGTACTCGCACTGGCCACCATATGAAGAAACAAAGTATTTTTGCATTGTACCTGAGAGATGACCAACTTAAAGGATGACTTGAACTCCTGAATGTCAGCCGTCAAGCGATTCACCAATTGTCCAGTTTTGTTAGCATCAAAGAAAGCCACATCTTGCCTGAGAGACAAAAGGTACATCAACGACGGGGCATGAAGTTTAAGTAGGAGGACCGTTAGGAATAAACACCTCAGTAGGGATGCGAAAAGTGTTTTCCTCATGTCCACCGCCACTCTTTCCCCGACCCTCGATAGCAGGATTATGTAGCCGCTTGTCAACAAGCCCTGTTTCATTTTCATAACATTTCCAGTTATTAAAGCAATTAAAGCAGTGTCATAAATGGATTGATTGTTCAAATTGTTTACATACTTGGATGCCATACAGTCCAAGCAATTTAAAAGCAGGTCCCCTTATCTCACGGACATAACTTCCAGTGTGTTCCCTCAGGTAGCGCGCCACAACATTCACCAGCTCCCCCAGCATCAGCGGGATTTGAATGTTTAAAATGGCCGCACCAAAAGCTAGCTGAAAAGAAAACAATACATTAAGTTGATTATAATGCCATAAATGTTTTATTACATTTAAGAGCACTGTCTTACCATGACAGCACATGTGAGCGCAAACAGCTGAGGCTTCACAAACTCCCACAAAATGTGCCATTTGAACTCTGGATTTTTGGTCACAGTCTCCACTGGGATGTTGTTGTTCACGTCTGTCTCGCAGTACGCCGTGTGGCAAAACAGTCGCCCGGAGACCATAAGTGCTGCTGGTGCGAAGATGAACCTCAGTGTCATGCCAGAGCGTTTGGATGCTCGCGTGGCTGACTGCCGCAGAGCTCTCTGAGCCACGCTCCACAAACGACTGGCGACATTCCCATGTTGACGGGAGGCGCTGAATATATTGGATCCTGAAGATGAATGCAATCTGTATACAAAATGAAATGTTTAAATTCCTAAATGAATATAAGGGCCCCCAACATATACATATATTTTCTATAGCAATTTTCCTATTAGTCCAATCAGCTGCTAATTCTTTAGTTTATTATTCTATTAGTAGTTAGTAAAGTACATCTAATTGAACAATTTCAGGTTGATTGGTTGATTGATTGATTGATTGGTAATCATTCATGTTCGACTGGCTTATTAGAATTCACTTCTATTTTCAATTATTTACAAAATTTCAAATTTTCACCATACATAATTATTTCAATCTTGTAAGAATTACAGTGAACAAAACCAAATTCAATTGGAAGTTTAAATGATCCATACAAGTAAAGTGAACACAAGCCTGTTATCGACGAAGCAAATCTGGTTCAACGAGCAACAAGCCATAGCTGTCATAAACCCACCATGCGAGTGGGTCACATTTCCCTACCGTGTGTATTTCCATAAACCAGCCGTTTTATTGCATTGCAGATTCAACGACAGCGACCGCACTGGTGCAGCAAAGCTTACTCTATAGCAATACCACATTTTAAACACCTTTCTTTATAAAAACGAACAAAAAATAGTTTGTTATCCCGAGGTTACAAGCGCGCTGCCATATTGAATTCACCCAGAATGCACTTCTCACGATAAGCGGAGATTGCTATTTTAATTGTTTTAGAATTGTGTAATTCGTGATTCACACAATCATATCAGATTTACATTATATCGTGTGTCTTTTGAATACTTTTTGCTTTCCGAAACAACGTGACACGAAACTCGCACAACCATTCGTGAAAACTACAACTGTGTACCGGAAGTGGTCACGGCCAAAACCTGAAGTGACGTTTGTTTGTGAAAGACAAAAACAGTGGACACACACGTAAGGTATGTTATTTTTTTGGAAGAGAGCTGGCCGCACTTAGACTGGTAGACCCAGGTTGATGGTACCATACGGTGAACCAAAGCGTGCGGTTTGAAAGAACGCGAGTCAACGTTGTGTTTTTGCTGGACGGGGAGCAAAAGGAGTTCGACACGAGCGGATGGACGGAGCGAGTCGGGAACAAAACAAACCGAGCACTCTGCGTGACCACGCTCGACTGGCTGAATCATCCCCACACTAGCCGACCACTTCACACTCGCGGCGGGGGCATTTGATGGTCGTGTAAATTGGTGGATCACAACAATAACATAAACCGAACCTCTGGGAAATTTTGAGAGTTACGTCACAAGCGATCGTAAGTTGTAACGCTAATGTAGCTTGTCGCTAGCCTGACTTGGACCTCTCGAGTCGCTAGCTGTAGCCATCTTTTGAAGGTCTTCGTTCGTTTTGCTTGGTGACACAGTAGCTCTTTCTTCAGTGAGTTGAACGACTGAGTGGAGAATGTGAAGCACAACCATGGCCACCTTGGAAGCCTACCGGGAGTATCAGAGGATTGAGGACCTGGAGGAGGACTCTCCACCCGGGGAGGAGGACTTGCTGCTCCATGTGCCCGAAGGCCTGAAAGGTAAACAAAAAAAAACGACCAAACCAAGCTTTGCAAGTCTCACAGCGAAGCTATTTCCGTAACCCGCCACCCCCCCCACCCCCAACCCCAACGTCTGTGTTGCAGATTCATGGCACCACATCAAGAACTTGGATAACTTCTTCACTAGAATATCCTTGTGTGTTTTTATGTGACGTCTGTCATTGCACTGAGCCATACGGCAGCAGATTTACTAGTAAGCCTTGTTGTACTAATTTTCTAAGACAGTGGAACCTCCAAATTTCCGTGACGCTGGTTGGCTTAAGA
This sequence comes from Filicampus tigris, assembly GCF_054856515.1. Taxonomy (NCBI): domain Eukaryota; kingdom Metazoa; phylum Chordata; class Actinopteri; order Syngnathiformes; family Syngnathidae; genus Filicampus; species Filicampus tigris. The sequence continues at coordinate 17,699,741 of NC_141226.1, read as the reverse complement.
TGTTCTAATTAAATTAATAAAAGGACACGTAACCTGGAGAATGTCACTTTGATAGATGGATGGACTTGATTCATCCGCAAAGGCAATTCTCTGTTCCAGCATTTCCGCTTTAAAAAACAACACAAGGCCAAGCAAGCATTGTATTAAAAATATAAATGAAATAATCTATACAAGTCTTTTTTTTTTTTTTTTTTAGTAAATGATTTAGTGGTCAAAATTCCAGTGCAGTCTGAAAGTCCAGAACGATGTGATTAATGTGCATGGTGGAGGCAGGATTTTGTAAGTCTGTCAGTGGAAGAGTGCAGTGACAGCAGCCTGTCACCGAAGCTGCTTTTTGGCCTGGAGGTGGTGCTGTGCAGTGGATGCTATGGACTGTCCGTGATATGGACTATCCGTGATGCTCAGAAGCAAGGCAGCCAGACCCATTCTCGTGCCCCATTCCGAGGTTACCTTCACACATTTCCTCAGTGACTGTCACATCGTCATCCGTAATGAGCTAGAAGTTTGTTTTCTTAAGCATATATTTCCTAGAATTATGGTAGCGCTCCAATTTTTTGCACTCCTATATATGGGGCGCTTCACTAGACTTTCATAGCTTCATATTCGTTTTTGGCGTTTTTTTTATTTTATTTTTTTACTTGAAGTGATACTTCTCATACAAATGTGCCATGTTTTCACTTAACCTGTGTGTCCACATCTATCATTTTCATCAAAAGAATGGCTTCGCCTGTATGATGCTGTCGGAGTTCTTTGAACTTGTGTAAGTATTAACATCAGCTACCTGAAGATGATTTCATTGCTCATTTTGTTATATCAAGTAACCGCAAATCTCCCAAGTACACACTATGGTGGATATACAAAGTCTTTAAATGCCTGTTTTTTGGAATATAAAAATGAGACAAAGATAAGTCAGTTCAAAACTTTCTCTGGCACTCATGTGAACAGGTCACATGACCTGTATACCTCAACCATCTCATAACCATGAACAGGATAAGTGCTATTAAAAAAAAAATGCATGAATGTTGTTTTTTTTGCATTCCAACAGGGTGCTTTGTGTATGTGAAGTCAGATGCTGCTGGTTGTTAAATATGCCCCAGGCTTCAACATGAACAAATTCATCTGGAGGAATTCAACAGTTTCAATCACTGTTAAATGTTCTATATAAGATGTACTCAAAATGGTTGGATTTTTGTCAACTTTTCCAATCCATTTGAATCACACACAGCACTTGTCCTCTCCTCTCATTTGTTTATTTTCCATTCCATCTATCTGAGATAACTTTTTCTGTTCTATGCCAGTGGGGACATATCTATTTTTAGGTCTTGTTGGGCTGTTTGTCTGAATGTGGCCACGGCTCACGTTAATACAGGGCGTCATGAACTAATAATCGTGCAATGACAGCCCAATGACTCATCATACAGCACTGACTCTTACACTTGACTACCCCAGCAATACATTTAAATCAGATTCTCAAGGCAGTATTTGTCATCTACCCTGATGGTATTTCTCTGTCTTATTTTTTAGCCATATTTCTGTTCTGTATTGAATGGTGCTCGCATAAAATGGGGGGAGCACAAATTTGCTTTTTCGCCTTCAGAGTCACTTTTGATGATGTCACTAAGAGCACATACAGTTGCGGCAATGTTCCACTTCTTTGGATTTTTCTTAAACAGCGCAGGTGGATAGATGCCAGGTCTTGTGGGATTAAAGCCTTACTGTTCTTTTCTGTGCTCGACAGTCAGTTTTTATTCGTCGTCACGTTCACGACGTTCTTGGTCAACTGCGTGGAATACGACGTCCTGTTCGCCAACCGCGCTGTCAACCACACGGGGCTGGGTCCCAACCCGTTGGACAGGACCAAGGTCACCATCCCTGATGCCCTTTTACCCAGCCAGCAGTGCACACATAGGTAAGAACCCATTTACAGTATTGCAGTTTACCTGCACTATTTTTGGACACTTTTAAAAATGACTTAACTTCCATGATTCCATCCATGCATTGTCCATACTTTTTAATAACATTTATTCTCACAATAATTTCTACTTTCTATTCTTGCAAAACAAGACTTCTTATATGAGATAATAGCATTACATTTTAACTTGAAACATCTGAACATTTTACAAAATTAAAAAATGTGGTCTATCTTTATCATCTAATACTACATTTATTCTTGTTAACTTTTTAGTCAATAAAATATGATTATTCGCTTGGACTAGTACAATATTTAACCTGAAAAAAGTCTGAATTTGTTTTCAGTGTTTTTTCTTTTACCTTTGTGACTTCTCGACAAAAAAAACGTTTTAAACAGATTAATTCTTCATAAATTTGTAGTGGACAGAATAATTAAACTACCCTTGCTTTGTCAAGCAACTTTTATTTAATTATTTAGTCAAATTATTTGTTTCTGTTTTTTAAAGTCATGTTAGAAGGAGGGACAAGTTGTTCCATTTATATTAGTACTTTATGATTGGTTTTCCTGTTGCGACATTGAAGCGTTACAACACGGTGAAGTTGTTGTTGTGTTGCACGTTTAGTAATTGATCCGTGTCAGTGAGGTAAAAGTGGTCAACGGAGACGCCAGCATTTTGGCTGTAGCTGACTGCCACATGAGACTTCGTTGGCAGGCTGTGAGGAACTAGCTCCGCCCGATGTCATATTTTTCCTCCACAGTATTCTGGCTTGTGCTTGTTTTCAACAGTTTCCAAAAAGATATAACAAAAAACAACAAGTGACGCAAAACCGCTTGGAACTCCTATGTGGGATCGGCTTGTTCCTTTCAGCTCCCTTACGTTGCATAATCAGAGATTTGTCAGGCTATCAGGATAAGATATGTAAACAGTTGTTTTGCTCATCATTTCTAAGTATATCTTATTTTTCTTTTGCAAAACGATGACTGGATTTGTGAGGTCTCCTGTCAAGACAAAGTTATGGTTTTCTCTGAACATTACTGTTTTATTCTATAATATTGTAGGTTTTTTTTTTACACTAGTAAAAATATTACTTTTTTCTTACAAAAATAACTTTTTGCTCAATTATACGGTTCTGTTATTTGTAACATTATGACTTCTTACAAAAAATGGCTTCCCCCATATTACGATGCCGTGATCCTCATAAGGTTATTCTTATAAAATTATGACTGAATTATGATGAAGGAATATATATACTATTTTTCCCCATCATGTTACAACTTGATTCGCCCAACATGCCAACTTTTTACTTGAACAAAAAAGTTAGATTTTTTTTTCCCCTGTTTCAATTTTGCAACTATTCTTGTCGCACTGTGACTTTTCACTCAAATTAATGAGACCCCCCCCCCCCCATAACTTTAGGACTTCATTCTGCCTGCCACTTGGAAAAATCTAGCTAAGATTATGGATTATCTCTGTTAGTTGTGTTTTTTGTTTGTTATCTTCATCTATACCTTGCTTGCTTCAGCATCCAAGAGAACAGTTGGAACATATTCCTTCTCATCATGGCGGCCATCTTCTGGATCTATCGACTCATCAAGGTCATTTGCAACGTCCTGAGCTACTGGGAAATCCGGCAGTTCTACATTAAAGCGCTGAAGATCAGAATGGTACACATGTCCAGCAGTGTCCAATAGATTCACGAGTTGAGATTTTAAAGGAGACATATTAAATCAAAACAATTTCCAAGTGTCTTTCTAACATGTCTGTGACATGCTTCTGTCAAAATAACCCAAGGAGCAAGAATTATCCTACACTTTACACACTCACATTATACACGTCTCTTGTGAAGACAGTAAAAGCATTTTAACTCTCATTTTGTTGTATATATCCACTCACCCATTTGCTAACATGCAAATATGAATCTTCACTGCCTCTGTCCCAGGATGAACTATGCAACTTCACGTGGCAGGAAGTCCAAGACCGTCTCATCAGCCTGCAGCGAGAGCAGCAAATGTGCATCCACAAGAAAGAGCTGACAGAACTGGACATCTATCACCGCATCCTGCGCTTCAAGAACTACATGGTGGCCATGATCAACAAATCGCTGCTTCCCGTGAGACTACAGCTCCCACTAGTGGGCGATGTGGTCTTCCTCACGCAGGGCTTGAAGTACAACTTTGAGCTCATCCTCTTCTGGGGCCCCGGTTCGCTGTTCCAGAACAAGTGGAACCTGCACCCCAAGTACAAGCGCAGCAGCAATCGGCTGGAGTTGGCGCAGCAGCTCAGCAGGGTCATCCTGCTCATGGGCGTGGCCAATCTGCTGCTTTGTCCATTTATTCTGGTGTGGCAGGTGCTCTACGCGTTTTTCAGCTACACAGAAATCATCCGCCGGGAGCCCGGGAGTCTTGGCGCTCGGCGCTGGTCCCTCTACGGCCGGCTGTACCTGCGCCACTTCAACGAGCTCAATCACGAGCTGCACGGACGCTTGGGCCGAGGCTACAAGCCCACATCCAAATACATGAACTCCTTCACCTCGCCGCTGCTCACCGTGCTGGCTAAAAATGTCGCCTTCTTCTCGGGCTCTGTGCTGGCCGTGCTCATCGCGCTGACTGTCTACGATGAAGACGTCCTGACGGTGCAACACATTCTGACTGGCATCACAGTGCTCGGGGTGGTTATCACCATCACCAGGTGGGTTGTTTCATCCTTGTCTCCAATGTCTCTGCATACACATTAGTTAACACTAACGTGTGTTTTGTCCAACACAAGGTCCTTCATCCCGGACGAGCATATGGTTTGGTGCCCAGAACAGCTGCTGCAGTGCATGCTGGCCCACATCCACTATATGCCGGACCACTGGAGGGGCAACGCTAACAAGAGCGAAACCCGTGACGAGGTGGCACAGCTGTTCCAGTACAAAGCGGTGAGTCGAGGAAACCTCGCTGGATGAGTGCAGCCTTGTTGCATTTCCTGTTAAAGAGGAAGTGAACCCAAGCATGTTTTTTCCAGAATATTTCTATGTATGCCCACTAGTTGAAATATGGCATTCTGATTAATATTGCGTTTGTGGAATATGAGTTAAATACCAAATGCACCCTCTTTTAGCCATCTCAGGGGGGCGGCCATTTTTGACATGAACGCTTGCTCAGGACTCAGATAACGACCAATGACAGCTCACCTGTTTTCTGAAGCTGAGCCATGGTTCAGCCCTGAGCAACTGGGATGTAATTTTCAGTTGACAAAAGTGTCAAAATGGCCGCCCGGCGAGATGGCTGAATACGGGCGGATTTCTCATATTCCACAAAAGCAATAAAAAACATAATTGCAGTAAAAAAAGTATGAAAGATACATACACTAGGACAAATGCATGACTAGTGCAATGCTTTCAATCATGGCAAAGCCATTTGCAGCCATGCATTTCCAGTGCTGTTTTTAAGCGCACTAAACCGCTCTCTGCCGGAATCAGGTGTTCATCCTGGAGGAGCTGCTCAGTCCCATCATTACGCCCTTTATTCTCATCTTCCTGCTGAGGAACAAGTCTCTGGAGATCATCGACTTCTTCAGGAACTTCACGGTGGAGGTGATTGGCGTGGGAGATATCTGCTCCTTTGCACAGATGGACATCAGACGTCACGGGAATCCAACTGTAAGCAGGACTCAAGCAGCACACATATGCCGGAAACAAATTTGACAAATTTGAGCGTTTGTTTTCCTGCCCCGTTGTTCGCTCAAAGTCTGCACAAACCCGATTATCGGACGTCTCTAAAAGATCATTCTGGGCGATTACCCCGTGGTGTTGATGCTTTCCCGAAGGAGCAACTGGTTGTGTTTGTATGACAAGTAATCCACTTCAAATGACAAGGAACAGACCAGATAAGCTAACAAGCAATTTTTAAGCGATTAAAAATCGGTGTGTGTACCCCACTGTACACACAGTTCATTACCCGTCTACACACACACACACACACACAATTACCAAAGACCTATTTTAATGTATCTGACGTTTTTGCAGTGGCTGTCCGAGGGCCAGACAGAGGCGTCCGTGTACCAGCAGGCCGAGAACGGCAAGACGGAGTTGTCGCTCATGCACTTCACCATTAAGAATCCACACTGGCAGCCACCGCTGGACAGCTCTGTGTTCATCAGCCACCTTAAGGAGAAGGTGCAACAGGACGCGCAAGGCGGTCCGTCCACGCAACTCCTGCTCTCTGAGGCTCCTCTTTGCACATCGCTGCAGTCCAACGAGTCTGCTACCGGGGTAAGAAAACCCCGCAGGCAAACTTTGTCCATTTCTGTGTTGCAGTTATTCATGATTTCACCACATCGCTGTCATTGTTCCCAGCCTGATAATCTGCTGGCCAGCGTCCTGGCGCACCCCGTTCTCACCGCGTCAGGACTACAAGGCAGAGATCACCGCTTTATCCCACCGAGCACGGCAGCGTCGGCTGCCGCCAGTGTCCTGGCCTCTTTGTCCACCTCCCAGCTGCCGCACACTGGCCGGGGCCGCACGCAACGCCACCAAACTTCCTCGATACATCAAGAAAGTACCATGTACCACAGTGATCGCACTGTCATTGACAGGTATCTAACAGACCTCAAAGATTTTGTCATTTACAGAAAGGATTATTAACATTAAGTTTAGTTAAAGGGGGATTTAATATACAACCTTGTGAATGTAACGTGCACAAGACGTGTTTTGTAAGAAAGTGCATGGTTAACAAGCAGTTCTTAGCCACGGCTGCTACATTGCTACAATGACTTTCCCTTTAAAGACATGGTATATAATAAGTGTGGAGCGTATCGCTCACAGACAGATTGACGTGCCTGCTGATCTGCTGATATCTTAAGATTTATTTGGTGGTTTAATTTCACACTTGATAGGCGGGCAGGCACTCCACCTATTTTATATTATCGTAGACAAGCAATTAAAAGATAATTGTTCCGTTTAACAGGTTAAGATTTTATATGTGTTGTGTTTTTATTAGCATGTCATTCAGTGACAGCCGTTTACGGAGTAACACGCTGCACTCGGAGTTTGCCTCAGCGGAGATGAGCCTTCACGCTATCTACATGCATGAGGTAATTTTCTCTTTGGTGCCACACGCTCTCATTCACTTACACCATTACGCCACTCACTTGCCTTTTATTGACACCAATCTGTCTCTTCAGCTCCACCAGCAGACGTCACACCCGCAGAGAGGTTCCGGGCATTGGCATAGCTCAGTGCCAATGACTGAGCTACACAGCAACACTGGTAACTTTATCACTGATAAGGAACTTAAATGGGAAGTTGGGTATACAGCGAAACCTAGAAAATGTTTGTTGAGCTTTGGAAATGGTACCACTTCTGGGATATTTATGGAGTGTGAAAACTTACAGGCATGTAGTCGTGTTTTGCATTAGACAACGTTTGTATTTGATGAGGTAATTTTATAATCAAAATGATCAGGTTTCCCGGCCCACGTTGGTTCGACGCCGTCTTTGGTAACGCCAGTGCACCTTGGTGGGTGGCAAGAAGAAGAGGAGGAGGAGGAAGGTGAAGAAGAGATAAATAATGGATCGACTCTGAAACAGGACACCAGGGCTTGTTGAAGTGCCTTATGACATAAGGTGTGTGCTCTATTTTTAGACATGTAGCTTAGTGCTAAGGATAAAAGATTTGCTTCTAATTTGTTAAAAGTTCTTAATGTGGTGCTCCAATGAGAAGGACCTCAATTACAAGGTTAATTACTAGAGCGATATTAAGCACTACCTTGAAGAAGACTGTCCAACTTTAAAGTGTCAGTCTTAATCAAGTAGCATTTGTGTTAGCTTCTCGGCGTGTTATCGTTTTTTTAATGCTGCATTTGAGTTTGCCAGGAAGGGACATCTGACATCAGTATTGCATAGAAACATTAAAAAAAAACATGACTTTTGATCCCAATAAGTACATTAAAAAGAATGGCTGATGATAGTAAACAAAAAATGATTAGCCTCAGTGAACAAAAACATGATGATGGTAAACAAAAACATGGTTGTCAGTTGCAATAACATAGCTGACAATAGTAAAGAAATACAGGGCTGACGATTAAAAAAAAAAAAAAAACAGGGATGACAATCACAACAAGCAAACAAAAAACATGGCTGATGGTTCACAAAAAACATGGCTGATAATAAATACGTGGCCAACAATAGTAAACAATAAAATATGACTGACTATACTAGACAAAAAAGATGGCTGACAATAGTTACCAAATAATGGCTGACGAATGTGAAAGTGAACAAGAAAATGACGGCTGATGATAGTAAAAAAAAAAAAAACGTGGCTGATGATTGCAACTAGCAAACAACAATAAAAATGAAATATGATTGCAATAAGTACATGGAAAAATAATATGACTGACAATTGAAAAACGAATAATACTGTAGTATATAATAAACTGTTAGAGGGGATCTAGTCATGCGGCCTTATTGGTATTTTCCCTTATTAAAATATTTGAATGCCTTAACGCTTTTTTCCTGTTTTTCCTTCTAGTGTTTACATTTGACTTTTCACCAATGAACATTGTGGCCTTAGAAGATCTTCAGCACGGACCTTTAAATCCATCCTTTTGACTCGAGGACATAACATGAAACCACTATCTTCTTCTGCACAGACATCAGGGAAGCATACATGTTTTTATTTTGTCCAGATGAACCGTGTGTATGTGTGTGTGCATGTGTGCGGGCAAACAACATGGTGTATTCACAAGACCACTGATGGAAAAATGCCAAAGGCTCTATATGCACAATTCAAGTGCGCATCACAAGAATCTAGTATAGTGCGTTGCTGCATTATTGCTGCATGGGAGTATCATAGCGATTAGATCCTTGCGATGTGTAAATACTTGAAGGGTACACATTGTTACTACGACACAGAATATACATGCATGTAAATAGGATCGCACACATACTGCTAGAAGAGTATGTGGCTGAAGGACTTGATCAATGACTTTACATGGAGAATTTTGATGCTGCTGTCTGTGTTGGGTTCTCGCACGCACAGATTTTGTTCAGTATTAGCAACTCTTTTGTAAGATGTTTATTTAGTAACAGTTGGACGGACATTATGGGCTCCAAATCCACTACAGGAAGCTTTTAAGTGCTGTATTGCACTTGTGTCAATGTCCCAGAAAGACCACTGAAAGTTAGGCCCAATTGTGGTCACTTCCTGGTTTTGTTCCACAAAGGTTGTGCATTAAGTGAGCTGATCTCAAACTGTACCCATGCAACTCCAGGTATTTTTTTTTATACTCCTCATTAGGGTCGCAGGTATCCCTGCTGACCTTTGGGCCAGAGGTGGGGTGCTTCCTGGGCTGGTCGCCAGCCAATCACAAGGCACATGTAGACAAACAAGCCTTCACACTCACACCAATGAACAATTTTATGTCTTCAATGAACCTAACATGCGTGCTTTTGGTCTGTGGAGGAAGCTGAGGCTGGAGTACCAGAAAAAAAATCCCAGCAAGTATAGGGAGAACATGCAAACTCCACGCAGCAAGCCCAGAATTCGAACCTTCAACCACAGAACAGTGAGGCATGTGTGCTGAACCACTAAGGTATCGTGCTGCCATCCAAAATTTCTCAGTGAGAAAATATTTGTTCATTCTTTACGGTTGCTTTTACATAACATAATTGTTGCAAAAGCAGTGGAAATGTTGTAGATTGTTTTTGTAAAAATATTTTTAAGTGATTTAGTATTTTAATTCAGCTCTTTCCATGAACCACAGAAAAAATGCATGCTAAATAGGGTAGACATTACCTGGGTAATTACTTCCCCCAAATTTAGTAACTCTTAGTCTTAATGACCACAGTTCTTGCCTCAATTGGTCTTTTCATGAAAAGAAGGCACTCTATTTTTAGCTTTATAAATGTTTATAACCTTTCCACCTCTGTGTTATGTAGCAGATAAGCATTATTTATTTACAGAAAATGTTTTTTTTATTTTTTTTATTTCTCTCTGTCAAATCGTTTCATTCTGATTAATGACTAAATGCAAAATAAGACGGCGGTGCCCTCAAATTATTAGTATCCATGAAGAAATTACTTGATCATGTTAGAGTAGTTCATTCTTAGGGATAAGATAAATGTAAAAACACGCACGCATATCAAACGGGCATATGTAGACAACACACTATTGCATTTTGGCTTTGATTTGTTTTGAACATCCAGAGAGGATTAATAGCTCTTATCACTAATGCTAAACATGTAGGCCTCTTTATTTATGTGTGTATGTAAGAACAAATGCTTCATGATGCTAATATAATCTCAGTATTTTGCACTGATATATATATATATTTCCGTATAAATATAATAAGCAGAGTTTTAAGTGTACATACATGTATGTACAGCACATGCAACAGCTCAGAAAGGGACCTGAGCCACCACCTCTAAAATGTTTGTATATAACGACTCATTTTGTATCGGCCATATTGACGAGGTTGCTGTTTGCTTACGTAGTGTTTTTTTTTTTTTTGTGCGCGCGTGTGTGTGTGTGTAGCGTCTTACAAATCCACCTTGTAAAAGACACTGGAGTTCAACGTTGCTTGTTTTTTATTGCAGTCACACCTCACTGCTGGTGTTTTATTTGAAGCAGTGCCTTAGCATTAAGGACTCATACTTGCTCTCTGGTCATTATGGGTTTACATCATTAACGATTTATATTCTACAGTATTGTGCTCTTAGTTAGTCGCTGTGCAGAATATCCAGTTGAAATACTGTAATTGCTCAGAAAGTGGCCCCGATTAAACAAATAAGTGCTTCCCTCAAATGAAAGCCATGCCCTATTTAGTTGGCCACCGCAGGATTCACAAAAAACGGCACCTTTAAATTGACACCGTGCCCCAATTTATCGACTGTTGCATGATCCACCCGTTTGTTAAGAAAATATAAACACCTCACTCAAATACTGTGGACACCACACCCCAATTGGTCGGCAGTCTACCATCCACTTATGACAAAAAAATGCCACCCACAAATAGACGCCATACACTACCGCTAATTTGTCATCCCATGCATCATTCAGCTAGAAAAATAGGCACCTCCTTCCAATAAGACTAATAAATGACTTCCTTAAATGGACACTGTGACCCCGTTAGTTGGCATGTGTATCATCCGCTTTAAACAAACTCCTCCCTAAAATAAAAACCACTGCTCAATTAATCCAAATAAACTCCTCCCTCAAACAGACGGAAAGGCCAATATAGTCGGCGTTTCATCCGCTTCGAAAAATGAACACCTCCATCAATAGACACCGTACTCCAATTTGTTGATGGGTGCTTCATCCACCTATGTAAATAATTGCCCCACGGCCACTTTTTGTGTAAATGCTGTTGATTTAAAATAAATGTGGCTTCAAAGAAGAACTGCAAAGGGATTGACAACATACGTATTTAATTTATTTATGCTGTCTGAATTTGCACTGTCCTGTCATCTACTGGCATCAACGTCATCATGGACAACCTCACAACAACTCGCCAGTCAAGTATAACAATGACTGGGACAAGGTGCTATATTTTTTCATGCTGAACTACTACATGGGTTATGCAGCACGTTATGTACTTTAAACAGCAGCTGACTAATGCAACGCGCCAAAAGAACTTGTGTCACAATACACGTTTTCTGTGTCTGGCAGATACATTTTATTTAATCTTTTTTTTTTTTTTTTTTTTGTGAGTGTGTGTTATTGATTCTGTGATGTCTATTTGAAATAAAACATTTCCAAGGTTCTGATCGAAAACTGTGATGTTATACCTTTCCCCATTGCTGCACTAAAGCTCTTAAACTACTGACTTGTTACTTAGAATTTTATAATATATTAAATATCACATAACCACCAATGAAGCAAAAAGAATGGATACTAAACAAATAACCTTCAATACCTTAAAACTAAAGCAAATACAGTATGTCCAGTATTATATTTTCACACAGGCCTTTAATTTCAGGCCTTCCATGAACTAAAAAATAAACAAAATAAACCCATTTTTAAAGTAATAAAACAATTTAAAAAGCCAAAGTCCTTATGAATGAGCTACTGTGCCATCCACTTTCAAATATCTTTCCAGTAATTGTGTACTTCATAATTATTAGTAGTATTATTACGTTGGATGGATGATTCATTTTTTTGACAAAAATAATACAATCACAATAATTAAAATCACACATTTATCACTGATGTCCAATAGAGAAACACAAATGGCCTTGAATCCATGTATTTTTTTTCCCAATGACAAACGTAGATGCATCTGTTTTTCATTGGACAGAAATCAGAATCATCGTAATTCTTATTTATATTATACTGCTAATCATAAATAAAGCCTGTTTTTTCTTTCTAAAGAATGTTATACAGTATTTGTTCAATTTCCTAATGGCAACCACCACTGTATTGAAAAGATGTTCATGTTTCGATCAAACCTTCATGACTAATATTAGCTTGTCGTTCCAGGTGCATCATGGGTAAGTGTGTGCCATCTACTGTTCATTATGCGCAATGCTGCATCATACTTTGGACATAATGTAAGTGGGATGTTTTTACTCTCTGACAATACAAAAAAGGGAAAGGAAAAAGCTGTAATTTAAAACTAAAGTGTAAATGTGGAGCATAAATGTAGGACTGTTAACATTTTCACACCTTTACAAAGCACAGAGACAGAATATAGTACAAGCGTACTTGAGTTCTGCTAGAATTTCGAGTAGGGGGCCTAGTCAAGTGAAGGTCCAGATGACCTGCTGCTGTCAATCACTGGTGATGATGGGAGGGCGAAATGGGAAATACAGCATTGCTACACACTGCAAAATGTGCTTACGCACTCAGGTATAGTCATGTTCTAAATATTATTCAAGCTTTGTCAATAATTTGCTGTATTAGGTTATGATGATCTTTCAGGCCTTCAATGCGACAATGCAGTCATCATGTGGCTGAGCAGCTGTAGTGAGGCTTAGTCACAGTAATGGTTCATAGGATACTTTGAGTCACTTCTTTCCGCAGGTGGATGAAGGGGCTCAAGGGCTTCAAATGTGTGCTTAAGGGGAAATATACCGGAAACACATGGAAGGCAGTAAAAGTCTCTATGGAGCCATAGTAGGAATTACTACGACGTTGCATTGATGGCAACTAGGGCTGCACGTTATTGGAAAAACGTGATGTGGATGTTGACGATAGGGATATCAATATTATTGCGGTATTTAACATGTACCTAAAGAAATTACATTTTCATTATCTAATGAAAGAAAACATTTTTTTTCATGGGGCAAAATAAGCAAGCTCAATGTGTTCTGAGGTAATTAATTGTAATTCCCCTAAATGTCCAACTATTGGGTGGCGATGCACATTTAAATTTGCGTCTGACTGGTCAAATTCAGATAAAAGCATACAATTCCATAAGAAAATCATTGCATGTCGTTGCAATATTCATATTGCATAGGCCATTATCGCAATATCGATATTTTTTCGATATATTATGCAGCCCTAATGGCAACGTAACCCAAATGTATACATCGGAAGGCGGAATGCACCGTAGTCAATCTCTAACCTACTCTAACAAAGTTGGAAAGTCATAATTACAGTAAATATTTGTATGAGACACACTTCCAGGCCATAAATGGAAAACAATCAAATGAAAAACTGTATGGTGCTAAGTAAGCCTTCTTGTGCCGTGGGACCACCTATTCTTGATTTACCGGTATTTAAATTTATTTGCACGCCATCCAAAACCTTGAAACCTCGTAAATTACTACTGTACTCCTCAGTATTCATTAAAAAGATGCTAATGCCGATTTAATGACTCTACCATGTCTGTGTCATCCCAGTGAAACAAGGTCTCGACGAGGCCTAAAAATATAGGTCTTCGGGGTTAATTTGCATCTGTTTCAGCACTGTATTAATAAATATTTTCGTCAGTGGTCTGGACTTGTATTTCAGATAACACCATGAGCAAAGTGTTCGTATTTTCCCCGCGACCTGATCCCGGATGAGCGGATGAAGACAGATGAATGGATGGATAATTATATATAATAAAATGGGATGAGTGAGCTATCATTTTTCTCAGTCCATATTTGTATCCCCAGCAAAGATGTCATGGAAGAGCAGTGCATTGACTGATCTAAAGTGTCCCTCTACAATTCCCCCATTGAATGATTTACAATCCAGAATTCAACTCAAATTTTCCGGAATTCACTTCAGAATTCACAAAATGTTTCACGCGAATCTCATACTTCAAAATGTAACACCCCTGACACTATTAATTGGAAGCATGCATTCTGAATGTTTCAACTGTCCAAGACTTGTTTTAAATGAATACACAATGTTAAGTGGTGGCATGCAATCTGCCCTGCAGCAGTGTGCAACCACGGCATGAGTGACTATGTGCTATCTGCACGCTAAATGACAAGAGCCTATTTTGGAAAGGAGGCTGCGCCAAAATAGGCACGCCAGCTATCTGCCAGCATCATGTTAGACCTACACGGGACAAGAAAGAAAAAATAAGTCTAGTCAAGCGAGCACCACAGGGCACTGGGGGATGCTACAGCACCCTGAATTTGCAACCATTTTGAGGATATTTGAGCACAAGACATTTTTGGGGGTGGAATTTTGGAGCCTTCCATGACTGACTGACCCAGCAAAGAAGACTCAAGGTGATTAATATAATCTTTAAGAAACAATAACTTTAAAGTTTGTATGCTAGGGGAGTATTTAGATGACTTTACACCATTGTTAAACCTGTACTTGAAAAAAAAAAAGGAAAAAAGTGTTACATAAACAGTTTATTGTGCTTGCCACGCTAGCTGGCTAGCATCAACTTTCAGTCAGGCTAGCTAAAATTCCCGCCATTTGACCCCATTTCTCTCTTTTTTTCTTACAAAAAAATATATGTATGTATATATATATATATATCTATCTCTCTCTCTATCTATCTATCTATCTATCTATCTATATATGTATATACATATATATATATATATATATATATATATATATATATATATATATATATATATTTTTTTTTTTTTTCTTAACAGCTCTAGCAAGCTTTTAAAGGCGTATTCACAAAGCCTGCATGGGAGGAAGTGAGGTGTGTTGGCATACATGACGGAGCCTTATCAAACAGCTGAAACACCGCTGGCTTCTACAAATGGAAATAGAGCGAGACAGCCAGGGACAGCTGAGGTTATTTTCGTCCGGCCTGAGTTGAAGGGACAGAGGCGACAAAGCCACTAAATGTAACCCTTCGCGAAGGGGGAAACACTCTGTTTTGACCTTGTCTCCGTGGAACTCATTAGTTTGTGCGTATTAAAAGGATTTACTGTAATGTTTGGAGTAGAGCGGAAGTTGTGCATGCATATTGATGAGTGTAATGACTGACGCATGCTGTAAGTGCCCCTAAATGTGTCAGTCTGCACTCCTAATTTATGTCTATTTTCATTACACTCATCAACATGTCAAACACTCACCGGTCACACCATTAGGTACACCTAAGAATGATATCCAATGTACAGGAGGTCCTCGTTTTACAACAGAGTTCTGGTCTAAAAAAGACATAATCCAAATGTAGGCCTGTACACAAGTAGTAGCACGCCGTAGTTTGTTGTCAATTAACCTACGGTAACACAGTAGTAAAGTCATAATTAGAGCACATATTTGTATAAAAACCACTTCTATAGGCTATAAATATATACACAAGTGAAAAACTCAGAAGTTAAGAACGTACAGCAGTAAATGAGTATGAGGGTTTAAATCAGCCTGTTTTGAAGGTGTGGTCTTTGCTCTGGCTCATGCTCATGCCGGTGCCACCAGCAAGACCAGTAGCAAAACAAAACAGCCAAGATTTGAGCAGCCCAACGTTCAGTCACTGAGCAACCCGCTCTATGAACTGAGCCAATACCACCCAGCAAGATGCGCTGTTGTTGCTCTGCTGGTAGCTAGTGACATCAGCAAGAGTCCAGCTGGTCGCCAGCTAGCACCACCTTCAAGCAGGGCCCCAGAAACATGCTGGTCCTGCCGGGCAGCTCCAGCTCAGTTCATAGAGCGGGTTGCCGGGTGACTGAAGATTCAGCTGGTTGAATCGTGGGTGTTTTGTTTTGCTTTTGCTGCTGTCTTGCTGGTGTCAGCATAAAAACACAAAACCATGATCGTCTATGCTGTTTTTTTTTTCTCTTCACCATCTCACCTTGAAAAGTACTTGCTTCTTTTACAAGACATCCCAATATAAGATGCATTTCAGATTATTTTGCCTGAGAAATTAGATGTGGTTGTTTCCAAAAGGAACAATATCAACCTCTTTGAAAATCCACACTGACAAAATTGCAGTCAGAAAGAAAATCTTTATCTTGTTAGTTTAACGATTTTACGAGCAACCTTCGCATGGCGTAGTCCCGCTATTACAGTTAAAAATAACAAAGTGCCACACTTGTCAGATTATACCCAGTTTTCATCATGTCAGAGCCTTTAGAGCCAAACGTGGCGCATACTTAATATCCAGGGAAACAAAATGGATGCTGACTTTTCGGGCTTGGGTGAACTTTATTATCGCTGATGTATTCCACTATTCTTAGTGTTGTTTCTAAAAATATTCCTCATCCTTGACTGTAGGTACAAACCATGGATCAAAATTTATTCGGAGGGGCCCCGAGGTTCCTCACCCGGCCCAAAGCGTTCGCCGTGTGCGTCGGCAAGGACGCCACGCTCAGCTGCACCATTGTTGGCAACCCCACACCACTTATCACCTGGGAGAAAGAAAAGCTGAAGTTGACATCCGGGGGCCGCTTCAAGACCGTGGAAGATGGGGATGTGTACCGTCTGACCATTTATGACTTGGCGCTGGAGGACAGCGGCCAGTACCTCTGCAGGGCCAAGAACAGCGTCGGGGAGGCCTACGCTGCCGTGACCCTCAAAGTGGCCCTTCCAACAGAGATGTCTCCAAGGGCCCCGGTTTTCATGCTCAAACCCACCTCGGCACGCGTGGGTTTGGGGGGCGATGCCGTGTTCCACTGCAGAGTCGTTGCTCACCCCGAGGCCAATTTCGACTGGGAGAAGGACGGTCGCTACCTGGGCGAATCCAACCGCATCAAGATCTTTTCCGACAGCGACAGCAGCAGCTTAAAGATCCAGAGCGTGCGCAACCTGGACAGTGGCACGTACACCTGCAGGGCCCAGAACAATTTGGGCCGGGCGCATGCCGCCGCCACGCTGGTGGTGGACGCCCAGGATGCCCACCTACACGCCGGGGAAAACCACACCTCACTCCTTTCTCACCTTCAGAAGCGTAAAGAAGAAATGAAGAAGGACATATCTGTCTTTCGTACTGAGGAAAGCGTCGCCTCAGACAAAATCACAGACAGTCTGAGTTCCCTGAGTCTGGTGCACGAGGCGAGGTCATCGGTGCTGGCAAAACTGCCCAAGGGCGTGTTCACCCGCACCTGCACCGTGACGGAGGGCAAGCACGCCAAACTCAGCTGCTTTGTGACGGGTCATCCCAAGCCTCACATTATCTGGAGGAAGGACGGAGCAAATATCAGCGAGGGCCGCCGCCACGTCATATATGAAGACCAGGCAGAGAACTTCATCCTCAAGATCCTGTACTGCAAGCAGGACGACAACGGTTTCTACACCTGCAATGCCACAAATATGGCAGGTCAGACCTACAGTGCTGTGCTGGTAACAGTCAAGGGTAAGTGGCTTTTAACTAGGTATGGGTTGATTACCGGTTTGACGGTTTACCGTGGTTTGAAAGTCAAGGTTTCAATAACCTCTAATACTGGCTGTCACCCATAATGAGCCCTTTTTTTTTTTTTGAGAGAACGTCTAGATTAACTTGAACTTTTCAATTGATGCTTTTTTTCCTCATTTTCAGTGCAGGGGAGGTGGGAGGGAGCAAGGCTAGATACTGCAATCGCAGATGCGTTTTTGCTCTCGGTAATGTGCATTGTCCTGAAAAAAATATTTAAAAACGGGGGGAAAAAAAGTGCCAGCAGGTACTAGTTAGCCCTAAGGGGCTGTACTAAAAATACATTTCCCTGAGAGCAGATTAATGTTAAATGATGAATGTTTTTAAATTTGAAACATTTGAAAGTCAACCAGCATCATTCAATATGTGTCCCACTTAGGAGGGTTCACTGTACATGTATTGTTTGTCAGGATCTTTTTTTGTGACACAACTTCTGCTCTAGATTTTGCAGGTCTAGCAACTGTTAGATTAGATTTTGTAGCTGTATCAAATGTAGTGGTCAGTGAGTGTGTGAGAGTAGACGGCTAAATTAAAGTCATCTCATTGGCAACTTTACTGGTATTAAAGGAGCAGTAGGAGCCACTGCACATACCGTCATTGCCAGTAGGTCAAACTCAGTGTGCACTCACTGCATTAAAACATTTGAAAATGTGTGTGGCTTGTCGCAACATGATTCAATTGTGGCTCATATTCTAAGGGGAGGTGTACTGTTGCATCTATTTTCTGCTGCCGTTGAGAAGTTCACAGTTGCTATGTGGGGTTCATTCACATTGGCGCTAGTGCAAGCTTGTGTAACTTCCCCCGGGGTTGAAATTGACCAAAACATGAAACTGTACGGTGTCAGAATAGTTGATCTTTGTTAGTTTTGACATGAAGCTCAAAGTCAGAGTTTGTATAGTGTATCTTTCTATCGCTGGAATTCTTTGAGCTGTGAGCTGGAGCCTTTGGACGACAGGCGGGGTACACCTTGGACTGGTTGCCAACCAATTGCAGCCCATTGACAAAGTACCATTCAAACAACACATTGACATTTCTGGACAGTTAAGATAATTCATTGAACATAGCACACATGAGTTTGAAATTTGAGAGGAAGCCGAAGTCTGCCGAGTAGGCCCATGCAAACAATACGAACATGTAAACTTGAAGTTGAGATTCAAACCCCCCAAAAAAGTCTTGGTCTTGTCATTGTCCCGGGCATGCCTCGGTCTCAGATATACAGTACAGTATATACATGAACATCGCTCAGCGAAATTACCATTAATCAGTTAATTTTAGAAGTTAATCAGGGGTATTTTGCCAAATGACGATCACTAATTTCCATTAATTTTAATGGCCATCAAGAACATTTCTTGCTTTGTCGTGCCAGAGCCAAAGGTGCCGTTTAGGAGGAAGCTTCAGGACGTGGCGGTAAATGAGAAAACGTCGGCCACGTTGATGTGCGAGGTGCCTCTGACCGGCAGCAGGGCCGACTGGTTCATGGAGGAAACGCGTCTGGAGCAAAACGCCAAGTATCACATGGAGGAGCAAGGCACCCTGCGTCGCCTCACCATACACAACGTGACCACCAACGATGATGGCGTTTACATCTGCGAGATGAAGGAGGGCAGCCGCACGGTGGGCGAGCTCACCGTACTGGGTAAGGTTGACCACTTTTTTCTTACATCAATTTAAAGATACAAGAAATATAGCAATTCTTTACAATATGTTCAACGGGTTGCTTGCAAATGTCACATGACCAAACCCAGAAAACAGGTAAGTCGTGATTGGTCAGTACCTGAGCCCTTAGGCACTATGATGTCATTTTCAGTCAACAGCAAGTGGCTAAATGGCCACCCCCTGAGATGGATAAAAACGGGTGGATTTTGCTACTTAATTTATATTTCACAAATGCAATATTATGTGTTATTTTTAGCGACGTACAACATCAGTAGTTTGTCTTCTTTTTAGGAAAGTACACCATCAATAGTTTGTCTTCATTTTAGAGAAGTGCAACATCAATAGTCTGTATTCTTTTTCAGAAATGAAGGGTGCAGCGAGTGCATCGGACTGAATTAATATGTTATAAAAACACAGGACACGTTTTTTATTTGTTTTTTGCTTCGGCTGGCTCTGAAGTTTAAGGCTTTCTTAACGTGGGGGAAAGTGATGACAATTCTACATGAAAAAGTGTTTTCAGTCGGCTGCATTGACATGGAAGGGCCCAAAGGATTTATTTAAGGGACCCTGTTCACACTGGGCATTGATATTCTCGTTGGTCCTGTGCCTTTTCAAATAAGTGTGTTGTGCATACTGCCAAAAAGTATGCTGATTGCTGACATTGCCTCAGTTAGCTAGAGGTTGAACAGCACTGTATTTGTCCACAGAATAAATGTGTGGCTAGGGTGCAGCGTGGTCACACTGGACTAATACGGTGTCAGACTAAAAAAATGTGATTAGAAATACATGTGTGTTACACCCATTCTAATGTCACGTCTAACATCTCAGGCAACATTACGAAGAAGCTTCCTCGGAGGACGGTCGTTCCCGTCAGCGACACCGTCATCTTCTGTGTGGAGCTGGAGCAGCCCTGTCCTGACGCCTACTGGACACGCAACGGCGACAAGCTAAAGGCAGATTCCCGCATTTCAATCGCATGCCTGCTCCGACAGTACACGCTCACCATTCGGGAGTGTCAAGCGGATGATTCGGGAGAAGTGGCCTTTGTGGCTGGAGACTGCAAGACGTCCACTCGGTTCTCCGTCACCGGTGAGGAAATCTCCATTGTTTTTTGGGTTGAAAAGCTACACTGGCCCTCACACATGCAGCTGTTTTGTTCCTGTCTCCTGATTTGTATTTGCACTCTGCTTAACGCTAGCTGCTAGTTCTACCGTTGATTAGCAAAAAAAAAAAAACTTTTATATATTTGATTATTCAGTTTCTTAAACATCTTTGCTCTTCAGCGGCAAGGAAGCATCCTCCCGATCCCCCAGTCGATGCTGTGGTGCAGAACAAGACTGACTCATCCATCACCCTGCAGTGGTCTCCTCCGGACAGTGTCCGTCCCGTGCCCGTCAAGGGATACATTGTGGAGAGGAGGAAGGTTGGCACTCAGACCTGGCAGAGGTGCAACGTTGGAGAAATGATTTTGTCAACGGAGATCACAATCTCTAACTTCACAGAAGAAGCCACTTTCCAATTCCGTATATCTGCCGTCAATGATTTCGGTCAGAGTGACTACCTAGAGGTGCCTGGAAGCTTCTACCTTGGTAGGACGGATATCTGCAGCATGTCGAAACAGTGTTGTAGTATACCATTTAACTTTCTTCACTTGTGCTCTCTTTGTCCATTAAGAACCCACTGCAGAAATCAGGAAAGGCCTCGTGGACACCACCGCAATTTCCGGCGAAGAGTTCTCCATCTCGTTGGAGCTGTCAGCCGTTTGCTCAGGCTTCTGGTCTCTAAATGGTCGCATACTGCGAAGTGGCGGCGACTACCTCCTCACCCGCTCCAAGAACGTGCACACGCTGCTCATCCGAGAGGTGACCCTGGATATGAACGGAACAGAGGTCAAGTTTGTGGGCGGAGGCTCGCGGAGCAGTTGCATCTTAGCTGTCAAGGGTATGTCACAAATGTCACATGTTCGTTTTTGCTTTTGTTGCGTGTATGTGAAATCTTTAAATAACTCCCTTTCATTTCATATGTTATGTAGCGCCACCTGTCCGGTTCATCAATAAGTCTGATCAGCCTGAGGTGGTGTTCTGCAGCGCCCAAGCCACCGCTCAGATGATGGCTGAGGTGTCAGATTACGACGCACAGGTTTGTGATTTGAATAAACATTCCTTAATAATAGGATTGTGGTGTTTCAAAGTACCGTCCAATTACTGTAATAGTGGTATGTGCTCTTTATAGTGGAATTAACGTACGATTATTTGACACAAAAGATGACCTTGTATAAATTACTAGCTATCATTAATTATAAAAATATATGTATATTTTTTTTAATTTGGTGTGTGTATTCAAAACTGTCCGCGAGCAGAACTATGCATTTTCTGTTTTCAATTTCTTGACATCTTTAATTTTGCCATGTTATTGGATTTTTTTTTCACAGGTGGTTTGGATGAGAGATGGACGGGAGGTAAAAACGGGCAAGAAGTACGAATACGTGACCAGTGACCGCAGGAGGATGCTGAGAGTAAACAACGTTACAGAGGAAGACGTAGGCATCTACGAGTGTGTTTGCGCGGATGACAAAATGTCCATGCAGCTCACTCTTAAAGGTACAGCACAGGCTTAGAGAAATAAGTGTTTTCATTTATTGACCTCGTTTTGCTAGACGAGAGGAGTCAAATCAGCAACCGAGTTCAAAAGGGCACAGCAGTCAATTCCATTTCTTTCTTCACATACCGAGTTTTTCTAATCATGTGTGGGGTCTTACATTTCAAGAAAAATGAGTATGTGTGCACACAGCTTTAGAAAAAAAAGAACACTATTTGAGGACACAACTGTAAAAATATTAGTAGGTACTGATATGGTTCTGTTTTTCCAGATGAACCTGCCAAGTTCCTAAACAAGCCCAGAGGTCCCATGGGCCTATCATCGTCACTCAAAGGAGATCTCGAGCTGAGCTGCGAGGTTTCTCCCGCTAGCACGGCGGTCGCGTGGAGAAAAGAGCAGGTGGAGATCTTCGAGGACCAAAGAACTACCATCATCTCCAAAGGGACGCGACGGAAACTCATCATCAAGAATGCCAAAAAAAGCGACGAGGGTCATTACTCCTGCGAGACAGCCAGCGACAAAGTCACATTCCAGGTCAAGATTAAAGGTAAGGGTTTAATTCGGGTTTTTTTTTTTGGTGCTTCACTTGTAGGCTCAATGATAACAAAACCGATTTTCCTATCAGAAACTCAAGCCCAGCCAGCCTTCTCCAACAAGGAGTCGGTGCAGAGGGAAGTAAAAGCGTCTCTCTCCCAAAAAGCCACTCTCAGTTGCACCGTGTCAGACAGCAAGACGGAGGTGAAATGGTACAAAGACGGCAAGCTGCTCGTATCCAGCCGAACCGTTAACACCGAAGTCAAAGGCAATAACCGTCAACTGGCGATTGAAAAAGTGGAGAAGAGTGATGCTGGAGAATACACCTGCGAGGCTGGAGGAGAGAAGCTGGTCTTTAAAATGATTGTGCCTGGTAGGATGTCCGTATGAGCATAAAGGTTTTACGCGATTCAGCCACTGTATTATTGATTTCCTCATTTGAACTCATTTCAGATTCCCAGGCGGCCTTCTTTAACAAAGAAACAGTCCAGAGCGAGGTGAAAGCAATTCTCGCCGAGAGAGCCGCTCTGAGCTGTGAAGTCTTGGATTCCAACAGGGAGGTGAAATGGTACAAAGACGGGAAGCTGCTGGTCTCTGGTAAGACGATACACGCCGAGACAAAGGGAAAGACTCGCCAGCTGGTGATCGATAGCGTGGAGAAGAAGGATGCTGGGGAGTACACCTGTGAGGCCGGAGCAGAGAAGCTGGTCTTTAAGATCCATGTGACTGGTAAGGATATCATTATTATTTAAAGTGCAGAATTCAGTGAATAGCTCCTGATTTTCGCCATCAGAGCCTCCACCAGCCTTCGTCAACAAAGAGTCTGTCCAAAAGGAGGTGAAAGCAAATCCATCCCAAAAAGCCACTCTGAGCTGTGAGGTAGCTGACTCCAAGACAGAGGTGAAATGGTACAAGGACGGGAAGCTGCTGGTCGGTAGTAAGGCAATACGTGCGGAGTCCAAGGGGAAGAGTCGCCAGCTGGTCATCGACAGTGCGGAGAAAAAGGACGCTGGAGAGTACGTCTGTGAAGCCGGTGCTGAGAAGTTGATCTTCAAGCTCCAGGTGGCAGGTATGGGACATTTGCAAAAACGCAAAGCAGGAGCTTGTGTTGTTATCTACTTCAAGTGGAAATCAACCCAAACATATTTTTTTTCAAGAATATGTTCCCAGCAGGCCCTCAAGTTCAAACACGGCATTCCCGTTGATTAATATTGCGTTTGTGACATATGAGTTAAGCAGCAAAGTCCACCCCTTTTTAGCCATCTCAGGGACTGAAAATGACATCATAGTTTGTCAGGGCTCAGGTAACGACCAATCGCGGCTCAGCTTCAGAAAACAGGTGAGCTGTGATTGGTCGTTACCTGACGTCTGAGCAGTTGTGATGTCATTTTCAGTCGAAAGAAGTGACGTGACAAGTAACATGGCCGCCCCCAGAGATGGCTAAAAAGGGGTGGATTAACTCTTATTCCACAATATTTATCAGAATGCCTTGTTTCAACTAGTGGGTTTGCGTAGAACATACTCTTGTAAAATATATGTTTGGGTTGGCTTCCCCTTTAAAACAATTTCCACAAACAGATGGGAAGGGTACGTAGGGCAGTGTTACGCACGACGCTGACATTACAGTCAGAGCTACAGATTTATGATCCTAATAGAGTTAATTGAGCCATTTAACCATTTAAATTTGCAGCTTGTTTGTAGTGTACATGCATTAGCCTGACTGTGTAAAATTACAGTGGATATTTAAAGTTTCTGAAAACATTAAAACATGAAGAGAGAGGGAAACATCAACCCAATTTTTGAGGTATTGCACTATATGGTGAGATGAGGCTGCTTCATGCCTTAAGTCTCCTGTCGAATAAAGTCTTTTTGTGGAGAATGGGCAAAAGAAATGAACAATTCTTTAGTTTGTTGTACTGGCTGCTCCATTTTTATGTTTTTTCGACAATCGCCAATGAGCCAGGAGAAATGATTGTACCGCAGTCCCTCCACTTTCTTCCGTGATCCGCTTTCTTTCTGCTCTTGGTCTACTGTCGAATGAAGAAAAAAAAACGAAACATTTTGCTGAGATGTAAATAGGATTAAATACAGGAAACCCTCGTTCTTCTTCAATGCTGTTAGGAATTATTATTAACCTCTGCAGAGGTCTGGCCTCTATTGAAAGCTTTTGATTTCCAGTGTATATCCATGTCATCCATGACAACATTTTTGACATCCAATAAAGCAGTGAATCAAGCCAATGCAATACAACTATCCATTATTTTCCTTTCCAGATGTTCAAATCAAGCCGGCCTTCTCCAACACTGACTCCGTTCAGAGGGAGGTGATTTCCTCCTTGTCCCAGAAAGCTGTTCTGAGCTGTGAGGTGTTTGACAGCAAAACGGAGGTGAAATGGTACAAGGACGGCAAACTGCTGGTCCCCAGTAAGACGATACGTGCCGAATCCAAGGGCAAGACTCGTCTGTTGGTGTTTGACAGTGTGGAGAAGAAGGATGCTGGAGAGTACATCTGTGAAGCCGGAAGTGAGAAGCTGACATGCAGGATGCAGGTGGCAGGTGAGATACGGATGTCTCTCGATATTAGCACAGAAATGTTGCGGAAGATGTGAAAATGTAAGGGGAAATAACATGATATCTTTTGCCATTGTTGATACAGCGGTTCCACCCAAGTCAGCCTTCACCAACAAGGAATCCGTCACGAAAGAGGTGAAGGCTTTTGTCACTCAGAAAGCCACTCTGAGCTGTGAGGTGGCGGATTTGAAAACCGATGTAAAATGGTACAAGGAAGAGAAGCTGCTGTCGTCCAGCAAGACGCTTCACGTGGAGTCGAAGGGAAAGAGTCGCCAGCTGGTGATTGACAGCTTGGTAAAAGAGGACGCTGGGGAGTATATCTGTATGGTTGGAACTGAGAAGCTGTCTTTCAGGATACAGGTGGCAGGTAAGAAATACTCCAAAAGGAATTCATAGAATTATGATGCTGCGGTGTATAAGGCTGTGCAATTAATCGAAATTCAATTACAATTACGCTCCACGATCACAAAGCTGGCATAATCGTAAAAAAACGATTATTAATATACCGTTATATCCAACGCACTATGTATGTTAACACTCAAGGAAATCATTCTTGAATTTATACATTTTCATTTAACTTAATTTTATACATTTTGTTTGGAACTTACTTAATTATAGTGTTTCAAAGAAATTTGTCCTTACATTTTTTACATTTAAGCATTTTCTTGTTTTGTACCAAAAAATAAATGATCGTTTGAATAATCGTGATTTCAATTGTTCCCAAAATAATCGTGATTAATATTTTTTTCATAATCGAGCAGCCCTAGTGTTGTATAAATACATATACAATGACCATTGTTTGTATACTTTTCGCTTTGATCCACAGACGCCCCCAGTGTTTTCGCTAACAAGGACTCCGTCCAGAAGGAGGTGACAGCCATTTATTCCAAGAAAGCCACGTTGCGCTGCGAGGTGGCTGATTCCAAAACTGAGGTGAAATGGTACAAGGACGGCAAGCTGCTCGCCTCCAGCACGGCGGTTCACATGGAGACAAAAGGCAGAAGTCGGGAGCTGGTGATAGTCAAAATGGACAAAAAAGATGTTGGGGAGTACAAGTGTGAGGCTGGATCGGAGAAGCTGACATTCAAGCTGCAGATGGCAGGTAAGTTGGGCCTTATATATAGGTAATTAACCAGTTCAGTGACTGCTCTGATTTGGCTCGATTTTAAAACGCAATGCTTACATATAGATAGCCATTTACAATCAGACTCAGACTGTCACTGAGTGGGAACTGAATGCACGCAGCCTGCACCGAAGTCAGGCGAGTGTGCCAATACACCGTCAGTGACTCAAGCCAACTCAATTGTGTTCATCTCTGTAGATGTGCCTGCCAAGTTCCAGAAGCAGCTTGTCAAGGACACATTCATCATTCAAGCCAGCGAGCACATTGTTTTGACCAGCGAGCTGACTGCAGAAAGTAGCAGCAGCACCGTGAGGTGGTTTAAAGATGGCGTCGAGCTCAAGGAGAGCACCAAGTACCAAGTGAAAAGAGACGGCCTCTCTCGCACGCTCATCGTCACGTCCACCGAATCCAAAGATAGCGGCGTGTACTCCTGTCAGACCGCTGATGATAAACTGGAGTTCAAAGTCCAGGTCAAAGGTGAGTCCGCCTTTCCTGAAAGTCAAGTGCTGATGTTTCATCTTTACTATGATGCGCCACGTTTTATTTGCAGACGCAGCTATTAAGTTTGTCGTCCCGTTGAAAGCCGTCACGGTCGACTTGGGGGGCACTTTAAATCTAATGTGTGAGTTGGACCAAGCCTCAGGCGACGTTCTGTGGCGGCGCAGTGGTTCTGAGGTTAAACCTGGAGGCAGGTTCTGCATCAAGTCAGATGGTGTAAAGCGAATCCTCATCGTGACTGGCATGACTAAGGAAGATGAAGGCGAATACAGCTGTGAATGTAAAAATGACAAGACCTCTGCCAAAGTCTCCTCGATAGGTAACAGGAATGAATCACTGGAAATGTGGAAAATTTATATGTAGTGGGTAGGGATGTAACGATTCATTCAAGCCATTTTCGATTTTCAGTTCCCGATTTTCGATTCGATTCGATTTTTTAAAAATTGCTACCATGCTTGTCTCCGTGCACTATTGTGGCTCAACAGCCATCCACAAATGCAATATCCAAAGATGTTTGGCGCAAAAGAATAATTTGATCCACACATTCAAAATGTGCTATGCATCTGGAATGAAAAATCGTTTCACGACATCATTTTCTAGATGAATTGAATCATCTCGATGTTTGATTAATCTAATCGATGAATCGGGACGAATCGCTTTTCGATTAATCATTACACCCCTTAGTGGGGAAAAAAATATTTCATCCCCTGCTAAATTTGTATTTGTATTGTATTTTTGACTGATATTCTGTATTACTAAACCATAAATTGGACCATTTGTGAGTAAGCAAACTTACAAATTCAGCAAGGGGTCAAATGATTATTTCCCTCACTGTAATGTATGTCATTCCATGTCGCCATTGTGCTTAGTTTCGTGCCACTCGTTCCTTTCAGCCCCCAGATCCGTCAGGCTGACTTCCAAGCTGAACAACGTGGCCGCAATGGAGGGCAAAGACGCCATATTCAAGTGCACCGTCACCCCGGCGGACGCACTCGTCAAATGGTTCCACAACAATGTTCCCATTGCTCAGGGCGCCAAGTATAAGATTGAGCATGCTGGCAACAGCCACTCGGTCACCGTCACCTCTGTCAGCCAGATGGACGCGGGGGAGATCGGCGTGGACGCCGAAGGGAAGAGCTGCAAGGCGACGCTTCAAGTGCAACGTAGGGAAAGCGCATTCACAGTGGAAGTGTGAAAGTTGAACACAGTCCAATAGCATCCGTGTGGTCCTAATTTTGCCTGAATTAACACAATCCGTTAGTATTTGTACAGAAATGAATTACACCTCATGCAAAAGCTGAATATACTTGAGAAATAATTCCACGATTGAGGTTCCACTGTATTGTAAAATGACATGACATTCCCCTAGTATTCTCAAAGCTACTTATTTTTCAGGTGAGCCGGTGACATTCAAAAAGAAGCTGGAGAATCTGACAGTGGAGGAGCAGAGCGAGGCAAAGCTGCAAGTGGAGCTGAGCAAGCCGTCGGACGAAGTGCACTGGATGAAGAACAGCGTCAAGTTGCAGACTTCGGCGAGCGTGGAGGTACGAGTGGACGGCGCCAAGCAAGCGCTGGTCTTCAAGAGCGTGACTTACGCCGACCGCGGTATCTACTCATGTGAAACCCTTGACGACAGAACCCAGGCCAAGCTCACCGTTGAGAGTAAGTATGAACGCATGTCCGTGACTTGCATGCCTGTTGCATGAATCCCAGCTGTATTGCGAAAGTCTGCGGTTTACGCTGATCATTTTTATTCATTTCGTTTCGCAGGGGATAGGTTAAAAAAAAAAATCTTTAAATGCTGATCCGCAAATATATGGGGGTTCACTGTATTGAAAACATACAGTACATATTGATCGGAATGCAGATTTTCATATATTGTGGGTGTATCTGAAACATATTCACTCTACTAATAAAAGGAATTTCTTCCTCAGTGAAGAAAGTGGAGCTGATCAAAGGGCTCACAGAAACCAAGACATACGAGACACAGACGGTAAGCCTTGAGGTCGAGCTCAGCCAGGCTGACGTCGAAGGCTCGTGGACCCGGGACGGCATCAGGTTCAAATCGGGGCCCAATGTCCGCATCACAGCTCTGGGAAAGACGCACGGCCTCACCTTGTCAAATCTAACGAGAGAGGACGCCGGAACCATCGTCTTCCAAGCAGAAGGCGTCCGGACCTCCTGCAAACTTATTGTTACAGGTATGTACACGGTTGGCCAGTTTCTTCAAAAAATTCCGATTACGTGGAAGACGGCACATGCAGTATTATCAAAGTGTTTCTTAGAACAGTAAAGACTTGTATACAACCAGTTGGGGCTCTGGAGTGCATGCCCACTTCACCAAGTGGGTA
The DNA here is from genome assembly GCF_054856515.1 of Filicampus tigris. Taxonomy (NCBI): domain Eukaryota; kingdom Metazoa; phylum Chordata; class Actinopteri; order Syngnathiformes; family Syngnathidae; genus Filicampus; species Filicampus tigris. Next base: position 17,670,761 of record NC_141226.1, on the reverse strand, counting down.
ATTCTTTTCCGAAATGTGTCCGAAAGCAAGCTGTTCAGATTAGGACACGACACAGCTTTAACATACCATATTTAGACCACATTTATAAGAGCATCGAATGTACCATATTTATCTGTACCTCTAATTCACTAAATTCAAACCATTTGTAATGGTCTATGAACCTCTAATGCACCAATTTACCCCATACATACCTCAATGCTTTCGCTCTAGTTTTATTCAGTGTGTCATAAATCTGCATAACTTCTTAATCAAGAAATGCGTATGATTGTTTTCGCTCTTATAGTACAAATCCAGCCTATGTAACCTTATTTGGACAAAACCATTATGATCCAATAGAACCTCCTGCTACGATCTCAAAGCCTATTGTCGACATCAGCGTTGCTGAGAAGGAGAAGGTCACCTTGGAGTGTGAAGTATCCAGAACAAATGCAGATGTAAAATGGTTAAAGGTGAGAAGTCGCACGGGCGATTGCTGAGTTATTGATGAAATCTTGAAATTGTAATTATATTCTACAGGATGATGTAGAACTGAAACCGGGGAAGAATTACGGCATTCACTCTTTGGGACGAAAACGCACCTTGATCATCAACAAATGCGCCCCCGAAGACGCAGGCACTTACATCTGTCGCACTGCCGACGACAACACCTGCGCCAAGATCACCGTTCGTGGTGAGTCCCGCGTCACCCAAACAGCACTGGCGCCGTTTGAAAATCAGAACATGACAAAAGTGGTTCCCGCTGCAGCCAGAGATATTAGGATTGTGAAGAAGTTGGAGGATGTGGAGGTGATGGAGAAGGAGAGCGCTGCGTTTGTCTGCGAGGTCTCACACGACGAGGTGGAGTGCCAGTGGTACAAGGGAAGCACGAAACTTAGAGTCAACGACAACGTCAAGATGAGACAAGAAGGTAAAGATCCCAAAAGGATCTTTAAAATGTGATATACACATACCGTCAATTGTCTCTCCCAATCCCCCCTTCATTGCCCTTCCCAAATTTCAAGGACTTTTCATGTGGACTTTGAAACCCTTTTATTGCCGGACTAGTCGCAAATGTTATTAATTCCAACTGGATTTGGGTCCTACACACATCTGTGGCATTTTATGAAGCACAATATGTGCCCTGACTCACTAAATTTCGGAAAACACTGATCTGGAGTTTACTGCACACTATAAGAGCAGTGAGCTCCATTATGTGTGGCGAATTCTCACATTTAAAAAAAATGTTTCAGATATTAAAAATCAGTACAGTATGTGTGCGCTGTGCTTAAGTTTTACTTTGGAATGACGGCAGTAATGTCGGTTTATTTAATTTGGATCTGTTTTGTAAACACAGGCAGGACCTATGTGTTGCTGTTTAAAAGTGTGTCCCCAGCAGATATAGGTGAGGTTAAATTTACAGCTGAGAAGGCCTCGTCATCTGCACAACTGAAGGTGAAAGGTAAATATACCTGATCCAAGCATATTTATTGCATGGTTTCACGGTTTTATTTATGTGCTGTTACAAGTCGATGGAATCACTTGACCACGTTTCCCTGCAACTTGCATGAAGGTTAAAAACGCACACTGACACTGACTAAAACAAGCCAAAGTACAAATGCATCCTAATAGTACATCGTGGAAAATCTTTTTTTAATTTTTTTTTCCGGTTATCCAATGTTAGAAAAAATGTTAAACGTGTATTATAAAGATTCATTACACACAGTGTCAAATATTTAACTCATTCACTGCCATTGACGAATTTATTTGTCTTTTCACAGTCCAGCCATTCGATCCCAAGAATTTATTTATATTTTTTTCTATTTTCTTCAAACGTTAGGGTAAAAGAGGGTCTGAAAATGCCTGGCAGTGAATGAGTTAATGAGTTTAATGAATCTGTATAATATGAGTTTCACTTCTTGAATCAAAACTATTCAATTAAATGAATTTTTCCAACATTTCAATTTAGTTTCCCCCATCCCCATACATGATCAAATGCAATTCGTTTGCTGTAGAGCTGCCCGTCAAGTTTGTGAAGAAACTCCGAGATAAGATAGCCATTTACAAGCACCGTGGCCACCTGGAGTGCCAAGTGTCCCGCGCCAGCGCCCAAGTCAAGTGGTTCAAAAACAAGACAGAGCTCAAACCCGGAAAGAAGTATGAAATCAAAAGTGAGGATGTGTACCGGAAGCTCACCGTCAACGACGTGGACGCCGCCGATGAAGACACGTACACGTGCGACGCCTCTGATGACAAGACGTCCTGTAAACTGCTTGTGGAAGGTAACACAGTAGAAGGTCAGAGGTCATGTGCAGGAAATACGTCACCAGAGTCCTAGCCAATAAGACATGTTGCCCAGACATTTGTTTTAAAAAATGGAATTGACAGATTGTCATGCAACCTAGCAAAACTGTGTTATCGTTGTAACTCACTGAGCGTTTCCACAGTTGTTTGGTTCTTTTAGACTCTGCTCAACTAATCAGAGTGCAGGACTCACGTTGGTGATTAATGTTTGATGTGCCATGCACGTACAGTTGTAACACATGGATTGGAAACACTATTTGTCATTGTTTTTAAACATTATTACAGATAATTACAAAGTAGGTTGGTTTCTTTATCACTATGGCGGTTAAATACGGTATAACCTCATAGATGCTCTGCAGCTTATAATATTCATTATGCAGGGTTGAAAAGAGGTAGAATCTTTTAAAAAACATTCCGGAAACTTTCCACTGGAAAGTTAGCAGAGGAATTTGGGAAATTTTCAAAGTTGGATATGTTATTCCTTCATTTTCTATAGCGCTTGTTCATATTCGGGCGACCCCTAGCCAATCCTGGACTGGTTGCCAGTCAAAGAGAGACAAGCATTCACATTCACGCCTTTGGACGGTTTAGAGTCTTCAATTCAACTAACATGCATGTTTTTAGCGTATGGGAGGAAGCCAGAGGAAACCGATGCAAGCACAGGGAAAACATGCAAACTCTGCACAGGCTGGCGAGAGCGGAGATTTTAACCTGGGTACCAAGCTGCCCTAATGTAGAATACTTTCCTTAGGAATTGTTAATTACATTAATTTTACGAGCAAGACTTTTTTTAGTACTTAAATCATTTTCTTTTATTTAATATTATCAGTACGACGTACAATGAACTCATATCAAAGTTGTTAAATATTTTAATTATCCCACCATTTTCTAAGCCGACCGTTTATTCTCTTACCTTTGTAGAGCAGTCCATAAGCATTGTGCGGGAGATGAGTCCCGTCGAGGTGACGGAACCTTTCGCCGCTGTCTTCGAAGTTGAGATCAGCGTGGAACTGGTGAAACCGCCCATTTGGACTCTCAGCGGAGTCGCCGTGCAGGAGAACGCCGATGTTGAGATGGAGAAAGAGGGCACCATGCATCGGCTCACGTTCAAAAAGACCAAAGCGTCCATGACGGGACTCGTGCAGTTCACGGCTGGCAAAAGCAAGTCACTAGCCCAGCTTACAGTCAAAGGTACTGTGAAGGTGTTAACTGTCCACCCCATAATAACTCATTAAGACCACAACTGTGTGTAAAGCTTCTTAATGTTGTCTGCTTTATGCTCAGAGCGTCCCCTTGAGATTGCAGAGCCCATCAAGGACGTGAAGGCCAAGGAGAAAAGCTCCGCCATGCTCACTTGTAAATTCTCCGTCCCGCCAAAAGACAAAGTGCAGTGGTTAAAAGAACAGGTACCACTTGCTGCATCGGACAAATATAACATCAAGCAAGACGCTACCAGGGCTCAACTCACCATTCATATGTTGACTGAAGAGGACAGTGGCGAGTACCGCTGTCAGTCCGGACCCGCTATGACGAAAGGCAATCTACAAGTTGAAGGTGCCCGTTTGATACTATAGAGTGGGCTTTTCCAAACGGAGGTCCCTAAATGGACCCGAATTTATTATTATTATTTTTAATTCACGTTTGTTGGAGTAAATGAATGTCTTCTGTGTTGTTATCATATGTACAGCATATTTTGCCATAATACAGTTTGGGTTCCAGGGAGGAACCAAAATGTCTACCAGAAAAAGTTTGGGAAACCCTGCTGTAGAAAATACAAAAATGTTCACATGTATTTGATACTAAATATCCGGTTTCCACTCTCAGTGCGCGATGTGAAATTCACCAAGCACCTGGCTGACACAGAAGTGGACGAAGACAGCGATGCAGTGTTCACGTGCGAGGTCAACTATGCCGACGAAGAGGCGCGGTGGCTCCTGAATGACAAGGCGCTCTTCACCAATGAAGTCAACACCATAACCCATGAAGGGAAATTGCATAAACTCACACTTAAGAACCTGGCACCTCAGGATGGGGGCACTATCACCATGTACGTCCGCAAGGTGAAGGAGTCTGTCACACTTACGGTTAAAGGTAAGAATCCATGTGGATGAATCGGGTATCTTTCTGAAAAATCTGATCATCGCTATTTGCTTGGCTAAATCACCAGAAAAGCCTGCCCTCTTCCTCAAGTCTCTGGATGACGTTGTCGGTGAGGAGAAAGGTTTCATCACTCTGGCTTGTGAGGCATCCAAGCACAGGGTTTCTCCGATTTGGAGGAAAGAAGGCAGCCCGTTGAAGGCTGGAATAAAATATGAGTTCCTTCACACGGGCAAATCTTTGGGGCTGATCATCAAAGATGTGACCAAAGACGACGCGGGGGAGTATACTTGCGATCTTGGAACTGAGGTGTCCAAAGCAAAGGTCACTGTAAGAGGTTAGTTTTGATAGCAGGCTGGCCCACAGCACACATACTAACACGGTAATAGTAACCTTAGCTGGATTTTACTGCCTTCGAGTATATTTTGGACCGCATGTCCCCCTCCCAGAAATTGGCATCGGGATCACAAAATGGCTGAAGTCGGCTGAAGTGAACGAGGGCGAGACGTGCGGGTTCGAGTGCATCTTATCTCGCGAGAGCACCGACGAGTGCACCTGGACTCTCAATGGCCAAACTGTTACCAGCGGAGGCCGCTTTAACGTTAACAGCAAAGGACGGAAATACATGCTGACCATCAAGGACGTCACCCCTGCTGATGCCGGAGACGTCGTCTTCAGCATTAAAGATCTGACATCCAAAGCAACACTGACTATTGAAGGTGAATTGTCTTTCTTTAGTGCGCATCCATGAATCAATTGCAAGGTAACAGTGACAAGATATTTTGTTGCAGGAAAAGCTTCATCACTCTCAAGGGAGCTGGAGAATGTCACTGTGGTTCGGGGTGAAGATGCCACTTTTACCTGCGAGGTGACACAATCGACCTCCATTGTCAAATGGACAAAGGAGGGCAAAACCATAAGGAAGAGCCAGAAATATGACATCATCAAGGAAGAGAGGGTCATGAAGCTGCTCATCTACAATGTTTCCAGTAAAGACTCCGGAGAGTACAAATGTGAGGTTATCGGAGGGGCAACCACGAAGGCCAGGCTTGAGGTGAAAGGTGAGGATGAAATTGTTCAAATATGGTCTGTTTAAGATGGTGGTTTTCATATTATTTGAAATTCATTTAAAATCCATTTCACCTTAACACTGAATATCAGTGCGTAAAAATACATTTAAAAACTACAATATAAAAATTGCACTCTCGTTGGCAATTAAAAATATAAAACACAGTTTAAACACATCTACATATCTATAATTTGTGAATATACAATTCTAAATCCACTTTTCAAAATTGTAAAAATTCCATATATTTACTGAAAAAGAGGTCTTGAATTTGATCAAAATGACCTTAAGATGGACTTTAAAATAACAAATGTGGTTAAATGAAATCTGCAGATACAACGTAACGTCACTTAAGTTACATCAACATGTTTAAAAAATAGAATATTTTCCTAATTGTTTTTGAGATGCTGCACCCCATACTTGGAAAACCGCTATTTGGAACTGTAAAAATGATTTTCGCAAAACATTCTACTAGTCCCATTTTTGTTATATTGTCTACATTTGTAATACTACTCAATATTTGACAGAGCCAATCCATAAGTTCACCAAAGAGCTAAAGGACAGCAAAGCGGACGAGAAGACCTCTGTGACTTTGCAGTGCGAGACGGTCCAAAGCCCATCTGCGGTTACGTGGCTTAAAGGGCACACGGAGCTCAAGGCCGGCAGTCGATACGAGATGAGCCAGAAGGAAGGCGTCTTATCTCTCACCGTCAAACACCTCCAGGAAGACGACACTGACATCTACACTTGTGACGTGGGCACTGCCAAAAGCATGGCCAAGCTGACCGTTAAACGTAAGATAGTCTGGTTGAAATATTTTTCTCTCCGTGAAACAGAATTTCATCATCATGCCATACATACCATATTTGCTCATCTGTACCAGCTGTCTGATGTGTGGAAGACATTTATTTGATGTAAGATGTGGGACCTTCATTTTTATAAATATCTTTTCAAAACATTATTAAATAATGTGAAAATATAGTTGTTTTACAAGCCATGTTTATTGTATTGCATTTAAGATCAAATTGCATAAGAATTTAATGATATTGAATTTTCCCTATCTCTCCCTCTCTCGCAACCTTTAAAGTCCATACATTACACAATAGATTAAAAATTAAATATTGTAAGATACGATATGGAAATATATATTTTTAAATTAAATACAACGTTTTGAGAGGGATCTCTTATTACACTTTATTGTACTAAACATATGCATTATATTAATAGAAGAGGCATCTATTTGGTGTGTGGTGTTTTTTTCTCCTGGATAACACACCTTCTGACGATTAATTGGGTGGTGTGTATTCGAGCAGAGGCGACTATTTGAAGAAGTGTAGTATTTTTATCATATTTAGAATACTGTAAATAATCATTTGCTGTGTTTTAGCCCTGCCAGCCATTTTCAAAGAAAAGCTCAAGAATCAAGATGCAAAGGAAGGAGAAACGGTGACACTTCGCTGTGAGCTATCAAAGCCCGCAGCCAACGTTCAGTGGAGGAAGGACTCCCAGATTCTCACCACTGGAGAGTCATATGAAATAAAGCAGAAGGAGGCATCTTGTGAGCTTCGCATTAGGAATGCCAAGACGGACCATAGTGGGGAATATTCTTGTCTATGCGGGGACCAGAAGACATCGGCCACTGTCAAAGTGAATGGTACTGATTTACGTTTTTATCACACACCCCAGCAATTTTTCATATTGTCAGAGGGAATGTTCCGTGTTGCTGGATTTAAACTCCATTGCATATTTACGTACTGTATACCTTCATTTTTCTTGTTGTGTTTGTTTCCTTCCATATGGAATTGTGTCACTCAAACATGCAGTGTGAATCCTGATCTTGACGGGTAATAAAATCTTTGCTGCGCAGCACTACCGCCATCCTTCACGGTGAAGCTGCAGAGTCAGGAGGCCGACGAAGGATCCAGGGTTACTCTACGCTGTGAGACCTCGAAACCTTTAGTCCCTGTGGAGTGGAAAAGGGGAGCACAGGTGCTGACCTACGGAGAAAAGTACCAGATGAAGCAGCAGGCATGCGAGAATGAGCTCCTCATCAACCAAGCGGAGACCGACGACAGTGGAGAGTACAGCTGCGTGTGTGGGGAGCAGACGACCATGGCTTGTGTCAAGATCAAGGGTACGATGACCATTTACCAGACACAGACATGAATACAGCCTATTCAAATTGAGTGGCTAACCAAAACAGCAGCACCTGTTTATGCACATAAATTTCTAAAATGAATTCAAATGTGGAGTCTTATTTCATGTTGTAAAAAATATGATTTTTTTAGAGGCTACATCTTTAATAACATGTCCATATTTTTGGGACTCATTTGTTCCATCCAGTCTGCCTGTTTTTTACCATTTCTCTGCCTTCCTCCCCTATAGTATTTTTTATTTAGTTTTAAATTTCACAAAATAAATTATTCCAAATATCTTTGTACAAAAACGACTTCCCTTTGAATAGACAGCACATATCTCAATTGAGTTTGCAGAAATCCATCCATTCATCCATCCGTTTCCATACATAATTTTAGCAACTGATGACGAGATGCTTTCATTTCTGTCAATTTCATTTCATGCTACTGTTCCTAACATTCTACTTAAATCCCCAGCCTTACCAGTGACCTTCACAAAGAAGCTGCAGAGTCAGGAAGGCCAAGAGGGATCCAGGATTACACTTCGCTGTGAGACATCAAAACCTGCAGCTCCAGTGGAGTGGAAGAAGGGAAGACAGGTGCTGAAGTCTGGAGAAAAGTACCAGATGAAACAGCAGGCGTGTGTCAATGAACTCCACATCAGTGAAACGGTGCCAGAAGACAGTGGGGAGTACAGCTGTGTGTGTGGCGAGAGCAACACTGCAGCTAGCATCACCATTAAAGGTAGGGGGAATATACAGTCATTTTTTTTTCCAAAATAATTAGTTTCTCATTTAGTGGAAATTCCCAATAGTGGTCAAATTTGAAAAATTCTCAAAAGATATGCCGCAAATGATAACCACCAATCATGCATGTTGAAGGTTTCGGTCTTGAGGAATGTTTAGCATTTTGGATTGGAATCTTTTTTAAAAAAATTTTTAAGACAGGCGTCTTATAAGAGTGAGTGATTTTACTTCTATTTTAGTTTCATGATACAGTGGTTGTGGCTGCATGATGAACTTGTGGTTTGTGCATCTGCCTCACAATACTGTAAGTGGTTTGAAATATATCTTTTGCTACACCATTCTTGGAACTTATCTGACAAACCTCACACTTTATCACAGCGGTCATTTCACTCGAATTTGTGGTTTTGAAATCCATATCCAATCATGTCATGACATTGTTGGTTGCTAACCAAATAAAAACACGTTTAGCGCAACCAGTGACCTTCACAAAGAAGCTGCAGACTCAAGAGGCTGAAGAGGGAGCCAGGGTTACACTTCACTGTGAGACATCGAAACCTGGAGTGCCAGTGGAGTGGAAGAAAGGAAGACAAGTGCTGAAGTCTGGAGAAAAATACCAGATGAAGCAGCAAGCGTGTGTCAATGAACTCCACATTAGTGAAGCAGTGCCAGAAGACAGTGGAGAGTACAGCTGTGTGTGTGGCGAGAACAACACTGCTGCTAGCCTCACTATTAAAGGTAGGAGCACGACTTTGTCTCTTTTTGAAAATGTTTCTCGTACAGGGTAAAGTCAAATGCACAAAAGTCGTACACTTTGGAGTTCAAACATTGAAAGAATGTCTCAAAGGATAGTAAAACTTGGGAGTTCAAACCATCATCTTGTATGCTAAAGGTTTAACGCACAAGAATTGTCAGTACGATCACCTCACTAGACTATGGTTTTATCATTTCTAAAATGTCATGACGCCATTGGTTGCTGACCACTTAAAAATGTTTAGCCCAACCAGTGATCTTCACAAAGAAGCTTCAGACCCAAGAGGCCGAAGAGGGATCCAGTGTTACTCTACGCTGTGAGACGTCCAAACCTTTAGTTCCTGTGGAGTGGAAGAAAGGAAGACAGGTGCTGAAGTCTGGCGAAAAGTACAAGATGAAGCAGCATGCTTGTGTTAATGAACTCCTCATTAACCAAGCGGTGCCAGAAGACAGTGGGGAGTACAGCTGTGTGTGTGGAAAGAACAACACTGCTGCTAGCCTCACTATTAAAGGTAGGAGCAACACAAAGAACATCCAGGAAGTCCTTCTTGAAGGAGAAAAGTGAACCCAAACATAATTTTTTCAAGAATATGTTCTATGCAAGCCCACTAGTTGAAACAAGGCATTCTGATAAATATTGCATTTGTGGAATAAGAGTTAATCCACCCGTTTTAGCCATCTCTGGGGATGGCCATTTTGTCACTTCTGTCGACTGAAAATGACATCACAACTGCTCAGGGCTCAGGTGACGACCAATCACGGCTGACCTGTTTTCTGAAGCTCAGCTGTGATTGGTTGTTAACTGAGCTGTTGTAATGTCATTTTCAGTCGACACAAGTGACAAAATGGCCGCCCCCTGAGATGGCTAAAAAGGGGAAGGGGTGGATTTTGCTGCTTAACTCATATTTCAAAAACGCAATATTAATCAGGATGCCGTGTTTCAACTAGTGGGCTTGCAGGGAACATATCCTTGAAAAAGATGTTTGGGTTGATTTCCTCTTTAGTAGCTGCTCAACATGTAGCCTATGTCATTTAATATCATTGGTCGCTAACCAATTAAAAATATGTTTAGCCCAACCCGTGACCTTCACAAAGAGGCTGCAGAGTCAGGAAGCCGAAGAGGGATGCAGTGTTACTCTTCACTGTGAGACATCCAAACCTTTAGTCCCAGTAGAGTGGAAAAAGGGAAGACAAGTTCTCAAGTCTGGAGAAAAGTACCAGATGAAGCAGCAGGCGACTGTGAATGAACTCTTGATTTATGAAGCAGCAGAGGAAGACAGTGGAGAGTACAGCTGTGTGTGTGGGGAGAACAAAACTGCAGCGAACCTCACCGTTACAGGTAGGGAGAAGTCTAAGTTTTTAATTTTTAATTTTTTTATTTTTAATGTGTCTCATACAGTGGAATCTCCAATTTGGAGGTTTTACTGTTCATACATAGTTTGCGGTGTCGCCTCATTTTGTAGTTTTTTGGGGGGTGATTTACTCTCATGTCGTGTGGTGTTGTTTGTTGCTGACCAATTGACATTTGTTCAGCCCAACCAGTCATCTTCACAAAGAAGCTGCAGAGTCAAGAGGCCGAAGAGGGATCCAGTGTTACTCTTCGCTGTGAGATGTCCAAACCAGGAGTCTCAGTGGAGTGGAAGAAGGGAAGACAAGTCCTCAAGTCTGGAGAAATATACCAAATAAAGCAGGAGGCGACTGTGAATGAACTCTTTATTCATAAAGCAGCAGAGGAAGACAGTGGAGAGTACAGCTGTGTGTGTGGAGACAATAAAACGACAGCCAGTCTCAAAATCAAAGGTAGGAAAATGTGTTATTTAAAAGGATCATGCTCTTTGCTCTCCATTTGGCAGATCTTCCCTCATTCTGCTTCATTTTCTGTTTATTACAACCATCCATCTCTTTTTTTCTAAAATGTGCAGTATGATATGTTTGATTATTTTTGTTTTTGGTTGCCTGATGGTGCATTCATGGCTTTAAATTGAATTAGGATGAAAGCTGTGTTATTTTTAATAGTGACAAAGTAGGTGACAACATTGTTTCCTCCCAGCCGTGAAGCCGGCAGCTTCCCTCCCGGCTGCTAATGTGGAATCCATGAGGCTGGATACGAAAGAAACTGTGAAAGGTATTTTATATGGAGAGAAGCTGGCACTCTTTGTTGCCGCTTGTGATGGTCGCATGCGGATTGTTTGGACTGGAGGCAGTTTGCTGCTATTACACTTACAGTATGTTGTAATTGCATTTCAGCCAGTAAGTCTGAAGTAACTTTGGTAGTTGCTAAGGAAAAGCAGCAGAAACGGGAAATAGTAGAAGCTACTGTCAGTACATGTGCGTTTTTAATTTTTTTTTTTTTTTTTTTATAAATCAGTCAGTCCTGTGCATCTCTGTGGTGTTTGGAAATGTCCCAGTGTGTTATGGTCTTTGTTTTTGGCTTAGCTAATGCTTTGTGGAACATTGTGTTTGTTTTTTTAATCACAGAAGTTGCCTTTTATGTATTTTATGTAGACCTTTGTCTACGGAAAGCGGTAAAAGCACTTATACAATATCGTTGGTATCCAGCTTAAGGTCCTTGTATTAGTACACTCTATGTCCTCAAAATCAGCACTCTGGTAGAATGACTAGGACATATTAGTAGAATAATTTTTCTTACTAGTAATATTTTTTTTTCCACTGCTGCCTTCTGCTGCAGTATGACATTTATGCACATTAGTAGGACAACTTTGGCTGGGATACTAGAAGGACAACTCCAGCTCTGTCTGTCTCAGACTTTAAGATACTAGTAAGTTACACAGTTCTACTCGTGCGCTCTAGTCGTTCCACTAGTCCACTGATCCTACCATGACGACCGTATTGGCTGGTTTACACACTGCATGGCGGCTGAATGACTGGCAGGTCCTTGTTGTCTTATTTGTTGTCAAAAAATTGTTGGTTGGCTCTGTAACACAAAGCTAAGCAGTTTTTCAAATTGAGGTTCCGATACCATATTTCATTTCATAGTTGTGACACTGCAACAGACCAGCGAGATCTCTAAACAGCAACTCGTGAAAGAAGAGACTCGGGAGCTCAGTGTTGAAGGTAAATGCCGAGAAATGCTTTTGCTGAAATGACAAAAACAAAAGTGTGATTATGAGTGTGAGTGGTTATTTGACTGGAAACCAGTCCAGGGTGCACCCCGCCTTTTGCTCAAAGATCACTCATGGATGGTCGATGGACGTAATTATTATATTTTAGCCCAACCAGTGACCTTCACAAAGAAACTGCTCAGTCTGGAGGCCGACGAGGGATCTACGGTTACTCTTCGCTGTGAGACTTCTAAACCTTTAGTGTCAGTGGAATGGAAGAAGGGAGAGCAGGTCCTGACGCACGGAGATAAGTACCGGATGAAGCAGCAGGTGTCTGCAAATGAACTGCTGATCACCCGAGTGGTGCCTGAAGACAGTGGAGACTACAGCTGTGTGTGCGGGGAGCAGACAACCATGGCCTGTGTCACCATCAAGGGTAGGGAGTTGAAAAGATCAACTTTTTATGTAGACTTTTATACGACGGCTTTTTCAAAGATTTCAATTTGGCTAAGCTTGCCTGTCTGTCTTCTTGGGCTCTGCCGTATTACATTGATACTGAGTGGTTTACTTGGTAGCACATGGCATGACTAAGACTGGCTGTGTGATGTGCCCTTGGTGTCTTACCAGTAGGTAAGAGGTAATGAAAGGTAATGAAGCACTTTATATGACAATCTTATTTATTTTCTCTTAGCCACAAAGCCACCAGCTTCCCTCTCTGCTGCTAAAGTGGAAACAAAAATACTGGAAAGTAAAGGAAAAGTGGAAGGTATTAATGTTCACATGGCTTTTACCTTTATGTGCTTTGTCCATTTTGGAATTTAAATGGTTGTCATTTTTGTTTGTTTTTTAATTATTGCTCAGTCTTTTTATCTGCTATCTTAAATACTCAGTTGCATGACTGAAATATATTACACAGGATGTAAACCAAACGGTTTGTTGTTTTAGAGGGGGGGTTGTTTTTTGCTCTTTGTGTGCATCTGCTATGTCAAATTCTCAGTGATGCGGCTAAAATATATGTAGTATTCGGATAGGGACTCGTGTTTGTCAATTGTACTGGCTGCATGCAGATTGTTGTTTATGCATTAATGCAACTCTGTAAAGAAGCCGGAAGCTTTTTATTTGTGGCAGAAAATACAGGAAAGGGTAGAAGATAAGGGTGATTTTTATTTAATTTTTTGTGCATTTGTTGCAGTGAGTCAGTGCAATGCATTGCTGTGATTCGCAGAAGTATCGTTTTTATGGCTTGGCTTTTGCTATTTGGCACAAAGTATCCGCGATTTTCTCTATGTACAGTTCTTCCTCTTACTTACTCTGGGTTATCTTTTATGTCAAAGGCTGCTTTAAAAAGAAGGCACTTAAATTTTGCACCGCCGCCATTGCACTTATATCATATCTGCATTTCAGCCCAAGGGACTGAAGCAACATTGGTAGTTGCTAAAGATAAGCAGAAGAAGCAGGAGGTACATGAAACAGTCGAAGGTAATGTTAGTCCATATACTCTTTTTGCAAATAATAACAACTACGCCTCAATGTGTTCTGTGGAAGTGACCGAGTGAGTTACGTTATGCATGTGTGGCTTTTCATCTCGTTAGTTGTTTTATTTGTGTGTTTTCAATAGTCATCTGTCAACTTGTTTGCACACTGCATGGAGGCTGAATAACTGGCCACTGGCCAGGTCCTTGTTGTCTTTTACTCAACAGTTGTTGGTGGTGTGGTCCAAAGCTTAAAAAAAAAAGTTCAAAACGAGGTTCAAACTTTTATGTTCAATTTCATAGTTGTAACACTGCAACAGATCAGCGAGACCTCTAAACAGCATCTTGTGAAACAAGAGATGCAGGAGCTCAGAGTTGAAGGTAAAATCATCCTGACAGAGTTGTGTTGCACGGCTTTCTTGATACTGTATATCCTCATAGTGGCTATATGAGCCACAAATAGAGACAACACCCATAGGACAAACATGGCATCGGTAAAGCTGAACGTTACCGTAACATTCTAAGACTGCGGTAGAATAGAATGAACATTCACATATCCTGCAATATGGAAATTCCATTATTACATTCTCTGCAGTTGAACGAAAATGCCACTACATGAGTAAATGCGGTTATCATAATCTGAGCAGCAGAGTTGGTATTTCAATGGCTTGTTTTTTCTTTTTTGTGCCCATTTATGTAAATGCAAAGGGCAGATCCTTTTTTGCCCCCATTGGTTTGGATGAATTGTCTGACTCTCACAATTGCTGCACACTTTTTTATTGCAATGGTTCTGATGTTGTGGAATTTATTCTCTTTTCTGGCTCTGGTCTTCTATGGATTCAGGAATTAAAGGTGTGTGACCATGGTATCTACATTATTCTTCATTTTATAGACTTGTGAGCTCAAAGGATAGCCTATGGGTTTGTTCTGATCTTAGAGGGGATTCATTTTGGTAGACTGGAAAAAGGCTGGGTGGAATTTGTGTCCCCTTGTAAGTGTGTGTACATAAATGTTATGTAAAACAATCAGCTACTCTTTGAGGTAAGTTCAATTGTTCATTGTTGCGTTTCTGAACTGACACGAGTCTTCTTCTGGTGTCCAACCTGAAAGTCATCACGCCGCACATGACCCATTTTTACGATCCATTCCATTCACCTCCAGCCCATCCAGTCACATTGCTCCGAGAAGTGGAAAGCCAAGAATCTGTCGAAGGAGAATGTGTTACTCTTCTCTGTGAGCTTTCCAAGCCGGGACTTGTTGTCGAGTGGAAGAAAGGAAGTCAACTCCTGAGTTGTGGAGAAAAGTACCAGATGACACAAAATGGATTCTGTTATGAACTACAGATCTTTGATTTGACACCTTGTGATACGGGAATGTATTCATGCTGTTGGGAGGACACAACAAGCACTGCCTCCCTTAAAGTCAATGGTAGGGTGGCTTCATCTCTTCGATTCAATCTGCGCATTTCAGTCGTTTCATTTTCTCTCTCCGATTTCCCATCTTCTCCATCCCCATTCCCAATGCATATTTTTTGGTCATTGCATTCTATCCATCAGCTCTCCCAGTCACTTTTACAAAAGAGCTGGAAGACCAAACAGCTGATGAGGGCCAAAGCGTGGCTCTGCAGTGTGAGCTCTCCAAACTTGGCGTCCCTGTTGAGTGGAGAAAAGAAGAGCTCGGTCTTTGTCCTTGTTCCAAGTATGACATTAGACAAACTGAGCGCACCGCCACGCTAGTAATCCATGACATAGACAAAGATGACATGGGGTGTTACACGTGCGATGCTGGTTTCCATCAAAGCACAGCGTATGTGACTGTGAAGGGTAGGCTTGCCATTTAGTGTTGACTGGCTTGTCTGAGGCGGGGTACACACGCAGCGAGACGGCCGTGTGTTGTTGTTGTTCTCGTAGCGACCGATGAACTTTAAGGTGACACGGTACACACCACACACTTAACTGTCTGTCCACCAACAATCAAGTGACCGACCCCCGAAACAAAAATGAACGCTTCAGAATGTAGTTTATCCAAATATTTATTAACAGCAATGATGATTTTGAAAAGTTAAAGAGGAGCTAAGAATAAACGAGAACCTGGCTCTCCTGGAATTGGGAAAATCCGCCAAATAAGTCACATCTTTGTTCGAGGCGCAGGGGTTAAAACTGAGGGGAAAAGTCACAGCCAATCGTCCAAACTTGATGGAAGTTTTACCTATAATTAGTATTATTCCATTATAATTATTTCCCCTTGATTGTTCAGTTCCACATGACAGTCTAAAAACTTTTCACAACGTTTAACATTTGAGATTGGCTACGTTTACATGGACAAAAGTTCTTAATCCGATCAGAGTTCAAATTAAAATTATGATCGGATGCGGTTTGTATGGTCTCTAAAAATATTGATCCGATTAGGACTTGCTTGTTCATCCATCCTCTGAACAAATTATAGTGACATGCATAGATTGACCAAATTTACCGAAAGTAGTAGTAGAAGAAGTTTTAACGACAAACCCACTTCTTTCATTGTGACTTTTGGCCTTATAATATCTGCTCTTCAAACTTTTTCTTTTTTTTTTTTTTTTTTTTCTCGATGGTTCACTCAATTCCTTCTTCCAACAGCGGTTTATGGACTCGTTTGTACAACTCAGAGTTTCTAGCCTTCCTACCATCAAGTCTTTCAACAATTTGAAGATCTTTTAATATCTCCAGCAACGTGTTCGTCTTGGATACGGACCAGTCTTGCGCCCACCCTGTCTTTTGCTCGCTCTGCTTCTACTAGCTTCCGTGAATAACAGAAACGAGATACTGCCATCACAGAAGTGCACGGTAAAGACGGCTTGTTCCGAAATTTCGCAGATTGGATTATCAATCGACATAAACCACCCCTCTCATTCGGAATAAAATCTTGATCGGAATGGACTTGATTGGGTCAGAATATTGCGATTGGGGTGAGTAGATGAAGCATTTTTATTCCGATCAGGCTTTTAATCTGAATAAATGTGTCCATGTAAACATAGCTATTGACGGCCTGACCTCTAATTCACCTCAGATCCAGATAATCGGACTTTACTGATAGGTCAAAGGGAGCTTTGATGCTATCTTGATGCGTCTACCCCGCTCCTGACTTGGTCTGTTTTTTGTTTTGTTTTGTTTTTTGTTTTTGCCACACTTATTATCATTTCCTTTGTTTCTAGCCCAGCCAGTGCTTTTCAAAACCCAACTGCAGGACTTGGAGAGGCAGGCAGGGGAGAGTGCTGTTCTCCGCTGTGAGACCACAAAGCCCGGAGCTGGTGTGATCTGGAGGCACGGTGACAGGGTTCTGGTATCCAGCAGCAAGTATCACTTGAAACAGGCAGGGACGGTTGTAGAGCTCGTCATCTATAAATTGCGGGGCGCGGACTCGGGTGAATACACCTGTGATACGGGCAGCCACAAGATCTCAGCCACTCTCTCTGTGCAGGGTAGGCTCTTTATCTGTTTTCTTCTCCTGTGCACTTCTTTCGTCACACTTTCGACTCATTTCCCTCGAGCATGAATTCAACCAGTTCGTAACTGTCTTGACTACATTTGACATGCTCAAATGTAATTTGCCCTCACACGAGTGGAATTCACTGTTCTCCCAGCACTTCTACCTAACGACACAAACACTTGATTTCATGTGTTTGATCACTCGTTTCATCCCATCACCAATATTAACACACCTTCCTCTTTACGTATTTGCCAAGCACTTGCTCACCCCAAACACCAAGTATTCATCTCTCGCACAGAAGTGGAGGTGTCCATAGTGAAATTCTTGGAGAGCTGCGTTGTACGCGAAGGCGAAGACGTCCACTTTGAGTGTCTGGTTTCACACGAGGACGTGCCGTCGGCTCAGTGGAAACTGCAAGATGTCCCGCTACAGAATAATGAGATGAATGTTATAAAGGCAGAATGTTGTACACACAGCCTCACGCTTCGAGGCGTAACCACAGCGGATTCGGGCATGGTCACTTTCTCAGTGGGCAACCACACATCCACGGCCTCCCTGACTGTCAGAGGTAAGGAAATATTTAGCTGGTCTTCTTAGCATATAAACTAATACTTGAAATTTTGAACCCTTGTACAGTATTTATTACCCTCCTTCATCCCGAATGGTGGATACTCTTGGAACATGCTGCTCCTTTCCTTAAACGTCGACATGTATTTCGTCATAAGGTTATATAATTGTTCATTTTTGTTGTAAACCACCTTACTAACTTGATGTGAACGTTGTTTTGTTAAAATAACATTTTTCGTTTTAACACTTTTTGTTGAAAACTGCTTTTATTTTTGAAAATATATTTGCTCCTCCCACTTTAAAGGTAAGTAGTGCTTTTACCTGTGAGTTATTATGTGATCTGTGTTTGAAGATTTTAATGAAATGTTAAACATTGTGTTAAGGTCGGGTAATATATTTTGTTTTTCCCCCCAAAAAAGTAGTGTTTTTGTGGGGGGACTGTCTAATACTATAATGGTAAATCAACACACCATAAATCCTAGCCATTCAAAACACTGACTGAAAAAAGAAAATGGAACTACTATAATAACTGACCTACGAGATTGTCCAACGACAGTACAGCCGCACTGTGCATGAGGGCAGGACTTATCGGAAGGTGGAATTTAAGATGGAATTCAGATGGTACCTTTATTATTCATCTGATAGTTGACTTCTTTTTTCATTGAATTATCACATAGATTGAGATGAAATTTATAGACTTAGAGATAGATTTAGCTAAAACAGGGTGTCTGGTCACACTAGTTAAGACAACATTATTTCTTTTCATTTCTGATAGCTGCACCTGTTTTATTCAAGAAGACCCTGGACAGCCAAGAGGGCACCGAAGGTGAAAATGTCACTTTGTCCTGCGAGACATCAAGCCCCGATTGCAAGGTGTCTTGGCGGAAGGGCTCAACTCTGCTCACGCACGGCGAGAAATACAGCATAGAGCAGAGTGCTGCCACTCACACTCTTATCATTCGCAAGCTGAAACCAGAGGATAGTGGGGTGTACAGCTGTGACACGGGTGATAAGAATAGCGCTGCTACTGTCACTGTCAAAGGTATATCAGACCATCTTTGTCATTCGTCTTATTTCACTCGGCGATTTAACCTGAATTTTGGAAATTGTAACCTAAGCAAATGAAGCCATGAACTCATCTGCCAAGTGTCGACATATTCTTATACTGCTGAGGAAAGTGGTTCGCCGCGTCCTGTTCATAACCTCAAAACCCTAAAATTGCATTCAAAAATTCAAACAGTCAAACGAATAACAGTTAAATATGGCGGTAACCTTCCTCACAGAAAGAGCAGAAAAAAGCAGATAGGTGAGTTTTTCAGTAAATAGCGGATGACAGGTTCACAGAAAAAAAAAAATCAACGCGATGTGCGTATACAGTACCTGTACATTAATTTCTTATCATTGTCCTTTGCCGATGACCTCCCATTCGTCCTCAGAACGCGTGCGTATCCTACGGGTACTGCACGACATTACCGTGCAAACGGGGCAGGACGCCGTCTTCGAGGTGGAGTTGTCTCACGCCGGTGTGACCAATGGGGAGTGGTGGCTTGCAGACAACCTCCTCCAGAACAATGATCTGAACCAGATGAGCAGTGAGGGCAGAGTGCATCGCTTGGCCTTGAAGATGGTGACCACTGACGAATCGGGAGATGTCGCCTTTGTTGTGGGTGAAGAAAAGAGCGTCGCTTGTTTGCTGGTGGAGGAGAAACCAAAAGGTAAAATAAAGAAACAACCAGACTCGTGTCGGCAAATGGAAATCATAACTGAAGCGATGCTGAATGATACGTGTCGTACCAATGTAAACATATGTTATTTCTGTGCATTTTCCTATTCCTTCCAGTGCTCATTGTAGAGAAGCCACATAACATGGCACCATTAGAGGGGGAAACGGTCACCCTGGCCTGCACCACCTCCGACCCCAAGGCGCCCGTGACCTGGATGAGAAACAACGTGGTCATCAAAACAGGTCTCAAGTATGACCTGAAGCAGAACGGAGCCTTCCATCAGCTTTGCATTCACAATGTGATGCCCGAAGATGCAGGCACATACACCTGCGAGACCGTAGACGATCGCTGTGATGTCACCCTAACTGTGGAAGGTAAACCATATCTAAAAAAATTCATCTCTACTGTCAATCAAATATGTTGGATGATTTAAAAAAATATATATTATAATCTTTTTTTCACAATTAAAAGCAGTTCCCAGGTGTTTTGATAGCATGTTTTTGTCAAATCTCCTCAAGGATTAAGAATTATAAAAAACTTTACGCACCCTATTTTTTGCCTTGCTGAAAATGCTTTACAAGCGTTCGTACACCCCGCCTCGTATACTGACTGGGGAGCCAAGGACAAGTCAGGATTTCGTTACCATGACAATCAGAGACGCCGCCTTAGCCTGCTGACGACAATGAATTCTACGAAAAGCAAGCACTCGTAAATACAATAAAAGCATTGTCACTCATAGAGTGAGCACTTCATACACTAAACTGTGTGTATGCGGCGCATGGACACATCACTTAACACAACTTCATTCAGCAATCAAGTGCTGTATGTGCCGGTTATCAGAAGCTAACATTGTTAGCTATGGCTAATCTGTGCATCCACCAAAACAGCGCAATGCAGCTTTGCTTACTTTTGGACTTTGGCGTGATAGCAAGGATGTGGGTTTTTTCTTGAAGATAGTGGCTCTGCATTATCATGTTTCAGACAGTCAAGTCCCTGACCTTCATTTGAAAATAACTCTGGATCTTCTCCCAGCCTAGCTGATCATATCATAGGTGGAGAAACCCATTGAAGGGCACTTGGGTCACAGTGGGCCTTAAGTGCAGAAGGGCTTCCTCACAGATAGATTTTCAGAAATAGTTAACAAAAGATTTACTTGGTTGTTTAATTTCATGCTTGATGTGTGGGCAGGTATTCCAAAGACCCAACTATTTGTATACAGGCCATTAAAATATCAATTTTTCATGATGTGTCTGTCCTCTTTAGCGAAGCTCAATAGCACAGACAGATCACTCCCAATTCTCCTGTTTTAAATTCCCACCAGCTGCCCCAGCCTTCTTCAAGAAGGAGCTGAAGAATCAGGACGCCGTCGAGGGCGACGATGTCACCCTCCGCTGCGAACTCTCCAAGCCGGGAGTCTGCGTGGAGTGGAGGAAAGGAGGTGCAGTTCTTGCACCTGGTAAGAAGTATGAACTCTGCCAGGAAGGGTGCATTCAAGAGCTCCGTATAAGGAACCTGGATCCGGAAGACAGTGGTTACTATACGTGTGACGCAGGAGACCAACTTACCACTGCCTCTGTGACAGTGCAAGGTAGTGTATTGAAATACTGTTTGATCAGTCTTTTTTTTGTTCTTTTTATCTTTGTGGAATCAGAAGGGTTCCTCGTTTTACGACTTTGGAGAGAGAAAAGGTTTTGAGGTTTCAAATGATGCACAATGAACTAGTTTGCGCAGCAGCGTAAGAATATGTAGTCACGCGGCACAAGAGAGCAAGCTCAGTTACCTCCAAACTGATTTTTTTTGTTTGTATTCCTTCGCCCGTTTTCTGAAGCTGAGCTATGATTGGTTGTTACCTGAGTAACTGTGATGTAATTTTCCATCGACAGAAGTGACAAAATGGATGCCCCCTGAGGTGGCTAAAAACGGGTGGATTTTGCTCATACAACTCATATTCCACAAACACAATATTAATCAGAATGTCCTGTTTAGACTAGTGAAGGGACATAGAACATATTATTACTAAGAATTTTTGGGGGGTTGACTTCCCCTTCAAGCATTTTTAGCATATTGTACAGTAGGTTAGTGATAGACAATGGCGTGTTCTGTTTTAGTTACAAAATCGGGTTGTCTCCACTCTCATAAACAGGAACCCCTGTACCACTGTTATGAAAATGTAGAGCCTGAGGTTGTGCCTATATATGTATTTTCACTCAACAGTGAAAGAGGTCTACATTTTGTGCGGACTTAAGGCCGTGGACGTGTTTGTTGGGGAATGGGCAACCTTCTCTTGTCAGCTGTCCGGCCAGGCGCCCGGCAAGGTGCAGTGGTGGCTGGACGGCACTTTGCTGAAGAGCGGCCCCGTTAGTGAAATAGGGCTGAGCGAGGGCCACATCCACACACTCACCTTTAAGAACCTGGCCACAGATGACTCGGGCACTGTCATGTTCAAAGTTGGCAATTTAACCTCAGCAGCCAAGCTCCTTGTCAAAGGTATGGCTGAAGACAGCATGACTAAACCTGGGACACCCTTTTACACCCTGCAGAAATGAAATTAATGCATTAAATTATAGGGATGAATCAATTTGAATTCAATTCTAGATATAACAGTGGAAACTTCAGAGTCGAACGCCTCGAAAATGGTGCAATCTATTGAATTCAACAAACATTTTGGGGAAAATTATGCCCTAAAAGTCTTATGTCCAAAGTATCATCTTGCAAGACGTCATGAAAGATGTCAGCAAATCTAATGAGTCTTCAGCTCAGTGAGCGATCCAAAGCAGGGTTCACACATGCTGATTTTCAACATCTTAATCTTCCTAATATATATATATATATATATATATATATATATATATATATATATATATATATATATATATATATATTTCTTGTTTGTGTTTTTGGAGATGCTGCAGAAGTGGGCCACTGATGAAAAGTCAGGAAAAATGATAAAAGTATGATGATAACCATAGACTAGGAATGGAATTTACCGTGACCTTAAAAAGCTTCTGTAATACGAGCAATACAGTTAATTCCATATCAATTACAGTACCTGAATACATTTTAGTTTTATCAAAGAGATAAGGAAATCAAATCATCTAAATTATTATGTCAGTTAAATGTCAAGTAAATAATCGGTCCAAAACCTAATGACACAATACCTATAAAATGATATTAGGTGTGTAGTGTCTGCAAACATATTTCTGTTGCTTCTCCATTAGATATTTGTCAGAGGTCTTAAAATCTTGAGTAGTTTTACTTTTGTTGGTTGTTATTTTATCTAGTTGTATTGTACAGTAGTTCTGAGGTTGGGGCTTCAAATCTGGTTTTAAACCCTCAGTCCAGGGTGTACCCCACCTCTAGCGCAAACTCACCTGACCCTTATGAAGATAAGCGGTACAGAAAACGGATGGATAGATGGATGTACAGTCCTAGTTAACTAAATGTTATTTGCTGCTTACAGTTTATACTGTTTTTTGTGACACTGAAACAAATGAATCCAAGTCACTGATGTTGTAGTTGTACATGCAGTACGCTTGACTGCAGCACAGGCAGCGTAAATTTAGCTTCCATTTAGTGACAGTGTTAATCTGAGAGTCAAGAGTTGTCTGTCTCTGTATGTGCTCCGCAATACTGAAAATGGATGGATGGATGAAGTGAATTCACATTTCATTACAACAACTTGCAACAAGTGTCACAGAAAGGATTATGTTTGACTTGGAGATTCCACTGTAAATGTGAAAATGATGCCAATCATTGCTTGTTTGTTTATTGAACATATAAACAAATAACAGAAAACAATCAAATGGGAAGTAAAAAAAAAAACATTTTTGTACTGTTTTCTGCAGAGGTTTGTAAAATTCTGTAATGTACTGTACTCATAATCTAGGCTACACATTGATGTTGAGTGTGCTTGAGCATGCACGAGCCTCTTAATTATTTTTTTTTTTACAAAGTATGTCATGCATCTGGGTGTGGCACAACAGCAAATTTCAAAACTCATTTGACTAATTAGACTTTTTTATTTTGGATTATCTTCCTCTGAATATTGCTAAGGCCTCCTGGCCTGTTTTGATCATACAGTAGACCCTATCTATCTATCTATCTATCTATCTATCTATCTATCTATCTATCTATCCATCTATCCATCTATCCATCTATCCATCTATCCATCCATCCATCCATCCATCCATCCATCCATCCCAACCACCATATATATATATATATATATATATATATATATATATATATATATATGGCCATCTGATATATATATATATATATATATATATATATATATATATATATATATATATGGCCATCTGGCTAGATGGCTGGCTGGCCATCCGCCGGCCAGATGGCCATCCATCTATCCACCCTAAATGAATTTCTTAATAACACATGTAGAGTGGTTAGTCACTACAAAACATTTTAGGTCCCGTAACTAAACTTTGCTGGTAAATACACAGACTTTTCAATAATTTGTAGTACATGTATTTATGCACTTGTTTGTGTCTACAGTGTTTGATGAGTGTCGGAGGTAACTATTCATTATCTCTCATTTTCCAAGGGATTTTGCAGAATGTAACTCCTGTGAAAGATGGGGGTCTACTGTATTGAGGATTTTATAATTTAAAAAAAAAAAAACAAACAAAAAAAAAAAAACGGAATTTCGGAAGTAACCCCAAACAGTGCAGTGCTGCTCCACCCATCCATT
Organism: Filicampus tigris; assembly: GCF_054856515.1. NCBI lineage: Eukaryota > Metazoa > Chordata > Actinopteri > Syngnathiformes > Syngnathidae > Filicampus > Filicampus tigris. The sequence continues at coordinate 17,646,683 of NC_141226.1, read as the reverse complement.
CTGGCCTCTTGCTCCCCACTACTGACTTTTACTTATTACATCATTTGACCATATGAATCTGCCCTTAACCTGCTAGCACACCCCTCTCTAACATTTTGTCACCCATCCTTTTGCGTTTAAAATTGTCTGGGCATATTTTGGTCTTTTTGACCTCCAGTATTTGTCAGGTCAATCCTTAAACTAGGGGTCACCAACGTGGTGCCGGTGGCTACCAGGTAGCCCCCAATGACCACATGAGTAGCCCACGGACCTATTCCAAAATTAGCTCACCAGTAATGAGTCATTGTAATTTCCTAGGAATGTTGGAGAAATTATCATTTGAAAATGGGAACCCTGGCAGAGATGTATACACTGTAAAAAAACACAGTGTGTATTTCTTTTGGTCTTAAACAGTCATTTAAATTGGAATAATTTTAAAATATAAATTATTGACATTTGTGGAAACAATAATAGTAACATTTTATTGAAGTTTGTTGCCTTGAAATTTAGATTTCACTCATTTTTTTTACAGTGTAGTAAAGTGTGCATATTGATATCTATTTTCCTTAATTATTTTGAGAAATCATTATACCATGAGTTATATCTTCACATATTTCGATATTATTAACTATGATAAAATATAACAGGATGATTAAAGGTAATTTGAACGAATTTGTTATTATCAGAGGTGTGTATCAAACTGTTAGCCCTTTGCACTAATCCGTAGCCACAAAGTAGGTCTGTTTCAAAATGGTTGGTGACCCCTGCCTTAAACTATATTAATATCACTCACTCCAATAGTTTTTGGGGGTTATAAAGCCTCATTTGGCATGTGCTGCACAAGTATTATCCGTCTTTTAGCACCGCCCTTACCCTGTAACGCCTGACCTCAACCTCAGATCCCACGGTTGAAGTGGTGAACGACATGGAGGACCTTAGGGTGGTCGAGAACCAACCGGCTGAGTTCATCTGCCAGTTCTCGAGGCCGGTGAAGGCCGAGTGGAAGAGAGACGGGCAGCCATTGCAGCCTGATGGCCGCAGGGTGGTAGTGGAGCAGGACTGGACTGTGTCTCGCTTGTACATTAGCCGCGTGTGTGCCGGAGACAGGGGCGAATACTCCTGTGAGGCGGAGGGGACCCGTGTGGTTGCTTCGCTTCATGTGGAAGGTGAGCTCTCCTCCACATGGAAAGAGCACTGACCTTCAGGGACTCACCTACCTGTGAATTCTGTGTCGCTACCAACTAACCTGCTGCTTTTTTTTCATCACATGATCAAAAGAGCCAAATGTATGTTTTGTATCTCTTCTTTTTTTTCCCCCTCCCTAATAGCCAAACCCATCAATATAGTCCAAGGCCTGGAGAATGTGGAAACCTTTGATGGAGGAGAAGCTTTGTTTGAGTGTGACTTGTCTCGCCCGGAGAACAAAGACTGTCAGTGGCTTATGGATGGCAAACCGGTGAAGGAATCACCAAATGCTGAGATCGTGTCCTTTGAGAGTGGCCGTCGTCACCTGCTCCTCCTCAAAGAGCTGTGCGTTAGTGACAGTTGCACGGTCACTTTCAGAGCAGGCACGGCGTCCACGTCTGCACAGCTCTCAGTCAAAGGCTGGCAGCTGGGCGTGGCAAAGCATCTGGAGGACGTGGTGGCCGCCGTCGGGGAGAGAGTGGAATTTAGTGTGGATCTTACCGAGCCTGTGCCCGTGGCAGAAATTGTTTGGTATGCCAACGGAGTGGAGCTCAAGCCCGGCGAAATGTGGATCAGCAGGAACGACGGATGTCGTTATCGCCTCATCCTGCGGCAGGCACCGCTTATGCCTCAACAGGAAATAACTTTTGCAGCCCGAGATGCTCTCTCTATGGCCAAGCTCTCTATTATCGGTGAGTCTTATGATTGTTTAGGTCATCTTTTTTCATCCTGATGGAATTACAACAACAGTAGTCATGTTTTGCCCATAAGAAATACATCAATTGAGAAACTTGAAATTGGAGTTTTTGTGTAAGTGGCATGTGTATGTGGAAAAGCTGATGCTGTATTTAAATGCTGTAGAATGAGTTAGAAATGTAGGAAATGTTAAATCTGAGACCCAAATATTTGAATTGTAAGATAGAGGTGAATTCTTTTAAATTTCGCCATTAATTTATCCAATTTTCTCAAAGGAAATGTGGATTTTTTTTAAAGTAGGAATTTGGGAAATATTGACAATTTAGAAGTCAGAATTATTTGAATCTTTTGAGAAATGATAAATCTGAGGTTAATTCATAATTTAGTAATTCCATGTTCTCATGGAAATGTTGAATTCTTCATAAAGTTGTAATAATTAGAATGCTAAACATTTTGAAGGAAGAATTATTTTAATCTGTTAAGAAATTGACAATTTTCACAATGTACAAGCACAAGGAGTCATTAATGTCCTCATTCACTAATTTTTCTAAATACAATTTTGTGATTCTTCAAAAAGCTGACATTTCTGGAAAATGTAAGATGAATTTGTGAAATTTCTCCATTAATTTGAATGGTTTTGTTTCTCATGGAAATGTGGGAATTATGGGACTGTTAGAAAAATAACAACATATCAGAATGAGCTGAATACAGCACAGGTATTTTGATGTTAGTTGAATTGGTTGAGAAATTAGGAGCTACAAATGCTTAAGAACAAACAATAATAACACGATAATGGCTTCCAGAGTTACACTTTGCCTTTAGTGTACGCTCGTCCTTAAGGAGTGAGAATTTACTTCTAAGTTCTGCTGCTTTCTTCGTCACAGCTGCACCAGACCCTCCCGAGGATCCCGAGGTCCTCAGCAAGACCAAAGAATCTGTCACCCTTTCCTGGTTCACTCCCCTACATGACGGAGGAAGTCCCATTCTGGGCTACAAGGTGGAGTTGAGGCAGGCAGAAAGCGCTCTCTGGCTTCCGTGCCACTCCACTGCCGTGTGCAACACCGAGTTTGTGGTGGAAAATCTCATACAGGGCACCGGCTACAGGTTTAGAGTGGCGGCCATCAACAGAGCCGGCACAGGGGAGCCTGTGGAGCTTCCTCAGACTGTGCAGCTGGGTGAGTGGATATGTAGCTAAAGTCTAAAATTGAGTCGACTGAAATCTACTAGTATCGAAATCTGACTTTGTCAATGTAATGAATGTAGTCGATGCGCCTCATTCATCCCATTTTTTAACATTAAAGTCAGACGCACACCGAGTGACCCATCTGAAATAGACAGAACTGGACATCAAATTACATTAGACCATTTGACCCTTCAGAATCAGTACTACTGGACATTGTAACTTAAACTGTATTCGCAGTTTGACAGTTAAATTTACAAATGAGATTTCAAATTTGACATCACAGGGCCAGGAGTGCGAGTGCTGCCAAAAATCTAATTAAAAACGCTGTGTGTCATAGAAACAGAGGTAAAAGACATTGAGTCGGAGCAACTAGCCCAGCCCAGTCTTCCTCCGGAGGCTGCTGAGGAAGGAGATCTCCATGAACTGTGGGAGGCCTCGGCCAAGAAAAGGCGCATGAGTCGGGAGCCTACCCTGGACTCCATCACTGAACACCCAGAGGATGACGGTAAAGGTGGCCAAAAGAAAACAGAGCAAAAGGAGAGCAGTGCTTCGGAGAAGCTGGAGTTGATTTCAAAGGAGAACGAGCAGACCAAGAAACAAACCGAGTCTAAATTGTACACCAGCTCTGAGGAGTCCCGCTCTGGTGGTTCTTCACTTGTGTCCTACCTTAAGAAGAGCAGTCAGCTTCAGTCTACAGCCACGGTTGTGACCTCCGATGACCAGACACTAGCCACCGAGCGCTTCTTCAAACACTTTCAGATGTCCGACCAAACAACGACTACAGTTCAGCGGACCGAAACAAAGCAGGCGTCAACACAGGAGTCGGACATCCTGGAGATCAGCAAGGAAGACAAATCTGAACTCCAAGAAGCTGCCGTCAAGATCCAAGCTGCCTTCAAGGGCTACAAGGCGCGCAAGGACATGCGGCCTGTTTTCAAGGAGGTTTTCAAAGACCAGACCAAAGAGCCTAATGGCACCATACATCTGGAGTGTGTTGCAGAAGGTAAACCCGATAAGGTGCGTTGGCTGAAAGACGGAGAGCCGCTGTCCGACGGCAAACACCACCACATCGACATCTACAACGATGGCACTTGTTCCTTGGTCATCACTGCTATCACCACCAAGGATACGGGCGTGTACACGTGCGAAGTCACCAATAAGTTTGGGGTCATCTCTCACAGTGCCAAGGTCACCGTGGGAACGGTGAGAGACTCACCCGGCCGGCGTCCGCTGACAGTTGGCTACAGCGCCGACAGCGAGCCCGACAGCTCGTCAGGCAGCGAGATGGACGAGTCGCTCAGGCAGGCGAGCAGACGCCTTCGCCGGTTGCTGCGTACGCACCTCCCGCCGGATGTGGAGGAAGAACCTTTCGTCAGTGCAGACGAAGGAGACCTCCCCCCTCCGGATCCTCACTCTTACCGCGAGGACGACGCGTACATTTACATCCGCTTCGACACGTGGTCAGAGGCGGAGGTGGCGTCCAAGAGATTCCAGGAGATGTTTACAATCCACGGAGTCCCCGTGGAAACCACCATCCTGGAAGCCGGGCAGCTCAAAGTGGAGCTGCGGATTAGAAAGTTGGGGTACACACAAGATGGCACGGAAACGCCCACTCAAGAAAAACAACCTCCTGCATTACTTTCTGGAGCTCCTGGTGAGATGAAGAGTAGCTCTTCTTTTTGTTATGATTGTTCTTTGTTTAGGGTCTACAAAAATACAGTTTGTTGAAAAGACAGTCTCTTTCAATTCAGTTCACGCTAGAGCAGGTGTGGGTCCATTTTTCTGCTCAAGGGCCACATGTAAAACCACCAAAAGGGGGCCAGGTAATTTGTAGATTAAATATTTTTTTTGAAAAAAGCTAAATCATTCTAATTTAAGATTGTATATTTTTTAACACGGAAGTCAACCCAAGCACATTTTTTTCAAGAATATGTTCTATGCAGGCACACTAGTTGAAACACGGCATCCTGATTAATATTGCGTTGTGGGATATGAGTTAAGCAGCAAAGTCCACCTGCTTTTAACCCATCTCAGGGGGTGGCCATTTTGTCACTTCTGCCGACTGAAAATAACATCAGAAATGCTCAGGGCTCAGATAATGACCAATCATGGCTCAGCTTCAGAAAACAGGTGAGCTGTGATTGGTCGTTAGCTGAGCACTGAGCAACTGTGATGTAATTTTTAGTCAACAGAAGTGAAAAAATGGCCGCCCTCAGAGATGGCTAAAAACGGGTGGATTAACTCTTGTTCCACAAAGACAATATTTATCAGAATGCCCTGTTTCAACTAGTGGGCCTGCATAGAACATATTCTTGAAAAAAAATGTTTGGGTCGGTTTCCCCCTTCAATTCAATTTTAAGTAATTAGACAATAATGTCATCTTTAGCAAATATACAGTATAAGATGATAATGACACACTTTTGGAAAAAAAAAAATCCATCCATCCATCCATTATCTGTACCGCTTCTCCTCACAAGGGTCGCGGGGCGTGCTGGAGCCTATCCCAGCTGTCTTTGGGCAGTAGGCGGGGGACACCCTGAACTGGTTGCCAGCCAATCGCAGGGCACACAGAGACAAACAACCGCACTCACAATCACACCTAGGGGCAATTTAGAGTATCCAATCAACTTACCATGCATGTTTTTGGAATGTGGCCCTGTCTTTCAAATGCACAACATCATAGTCCTTTGTTCAAAACGAGATAGCTTTCAGTGCTTTTGTTTTCCTCCTCCCCCAGCCGCTCCCGTCTTCTTGACAGAGTTACAAAATCAGGACGTGCCCGACGGCTATCCAGTCAGTTTCGACTGTGTGGTGATCGGCAAGCCTTCGCCCGCCGTCCGCTGGTACAAAGATGGCAAAGTGCTGGAGGAGAATGACCACTACATGATCAATGAGGACCAGGAAGGCTGCCATCAGCTCATAATAACTGCCGTGCTGCCCTCCGACATGGGAGTCTACCGCTGCACGGCGGAAAACAGCAGCGGCATTGCGGCCACCAGGGCTGAACTCAGGGTTGACAGTGAGTTTAAGCATGTTATTCACTTACACAAGGGTTTATTTTGCACCTACCGGGGCTCTCATTTATGGCTATATTTTATATTCATGGCCTAAAGTTTTTTTCTATATAAATATTTGATAAGCATAATATGACAGACTTTTGGACTCTGTGTTGGAAAAATCACCTCGGACATCACCAATCGGTACTCACACATGTAGTATTAACTCATCGTCTTCTCCATTAGTGTCCTGCAGCTCCGATTATGACACTGCTGCGGACGCCACTGAAACATCGTCTTACATCAGCGCCAAGGGCTACTTGTCCAGGTGACTTCATTGTACAAACAACGTTTTCGGATACTGTACATCTGATACATTGATCAGTAACTGATGTTGTCATTCTTCAAGCAGGGAGACCGAGACCTTTGAGTCCGTGACGGAAGATGATCAGATGCCTCAAGTTGTAGAAGAACTTCATGACGTTCACGCTAGTCCGGGTTCACCAATGGCTAAGATGCAGCTCAGAGTAAAAGGTACACACGGAAAATGGGTGATTAAATTGTTATGTTTGTAAACGTTATCTGGTTGTTCGTTTCCAGGTTTCCCCAAACCGAGAGTGTACTGGTTCAAAGACGGTCATCCCCTGCGTGGTTCCGAAAGGATTTTGCTGTTAGCGCAGCAAGATGTTCACAGTCTGGAGATCCTGGAAGTGAAAAAAGAGGACATGGCGGAATACTCGGCCTACATCAGTAACGCGGCTGGTTCTGCTTACTCTTCTGCCCGACTCATTGTTCTAAGTGTGTACGCCAGATTATAAATACCAAATATTACATTCGAATGCATACAAATTTTAAGAACCACTGTTTTATTTCAGAACCAGGGGAGATCATACCTCAAGATCTGAAAGGTAATTTGATATTCATCCTTTAGCACTTAACATTTTACACACTATCCAGCCATCTAATTTCTATACAGCTTGTACTGTGTGTTTCGAAAAAGAGCATTTCAAAGTACTTGAATGTGACTGACCGCTATTTTCTTTCCAATGAACTGTATTTCATAGACTCCCAGGAGTCTTTGGTGCCACCACGTTTTCTAGAAAAATTCTGCAACAGGAAGGTGAAACAAGGAACCAGCATCACATTATCCGTCAAAGTCGAAGGTTTGTACACCACCTGCTTAAAAATTAAAACATTTATTTGAACACATTCTTGAGCTTTGATTCACTCTCTACGTACCCCTTTAGGATCTCCCACTCCAATGGTCTCGTGGCTAAAGGAGGAGTCCATGGAGGAAGTGCTGTGGATCAAGCCTGATACCAAAGGATACAAAGTAGCAAGCTCCGGCCGTCAACATAGCCTCATCTTGATGGATGTTGGAACAGAGTACACTGGCGCCTACACCTGCATTGCCACCAATAAGGCGGGACAGTCAATCTGTACTGCCCACCTCGAGGTGGATGACAGTAAGAGAAAAAAAAAGCTCCATTATTTAACGTGACCCACTGAGAATTTATATAAACACATGTTGCTTTTGAGAACCATTTTTACAAACCCAGATATACACAGTCGTTAGTGGAACTTTTAGTGGAACCTCCAAAGTTGAACGCCTAAAAAGTAGTAACTATATTTAGAGTTCAACCAACATAGTCAAGGAAAATGCCTGCCATGTCAAACAAAACTGGGAGTGACATCAAATCTCATGAAACTTTCGATCAGTGAGCTTCTTAAAGAGGAAACTCAAATAAATAATGTCCTTTGTAATATGTTCTTTGTGCCCCCACTAGTCTTAAAAGTGTTTTGATTAATATTGTGTTGGCGAGATCAAAATTAAGCAGATGAATCCATCCTGTTTTCATTCATCTCAGGGGGTTGCCACTTTGACATTTTCCCGTCTCTGGTGTCGACTGAAAATGACATCAAAGTGCCTTCAGGCTCGCATTGCGAATGTCATGGCTCACCTGTTTACTGGGTTTGGCCACGTGACGCTCACAATCTGAACATAGTAATTCACTCTCCATTATTTCCTATGAGAGAAAATGTCTTGGAATTGGAACAATTTGGAAACCAACCAAAAAGACTATTTGACTTTGGAAGTTCCACTGTATTATTAATAGGTGATAAATTCTCCCCCACTGTGCTGTTTATTATTGGCATAATTTATTCTTGTCATTTTCCTCAGCTCCTCCACAAAAGAAAGAGACCAAAGCTTCAGAGTATGTTTTTATTTTATTTTTCCTTAGTTAAAAAAAAAAGACAAATGCAAATGCAGATTAATTGATGTATCATTTTTATTCATCAGAGTTTTTGGGATTACTGTCAGTCCACCTGAGGAAGATGCAAAGAAGGGAAAGGGCAAGTATATATTGTATATGGATTCACACTGCAGGTCCAGTTGCCCAATTCTTATTTATTGCCTGCGCTCGATTTTTTTGACCGTCTATTTTCATGTTGAGTTCAAGTGGCCCATATCTACTATTACACAGACAGCAATGGTAGAGTTTTGTCCACATTTGGAGAGGCCTAATTCCGATCGATCCGACTGTGTCACTTGAACCATGCAGTGTAAATCCAAACTAATATTGTTTTGCAATTTGTTTAAAGAGAGTAAAATGTCCTACCTTGGAGAAGTCGGTTCAGAAGAATTCCTCATGAAACTCACCACCCAGATCACCGAAATGGTCTCAGCCAAGATTACACAAGGTGCATTTGTACTGTATGTTATGGACTATCCTCGTATATGTAGCTGTATTGTATTTGAGAAATACAGAGTCAAATAATATCACATTTTATGATTTCTAACCATACATGCTGCAAGTATTCCACAGTTTCTTGCATGTGTCTTCTTCAGCTTGCTTTATGCTTTGATTCTAGACATTGACTCACGTAACTATCCAAGAGTTTTCTTGTTTTTCTGCACCTATTGCGTGTGTGATGTGTTTACAAGGTCCAAGCCCATCTTGCTTCGTTCAAGCAACACTTCTTCACCAGTTAATTGCAGTCACTTTACTAATAGCACCCACCCAATGCTCATCCAATCATGAATTTGTTATTCAGACAGCACACAGAATCAGGAAGTGCTCCAGTGGATGAAATCTTGGCCCAAAACTACCAGTATGTATTACAAATGCATCCATTATCATACAATAAATTATTGTTGATGATGATGATGATGTTGTTGTCGATGAAGCACAGATGAATTATTTTTAAAGTTAGAATGAAGTCTAAGCTATAACAACACCATTCGCTGCAACTACAATAGTTTTCTCTGTTGTATTATGAATGACTATTGATTACTAATCTGTCTAGCTGTCTGTCCATCTGTATCAATCCATCTGCTTTAATGATGTATACGTATTGATATATCTAATACACATTTATTTTATTATACCTTATTACAACTTTTGAGTATCATCTTCACCCTTCGTTGTTCATTCATAACACTAGTAAACAGCAAATTTTAATTAAAATGGCTTTATGTGTCCCTAAACATATACCCGACACTGATTTAAAAACTGCCTTTAATTTTTTCTAGCACATCAGGTTTTGGAGATATTTTCATTTTTTGTTTTTATGTTTAACCTATAAACACTTGTGCATTACAGAATTTACCATGGATTGTAATTTATAGACGTTTAAAAAAATATATATATTCATTTGTTGCTGAACCTATTCCTTCATTCATAAATTATTATTATTATTATTAAAACCTGTTGTGCGGGAGATAAAAACAAGGGCCGATTCAGAAAAAATCAACTAGAAAAGTTTACTTGCCTCTCTGACTAAAAAATTGTTAAACTTGTTTGACCAATGTACAGTATTTAAATATGAAAATATTTCCCCCCAGAAATCATCACATTGTATATTTCCTTATATTAATGTATTTTTTATTTATTTTTTTAAATTTATTTATTCTATATTATTAGAACTGTTGATTATCATCCTTACTCTTGTTTGCTGAATGATTAGTAAAAATAGTAAGTAATAGGATTTTTTAAATCACCCTCATATTTATAAAGCTATGTAATGTATTTATAATATTGATTACATTTGATCAAATACTGTCAGCCTTTCAGTTTTAGTTAGTATTTATTTAGTTGTTTTTTTTTTTTGGAATATTTGTTTTCAGTTTTTTTGATGTATTAGCTGGGTGAAATCACATGGTTCTACTGCCTCAAATTGATTTGGTCTCCAAGTTTATTTGTATGGCCAAATATGGTTCCTTGCTCATTATAGGCCTTCAGCGATTGTAATTTACATCTGCATACATATATGTACATATTACAGTAGTCATTCACCTCTTCATATGTGTACATTCACAAGTAAATTAGCATGAAAAAATGCCAGCAGGGTCATTTAGTGCTTGACAGCTGAGCTGAACTATGCTACTAATACACTTTCACGAATAATCAACAACACAAGTGACTCCCCGTTCCTTCTCCCTTGCTGCCTAAGCCTCATTGCGCGTACCAGGCGCCGACAGTGACGACGAGACCAAGACCCCTTCGGCTTCTCCTCATCACGGTCGCTCCCGTCCTCCCTCCCTCGTGGCTGACTCCTCGTCTGAGTCCGACGAGGGGGACGCCAGGGGAGAGGTGAGCCACTGCCATATGAAACACACCTTAAATGTAATGAAAAGTGAAAAGCGATGGGGGACTGTGTGCACGCAGATGTTCGACATCTACGTGGCGACGGCCAACTACGACCCCATCGTGGCTAGCAAAGAATCCATCTCCCTGAAGGAGGGACAGTATGTGGAGGTGTTGGACTCGGCCCACCCGCTCAAATGGCTCGTCCGGACCAAACCCACCAAGACGACGCCGTCCCGCCAAGGCTGGGTGTCACCTGCCTACCTGGACAAAAAATTCAAAGTATGCCTGCGTAGCATGGCAGCGCTAAACTTTTCGGTTTACGTGTGCAAAGGGAAAGTCACAACACAATATCGAAAGGTTTAAGTTCTTACACTGATGATCAACGTCTATTCCTCCAGCTATCTGCTGATTCAGGCGACCTTCCTGAGACAAGCGTAGAGGAGGTGTCCGAAGGCGAATACAAGAAAAAGTTATTGTAAGTAAAACAACTCTAATAGTCATTACAAACACTGTCAGCCTCTCAAGCAGCATATCACCTCTGTTCTTCTTCTGTAGCCAGTTGATCCAGGACATAATTGGCGGCGAATCAGAGTTTGTCAAAGAGATTGACTTCTTCACGGGTCATCACCTGAGGCACGCCGACAATCCTGATGCGCCGAGTGACGTCAGCAGCCAGAGGGAGACCATCTTTAGGAACATCGACGACTTGAAGGACTTCCACGCCAAGTACGCTCACCGCCTCCCTATGACCTGCTCGCCTTTGTGCGTTGCTTCGTGGCACTGACCTCGGCGTATGTGTATTGCAGGGCGTTCCTGCCGAAACTAAGCGATTGTGAGACGGATGACGATGTAGCCATGTGCTTCCTGAAGAATAAGGAAGGCTTTGAGAAGTACCTCCAGTATCTTGTAGGCCAGTGCCAGGCTGAAAGTGCCATCAGTGACAAAACAGTGCATCGCTTCTTCAAGGTATCAATGCTCGTTTCACATTGTTATTTAACCCTCTTGTTATGATGCCGGTCAAATTCAATCATTTTTAAGTTTTATCCATTTTCCACCTCAGGTGAGCTGTAGCCAATCACAAGTGATGTTGGGTTAGTCAACAGTCAAAGGCAGTGCACAATGCGCATACAGACAAAGTATTCACATCCTCACCAACAACAGGACAATTTAGAGTCTTCAGGCAAGCTAACATTTGGGGAAGCTGCAATACCTGGTGAAAACCCAGGCAAGCAGGGGGAGAACATACAAACTTCACACAAGAAAGCTGGAGAACAGATTGGAACCTCGAATGTCAGAACTGTGAGGGAGACTAGTGCGCTACAATGCCCCATTTGTAAATTAAAGAAATCAAATTAAAAGTCAGTTGTTAAAAACACGTTTTCGTAATGAATCGTCTGCTTAGCTTAACAAATGTGAAGAACGCATGATTCAGTTTACATATTTGCAATGGGTCAATTTGAACCAGAACAGAAGCGGCATGGGATGGTAATTTTATCAACATCACTCCATTAAAAAATAAAATCAATGTCATGGAAAATGGCCAGTTAGTACGTCTGAGACACAGTTTTGAGATTTGGGGTTCAAATATTGACTCGGCCTTCCAGTATAGAGTTTGTATGTTGCCCCTTTTCTAAATGGATGTAATTTGGAATATTGTTTTGTTCTATTATGTGGATGACAAAACAAATGTATTTTTTTTATATTTAGGCCTTTCCAAATGCATACTATAAATCGTCCTGTTATTTTGCTGGTCAAATGGACCCATTTTAAAAGTTAAAGGGAGTGAAAATTGTTCATTTCACATATTTGCAAATTGCGTTAACATTGACATATGAACAACGTAAATTACAATTTGTTTTTATGGTTTCTGTCACTGTTTGAAATTGAAACATGCCCCAAGTTATGCTGCTCCTGAGTAACCAAAGTAACAGCGGAATACGAATTATTGCATTTTTCTTGTGTTTCCGGGTTAAACGGGTCAAACTGACCAAATTTAATAGGGGGTTGGCTCCTAATGTTGCTGGTTTTGTACACTTCCCATTGTGTTATAGGAATACACAGCGAAGGAGCAAGCCAGTTCTGACCCAGCTGACCCGCCTGTACGCAGCATCAACGCCTACCTGCTACAACCTTTGGATAGAATTCAGAAGTACAAGGTCTTCCTCAAGGTGACATCTAATAGTCATGTCTGTTTGAGATGCGGAATCTTCTTGGTTGTAACACACACTCTCAACGTCACCAGGAGCTCATTCGAAACAAGGCCCGAAATGGACAGAACTGCTGCCTGCTGGAAGAAGCGTACGCCATGGTGTCGGCGCTACCACAACGCTCGGAGAATACCCACCACGTCTCCATGATTGAGAACTATCCTGCCACCCTTGAAGCGTTAGGAGAGCCTCTAAGACAGGTGAGTGGATGAGTAACCAGTGATATGTTTGACTTCATTTCCTTTCAGTCATATATACTTGAAAATATTTTGGGGTTTTAGGCATACACCGTAATGCCCAACAAATGTGCTGTTCATGAATTCTCAAATTCTTGGTACTAGGGACCCTTCCAAGTTTGGGAGGGAGCTCCTGGAATAAGGACGTCCTCTCGAGGTCACCACCGCCACGTCTTCCTCTTTAAGAACTACTGCATCATCTGCAAATCCAAGAGAGACAGCAACACCGATACGCAAACATACGTCTTTAAGAACATGATGAAGGTAAAAATATCACCACCCATCGTGTAATCTGTCACGAGCTGCAGCAGACGGCATTTTTCCTTTCTACCCTCCTGCAGCTGAACAACATTGATGTGAACGAGACGGTGGAGGGTGATGACCGCGCTTTTGAGATCTGGCACGAACGCGAAGATTCGGTGAGAAAGTACACCTTGCAGGCCCGAACCGTGACCATCAAAAACTCGTGGCTGAGAGACTTCCGAGAACTTCAGCAGAGATACAGCATGGCTGCCTGGAGTGAGTAGACCCAAATATAGTCTTCATGTCATTGTCAAACTCTCACGACTTGGTTATTAGCTACACAGGTGCATTATCCGCTCAAGACAATTAATATACCACTCATTCAAACAGATGCTTCGAGGACAAAAACTGTAAATGTAATTATTATAGTTGTAATTATTAATGAGTTAACTGCTGAGCCTATCTGAACTCTGCTGTTAACCAAAACAGCAGCACCTGCTGAGATATATGTACAAAATATAAGGTGTGGAAAATAACACTCATCCAAAGCTTGGGGGTGGAGTTTATTAGTGTGTGTTGTGACAACTTGACTTGAAGTCCTGGAAAATAAGTGGAACCCTGATTAACATCCATCCATCCATTATCCAAACTGCGTATCCTCACAAGGGTCACGGGCGTGCTGGAGCCTATCACAGCTTCTAGCAATAAAGTCAATGTTCAAAAATATGTCCGGTTTAATGGTTTTTACTGCTCTTTTGGAAGGTCCTCCTGACTTTGTAGAAATACTGGCAAACTGCACAGCCGAGCTTGGGCAGACTGTTAAACTGGCGTGCAAGGCCACAGGAGTTCCCAAACCTGCCATAACCTGGTACAAGGGTAAGACATTCCGTCCTTATCCACAGTGTGACCTAAAGTAGCGAGCCGGCAAAGTAAGGCAACTGGAATATTCTTGTTTGTTGAAGACTTTTCATCTTTAATCCAAAAGGCTTCTTCAGTTCTAAATTTTAGGTGTGGCCATGATGTGGATGACTGAGAGTCTACACAGACTTCAATCGAGTGTTTCACCAATGCTTCTCCTGACATGTTGGTCATAGACGGACGCATAGTGGAGGCAGACCCTCATCACATCATTATCGAGGATCCAGACGGTTCCTGCACGCTCATACTGGATAACATGACGGCGGAGGATTCGGGCCAGTACATGTGCTTTGCCACGAGCTCGGCCGGAAATGCCAGCACGCTGGGCAAGATCACTGTACAGGGTGAGAAGCTCACACAGAGACTCACGCTGCTATTTTGGGCTTTTAACTATTGTCATTAATTTGTGTTTTCAGTGCCTCCACGGTTTGTGAACAAAATGAGGAATGCCATTTGTGTCACTGGTGAAGACGCTCAGTTCACTTGCGTCATCCAGAGCGCCCCCAGTCCTAAAATCAGGTACCAATGTTCAGAGGTTGTAAAACCACTCACACTCTGTACGTAAATATGAGTAAAACAAAAATGTGATGATAAAAGTAGAACTACAGGTTCAACTCCTGTATCTAAGTAGTGCAGAGTCTGAACTGTACTTACAAAAGTAAAAAGTATTTTTTGCCAATATATAAAATACCAATTTCGATAACTGGGCAAAATGAAAACATACTACACATGAAAATGTCCCTCTTATTAACTTACTACATGGAACAAATTACATCACATCACATTTTTTAAACCAAGCTAGTGTTGTTAGCTAGCTAGTGTTGAATGGAATTTTATGCTATTAAAACGTGTTCCCATAGCTTTGCTAACACTGTGAACAGCGTAACAAAAAAATTCAGAATTATTTTATGATTATAGCGATAATTGTTTTTTTTTCAGATTATGAAATTTCGAACACCAGAAACTATACAACTCATTCATCACAAATCAATTTCTTGTAGCCAGATACCTGCAAATGCTACAGATGCCCAGAAATCCTATTTAAGTACAGTAACAAAGTATTTGACTTTCTTACTCCCCACCCCTGACAAAGTTTGACCGCCAGTTTATACTATTTGTCTTAAATGTCTGCATGTTAATAACTTCTTGCAATGTGAATATGCGTGATCAAGATGGTTCAAGGACGGCCGACTGCTGAGCGACCAGGAAAAGTATCAGACCTACAGTGAGCTCCGCAGCGGAGTTTTGGTCTTGGTGATCAAAAACGCAACAGATCGAGACCTGGGACACTACGAGTGTGAGGTTGGTCCACATGAATGCATCCTTTGTGAAGCGCTCTCAATCCCTTTATTCGTGGCTACATGTCAATTAATGGCAATTAGTTGTCTCTGAATGAGAATTTCTCACCGTTGCCAGTTGTCCAACCGTCTGGGCAACGCCAGGTGTGCCGCTGACTTAGTTCCTCCATCTGCGGCTAGCACTGGTGAGCAAGCCATTGTTCTTGAAGGTAAGAACAGACGGCGTACTTAGCAATAGCTCACATTTTTTTCCATGTTTCATGCATTCACTTTGCCTCCTATCCAGTTACTGAACAGGAGACGAAAATACCAAAGAAAACCATCATCATGTAAGTGCCATTCATGCATGATGTACATTGTTTTGTTTTTTTTTGGCCTTGTCATGACCTTAATATTTACACATACGTGTGACAAAAGTGCATCTTGTCAAAACAATTTTTTACATAGGAAATAATGGAAACTGTGAATATCGTCGTTCAAGGGTCAAAACATTACCATCACAACACCTTTATTAAATTTACAGGTAGTTTTAAAAACACAAAAAGTTCATGAATCCATTGATGCTTACTGGGTTGCATGATGGCAGAAAATGTTTGCCACCTTGAGAGGTTCCACTGTGTGCTTGTCCTCATTTAGCTTGCTATGTGGACTTCATTTTGACTGCGATGCAAATCTGTGGTATGTAAAGCAGGAGTGCTAACAATTCTTCCACATGGCTGACGAAAGGATGCTCTGTTCTCACCGGGATGCAAATTTAACCACCACCTCAACAACTCATGACACTAAATAAATGATGCTTCTTTCGTGGCATCGTTTTGGAGAAGCATTAGTCACATTACGATTAATCCATCCCTCCCTTGTCTGTGTGAAAACTGCATGCGAACCAGTGCGGAGTCCTCTTGGATAATAATGCCCGCCGTGGTGGTTTATTAACAGCGAGGAGACGATCACCACAGTGGTGAAGAACCCGAGAATGAGGAGGCACAAGTCCCCTGGCGTGACCATCACTGGAGCCCACCGCTCAGAGGTGACCACCTCAGAGACATCCACCACCAGGACCAGGAGGATGGCCGCTCCCAGGAAAAGCGCAGTGCCAACCTTTTATGTCACGGAGACTGAGAGCGTGGAGGCTGCCAGTTCTGTTGTGGCGGAGAGCAAGCCCAATTGGGTTGAGGTGGAGGAGGTGATCGAGTACAAGGTCAATAAGTCTCCCAGGCTGTCCAGGAGGAGGGGTGTGTCGCCGGCCATCTCGGACCGCTCCACCACTCCTTCCAGACCCAAAAGATCACCGCTGGAAAACCCGAATGCAAACAATAACAACAATAATCTGGTGGAGCTGGGAGGCAGCGCCAGTGGGCAGACGCTCTCCTGGGAGGACGAAGAGGTTCCTTCTGGTTCGGGACATCCCCGTGAGCTCTCTGTTCTTACCACAGCTGGGGAGGCTCGTGAAGACCTGGAGGATCCGCAAATCGTCATCTTTGAACCAGATGATAATGATGATGATGATGAAGACCTTTGCGGAAAGCAGGAAGCAAAGACAGTAACACTTGGAGGTCGCGTTCTAGCGCTGGAAGACCTGGAGGATTACCTCCCAAAGAAAGGAGAATCTTACGGTTCGACCAGCTACACTCCTGCCGAGAAGCCCTGTGAGATCTCCGTGCTCCAGAGGGAGGTTGGCGGGTCCGCCGTGGGACAACCGGTGCTCCTCAACGTGGGACGGCCCGTCGCAGCTCCGAGGCAGAGGAGCGGATTTTTCTCTCGCTTCAGAGAGCATCTAGCAGGCAGTCTTTTCTCATCCAACGCGCCACAAGCAAGCAGGTCCCAGTCGGCAAAGCGCGTCCCCATTCAAGTGAGCCACGCCAAGCTGGAGGTGAAGCCTTCGTACTGCTCCGAGGTGCAGAGGGTGGAAGGAGGGCGGCGAAGCTTTAAAACCAAAATATCAACTCAGACGTCCGGCTATACATCCGCGGGAAACACGGTCACCCTTCAGATTAGCGATAAACAACACCAGAACCAGTAGTTTTGAATTCCGATCACCGCAGTCCTTAGTCTTAAACGACATCGGTTTGAGTCCTCTCATAACTTTCAGTATATTTTCAGCTTTTAACAAACCATTCCATATGACAAAAGATTTTTTCAAGTTGGACGGTATCACGTGTTCACGCGATCCTATTTGGGGCATCACCAGAATCAAAATGAGTGATCGTTGCCTTCGATTCACTAAAACCAACTGTGGACCAGAAACCTGTTTGTTTCTGTAATAAGACACTGGGGAAAAAAAAGATCATTAGACCCGAGTGGAATGATAATCAATTTAAAAATAGTCACTCCAAGGAACAGAGAGACACACAACCACTGATGTGTACATTCACATCACTGAGTGGGAAATGAACCCACGTTGCTTGCACGGAATTCAAAGCGAGTGAACAACTACACTGTCAACGAGGTTAAACAAAAATAATAACCTTTACACAGAAACACAAAATTGTAATTGATGGAAGCATTATACATTTAAATATATTTTGGTATAGATAGCATTGAATAAGGGGTATGAATTAGGTAATTTAATCAAGATGTATTGCTTTGTTGATTTACATAGGAAATACTTCCAACGGTTAATTTTAAAAGTTCAACAAGATAATTTTTTTTTTTTTTAGGTAGAGAGAGATGAATAGATATTGAATGTAATTCAGTCATTTGTCTGAGTAATTTATTGTTGCTACATTGATGGTGCCATGACTTGTCTCTGAGTCTGTTCATGCAGTGCAAAAGCGTGAGCTCACAGGGTCGATTGACTGCATGCTGCTTTTCCAGATCACTTGTGAGTATTTCAATTTAAAGGGATTAATGTCCTCCTTAATTAAGGATTCGGGTTTTGTGTATGTAGTTTAAGTTCGTAACACTCTCAAAGGATTGTAATTGCTTGTGCTTTAAATGTGTTGTTTTTGATTGGAAAAACATGTTTGCTTTCAAATGTGTTCAAATCTGAAAATTAAAAAAAACGTTCCCATGTTTGTAAAAGATATACAAATTGTTCCTGTTGTCATTTCACAGATAAGTTTAAACTGCTGATCGTCATCATAATTTGATTGATAGTCAAAACAGCAGCCTTTAACAAACCACTTAAGTAGTCTCTCAGATGAACTCAGGCGTGGAGTCTTGCCACGTTCGTCTCGCAGTGTGATCTTACATTTTGCGGGGACGCCGTCATCCATGACGAATAGTGTTCCAGTAAAAAGTACGAGCCCTGGAAATGGCTGTTTCAAACCAAAATGGCAGACTTCCTGTTCATTTTTAAACAACTTTTTTTCTATGTCCTGCTATGATAGACATGTCCACCCAAATTCGTGTTAATATGTGAAAATTAATTTAGAGGGCTATTTTTGAATTCTATTTTTTGGTAAAAAACTCAACAGTACACTACAGAAATGCGGGTTAAATACACTTAATTACCCAACTAACCCCCAGCCCACCCTAAAAAAAATTAAAAGACCTGACATGACACCATGCCATGTTTGTTAGACATATCTGGATAGCCCATGACATGGGACTTGATCCTAATACACAGCCTTGTTTTTTTATCAGTTAATTTAGCTCAAAGTAAAACATCATGAAATGGAATACATACCTGTATATGCTTTCAGTTTACTTGGACACTCTTTTAAATTCAATGAAATGGATGTGTTTGTTTACCACCATCATAAGATTTCACACTGATTAATCACAAAGCACAATAAAACAAGGACAAACAGCCAAGCTCAGTGAGCTTGACAGACCAGTTGGTCAACGTGTCGGAATGAGTTCAGTCACGTCTGGGGTGTAGAAAAACTGTTGCTCACTGCATACGGTAACAGTCGTCCAGCAAGCTAACAATATAACACAAAGCAAAGTTTCTAGAATACAAATGTAAATAATACAAAAAGGAAAGCTCTTACTGTCATAAAAAAAACATGTTTCACTTTAGTAATAATAGGCTATATCTAAACACACATGTAAATCTACATATTTGGACAAATATGCTCCGGGAGCTTTTCCAGACCACCTTTTTTGGATGGAATGTTGACAATGAGGTCTATGGTTTAGTAAGGAGTGACTGGTGTTATGTTATGCCCTGTCTCCTACGAAGCCATGTTGGTTTTCTTGACCATGTTGATTTCCTAAAGGAAGAAAAAAATATGATATTTACACAATAAGTCATTTCAATCGAGTTCAATATATTCTTGTCACTTGAAATCATTTACAATATTTACAATGATAAATGTAGCATAAAAGCTAAAATGAAACCCACACACGAGTTAAAGATTAATTAAATGTAGCATTCAAGGTTAAAGATTAATTAAATGTAGCATTCAAGATGAAGTATAAAACATAATTGCAGGTGTTAAAATGTAATTATGGCATACAAGAGACAATCAGGTTGTTAGCCTTTAAACCTACTATACAAAAATTAGCATTATAACTCGCTAGTGCTACCAGTCAAAATTGTGATTGTGAACTTGTTTGGTTTATACTATAAACACAAAGTTCAGCATAGAAGCATAAATATATTTTTTAATCATTTGTTTTAAGTATGCCACATTCCTCTTGCCATCTAATAACGTGATAATTCCATCATAATCTTAAATGCTAGCTCGCTAATCGATACATTTGAAAACGATGCCTTCTCAGTAACTATGAATGGAAGGTAAAGTAAGAATGAAGCACCTGAATAACCTGTTTGAACGTGATACTAATCACACTTTTAAGTATTTTTACACTTGCTTGACAGCGGAAGATTAAAGCGCTTTGTTCATGAGTTAGCTTGTGTGTTCATGACGTGACATGAAGAAACAGTGTTGAGTGGGACGCCATGACTGTCAACCAAAATCTAATTTAAGCTCACCTCAAGAAGAGCCTCTCTTAAGTGCCCATAAGCGTCTTCCAAGTTGTCATTGACAATGATGACGTCAAACATGTTGGGTTCTTTACCTGCACAGGAGTACAAATACAGTGCGCTCATATTATATTTGGGTTCTAGTTTTTATGATCTTTAGCAGGTACTCAAATACCAATAATGAGGACGAACTTGTGTTGTGTGTTTTTACCAATTTATGATCAAGTCAACAAAACAAAATAATGTTCGTTTATTTGTTCATGCGCCCCTCTTAAGCAGACAAACCAACCAAAAAAAAGAACTTACTTAACTCAATGTCCACCTTAGCGGCATGCAAGCGCCTCTGCAGGCTCTCTTCTGACTCTGTTTTTCTGGCTCTCAGACGCGCTTCCTGAAAGAATACAAAAGGCATGACAAGGACAGGTTTATTGTTAAATCGGATGTTCGATACAACTCCATTTCAGACTGATTCAAGTACAAGTATTCTCTCTTTGAGTACGCACTGATACCAAGTCCCGATACTTCTAGCACTTAATATTTAATTTAACCTAATAACAAAAAATTGTAACCAAATTCTGACGCAAATTATGATTTACCAGTGTGTCAAACTGCTACAGTAAAGTGCCAACTACTGCCGAGGAGGACTTACTCAATGTCAATTATGTTTTTGCCTTAAGTAATGGTGGCTGGTATCGACAGCATCCATGAGAACCCATACCTTAAAATAAGGCCGGTATCGGCCCGATACTTTGCCCATCTCTAATTAAGAGTATTTTTAATTTCTTAATTACTTTACTTATTTATTTAATTCATTCACTGCCAGACATTTTCAAACCCTTTTTTAGCCTAACATGTGAAAAGCAATTGACAAAAATATAAAGAATCCTGGGATTGAATGGCTGGACTGTGAAAAGACAAGTAAATTCGTCAATGGCAGTGAATGAGTTCAAAAGGAACAGTTCATATCAATTTGCATACAAATATGCAATATTGTAGCCAAAGGCTAGTTTCCATCTGTAACTCGACTGGTTTCCCTTTCAAGTTGTGTGGTAAAAGTTTTTAGGCTTCCTCCATTTGTTTTAGAATGGCATGACAGGCCAGATCAAATGCCCTCACGACCCGTATATGGCCCACACGCCGTAGGTTGACCACCGCTGCTCTGCTCTAAGGCGCAAACAGGGTTGGCCACAGTACACAAAATCGAGTTGCATGGCCGCAGCACTCAGTCGTAAAACGAGGACCACCTGCATATAAGCTTTTTCTCACCAGGACATCCAAAGATGGAGGCTGGATGGAGATGTATATGGGATTGAGGTCGGTCTTCTTGATATTCTTCACCCCTTGCATGTCGATGTCGAGTATGCAGATGAGGTTGCGAGCCTTGACGGCCTGCACGGCGGCTCTGCTCGTTCCGTACATGTTCCCGGAAAACTCGGCGCTCTCAATGAATTCGCCTCTATCGATGGCAGTCTGCATGGCGTCCCGTGTGACGTAATGGTAATCTGGAAGAGCGGACGGGGAGGTCACGTGACGATGCTGATAATGTCAAGTAAAAAAAAAGAGAGGAGAAAATCAGATGTACCTTTGCCATTCTCCTCTCCTGGTCGTGGGTTTCTTGTTGTATCTTGAGGGAAGAACCACAATTGTGTTAGGTTTACGGATCTGGACTGTCAATACACCTAGAAAATGAACACTTAAAAAAGGAGTCATTTTATATTTTATAGAAACATTTAATGGTAATAAGTAAATGTAGGTGCACTGTATTTACCCAAAATGAAATTGTACTCATAACGGAATTTATAGACGACCAAGACAGTGGGTGTGAGGCTCAGGGCAAATTTTCTAAACTAAGTCCACATGTCAAAGTAGACTATCTCCCTAATTCTGCTCACTATCATCACAGTAACAAAAGCCGCACTCTAAATTTATTTTAGTCGACAGGGCAAAGTGAGCTGTCTCTCATTTGTATGAGATGTGATTCCCCCTCAGAATAGGCTTACTTGCGGCTATTAAAAACAAAAGAAAAGCGGATGACAAATACGCTAGAAGGCCCAGATTTTTTTTCTTTGCCGAGCAGTTTTGCGAATCAATGACTTAATTTGAGGAGCAACTTTCTAATTTTGAGGAGCAATTTTATTGCAGGTTAAGACCAGGGACCTGAAGCAAGGGTTTTATTAAACGACCAAAAAAATGCAACAATATTACAGATGAGAATTGGTTTTCAAACAAACAATTTAACATTAGTGCTGATATTAGAAATGTTTTACACTACATTCATATACATTTCCGTTCATAGCCCACTCCCTGACGTACGCCTTAACGGAAGTTAATTCATTTCTGAGTTTCGGTTTTGTTTGGAGATTATGATTTTCTCTCCAGAGTCCAGACGCTTCTGAATTTGCCTTCTATTTTGCTATTCAAAGTTGGATGCCTTTCGCTTTAACTCAGTTCCAGCCAGACTTATGTGAAAAGTGGACTCAATCACCCAGGCACTTAATTCCGGTGTTGAATGGTTACATGTCAATCTTAGGTTAGCTCAACAATTAGCAACTTCCAAAAATGCTCATACTACATTTATCCACTTTCTAAAACACTTGTACTCATTAGGGCCTATCCCAGCTGACTTTGAGCGAGCTGCATTACTAAGGACTTGACAACTAACCTCACTTGAACTTCACTATGTTGTAAACTGATATCGTAAAGTAAAAGGAAATAAAAAAATAAAACTCACGTGAGACGCTGAAGCCAAAGACACCATTGTATTCTTTCATGAGCTTCTTGAGCAGAGTGCTTTTGCCCGCCCCGGATGGGCCGCTCAGCACCACGGGCCTGGGTCCAGCCATAGCTAAAAAAAGACAGGAGAGAGAGAAAGAGGGCTTGGCATACGGGTGACGCACTGGAATTTTAGCGACTGAGTCATGAGTTTGACTGAAAACCACAGTGCAGCTTTCCAGGCTAACTAACGAGACTTTTACAAGACATGCAATCAACGTGGTACCCTCGAGGAGGAATTACTCTAATTTAATTACAAAGGTGTTTTCTGCTCGGGGAAGCAGGAAAGGACACACCTGCGATATCCCAGTCACCACAACCTTACCTGAGCTACCTTGCAATGGGCTCCATTTACAGTCGGCCTGACTCATGAAAAAGCTTCTCTACCTCCCTGCCTTGCCTGAGTACTCACAGCTCCGGGCATGAAAAGAAGTCAAGTGAGCAGAGCCGGACAGACAGGGTAGGGCTATATTGACACACAAGCCATAGTAATGCACTCAGACAATAATTTGTAGGGAAAAAAATTGAACCAGAGCAATCAGAAAGTGTGAGTTACATTATCACAGAGGTTTAAAACCACCACATGCAATAAAAACGGATGCAGAATGCCCCGCTGGTCGCAGTATTTACATCAAATGTCAGATGGGGCTTCGATTAGTGCCAAGAGAGGGTTGTCCACATGATAGCTGACATGTAGAAAATTCCGAAAGGCACAGCAGTTCAGCCCCCAAAAAAAATTGCATTTAACAGCCTTCTCGTCTCCAAGTGATGCTGATGTAGCCTGGCTGTGTTTGCAGGTGCATATGACAAGAGTCCTTCTCCATTGTCTCTTCTCTTAAAGGGCCAGGGACTTCCATTTCTTCCTTCCCACATTGATGATGCTTGCATATATTTAGTCACAAACTTCATACAGCCAAAGAGGTTTTTAAATAAACCCACACACCATTGAGTTTTTTTTTTTTCTTGTCATCTGGAATTGACACAATGTGGGATTTTTGGGACCTCTACAGTAAATACCAGATTTAAGGACGGTCCTTTTTTCATTTTATTTCATTTTCATTTAGATAATTCATTTTACCTTAAATAAGTAAAGTGCATTGATCGGAAATACTGTATCCATACGAGCTTGGCATCAGCGCAATACACCAATTGTTGATGTAAAAACTAGTTTCTGCCCAAACAACACAATAAACCCATTTAAAAAAAAACACCTGCTGTTAATCTAAACATCAGCAAAAGCATAGAAAATAAAATATACATCACCATCAATAAAGTAAAATAATAGCAGATGGTGGCCTGCAGTGGGGTAATGCCTAGCATTATAGCATTGCCATCATTTTAAGAAGTTTTAAAGACTATTTAATCCTATACCACAATAAGTAAATGTGCATGACTTCGCCACAGCCTCTGACTGACCCACAGTCCAACACTTTGTGCAGCATGACAGGAAATCAGATATTTGACTTTATCAACTCCATCTGACTCTCATTGGAAGCAAATCATGTGAGACTCATTGAAATGGGTGGGCAGGAACAGTCAACTACTGTCTACTGTAAACGCATGCATACATGTTGCACTGTATACAGTACACGAAGAAAATTGTCCTGCCTTTCCAGCCATAAAAACATAATGTGTAAAAGCATTACAACCATGTTACAATGCATGTTTAGGCCTCACATATTGGTTACTAAGCATTTAAAGCTGTCACCCTGATCCAGTTCTTCCTCGATTGTAGTGACTAATTTCATACAGTTTCATAAGCAATGCCACGTTTAAAGTATCAGCTGACTGACAACTGGATTATACTTATCAAAAGAAGTAATAAACCGATGCAGAACATGTGACATCTTAATAACATATTACAAAGTGAAAAAAAAAACAAGCGCAGTCTGTACAGGCAAAAAAATATATTTTGGAATGCAGCATCCCGTTGCCTCACTGCTTATAACCGCAGAGACGGAACAAATAAACATCTTTGTTCTTCCTACCTGAATAAAGCCTGGCGAAAAATCTCATATACATTAGCGGTTACTTGGATGTCACCTTATGAGGACGTCCCCGAGGGTTTGTGCTCGTCCTCGGGCTCAGGCTGGGCTCCTTAGCTCGTAGAGACATTTTGCGTTGGCGTCGTACCGTTCACGTCATCACTACGCGACCAAGCGAGTAAACAAGCGGAGTGCGTGAGCGACGGGCTCGTTTATAGGCCACGAAAACAACAAAACACTGAAGATTTGTATCTTTTATTTATTTATTTTTTTTAATCAAAAAAGTCATAGGTGCTTAAACGTTTTAAATTAAGTACGACTTAAAGTCGTGCTATGTATTGAGAAATAAATATTGAGGATCGGGTGACGTCGGTTGTCGTTTCCATTCATATAACGTTATAATTTTTGGTTCGTTTACATAAATGTTCATAACATGTTTATATCTAAGTCGCACAGCAAACGCAGGGGAAGGATTTAGGGCAAGTCCCCGGATGTTACAACGACGGAGGCCGCTACCGTCACCCTGTGGCTAACGCTAACTAGCTACATTTAATAGACGCATTTGCTTTTCCTGAACAAAAAGAAAAAATATACGAAAATGTTCGGTTCTTCGAGGGCCGGAGGAGTTCGAGGAGGCCAGGACCAGTTCAACTGGGATGACGTCAAGGTGGACAAACACCGAGAGAATTATCTGGGTAAGTGTGCAAAGCAATGCTATTCAGAAGCGTGTTTTAGCTACTAAGCACAAGCAGCAAGACACGAGCTAATAAGTTAACGCGTGAATATGGCGTCCTGACGCGATGTGTTGCGTTTCCTTACCTTCCACTGCCGTATGCTTCATCACACAGCTTCTTGATTGATTGTTCCTTTTTTTATTTGTTTGTT
Organism: Filicampus tigris; assembly: GCF_054856515.1. Classification (NCBI taxonomy): domain Eukaryota; kingdom Metazoa; phylum Chordata; class Actinopteri; order Syngnathiformes; family Syngnathidae; genus Filicampus; species Filicampus tigris. Next base: position 17,620,635 of record NC_141226.1, on the reverse strand, counting down.
TTTTGCAGCCCTCTGTAATGCTTAATTCCAGTTCAAGTCCAATTCATCGCCCACCCGAGTTGATCCACGTAGCCACTCCGCTATTTGAGCCCCCCTTCAACTAGGTCAACATGCGGGCTACGTGGGTGGAAGGCCACTGTTTGCGAAATAAAGCATTACACTTAAGTAATTTGAATTCAAGACTATATTTGGATTATGTCTTATGATTTAAGGCTATTTGGAAATTATCAAAAGTTGCTCAGTTGGCTAGAAGTGGTTTAGAGCTGTCACATTTTAAATCAAGCCATACTTTCAAAAAAATGCTTATTGTTGCTTATATGTTATTGATTTAAATGCGCGGACGTAATATGTATGTCCTTTCTCTCCATACTTAAGGTGTTATGTACATAGTGTTTCACAATCTTTATTGAGCCGAGGTTCCATTTTTGCGTTAGAAAAATCTCACGACATACAACCGAACAGTCACAGAAAATATGAATACTGAAATAATGATCGTATCCCTTTATTGACAAGTGTGAAATGTGGGTCTGATTAATACAACACAAAGCTGATATTCTTGCTGAAAGTCACGAATTATTCTTTTGTATGAATGGCAACAGGTGGATATACAGAGTTAGTGTACTTTCTCCCATCTGATGGAAGAGAATTGAATTGTTCTGCCCATCACTATGCATCGATGACATAGGTAGATGAAGAAAGATATATTTCATTGTGAAGAATAATTTTCAGACAAATTAGTGAAATTGCATAACTTGCCACAACACGTTGAGCTCTCATCTACCGGTAGTTGGGCATCACTGATCTACATACTGTATTAGATGTTGATGTAATTATGACTTAACAACTGGATTAGCGTAGGTTAGTGATGAACTACAGTGTTTTCCAGATTTAAACACAAATTTGGATTATGTTGCCACCAAAGGAATGGAACCAAGGCCCTCTGTATTTCCTATGGATAAAATAGTTTTCCACATTCTTGTGTTTTTGTTCTTTCTTGCAGGAAATTCTCTCATGGCTCCAGTGGGTCGATGGCAAAAAGGCAAAGATCTGACGTGGTACGCTAAAGACAAAACGGGCCGCGCCCGGACTAAAGAGGAGGAGCTTGCTGCTGTCAAGGCTGCAGAACACGACGCATTGATGGCTGCCTTGTAAGTGTGCCACCCAGAAAATTTGATCATAATTGATCAAATGATATATAGTAAATGCAGTGTCTCAAAATGTAATGTATTACTGATTGTCATTGTCAATGTAGAGGTCACAAGGTTATTAAGAGACAACCCACTGGACTGACAAAAGAGGTGCTGTATTCCACCTTGTTTTCTTTCACCCCAAATCTTTGTAGCCATTTTGAAGAAAGAAATTCATGAACCCATATGACTGACATTCCCACAGGACTTGGCAGATATTTGTAGAAGAGAAGATGATGATGGTGAAGAAAAGAATGTGGATCGGCTCTCGGGATTGGGAAGCTCCAGGTAATTTTTTTGTTTTGTTTTCTTAGTGTGAAAATATTTTAAAGGCTATTATGAAACTGTAATACAGTATTTTCAAAAATGCATATTAAACCACTACTTATTGAACAAGTTGCTCTGGTTTGCTTATCGTTTAGTGTTGCACTGAAAAAATACAACCCTCTAGCTATGTCCCAGCATCCCATTAACAATGTTCCTCTTGACATTCAGCCTTAACAAGCATCTTATCGCAGATGAGAGCTGTGTTCTTCTTCTCTCAAATCTGAGTACTGACAAGTGTGTTCATGTTTCTATTTGCAGTGCCGGTTCACGGAAAATGGTCCTCTCCCAAAAGGAAAAGGAGGCAGTTAAAATGGGCCTGCCCGTTTTTACAGTAAAGCCAAACACAAACACTGAGACTTATTTTTGATTTGTAGTGAAAAGCTCCAAAGCTGAACACAGTCTGGGAGGTTGACTTCTAAGTTTTTCTCATTTCAGAAAATTTTTGTGGTTAGCACTGAAACAAATCCCTGAGTAATTTGAGTACCGCCAAAAAAAAAAAAAAAAAGTTTTTATTATGTACGGCTTGATGGAGCATAAGAAAACTAACACATTTTACTTGATGTTGCTTTCAGCACCATAAGACTGCAAATCGTCCAGAAATGTCAACTGCAAAGTCATCAGAGAGTGTAGAAAAAGAAGAGGTAGAGCAACGGTGAGAAAGCGTTAGTAGTACTACACTAAATTAGCGACACCTGCATAATCTAACAAGATCAATGCAATACGAGCTGCATCAAAAACAGTTCTCTAAAAAACAATATTAACTTATTCACAGTGTTATCATTGTTGTTGTTTGCTGTTGTGTACTACACTGTAAACTGCAACCACAATAATAATGTGTGTGTTATCTTTGTAAAGGCAGACTTTTAATTCACTGCCAAAGACATGTATTTGTCGTTTCACAGTCCACTCATTCAATCTCAGGAATTTATTTATATATATATTTTTTTCAAGCATTTGGGTGAAAGAGGGTCTGAAAATGTCTGGCAGTGAATGAGTTAAATGCAGGCCTTCTATTGCAGTGGTCGCCAACCTTTTTTCTGCCACGGACCGGTTCATACAAATCTATCCCCTTCGCGGCCCGGTGGTTGGGGACCCCTTGTTCTATTAGATCTCATTTAATTGTACAAGTGTGCCAAATGTAGCATCCATCCGTTTTGCTGGAAACAAATACGTTTGGCAGACGCTTCACTGCTTTTGTTTTTCATTTTAATCTTTTTAGTCAGGAGAGTAAGAGGAAAAAGAAAGAAAAGAAGAGCAAAAAGGAGAAAAAGAAGAAGAAGAAAAAGAAGAAGCAGAGAAGTGACTCATCTTCCTCGGATTCAGATGACGACAGAAAGAGGTTGGTTTAACAGCGAGCACATTTTAGGACAGCTTACGTTGATTGCATGACTGATTATATAAAGCAAGTTCACGCCAAGCTAAGTTCAGATGCATTAGTGATGACTAGAAAAGCATCACTAGAGGGCGCTAAAACGTCACTCATTTCACCTCAAACCACTCAGTCAGTGCTTTTGTTTTTGTGTGGAATCTTGAGCCTGATGCACACCAATAAACCAGAGGCAATCAAAAAGGAAGAAAAATCCTTTTACTCAACTGCCTCGGGGCTAGACATTTTTGATGATGATTAAAATGCTAACATGGGGCCTTTTGTTCAAAAATATCAAAAATGAATGTATCCAGGTCTTAATGTATTTTTGAATCATTTTAAAGAAAAGTTAATCATCCTTGAAAATAACATACAGGGTCAATATACGATTTTACAATATTACGGAAAGGTTAGTTTAGTTCAAATTTAAAAAGTGGAACTCATTGTACAGAGTCATTAGATGGCAATTCATCCCTAATTTCTCTACTCATCTGAAAAATTAATTTGATGGTCACGGCTCAGCTTCAGAAAACAGGTCAGCCGTGATTGGTCGTTACCTGAGCCCTGAGCAGTTGTGATGTCATTTTCAGTCGGCAGAAGTGACAAAATGACCGCCCACTGAGATGGCTACAAAGGGGTGGATTAACTGTTATTCCACAAATGCAATATTTATCAGAGTGCCTTGTTCCAACTAATGGGCTTGCATAGAACATATTTAAAAAAAAAAAAATGTTTGGCTTGACTTCCACTCAAATACTTCACTCAGTTTAACTTTTTACATGTAACTACTAAAATAAATTAAGTCTTCCACTAATTCCTATTTATATTCATTCATTTTTATTTAAATTACTGACCTGCACCTGCATCTACATTGTTGAGATGGGGAAAAAAACACCACTATAGACTAAATTAGTATCACATTCGGATTACTTAACGGGGACGCGCATAACTCTGTGGAGGCGACTTGGACGCTTATCTCAGAAATGTCTGTCTCCACTGCAATGGTTAGTTTTCATGATTCAAGAGAAGGATGAGAAGCCGCAGTCTGATTATTTGCTGTCTATTGCACTTCAGGCCCCGAAAGGACCACCACCATCCTAATCCATCATGCCACAGTCAGAGTGGAGCCAGACCCCATGACAGCCATTCAAGGGGGGGACCAAAGGCACAGCAACCGCCCCCACGCCCTCATCATCGACAGCAGCGCCACGACACAGACTCCTCCGACGGGGGGTCCCCTGTCCCCCGTAACCCCGGGGGCCACAAGACGGCCCCTGGCGGTGCCGCACAAAGCCACAGGCGACGCCACGACACAGACTCGGACAGCTAATGTGCTTCTCCAACACCCAGCCCCACCCCGCCCCTCCCATTCGCTCACTCATAAAGACGCTCTTCAGAAGCTTGACCGCTCCTGAAGACCTCATTTACCTAATGGAGGCTTTGAGGGCCATTTTTGTTGATAGCCTTTTATTACCGCTTCTTTGTTGGTTTGGTTTTTTTTGTTTTGTTTTTTGTTTTAGTTTTTTTTACCCACAATCACAATGATTAAACCTTTAAAATACCATTCAGAATTGTCCTTTAGTTGTTTTTGGCATATTGCTAACTCCTAATTAAGTCTTACTACCAACTCAATAGCTCAAAGGCAACAATAGCCACAGAATAGGAAATGCATCTTACTGCATACATAAATCCATAAATTCAATTGATTTATTGTCAGTTACATTACATACAAAAAAAGTATTTTTTACAAGCAGGTAACCTTTATGCTAACAAAAGCAGTATAATGGCTGATGATGACTAATATAAAAATGACCAGAGAAGTTAAGCAATAGCCTCCATTATGTTACATGTCTTCAAAGGGTGACTCGTTTTACTTTCATTCTACAGTTGTTACGGTAATTTTTACTATCGCAACGCAAATGCTAACCTAAATAGCATTTAGCTGAAAGCGTAACGAGTCACTACCAATGACAAGCATGAAAATGACGAGAGAAGTCCGTCAACAATCTCCGTTATGTCAAGCCTCTACAAAAAAAAAAAGAGTAGTACTTTATTGTACGTTCAACATGTTTTCTACTGATTTTATGAAGCAAATTGCTAACCTAAATATACAAAAGAATAACGACTCGCATGAATACTACCCAGAGAAGCTGGCCAACAAGCTCCAATGTGTCAACTGTGTCAGGCGTTTTCTAAAGGTGAGTAGCTTGACTTTATTTGACTTTTATTTTACAATGGTTTAGGTGTGTTACCAAGCAGATGCTAACCTAAATATCCTGTACTTGAAAGTGTGACGGCTAGCATGAAAATGACCGGAGAAGCTTCCCAACAGTCGCCAGTGTTTCAGGCAGCTTCAAAGGGTGAGTAGTGATATCATACTTTTATTTTAGAGTGGGTGAGGTATGCTTGTCTTAATATTACCAAGCAGAAGCTAACCTAAATAGCATGCAGTTAACCAAGGAATGGAATAGAATCAATAACATTACCCTAACCCTAACCTAAATGGCATGAGTCGAGGAGCATGTTGTCTAAAATGAGCAGACTCTCCATTGTGTCACGTGTATTCACAGAATGAGTAGTTGTACTTTGTTTTTCTTGAATTATTCAGTGACTAAGAGATCCTTATATTAAAATAAGACTAGACCTATTTAATTCCATCAGAGTTCACACAACTGACTGGTGCTCTGCCATTGCAATAGCTGCTCCGATTAGAGCCTTGTGTTTGCATGTGGTCTGAACAAGGAGGGGATGCACCTGTGGGGGGCGTGCTTAAAAAAAAGAGCAAAGAATTCATAGAGGGAAAAAAACGACGACACCCCCCCTTTGCGTGCCACACACAAACCAAGCTGAAGCAGGAGCAGCAGGAGAGGAACGACCCACACAAAGCCTCCCGATGAGCAACCCTGGACTTGTCCTCTCCGCCCCTCTGCCACCACCTCCATTTTACAGGCTTGGCTGCATGAACCATAGCAGCCTAATCAACCTGCAAGAATGCCCTTCTAGATTCCCTCCCTACGCAGTGTGCATGTGGCAGGTCACTTGCTGCTTCAGGCCAAACATTGAAGTGTTCTCCTACAGCCACAGGCAGCACATTGCTCTCCCCTGAGTCACCTAATGAGGGCAGCTATGACCAGTTGACCACCCCCTTTTTTCTTTAGCTGTTCATCAATCTTGACAAGATAGAAGTCCCGCGCAACCATAAAGTGAATTTAAATAATTGCAGCTTCATTTGCTTTGCATTTTTAGGTATAGGATAACTAGATTTGTGGGACATCTAAAGCGTTCTTGACCTCAGACTGGGTTCATCTTTCAAAAGGACCATGACCCTAAAGCACACAGCCAAGATATCAAAGGGGTGGCTTCAGGACAACTGTGAATGTCCTTAAGTGGGCCAGCCAGAGCTCAGACTTGAATCCGATTGAACATCCCCGGAAATTGGCTATGCACCAATTCTTGCCATCCGCTCTGCTGAAGGTGCTGCAAAGGCCTTTGGTGAGCGAAACTGACCAAAGATTTGTGTGGCAAGGTTGTTTTGTGGCATCATATCCAAAAAGTCTTGAGGCAATAATTGCTGCTCAAGGAGGAACAACGAAGTAAAAATTAGCCTATAGCTTCTATTTCTTTTTTTGTTTTCTCTGTAAGTCTGTGGCACCATGCTGGCTCCCACAGGTCACTCTTGGTAGCACAACTTGGTTAGAGTGGGGTGCTTTGTTGGTCATCTCAAGTATACTGAATACCACAAGACCAGTAAGCATACAACTGCCAATTTATTATTCATCTGGTGTGGGGCACATTTTATATCTTGGTGTAGCCCACTAGAGAAAAGTTTTAGTACCCCTCCCCCGAAAAAAAAAGAAAAATAGGGATTGTCATACATGGTTAATTTTGTAACATTGAACCACTTTAATTGCATAGTCAAGTACAAAGAAAAATCAGTTAAGATATTGAATTCATTCACTTTAATTACAGTGCTTATTTGCTCACAACACCCATAGATTAATTCAAACATTTCAATAGTTATAAATCAAAAACACCCCCACCCCCAGATATATTCAGAGCAGTGCAGTAACATTGAGGAAAAAAGCAAGAGGCAACACTTTTTTTTTTTTATAGATGAAGGCATATAAGTTTCTGTTTATACCAAACGTGACAATGTGCAACGCAGAAAATGTAGAAATATTCATTATTGCTATTTAATAGCCTTGCCTCACTTCCCAAAAGGAATTAAGGACAGCCATGACTTTGTACTGTCTCAATGTAAACAGTACAGGGTGTGCCAAGTTGTTGCGCATCGTTTTTCAGTTAGTGTATGCTCTTTAAGGCAAATGTGGACCTGAGACAGACAAAATAGAAAAAGAAAATGCCATTCCAACAGGATATGTTGCATAAAACATTCCAGTGTTTACCAAATAGGAAGCGGCTTGGAGGTTGATAAACTGGCAAATTGCCGCAAGTGCATTTTTTTTTTTGCCAATTGGTCGTATGTTTGCTGGGAAGAGTTGATTCCACACTTCCCTCATTTATCGCCCAACCGAGAGTCAAACAATCAGACTAGAAAAAGTCAAGTAAAGATGGCCCATTACCAAAATCTATTACACTTACATAAAATACAAACATGTCAGCTTTGGCCGAACGAAGTAATCGTCCAGTATGTCTGCGGTAACAACAGCTCAGTAGAGGCAGAATGTAAAAAAAAAAATGTATGAGGTGACTGTTAGTTGTTCTTCAGCCTGTTGGACAACCAATCGAGTCCCTCGTAGAGACCATCCCCACTTGTGGCGCAGGTAGCCTGGATGAACCATTGTCTGTCACGCAGGGAGTGAAGACCCAGCTTGTCTGTGATCTCAGCTGCAGTCATGGCATTGGGCAGGTCCTGTCAACACATTGCATTGACTTGAAACGAAAAAGAATGCTCGGAAGGCAAACAGAAATTCATAGTTGGAGATGGACATTTAGAGTTTTCCTTGTGCAAGTTTGCTGATTTTGGACATAATTGGAGGGCGTTTGTATTATACCTCCCTCTCATGAGGTTTTATTGGGTTTTCATGCGGTCAGACTGCCAAATACAATTCATTCAGGCAAACGACTCACCTGTTTATTAGCAAAAACTAATAGCATAGCGCCACGCAGTTCGTCCTCGGCCAACATCCTCATGAGCTCCTCGCGAGCCTCGGTGCACCGTTCTCTGTCGTTGCTGTCCACCACAAATATGAGACCTGCGACAAAAACACACCGATAATCAGGCCACACTACAGGATCATGTGTGAAGAGGTGTTTCCTCCATGATTAGTTATTGCACAGTTATGAATTTGAACCATGGATTGAATTCATCCTTACAGAATTTGCTACCAAGAAATTTGACAAAAGCTGGGCTGCTGCTTCTCCTACACTATGACTAGGTTCACACGCGCAGGTAATGTAAAATTATAAATATAAAATTCTGTAAGCGTTAATATTACATTATAAATGCAACCTCGTCTTGTCTGCTGTGTGAACACATGCGTCGCCAAAGTGACCCGCATGCGCAAAAAAAGAGACGACGTCACACCCGACGTTGTGTTTGCGGAAGTAAATGTAGTCCAGCAAAAAAAAAAAAAAGAAAAAAAAATGTAAATGTGGTCCAGTATGTTGGGGCATTTATACAGTGAAGCGATTAGGTAGGAGGTAGAAATAAATACTGTATTTGGTGGAAATTATGTGAGCAAACATGAAGCGATCTGAACCGTGGCTGAATTACTATTATCACCATAAATGTTGACTTTATGCTTCATGTTTCAAGTGGGATTAAATTAAAGTCAAATACAAAGTCAATAGTGTTACTGAAAACAACTTTGCAGATTCGATCCCCCTGCTGCCAGCACTTCCTGTCTGCGTACGCGGAGCGCATTTTGTGCTCCGGAACACGTCAATGTCAGATATATACGACCTGGCTCTTCAGACCATGGTCGCATTGTAAAAAATCGGATAAGTATCAGATTTAGGTCCACATATGAAAGTGACCCAGGTCGGATTTGAAAAAAATTGGAATTGAGCCGTTCAGATTGTCATTAAAAAAGAAAATTCCTATACAGGTCGCATATAGGCAAACAAAAAAAATCAGATCTGGGTCCGATCTGATTTGCCTGCGGTGTGAACCTAGCCTATAACGATGTCATAAAAAGACAGCGTTACTTTTTCAGTAACCCATACTGATGGGCTGAGGTTGGTTCAGATTTCATTGTAAGCCAATCAGAGGGAGTTTGGCAGGTGCTGCTGACAAACGAAAGCACACATTCTTTGACACATTTGAAGGTTTTTAAAAAATAAGAAATAATATATATATATATATATATATATATATATATATATATATATATAATAAAATAATTATTTTACAAATTACTTTTCTGATAAAGTAACTACTAGTTAGGCCGAATTGTAAAAGTAATGTAATTTACCCAACACTAGTAAGCACACATTTTTTTCTTCCTGCGTGGGTTTAACGTTAAAAAATGGGTATGCGTCATCACAGTGGAATGCAGTGTGGCGCCTTAACACATGCCTTGTGTGTTCTGAAAGTAATGACGCCACAGCGGTCGAATCTTGTCCTGACCGCCGACATCCCACACCGTAAAGCTGATGTTCTTGTACTCCACCGTCTCCACATTAAAACCTGCCAAGCAGAAAGTACGGTCACGTTGATGTTCTCACCCACAATGCCGACAAACACGCCAATGTGAATTACCTATTGTTGGAATGGTGGTGACAATCTCCCCAAGCTTGAGCTTGTACAAAATGGTGGTTTTGCCAGCAGCATCCAAACCCACCATGAGGATCCTCATTTCCTTCTTGCCCATTAATTTGAACAGGTTTGCAAATATGTTTCCCATGGCTGCTACTGTTGCTGCTGACTGGAATGTACGTTTACCTTGTCAGGAAAAACAAACACCCATTGTCAGCATAGTTAATGACATGGACAGGCTGCGTCACGTGCTAAAGTGACGTCAAAGAAAAGCGAAGTGCTATTAGAAATAACACCAAGCGAAAAATTAAGACTACTTGAAAAATGAAATGCATTCAAATTAAGTAAAAACGTTAAAACCGCCCTTCGGCATATAGGGAGAAGTTAGCAACGGCTGGTGTTGTTGATGAGTATCAAATTTCAGCTACATAAGCCGCTTGCTTCCAGTGCTAATCAAGTCGTCATGTTACCAGGAAACTTTATGTCGCGAGCTAAATATAACGGCCGCACTCATTCGAGAGACAGTTTAAATGAAGTGAATAGCTGAAAACAACCGAAGTTACGCTTCGGCCAAGTTAGCCAACCGGTTGGGTTGGCACTTAGTCTGCGTAGATTAGCATTTAGCTCCACGCCACTGACCCCTCGTTTACAACAAAACACGGCTGGCAATGACACAACGCGGGGGAAAGACGACGTTGAAGTAGTTTCTCAGCTGAGCACTTAAACGGAGCTTTTACCTTGCGGCGTCTTCAAGGCGTTTCCTTCCTCGGGGAAATGGCGACCATATGACACGTCACAACTTCCGCCGTGGTTTCTCTTCCGCGTTCGATCCTCTCCTTTCCGCGGGATATCGCCCCCTGTTGTCAAACGGCATACTTCTTTAGGCATAGCTGCCTTTAAAAAAAATGTGAAAAATTCAATCATTCTGTCACTAGACGCTTATAATATGAATGATATGTTAAGAATGGCAAGAAAAAAGTTGTCTATTTCTGAGATCAAACTAATTGTCTGTGTGTGTGCCCTGCTAATTGGGTTGCGTCAGGAAGAGCATCCGGCGTAAAATGCTTTGCCAAATCAATGATGCGAATCGAGCGTGCACTTGATTCGCCGTGGCGACCCTTGAGGGGAAAAGCCGAAAGGATAACAACAACATATTATCGAGACAAACTGTGATACATTTTTTTCAGTAAAAAGTAATATGATTTTGACATCGGTTTAATTAAAAAAAAAAAATGTTTTCGAGAGGATATATTGATTTTTGTATTTATATTTCCAAGATTAAAGTTGTGTATTTTTTTTTAGATTCACAACAACATTTTGGGGAAAAAAGTTATATTTTTTAGATAAACATATTTATATTTTCGAGAACAGTCATATTTTCAACATCAGTCTAAGTCTAATTTTAGGAGAATTCATTCATTTTGTAAATTGAAGTTATGTACGAGAATAAAGTTGAATGATTTTGGAGATCAAAATAACTCAGCGTAAAACCGATCACTTTTATTGCATTATATTGACTGGTAAATCAGCAAAAGTTAGTTTTTAGTAGTATTTTAAACCATAATAAAGCCACTTCCTTTTTTTTAAGCCGAACAGGTCATTGAAAAAAGAGCTCATTGAGGGGCCAGTCGAATTTTAACCAGGGTCAACTATGCCGGCTACCCCCAGCAGGGGGGGCAGCAGGAGGCCCATGGAGTTTATAGCTGGTGACAGACCACACAGAGAAGGGTCATAACACTGCCTTCCCCCCAAAACCATAATTTGTGTTTGGCTCTGCCAAGCGCGCCCGAGATCTCTTTCAGCATATTTGCACGCATTGTTGTCATTCATGTGGGTGTTGTTTACCCGGAAACAAAAATGATTTACAATGGGGAATCTGTGAGATGATTACCTCTCAATCATTGTTTGAAGTGAATATTTTATATCCAATTACCTCAAGACATTAAAAAAAGAAGGGTATTGTGTCCCTTTGCTTATGCAGCACCTCTTACTTACAAAAATACATTCGAAGGTTGCTTGGCCCATAAACAATGACACTGAAATAGAAAAATATTTCACTAAAACACTTGAAACCTATCTGCTCTCTTCATCTACGTATTGCTATCTTTAGAAACCTGATAGAAAAATCATTTGGGAGATCTGCTAGCATCCCATGATTACTTCAAGTATTAGCTGCCATTTTTGTAGATACTATATGTCTAAGAAAGCTACGGAGGACCATGACCTCTGACAAGACGTGGACACATGATCTGTACAGAGAGGTTGATTAGGAAGCGACCTAAAGCTGGCGCTGTTGCCAGACAAAAGCTAACAATGCGCCAACTTCTCCTATTTCCTCTTCTACGACTACTCCTCCTGCCCTGTGACACCATGCTACCTCTCACTGGTCAGTAGTGATGGCCAAATTAAACGTCAGCTTCAATTAAGGTTCACTGAGACTTTCCAGCCAATTGCACATGGTTTTAAGCAATCTTGCTTCATTTGTTCTATGGCAGGGGTGCTCAATATGTTGATCGCCATCTACCAGTTGATACAATACAACACAATTTTATATGTATAGGGCATTTCACAACACCTAGAGCTGTAACAAAGCACTTTACATACAAACAACAAAATAGCCACAATACAACAAGTGAAATCAATAAATTAACATAAAACACTATATACAATAGACACCGGAAAAGAGGGGAACATTTCAGGTCTCAGGTCGGATCAAAAGCCAGCGAATAGAAATGTGTCTTCAACCGGGTTTTAAAAGTGGACAGAGAGAACAGTAACAATACATAGGCATGTATTTTTCCTTGTCATGGGTGGGGTCTGAGTTCAGATGTTAAAAATCGGTTTAGGTTTAACACCGCTACATATATTATGCACATATTCTGTGCACGCTGTTCTTGTTAAGCAGGATAAGAATACACATTTTTAATTCGGAATTTCCAAAACTTTTTTTGCTAACACTAGTACACCTGTTGTATCTAGATAAAACTTACCGCAATTCTGTGACTGCATGCGACAAGCAGTTGCAAAATTGAAGGACAATTTTTTTTGATTAAGGTACAAGGGATCTTGACAGAGGGATCAGCGTGTAAGGAAACCGAAAACTCCTCACTCAGCATTTATTTACCAGAGCTGGGCATGGCCTAACCATCAGGAAGTTTCCGTCTTGATATTTAGCCGACCGACGCGGTCCCAGTCGGTCTGAGTCAGCCAAACGGCGTTCAGAAAGGACTTTTTGGCTCCGCGCAGCCAAATTAAAACAAATAGATAAATAAAACAGTGTTGTGTACCTTTTGGTCCCACAGACGCAATTACATGTGGCCCATATTGTTTTTATTTCACCGATCACCACCCTGTGTGTGTGTGTGTGTGTGTGTGTGTGTCTGTTGTTTTAATTTGATATTTTTCTTTATTTGTCGGCATGTTTGCTTGTGCGGCGCCAGCGGGTGACGTGCACATTCGACGAGGGACAGACTGGGACCGAGTGGGTCGGCTAAATATGCAGACGGGAACTATGTGACGGTTAGACGATGCACAGCTCTGAAAGTGCTGAAGAGAAACAAAATAATCTGAAAATCTCATTCATTTAAAAACTAATATTGAATTGAAGCAATAGATGTGGCACGAATGAGCTTTTGCTAATAACAGTGTTTGTTGAGCTCAAAGGTGATTCGCTAAGTAGTAAACGTTACGTTCAGTATGTTACATAAAAGAAGACTGAGGACGAGGAGCGATGCTAGCGGTGATGTTAGCTCCGTTCTTTTGTAAACACATACCGCTGACCTCGCTGGTAAACAACTTGAAATTGGCTTCTATAAAACACACACAAAGACACACATGGCGGTTTCCAAAACCACTCTTGACTTTTTCTCGGTCTTTGCCTCATCCTTTAATTTCATACTGAAGACACCCATTCAAAGAATTCTCAACTCCCCCAAAATACAAAACAAACAAATGGGCTTTTCCTTTTGGTTCAGGTGGTGGTCAGCCAATAAGAGCCATCAATCAAATCTCTTCATAGTGATTAGAAAAAATAACTCTTTCTAAAATTTTCGGCATTTTTTAATGTTAAAAACTTGTAAAATCCTGAGTTGCATGCCTGTTCTTTAAAAGAGGTTCAGCACCTCTTTGGGAGCTTTGCCCTGACTTTGTGCTTCTGTTGACCAGTTTAGAGAGTGACATTTGCATCAGAATGATTACTCTGTCATTCTGCTGTACTTAAAACACACGCACACTTGTGTCACTCATTGCTCTGCTGTGTTCTATTTTACACTGCATTGCCTCTAAAGTGACACAATTCCAATTGGTTTGCCCAATTTAGATATGGCCGATGGTATATCTGCTATATACTGTCAGGTGCACAGACAAATAAATATCGTACATCATAGGTGCACAGCAGAGATGAGAAATCCAAACGAGCTTCTTTACCTGCCGGTTGAGTAGAAGCACCTGTGGCTAAAGCAAAACTGTGGCAGGGTTTTTAATTTCTGGACCTGGATTTCCCATCTCTGGAACACAGACTTTTTAATCAGATCTACTGTAAATATTGTACATAATGTTAAGAAATGGTTACCATTTTAAATGTTAACTAATGTTGGTTATGTTACTAACATCCAAGTTGAAGTCATACTGTTTTTAAGTATTTTTATGTCAAAGAATAACGAGGCAGAAAAGTCATAGATTATAGTATAGTTCATAGGAAATAAAAAAAAACCTCTTTATTCCTGTTATACAGTATGCCTTTTATTCTGGAAAAAGACACCTTATATTAGCCAAGTATTATAAAAAAAATATATATATATATCACTTTTGTTCTTGAAAAAATAGGACATTATTTCTTTAATACTATGCCCTTTGTTTAAAAAAAAAAAAAAAAACAATTTATCCAGGCAACGATATAAAATTTGTACGGTGATGTTTCATCACATCGGAGCTTCTAACGCCCGAAAGCTAAGGTCCGGAGGAGTAATTATTTTATCCATTTTGTTTTATTAGCGCGCCAGGCCCAATACGTAGGTATACATGTTTTGAAAATATTATGAAAAAAATCTTTTTGAAAATTATTTTGCGGACCCCAAGCAGGAGTCTGGGAACCCCAGTTTGAGAACCACTGCCATCGAAGACATTCATTATGACATACATTATTTGCAAATTGGCCTTTGGAATGTTGTGATCCAACTTTTTAATTATTGAACATTATCAAAAACCTCTGTGTACTCCAGTGGTGGGTAAGGTGTGGCTCTAGGGCCACCTATGGCATTCTTTAGATTTTTTTTAGCATACATTTGACATGTTTATCTTCATTTAATAAATGGTTAGTTGATTCAGTTAAATTAAATATTAACAGATTGACTTATTATTGAATTAGTATTATATTATAACTTATACATTTTTTTATTAATATTTTACTCATTTAAAATGTTATTTTTCTAGCCTCATGTACAGATGACCTTGCCCATCTGTCCCTTTTTAAAACCCAAATGTGGCCCTGGCGTATAGACGTTTTAACAAGAATATAAAAGACAGGAACTATGAAAAGAACACCTTCAGGCTGACAACAGAACTGCATGTTTGTTGAAATGGAATATATGAATAAAAATACTTCAATAACTTACTCAACCCTGTCCCCCAAAATCGGGATTTAGCGCCATGCTGCCATCCTTAGTAGTGAAGCTGCTTGAGGTCCAGTTAAATCCATCCTTTCCTAGCTCCACGTTACATGTTCTTTGCACCTTTTCGCCGTCATATCTAGGCACATACTGACAGTTGTGACGTGTGGACACAGGACTATAAATAGGACAGTAGGGGGTGAACATACGCCCCCCCCCAAAACTCCCACTCTATCCAGTCTAAAAAAGCAAACAGACAAATTCTGATGGCTTGACAAATCTCCTGCACGCACACGCACAATGTCATGGTCTCCTTAAAGCCCCCTTAAAATGTTTTCCCCGAGAGCACCTTGTTCCAGATGGGGCCCCACAAACCCAGTAGACCTGCGCAATGACAGTAATCCCCCAATATTGCTGCACATCATATCAGATCAATATGAATGTATGACTAAATGAAGTGGGGGGGTGCTGGGGGGTCAAATAGGCTTCCTAGGGTGAGGGAACTCAGTAGGGGCCTTGCTCCCCGCTAAGTCGGAATAAAAAACACTCAGCAAGGGGCATGGGAATGCAGTGTCCCATATTCCTACGATCCAACATGTTCAGGAGTTTATTTGTTATTGGGACACATCATGTTGGGTGTCAGCAGTTGTAATAATCATCATCATAGGTGAACTTTATGTCCTTTTATTTAAAAAAAATGAAGACGTATTTTGGTTAGCTGCAGTATTGCTACAAAAGCAGACCGTTTCGATCCGAGATGTAACGCAACTCGGGGGGACAGGCATGGGATGCCTCCCTCTGCGTCTCATGTTCAGGATGACGGCTCGGGCCAAAGGCTCCAAAAGAGGCAGGAAACAAACCGAACATTATTACGGCCGCCATGAGAGGATCCGCGCTGGCCCCCGGCCGCTGGCAGCCGGAGCCAGCGGGCACCGTACCCCACGCCACTCACAGTAGGGGGCGCCACAGAGGGAGACAGGCCGAGGGCAAAGGATCAATGTGCGGCGGTGTCGTCTGCCAATCACCTTTGTGTGCTGATTGAAAAGGTTGCTAAGGGGATTTACATACGATTTTACACTCCGCCCCGGCTACATGAGGACACATTTGATTTCGTGTGTGCCATTACGTCCGGGCAATGCTTTTCATATGCACACAAAATTGTTGGTTCCTTTCAACCCCAAAATGCACATTGATGAGACACAACATTCTGGGAGAATATTCTTTGGACAGATGAGACAAAACTGGAGCTTTTTGCCATCAGGTCTATGTTTTCAGACAACAAAAAGAACACTGTACTTACTGTGAAACAAGGAAATGGCTCAGTTGTGTTCTGGGGCTGATTTGCTACTTCTAGGAATGGGTGCCTTCAATCTGTGCAGGATAGAAAGAAATCTCAAGACTATCAAGACATTCTAAGGAAAACGATGATGTGTTGTGTCTGAAAGCTTGGTCTTGGATCTGTTTTGAGGTTGCTTTTCTACATCTGGCACATCTTGAATCTTACCAGGGTACAATGAAATCTCGAGACTATCAAGGCATACTGGAAAAATGTGATGGCCAGTGACAGGAAGCTTGAAACATGGAGGACGCTCTGTCTTATGTTCTACACCTGCTTTGCTGCACCTGCCTCAGAGTATCCTGAATCTCTGCAGATTCCAATGAAATCTCAAGAGTTATAAAGGCATTCAGGAAGAAATGTACTGCCTGGTGTAAAAAAGCTTGGTCTCCGTTCTGTTTTGGCCTTGCTTTGTTATATCTGCCACAAGGTGTAAAATCTCAAGACTATCAAGGAATTCCGAAGCAAAATGTGATGCTGATTATCACGAATCTTGAACCATGGGAGTTTGGTTATGTTCTGGGCCTTTTTTGCTGCATCCAAAATAGGGTGTATTGACTCTGTGCAGTGTACAAAGGGAATCTTCAGATTAAAAGGGTCATATTTTTGGTCCTGACTCAAGGTTCGGAAAGTCCTGTAAGAACAGTCCACGTTGCATCTGTTTTGATCCATTTGTTTACACAAGAAGCTGATTCATCATTCATCCTTGAGCCAAGATATTGACTGTTCCCCCCATTACTGTTTAAACTGGACATTCTTTTTAAACTCCTGTCCCATATGTCACCCTTCAATCCATCTTAGTAGAACTGGCTGAAGAACACGAGAGCCATTGGAGTCAATGAGCGACATCGTAGGACATCCGTGACAGATGGTTGAGACAAGCCCTTGCAGGATGCGCTACTTCCCAAAAGACATGGTAGCCTCTGATGTCAGGAAGGTCCGATTGTTGCCTTGCAGGATGTAGGCCTTACTGGCAATGCGATAAGGGTAAACACGAGCACCATGCCAGGGAATTGGATTTAGTAGTGGAGGGTGACTCGGTTGAATGCGAGCTGCATGGTCCGGTTCTCAAAAGCAGGGATTCACAAAATGCCGTGTGACCCTTTTTGGAAAGTTGCTTCAAAGAGCAAAGAGTCTTTGCGAGATGAAACAAAATGGCGAGTGAAGGTGTTTATTTGAATGACGTGTGAAGTGAAGTTGATTCACACTTGCCGTGCATGGAGATTTTCTTTTTAATCCCTGCAATGCTCGGGCCATTAAATGGTCACTTTGTCATCAACGCCAAATTAAGATGATACACACGTACCAATAATTGGGCTAAGTGGAGCATTTGTCCTGTTTTCCGATCAGAATAAGAGCCGTCGCAAACTGTGTGATTCTTGACGATGAAGACTCGTTCATCGCAAAAAAATGACAAGAGGCCACCCAACTCTGGACATTGGGTGATTTAGAATCAGGACTCCTTGCGATGTGAACTGTGCGAGCCTGGACTGTGTTCTGAAGCTCATCATACAATATGTTATAACGTATCACTTTTTGAAATCCTTATAAAGATGGAGTGTCAGCCAAAGAAGATGCAAGTTGCTACAGAAAGAGGATAATGGGCGAGAATTAAGACTAAAACTGGGGATAAATTGAAAGGCAAGGCTCG
Organism: Filicampus tigris; assembly: GCF_054856515.1. Lineage (NCBI taxonomy): Eukaryota > Metazoa > Chordata > Actinopteri > Syngnathiformes > Syngnathidae > Filicampus > Filicampus tigris. The sequence continues at coordinate 17,602,441 of NC_141226.1, read as the reverse complement.
CTTCCATTCTTTTGAATGTAACCGGTTCGAGATTCTACCACAAACTTCACTATTTCATCCACAGGTACATATCAAATTATGAATATGGTTAAGTATTGTTGCAAAACACATTTGTAATACAGATACTGTATTTCTATCACTTTGCAGCACGTGGTAGTGTGTCTCACACATTTATAAGCTAGAAATTGATTTTTTCCTGGACTAATTCACTAGTGTGAATGGCAACGAGTGCATACACAGGTTAATTGTACCTTCTGCCATCTTGTGGAAGAGTGTTAAATTGTTCTGAATACAATGGGGAGCAAAGACACATTACTGTAAGAAAAAAATAAAAACATTTGGACGCAATTTGTTACGGTTTGTGATAGGTTGGAACCTAAGATCAGTTGCACAGCCTTGTCATTATGAAAAAAAAAAACGTTATTACGAAAACTCAATTAAACAGCTGAATACAAATGCGAAAAAAACTGAAGAATAAAATGCGACACCAAACGGGTCGGAAAAAATGAACGGAAAACTGTGGTGTAAGGAGAAATCAAACAAAACCTCCACAACAAAAAGAGAATACAAGGAAAAGGTGGCTTACAGTAATGGGAAGAGAGAGCAAGGAGTGTTGCCAGGATGACGCCAAAATGTCGCGGAACAAAAAGCAGAATGGAAAAAATGTCCACAAGGAGTAACTCATAACCAGGAGTGAGACAATGGGCTCACACAAAGGGAAAAAATTGGCATCTTCCTGGTGCGGGCATAGAGAAGGGCATGAACTGATTAGTCAGCATGTTGACGATTCTACTCAACCGACATTTGAAGCTTGACGTCGACTAATTACTAATCAAGTGTTTTTGGTATCTTGTATTTCATTTTCTAATTTACAGAGCAGGTTCAACTCCCATTTAAGTCACTGGACTTGTGGAGCAGTCAAATGTCTGTAGATTTGTTTCTATGCTACTCTTTCCAAATATGTCTTTTACGTGAAAGTGGTCTGTGGCGCAAAAAAGGTTTGGGACCGCTGTACTGGGATGAAAAAATATCAATGAATCGACCTCGACATCTTCAACAAGTTGTTCAACCCTGACTGTATAGAGCTGATTACCAATAGGAATTCACTGCTGTGAATGCTTCTCCTGAGTGATTATCCTGCGGTGAGTGGTGCGTTAAGTGTTATTTCCCCTCCTCTGTTAAACCTGTTCACTGTTGATGATTGCAAATCCTTTTCTGTGTGGTCAAGTCCAAGTTGGGCTGAGCCACAAACTCGGTGGTTTTGCCGCGACCTGAAGCTTGCGCTGTTGCGAATAAAAGTCGAGGTTAGCAATGGTTAGCAATAGCACGTCAAAACCACTCTCCGGTTCTTCGTTCAAATATCTAAAATACGTGTTCTCCCCAAGCTTGTGTGGGTTTTTCTCCAGGTATTCCAGATTCCCAAAACAAGTGAAGACTCGAAATTAATTTTATCATTACATATTCTTCAATCGGCCGATTAATCGGTTATCGGAAATCATTCTACAATTTTCCGAGTCATTGTTTTGATGTAGGCAGACGGCCTCTTTGCGCTTGTGTGTGCGTGTGTGGCTCGACGGCGCACCTGTCTGCCTCCAGGCTGCGTAGTCTACTGCGGCCTCTCATTTATGACTGCTGTTGGTGTGCTAACCCATTAGCAGGCTTGTCGTGGCACCGTATTGAAGGCCTCTGACCGGCTGCTTGACGCGCCTAACAGGGTCAGAGGTCGCGCTGACATCACGACGGACACGTGAAGGGCACGGGCGAATTAGTGCGCTACCTGAGTCAATTGACGCTCGGGGTCCCCCAGGCAGGTGTAAAAATGTGCATGTAACAGACCTGTATTATCACAAAAAGTAACTATAATGAAAAATATCAAAAGCTATTATGACCCTTATTGGCAGTGTCACTTTACATAATTATTCAAAAATGTGAACGCAAAGAAATAATAAAAACAAACACCAACAACAACAAAAAACATCGAGTAACGTAATGCACTGAACATGTATTAGTTTTCCTTTCGCTAATTTTAAATTTGTAATTTTTTATTATGGAAGTGTAAATTAAAGTTTTTATCATTTGGAAAATATTTGTCTTATTTATTAAAACATTTAAAATGGATACAATTCTATTTATCTTACATATTTTTAAATAATGTATTTAGTTACTTTTTCTTTCTGTTTTTATTCAATTTTATTATTATACCACAATGATTTAGTTCCATTTTAATATATTTTTTTAATGAAGTTGAAATATTATTTTATAGAATGAAATTATGCAGTATTTAAATAATAAATTTTATATATTTATTTATTTTTGATGTGTATGAATTAATGACACTTTTATATTTTTATTATAATATTTGTAAATGAATATCATTGGCATATTTTATTTGGCACCCATTACCCATTTATTTCCCATTACTCTTATGTATTCTTACTTACAAATAGATTTGTGTTCATGCCAGTAATTTTAAATAAAAATATATCGACAATGTAATGCATGTATGAATGAAGGACTTTTTAATAAATAATTATCAAATTACCCAGTAGTCTAAATGACCTATTGCTACATCAATTTGAAAGATTTTGTGTAAAATTGTTTCTGTGCGGGATTTACATCCTAGTAATTAGTGTCAACTCCTCCGTGGACCTATCCAAGAATATATCTCCAAAGTCTTTATTTTCTTGTCCTTGAATTTGAGGCCTCTGCAAATGGCAACAGTTTGGAACATTTGTCCTGGCCGTGCATAGAAGTGGACATGGAGTGTCATACGGAGGAAAACGGCTTGACGCAAGCCAAGAATGTTGGGTGTCTCTTTCAAAGTGCCATAATGAGACGTTTTCTCTGCTCAAGCGGGTTTGTATTGTGACACTGACCATGTCCCACAAAGAATAGGTGTCAGTGAGTGACACACATGACATGATGTGCTGGGCAAAGACAAGCTCATCTCTTTTTGCTCGACTTGGAAATTATTTTTAAACTCACAGCACGGAACAAGATGACAAAAATCAGAAAAAAATAAATAAAAATGCAGAGACAGCCGCCACCCCCCAACCCCCGACCACCTTCCCCCCTGCTGACCAAAACCTTCCAATTAGGGGCTAATGTTATCTATATTAACCCTTCGCCCCCCTTCGCAGCCTCCCTGGCTTGACTTTATTGAGGCAGCGGCGAGGGGGTAGGTAGGGGGGTATGCGGTGGCCTCAATAAAAACAACACTAAAAAGCAATTACAGTGCTGTGAAGAATGGGACTTGTCAGTAATTTGCCGTCTAAAAAGCGAGGAGATTGCAGGTCTGGGGCCGATTGGAATTCTGAGCCTGCAGTGTAGTGTGGGAAAAGCAGTGGGAAGGCAAGCGCCACCCTTTGTCAGCTAATTACTGGAACTAGCAGAGGCCAGCGCCAGGCCCCGCTAATGATAACCCCGCTCCTCGACACCCCCCGCCGAAGCGCAACCTCCCTCCCGCCAGCTCGTCACCTTGTCATTGATACGGCCCATCTCGCCCACTTGGGTCAACGGCCGTCATGACCGCATGTTGGTAGTGTAACCAAAAATTGAAATCATGTAAGTGTACTGTTGCTTTAGAGAATATGGCTCAAGTCAAAGTAGTCCTCCAAATAATTACTTGAGTAAGTATGAAAAAAAAAATACTCAAGTGCTGAGTAACTTTAGAATTTTTTTTTTTTTTTAAATATAAGTCTAATACACACAGCATTGTTTAGGGCTAATTCTTAAGATTTATTTATTTCAATTGCATATAAAATTTCCCATCCATTTGAATGACTTAAAGTGCAAGTCAAGTAAAAAATGTCGCTAATAATATGTTCTATGTGCCCACACTAGTCTAAATCCTGTATTCGGATTAATGTTGTGTTTGTGTAATGTGAATTAAGCAGCAAAATCCACTTGTTTTTACCCACCTCAGGTGGCAGCCATTTTGTCTTGTACTGCCACTTGCTGTCCACTAAAAATGACATCACTGTGCTTACAAATGTCACATGACCAAACCCAGAAAACAGGTGAGCCGTGAAGGTCGTTACCTGAGCCCTTAGGCACTACGATGTCATTTTCAGTCGCAATTGTCAAAATGGCCGCCCCCTGTGATGGATAAAAACGGCTGGATTTTGCTTCTTAATTCATATTCCACAAATGCAATATCAAGGGTTCGCAAAGTTTTGCTATGATATATATTGGTCTCCTTTTTTAGCTCACAAAAATCTGGTATTTGAGTGTGTGTCAATTTTTTAGATCTACTATATGTCAGGGGGTGCGGCCATTTTACCACTTGCTGTCGACTGAAAATTACATCACAGTGCTAGGTGAGCTCAGGTAATGACCAATCACGGCTCACCTGTTTTCTGGGTTTGGTCATGTGATGTTCGCAAGCCGAGATACACTCAAAACGTACCAATTGCTCAGACATTTGCACGTTAAAATATTATGTATAAAAAAAGAATCTGCATTTATAAACACATTAATTCCCGTTTAGAATTACAAAAATGCAGATGTCAGGAAAACGGCACCCTCTGATGAGGCACTTCCTGCCTTTGCCCCAAATGTGAGCGGCCACTACCTAAATGAGGCGAGAGATGAGTGAAACTGCTGCTGGCAATGCCGGTGAGCTCATCCTACCTGCTCAACTGCTCGGGACTACACACACACACGCACACACATGTGAAAAGGTGACTAATGAGTGATCATGTCTGCCTCCTCCCCATTGCACCTCTGATCTGCTGATGACCCCTCGTCATAGCCTTCAGGCAGCCCCACTAACCCCGCGTCTGGGCCGGACCACCACATCATACGTCTACGGTAACGTGATTGACACACACACGGCACACACACAGGCTCAAGTGCATGAAAATGCCTCCCGTATGGCAACCCCCAGCGGCCGCTCGTTATCTGGCTGAGGTGCCAAGAGGTCTTTGTTAGCCACAACAATACAAACAGGCACTTCAAAAGGTGGCTTTACAGGTGTCGCCTCTCTTCACATTTCATTCTGATAAACATCCCTCGCATTCAAGGCGGGCGACATGCTTCGCACCTCAAATATTGCCTTCCTCATTGTGAAAAAGCAAAATATGCCTCCACGTCCACGCCAGCTTTCAACACTGACTAGCAAAGTCATTGTGAGAGAGGACCACAAGGATTACACAACAAAAAAAATGGTCTCTTTTGAGAATGATGTATTTTATTTTATTTTATTTTATTTCTTCAAATGGTTGCACGAAATAGAATCATCTGGATCCAGATACATTTTAAGTGGACTATACAGCTACTAAATAAATGTACCTCACTCAAACCTAACCCCAAACACTATTATCAGTTATAATAGTAGTCTTCTGTTTTTTGAGTTGTCATCTTACGAAAAATAATTTTTAAGTCATTAAAAAAAAATGTTTTTCTCATTTTTTGAGAAAGAATATCACCCTATTTTCACGATCAAAATGGCGCATTATTATGGTGCAACATCATGTTTCCATTTTGTCTGACATTTTCTCTCCTTTATTCTATTGTTTCTGCGTCTATGTTGACTTGGGTCATCCTCACCTTGAAATGTTTGCTGTTGTCAATGGTGAACGTCCGAGTGAAACTCCTCCCGCGTTCCCCCCATTCAGTAAAAAAGGCTCAGTGATTGCAATTAAGTCCTTTGTGTTGCTTTTATATGGTTATTGGCTGCTCCCGCTCTCAGTTTGGCCGTGTCAAAGTTCTCACAGTCGGGAGGACATGATTCGTCCTCTGGCAACTATCTGCTAACAATGTCCGTCTCACGTGGGTGACAAAGGAGCGGTGAGGCGGAGACTCTCCGGAGGCTCTGCTCTGGCCGCTAGCAAGCCGGCCAGCCAGCCAGCTTGCTGTCCATCCTGAGAGCCATTTCATGTTTTTTTCTTTTCTTTTGAACCCGTTTGCGTCCCCGTTCGCTTGGCGTCAACGCTGTCAAAGGGCCATCCAGTTAGCTGCTGCTTTCTCACAGACTCAATGCAGGGACACTTGCATGTTTTAACTGGAAAATCATAAAAAATTGTGTAGTTCTGGTCAACTTCCTTCCTTGTTTCTTCCCTCCATTATATGAAATGCCATATTTTATGCAATACTTACGTTTTTTCAAGAAAAGCACCTGAAAAAAAATAGTACCGGTAGTCTCGATAAGAAAAAATGCACATTTTCTTCAAAAAGCTGTGTTGTTAAAAACGATTTTTCACTAAATCTGTAATTACAGTTAATACGTTAAATAAATCGGTTACACAGTTAATGTTTTATTTTTGTATACCTCAAAAGTCCTCTTTGCCCTTTTAAAATTGTCCTATTTTTTGTACTCAGAATCTTGTGACAATACGGTTGTAGTTTAGGGAGAGAATTTCAATATGCCTATAAAGTCATCTTAAAGAAAGCCAGAGAAGGATACCACCGAAATATATTTGGGATAATAACTATAGAACCAAATATTCAATCCAACTTTTTCTATTTTGTCATCGCTCATTCACCCGCTTCATTCAAAGCAGCCTTGAATTTGTTTGGTTGTTTGTGTAGCTGGGCATTACTGAGAAGCACTATGTGGCTTTTTGTAAGGTGTGTGTGTGTGTGTATATGTAATAATGTGATTGATCGGATTGAGATGATGTCTCTGGTGGTGACATTGTCGCAGGCCTCCAAAACCACTATGAGGGGTCCACGGGCTGAGCCGGAGCACTGGTGGGCTCTATTCACTACTTAGTACCTCTAATCATTCTCCTTTTCTTCTTCTTCCACTAATCTATTTCTAAGCTCAAATTTTTTTCCTCGTATACCATCTCATGTTTTCCGTTGAGTCCCAAAGGAATCAAACGATGAGTCCAGCTAATTTCACTGACAAATCTGCAGCGTGTATGCCTCAACGACTGTTTTTTTAATTACAAAAAGTCAGGCTATTAACGATAAGTGAACCGTGTCATAATTAATTGGTTGCTTGTATACAAGATGCACAATGGAAATGTATGTAGTTTTTGGGGGAGTAGAAAAAGCATTACAATAGCTTTTTTATGCTATATATGTACGTATGTATGTGTGTGTATATGTATGTGTACTGCATATCAAGTGTGTCTGTGTGTGTGTGTTTGTGTATATATATATATATATATATATATATATATATATATATATATATATATATATATATATATATGTATATGTATATATATATATGTATATGTATATAAGGAAAATCAGGCTACAAAAACGGTTTTGTAAATATATATTTTTACTTACTAATATATACATAGCAGAAAATAAATAATTGTAAAAAAAAAAAAAAAAATCACAAACACTAGTATGTACAAAACTTTGGACTTTAAGAAGCAAATTAGAGCGCAAATATTAAACTACAATAATTACCACAAGAACATCAGGTTTCAGAAATACATCAGATGATAGCGCGAGGAAACTAGCTGTACTGCATCTAATAAATCATCTGAAAACAACTTTTATGCTATGCTACACTTTTACATGGTACACACACAGTCGAATGATGTATACAAAATGTATTAAGTTTTGTCGCAAAAATGATAATAATGAGCTGTTTTGATAAACACTGTCGAGTTTGTGTCATTTTTTGTTGTAATCTTAAATTGTAATCTTATAAAAATAGAAATTTATTTTGTCTTTTTCAATTAAGAAAAGTTGTATTTTTGATAAATCGTTGTAATTTATTTCTAATTGAAAATTGAAATGCAGTTTTTTTCCCCCGCTATTTTTTTTAAGAATAGAGGTACACATTATATATTAACATAAGTTAAATGTGTTTTGAAAAAAGCCATGTTTCAAGAAGTCATGTTCTTTTCAATTACTTTTTGTTTAGAAAGTCTTGTTTTTGTAAACATAAGTCATAATTTAAGGAAAAAGTCGCAACTCAGGGGAGCACTTTTTCAGAAAAAAAAAATCTCATGAGAATTTTTTTTTTAGAGAAAAAAAGCTGTCTTTTTGAGGGAAAAAAATCTTTTTACATGTATGTTACATTTTTGGAGAAAATTGTCATAATGTCATAATGTTCGAGTTGTAGTCTTGTATGGCTTTTTCTTCTGAGAAAAAGTTGCATTTTTAAGAGAAGATTTACATTTTGTGGAAAAATACTTTTTTAAAACAACTTTTTGTGTATTTTTTTCATTATTTTTTCTATTGTTTTTTTTTTATTCATGAAAAAAAGTTTTGGGGGGGGTCAAGATATTAGAAAGCCTTTATTCAACTGTGCAGGTGTACCTAATAAAGAGGCAACATGACCTCTCATTTCAGCTTTCAGTAGTTTTTACTTGGAGAAAAAAAAAAACAGAGCGGCTGTGAGTCATCTTAAATTAAAAGTGAAGCAACAAGTCAAATCACGTTTGCTCTAATCAGTCTACAAAGCAACTAAAACAAGAACAACTCTATTTTGCTTAAAATGCAGAAGATTACTCTATGTCGGGAATGAGTCCAAACTTCACATTTTCCAAACTATAAAGCACACTTCTTTCACAGAAAGAATCTAAAACAAAACAAAAAGAACAAAAAACTTATACAAACAAATATTGAATGCAAGAACCTCAAAAGTGACAATAACAAACAAACGGTAATAAACGTTGACTGAACAGCATTAGAAGACAGGAACATTTGATAGCTTCAGTGACGCTGCTTTTTCAGAAGAGAATGGAGAACATTCACGTTTGGTCAACTTTTCAACACAATTCTGTACTACACAATATGTTTTGTGTGGCTTCCAGGGAATGTTTACCAAAATATTGATAATGGAATAATTCTGTGAATGTGAATGTGAATTGTAACATTATCATAGAAAAAGAAAAAAAGTCTGAATTTGATGAGGAAAAAGTCAGAATTTTACAAGACAAAAGATGTATTTTGGCAACAAACATTTCAATTTTATTTGATAAACCTCTGAATTTTCGTATAATAAAGTTCCAATATTCTGAGGGGAAGAAGTTATAATATTAAGACAATAAAGTGGTGATTTCTAAGAATATTGTCGTAATTTCTTTAGACGAATAAAGTCAGGATCTTGTGAGACATTTCATAACATTATGACTTTTTCCATGTTTTTTTTTTCTTTTCAATGTTGCCTCAGAGTAAATCAGAAATACTTTTCTTTTTCTTTCAATAAATAACTGCCGCTCGCCACAAACACCTCCCATTCACATGAGAAATTCCTAATACTGATAAAAATACATGAACACATGCTTCATTTGATGTAATGGACACAAGTGCTGGACTTTTGGCGTTTGTTTGTTTTATTGTGGGGGGGCTTCTTTGGTTCTAAAATTCCATATTCTTTGTTTTAGGGAATGTCCTTGTAATGTTTGGATTAATGGTTTTAACTTTGATTCAACACAATGACAACTTTGCCATTATGACATTCGTTCAGACCGGCGCCTCCTTAAAAGCGGGGTACCCATACCGATAATCGTGCCAAATTGTAGCATTTTTCCCTCCTTCGGATCTTTGTGACGTCAGCAAAAGCCAGTTTATCGGATGTTTGTGCAAGATTATCGTGAGCGATTATACTGTGATTTGGGGTGTGTTGCAAATTTCAGTAAAGTCCACATTTTGAACATTGCCATTGTGATCGTTGGGTTTGGACCAGTATAAACCAGGAATTTAAACTGTTGAAGGTTGGCTCTCAATTGGCAGCTTAAATATAGCAGGGCGAACTATATTTAAAGACCCTGTAAAGTGAATTCTGACATTTATTTCTAAATGCATTAGACATGTTTGAAGATAATTGCTGAAAATGTGCAAAGACAGACAACTACTAAACGTAATACTCAAATTCCGATAATCTCCGCAATTGTTTTTCAGTTTTCTTGACTTTTTGGGCATGGCTGTAACAGTGCTAAGCAAGATTATTATAGTCAACACAAACCAACGAAATAACAAAAACTACAATTGAAAAACATTTTCCTTAATTAATTAAAATAAAAACAAGAGTTTAGAGTCTTCAATGAACCTAACATGCTTTTTTGGGGGGGAATGTGGTAGGAAGCCGGAGGGTGCGGACAAAACACACACAAGCACAGAGAGAACAGGAACAGGAAGGCCGGAGGTCGGATTTGAACCACCAACTTCCGAACCGTGAATCTGATGTGCTAACTAGGGCCCGTCCGATATGGATTTTTTAAAATTTAGGCTGATGCTGATGACGATATTTGCCAGAATAAAATTCAGATAACCGCTTAATCGGCCGATTAATACAAAAAAATAGAATGAATAAAATAACTTCTTTTCTGGTGCCTTAATGCTTACAATAATATATACAGCACAAATTTCATGGAGAACATCGGACAGGTTTACAATACTTTGTCCCTTATTATTTGTTTAACGGAAACATTGGCAAAAACGTTTTGCTGATTCTTTATGGGGGGTTGAATGTTTGAATGTCATTATATTTGTCTTATGTTGTAATATTTGTCTTATGTTGTAATGTGTAAATGTGATAAAGATTTTAAAAGAGCTACTATCATCCGATTAAATCGGCCGGCCGGTTAATCGGTTGGGCCCTAATGGTAACCACTACTCCCCGTGCCGCCACAAGTCTTACTATTCTCAACTAAACTACATGGAAGACAAAGATAACATCTGGAAAAAAACAAAATAAAAACACCAATATGGTGTTTGACATTTACCAAACAGTCCTTTCTGTGTCACCATGAGAAACCGGTGGTCCACATCAGCATCACAACACCTCACAACGTCCTCCTCGTGAAGCGTTCCAGAAAATGGAGGCTGACTTTTCGGGCCTCTGTGAACAGAACGCAAGGTCCCGTCCACTGGACCCCATGGACAGATGGGTCCAGTCCAAAGTCTGAAGCTTCAAGATGGAGAAGCAGGTGTTATTTGCAGGTGTGGACATCGTAGACCCTGACACACTCCTGGCAGCTGACGTAGCAGCACCAGTGGAAAATGCAGTGGCACTTCTCTTTGCGCCTCTCCGTCCGGGTGTTGTGGCCGCGGCCGCAGCACAGCAGGTCGCAGCCGTCGATGCCGTGCGACGTCAGGTTGCAGACGCGGTCTCGGGTGCCGAACGAGCCCGTCTCGGCGTTGGGGTCGCAGAAGTTGGGCGAGCCCTCGTAGTAGACCAGGTCGCGCTCGGTAGGGGGCTTGAAGTAGTTGTACCTGGGCCTCAGGGTCTCCACCCAGCCACGCGACTCCTTGTGCTTCTCCACCACCATTTCGGAAGCGCTGTCGTACTTGTCCTTCATGTAGTCGCCGATGATCCTGAAGTCCGGCTGAGACCACCAACACGTCTTCACCTCGCAGCTGCCCGACAGCCCGTGGCACTTACACTTCAGGAAAATGTTGTCAAAGAGAGACTGGGGATGAAATAAGATTATTATTATTCATCAGTGCTGTGACTTTTCTGCTGTCTTAAACACTATCGGAAGCACTGACAGACATTTACAACCCAAATTCCAATATACTGGCACCAATGGTTTTGTGTCATTACTGTATGCTAAGACAAGCTGCAAGAAACTGGCAACAGCTAGTCTTAAAAATAGACCGCTTCTCCAAAGTAACAAGGACACAGGTGAGCTCACCGTCCGTCCAGCCTCGTTGTTATGGCGATTCATGGCCGAACGGGCATCAGGGCGGTTCTCCCTCGCATCTGCAAACTCTCGGGACACCATACCGCCAAAATCCACGTCTTCGCTACAACCGCCCCACTTCCAGCCCTCGCCAGGAGGGCCCTTGTGACGCGTGTCGCAGCCACAGATGGTGGCGGAACCATCGGCGCAGGCCCGGGTCACCGCAAAGGCCACTCCGGCTGAGGCGATGGCGTGGACGAATGCTGACTCACGAGTGGCTGGAGGGAGACAGATGCACATGCTTGATCAAAAGCATTCGGACAACAGGAAGTGGTAAAGGAAGACAATATAAAATAACAGCTTCCACTCTTCAGGGAAGACCCTGGATTAAGCCAACACTAGTGTTAAGGGTAGGGTTCACCCATTGAGGATGAAGTGAAAAGGCTGATGATCTGATCATTTGAATCAGGTGTGTTGCAGGAAGGAGAGATGGAACACAGGCAGGACACCGGCCCTCGAGGAACAGGATTGAAGACCCCTGATTTAAATGGTAAGTTATCGTTTCACCTTCTCTTTTTGGATCTTACTCTACTGTATGAATTTAGCGGCGGAGAAAGTAGGTCACAACCTGCTAATCCCGTCTTGCATAACCTCAAAGGCAAACATCTTTCAACCCACGCTAACGAGACCACTTGTAACACATTCAGGTGGTGAACTTCTGTCGCAGAGGTCATTAGTCGTGTCGACCATATGTGTTTAGGTAGCATCCACAAAAGGTGCCAGTGTGGGGCTTCATTCATCCCAGACATCAATCGTCATGTCTGTGAATAAGGCCAGCGAGGGCCTTTGTCTATGGGCTGTCATAGTTAAGTGATGACTCATCGGGCATCATGAGAGGAAGACACAGGCCTGACAGGCCTATCATTAAGAGACTCAATTAAGCTTTTGAAAGGTTAGGAAATGGCATCACAGATGGCATAATGGGGTGTCTAGATATCAAAGTATGTGTGATTACAATTGTTGTTTAAGTGGAATCACATCTTGGAATACTAGTTAATAAAAAGAGCTTCATTGGCGCATGGTTCCGTGAACATCAAGAGTGAAGGAGGAGAAGGAAGAAAGGGACAAGTACAAAGCTAAAGGCAGAAGGAGCTCCTCCCTTATAGCAGGTTCCAACCAGTTTAAGGACTAAAGGGCATTAGAAAACAATGACGCAAGAGAAAAGGCCCACTGTCATCCTCCACCACCCACTCCACACAGCTACCGTACAGTGTGTGAGCTCACTAGGTGTCATAAATGTAACAGAATCCCAACGGTTAAAAAGTACAGGCTGATGATTTTTAAGAGAGCGCAAGGCATCAGTGTCGACCAAAATTAACTGTCAGGGTGTTCAAAATAAAAAACAAACAAACGTGATTCTGCTGTGTATGTTGTCCGAAAACTGCAAATTCAATACATTCGTCTAAATATCGTCGCTGTTCGACAACATTGTATGCCTCATTTAACTATTCAAAGACACCCATGTAGGTTATAAATTTGTCTTGAAAGCTTTAAGTGGACCTGGATGAGAACATAACTAAAAATGGCTGCCAATGGTGAAACACGTGTCTATTTTCCAAAAATGCAGGTCTCCACAAGTAATACAATTGAAATAAGCACAAGTCATTGCTGAATGTCCAATTTAGAAACCCAATTTTGACCCGTAAATACCTAGTGATACTAAAGAGGTACTAGCATAACACGACAAGTGTGGCTCTAACATGGAGCCCTGATGAACTCCTTTGGCAGCTTTGCATCGATGCTGCAAAGGATAAATGAGTCTAGGAATGAACGGGGTGAGGAAAAGAGGATTATCTTGGGACAAAATGAGCAAAGGAGTAGACCCAGGAAGCAATTAAAGAGGGTGTTTGGATTTCTTCTAAAATTGTACAAGTTATGGGAAATTGAAATTCCCCTGCCTTACAACATTTTGTCAAACATGCAGTTCAGTTTATGCATCAAAGCAAAAAGCACTGAGCTTGTGAGGTGGCCTTCTCAAGCCTCGTAAAGATATTTGGGTGATCAACATGGGGTTGACCTTTGGGGCCAATTACACCGACAGTAACATTTATTTCACCTGCTCTTGCATTAGTTCCACTGCTTGGTTTTAAGACCATTTGATGGCGTTTCATGACACTTCGCATCCCCTGACAGCGCTTCCCCACCAAACTTTGCCAAACGCCGGCAGGCCAAGTGGTCCCTACAACCTGCTGGGGGGTTGAATCCCCTATTGTGCCTCCACTGTCACGCTGCGTTAGTCCCACAATGGCTCCAGATATTTTATATGAAATTTGCCCTGGCCAGTGATTAGTGGGGACCAAGTTAAGTCATAGCAACAGAGAACTATGCATTGGCTGGACCCTGCTTGTCGGCAGACGGGGAAATCCCTATTCAAATGCTTTAATAAAACAATCTAAAGGGCGTGTGAATGGGGAAAAGCACTTTTTCTCCTGCTTAATCTCATGGTTGCAAAGATATTGTGCTCCGAGCTGAGCCCAGCAGGGAGTGGGGCTAAGGTTCCCCCATCAACTCCATTTGCCACACCCCTTCTTTCTTTCTTGCACAGAGTTAATGACATACCGGCGTGATAGCTTCCCTCCCCCCCAGCATGGTGAGACATACGTTTTGTGAAAAGCGGAGACCTCTTAGCTCATCCTAAACACTTACACATTCCCATCCTCATGTCACAGGTGGCCATCTGCATCCCAGACCTAATCCAAGTTTGGTCAAGAAGAGAAATTTCAGTCCATCAGAACGTGGGAGCTTGTCATCCACATTACACACAGGTTACGTCAATCGAGTTTCCGATCAAGCTCGTAATGGTTTGAGGCAGGAGTGACGGTGTACACCTATACCTGTAATACCTGCAAAATGACCGCGGTTGCCTCATTTTGTTTTATAGAGGCCCTCCTTAATGCCGTCAACTGACTCACAAGAGCGCAGGTTGATGGCAGGGAGGTGTTCTGTGAATACCAGGAATGCCAAAAACAGCCCTGGGATCGGCTCGTTGCGCAGCGAACACCTGCGCGGCGATCTGTTACCTTTCATCACGGGCAGATTCCTGCAGTGCATGTTTTGACACTTTACTTAATGCAAATTAATGAGTGCTGACGCAGACGCGGCCCGCAGGCAGGGTTGACGATTCGGGGCGTGGAGTGAAGCGAGAAAACCGAGGGAAGACGATCGACAACATGGCAACTGTTTGACCGTATGACGTACGCCGCCACGCCGGCGTCGGATCGCATTTGATCGTGAACGGAGGTCACTCAGATGAAATGTTGCCCCATAACCAGCCTCAAATTGTCCTCCGTATAGTGAAGGTGAGGATTACGAGGGCCATTACGGGTAGCAAGTGAGACCTATAAAGACGCCCGCTCCCCTTTGGCCCAAAAGAAGCAGGAGGAAATGGACACACTACAGTCTGAATTGCAGACAAACAGACACCAGTGAGGACAATGGGCCCGTAGCACAGACAAACACCAGCATCAATCAAATCCAATGAAATGGAAGCCCTTTCCTACTAAACCCTATCAAAGGCCTGGGAGCTCCCGAGTCACTTTGGTTGGCCTCTGACAAAGGAACTTAATCCAGCCACTTTGACCTCTCACATTATTAAGGGCTTCACTGACCTTAATCCAATCAAAATGATCTACTGAAGCCCAGTCGCTGCCTCCCCTTTAACACTCAGCGCCCTGGCAATTTGGGCTCGGGGAGGGGGGGAGCAACAGGGGAGAGACGCGGTGGTATTTTGCTCCACAAAAGGAGCTCGGATGGAGAATCCCTCTCACCTCCTACTCATCCTCAAGCCTCCTTATTACTGGCTCAAGAGTTCATTAAGTGTTAAGGGTTGAGAGATTAAAGCAGTCGCTCCGTCTCACCTCGACATGTTTAAGTTACATTTCTGGTAGCTTGGTGATAAGTTCAGAACCTTAGAATCATTTTGAGCTTTGGAAACATGTTTCATTAGAAGTTGAGTGAAACATGATTGGCACATGAGTAGACCTTGATCATAGGAAATACAAGCACAACGGTCTCTCAATGTTTCCGGCGCCAAGGCTGTTTAACTCATTCACTGCCATTGATGAATTTTCTTGTCTTTTCACAGTCCATCCGTTCAATCCCAGGAACTCATTTATATTTTTTTCAAACGTTAGCGTGAAAGAGGGTCCTAAAATGCCTTGCAGTGAATGAGTTAATAACAACTGATTGTGCCGAATTTGACACGGCAGACTTATTTGTTCCATGAATTGATTGTGAAAAAAGCAGAGCCTCAAAAAACGTGATGCTTATTATTAGATCAAAAACAGCCAAGGTATCTTGCCAAACCAATCGGTGAAAAGTGAAAGCCTCCGTTCCAGAAGAAAAGCCTTCAGTGAGGATTTTATTCTGTTGTCTGGTTTCCGATCAAAACATAGCCTTCGTAGGTTTGACCCTTCTTACAAATGTGCAGTTCAACTAATGATTTACATTTCTTCCCAAACACGCATTGCTTTAGTCCTAAACATGCGAAATACTTAATTGTCATGTCAAATTATTGGCAAAGGTCCCATTCAACTATGTAAATATAGCCATACACTCAAATAATACTGCCTGGATTTGTCTTGTTTTGAGCTTCTTTTTTTTTTTTTTGATGACTTGACATTTGTCTGGAAGTTGCAATTCATCATCGCTGAAAGTCAACATATTAGATAACGTGCCACCATTCAGTCTCAAGTGTTGTATAAGGCGCTTCAGAGGATCACGAGCAGAACGATCCCTGGGGATTCCCTCTCAAAGAAAACTCCAACAAGACTGAACGCAGTTTGATTGTATGCATGATTTCAGGCGTAGTGTTGTCTTCCTTCTATTTAAATAAGGATTTGACTGAGCCTAATGGCTGATGCATGCGAGGAGAGCAGGTTTTTCCGTCGTTCTCCTCAGGGTGGTTTGAGAATGTGGAATGAAAATCACATGCAACACTTGTCAAATGGTCTGTTGGGAGGTCACAAAGCGTCAGAGAAAATCATTTTCGGTACATTAGTCAAACTGCTACAAGGCATCACTTAATTGGCAGGTTGGGCTTGGAACAAATTCAACGAAATACACAAAAAGGGAATTACCTTTATCCAACACTGGTCCAAAAATGGCCAGATTGTCATTGACGGTGGTGCAGTTCCAGCGCCGCCCTCTGAACTGGTGTTGACACTCCTGGATGCCAATCTTCACCCCTTCCGTCACGCTGGGCATGATTTCCAAGTAGTTGCGGCAGAAGCGCAGCTGCTTGGGCACCAGCCCTGGAATGCTGCTACAGAGGATGGGTTGCGTTCCCAATGATGAGTACTGGTGGCCCACCGCTAGTGACCTAGACGCAGAAGGTCATTAGTGTTTGAGTTTGACCTAAAAATCCAGTTAAGAATGTTTGGAGGGGTAATTGCATGTCTGTGGATGCGTGATTGCTAATTTGGCTATCAGATGCTAGCATGCTAGGTGTCCATCAACCTCCTCCCCACCTTGCAGACACCTGGCCTTTGCGAGCAAGGAAATTGCAGGCCTGCCACCAGTGCTTCTGTCTGAGATGAAAGTCCATGATGCATCTCGAAGTCTTCATAGACCTTAAGCTGACAACCAGGAGAGCTACACCTTGTTATTATCTGTCCACAGGGATACCATCTTTGGCTAATAAGAGTGCAAACGCTATGTCAAAACTTCAGAGAGCGTATCAAGACTAACACACACATGACCCAATTCCCCCAACTCTCCGCCTTGCCTGTTTTCCTTTGAGGCTGAAACAAGTGCAAACTCGGTTCAATCATGACATCGTTGCTTTTATTCACCTTCCTTCTACCATGCTATCTTCATTAGCTCCGCCAAGTGAAACGCGCGAGGTTACGTTTGGAATGCGCATTGCCACCTACAACACTGGGGTGGAACATTTTGAATCGTTACCGGTTTTTACTACCACTGTCAGCATTTTTAAACTAAGTTGCTCAGCAGTCTTCTTCTGTCTACAGGAATCAACCATAACTTGGAATCAGTATTCAGCTTTGACGGAGTCCAGCGCTCTGACGAGTTATCATCTTCACTGTGTCCTCTTGTTAAACCTGGAGTGGAACAATATGGACTTTAGCTTTTGTCTGTTGAAATGTACTACTATCAGCTTTTTAAATCTAATTGCTCTACCGCCTTCCACTGTCAATTTAAACTGTCAATTTCTAGGTTTCTACTGAGTTATTGTATTCATTGTATCTTCTCAGTTATCAGTAATCCAAGAATTGAATATCCAATATTAAAAAAAAAAATTGCAGTGGTCTCTTGTTCCCTTTGAAATACCATTTGCTATAAACACATGAACTGTTGACCCGATTATTCAACTCACTAAAATCAATATTCAGAGTGCTCGACACAAGTCGCAACAGAGATAAATTGTTTTAAGAACACCCCACTATTATCTTTGTGCAAATGCCCTGCAGGTTAGCCGCAAAGTGACTTTTTGGCAAGTTTGCGCTCCGTGTCAACGGACTGTTAAAGTTGCCACTAATCTTATGATCCACCCAAATGATACCAGTTACTGTAGCATCCACGCAAAGGTAGAACCCGGGCAGGTGTGTCGCGTTTGGCCGCACGGCTAGCTCGCTATCTGTTGACCTTTCGTCCAGAGACTAATCACAACAAGATTAGCAAAAGTCCTGACACAGGCTTGGGGCTGTTTCCTCTAAAAAAAAAACAACCTTCCAGTGGAAAGCCAAATGACCCCCTGCTTGACATCTCCAAACGAGCTGACCTTGAAGACCTCCGTTACGTCTCCAAATGAAGAGAACGACACATAAATTGCTTGTTGCGATTGGAATTTCAAGATTACATTTCAATGTTGTCGGGTGTCACGACGTGTCAGTAAGTGAATCACGGTTTTACGTGCCCTCAAGCAGATGTCAGAGCTATTTGTCACACTGGTTCTGGCACAATTTCTCGCCTCATTTCTACAGACTACACCGCTATAGTAAATCACAGAAAAGGTGAGCAAGTTGAAAATGGCCCCTGAGGAAGTCACAGTCGTCTGCAGCATCCGCCAGTAAATAAGAGCACTGCTATCACGAATTGACCTCGCTTTGGCCCTTGTCACTCCGTCCTACCAACCACACCCCCCACACCCCCCGCCCCTAACAGCACAACAATCCCGGCAGAAACCCCGAGTCCGCATCCCACAGCAGAGCAGACTTTTGCTTCGCTCCCTCTCTCATGCACAACAAAAGAGTGCAAATGCAAAGGAAGCCCGTGTTGACCAATTCATCACAGGCTCATCACTGTGATACTGCAGGGGAGGTGAAAACAAGCGCCGCAGGCTTGCATTTTTAAAGAGCTCCTTGTCAGTCACATCCTGAACCTCCTCCACCTCTGTGGCCTTGCAGGAAAAAAAAAAAAGTGGTGTTTCTTGACGTTTCAGTGGCACTTGTCTTTACATTAATAAATCTTGAAGCACCCATTCAGCAAAATTCACAGGAAAAAAGTCAAAAATTAATATTTGGGAATTTGATTTAAAGGAAGAACGTCCGTGACAAAAACATCACTCAGGGTTTTTGTGCTCCAGTTCTCCCAGACAGCCTAAAAATGAGAGCAGGGCATGATGTCCACTTTTCGGACATAAGTACAGTGTTCCCTCACTTTTCCTGGGTGGTACGTTACATGATGTCCCGCGACAGGTGAATTTCCGTGAAGTAAAGGTTTAGTTTTTGAGGGGCATTTACACCACTGATAAGCCATTACTGCCTGACGTATTGGGCTCCGGTACTTCATTTTTTTGGAGGCACTCTGAATAACCAAACGGCACATTTGAACGGCGTTCCGAGTTTACAAATGGTTTGATTGAAGCAGTGCGCTTGGAGCATATTTCCAAACGCACTCACGATGAGGGAATGGGGATTTTGGAGGCAATGACCTCTAACAGTTATCGTCTTGAATTTTGTAAAACAAATTTTCCCTCCAAAAAAAAAAAAAAGATTTGCACCTGTTTGCTGAAGCTGAGCTATGATTGATCATGATCTGAGCCCTGAGGGTCTGTGATGCCATTTTCAGTCGACAGAAGTGACAAAATGGCTGCCCCCAGAAATGGCTAAAAATGGCCAAAAGAGATTTTGTTGCTTAATTTTAAAAATTTGACTTCCACTTTAAGGTCCGTAAACCAAGGACTCCAGACCAAGCTAAATGAATAATTGCTTGATCAATATTTTGTTATTGTTGACATGACGTATTCTTGAAGAAAAATTGTTGGAGCAAACCTTTCAAAAAGCTGTTCTGCATCCTGCTCACAAGCTCTGAGGAAATCAACGATCACTTTAGGATAGAGTGGCTGCAAATAAATACTTAAGCAGAACTCATATACACATACAATTATTTGTCTGGGTGCACGCTTGGCCCCCCTCTCATATAAGCGTATCCAGCGCAGGTTTAATACATATTTCAGCAAGCCCAAGCAGGGCGCTTCAGAATTACCACTTTACTCGTGCGCCCCGGGGCCTTGGAGCAGACTTTGACATCAAGAGAATATGTTTGGGAAAAGGAATGTGCGGCGAGCTTTCACCTCCAGGTATTTATCTTCTAAAGGTGGGGTGGACTTGAGGGGGAAGGGGTTGGCGGGTGACTTTTTTTTTTTTTTTTGGCGGGTGCAACCAGGCTATGTCATGGCAGGTTGAGAGGAGAACGGTGCATCTTAGGGGCACCGAGGCCGGAGGGTGACGCAGCGGCCTCGCTCGACTAAACGCCAACGGAGCGCCATACAAATGCGTTCTTTGCCTTGGGATCTGTTGCCACGTAACAAATAAATAAGTCCTTCTACAAAACTAAAACCATTACGTCAATGAGTGATTGTATGCTAGCAGTCATGTAGCTAACTGTTCTGTTTGCTCGTCGTCCTTTCTTGACTTGATCCACCCTTCAAAAATCAAACCATCAGCTCAAGAGCTATGTTGGAATTTGCTTCTGTTATGATGACATCATGGAAAATAAAACTACCTCACACACTGACATCCTTAAAAACATTGACCATATCAGGTGATAATCCACTGATGGATTAAATATGACAGTTTTTTTTTTAGAACCATCCAGCAATGGTCCTGATGTGGGTCAGCATTTTTTCCAACTAAGGCCCAAATGTTATATCAGGATTTCCTCCCAACTGAGCACAATCATGAGTTTTTCATCACTCTAAGCGGCAGGGGACCTGTTACAGGAAGATACACCCAATATCCAACCATGCGCAAATACTGAATCATAAAATAAATAAATTATGTTTCGTTTGTGATGTTCCATAAGGTCTGGGCTTGCTGCGTATGACGCACAGACATTATTACACCTGGCAAGAACTGTATTAGAGGAGCTCATTGGAAGTTATAAAACACATTAGAAACGATAACGTACAGTGCTATAAAACTACTCAGTGGAAAAATTATGATCGCACTTGACAGTTAACTGCCCAAACTGTTAGTGGGCCATATACAGCACATGTGAGCATTTGATCTGAAATGAATGAGTTATCATAAGGAGACTTCCCAATTCCTCCTCCAAAAGTTTAATTTCCATTGAACTTTATATTCTCGCTCTCTTTCCATTTATATATTTAGATGTACATATACTGTGTATATATACGCTTGCTGACAGGGTGAACAATGACAGCGTTGACATTTTTGGCTAATATTAGCATTAGCATTTAATGAGCACATGGTAGAATCTTCCCTTAGCAACAAGAGTATAGTGTTTAAAAATATATTTTAACTACTGCAAGGGTTGTCACATCAATTGATTTTTCCACCGTGACAGTGGACATGTCAAGCTTGACAATATCCAACTACACATATGAGACGATGGAAATTACAAAACAAGTGTATTTATTCTGCAATTACCCCCTGATTGGGCCTCCAATGAAGAAAGACAAAATACTGGTGGTATGTCACTGAAAACATCAGAGGGTTGCTTCAAGGGGCACTTAATCAGGTTAACAGTTCATGACACATGCAAAATGTTCAATGTGATTATGAAAATGAAATACACATGACCAAAACGACTTGTTTTATCACATAACTTGTTGACAATAAACCGATGTTTTTTTTTGTTTGCTTTCATATAGCCGCTTATTACACACACTGTAGTTAGCAGAGCAGTGTGTGGGGCATGATCAAATCAAATCAAAATCATGCAGCCTCTCATATGACTTCAGAGTTTAATTATTTTGCAACATTCTCACAATTATGACCCTTGACTGTTATGAAAAGCCTGAAAAAATAGACATATTGCTCATAATAATAATAATTTCTTTGATTGTTGCCAGATGTTTTTCACACATTTAGTGTCAAAACAAAAATGGCTCCTTCTTTAATAGGTTGTAGTTCTAAATGTAGTACATGAACAAAATATCCAGAAAAGAAAAATGAACCAAATCAAGGATCCACAAATGTAATGGCTCATTTCTTCTCTACCTCAAAGTTTGTCAAAATTGCTGTGTGTTTGTTTACTAACAAACTGCTTGGAAACCACAACTTCCCTTCATGTGGTAAAGGGCAAAACATTGGACACACCTCTTAGTATGATGCAATGCAGTTGACGCCACAACAAACTACAATATGATACAAAACATCATTATCTAATTTGAGAAAGCCCCTTTACATGGATGCGCTCAGCATGTGTACAGGTAAATAACAGAATGTGATTATTAAGTCATGTCAAGTAAAAATGGCATTAACATGTCCAAGCATCTCAAATGTGGGTGACCATCCCTCACGTGCACACGCACGCCTTCTGCACCTGCTGCACTGCAGAAGGAAAATAGAACTTTTGGGAGACGATCCCCCGCACCCCACCACCCACACCCCTAAAAAAACTAAACCTGCCTTAGATGTCCTGGAAATAAATGTCATTTGCCGTATTTATCAAACTTCATGTGATGATGTGAAAAAACAAACAATCTGAATTGAACACCTTTGTGAAAAAAAAAACGTTTTTTTGGGACCCTTTCACACCAAAATAAAAAAATACATAGGCATAAAAATAAAAAATGTAACAGAGAGGACCTTCCTCAAAAATATAAATACGAAAAATACATAGTTTCAAAATACGCAATGTTAAACAGTCCACGCACACACTCCTTTCATTTTCAGTGACTTTTGCATCCAAAATGACTTACCACCAGATGGGATAACTTGCCATGACACGCGTGAGCCCGCAGAGCAACAAGAGGAAACATCCAACGAATATCATCCTTAAAAAAGTTCCTTCGAACCTCTCCAGCGTGATGCCTGATGCTGCGCGCCCGCCTGACGCCCACACGGATCGGAACCAAAGTGGTAAACAATAATAATAATTACAAAAAAAAATCATCAACAAACAAACAAACAGTGGCGATGATGGGATCTTTATCGCTTTGCGCCAATCAACTCGCGCGTGGCAGTCACGCCGTGGCAGAAGCTGACAGTCATCTAAAAAAAAAAAAAAAAAAAAAAAAAAAAAAAAAAAAAGTTAAAAAGCTTGCTTGCCTCTTTTTTTTTTAGGACCCAATCATGAGCAATTGCCAAAGGGTTATCTGTGATGATACGTTCCCTCACTCGCTCAAGGAGCCAATTTGAAGATGTCTTTTTTTTTGGAGCTCATTGAGAAATGCAGTGCGTGTGATATATAATGTAGTTTAAAGGAGGGAGAGAGGGGAGGGTCCGAGGGGGCTTTTAAATAGACATCGGAACCCCCGCGGATTGCGTAGCTATAACAACCTGTCCGGATTTCACTCCCTGGCTTGAACCTTCTAAAATGCAGAAATAAATATGTGTGAATTGCTCCGGACCATTATTGACTCTCCAAGGGCTTTTTTTTTTTTTTTTTTTTTTAGGGGTGAATGACGAGCCCACCCTCTATTCCCCCATTCAGGTGTAATGGATTTTTATCATAATCTTTTTTTAGATTAGCGAATGAAAAAAAGTCATAAAGGAATAAAACTCTAAAGGGTTACTTGATCTGCTTGAGTCAACTGCAATGTCAAGCAACGCTGAGTTGCAGGGAGTTTGCATCACGTTATTTACGTCATACATGTGCTTTGTTTACAAAACCTTTCTACACATTCAGTTGAACCGGTGCCTATTACTAATTGATGTGTGAAAAACGTTCAAATATATTTATATATAATCTTGCGGTGCTGGGGGACTTTTTAAAATCTATCCTAAAATGTCATGCATGACACAACTATCAAAAATGCAAAGAACACCACGTTAACTCAACTCCTTGGAAAACGTCACTTCATGAACGTAAATGCAACAGAAAAACGAAATATTCATCGTTTTGGAGGTACAGCATGGCGAACCTTCATACAATTAAGCCAGCAGGGGTCACTAAATCCAAGCAGCGCTGCCATAAAGATGGGACAGCAATCATATGTAAACGAGAGGACGATTAAAAATAACCCACAGCGACTCTTCTGGGATACTGTCATCAACTTAAAGCTACATTACTACATTTTTTTTTTAAATTGACTTCTCAAATATTAGCACTACTTTGTTGTATTAATATTGATCAGTTTGAGCGCTTCAATCATGAGTCACTCTCCAGCTCTTGAAGGCGATCAGAAAAAGATGTCAACGCCATCTAGTGGACATTGTTAGATAGCAGTTAAGTGTTAAGCGCGTCTGCCTGACAGTTGTGCGGAGTAGGGTTCGAATCCATACTTTGGCCTCCATGTGTGTCGCTGTATGTTTTCCCAATTGTCTTTCTGTTCTCCAGCTTTCTCAGGTTTGTTGATTGGTCAAGTGGTTCTCAAATTTTTTATACTACTTCCAAAAATATTTGGCTCTGCAACAATCACAATAATGGCCAACATTAAACAATACAGTAGTGTAGTAGGCCTAAGTAAATAACTTTTTTTTAAATCAAAAAGTATATTTTACATAACTGTACGCCACTGTAAAATTCAGCAATTTAAACAACACTGTGTTTAACAGGTTAAGCCCCTAAAGTCAAAGGTATAACTGGCATATAAAGTCTTTAGTGGGGAAAAAAAGGATAACTTTGTTAAAGGCTCAAGTGGCCATATTGACCTTAGGCTTATCATCATAAAAGCACTCCTAATGAAATTTAAAAAGTCAGCAAGACCTGATGTGTGGCTTGTACGCCGTCTCACCACCTGGCTGAAGTGGGGGAAACTCCCAGGAAAACTCCACATCTTTGCCATAAATAGCGCTGCTTGATAAGCCTTGTTTTTTTTCCCCTATAAAGACATGGTACTAGCACTTGTCCTCCTGTTTGTCACAGCTGGTGAGTTTTGAAAACGTTTTTGAATAATGAAGGTGGAAAGTATAAATCCCACCTGCGACTTGTAGTGTCTTGTCTTAAGTGTCAGGCTGCGGAGTTTCCAGCTACCCGCCCGACACCAACCAACGTGTGGTGAACGGCGTCGAAGCCCGTCCGTACAGCTGGCCGTGGCAAGTTTCCCTGGAGTCCTTCTACCCGACATGCGGAGGAACCCTCATTGCTCCAAATTGGGTTTTGACCGCTGCACACTGCATCACGTGAGCTGCCTATTTAGAAGTACAGTAGAATTATAAAAAGTCTACACACCCTTGTTCAAACGGCAGGTTTTTGTGATTTGTGAAAAACAGACACCAAGATAAATTATTTCAAGTTTTTCCAGCAAGTGAAAGTTTGCACACCCCCTTGTAACTATATGTGTTCAGAATTAAACGACCACATTCAAACTCATGTTAAACCATTTAAAGTGCCTCTGATTAAGCCTGAAGAGAGTTTTTGGTGGGGGTTTTTTTCCTGACATTTTTTGCTTTCTGGCAGAGGCTGAAAGGTTTTGTCTTAACATTGATTGACATTTACTTCTCTCAAAAATACATTTTAAAAATGGTGAAAAGTTTAATTGAGTTGTTCAGATTACAGGTCACTTTAAAGACTAAATCAAGTCAAAAATATTCTCGACCATAATATGTTCTATGCATCCCCGCTTGACTAAACACGGTACTCTGATTAATATTGCCTTTGTGGAATATGGATTAATCTGAAAAATCCATATTGCCTTTGTGGAATATGAATTAATCAGAAAAATTCACCAGTTTTTATCCATCTCGGGGCGGCCATTTTGTTTTATACTGCCACTTGCTTTCGACAAGAAATGACATCACAGTGCCAAAGGGCTCAGCTTTGTCACATGACCAAACCCAGAAAAAAGGTGAGCTGTGATTGGTCATTACCTGAGTCCCGAGCAACTGTGATGTAATTTTCAGTCGACAGCAAGTGCCAAAATGGCCGCCCCCTAAGATGGATAAAAATCGCTATTTTACTCTGTAATTCATATTCCACAAATGCAATATTAATCAGAATAACATGATTAACTAACAGGGGTGCATAGAACACATTATTGTAGAGCCATTTTTTTACTTGACTTCCTTTTCAATGGTATAACAAGTTTTGCAATGATTTATATTGATCTTTTTTTTTTTAGCTCACAAAAACCTGGCGTTTGAGGGTGTGTTGAATTTTCATATCCACCGTGCGTAACGTGATGCATGCGTGATTCTTTGTCGTGGCCGTTCCAGGTTCCACACGTACAGGGTGGTTCTGTCTGAGCACGATATGAGCTTGGATGAGGGACCCGAACAATCCATTCGGGTGGATAAAATGATCATCCATCCCAAATGGAATGACAATTGTGTATCCTGCGGGTATTGTTGTCACGCCCACGGAAAACAGCACCTACATAATCAAATTAAAAAAAAAAAAAAAAAACATCTGAACTGTATTTACATTTTTTCGTAGGAATGACATTGCCTTACTGAAACTGGAGCAGAGTGCTGTCCTCAATGAGGAGGTTCAGCTGGCATGCCTACCAGAACATGAGGAAACCCTCGCCCACAACCAGCCCTGCTACGTCACAGGCTGGGGTCGCCTCTACTGTGAGCTTCCCATGTTTCACTTAAATCCCACTTCTACTTTAAATGCTAAGTGATTTTTGTGGAATATGAGTTAAGGAGCAAAATCCACCCGTTTTTATCCATCTCAGGGGGCGGCCATTTTGTTATTTCTGTCGACTGAAAATGACATCACAATCATGGCTGAGCTTCGGAAAACAGGTCAGTTGTGATGTCATTTTCAATCGACAGAAGTAACAAAATGGCCACCCCAAGAGATGGCTAAAGACGGGTGGATGAACTCTTATTTGCCAAATGCAATATTTATCAGAAT
Organism: Filicampus tigris; assembly: GCF_054856515.1. NCBI lineage: Eukaryota > Metazoa > Chordata > Actinopteri > Syngnathiformes > Syngnathidae > Filicampus > Filicampus tigris. The sequence continues at coordinate 17,575,667 of NC_141226.1, read as the reverse complement.
GCCTTGTTTCAACTTGTGGGCTTGCATAGAACATTATCTTTGAAAAAAATTTTTTGGGTCGACTTCCACTTTTAAGCTGGAGGGCCCCGAGCGGCTAAACTACAGCAGGCTCTCCTACCTGTGGTGAGCCACAGCATTTGCAGTCAAAGCGAGTGGTGGGGCAGCTCAGCAAAAACAACAATGGTGTGCGCGGGAGGAGAGAGCAAGTCAGCCTGCCACGTACGTTTTAGTGGGGTGTTTGTTTAAAAAAAAAAAAAAAAAAAACGGCATTGCTGTAATACGTGCCGCCATGTTGCAGGGTGACTCAGGCGGGCCCCTGAACTGTAAAGGCAGAGACGGCAGATGGTACGTCCAAGGAGTGACCAGCTTTGTGGACGGGCGAGGCTGTAACACCCCTCGCAGGCCCACCGTCTTTACCCGTGTGGCCTCCTTCATCCCCTGGATCACAAAGGTCACAACCCCGGATGCACTTATATATACATACACATAAACACTAGCTTAACAATGCCATTTTTTTGTTTTATGTCTTTGCAGACGATGGCGCTAAACTGAATGTTCCTGGCTTGATATAACATTTCGGAGCATCGTTGTTTGTCTTTTATATTTCAAGTATAAGATACTAGACTCAACAACAGATACAGCACTCATGGATCAAACACCTGTTGAGAATGTCCCAAATACAAGCCTTGGAATTTAAACCAAAACAGCTGATTTTCTGTTTAGTGTCATGCATGGACCCTTGAAATGTTTTCCTTTGTCCTGTAATGGTAGACAGGTCCACAGAATTCCATGTTGACCTGTGAAACTGCTGTCAGGGGCTGATTTTTGTCTAGCTTTACACATGGCGCTATTGGATGTTTTTTTTTTTCCGGGTTGTCATATATATATATATATATATATATATTATTATTATTATTATGTTATAATAATCATAAACAGGGACTCCGAGAATGAGAGACTAATATGTATAAAAATAAACATAACTCTGAGACGGTGTCAATCAAAAGTGAGCATGATAATCATTAGATGCATGTCAATAACTTAGAATAATGAAATCATTCAATAACGTTTAATTTAGAAAAAAAACAAAAACTTTACACTGGCAAGATGATACAAAAGCAGCCTAGTTTGTCTGCACTTCATATCATAACTGTATGAATGCTAATCACCTAGCATTAAACGTGGTGGCATTGTATGAAGCTCGATTAGGTAAGAGCAACAGACTAAAGGTCAGACGTCGAGCAGAACATGACTGAAAGGCAGAAATTAATGAATGCGTCGCTCAGTCTTATTTTACCTTCAAAGGTGCAAACGTAAGCGGACGAGTGACTTTGGTTATGACCCTTCTGATGGCGTCCAGTTGAAAAAGTCAATGCCCCGCAACTCCTCGGGCAGGTACTGCTGCTCAACTGGGGCGCTGAAGGCCGGATTGTACTTGTAGCCCTTGGCGTAGCCCAGCTGCTTCATGAGGCGGGTGGGTGCGTTGCGCAGGTGGAGCGGAACCGGAGGCAGGGGACCTTTGTGGTTCCTCAGACAGGCCTTCACGTTTTTGTAGGCCATGTACACGTCTACCGATTTGGCCGCCCGTGAGAGATAGGTCACGCACTGCGCCAAGATCACCTGTAGAGTGGGACACTATAACGCCCGCTGCACTCAAGCACCGAACGTGTGAAATGAAGCAGATTCCTTTTTTATTCAACACATTACCGCCTTTGCGATTTGAACGTTTCCCGGCCATGTCGATTTGAATTCGATGAATTGTTCAGCCCACTCACATACCTCACATTCAGGCATCCCGATGAAGTGACACGCCTGGAAAGTGGCCACGGCCTGAGGCAGAGCGAAGGGATCTGCCATACCTTTGACAGACAAGGAAGCCAAGTGAGGAGGGTGCAAATAACTCATTCGTTGAACTTGGCTATATTGTCCGATCTCCATCTCCCGTACCCACATCCTCACTGGCAAAGCGGACCAGCCTGCGAGCCACATAGAGCGGATCCTCGCCGCCTTCCAGCATGCGGCCCAGCCAGTAGAGGGCAGCGTTCTCGTGGGAGCCTCTCATGGACTTGTGCAATGCCGAGATGCAGTTGAAATGCTCTTCGCCTTTGAGCCAAGGACGCCAGGAGATAAAGAAGCGCAGGACAGCGTTTTAATCTCAGTCATACGTCAAGCGGGCAGAGTGCTTTTCATCACCCCATAAAATTGGAACCACTAAATCTACGTGTTTCGGGACAGCTGAATGTTATGTAACTGGACAACTGGCGAGACCACAGGGAGAAATAGTGAGTGGGCACGACAGGAGGTTGGGAGGTGAGGTTCAAAAAGGGGGAATAATACATTATTGCTTGTATAACAAATAGTTACAAACTTTGAGTGCCCGCCTGCCTATCAAGTGGGTCATTAAACAACCAAGTGCTGTACATCCTTTGTTATGTGCCGAATTCTAGCCACCAGATTAAGGTAAGAAGAGCTGCAAGGTTAGCACAGAAGAGCGCGAGCTAACATCATCAGCATTCATTTATGATGATCATCAGAAATCTCTTTTAGATGGTTTGTTAGAGACAACTGATTTTAATGATGGGGGGGGGGAGAACTCTAAATAAAGAATTGAGATAATTAATTACAAATTTAGTTGAGGAGTACAGTACATCACTCCAGTTAAGTGGTAACTATTTCTGGAAGGGGTGTTATTTGTCCCACTACTAAATTTGGCGCACACCGCCGTGTTGCGACATCAGTTGTTGTGTTGAAACTTTTTGCTTTGGTAAGTGATCAGGGGGGAGCCGCTTACCAGCTTTGTCGTAGAGAATATGAGATCTCTGCAGACCCTCCTTGATGTGTTCTTCCTTCACAAGGATTTCCTGGCCGCAACCGTCTGGTCCCGTCAGTCCAGGCCGGGTCAAGACGACCTGAGCTTGGATGGCCAGCTGCAGACTGTTGAGCCCCGTGCGAGCGTCACCGTCACACAGGTAGGTGATTGTGTCCAGTGCCTTTTGTTCAATGTAAACTTTCGGCCTGAAAACAAATCAACGCATCATGATAGCAATGATTATAACGCATCCTGAGTGTTAAAAAAAAACAAAAAAAACACAGGACGGATAGGACTTCTGATGTCCAAAGCAAAGATATTTCATCCTCTTCATCCCAAAACACAAGCACCCCAATCCCCCCCCCCCATTCTGATTATTTAATACTGTACGTTTTTATGAAGTACAATACTGTAGAATGCTAGTTATCATATTAAGAATGGATCACAAAAATTTTTTTGTGGTGCTGGAATGGATTAATGTCATTTCACTTCATTTCAATGAGGAAAGATGATTTGAGATGTTGGAATGTTTTGACCTCCAAATCAAACCCTTAAGTCAAGACAACTAAAGATACCCTATTTTATTCTGACAACCAGCGACCATTAAAAACAGATCCGGTAGCCATTTTAAGCTTTCTGTAGGGGACTGGGCTTGGCTCGATGCCTGGGACCACCTCAGTCTGGTTTACGTCCAACCTTTTAATGTGGACATGTGTGATTTGCGATTTGCCGCGTTCTTTCCGCGCCTGGCAGTAGCCATCAAAGGCTTCGCGGGCTACAACTTGTGCGCAAATCTGATCTGTCAACACATCACATGGGACCAGAGCCGAGGGGATTGCGTTGGCTCCTGCTGCTCTCCTCCCATAAATGATCTAACCAGGCCCGCTGAGCCAGCAACAGAAGACGAGAGCTCCCGGGAAAAGAATTTTGATTTGTGCCGCATTGTCCAGTCAGAAGCGGAGCACTCACTCGTTTGCGCCCGCTTGGTGGTCTGGCCGTTCGGGATTGGCTTGATCCTGACCCAGCACGGTGATCCCCAGCGCTGCCAACGCCCTGTCCAGAATCGAGCCAATCGCCTCCACCGAGAGCTTCTCGAGGACGAGTACTCTGCAGCGGCTCAGCAGAGCGCCGTTCACCTGGAAGGACGGATTCTCCGTGGTGGCACCAATCAGAGTGACTGTTCCGCACTCGACGTGAGGAAGGAACGTGTCCTGAAATAAAGACGACGATGGGACAAACAAATGTGAGGATGGAACAGTGAGCATTCTGAGATGACATCTTTTCCCCAGTAAGTACTGGCTCCGTTTCTAATGAAAGCAAAGGTTTAAAAAAGTGCTGGTTGTAAAAGAGTTTTATTTTTTTCCCCTGAATTAATTTATGTATACAGAAAAAGAAAATGGACACTTTGTATTATGATCTTTTAATTGAAATGACTTTTTTTTTTTTTTTTTACCTTTTTCTGTATTGCAAAAATGCAAAGTGCATTTTAGAGCACTGAAAAGTAAAATTAAAAATAAAAACTGTACAATACAAATAAAACCACAAAATTACATATTTAACTTCTATTTCTGCATTTTGCAAAAAAAAAATAATTTCATAGAAAAAAATATAAGTTTTAGGAAGAGCGGACATTAAAAGGACAATGTTTAGAATTCAGTGCCATCTGGTGGTACTTAGAGCACATTTTTTTTGCATGTTGAAATAAACAGTGGGTCTTTAAAATGAATGATCATTGAACAATCAAAACATTTTACACATTGTCTCTTTAAAGATAAGAAAGCGACTATAAATGTTTCAGAGGCTTTAAGAGGCGGGGCCTGGCAGGGTGGCGTGTGACATCCGCAAGTTTGTATATTAGTGTCTGGGTGTGAGCTGTGGCTCTTTGGATTTCTGGCACAAATACCGTAGCCCACCTGTTGGGATTTGTTGAAGCGGTGGATTTCGTCGATGAACAGGATGGTCCTGCGCTTGAATAGCCGCAGCTCGTTCTGTGCCTGCTTGATGACTTCCCGCACGTCGGCGGTGGACGCGCTGGTGGCGGAGAGTGGCACAAAACGAGCCGTGCCCTTCTTCTTGCTGTTGCTGGCGATGATGTGAGCCAGAGTGGTCTAACACAGAGAGAATGTAATGTAAATACAAGCACAACATTGATACATGACAGGCAAATGCAACTCTGCTCTTAAGAACACAAGATTGAACACTGGGACAATAATTGGGTTTGAATCATTACTTGTCCTACGACCACAGTCCCCCCCCGCCCCCCATAAGTGTGCCTGCTATGCATGATTCCTAATGGTGGAAACGTCACTACTGCACCTTGCCACATCCAGGTGGGCCCCAGAGTATGAGAGAGGGTATTTCCTGGCAGTCTAACAGGGACCGCAGGAGGGTTTGCTCCCCGACAACTTTACTCTGACCAAAGTACTCCTCCATCGTTTTCGGCCTCAGTATGTCCGCCAATGGTTTATTTGACGTTAACACTGTCCGTAGACTCAAAGTAGGTGCTGCGTTCAGGGTCTGTCCGTCACTCCTCTTTCGAGCCCCGGAATATTCGGGTTCATCGGGGATCTGGGCCGGAAAGCTACGTTTGACTCCCTTGTTGGCCGCGCAGCCACCATCTTGTTTGTTGGGAAATGACGAGTTGGTGTCATTTTGATGTGAACTTTTCTCCTTGTTGCCGTGGAACATGGAGAAGACTCCGAAAGAGGCAGACGGCGTCGTGTGGTGGTCTCCACCCGCAAGCTTTGGCGCCGCTTCGGAACAAAACTTCTTCATTGGTGGTCCGCCGTCGGTGCCGTTCGTCAGTAAACAAACGTCGAGGTGGCCATTAATAACGTCGGATGTGAAGTCTTGAAAACAAACTGGGCACTGCACCGAATCCGACGCGTCGGTCGCCATCTTGCGTGCCACTAAACTTTGGACTCTTGTCACGTGACCAACTCGATAAAATGAACATTCTTAAAAAAAAAAAACTGTTATCTTCTGTGTTATAATTTAATACATCATTAAATTTGTGAGATTTAAAAATAGCTTTTCGTCGCGTTTGTTTATACCTTTGTGTTACGCATCAAATTGTGCACTAGCCGTACTCACTTCCTGTAAGAAAATGCACATTGTTCACAATAAAAAGCGCAGTACAATTTATTTTCTATGAAAAGGCGCTTAACAAATCTAAAAGAAATGGAATAATGACATGAATTTGATGTTTTTATATGTATTTAATTCCCCAATTGGCGCCACCATTTACTTAGAAATGCATCAATTCTATTTATATTTCTACTCAGATTAGAGCCCGGACTGAGTGCATCAACAAGATGAGCCTGGCCAAGTGAATAATGGTCAAGATGAAGTGAGTTCCTCTGTGTGCTGAAAAGCATGAGCACGCCGGTCTTCTTCCCCCACTTAGAAAAGGTGAAAACGATGCGCTCCTTCTGGGAGATGAAGTGGAAACTAGAGGTACACATTCAATTCATATAATCTGTACTGTATTTGGAAATTATGATGAATTCATCTTCAGGACGCAGGAGTACCAGCAGAGGCTGCTAAAAAGCCAAGCAGTGATTAATACAACACGGCACTGCATTGTACTGAGTGCAGTGCATTGTACTGAGTGCGGTGCAGCATCATTCTGCATTTATAAAAAAAAAAAACCCAACAACTTTACGATTTAAAAAAAAAAAAATACAATTGTAAGTTACAATTGTAAATTGGCCACAGGAAAGCAAACCGAGGAGTGAGAAGTAAAATGGGACTCTTAAGCATTTAAAACAATTTCTTTTGAGGCAGGGGGTCTTATTAAGTTAGATCAAGCAAGCATCTATTTCGCAGAAATAGCCCACAATATACAATTATGTCTTTTTCAAATCTCTGTAAAAAGCAGATTTTGGAGCATTTAAATCGAGGTAAGGTAAAATTAAATATAAAAATCGCACAACATAATTAAGGCCACAGATTAAATATTTTACCCAAACATTTGAATTTTGTACCTTGTAAAATAATGCTTATAATTATATATAAAGTAATAAAGATTATTTTAGAGCGCTGAGAAAATGTACAATTGAAATAAAGCAACAAAATTATATTTTACTTCTATACCTGTATTTAGCACACACTTATGGCAACTGCATGTGTAAAAGTGTCTTTGTATATTAAAAAATACTGTAACGTACAACGTACACTTTGTCGCTTTTGGTAAAGACGCGAGAATGGTGCGCTTTTCCGGTCCGTGCTTTTCAAAATAAAGCACATCTCAAACGAAAAGAAACACAAATCGGATGCGCATATATCACAATGTACGGTTGTTTTATTTATTCTATTCACATCCATGTGTAACATTGACAGCAGTGAAATGATTCAGCCATTTATTTTACAACACATCCACAGTGTGCATGTGTGCGCGTGTACGATCACATTCTTTGGGTGGGGTTGTGTGAAAGGGGGCTTGATCCCTTGCGCGACTTCCTCGTTTCACAATGTCAGTGCTTTGTTAAATTTAAGTTTAAACAGCTTTTAAAAGGTGTTCTGGGTTTAATAAAGGGCCATTTTCTCGTGTAGATGAGAAGCGATTACGCAGGATTACGCACGCGCGTCATAGCTGTCACACGCTTCTCGATGGCACCTGTCACTCTTTTGTCACAGGGACAAACCGATCGTCACTGGGCTCTAAGTGCTGATAGGAGCCGAGGGGGCATGACTGAATTAACGGAGGGTCTATAGACGAGTATTCATATTTGGGTGTCCCATGCGCGACACCTGGCTGTCATCCCTTCAAACCCGTCACTTGAAACTGTCCTTCCCCACCCAGCACGTAACAGGTCTTTCTTTAGTAGAGTACAGCAAAGGGCTATAGGAGAAGTTGTAGAGAAGATGCGGGGGCTAGTTAAAGCGATAGGGGACTTCACCTGCACTTGGAATGTTTGGTTGGTCAGCAGCATGTGTGTGCTTGTAGCCTACATTGGGTACACACTTTGGGATTTACTGTACTTCAGGAGGAGTGAAAGAGCATCACCGCACGACACACAGTCTCCAGTGGACACACAGGTACTACAGTTAACACATGCATCTTATCTTACAAATAATTGTTTCATGATGTAGTAGATGTTACAGAGATCATCCAATCTAGAGAAAAAAAGTTCACAGTTAACTTTTGTTTCTTTGGTACACTAAAAGTGTTCTGGGTCACTGTGACCTGCTGCATGTCTAGTCCCACCTCCACCCCCCAAAAAAACACCCCAAAAATACAAATTCCCCAACTTATGCTTTGTATTGTATAATATGACAAATTAATTTGATTGAGTCTGCATCTTTTGTTTACCTTCAAATATTTGTATATTACATTTTAAACATGTTTTTTAATATATTCAATGTGGGCACCATAGTGTACTGTAGTTAGGACATCTGCCTCACATTTTTAATGCTGCTGCCCTAAAATTGTGGGCTTGTCTGGGATTTGAACCCGGAACCTCTTGTACCTAAGTGTTTATACTACTATTAAAAGAACAAACGAACAAATAAATAGTTTTAAAGTGTTTTGTTTGTGTTTTTTGGTGGTTGGGTTGCCCCCCATTTTTCATAGAAACCGCATATTGGAAGTTTATTAGTGTTTTTTGAAGAATTCTTCAGGTTTACAATAAATAACTAGAGAATCACCAAAAAAACAAAAAGCAATGCTTAATGGAAGAACCAACATCCATGTCCACATGTAATGCGAGCCACAAGATAAGGCAACATCATGGATTAAGAGCTTGTCTCCAGTGGACAATGTTTAGGTCACAAGACCTACAAAGCAGTTGTTAAAGATGGCCCACAATGGGGAAATTTACGTTGGCATTGGATTAAAACATCGTGTTCAAATTCAGGGCCGAAGTGGAACTCTGAGAAGATATATTGTACTTAAAATGGGCAAAAGGACCAATTGGCAACTACTGTATACATAACATGGGATAAGACGATTTTAAGATTCACGAGGCACGTTGTCCAAATGCTGCGCAGGCAGTAAGATTTAGCAACTAACACTGCACTTCCTGTTAGTTCTCTTATTTTGAAACCTAGTCGCACCACTTATGGTCCACTACCAACTGACACTAACTTTAAGACAGTGTTTATTTTTAATATAGTTAGTGTTATTGTTTGTAGTTGTGTATTACATTTTTGATAATCTTGGATTTAAAGGACTGGTGACACCCTGAGCAAAGCTGAGCATTTTACTAAAATTAACCGGTCCGTTTATCGCCTTCCGTCTGCAGCTGGGGTACCCTTCAGCCAACACGAAAAACTCACCCTGGCATTTAAGCCTCGGCCGGACTAAATGCACCTCCATTTAGGAACCAGAAGCTGTCAAAAAGCCTCGGCCATGGCCGACGGGAAACTGAGGCCACGTTCTGGCCATGGAAGCCTCACCGCAAAAATAGACAATAGACGATTACATAGACGGAAAAAATGCACTTATGACTATGCTTATCCGTCTATTTTTTTTAAGGTTCCCGACTATCATTTATCGCCTACAAAATGGGCATCTGTCATAAGTGGCTAGATGGACTGGTCTGTCAGATAGGTGGAATGTCCAACTCTTAGTAACAAAGGTAGACAGTAAACAATACATTTGTATGACGAGATAGTAATGGATAGAATGTGTTTCCTGATACCAAAATGGATCCACGAGCTGGAAGGAAATATTGAGTACGCTTGTTTAGTGGCCCATGCAGTCTGGCCCAAATTCACCAATCTGTACACAAATTGACCCAAAAGACTAGTGATGCATACAACAACAACCATGTGGACAGGAGAGGACAGACTGAAATACAGTATATCTTGAGCTTAGTTTAGGCCTACTGTCATTTTATTTTACTCACTTGCCTCCAATAAATTAGGTAAAGTCATTAAAGATAATGATTAAAAAAAAGAAAAAGACATTTGAAGGTGGGAAGAAGTGGGTTAATTTAAATAGTGGGCGCTTCTTCCAGCCTTCATCAATATGGAAGCTTGTGTGCCTGTGCGTAACGTCCCTGGTTATATACTGTACACAGCAACTGGAAGAATTAAACGTGAGCTAACTAGGCCGCTGGCGTTTACGAGCGAGTGCAGCGTGTCAGAGATTGTACAGTGCAGAGCTGGAGTTTGCAACATGCGTTTACTGCCATCTAGCGATTCACACTGCTGCTTTGCAGCATCTAACGCTGCCAATGAGAAGTTTCTTTTACACAGATGAATATAAACAAGTTGTTTGAATCTAAAATAGCTTCAAATACAGGCATCCTTTAAACCAGTGCATTAAACAGTCCTTCAGCAGTTCTGGTTTATGCCTTTAGAGTGCGCCACCTCAGAGACAAGATGCCGTTCTCTCGCCTTCTCTTGTTTCCATTCCTCCTTTGACATTTAGGAGATCTACAATGACATTTAGCACAGCAGATTCATCACTATGTGACTAAGCTCTTCCCATGCGCCCTCCCGCATTCTGTCATTGACCTTGAATGTCTTGTGTAGCATCCTCACAAGTGTATGGATACTACAAAGGCGGAATAATAAGACAAGAGAGCTTGACTTCAAAAGCAAGTGAAAGTAGAGCATAATATTTTTGAAAGAGCAAAATGTTTGTTGCACACGCAGAATAATAGCTATGATTTAAAAGCAGGAAGTAATAGGCCTTAGCTAACACTGCAACTAGGAATTAGCCTCATTATCTTAGATGGCTAATCTTGGTAGCGTCACAGATGGCTGACCTGACATTATTGAAAAACATTACACTAACAGCAAAGCATTATTTTACAGATAATGCAAGTACATTGCTTGCATTCCAATATATTCCCACGACTCAGTGGATGGTCGCATTATCACACATTTCTTTCATCTGGGTTCATTTGGGGAATTGGAAACAGAGCCAGCGAAATCCCTTGGGTTGAAGTGGTTAGCCTACATTTACAACGTCTTAATTGATTTTTAAAAAGAGAGACGATGATGGAAAAATATCAACTTATTTCCACTGTTAAGCACACCATCTCTATTGTTTGTTATCTTGAGCTTTTTATTAGCCACTCAGCAAAGAAAAAAAACAAACACGCAGGGAGGACTGTAACGTCCTGTAACAACCATGGCTAAACCTAGCTCCTGCCTGACATACAAAGATCTTAGTCAACATATATCACTTTAATTGCTTGACAACAATTACTACTTTCCCTCTTTTTCATTCAATAACTGAGGACAGGTAGCACACAACTAGAAATGGACCAGGCGGGGGTTCACTGTACAAAGGAGGAAGAGTAGTACTGTAGTAGAAGAACAAGAAGAAGCTAGGCTAACTGTTAACCACAACACAATTTTAAAATAACAAAATGAAAGTATATCGCAAAAAGAACAAAAAAACATTGAATTCAATGGAGCGCCTTCTTGAAAGTATTTCACCTTTGTTGTTTGCTGCACTGTGATTAGCCAGTCATTTCTGAGCTTTGGTATAAGTTCCATAGGAAGAAATTCAAACCATTCAATATATATGTTTTGAAATGTTAAAAAAAATATGTTTGCATGCAGGGAGTACAAACAAGATTACGGTAAAAGAACACTAAGGCAGACATTAGCATGGGGAATTAAGTTTCACGGCTGCCGCATACACATTTAAGTGCACAAGTTTCCGAGGTAAAGTAGAGCCAGGGCTGGCAGGCACAGCCACCACAGCGAGGCTGACTGGACAGTAGCCACGCAGCTCAGTGGCCCTTAGCCTCTCGGGACATTTTGTTCTTTGACCAGGAGGCCACGCTCCATTTTTAACTGATCACATTGACCACTTGCCAAATAGCCCGATAGCAGGGGATCAGGCAGGTCACCCACTTATTACCAAAAAAGGAGATTTGAATTTCCATGCAAGTTGCAATAGAACTGCAAATGCAATCAGTTAGGTAACTGGAAAAAAAAATATCTCAACCATGTCGGTACATAGCAAAGCACTTCACAGCAAAGGCTGACGTCAACAGGGATGTCGATAACAATACCGAACAATAGCAACTAAAGCAAATCCAAAATAAAAACTTTTTTTTTTTACATTGACCAGAAAATGATAATAATGTTGCTATTTATTCAAGCTATTGCAAATACATTGCATGTCGGCCATGACTTGCACAAAATCGTAGTACTAATGGACAGGTTATCCAAACATAACATGTAGGAATTTCGCAGTGACATTAGCTAAAGAACATGTAATCTTGCACCAGTCGATTGAACAGGTGCCACACTATGCATTGAGGTTGTCGTGTGTGTGCGCGTACAGACTCGTTTGGCACAGAAGGTGAGTGAGAATGCTGAGAAGACATGGTCACGCTGTTACTTTCTTTGGCATTGGTTTCCCTGTAGTGAGCGAGTGATGCATACTATATATTTGTCCAAAACTCTCAACAGCCACGAGTGTGTTTACATCCCTTGTTCGGCACCCACCTCTCTTTATGGCTCAAATGAGGTAACCAAAATATCCCAAACCACCTCACCCCATTTACATAAGCGCATGGGGTGAGCAAGGGCCTATGTACAAACTCATTAGTCAATCAAAAATAATATCTGGTCCATTAATGAATGTCAAACTGGAGTCCAAAGCCAAAACATTGAAGTGTGAAATGTTTGAGACAGCATCTCCACAAAACATAAGATCTTCTACAACACTTTACAGATAAATTGCATTAAAAGGGGAAGTCAATCCAGACATTTTTTTTCAAGAATATGTTCTATGCAGGCCCACTAGTTGAAACTGCAATATGATTAATATGAAATGTGAGTCAAGCAGCAAAATCCACCCGTTTTAGTATCCCAACGGCCGGCCATTTTGTCTCTTGTGCCGACCGAAAATGACATCACAGATGCTCGGGGCTCAGATAATGACCAATCATGGCTCAGCCTCAGAAAACAGGCGAGCTGTCTTTACCTGAGCCCTGAGCAACTGTGATGTCGTTTTCAGTCGTCAGAAGTGACAAAATGGCCGCCACTAGAGATGGCTAAAAACGGGTGGATTAACTCTTGATCCATACACGCAATATTTATCAGAATGCCTTCTTTCAACTAATGGTCCTGCATAGAATATATTCTTGAAAAAAAAATTGTTTAAGCATGCAGTAACACTTCATGCACACAAAAAGACTGCTTCAGTGCTGTTGTTTTGGTTAGCAACAGAGTTCAACTGTGCTCAGTCACACTGATGTCACTATTTCAGGTGATATTTTTTCCTCAATAGATACACGTGTACCGAATATTGCAGGTCGAGCTGATCATAGAGTTGAATCATTATTCCATATTTGTAACAGGCTTTGGATTGTTCCATGTACGAGAAAGTTACATGCCTCTCAAATTGACACAACATGCAGCAAACGACATACACCATCCGTCATCTGTTGGCAACATAACTGCCACTGCTGGCGTGATGGATGTCTGCTTTCTGTCCAATCTGTTTCCGTCACGTCAGAAGAGCTTGTTCTTTCCTGTCACTGTCATCGTACTCGGGGGCGGCCAGGCAGTGAATCAAAAAGCAAGGGACCTGCATCATGGAGGATTAAGGATGCGTCGTTTTAAAAATGAGAGCTTTTAAAACAAGCATATTAATTTAATAAGAGTCAAGTGTCACATTTGAATAGTGACTTGAGCTTCTCTGCTCGGTCTGCCAAGCTTGCTTATGGCGCGCTGCACCCATGAGCTCAGATCTTGGCTCCAACCACTACAGTGTGGCAAATTTGGCCAGGATCACTCTGGCTCAGTTTGCAGTCCGTGCCTCCGACATTGTCAAGTGTCATCGCGGCAGCTGGGGTGGGCCGCATTGCCGCTAAAGTGCATCGGGATTGAGAATTTACGATTATTTGAATGACTTAACTACGGTGGACATAGTATGTTGGCAAAGGTTTCCTTTATGACGTCAAAATCAGTTTCTGATTCGAGAGGCTGTTTGGATACTCCTGCATACGTTGTGTTTGAGAGGGAATGTGGATTATGTTCATACTGCGAGTGCACAGTTAAAATTAGCCCTTTCCTGGTGGTTATCAGAGGATGTGTTTGTCAGTGAACTGGCTCACGATAAATCACCCGTGTCAGCCATCTCTTTTTTCAGCTGGCAGGCCAGTCATCTTACTGTACTTTACGTCCCCTAAAGATGGAATCACAGGCCACTTTTAACATTCCCGGAGTGTGTCTGGATTACAACATGGTTCGTTTTTATGTTAGGAACATATTATATACACTGTTTAATCAAGTGACATTAACTTCAACATGGCATTAAAGCCGAGTTACTTGCATCGTCCTAGTAAACATGCTTAAGACGGAAACAACTAAAGGCTCAATTACTTACGTCAGCAAATACAGTGGCGCTCACCCCACTTTGAGCATTGCACCAGGATTGCACCATTGAACTATCTAGCCAACTAACCAACTAACTTGCAAAGATGTTAACTAATTTGCTAAAATGATAACAAAGATGCTATACAATTACATAACTTGATGAATAACTCGTTTCTGACATCTAACTGACCAAATAATTGTTGCTATTATGATAACTAATAAACTAACCTGCCAACTTCTTACGTTGCAAGTACTTAACAAGTTAACTTGCTAGCATGCTACTTAGCTAACTTGCTATCTTGGCAACTAATTTATTAAAAATTTAAATGGCTAACAAAATTTCTAGAATACATGATGATTGAGCTAAATTGAGCTAATCTAACACGCTAACTTACTCACAAAACTGGTGAGCTAAGTTGCTATTATAACTAAGAAGCTAAAATAATGTTATTTTAACTAGCTTGGTAAGTTGAAAACATCATAATTACATAAATAAAACACCAAAGGGAATTTAATATGCTCTGGATCTTGTATTGAGTGGTTATAAACAGGGCTATCTAATCCCTCACTTTTTAGCAAACAAGCTTTATCATCCTTCTGTGCCACTCAAGTAGTGTGTACAGTGACCATTTTGACACCAGGCAGGCAAATGATGCTGGTGGGCTTAGCACTTAAAGGCTCTCAAATGTCTCATAACCCGAGCAGTGCCAACCGCCCTCCCCAAACACTTGACCCGTGCTGACGCAGTCTGTCCATTTACATTTAGGTCCGCTGGCTCACTGCAATCCCAATAGTATGAGCAGGAGAGGGCACCAGGAATATTGCACGAGAGAGCTATATGTTCACTGGATGCTTTATTGTATGCTATTTTTAAGTTCTTTACTGATTGTTTGCAGTTGAGATTGCTTGTGGCAGATCCTTTTCAACCCTTAAATCCGTTTCCCCGGCGTGTTAATTGACAAGTTTGCACACCTGACGGGAGCACTGAAGGGTAGAGCTGGCTCCGATTGCTACAGAAGTCTTTCCGTCTGTTTCACGGACGTTACCGATTCCGCTATTGTCTCGAGTTGGTGTCTTGACGTGATTTTTTTTTCACTGCAAGAGCCATGAGTTCCTCCATGAAGACCACCGGTCTAGGTCAGCGGGTGGGCGACAATAGCAGTTTTGACCTCATCCAAAATCGGATCGAGTCTTTGAGTGGCAAGATGGACAAACTCATCAACCTTCAAGAGAGGGTCCTTAGTCGTCTAGATGCCAAATCCAGTGGTATTGAAAAGAATGAGAAGAAGAATGTCAAGGGTAACCAGTCGCAGGGACCAGACGTCAAGGAGATATACCAAGAAATGAGCACCATCATGTCGGCGGTCAACCAGCGGTCTGAGATTCAGGCTCAGAAGCTGGAGGGAATGGAGAAATTGGTCCTCAGCATGCAGCAGGTGATCAGCTTCATCGGGGAGACGATCAAAAGCTCCAGGGTTATGGAACTCATGTTCAAAGGTCCCACTGAGAGCAAGGGGAACAAAGGAACGCAAGTCAAAAAGAGGAAATCGTCAGACAAAATTAAAAAGCCAGACAAGGTGAGAAATACGGAAACAACCCAGTCTCATGTTAGTAGCCATTATAGTCTAACATCACTTCTGAGATCTTCGGTCTGATTTTAGTGTTGTCTTGTTTTATCTTGGAAAAAGAAGTGAAATTGATCATAGCAGCAATGCTCTTAGTTTACACACAACCTGTGGCTTGTGAGGTTGATTTTGCAATGGTTGTATGCATGTGCACACTCGGAGCAGGCATTGGACTGAATGGTGTGAGACGAGTCGCTGGGACGCCAAGTGTGGCACGAGTGGCGACTTTGAGGCCAGGGGGAAATGCGAGGGGCCACTTTAGAAATGCTGTTTTTTGATCTTGGGGCACAGTGTTTGTGGTCGGAAAGGACTTGGATCCCCTTTGATAGATTGGAGTCCAATGTCAGCTTTGACACATTTTTAAAAGTCTTTTTGTTGTCTGAAAATGACACAACTTCCATGTCATTAAAATGTATCTGGTATTAGTGCCAAAGTACATAGCATACATACCGCTATTTCATCATCGGCACACAATAAACTGCGATGGCATTCGGTAGACTGCAAACCTGCCAAAGCAAATGGTCCTAATTTGGATCTGCACTTACATAGACACTGACCTCTTCTAATACCTATTTCATGTGTTTGAAGTCAATGGATTATTATGCATTGATACGTGAAGGGAACTGTTGCATTATCATATACAGGGCGCTGGTGGGACCGCCTATGTCACAATTTGATACATTTGATATTTTTTTCACAAATCTACACTAGTGGTTATTTTATTTATTTTGATTATTTTTCACAAATTTTTGAACAATCTAGTGTTGAAAATGGCTTGCTCTCTTGACCTCCTGAAAAGTGACTATTTTGGAGGGCAAAATAAACATGTCGTTGGCGCAACTACTAAAAATGTTGGAAAAAACTAGTTACATTATACAGTAAGCCTATGCTTGTTTTCTTCAGTTGCTGCCAATTATCTTCACTGATAGATCCCTGAGTGGTTTTTTGGCATCAGGAGAAACATACACTGACACCTTCAAATATGTTATCAGTGCATGTCTATCATGACTTATGTAACCAAGAAACAAAGATTAGCGTTGGGGCTGTCACCTACTTGAGAATTTGATGTCACAGTGCAACACATTGTATTGAATGTAGATAATATCGACACATTGACAATTGAAGGCACATAATGAATCCAAGGTGACAAGCAATAGATTGGCCCTCCAACTGTATTGCTACCGTGTTGTTGTATGTGACTCATGTTTCAGGGAATTTCTGTTGTCGTCAGAGCATTTAGACTCCGTCCTTGTCTACCACTAGAGGTGTGACATTCCAAAATTTCTGTTGAGTAATTTATGTTACTCCCACGTCTCCCAATCAGTGATTTGATCTGCAGCAAATGTCGCTGTTACCGGGGAGACACGGCACCGAAAATATCTCGTGCGCGCTGTTTACCTCACGGCACGACAGCAAATGTGAGATCCCACCCCGGTGGGTTCAAGACAGTTCTTTTCCATGTTAACCTGAGCACCCAGTGTTTAGTGAGTTCCCTCAGCTGCGGCATTTGGACCGGGGCCTACCGTCACTTGTAATATTTTCCACTCAGGGTGAGACTCCAACGCGTTGCATTCTGTCGCTGAGTGCAACAAGCGATAAGCTATGAATTCGCTGGCCTGCTGCCGTTGATCCATCTGCCATGAATAATCAAAGGCATGCTTTCGTACCAATCATGAGTGGAACCTGAAAACAAAGGGAATTGTTGCTTATTTTGGTGCTACTGTAATGATCCATATGTTTCCATTATCTCTAACTTCATCAGCTAAATTGACTAAAAGATTCAAGCATTCACATTGGTGCTTTCGTATGTCAAAATTATTCTGCGTTAAACATTGACACATTGTTATAGTGCTCTAAAATGCTAAATGCTAATTATTTTAGCATTGTCATTTGCTAAGTTGAACTGGATCGAATTAACTCAACCAAAATGTGGTTAGCCATACATTCGTCCATTTGTCTATACTGCTTAATGTCCTCATTAAAGTGTACCTGTGGTGGTACAAATGTACATGGTTTATCAAGAAAAAACTGCATTCAAACACGTTTTGGTTAGACTGGTTGTATTGAAGAAAGCTTATAACTCACCAAACCTTGCCTGAAGTGGAGCCGTGACTTAGCGCCGTTGAAAGCCGTCTCGGCCCGGCCGTCTGTCCAATTCAACTCTCCAATTCTTTGTCAGATTTCTGAGGAATTTGAGTCAGTTGCCATTTTCCAGAGGTGGGCATTCAGTCAATCCTGACGGAAGGTCCGCCAGTAATCACTGACGGACGCACATTATGCTGACTGTCAGATGAGGCCGGTGCGCAGCGCATGATAAATCAACCACTGCACGCGAAAGCACAAGCTTGTCAGTGACGAGGGTCAGGTTACATCCTTTACATTAAGATAAAAAAATAAATATCTGACCCAATGTCACGTTCATGGCAAGAAAAAATAAGACAAGACAGTTTTGCATATATAGGCGAGCGAATCGAGACACAAAAAATAGAAAAAAATATCAAACTTTACAATATCAATACCTCTAAATGGCCTGATTGAGGTCAACTTTAAGCTCTTAAATGAGCTGGCACCTATCCCAGTTGACTTTGGACCAGACTCACACCTATGGACAATTTAGGATCTTTGTGTTCTTTCCAGGAACTTTTTGTTCTTAATACATGTAGTTCCTGAAACTAAAATGTTCCAGTCAGATATGTTACAAGTTCCTGGCATCAGACCAAAGGTTCCTGGGCCCCTCGAAGTAAGTTGAGTACTACCTTCCCCCCTTCCTCCCACAACCAGGGTCACGATATATATATAATATAATATATAATATATATTAATATATATAAATAAATAAAAAACATATATATATACATATATATATCGTTTTTTTTACACATTTTTTATTTGTTTATTTGTTGACAATTGTATTCATTTGTCCTATGTGTGTGTGTTACATGCAACTCATATGTCTGTATTTATATGTGACACGATGTGTCGTAACCCTACTAAGCGCTGCCATCTTTTCTTTTTGCTAGAAAAGTACCTCTAACAATGCCGCCGTAGAAGGGAACGAAGAGATAACTGATGTTTGTGAGCCTGCTACTCTGTCATCTCACAAGACAAAGCATGGACCAAAGCATGTCCTCGCTGCTCGCAACTATGGAACCTTTGTAGGTCAACTGATGCTCATGAAGAGCTGCGCCTCTGTAGTATTGATAATCTGCACTTTTCTGGTCCCTTATTTTTTGCACTGTACCGTTTGTCAAAACACGTGTATTTTGCGGATTTCTTCAAATGAAATGCATTCTATTGTACAGCTGCACAATTTAGAGAGTGATTTTTAAAGACTTGTATTTCACAGTTCAAGGACCACAGTAAAGATGGTGCAGAGAAGCCCAGTTTGACCCCCAAAGCCCAAGAGCCGATGAAACCCGCAGATACTGCAGGTAGATAGGAGTTGTTCCTTCTGCCACATATGCTTAAAATGACACTCCCTCCCCCAAAAAATAAATAAAATGCAAATCTATTGTCTATTAAATTTGAAGCTGCTCTGCTCCTATAAAGACGGCTCAATGAAAACCCTTATTTTCTTTGTATTTTTTTGTAGACGTCTCGCCGAAGAAGCAGGCACTGCTTCGAGAAGAGGTGCTGAAACTCAACAGGGAGAATGCACAGAAGTCAACTAGGCAGTTTAGCGCCTTCTTTTTTAATGTGGAAGCTGACAGCGGCGCAGTCGAAGATTCCCAAAGCTCTCAAGAGGAGGGGCTTGGTGCTGAAGTGGATGAGGAAAAAGATCCTGATGAAGACCTGGACGTTACTGAGGTGGTTGAAGTGCAGGAGATAGTGGAGGAGCTAATCGAAGTAGAAGAGGAGGAGGGAGCTCTAAAGGAGGGAGAGGTGGTGGAAGAAGTGGTGGAAGTGGTGGAAGAAGTGGTGGAAGTGGTGGAAGAACTCATAGTCGAAGAAGAACCACAAACCTCTGAGTCTGACAATCAAAAAGAACAAACAGATGCAAGGTAGTTAATGCTTTTTATGCCAATTTTTAATTTTATGCCATCCTATCTGATCCAACTTCATTGGTTAAGCACTTTAATTGCCCAAATTAAATAAATTCACCATTCAATATATAATTGAAAATGTAATTAAATGTTTCACTCATTCATTAAATATGGAATTAAATAAATCAAATAATTAAATAAAAGTGTCATTAATTAAATGTTTCATTTATGAATTAAATATGGAATTAAATGTGTTCTTAAATGTGTCAATTAAATAAATTACCAATGATTATATGTAAAACAATACTGTATATACACAGTAATTATTTAATTCATTTCATGGTCCTGTTTTCCAGTGTTTCGTGAATTTATTTTATCTGTCAAACCCATCAAAGTTTGGTGGGCAGGTCCTAACACCTGATTGGTTGCGCTGCACATCAAGTCAAGGCACATCCATTCCAGAATAATGGATTGATGCAGACAGTGTCTAGTGAACATACTCCGATACACTGGGTGGCGCTCTTCACTTCCATATTAGTTTGAATACTCAAACAAAACAACTAAATAGAGGCCTCGATCATTCTATCAAGGTAAATCCTGGCAAGATTTTAAAATTGTCGGCCAACTTCCAAACTCTGAGAGACCCCACGTGACAAGAAAAAGAAATCACGGTTATGACAGTTTTGAACTTACCGTGTGTGGACGTGTAGCCACATGGCAACATCAACACAAAACACATGAACTGATTCATTCACGGATAGTCTCATGTCGGACAGAAAATTTTGCAAAATCCCTCGTGAGTAAACAAGATTTTTGAGTAAACAAACATTGCGGATGAAGACGCAGCGGCGGTCTCAGATCGCGTCTTGATGGTAGCGCTAGTAGTTAGAAAAAAGTGACACAAAAAGAAAAAACGTTGGACTCTGTTGCGCCATGACTGTTTTGATTTTGGATTCCTATCGCACTTCCTCACTGCCTCACTTTCTGTTTGGCTGCACATCACTCTGTCAACCCGCTGCATGCTCGTTTGTCCTTGGGGCACACCACACGCGGTGCGAAGTTCGGCCAAAACAATCCCAACATGTTGAATATCCCAGATTTGAAGTCGGACGTCCTCCCGAGCGGCCGAGATTAGTCTGAGCACACTTTACACGGCACACAAATTATCTGCTAAAATTATCTTTGGAGCCATTACGAGAGTCGGTCCCAACCTACGATTGTCGGGAGGGGAGATTCGGAGATAAAATCGGGACGATAATCCTGCCGTGTGAAATTAGAAGAGGAAGAAGAAGACTCGATCAAGCTGATCTCGTTTCGGTGTTTACGTGCGAGTTGCTGGGCACAATGGCAAAAAATTTCCCGGAGTTGTTGAGAGCGGCTGCAAGTTTAATCGAAGAAGCTCTAAGCAGAACTCCTCAGCATCCGGTGGCAGTTCAGTCGCAGCAGTTACCTGCCACTCCCTCTAGAACACCTGTCCGAGGTAAGCTAAATATCACTTGAGAGATGCGCGCACTGCATTGCTTGCTTCAGTCATTACCACAGTAGTATGTTGTAGTTGTATTAAAAATGTATTTGTGTTCGAAAGGTTCATCATGATTAGTGTAACGCTAGAAAATTAATCAACGGCAAAATGGTGTTAGCTGACAAACATCCCAGATAGACGATGAAGCTGTGACTGTCCTGACTGCATATCAGAAGTAACATTAAACTGGTATGTAACTTAAGAAATTGTTGCCTTGGAAAATGTAATAAAATAACATTTGGTCTTGAGTTTAGCTTGAATATGAAGAACTTACACCAGAACAGAAAAACACAGTTTCAGAACACTCCATGTCTTGGGATCTCCCAGCAGACACCAAAACCAATCGGAGATGGTTACCTAGCAACATTCTTCATTCAGTGAATTGCGGGGTGGAGAAGACATTTCTAAATACTGGGGTACATTATTTTTTTAAATGTGTAAATGTCTTAAGGGTTGATGTAGTGCCAATGATTTTTATTAAGCACATAATTTTACTTTCAAGAACATTTCCCCCCCCAAAAATGGGTTGAATATTTGACTTGTATTATAGGTCTGGTCTGTCTCTTAGGTGATTGGGAGGAATATGCGCCAAGAGAAAGGGACTGAATGAAATATGTTGTGTTCTGGCCCTTGCTGACATCGGCCAGATATTGTCACACTTCTTTTCCCCAAGATGGTTGAAATGCAATTCACACCCCAGGTAAGTCAAAAATTTATATTTGCAACTTGAGTTTCCATGAATTGAACTGGTTATTTTTCCGTTGACCAATACTGTGACTAAAATAAGCTCTCCATTTAAAATACTTACATTGAGATGATTCTTCAAGATGCTCCTGGAAAATCACATTGAGGTAATTGATGAAGACTGTGACATCCATATGCCGCATCACTGGTTTTCTAAGGATGTTCATCGAAACTGGTATAACATCTTATTTGGCTAATATTTTGCTCAATTAA
Organism: Filicampus tigris; assembly: GCF_054856515.1. Classification (NCBI taxonomy): domain Eukaryota; kingdom Metazoa; phylum Chordata; class Actinopteri; order Syngnathiformes; family Syngnathidae; genus Filicampus; species Filicampus tigris. Next base: position 17,553,473 of record NC_141226.1, on the reverse strand, counting down.
CAAATGGTTTTGTGTCTCATTGATGTGATGATGATAAATTAAAGTTGAACTAAATGTCATTTTGAAACTATTTGACTTTCAGCTTCATCAGACACACTGGCCCAGCTGCTGACATTCATGGTAGGCTGGGAGATGTTAACCTCCTGAATTAAAAGTGGAGCTTTCTGGAGGAAACCTTCCTACATCATCCACATGCTTTGCGACACTAAAGCTGCCTGCGTGTTTCAAAATCTACATGGAATTTGAGCAGGCATTTCTGGCTGCCATAAGTACTGCACAAATTGGATTTTGACTTTTTGGAATCTTTGGAGCTTTTTTTCCAGAGCGGTGTTATTGAATGCACTGTTGAGTAGGTCAGTTCAATTGGGGCAAATTCAGTATCCGAAAACATTGATCAAATTCTACAGTCTTTGACATTTGTCTTATTAAACGTACAGTATTTGTTCATTTTACTGAAAAAAAAAATGTGTTCATTTTACTGAGACCAAAAAGTTCTGTATTATCGATTGTCAGTGTTAACGGAATAGCATTGATGTCATGTATTCTGCGTCCAATGATGGGACAGGGGCTAAAGTATGTTTAAATTCAGAAAACAGTGGAGCTATATATCAAGTGATTATGGCATAGCTTCAACTTAAAACACTTTTTTTTTTTTTTTACAAGGGAAGCAAACTTTCAGTTCATGCCTGTTTGTTCTATAATGCTGAATAAAAGCATGGGTTGGACATCAGCCTGCCTTGTTGTTGTTGTTAAAATCTGCACATTACATATGATCTGATTGGCTCAGTTACAGAAATTCCTGCAACTGGCAAAATGGCAACTTCTTCATCTGAGAGCTCACGGGACAGCTCAAGCCTCCATGAAGAGCGTGAGGTCTATTCCAGTCAATGCCATAGTCTTCATAAACCCGAAAGGAGGACAAGCATGATGAATTAAAACTAGTGACATGTATGAGGTATTTAGACTGTCCAAATTGTTTGTTTTGTAACAGTACAGGTATGCATTGTATGCACTAGAGAAACTGCAGTTACTGTATATAACCATAGCTGGGCATACTGCCTTTGTGACGGGGGACATCTACCCACCCTTGACGGATGCCCATTTTATCGGCGATAGACGATAGACGGAAACCTTAAAAAATATAAACAGACTAAGCATAGTTGGAAGCCCATTTTTTCCCTCTGTCATCTATCGTCTATTTTCGCGGCGAGGCTTCAATGGCTGCGGCAAGGTTTCCGTTTCCCGTTGGTCACGGCCGAGGATTCTGGGTCCTAAAAGATGCATTTAGTCCGGCCGCGGTGAGGCTTCCATGCCACGGTGAGTCTTTCGTTTCAAATATCGAACTTGGTCTAAATTTCAAGATGGAAACGCTAAAGGAAGCCCATTTAAAATGACAGGCAGACCGACCTATAGGCGATTACTCTTTGTTTTGGCCCGACAAAAAGGCGGCGAGACGGAGTGCGGAAGGGTAGCCCGGCTGCAGGCGGAAGGCGATAAATGCGGTCCAACTCCTCATCAAGCTGAATAGAGATCTCTCTTTCTGCACAAATAAAATACATCAAAAATGCTGACTGTTATACACTAAATGTGGGTGGGACCGCATAATGCATAAGGTGAAAACTCATGAATGTAGTGCACATACCTCAAACCGCTTTGCCTTATGTTTCTCCAAAGAAGGTGATGCTCCAGAACTGCAAATGCCAAACATCCTGGTCCTTGTTTGTGTTGTGCCTGTTGTGCCCAGTTTTATGCCAAAATGTCCTACCCATGAGAAACTTCCTACCCTCAAGCTAATTTGACACCCGAAATACTACCGTGTGCTTTCAGCTAGTTTTGTTTAGATGAATATGGATAGAACTTATATAAAAAAAAAAAATCAATCAAGAAAATACTTACATGGCGGCGAAAGCAGGTAGGATGTCCTGACTACTGAATGAGACAATTGACACGGCAAAGTATTTTTTGAGGCAATGAAAAAGTCAAATAAGACTCAATAAAAACAAAAATAGTACTTACCTCTTTTAACCGAACGTACGACAGGTAGGACAACGTTACAAAATTCCCGTGAAAACACTTATCGCCGTTGTGCGCAAGCGCACTGATAGGATGTCTCGACAGGAAGAAATTTCAGAACACTGGTTACAAGTGAAGATGTGGAGTACTACTTCTAAAATTGTGGTCACTCTACGCTCAATGTCTTGGTCGGAAAGTGCGGAAATAACTCCAACATGTTTAATAAATTCCTACGGTTTACGTTGTATATGTTCGGGTCTGCATGTCCTGCTTCCACATCCTCAGCCAGGTCTAAAATATCTCACTTGAATGCTCATGAAAGTCCTCCACCACTAACTTCGATGGGCGAGTTTGACAGATGAAATAAATTCATGAAACACTGCAACTCAGGACCATGAAATAATTAGAGAAATTAAAAAAATAAATAAATAAATAAATAAGAAAAAAAAAAAATATATATATATATATACACATTTAGTGAATGGAACAATTAATATTTTTAAATGTAACATTTAATGGTGCATTTATTTATTTAATGCACTTTCAGTCCTCCGTACCAAAGTGCTGAACAAAGCAATAACTACTTAACACTGGCAGCAGTTGCATAAAACACAAAAGGAAGAAAGATAAAAATAATATAAAATATAAATAATTGATTTAATTATATAATTACAAAGTAGTTAATACATTTACAATGATAATTTTAATAGTGTTATAACAATATGGTACATTTGATTTATAAAATATCTAAAATATGCACTATTCAAAGTTCAAACAATAAAAGTCAATCCTTCACATTTACTTTGTTCCAGCAGCGATGAATGTGAAGCCAGTTTCCTGGCCCCTGAGATGGAAGTCAGTGTTTCCTCTGGCTCCTTGGAGACTGAAGAACTTGTGATGGTGGAGGAATACACCGAGGTCCTGGAAGTTGAGGAGGTGGAGGACAATGAAGAGGAGGACGATGAGGACAATAAGGACGAGAAGCAGGAGCAGGAGGACTGGGCCGTCTTCCGGGCGGATGGAGTTGAGTTCCAATTTGATCTGAAGGAGAGGTTGGAGCGAGAGAGGAAGGAAAACAAAGCCAAGACTGAGGAACAAAAGGAGCCTGAGGATGTGCAGCAATACTTTATTGGTAAGTCAGCACTTTTGGCAATTGACAGTTTTCAGAAAGTGGTGTGGTGTGTGGACAAACACAGATTGCAAATATTTACTTCAGTTTACCCTTAATGTTCAGGTGTCCACCTTTGCCCATATGTTGTGAAAAAAAAAAACCACTCATTGTAGCTACTTGTCAATGGCAGTCAATGACAACGGAATGTTCTCAGCAAAGATTATGTCTTCACCCCGCTTTAGACACCACTCCTCCCCCGGCAGCGCCCTTTAATCACCGCATCGTGTCGGCCAAGCCCAACCAGATCAGCAACTTCTACACCATCAATTGGCAGGAGGTCCTAGGCGGGTGAGAAATGCTCTTCAAATCCAGTATGAATTTCAAGCAAAGAGAATGATTACGGCATGTTTATGGGTCAGCGAAAGGCTTCAACTCCCCACGACGAAGCCTCGAATAACCTGCCTCCCCCCCCAGCCTTGTCTGCTTCATAACTCTAGAGTCTTGCCGTCTATTTTTATTGCCGGACTGAGAGGTATGTGAAACTGTATCTCTGGTGCCAGCTGCTTGCTAATCACCAAGTGTTAATCCACATCTTCAAAGCGGAGGCACCAGTGAGCTCCGCTGTAATGAAATAACAGATTAGGCTCGTTTGTTTGCACGGAGATCATTTCTTTTCATTAACACGCGGGAAACCCGTCAACATGTTGCTTGCTTGCTTCGCGGTTGCTTGGTGAGAGCAAAATGGAGGTTTGCTGTGTGGATTTCCAATATCATCTTTTTCCCCTCTCTCTTCCCTTTCTCCGAAGGGGTCGTTTTGGCCAAGTACACAAATGTGTTGAAAACTCATCTGGTCTGACGTTGGCAGCCAAGGTCATCAAGGCCAAGTCCCAGAAAGAAAAGGTATAGCCCCACCTCATGCGCATCGACGTCATGATGGATTACTCCTTCTTGATACGCATACGGCTACTCGAGCATGCGATATAAAAAGCGAAAGGCTCATTTACAGTTTTTAGCACGCGCTGGTATAACAGGAGACACTGAAGGGATCTCAACCGTCGAGGTGCGAAATATTTGACCTAGAACAGATGATGACGACGAAGATGCATTGTGCGGCATCGCCGTAGCCGAGAACAGCTGGCGTTGTCCTGCTTCCTGCTCGATTCGTCTTTTCTGAATCCTGTGTTGATTTCTTACCAGGAGGTGGTGAAGAACGAGATCCAGGTCATGAACAATCTGGACCACGCCAACCTGATCCAACTATACGCAGCATATGAGTCCAGGAATGACATCATCCTCGTGCTTGAATAGTAGGTCCTCTTTTACACCGTCTCCATTGACGATCATTGGGATTACTTTTAATCCTTTGGTGTTTGAGGCTGAGCTCCAGAACCTTGTGGGAACCATTTTTTTGTAACTCAAGCGGGATATTGCATCATGCGCTTGTTTTTGATCATAAACCTTTCTTTTTCCATACCTTGGCTTTTCTATCACTTTGGAAGAGGTAAATCCCGATCACATCAGTCCATAAAATTTTGTTCCAAAACTTTTGTGTCTCATCTCTGTACATCTTTGCAAAATCTGGTCTTCCAATTCCTTCCGCTATGGTATGGCATTTATATTTCTTTCGGAGTCTGTATCGATTTTTTTTCAAATGAATTTTTACCATTGTTTTGCCAGCGTCGGCGGAGGCGAGCTGTTTGACAGGATAATCGATGAGAACTACACGTTAATGGAGCTGGATGCCGTGGTGTTCATCAGGCAGATCTGTGAGGGCCTGCAGCATATGCACAAAATGTACATCCTCCATTTGGACTTAAAGGTAACGTGAATGCACACAAAAATCTTTCTTATTTTATGCATCAAGAAAACTTCAAGCTGGATTTTTTCTTTAACTCGCAGCCGGAAAACATCCTGTGTGTAAGCAGGGTCACTAATAAAATCAAGATCATCGACTTTGGTCTCGCTCGAATGTAGGTGTTCACTTCTGCTTTTGTGATATTGACTTTTTTTGTTGTTGTTAACTTTAATAGTACGATTCTATTCCCAAATAGATACAAACCGAGGGAGAAGCTGCGAGTGAATTTCGGTACTCCAGAGTTTCTGGCCCCTGAAGTGATCAACTATGACTTTGTGTCGTTTAACACAGACATGTGGAGCCTTGGTGTCATCACATACATGCTGTGAGTACACATTTATTTAACCGTAATACCAACCCACCCCTATTTAATTTCACACTTGATAGATAGGTATTTGTATACCCTATTTTGCTGGTCCGTCCTCCGACCGGGACCTGGGCACCCTTCCGTCATCGTCTCTCCGTCCTTATTCATAAAAGTAATTCTCCGACTTGTCGGTCCTCATCCTTTTAAAGCGCTTCCGTCATTACGTTTCGTCCATGGTATTACATGTGTTGAACCACTAGAGGGCAGACTATGCCTGTGAGTACAATGTTACTGCAAGGAACACTCATGAAAAGGAAAAAAAGGACTACAGTGTTGTGCAGGCAGTTAATAAAGGCGGCTCCGTGGTATCGCAAAGAACAGTGGTCTTGCTTTTTAAAAGAACCCAACACAACACGTCAGTCGGTACTCGACCCGGTTAGTGACGATTACTGGGACGGACGAAAACCCACTTCCGTCCTTATTCCGTCCTTTTTAAAAAACTTCTCGTCCTTCGTCCTCAAAATGGGCGCTGGGACAGAATCTGTGTATACGTCACTAAAAAGTCCCCCTTGATTCAAAGCACTCAAAAGTTGGGATTTTGCATTTATTTTAAATTATTTTTCCCCATAGTTTCTGCCTGCAACAAATATGTGCTGTGATAAGGGGAAACAAATCTACATTGCGGTACCTGACGAAACACATACTACCTAACTAAAATCATTTGAATTTAATTGGATTTTTTACATATAAAAAGACATTAAATCCTTATTGAATCTTCCATAACCATTTTCAACCATTTTCCTACATTCCAAAATCATGTTTGGTTCATTGAAGACTCTAACTGTAAATGACATTTTAAAAGCTTTTTTTTGTCTATATGTGCACTGCGATTGGCTGCCGGCCAGTCCAGTGTGTACACCGCCTCTGGCGCAATGTCAGCTGGGAACCAAACCTAAGCTGACATGTAATGATATGTAATAATAAAAATAAACATGCATGCCTGTCTGTCCCCGCTTAGTCTGAGCGGCCTCTGTCCCTTCCTGGGCGACGACGACAACGAGACGCTCAACAACATCTTGGCCTGCCAGTGGAACTTTGAAGAGCAAGAGTTTGTGGACACGTCCGAAGAGGCCAAAGACTTCATCACCAGGCTCCTCGTCGTCAATAAAAGGTATACTATCGCCTGTCTTTTTGCTTCCTTAACCGCGAATGACTTGTAAAATAATAATTTTTCAGTTGGAGGATGGGAGCATCCGAGGCCCTGAGACATGCTTGGCTGTCGGACGCAGGCCTTCATCATCGACTCAATACCAAGGTAGTGTGCACAGTGCTGTAGAATAGTCGACGCATAACTTTATGTGCAATTAAGCACAACCCTAAAGAGCCAAATTGGGGAAAACAACACTGTTTACTTTATAACATCTATTTTGTAAAGTAAGCAATATAATTAGATAAAATGCAAGAATTACACTTTGTTTTTCTCCTCTCACAGAAAACCATGTGCCGATCTCGCCGGTCATCATGTGTTCCCCCAACAGACAGTTGAGGTAAGACAACTACTTATTATCCATCCATCCATTGTCTAGAGCAGGGTAACAAGCTCATTTTAGCTCAGCAGCCACATCTACCACATTTCCATCACAAGTGGGCCGAAGTCCATACTACTGGTATATTTGTAGCCTAATAAGCTATAAATACATTGCAGATCACATTGCACAGGTGACAAAAGTATTTTACATGAAGTAGACTTATTTTGCTACTTAAGCTTGGCATCTCTTAGCCTTCACAAGTGTATCAATACAGTATCAGGCATCAAATCCTGCATAAGAGCCAGCTTCAGAATGCCAGTGCGACCTCCACTGGAGAAAATTTGAGATGACAGTTTCTATTATTGAAAAATAGAAGTTAATGTGTTCTCTGTCCCCATGGGCTGGTTCTGGTTGGTGGGCCATACTTTTGACACCCATGGTCTCTAGTACTTGACCTCATTAGCGCCATGGGTGAGTTGCAGATTCACACCTATGGACAATGTGGAGTCTTCAATGAATTTAACATGTGGGCGGAAGCCGGACTACCGACAATAAGCCCACGCAAGCATGTGAAGAACATGCTTGGACAATTCCCCAACATCAAGATATGAACCCTGAACCATTTCACTGTGAGGCAAACGTGCTAACCACTAGGTCTGTGATGCTGGCAAGTCTTATTGGTATGCCAAATCCTTGGATAAATGTCTTCAGACTGTCCACTAGAGGGAAGTATCACTCAAGTTTAAGAAGGCAAATTATATTCCATGTGTTCTGACGGCTACTGTGCAGTTTAAGAAGTCAATGTGAACGGCGGCAAGAGTAGTCAGCATTTAATGTATCAATGAATAGGCGATATAATATATAACGAGTTGAATGTAATTAAAATAAGCGTCAGAAATACAAACTAGCAGCAATAAAGTGACAGCTATACTTGAATTAACAAATGTATACAGTATACTTGTACTGTATATTCATGCTTTATATGCAGTCGGGATAGTCAGCAGCATTGTTATTTGAATACGTTTTCTTGTCAGGGCACCAATTTGACGCGATGCCTCCCAGCTGTGGCCACTCCGGACCAAGCTTAACGTCCCCTGACACGACTGCCACGACTGCCACTTCGAAATGAGTGAAATTGTGGCTCATAGTGCCATGACATCTATATTTGTTTTACATGAAAAAAAAGCTCCATTGGCTCTGGTTGGGAATGAAAAGATAAACACGCTTTTTACTGTAATACACTGAAAATATTTTTTTTATATATCTAACGTCGGGTGGAATCCGTGTACCGCCAAAATCATTGCTTTTCAGGAGAATCCCAAAACAGCAACTGTTTGTTCAACCATTAACACTACATTGTAAGAGTGCAATCCATTTTCAACACTGTAGATTGGTCAAAAATTTGTAAAAATAACACCCACACATGTGGACTGAGCAATAGTAAAGATCTACGGAAAAAATGTGAAAAACCTACGTGCGAATTCAGGGACGACATAAAATAATCCTTAAGATCACGTGTGTCAAACTCCGGTCCTCGAGAGCCACCATCCTGCATGTTTTAGAAGTTTCCCTCCTCTTACACAGATTAGATCGAGGCAAAATCAGGTACCACTCATCTCCTGTGCTGGCCCAATTTAACAGAGCTGAGATCTTTTCTATCTTAACTACCAGTACTCAGCATATAAAGCTGAGCATTGACCTGCATTGGACTCACTTTTGAATGTTTGATAACAAGGTGAACATGTATTGTATTGTGAGTGGCTATTTGGACACCCCTGATGGAAAGTTACTCACTTGGTGTAACAACATCAATTTGGATGTAGACTGAACATTGTTCTGCTCATGTTCACTCTCACCTGTTAAAAAATGTAATCATGCTTCTCTCTGACAGCTGTAGCATGATTCATTTCATGTTTTGTAACATTGTCCCCATTGCATATACTCTATAGGTACATGAGCATTTTTTGGTTGACAAATAAGACCCGTTTAACATCCATGTAGTGTACTGTATGTTGTAGGTGTCATGTGCACATTTTATAATGGTATTTATTTAAGTATGATGAAGTATAATTAAGTAGAGAAGCTTCTGTAGGTTTCACCGCTCTATTTCTACTTTGTAATGCATCAACAAAATGTCTTATCAGCTGAATGCTTTCATTCTATGTCCCTTCACAAAACTAGTATTTTTTGTATCTTTTTTTTCTTTTTCTAAAAACTGTACTGTATGCATGAGCCTTCAAGACACCCTAGTGCCACTTCGTTAGATGCTTCTTTCCCCGCTGCACATGATAGATTTGCCTTCTGTGAAGGTTCACTGCATAACTGAAAGGAACACACTACACACTGTTGCCTAGGTAGATGACACTTGGCTTAGTACGCACACTTGCAGGGTTTCTCATTTAAATGTCATCATGTATGTTTGGATTGTTGAAGTTCAATAGGTTACTCACACAATTCAGCATGTTGTTTTTTTTGTTTTTGAGTGAACACATTAAACTGATTTTGTGTCTCAAACCTGAGTGGTTGGTTTATTTTCAGCTTGACGCCAGTGTTGGCTTAACTGCGCAGCCATTTGAGAGCCAATACTTGTCCTTTTTACCCCCACCCACCCCAAAAAAAAAACCAAAAAAAAAATCCGCTTGGTTTTGATTAATTCTAGTATGTTTATTATTGTGATTGTAAACAAATGAAAACTGAACAAAAACTGAAAAAAAAGATAAAAAATGTTTTCGATTGACTTTCCAACCCCATTCCCACACATTCCGCACATTAACCATCCTGCTGTGGTTTTAGTAAAATTAACCCTTAAAAATAAAAATAAACTTTTTTAATACAGGTCTTATCATCTGCAGGCCTTATTTTTGGCTTAAAAAGAATATATACGGTATATTGTCATATTGTTGAAAACACCCTGCACCTAACTCCCACTCATACTATATTAACGCTGCAGTTATGTTGTGGGTAAAATTGACCCACTTGTGATTCAGTTTTTTTAAATGCAAAAATGTTTTCGGATAAATCATCATTTATCCTCACTTTTGTGATTTTCACTGTTATATTTTACCTTATTATTTTAATTGGCAGCACTCTGTCCTATTCTTTTGACCCACAAAAAAAAAGTTTGTCAGTGATCTTCTGACTTATATTTTCATATATTTTCAGCCACCCCAGTCTCACCAAACCCTGGTATATAACCTCCTGTTAGGTTATATAATAATTGACACATTTAAAAGAAAACAAAAGTGCTGAACATTGAATAAATGATGTGAAACATCAGATAAGGTACAGGTGGGACAGTTTCATAAAACAAATGAATAGAAAGAATCTCTGATACAACTCTAGCCTCTTCAGATTCTGCGGGTGTACCTAATGTTGTGGCCAGTGAGTCTTGTGACACTAAGAGTAATCTTATTTAGAAATCCATTTTTAGTAACTGAAAAAGTGTCTGATGGCATTTTTTTACTGCTACTTTTGGACAAATAAATATACATGTCTCTTGGTTCTCCGCCATTGAGTTTGCAGCAATCCCTGACTAATGCTGTGGCCAGCATAAAATAAGACCTCAGTGTCCTTTTTTTACAGGACACGGCTGCCTCAAACAGAATGTATACTTTGTGGCAATGTAGCTTGAAATCGTCACATTCACCTCACCAAACTCTTGCATTCTCTGCCCTTCTTGTGACCTCTGCCCAAAAAAATCGTCTCCTTTCCAGCTTTTTTTTTTCTACTCCGGCAGTATACTGTATCTCAGTCAAAGCCTTTTTTCAAAACCATCAGCACCCCACACACTCACCGTTTATTTGCTCAGGTGAATAAATCGTATTGCACGCACACACACACACACACGCACGCACGCACACACAACAGGCTCCCTCAGATGCTCCTTATTAGTTTCAAGGAGTTAGTCACACGCTTTCATCTCGGGCCTATAAGGAAGTGTTTATGTGCGTCATGTTTGAACAGATTGCGGCTCAGATTACGTGCAGGAGTTTGGATGTTGTCAAAGAATTAAATTGCACCCCAGAGAGAAGGAGGAATTCATGCAACAGCAACAGAAAAACGTTCTGGAGATGCAAATTGAATGTAATGCGAAGTACTATTAAAGTAGTGCGGCTTTAATGTTTAAATCCTCTTATGTACATTGGATGGCGATCAAACACTTTTTATAGAGGTGAAAGATGTATGACGCATGAAATATATATCAGAGGGAATAAAATCGGCGTTGCATATTGATATATACTCCTATACCTTGTTAAATCCTTATTGCTAAATATTTTGTTAAATCAATAACATGATCAGTGTCTTAAAATAACATCAACATCAAGTTTCTCCGCCAGTGACATCAAAGCCTCTTTTAAGAAACAGACAACATACGTACATTTAGTGCCATAATTTCAAAGCCAAAAGGTAAGCAGTGCTTTAGTGTTAGCACAGGTTAGTGTTAGCTAACGGTTTTAGCTTCTGATTAGTTGCATGTACTCGACTACAATATTTGGCTAAATTTTTGACGTGGGCTGGGGGGTATTTATGTCATGTGCTATATCGCTACACTAATTGAAAATGTGTAAATTGTCATCTTGGTGATGCTGCCTCCACGAGTGACAATAGAATCCAGTCTGAGTGGAGAATATATGCTTTGTGGAGTCTGTGCGCACTATCATGACAAAGCCAAAAGGTAAGCAGATTTCCACTCAGTTTAATAAATTAGTGGCAGCTAACAGCGTTAGATTCTTATAAATTGCGGAAAGAAATTCAAAACATGTCTCTTTTAAAGTGATTATATTTGTCAGGAGTGGCTCTCCTGCCATTGTCTATTGTGAGGGGAAGGCAAAGTTAGGACTCTAAAAAGCCCCATTACGTTGTTATTTGCTATGTTGCTTCTCTATGAGTGAACTTCGCTGCAGCCAGATAAGTCTTGCCGCAATACAATGATGAAAGTGTATTACGGTGAACCCCCATTTATCACACAGGATATGTTCCAGACCCACCACGACAGAAGAAAATCCATGATATAGCAAGACTATATTCAAAAAATTAAAGATTAAAGATTAAAGATGCCTCTACATGCTTCAAACACATTTAAACGTATTTAAAAATCCTGTTCTCACTCTCGTAAAAAATAAACATAGTAGCTTATCTATAACAACACAAAAAAAGGAAAAGCTTGCCCACATTGTGAGAAACACAGTGCACTTTCTTAAAGCTTTATTGTTGTTTATTTTTCACTCCCAGTTGAAGCTTAGTTTAAAACTGACATATACAACAAAAGAGACTTAAACATTGTATATTTAAGCACTGAAATGTTGACCCAAACCATATATTTTAATTTGAAAAAAAAAAAGCTACTAGCTTAATGATAACGTCCAATGTGAAACACCATAGACAGGCTAATGGAAATTAGCATAGCAGTAATTGGAAGCCATCAAACAAGTGCTAGCTACTTTAACACAAATGACACTGGAACACAAACAAACATCATAAAACAATACTCACAGACATATATTGTCTTTTCTCTGTCGGAACAATGACTATTGCTTGGGCCTCTTATTCTTGTGCTTACTATAATTATAATGCATCTCCTCCTGTAAGCCACAGATCAACTATGATATAGCAGGGAAGAATTCACCATATATTTGCTACATGTTTTTTTTCCAAGAATATAAAGGGCTTCGCCTGACAAAACAGGTGATACTGATTTCTTCCAAATATTCTTTTCAGAAGCCTGAGGGTTGGAAGCCAGCTGCAAGTTCGCAGACACCCCGGTGCGAGACCCGGGTCGCAACGGTGAGAAATTCAATTTAGGAGGAGAGAAAGAGAGAGAAAAAGCGAGTGAGAGAACGTACTGCCCCTCCACTGCCTTGCCCCGCCGTCCCCTCCATCCACATCTCCAGGGGCGATCTCCAAGAGCCAAACCAAAACCAGATGGATTTATTGGGCCTAAAGATAACAAATAGTGCTTGAGTTCCTGTCAGTTAGAGACCACCGGAGCAAAAAAAAAAAGAGCTGGAAAAGTGGGGAAAAAACGTGCTGACGTGGAAATCTTGATCCAGCAGTATAAAATGATATTACGATGTGAAAAACGACACACGATGCTGCAGTCAGCCATCTTGGCTTTGGGCAAAAAAAAAAAAAAAATCACCACTGACCCAAATCTGTGGGTGGTACAAGTCAGCCTGTACCACCCACACACCGGAGAGGCCACTGGGAGACAAAAAGTTCTCACAGCTTCCCCCTGCAGATCCACCAAGAAAGTGTCCTTTGTAACAGGAGTTTCCTGTACGTAATTAAAAAATATGGAGGCCCCCGCTGCAGAAGGGAGGAGATGGGGCCACGAGGACTTGTCGAAGGGTATGGGAAGGGTGAGATTCCACGTTTCATGTAAGATCCCCGGAGCGGACCCTGAAGTTAGTCCAAACAAGGAGTGTTCACTCACGCACTACGAGGAGGTCGGCAAAAACGAGAGAGTGCCTGCTGAAGGGCAGGTGGTTCTGATTTGACGGTTGGGATTGAGATGGAGCCGTGTCGTCACACACTGAGATGGCACAAAGCACACCTGTATAATATAACAATGACGTATACATTTTTGTTCCTCCATGTGTCTTCTTAAAAGAAATAACTAGGAATAGAAAAATTACATGACAATCAACATCCACGTGTCACACTCTGGTTATAATTACTTTTTTGGGGTGGCAGTATAATGGTTTGGTGCATTCTTTTTTTTGTGGCATTATTGAATACTGGAGCCTGAAATTCTTGTCCAGACTGCAAATGACTAGCGCATGTGCAAAGCCAACACTGGCCAATATAACCATATTGTTGCTGTCCGGCGGAAAACTCATATGGACAAATATGATCAAATTCATTTTTTTCCCCCCACAAATTGATACTAATGGTTTATCCCTACTTCGTCTGTAATTTTTAAGCAATTTAAAGTGCTGAAAAATAAGATACGACACAAATACAAATAGACCGCCGCTCTTATGTTTGATAAGGGCATGCATGTTTGCAAAAGTGTGGAAAAACTACTTCCGTTTCCTTGTTCTGCGGAAACCGGGTGACGTAATTGTCGCTTTTTTTTCACAATAATGAGTGAAAATAGTTAGGTTCGCTGGATTAAGTTGGCTTGCTTATTTAAAGTCGATCCCTTTGATGCTTCGCTGCAGACGGACTATCGTGAGTCACGGATTTAAGTCCCTGTTTCATATTAATATCCACTTAATAGACAGGGTTAGTTGGCTCATTGTTTTATTCATTACATCACTCACGTCTTTAGACCTTTAAGAAAACGTTTGTGAAGATGTTGTCGGGCAGATGTTTGCTTTTGTGGCGTTTTCAAAGACTTTTTACACGGTGGGCGCTTCACATGATCACAAACTTTTAAGTACTCAGATATCACCGGCTTCGTGTTACCTTAATCAATGCAAGCGTTAGATTAGCCATTGAATGTATTTTTTTTAGGTAGTATTATGTTAATGTGAGTGGGCACTAGCAATACAAGGTATAATACAAATTGAATGAAGCGGTGCCTGGGAACTAAAAAAAGCTGGCGTTTTTTTTTTTTTTAACCTCCTGTAAAGTTGTCATTTTGACACTATGAGCATTACGCCCGACAGCGACGATATACAAGATGTTACTACGCACGTGCCAATGACCAGTTGGACAGCTTACCGTGGCTTTAAAAAGTAAAAAAAAGTTTCAATAACCGCTAATACTTGCTGTCACCGGTTGAGCTCTTCTTTTTTTAAGGGGGTTTCTAAGCATGGCACAATATGATTGGCTGCTTGCAGTGTTGTGTAAACAAGCTGCCTCTTTGAAGTTAATTGTCTGATATTAACTTTTCCCCCTTCTTTTCTGCAAGCAGAGAGGGGAGGGGTCAGCAGCTCCGCAAGGAGAAGGAGGGAGGGAGCAAGACGAAAGAGACACTGCAAACACACATGCCTGCTCTGTTGATTAATGTGAACTGTCCTTTAAAAAACAAAACAAAACAAAACAAAAAACATGGTGCCAGCTGGTAGTATTTTGCCCCAAGGACAACATGGGTAGCCCATGTGTCTATTCTAAAAATATATCATACTGTCAGAATAATAAAAGAGTGTTACATTCATGTAAAAATCTTTTGGACTGTCAAGCAAAACTCAGCATTCTTGTCTTCACAACAGAAAAATTGTCTTAGTTCATATCGTGTCTACCATATTCATATTTGTAAAGCTGCCCAAAAGTCATAATTTTGGCTTGTATGCCTTCCATGCGAGCAGTTGAATGTGCATGTAATAAAATACAAAAGGTCATCGTGAAGCCGAGTGATGTCCAGTGGAGACTTGTTTTGTGAAGTGTTTGCACCCGTCACTTTCAGACGCGATCAAATGCCGACGTTGAAACCTCCAAGTGATCTCGGCGGTTCCCCGCGGTCAGCTCCTCTGCTCGGGCTACGTGTCATCTCCGAGTCCGGCCCACGCCGCTGCTCGGCCGCTCCCACGCCGGCGCCCCTTTTTTCCCATCCGGGTTCTATTTACTCGCCCCTCTCACTCACCCCGATGCCTGCACGGGGTCTCTGTTGAGTCTGCCAGTCCCGCTGAGCGGCCTCTGAAGCTGAGCGAGACGCCATCCATCATGGACGCTGCCTGCATGTGTGTGTGTGCGTGAGACGACATTTTGTGCCTTAGCTATGTTACGTTGTTAAAACAAGACGTCTGCTGTTAGCGCGTTAACAAGATCACATCATTGGTTTGCACACATCATTTTAGACCTCTCCAGCTCAACGTATGAACTCCTTCTCGACCTCTCGTCCGTGACGTGTGAACTCCCTGCGACCCCTCAGCCATGACTTACACTGTATGAACGTGTCCTCATTCCCTCAGCTATGATGAATGAACTTCTTGACTTGTCATCCATGACACATGAACTCCTCAACCTGTCATACATGACATGAACTTATCCTTAGTCAGGATGTATGAACTCCTCATTGACCACTCAGCCATAAGAAATCCTTAGCTTTTCATCCATGATGTTGGAACTCCACCCGGGCCTTTTAACCATGATGTAGAAACTCGTCCCATCCCTCAGCCATTACATATGAAGTCTTCCTCAAACACTCAACCATGACCTATGAAGTCCTCTTCGACTGATCAACCTTTACGTGTGAACTCCCCCATGACCTCTCATCCATAACGTGGACTTTTCATCCATGGTGTATGAACTCCTCCTGGACTCCTCCCGATGCCGTATGAACTCCTCCCATGCCCTCAGCTATGACATATGATGTCCTCTTCAAGCACTCAACCAAAATCGGACTGATCCACTAATTGGGTCAATTTGACCCACTTTCTTGGTTTCTTTTGTACAAAACAGCACATTGTTGGCTCTTTTTCTGCAAAAACAACCCAGAAAGTTGGGTCAAATTGACCCAAGTAGTGGATCAGTCCATTTTTGACCCAAATTAGGTTCATTCGAACCCAACTGTTTTTTGAGTGTATGAAATCCTTTATGACCAATCAGGTAAAAACTCCTCCCCGACTTCTCATTCATGATGTATAAACTCCTCTTTGCACTTTCAGCCATTACTTACAAACTCCACCTTGACATTTGAGCCGTGATGGATAAAGTCCTCGCCAACCTCTCGTCCATGATGTTTGAACTCCTCTTTGCATTCTCGCACATGTATGAACTCCACCCCAACCCCTCCTCCATGGAATACGGACTCCTCCTTGACGACTCAGCCATGAGGTATGAACTCCTCCCTTTCTGCCACAACACCACCTCAACCCGTAGGCCATCTTGTTCGACCTCATCCTTGACCTCAACATGCAGTTTTCCTACCCACAAAAAAATCCCTTCAGCCATGTTCAGTACTCCCCCAAATGGCTCACCCACACAACATTCATGTGTCACAGTGCAGCGCGTATACATTTGAGACATGTTCATACTGTACATTATATGTAGTCATGTCCTTCCATCCCACCCACAGCGCGTGTCCTCCCTCACAGCGCTGCGTGATGGATGAGCAGCGTGGCTGCAGCGGGGAGAGGCCGCTCAAGAAAGAGCACAAGGCAGCCCAGAGGCCACTGACGCTGCCCCCGCCATCGCCATGTGACAGCTTTCCCACCATGCAACACGACGCAGTCCAAGGAACACAGATGAGGGTCACACCGAGGGCAAGAAAATTGAGGAGGAAATAAGGAATGTAGATTTTTTTTTTCCATCCGTCCGTCCTTCTGTCTGTGCTTCTGTTCTCTAATAACTCCTTCCCTACCCTTTTTTGTCTGTTCATCAGTCCCTCCAGTCAACCCCTTCCTATTTTCCAGGCTGATATTTACAGATGGATCCTCAACTTATCCTCTCATTCATGGTGTATGAACTCCCCCTCGACCCCCCAGCCATCACGTATGAATCCCTCTTCGACCACTTTAGCCACAAAGTATGAAATCCTTCCCGTCTTCTCATCTACGGCAGAGGAACTCCTCTTCGCTCCCTCATTTATGCCGTATGAACTCCTCCTGTACTTCTCATCCACGGTGTAAGAATTTCTCCTCAACCTCTCAGCCATGTATGAATTCCTTCTGTGATGTATGAACTCTTCATTGACCCTTCAGCCTTGATGAATGGACTTCTCATCAACCTCTCATCAATGATGTACAGAGTCCTCAATGACCTCTCATCCATTCGTATGAACTACTCCTTATGCACGATGAATGAACCTGGCACCTCAGCCATGACCAAAGATAGATGCAACACAAATCTAAGAAAAATTATTGGCAGAAATCATAATTTTATGACATTTGTAATGTGTCAAATGGGGGCGTGTGAAGTCCTTTGAGACGTTTCTGTTATTAAGGGCTATATAAATATATTTGACTTGACTTGAAAATATAAAAAAAAAAAGGTATTGGTTTTAATGACTAATTATATGATTGGGACACATTTTCAAGTAAAGTTTTGCCGCTATAGCAGCGCCCTAACGCTCCACAATCATGGTGGACACGCTAAAGCGAAAACACTCTATTTTGGCCTCTCTTCAAATTGGTTAGGGTAAATTATTTTCATGTAGCATTCAATAATAAAATGTTCATTTTCTGCTAATTACAGAGCAAGACTTACTAACTATGGAAGCCCACTAAATTCCTGGGAGAACAGGCTCAATTGAGACATAATTCCAGGTCTGCTTTGCAGAACCACAGAGGCTCCTTGGTCTCATTAAAATGTAAAAATGTATTTGCAGGATGTTCTCAACTTAAAAAAAAAAAACCTGCATCAAATGAATGCATTGCTTGGTGTGCTGTTGGTCTGGCCTTTTTGTGTCTGCCATCGTTTCAGCCCACTTTGCTTTTCAGACAGAGGAAACAGGAAAATAGTCAAAGTGGAGCAGCGCATTCTTGGGCCTAAATTCACTTGGCCACACAGAGAGTTTGACGTCGACGATTTATGTGCGCTCAGCTTGCAAAACGGAATGTATGTGTTTCTTTAAATGACAAAGATGATAAAAGTCATGATGGGCTAATTAGATATAGTACAAAAAGAACAATATACTGTACAGTGTTTCTACATTTATAGATGGCTCCTAATACTCATCACAGTGCCATTGGGAAATAAATATAGGAATTGTACATTAATGTGCCGGAGATTTTACGGCGTGCCATTAAAATTGCTCTGAGGGCATTTCTACATAGGGAGAATTTCAATATATGAAATATTCAATTATATATATATATATATATATATATATATATATATATATATATATATATATATATATATATATATATATATATATATATATATATATATATAAATAAAACATTTGGTCATTTATTTGGTTTAGCTGTGTGTCTGTGACAATTCACTCCTCACAAAGTCAGCATAAACAGTTGAAAATATCTAAATTGAAATTTGAATGCGTTGTTTTATTTAGCCAAAATGTGGAATGCAGCAATTGATTATTGTTTGTTTGCGTGCGTGTGTGTTTGTGTGCATAGAAGCTGGTGGGAGAAGAGGAAGTACCAATAAGGTGCCACTTGGAGTGACTACAACAATGGTCGGCTCGTATCCTGTGGCTGTCAAACCGCTTAAGACCCAACACAAACATTTGCAGTCCTTGTTCCAGCTTTTGTCTCACTTTTTGGGCTCATTTTTGTTGTTTTTCACAAAGACTTGAGTTGTGAAACTTTTTTCTACAATAGCGTCAGTGGAGGTCATTTTGCAGTTAAACGCGGGGTCATATACACGAGTAAGGAATCTACAGTTCTGGGCTGTATATGGATGCTAGAACAAGAACTTTTCGAAAAAGCTCCAAAACACTTAACTCCGAGGCCTATTTTGGGGTTCCACAAAATAATTAGCAAACAAACAAACTAAAACAATTACTCCTCTCTACCTTCACTTTGGGCAACCATATTTTTTGGACTATAAGTCGCTGCGGGGTATAAAGCGTACCAATCAAAAAATTAATTTTGAAGGAGAAATAAGCATACGTTGCTCCATAGTATAAGTCAAATTTGGGGGAAATTTATTTGCAAAAACTAAGACCAATACAATACAATGCAACTTTATTTATAAAGCGGATTTCATAACATCTACAGCTGTAACAAAGCACTCCGGCGTTGCCAAAGGTAGAATCTGGGTTGGTTGTTGCGCCTTTTAGTGTTCTAAATAGTAAATCCTTGTCGTGGCAGATGCCACATGCTAACGATCATTGCAGAATTACCTCACACAATTGTTGCCATGACTACAGTTCTTCTTGGTCTTCCATTTCTTCATCCGTTTCCATTTTTTTCTTCGACTTCCTTTTGGTGGTTGCACAAAGTTTTGGTGCATTACCGCCGATGGGAAGAAGGTGGCGGTATTGGGAAATGAGCTTTTGGGTGCCGGTCCAAGCTCTAATTTTAATATTTAAAAGTCGCACCTGATTTTAAGTCATAGGACCAGCCAACTAGCTGCTCTCTGTTCGCAGCCATGTTGTTTGTTCGTGGAAGCATTGCACTTTGGCTAACGACGAATGATAATTCCATTCAATTGAATTGAGTTCAGTTGATGAAGGTCATAATTTTTTTTTTTTTTTTTAAAGTTCCAACGGCTTTTATGGGTACATGTGATAGTTACGCTTAATTGTCAATTTTTAGGGCGTGTTTGGAAAAAATTCTGCTTGGACACAAAATAAAACCGGAACCCCTGCTCTAGTGATGCTGATGTTCACAGAGAAAATTTTATGCACAGAAGTGGGTACTGGTCATTTAAAAACTCTCCAGACCTCAGCCCCAGCTACCCCGCATGATCCTACCGGCTTCCTCTCAGTAAACCTCAAGTCTAACAGGCAGAACCATGCAGCAGACCCACAAAGAAACACTGCTGATTGCCTGAACCAGGAAACCACTTTCCTGAAAGTCAGCAGAAAATTAGTGCACGCACGCACACACGCACCTGGAACCCCACCCCCTGCCTTCTCAGCACCCTCGACTTCCTCCAGGAGTCTCTCTTTAACCCCGCATGGCCCATGACTCCAGCTAAAGTAGCCACAGAGCACCTCTTATACAACGCCCTATTTTACTCTCCACAGGCTACACCACTCATTACATCATTCCACAGCGGCGGGCCTCTCGCAGGGAATACAATGTCCTGGCAGTGAGCTTTTTCGAGAGAGGCCTTCAATAGGCGGGTGCACTGCTTTGCTTTTCGACGCCTCGCTGACAGACGGACCCCGAGCGGAACGTCTTTTAACCGCCCCCAAATTGGGGCCGTCGCTATTTTCTTACATTTACAAGGGCTCGCTGTCACAGAGTTCAACGCCAGGACCACCCGGGGCAAAAATAGATGTCATTATTTGGGGAGGCAAGTTTCTCCTGCAGGGGGTGCGTTATTGCAGCAGAGGGCGCTTGAAACTCTGGGAAAGAAGCAATGGCGAGCAAAAGGCGCTCCCCTGCCAGCTTTCTGTCAAAAACAACATATCTCATGACTTTAATTTCTTTAGAGAGGAAACCCAAGCAGGATGGTAAGAAAACCTCCTGTTGAGCAGAACGTATAGAAAGTGTAACAGTAGAATCTACGGGAAGAAGACATTTTGGGCCCTATTTTCATGCCCGGTGCAAATTCTAGCGTAAAGTGCAGTCTAACTGTGCGCATGGGTGGAGTTTTCTTTCCTTTGGGATTTTCGTAGACGGGTGCATTAGAAATGGCCGTTGGCGCCGTTGTGGGAGTGACCACATTTGATTACCGGCAATCGAAGCGGTTCCCCTCATTCCCTTAAAATTCAGCGCAGGTGAGATCCGAGGTCTACAAGGTGGAAATATAACGGGAATCACTCACTGTAGTCAATGCAGGAGATCGCAAAGTATGGTTATAAGGAACTGCAAGGAGATCTTTTTTTTTCTCTTTCCTGATCAAAGGCTCAATTATCAGACATATTCATGATTATTCATTCGCACTGATCTTGTAATTGAATCACCGCTCTGTATTCAATATGAAATACTTAGTGTAAAGAACAGCACCGTCATCTGCCCCTAAAAGGCAGCAAACCTTTAATGGTCATGTCACTCACATTAGGCCACACCCACTCCCCCATTGTTCCCATGGGCTGCGGCGGCGTTGGCTGTACAGCCCAGCGGGACCCCGGTGGTCTGGTTTGTCTCTGAGGTGGCAGAGCTGCAGCGAATAAACAGGACACCGGGGAGGATAGAGGGACGGAGGAAGGATAGTAGGATGAAATTGCAAAGTCAGCAGTCTGGAAGGGCCGCCATGGGAGGAGGAAAGACACGAAAACTCAAGCAGTGCAGCGCCCTGAGACGCAGTTTAGCTTTCGGGCCAGCAGACGGAGGAGAGAATCAGAGAAGTCCTGAATTAATTTTACAGGGCCTTTTTCTCCCGGACCAGAGACTGCTTAATTAATTATCGGCATCGTTATTTGACCAGATTAAAACCATCTGCAGTGATCCAGCATGAAAAATTTAAACATTTGTCATCCAAAAATCGAAATTAAACAAAAGTCTATTCTACTGTTTGTGATTGGCTGGAAAGGCCTACCCTCCCTTTCGCCCAAAGTCAGCTGGGATAGGCTCCAGCACACCCAGAATCCTGATGAGGACTATAGAAAATGGATGGATGGATATTGTAATGTCAAAAAAGGCCCTGGTATCCACATGTTGTGCACACCGCCTGTTTCCAATAACGCGGTGGCGGCGGGCGATGACAGGCTGAAAAGTGATTTACCTGAGCGCACTTTTTATTACACATCTTTGTTGCTACTTGAGGTAGCCACCGCTAACTACCATAGATGGCCTCCGACCGTGCTAGCTCTCTCGTGATCAAGACGGATGAGGTGAGAGTTGCACCCGGGGCCGGGGGGGGGGGGAGTGATTTAGTTCATTTGTGGAAAAAGATGAAAGTTAGCCATGATGTAGTGCAGAGGTTAAAACCGTAAAAGGGGAAATATATTACATTGAAGCTGGTATGATAGAAAATCCATCCATCCATTTTCTAAACCGCTTGTCCTCATTAGGTTCACGGGTGAGCTGGAGCCAGCTGACTTTAGATGAGAAAGCGGCGGGGCCCTGCTGGTCGCCAGTAAATCACAAACAACCATTTATGCTCACATTTAAACCTATGGGCAAATTTAGGGCAGTGATTCTCAAACAACCACTTCCAAAAAAAAAAAAGAGTAGGCCTACCACCATGATGACCATCGGTAATATACAATAACGGAGTAGGCCTAAGTCACGGATGGACAACTTAAATGCTGCAGGGGGACACAATTTTTCATCAGTGCTACTCGGGGGGGGCACATAGGACCACGCAGTTCACTTCCTGTCCTGCTTCCCTCAACCTGGGTCCACCTTTTTGACACCACCACCAGAACAACCCACAATTCCAAACACAGTGTTCTGAAGGATTATCTACAAATGTGCATACTGTAAGGAAAAGCTAAATACAACGAAAAAAAAAAAAAATTTTAAATGTACTATACTTAAAGTAAAAGACTGGACTTGTACATAATTAGTAAAAAGAAATGGATTGGAAAAAAAACAACAACATGAAAAGCTTCACTCTGTGTTTGTTTGTACTGTATTCAAAAAGTTGTACATTTTATTTGTGATTCTTTCAAGTACCACTAAACGGAGCCTGTGCACTACTAGTGCACTTGTATCACATACAAAGTCACTGATTTAGAGTCTTGAAATATGGGAAGAAGCCAGAGCACCTGAACAAAAAAATCCACACAAGGCCAGGCAAAATATTCAAATTCCACACACCACACGAAGAAAGATGAGAGATGAGATTCGAACCCAGAACCTAATAACTGTGAGGCAGATGGGGTAACTAACCACCTCATGCAGCCTGATGGAAATGCTTCTCAGTGTTTTTTTTTCTTTTCTTTTTTTTTTCACATATGTGTTTTGTCAAAATCCACAATCAAAGCAGTGCACTCATTGTCTTTTCATAGATTGAAAAGCAGTCACCAGAGAGGCTCGTCTCAATAGATCCAAACAAATGCCCGTGTGGTCAATTGACGACTTCTCTTAGGCGGCTGTAAAAAGAGCCGAGCCCGTCCAATTCTGCTCACACAAGACGACGACATTTTGTATAACAAATAACACAGGTGGAATTAGGATAGACTTTTATACGATTCATTTTATGCGAGAGGTTAAAACGGGGCACAGCGTCCGCAGATAACGTGAATTAGATCGTATTTCAGAGAGACATATGCTTTCCCTTTCCTGGATCACTGAGGCATGTAATAAAAGACACACACATGCTCACACACATACACACACACTGTGCTTGACTTGATTTTTTTTCCCTCTAACCTTAAGCACTGCTGGCCGCATCAAAGTCATGTGAACGTTCATAAAGTACACATTTGTAGGAGAAAATTCTCCTATATAACTGTGGCATGATGAGATAATGGTGTTTAAAGGAGACATCCATCCATCCATTATCTATACCGCTTATCCATATTGTGGCAAAATGATGGTCAAATAGGTTGGGTGAGGATCCAAAGCCACTTTCAAGTGATACCCGATGCCTGAATACACTAAAACACGATCACGAAGAAACACCCACATCCCCCATCCACATCTTGATAGTATCAAGTCAAAGCCAAAAGGTAAGCAGAGCTGCTTTCGAGTTTTACGGGATGCACAGACAAGCAATAGTAAAAAGCGTTATCCCCTGATAAGCGAGGTACACACTGTACTTGAATGCTCGGTGAAGCAACAATATACATGTGCCACACGCATGCAGTTCTCTGGTGTGCGTGTTTGTGTGTGTGTGTGGCCTCCATCTTTTGGTGTGTTGAAGCGCAAAGCATGAAATGGCTGTAAATTGGCTGTGTTTGCCCTCGGAGGAGCGCTCTGCGCAGATCATATCCAAATCCCTCGGAGAGGCCGTCCGCAGGGTCACCGCTTATTCAATTAGTTTGAAGTCGTGGCTCCGTAACGCGGTCGACTGAAGAGTGTGAGAAAGTGAGGGGATGTACACATGGCTGTTTCCATGGACACCTCATTAGGGACACACACAAAACCGTGTTCGATGAATAGAAGAGACCCAAAAAAGACTTAAAAGTGTTTCAATTAGGAGCTCAACCAAAATCTTAGAGAAAACATACCTAAGATATTAAAATTATGTATTTTTTGATGTCACCACAGAAGGGTACAAGTGATGGGAAGTGGGACAATAACCACAGAACCGGAAATATAACTTTGTGCAACAGGAAATATGATTACATATCACACGGCGTTATTAATAGAAATCACTCCACAAACAACTCTCAGTACTTTCTCCAATACGCATCTGTCAGGCATCTTCAAAGGATGTCTAATTTTACTTTGATCGTAGTACACTGTCGTTAACTTTTTTTTTTTTTACACAAAAATGTACCTTAAAACTTGACCTGGATATTTAATAACAATTGTATGATACTAATTGGACCTGCTAGAACAAACTTGACATTATTTCTTGTTTGGGAAGGGGGGTGGGGTATTTTTTTTTCAAAGTTAAAACAACTTTTGAAGTCAACAAAAAACTAATATTTAATTTGCTGACACAGATTTGGATCACTTTATCAGCTCTTGTGAAAGATCTCAGACTTTGTGCGTCTAAGCGCACATGGAATCTTTGGCCTGTGGGTGGCGCCAACATGACACCTCATGATGGTAATGCCTCTGGGCTTTATAAGGGGATTATGAGTGGCTGCGGGTCATTACACTCAGTTACCTGAAGCGCCTGTTGAAACGTTTATACACAGTTTAATATTGAATATGCAGGTACAGTACTTCCAAATAGAGAATGATGAAGAACAGTAGCCTGCACCATCTTGACATCAGACTACCATTCAAATCAATAACGTACACTTACAGGACAATAACATTTAAAGGAGACATACTATATGCTTTATTTTCCTTCTAAGAATTTAAACCAGCATGCAGTATTTTAACATAACATTTCTATGAGATGCTTTCACCAAGGATCAAGAATTATAGTACACTTTCCCATACAGGTGCGCCAGCCTACAAATTGTTGGGATGCTGATTGCGGATTTTGTTACCATGACCAGGGACGGAGTAAGGTGTGGCTGCTCGGAATCTAAACAAGCGACGGCGACCTGCTAACCGCACGCGAGTGACTACAAGACAGCATGGATTTTAACTTGGATACTACTTCATCATAAAAACTACCAACATTACACTGGTCAATTATTATGAGGACACGTCTGTTACTATTTGAGGATCTCTCATTGAAAATTCGCCCCTACTCTCACTGTGTCACTTCACCACTCAATTAAGTTTATGTGGATGAATAGAAGCTAACACTTTTAGCTAATGCTAACCTACCCATTGGCTTTGGTGTAGTTTTTTACCCCTCTGGCTAGCTAACTGTGACCTCAGCTTGTCCGTGTTGGGTCTGACATTATTATTTATTATTATTATTATTATGATTATTTAAAATGCACAGGTTCTGCACAGACAAGTTTAAACATTTGTTAAAATGATCGTTTTACATAATGGGATTCATTCTATTGAAAAAGAAGGAAACATCGGAACTCTCTCACAGAGTTGGGAAATTGCTTCATGTATTTTTGCAAATCAAGCTGTCAATCAAAACACTGTTTTCGCTGACGATACTCCCTCATTTCCCCCACTGAATGCCAATCTACCATTTTTATGCCCTTCGAGCTCAAGTCTGAGTTAAGACCACACAGAATATCTAATCAGAGCTCAAGATAGCTGGCGCAATGCTAATAGTCACCAAAGTAAATGGAGCAGTGAATCTCTGAAGTTAAAAGCGACACCCCATTTTTTATGAAAATAATATAAATATAAATAAAAATGCCACAAAACTCAAACAAAATGTCAGACTTCTAAAAACGAACAAACAAAAATGACTCCCCTTTTATTTTTACACTTTAATGACAGTTAAGAATGTTTAAAGCCACTTAAAACATGGACTGTGTACTCAGTTATCTTAACTCTTAAAAAACATGTTTATTTATTCCAGTATGACTAGATTGTTTCGATGTTTTAATTTGATTAAAATGATTTATTTTCTCTTTATTAACTTCCAACTGTAAAGTATTGTGATTTAATATTTTATACATGACTATATGAATTGATTTCTATACAGTGCTACAGAATATGAATGAAACTCATGTAGTTAATAATAATCTTGGGACGGCCACAGTTTGATTAGCATTTCTACTGTATTAGCACAATGTACACCAATAACTGCAAAAATGCCAGAAGGGTAAAGGGCCGCTTGTAAAGAGATGACATTTAAAGCATTTTTGGGCAGGAAATTTGTACTTATATATTTATTTGTTTGACTAACAGGTGAGACGTGGCCACGAAGGTCTCACATTTCCCGCTTCTGGTTCGATTTTGCGGCGCTAATGTGTCTCCATGCAGCGGAGAGCTGATAGCCGCTGACACTCAGACTAAACAAGGTGGGGGTGGTGACAGCGACCGTGGAATCCAAGCATGTGGACGGCCCACCCTGCCAATGTTGTGGAGTCTAGTAAATTGTGAACGATACATGTTCTTTATTTCTTGCTACTGAAGACTTTCAAATAAGATAAGAGTTGGGAAAGCCATCTGCTTTTTCTAGCTTCAAATTGGTGTGTTAGCCTAGCATAGCTTGGGTTAGTGTCAACGTTAGGAACAGGGGGAAGCTATGCTTACATACTCTATTTTCCTCTTATGGATGATGCTTTTGGTGTCATCAGAAGTAATGTAGTCAGATAGTGATTTTAAGAATGCTTATTAATTCAAATTTAATATGACGTGCTTGAATTATGCCAAACTAGCAGTGTACAGATTGGCTACCAAGTCAGTATGCTCTCATGTATTTATATCAATAACCTGAATTTGTGAGTCAGAAAGTGTCTATTATTATAATCTACACCAACGCTGTAATAGTCATAATTAGGGTAAATATTTGTTTGAAAAATGCTTCTAGGCCATAAATAAAACAATCAAATGAAAAATATAAAGTGCAGTGCTAACTATAGGCGTGCTCACATCCAGTATTCTTGCTCTGTTGTACAAACTGGTTCAATGAGCACCGTTCATAACCTCAAAACCTCATATGGCAGGACTGTCGTAAACCAATTCCCTCTTTTACAATAATGGCAAAACATGTGAACACCAAATTTCACAACAGTGTTAAGTCGCAGGCTTCCTTTACTCTCTGAAACCAAAACAAAATGGAGCCATAATTCATGTTATTGCTAACACTAGTATTTTTCCTAGCTAGTTTCACAGTCCCGTGTCAACTGACAGTGGAGCAAAAGTGGTTTTACATGTTCATTTGTTTGTTTGGATGTCCTTTAAAACATGTTGATATTGGCCTCTTCTTGAATCCCAATAATTAAGCAATTTGACTATGCTGTGTTTAACTTCACCAACGCTTGAGGTTTTCATTCACTTCAACCCAATCTATTTTTAATCGCTGGACAAAAAAGCAAGCTTTGTGTGGTGTTAACCTGACTGGAGGCTCATACTTTCTTTGGCAGACGGCAGCAGAGTGTCGGGCACATTTCTTTTGCCCGCCCGAATATAAAGTGAAACCTCATCCAGACGAGGTACAAATGAGCGTGGCCGTCTGAGCGAGCCAAGTGAGAAGGTTGACCTGAAGCCAAGCAGTCTTTCAACGAGCCAGCCTATGTCAGGCCAGGCGGGCTCGGAGTGCACAGCTTACCGGAAACCAGCCTAGTTTGATTGAGTTCCTGTTATTGACTGCTTTTTTTTTTTTTTTTTTTACTTTCTGCCAGGCTAATTTTTTCCTCTGCCAGCTGTCAGAAGCCAGATTGTACAGAATTCAAGGACTCGCTCACTCATGCCTTTAGACTGCAAACAGTCATTTATCACGCTGTGGCAAGCATGAAATATTTGATAAGCAATTTAGTTTTTGCTAAAGTGGGGTACACATTTTTAAAATCTACACCTTTTTGAAAAAAGGTGGGACCCCAGACATGGAGGAAAATATCTGCATGTGTGTTCTTTCTTACTAGTCTTGCATGTGGCGTACACCAGATGACCAAAACAGCACATAACCATGTCTCTACACTGCTTTAAAAACACAAGCATTTGAGCACCAAACATCTACGGACAAGGTGCAATAGAAAAACTATGACACTATATCAGGTTTGAGGCTGTACTGTATTGTCATTATTATTATTATTATTATTATTATTATTATTATTGTTGTTGTTATTATTTATTAATTTCTTTTTTTTTTATTAAAGCACAAAAGCATGGCATGATTGTCTTGGAAGAAGCAAATTTCTTCTTGCATTTCAGCAACAGCGACTACGAATTTTGTTTTCTCGCTGCAAGTACTATGAAAATGTATGTATGACTGTAACAACATACATAATATCTTACTGCATATACTGTACTATTGGTACGGTTTGGCAGCACGCTTACGCTTAGTACCCACAAACAGTTTTTATGGCGTACGCTCATGTGCAATTTTGATTGGCTGTTCAATCTGTGATGTTGCGGCGCCGTTCATCAGTGATTTAAATTTTGAATTGCAGCTAAGCTAGCGGCCCATTGTTGGCCTATTCAGAAAAAAACGGCCAGGTAACGAATATGCTGTGGAATACTGTAGTTTAACTCTTTGAAAAACTAAACAATCACACGCATTATGCAGATAAGTTGCTGTTGTGAGAAAGGTGAAGGTAAAAAGGTAAAATCCCCTCTCAGCATATTGGTCTACATGCAACAGTAAAGCTCACGGCATCCTTAAGCTAGTAAATCAAGCACACTCTGTAGAAGCATGCGGAGGTTAGGTGGTGAGAGGTAATGCAGCGTTTTTGGCCCACATCCCGCCTCCACAGAGAGAGAAGCCTGAAAGATGTGTCTGTGGTACAATAAGCTGGAGCACCATCACCATCTGGGCAGCTCAGCAGACGTGTGTGCGCGCCAGAAACAATAATAAAACAGAGGTCCTATTTAGTCCTCCTCCCCCAAGATGATTTTCTCACAGTCATGACATTAGCGGTTTGGGTTTTTTCTTTTAATGTCACTGCTGGGGGCATCAAATATCGTTGAATATATTTGAATAAGGGCCCTGTAGATCGGTGGCGTTTTTAGTGTGAAAAATTAGACCACTTTGGTACTTAAAGGAAAACTAGTCGGATGCTTGCCTCTGCTTCTAATATATCATCCAGCAACAATTTCATCAAGGGTCCATGTGATTTATTACAAAAACGTCACATCGGATAGGGGTGGGAATCCCAGAGGAAATTGCCATACAATATTATCACCATATTTTGCCAAAGATAATATCATGATACAGTGATAATCGTTATGGTCTGAATAATACATTTGTATTACGGTATATGCAACTGAAGGACTGTCAGTTTGTAGAGAAAGTAAAAACAAGTGAATGAGGCACACTTTCGCAGTCCAAGAAAAAGCTGATTTGCCAAATTAACCTGGAAAACACTATTTCATAATATGAAGTATTTTTCAAAAACACTACACAGACTTAGCATCACATATACCAACATATATGATGCACCTATGAACATTTGAAATAAAAGTGTTAATTTTTTTTTTTAATGACAATGTTGTATATTTGCATTGTAAAGCAAATAAGTTTTGATGCCAGATTAAACATTTTAGAAAAAAAAAACATATTTCACGAGAATGAAGTTGATTACCGGAAATAAAATTGTTTTTCAAGGATTTTTTTAAAAACGGTACAAGTTTCTCTCTCTCTCTCTCTCTCTCTCACTAAGCCATATATTAATCGATTCACATTAAACACACACTTACGATTCCCACTCAGTGACTGTGTGTCTATGTGTGTGCCCTGCGACTGGCTGGCAACCAGTCCGGGGTGTAATCTGCCTTTCGCCTATCCTAGCTGTCTATGGGCAGTAGGCCGGGTACACCCTGAACTGGTTGCCAACCAATCGCAGGGCACACAGAGACAAACAAACACACACACTCATAATCACACCTCGGGGAAATTTAGAGTGTTCAATTAACCTACCACGCAGGCACGGGGAGAACATGCAAGCTCCATACAGGAAGGCCGGGGGCTGGAATCGAACCCACGACCTCTCAACTGTGAGGCGGGCATGCCGACCAGCGTGCCGCCCTACAGTATATACTGTATATATTTCTTAATTGATTGAGCCTCCGTATTTCTTCATCTTATTTGATAGCACGTCAGCCGTTCCTTGCTTTTCAGATTTGATTTCTACACAAACACCCTCGTTCCCAAGTGCAGCGCCTCCACCCATGTTCACACTCACCACGCAAAGGCCCTTAACATACTTTTGAACAATTTTAACGTTGCGGTCGTTTACATTCTACTCCAGCTCTCTAGATGGCGATAATGCACTTTACAAAGTGGTTGACTCCAAACAAGACGTGAAGTTATGTCAACAAATATAGATTTTGTTCTTAAGACCCAAGAAATAAAAACCTAGATGGGCGTGTTGCATTTCAAGAAGATACTTGCACTATTGATTTTGAGGCACCAGCATGCCACCTGTCAGCAAACACACAAATCCATTAAGAGCGACCCGGTGGTGCTGATTGCTTTGGCCCTGACCTCAGCTGCTTATTTACTCAGGGCATGGTTGCCAGTGGGGGGCACGTGGGGGCGGGAGAGGAATAATTTGAATTCCATCAAGTAGATTTGCGGCCGGGGTGCGGGTTCGAAGCAAAACCCCCACCCACCCGCCGCACACCGCCACCCTTGCAACTCACACAAACAGCCAGTCAGTGTCTGCGTGATGGGCTGAAGCCAGACTCCTGACACACGGCCGGCCCAACGCCTGCCCGCCCGTGCGGAGAGCCGCCTGGTGTTGATACAGCTGGGCTAGGCTGAGGTGCCGAGAAGTCAAGTGACTTGACCGAGGTCACCTCGCTCAGCCACACACACACGCACGCACGCACGCAAACTGAGAAAGACTTCTCAGTAACATATCAACCTGCTTTGCTGAGATGGCCGACTCATCCTTTCTTAGTGGATTGCAAAAGCCTTCCTGAACACACTTTAAGGTCACATGTATTAAGGGCCAATTCCAATTTATTGCCTACATGTGATTTTCTATAACGTATGACATGATATGAGGTTTTGAAATTGAAATTTGACACTCATTTAAACATCATCCTTGAAAAGAAATGGTTTCCAGGTTAATTGATTTTGAAAACAAAAGCACAAAAACAAAGGGAGTACACATATACATGCACATGTAGCACAAACTCTCCATAACTTCCACTAATAACCCGGGCTAAACGTAGCACTTCCCCAACAATCAAAGTTTTCTCCTTGTTAAGCTGTATCACTTTAGCATACTTTCCTGATTACTGTAGTTCGTTAGAAATTAAAATTGGAACCTCAAACACATCCCAAAAACCTATGACTAGTGAACCATAAATATTTGGTGGAACATGGTAAATATTTGCAAAAAACACGACCACTAGACCACGGATGGGAAACTGCCAACCACACTCTGAGTGGCCATTTGATTAATTAAACAACAAATAAATAAAAATAAAATAAAATGGAAATGTTTTTTTTTTTTTTACAAACTCCACTAAAGTCCACTATTACACACCAGTGTACCATTAAAATGATTTTCAAGCTGACAGTGATTCCAACCACTGTGCTGCTTGTGCAATTTCACTTAATTGGTCCAAAAAATATATAATTTATTTACTAACCCCTCCCAAAATATCTTACTGTTTAGCTTTCTATGCCAGTCATGTAGAGTGAAAGGTTGAACAGTGAAATGTTTTTCCACTAAATGGCAGAAGATACAGTGAACCTGTTTTTCCACCTGTTGCCATCCATAAGGCAAATAATAATGTGTTCAACTAAACGGGCCCCGATTTTACATTCAAGGTTGGAAACACTACATTAAGATGACACAATTATGTCTTTACTTTATATTTACATAGCTAAAGGTACAACACGTGCAGACCTGGCACAGCTACAGTGCATATTTAATAGCGATTACCCCCACCCCCCCGTCCCCTTTCTCCACTCTCTCGTGCCTGGTCCGTCCAAAGTAGCTTTGCGAAAAGAAGGATAAAGTTTCATTGTCAAGGTCTTGTACTCTGCCCAGGTCTCCATCTCTATCTGTCTGCGCCTTTGTTAGACTGGCCACTCTTCTCGCTTGTGACAAGCTAGCAGTGTGTTTCCACCTCGTGAGTTGGCCCAGGTGGTTTTAATTCAAACCCTGAAGAAGATTGATGAGCCTTGTTACATATGTCCAGACAAATCGTAACAGGGACTTACACTGGGCCCTGCCAGACACACACATGCACACACGCATGCATGCACGCACGCACACACACACTTTTGAATTATGTGATTGATTGAAAGGGGGTGCTGCAGGTATTTGCTAGAGCGTGTGGAAGGGTGTGTGCGCGTGTGTCATTGTGGAAAGGTGTTGGCCAATGTCGGAACATTTTACTCAAGTGGCCTTCTCTCATTTCAAATGACTTCATCAAAAAAAGATGACGACATTGACAGACATTTTTTGTTGATTTATTATGCAAATTTTTTGCCCAGGAGGGAAATTTTTGCTTTTCGCTGTGCTGCCTAGTGATATAATGCACGTATTACATCATGCTATGATATTTTCATTTTCTTCCAATGGCAGTAATATAAATTCCCTCACAACTTGTAGCAATGATGAATCTTTTGAGTTTGAGCTAGCTAAACAGGTTCTTGTTCGTTGTCTTTAACAAAATCTCAGAATCAAAATCAGAATCAGAATCTATCATCTTTATCGGCCAATGTTAATCCATACATGGAGTTTGCCTCTTTAGTACAACAGAAAAAAGCTGAGTAAGTAAAATTTCATAGTAAATTGAGCAAAAAGCCACTATACAAAAAATATATGAATATATAAAAATTAAGACAGTTACATTTAGTACAGAAAGTCATTCAGCAATAGAAAGTCTGCGTTATGACTGATCAACTACGAATGTTTACATTTCGCCACATAGGGCTCAACAGAATTGTATTGCTTTGTGCATGTTTTTCAACTTGAAAATTCCCCTCTTTTTTCAAGTTAAATACGAAAAGACAAAGCATATAAAGTATAGTATTGTATGAAACAATCAGCGTTCTGCCTCTAATTCATATCTTCATCCATAAGCGTTAACCCATTAAGGCCTAAAGCGCGAATTCATAATAATTCAAAAACAATTTGAGAGCTTAGACCTGCTTTCACAGAGGCCTGAGTTTATTTATTATTTACTGTTTCAATCAAAAATGTAAAAGCACAATTTCAATTTTTAAAAATCGAGTGGTAATTACCATCCTCTATTCTGTTTCAAAATCGCCGATATCGTCATTGTCTGCAAACTGTCTTAACCGTATATCACGATCGCTTGGTTCCACTGGTTCAAAGTTCACAAGTGCGTCGCCTATATCACTACCGTCACTTATTTCAGAGCTGCCGCGTCCGCCATTACTGCCTGAAAAAATACTGGGATATCGTACGAGGGCTCACAACACTGTGACGTATATATTCTGATACATTTCAATGGCTAAAAGCTCGTGAATTGGTTAAAAAAAAAAAAAAAAAAGCAGCGCTCTCGGCTCTAGTGGTAGAAACATGTTAATGCGCTCCTGACCTAAATGGGTTAAGGGACCCCAAAAAAAAAAAAAAATGTTTTTAATTCACAATAATGTTTTTAAAATAATCGTCTGATTATTGGTTATCGATTTTTTGGGTTTGGTTTGGATATCCAAACTCTCCCATGTTGTGTTATTTTGTCCCCCAAGCTGTTTTGGAGCACCTATCCTATCTGTGACACAGTGCGACTGGCTTTGTGTAAAAGGGAAGGGCCGCCACTGGGCGCTGGGCACGGCAGCTGCCCTTATCAGCAGGTCATAAGGGAGACTGGCGGGACACACGGGACGGGAGGAGGCGAGGGGGCGACGGTGCCGAAGAGTGAATGGTGGGACTGCTGCTTACCCACCCGTGTGGTTTTGTTCTCCCGGGGGACCCCTGCTGTGCTGCGCAGGCATGCAGAAGGCAGATAACCACGCTGGATGATGAATACGTTCAAGCACAAACAACACACTGCAACAATGTCCACTGATTTGTGAAAAAAAAGTGGCTTTGCATTGTTTCTTCGCACTTTTATGTTGACACCTTTTCCCCGAATATGTCCGTCAACACCTTAGTGTTTGACGAGCTGATAAAATGTTTCTTTCAAAACAATCGTACACAGTATATATGTGTTTAAAAAAAAGAACAAAAAAAAGAGTGCAGTAACAGCACGCTTTGCGGCCTACATACTTTATTGGCACAAGCTGCTTCTCTTCGTCTCGCACTGGTTATTTTCCAGTCTTTTTGGTGGAGAGCCTGCACTTCCTCAGGCCTCTGCTTACGACGGAGGACGGGCCCGCAGGGAGCCAGCGCTGTAATGCTAAACGGAGCCGTCTACCGCTGCGTCTGCAATGTGGTGCCAGCGGGCCTGCCTGCCTGCCTGCCTGCCTGCCTGACTTCAAGACGCACACTCCGACGAGATAGCCTTTCCAGAGTCGCTGCTTCAACGCAACTCAATTAAGGCGGCATTCAAATGCATTTCATCTCGTATTGGAGGTGGATGCTCTGTCTGAATGGTGATTTACGGGCTCATATGTTCCCTTCTGAATGTCTGGAGCATACCTGCTGTTATTTGCCTGTATGAGTTACATTCTGTAACATGTGGAAAGAAAGTGACGAGAGAAGGTGGGCGGGGTTAAAGTGAATGGAAAAAAAAAAAAAAGAGAGAAAGCAATGGGATATAAAGCACAAGTCCGAACAGTTTAGCAAGATTTCTAGTCAGTTAATGCAAAGTTAGAATTATAAGGAGCATTAATACAGACATTTTTCATAAATAGATTTTATAAAAAATATAAAGGCTTGAACCTTACGCCTATGAAATTGTTTTATTTAGGCAAGGCAAGGCAGCTTTTTCTATATCACATTTCATATGTAACTCAATGTGCTTCACATAATCAATAGTACAATTACGGAAAAACTGATTTTAAAAATTCTTTAAAAAAACAAAATCATAGATATGGGAAAAAAAGCATGCTTTTAACATGGATTTTAAAGTATTTACATATACGGCTGACACTTCTGTTAGCAGCTTACTCCACCTTCATGCAGCATAACAGCTAAATGCTGCTTCACCATGTTTGCTTCGAAATCTGGGTTCCATTAATTGCAGTTAACCTTTCAGTGATTTATAGACCAGTTGCAGAACTTTGAATTCTATTCTACAGCTGAGTGGGAGCCACTGTAAAGCCTTTAGGACTGGAGCAATATGCTCTGATCAGAACCCAAGTTGCAGCGACCCCTGAGGACCCCACGTCATGGCCATTTGATTAGACTCAAAACTTCCAAAGCATCACAAAATAACTTTTTTCCTCCACTTTCGTTTATTTAATGCTTTTTTTAAAAAATGTGATTAACTAGCGACCAGTCCAGTGATTAACTAGCGACCAGTAGTTTGCCTTTTACCTGAAGTCAGTCAGGGGTAGGCTCCACCTCTCCACAACCCTCAAACTTATAATAAAAAAAGATGAATAATAATACATCTTGCCCTCCCAAAAATATTTACATTTATTTCGTCAGTAATAAAAGATCATAATAATTGTCATCATAATTATTATTCTGACAATGATTGTTATTATTACTACTATTGGCAGTAATTGTGAAGCTACTGAATTTATTGCAAAATGTTTCTTGCAAATTTGCACATTTTAACTTGACGGTATTACACAGTTGTCATAATACAGTAATACATTTAAAACAAATGAATCCAGTAATAGCATCCACACCAAAATTAAATTGCCTATGCCATACCCAGCAAAATGTTTAGCTGGCAGTATAGTGGTTTTTGATTTGGTACTCAGGCAACAAAAAAGCAAATATAAATTGACATATTGTACATGTGAACAGATGTAACAAAACACTCACGCTTTGCAAAGGTAATAAGAGCCAGACAAAAATGTCAAAGTGGATGAGAAAGCGTTAACAAGCACTGACACTGACTCACTACAGTACTGCAGTGGAAGAGGAGAAGGAGGAGGAAGAGGAGGAAGAGGTGGGGAGGAGGGGATGCTGGTCTTAGAGGGGGTCTGGGCACTACAGCTTCCTTCTCAGGATGTGTGAGGAAGGACCACAACATGTTTGTTTGGTTGTCTATTTCTTCCAACAAATACTCTTCTTTTGCTTTTGTCCTCATCCGGATTGATATCATTCAATATAAAGTATGCTACATGTCACAAGTGAATGCATTTTAATGTATATCCATCCAGAAAAATGTATCCATGCTTTGTATATGGGCTTTTAATAATAATTCACAGTATGTCTCCTAAAACTCCTCAAATATAATCACTCCTGTTCATGTTTGCCTATCGGCAACGATTGAAAAGTTCTGAGGGAACTTTCACCGGTTCTTTCATCTTTAATGCTCGCTACGCTAAGAGCAAGGAGACTGCCTATTCTCAGTCGAACCGTTTAATGGATGCCAGGAAGATCGAGCCACAGCCGTGGAGCCTTACCAGATGCAGAAAAAGATCTGATATGTCCAAAAAATGATGCCTACTCTTATCCTTTCTTGGCCATCCCCACACAAGAGGGCAGCTCTGCCCAGCCTAAACAATGTGTTGGCTTCTTTCCCTGTGTGATTCCACACTCTTAATTGGTTTCAACTAGTGTGCAAGGGTGCAAATAGAAAGGAAGACCCGGAGCCAGGAAGAGGTCACAGTGACACAAAGGCCTAGCTCAAGTCACCCATCTAAAGTACTTATGTGGCGAAGAGGACCGATCTAACCGTGGCTGTATTCAAAGTGTATGCCACAGTGGAGGCAGGCCTGTGGCTGGGAAACAATCCAGTCAAGTGTGCACTTGTACACCCAGACCCTGTAATGAATCATCCGGTGCGGACTTAATGTGCAATCAGCAAAACATTGGCTCAATCAGTCTGCTATTTCTGGGGGCAAAACAATGTCACATATGTAATGCTTTCAATTTGTGGAAGAAAAACAATATACTACAACCGCTGGTAGGTGAATTGTAAATGATTATGTCATCTTGACTAATCACACAGCTCTCCGGGCTGTACATTGTCATGCGGTCACAGCAAATAGTGCTCGTAGATATGTACCCGCATGCTATAAAACACGCCTGGTCCTCGCCTCCTCCGGCTCTCTTTTATCAGTCAGCAAACAAGTGAAAATGAGCGCCTGCCCCGTGCACGCAGTATGGAATTCCAGCCATTCCCCTGCGTACGATTTTCCTGCCTGCTAATGTAATCGGAGGGAAACAGAGTCGGCTTCCCAACACCACAGCCTCCAGATAAGAGCCATTTATCACGTATCATTCCTCGGCGGCCCGCTCCGCTTCAGGCCCGGCCAGACGGAGGCCCGGACCCTGTCAAATCACGGAACCAGTCTCCAGAGGGGCGCGCGGGGCGTTTAGGTGTCTGGATTTTTGGCTGCGCTCAAATGGAACGTTCACGATAACGAGACACATCTATGTCACGAGCGGGGCTTCTACTCTGAAAAGGTCAAAGAAACATTGGGCTGGCACGTTGCACATTTGCGTGTCATTTTTATTTTATTGGTTTTGACGCACTGTGGTGGAAAGGGAATCCAAAGGGGAGCAGGAAGTTGGCACGTTGCTCATGTGAACACGGGAAGCTGATTGAAAGAAACATGTTTCACAAAATGTTAAGGCAGCCTTTTCACAGTGACGCACAAGCATGTCATTTTTCTGTCAATCTTTGCGGAAAAGAAAAGTAAAAAAAGACTTCAAAGACATTAAGGGGACATGCTGTATCATGCACTTTTTTCACTATTTAAAACAGTTCCCAAGTGTCCACGTTACACTTCCAGTTTTTGTCTTGCTGAACTTAGCCTGATTCGAGCATTTGGCTAGGTGTCTCATGCAGCTGAGCTACCTTTAATTCCAGACCACATGTTGCTGGGCCAATGGCTGGTAAAAAAAAAAAAGGGGGTTAATTCATTCACTGCCATTGACAAATTTACTTGTCTTTTCACAGTCCAACCATTCAATCCCAGGAATTTATTTATATTTTTTTCAAATTTTTGTAAATGTTAGGGTAAAAAGAGGGTCTGAAAATGTCTGGCAGTGAATGAGTTAATTAAGGGGCCACTCAGAGTGTGGTTACGGGCCACATGACGCCAGTTACCCATTACTGCAACATAAAATTCAATTTGTTACAATTTTTTTTTCCTGGTAGTTCTTTTAAATGACATTTAATGATGAGTTCTAATAGTTTTCAAATGAATGAATAGTGCTGTTTATTAACCGTGATTTCAATCTCAATTGAAATATTTAGGATTTTTATTTTTTCCACAATAGCCGAGCCCTATTCTCATCGCGGGCCTCAAACTGTGAGGCAGTCATGCTAACTGTTAGGCCCACCATTCTTCAGTGTCGTTTACATTTTGATACCAAACTAAATTGAATTGAATGGGATTTTCCTTTGAAAGTTTCAGATTCGTCTGAGGAAAACATGACGGAATTCTGCTGCGGTCTCCTGCAGCGGACGTGTGGCAAAGCTCCAGCAGTCCAACAGCCACACACGCGCTCTCCTTCACAGCAAACAAGCAAGCGTCCAAAACAGGACGTGCGGGTCAGAGTGGTCCATGTCTGCTTTCTACCAAGATTGATTGGATCAAACAAGGTCCAGTGTTGTTCAAATAATGCGGCGAGCCCTAATCCTCTCACCCCAGCGCTTCCAGGGGATCCCACGTCTGCTCGCCGTCTGTCACAACGGACATCGGCGACAGCCTTGGCGGAAAGGACGTCTTGGATTTCATCAGTGGGGTGGGCGGCTACGGGTTGTTTTCCTTATTGCGTGGCATTTCTTCAAAGGCTGGCAAAGCCTCAGGAAAAGGTTACCTGTGGTTTTATTTTGCGGTGGCGAGGGCACCTTGTGCCAGCTTTCAGCCTGCTGCAGTCCGACAGAGAGAGTTACCTACTTTGGCTTTCCATACTTGAACCTGCAGGAGATCCAAACTGCCTGCGGCTGAGGCTGGAAATAGGATCTACGATCCCGCAGCCTTCTGAAATGACTTCCATGACTACAACGGGCACAACTGAACCCCTGGATGCGGGAATAAGACCCCTGGAGACGTCTAAACATGTCAATCACTGACAATGTGACACTGTGCACTATAATGGACTGCAGTCTTAGCAGGGTTGAACATAATACAATAATGCTTTCTGTGTGCCACCAGCCAAAACATTAGGTACATCTCATGTGAGCCAATACAAGTGTG
Organism: Filicampus tigris; assembly: GCF_054856515.1. NCBI lineage: Eukaryota > Metazoa > Chordata > Actinopteri > Syngnathiformes > Syngnathidae > Filicampus > Filicampus tigris. Next base: position 17,513,889 of record NC_141226.1, on the reverse strand, counting down.
GAATCAAAAATTGTGCTTTTGCAAAGATAATAAGGGCCACTTTTTATTGAAACGGTTTAAAACAAAAAAAATCACAAACCCAAATAATTCTTCAAAAATGATGATTAACATTCATATCGTGTATATATACATACATCCATCCATCCATCCATCCATCCATCATCTACACCGCTTATCCTCACAAGGGCCGCGGGAAGTGCTGGAGCCTACCCAGCAGTCTTCGGGCAGTAGGCGGGGGACACCCTGAATTGGTTGCCAGCCAATCGCAGGGCGCACAGAGACAAACAAACATCCGCACTCACAATCACGCCAATTTAGAGTGTCCAATTAACCTACCAAGCATGTTTTTGGAATGTGGGGAGGAAAACGGAGTACCCGAAGAAAACCCACGCAAGCACGGGGAGAACATGTAAACTCCACACAGGGAGGCCGTGGCCGGGATCGAACCCAAGACCTCTGAACTGTGAGGCGGACGTGCTAACCGGACAACCACTGTGCCGGCATATATATATATTTATAATAATAATCAGGATAATAGAATAATAGTAATTTAATAACGGGGAAAAAAAACAAAATACTAAAAAAGATGGGGAAAAAAAATACCAAAAAATATGGGGAAAAAATAACAACAGCTAAAGAAGCAAAGCCCCACTACACTGTCAATGATATTGCAAGCATCTTCTAACTGCATCAGGGGCGGCGGCATGTCTGATGACCTCGATTGTGCTTTTGGTTCTACAAGTCAAGGGTGTGCCCAAAGTCACTTACTGTTGATCACCTGAACCACAAACTCTGGCAGCACAGCAGCAGGATGTTCCTCAGCAGGAGACTTTTCTATTTCTGTTCCCTCCCGTAATTACTCCCAATTCGCACAGAACACCGTATTGGTGCCTGTTTTTTAATATCCTGTACTTTGCATGAAGCAATAGAGAAGAGGAAGGGTGTCAGTGTGACATGACGCAGTAGCTTGACAAGGATTGGCCTCGTGTGTCCGGCGTGGACCTTTCTGAGAGGCCTGCATTTCTTCTTTGAGAGAGCGACCAAGCACAGGAGAAGAAAAAGAGAGAGAAAGTGAGGGAGGCCGGGGAGGTGAGTGAGCGCAGCTGACAGGAGCTTCCTCTGGGTCCTGTGCCTGTTTTCCAAAGGAAGTGCAAGAGGCCTAATCTGTGGCCTCCAGAGTAGTTAGTGAGGGGCGGGGCAGAGGGGGTGGTCATTGGGGGGGGGGGGGGTATACGTAGTGGCCCCCCAACTTATTGTCCACTTTATCATCTGCTGCTTGAGATGGGACTTGCTCCATATGGACTTCTAGTGGAAAAGAATCCAGAGGAGATTGCCGGGGATGATGAGAGTAGCTTACTGGGAAGTGCGCACGTGCCACGAAAACAGATTTATGACAAGATCGCATTCATAACACACAAGGGGTGAGGGGGGTGGCGGGGGGACGAGAGGGATCCTGGTTGCAAAAAATGAAAAGGGGACCACATTATGTGTTATTCAGTCTTTGAAGAACAACAGTCAACGCTTGCTATTCACAATATACAACGCAACATAATAGTAAAAATTCACGGACCCTAAAATAAATGTTCATTGCCTGTATTCATAGATTGAAAAATACACACAACACTATGATCCCAAAACAGTAACATTATCTCAAAGTCATGTTTAATTTACTTTTGAATAACGTATGTATTCATTCACAAGCATTACAAAGCCAAATAAACATTAATACTTATACTACAATATTGTACTTTCCTGTACTTGTGCTTTTTGCATTATCAGTGATGGAACCTTTCAGCTGTCCTATTACTTACGCTACAAATCATTGCATCAGATTTCTTACATCCTTCCACTGCACACACTCCTTGTGCTATTTTGGGAATTGGCAAAAGCCCCTCCCCCCTTTGTTCCCACTGATTAGGGGGTCTTCTGGGATGTCCGACAGCCAGGACCTTTCCTCTGAGGGTTGCCAAGACACTCAGGTGTTTGCATGGATACGCACACTTCCTCCTTGGTGCACCACCTGCAAGTGTACTTGTGCGCCACTGGAGCTATTATTGCCGTCATCAGCCTCATCGGCGTGAATTTTATGAATACTGCTAACCTAACTGCCATCTGTTGCTGTCACCACGACAAGATACCGCACGGAATAGAAATACAAATGTTCCTTGTCTCACTTTTGGCAAAAGGGCGGGTAAGGGCGGGTAAACCAGCTTTGGTGCGTGGAACACATTTACAAAACAGGTATATTTCAAGTGGCATATATCCGATAACACGTAAGTAACCCACATGCACATACGCCAAATTGAATACAAACAACTCCACAAGCGTCAGTATAGACATAAAAATAATATGTAAATAATACAAATGTAAACATTGCAAAGCATTTAATTGACCTGCGCTAACTCTCCTCACCAGTGCTATAAGTGAGGGTAACCTGAGCATTACTCCACTGGCTGCTGTCGACAGTTGCTTTCCAGGCCAATCCAATTTCAAAGCACTTACATTTTTTTTAAAAACTTAAAAACAACAGGTGCATTTCATAAATAATGTACAGTCATAGTACAGGAGGTGAAAACAATAAAACACTACCCTATAGTAGCAAATAAAATCATAAAAGAGAACCGGCAACTCTTTGCCTATGGATGGTCAGGAAACGCCAAGGAGATTACGTTTTTATTTTTACATTTCTTATTTAATGATGGACACACCTCCAATGAAGTGTATGTAGACCATATTTAATCGCCTTTCGCTGTGGTGGTATTTTTTTATGTGCACATTGGTGTTGTACCCCACCATACCTGTAAAACCCGCCGGGGTGTACAGAATCTTACGAAAGCTGTAATTTGCCCCTACATATCTGTATATAATCTTACACATTATTTTCGAATGGCTGCTGTCGCGTGATCGGAAATCAGCTTCAGCCGACGGAATCAAGGTCACGCAAGAATATCGTGAGGCACATGAATGAGAATCTCGCGAGAGCGCGGAGACGACACTTTGCAAATAGTTGAAGCAACAAAGTACAACTCCATTTAAAAAAAATAAAATGGTGGCATTAAAATAAAAAAAGTAAACATGGTAGGATTGAAATTGGCCATACAGCTTCGCGATGTAAGGCGTACATGTTTGAAAAGGTGTTTCCACCTGTACAAATTACGCTGAAAGTGTATTGAAGTCAAGCGCTATGCCTACCTCCGATCCGGAGACATCGGATTACATAAGGTTTTTTTCTACGATGCCATGATGCATATCCAAGCTGTGACACAAAACAGAATAATGTCACTTGAGCCATGCAGTGTAATGGAGCCTCAAAGTCTGAATGAGGACATAGCGCCACCTATGGTAGCGGAGTCACCTTGCCTTCTTCCAGAGCCAGGCCTCCGGCTTCGAGTTGTATCTCTTCGTGGTGAAAAATGACAGGTGATAGAAGCTCTCTGATCCCCTTTGACACCCTGTAATCGAGTTAAGGTCTCTGGATTAGAGGTTCCTTTTGAACTGGGTTGAGGTCAGTTCTCTATTCTGCCTGCTGCATAGTTGAGAGAATGAGAAAAGGGGCTGACATTGATTTCAGGAATGTCTGCGCCGGCAGGATAGCGATAGACGCGGAGACAAAGGGGCAGACATTTATAGGACTTGTAGAGGAGATTTTTGGGGGGAGTTAGTTGCTCTGGTGAACAAATGTACTGTCTGTATATTTTTTGTATTTTCTTGTGGTGCTTCAGCATTCTACCAAATTTCCAACTTACGTTTGAGTGTCTCACTCAAATCAATTCTCAAACCTGCGATATCATATCAAGTATATTCTAAGCCTGATGATGGATCTTCAGCACTTGGGCTGTTAAAGTCATTACAAAGTTCCATTTGGCTCGACAATCTGTTGACAGTGACAAAACGGCGCAAATCCTGACTCACCTCATCATACCTACAAATAGAAGATGTACTGTAGGGGTATATTGCAAGAGACGACGTTGGATAGGGTCACAATGACAAGCAGTTGAATGTACGTTGTGTTTCTTTATCATACACTACTGGCCCAGCTAGCATAAATTTCCTCGGTTTACGACGTAACCTGAAGTTGTGTGCGCTGTTGCAACACACTAGTAAAGTCATAATTACAGAGAAACTTTGCATTACAACACTTTTAGGTCATAAATATTAAACAATCAAATGAAAATAAGTATGGCGGTAGGTACGTGACCTCATATTTTTACGCGCCATTTGTAACCTCCAAATCGCATTGAACATGATTGTCGGCAAAGAAACACCTCAAAAATGTAAAGAACACAACACACAAGAAAATATTGAGTACTGTTAATGGCTCCCCTCGCCCCAAGTGTTTGTAAGTGACTAAATTAATAGCTTGAACCATGAATTTGAAACTATACAATGATTAGAAAGCACTTGAACACATTCACTACCAGGCCAGTTAAAAATGCATTTTAAAGTCTACAGCTGTCAACGGCAGTGAATGAGTTAATATCATTTCAAACTCATCTGGCACCACTGCCCTTAAAGTAAATGGCTAACTGGAAGTGGACATGTACAGCTGTGAAGAACTTCCACAAACAACCCGAGCCAAACATCTCCTCCCCAAACTAAAAATCTCAGTTGCCATGTATCACCTCAACGCTCTTCCTCGACACCAGTTACTTCTGTAGTAAGTCTTATCTATAACGTTACAACCATTCTCAGCTTTATTTGTTGGCAGACACGTCGAGGAGAACGCATGACCAGCGACGGTATGCTGCCGCGTTCAAACTTCAACTAGTCCAGACCTCCCGCTCCTTGCCCGGGCCTGGCATGTTGTGTGAAGGCAGGAAGGAGAGAGATTCGCTGGTGGCTCATTAAAAGCCATTAAGGAGCAGCGCGCAGACAGGATACGTGTAGTGAATAGAGGAAAGCGGGGCAGGGCTGAGGGCACTGTTACTCTCTCAACTCCTCCTCACCCCCCTCCAACGCTCACACACTGTTATCTTCTCCGCACAGCACTTCCTATGGCCCCACGTGCTTTCTAACAAGCTCCTGCTCTTAGCTGTGCCAGCTAATGTCTCACACCCTCTCTGACCTGATGGCCAGGAGTCCAGGCGCGCTGATAACACATTTTTCATTGCCGCTGCCGCTATATTTTCATCCAACACCTTATCTCTCATTTGTTCCCTTTGTTTGAACATATCTTTGCCCCAACTCACCTCACACTCAGTGTTTCTTTTGATATCTGTTTGGTACAGTCAGTGCGTACAGCGAAGGGCCGGATGAGCCTCTGTAAAAGCAGAGGGAGCTGCAGCGTGCAGGATGGCCTACTGTCTGGGGCAGCTGGGTCACTGAGGTGTTAAAAAAGGGGTCCGTCACGGTTGCCATTTTGGCTCGGCGGCGTCAAACAGAAGCTCCACCTGAACGTGACCTGAGGCCTGGCAGGCTAGCAAGATGCGTTATCAGTAGCTGACGATCATAAATCAAGGGGATTCTTTGGAACAAACGGCAGTGAATTTCCATGTAGCCTCAACAAAAGTAAGTTGAGGCTTAGCTTCAGGACAACAACCTGAAGTCAAGCTTGGGGTGTAGCCTAAGCTGAAGAAGGCTAAGCTAATCGGGACAATCAGTCAAAAGTCTAGTCTGTGGTGTATAGTTTGTAGTACTTTAGAACTTTACCATCCATACATCCATTTTATTGAACAGCAGTTGTCATTTTAAGGGTCAGGGGTGACTTGGATTCATTTCCCAGCTGACTGGGTGAGAGGTGCCGTACCACCCTGGGATGGTCACCAGCCAATTTCAGGTATAACTATATCAAAAGTGGTATTTGCTGCCATTTTCAGCATGTTCAGAGTGCCCCAGCTTTGAGTTTGGAAGGTTCAAGGGCAATTGGAAAAATTTGAGGTACATTTTTCAGGTACCCACTACCCACAAACCTGATAACCTAACTTCAAACATTACCTAAAACACACACACAAGACACATGCTTTGGTTTTATAAGATTCTAGGACCATTTTTAATGATTGAGGACCATAAGCATATTTTTTTATGTTTATAATTAACCCTTACCCACTGACTTTAATTGACTTTAATTCTACAATGGTATGTCAACACCATTCCCAAAGACCTCCGAGCCTTTGAGACTCTTTCCCTAGTTGCTTTTTCAATCTTTTTTTTTTTTTTTTTACGGTTTTGCTGTGGGACCAATCATTTTGTCCAATTATAAAATCAAACATCTATTGTCTTCACTTTCCACGTCTGTCCCGTCAAGCCCACTCTTAAGCCGACTCAGTGACGAGCGCTAGAAGCTAAGCCCTCTTTCAAGGAATTCTCAGTCACTTGACACCCTTGACCCTGTTAGTGTTTGGACTCTCTCCTGTTACAGATCACTCCAGCTAGAATTTAACCCGCATACTGGCACATTTCAGGCCCCAAAAGAAAAAAAGTGTCAACGGTGAATACTGGAACAGTTTAGTTGTCCCTCATCAAATATTAAAATAAATAGTGCTGTGTCATTACAGCCGTCATTTGAGCGAGAATCGTTTTTCTCTTCCGCGTTTGAGGTGTTGCCACAGTGACTAATCCTGTTTTCTCAACTGGTCTGCTCGCGCTGACGGAGGCTCCGCGCTGGAGTTTGCAGGCTTTAGGAAAATCAAATGGGAGTCAATCAATGTTTTGACAACCAAGCGGCGGCGTTCAGAACTGAATGGGTGCGAGGGAGCAACCGCGCACATGTCCGAGGTGTTACCTTCCAGGTCTGCATTTTCTAAATACTGCTGGGAGTGAAGCCTGACAAGTTCAAATATCCCAAAAGAATTATGCTTACCCCACACATGTTTTTCATTTGATTTCCTCCAGTGAGAATTAGGATTCTTGAAATGATTTTCCCTTGCATCAAACTTCTTCTTTTTTTTTTAATCAATTACAGTCAAATTGATGAACAGAAAGTGAAGAAAAGAGAATTTCAAGCATTTGCTTTCCTGTGAAGAAATGCAGAGGAATTGGGGTGGAATAGCAGGTGACAGGTGCCACAAGTTGGTTGGCTCCACAGATGTGAAACACTTCTCAAAAACTGCTTGAGTAATTCACTGGAAAGGAAAATCCTCAGACAATTTTTACTTTATATATTAACAGTACACGTGCCAAAATATTTTTGTTTTCAGTTTTCCTGATAGCATAAGGATCTTCAAGAAGTTTACAATAACACCAATACAGTTTAAATGTGTAGAAAGTAGCTTTTTTGTCTTAAGCACTTGGCAAAATCACTAAAGCAAAGTCATCAAGTTAGCAACGCTTAGTAGTGCACATTTTTCACGTAAAGCCTCCAATCGTCATGGTAACGAAAGCCATAAAAGGCATTTGCATGAGATAGAACTGCCCCACCAAACGGATTAATTTAAACCTAATTCTATTATAAATCTAAATTCGTTTTTAAAAAATTGTCAAAAAAATGCATTTTTATGTCCGTATTTTCTTTTATCTGATTTACTTGCCAGTTGGTTCAACACCATTGGATTAAAAAGGTGTCATTTTTACGACCAATGAATGTAAGATTGAAACATCAAGTCATTATTAATGATAAAAAAATATTTATGGCGCATCATCGTCTGGGATAACCTCCTCCATTTTAGCTTTCAGACACAATACAGACGCGATCTAGTCGAGCAGACTAAGCACATTTGTCTCAATAAGTGATGAGTTTGTGTCCCGTTATTTTCTCATTTCCTGTACTTAAAATAAGAAAGCCGTGTTTGCTTTTACGCCAAGTGCTAACTCATTCCGAAGCTATTTATCAAATAACTAAATCAATGAGGGGGCCTGTTTTCAATACTTTGTGGTCGGGGAAGTGTTGTCACATGTGCAGACAGCATTCCATCCTCCTACTGTATCAGCTCTTACTGGCACAGCAATGTAATGGTGCACACTGCAATGGTGATGAGCAATACAGCTGCATGGATTTCATATTTGTGCCTCTTCGGCTACAAAACGATAGCCTCGCGCCCCGCCTGGCAGCCCCCAGGGGAAAAATACCTCAGTGTGTCGGTGGCTTGCAGATGGATGTAGAGGATGGCGTTCTACTTGAAGCCTGAGAGTCAGCTGCACAGGAGGCCGACGCTCTGCCTTTAAAACCCCCATGATGAAACCCTGCAGGAAGAAAAGGGCCATCATAGGAGACACAATGACATAATCGGCATAATTATTCATGCTTTAAAATACAGTGCAACCTCTAAGGGCACAATCACACTCGGCTGAAATCTGCAGCATGGTCATCTTTAACAATTTTTTTTTAAGGGGCGAAGCGTTTGTGAAGTGTGTTGTTTCACTGTGATTCATCACCAAAGGTAGCAAATGTAATGCTTTTGACATTTTGATATTAAAAGTGCTTTATGAGTGTTCAATTTCACTTAGAATTAGCTGGTTGAAGATTCAGCATCAAAGTGAACACAGCAGCTTGTGCTGACCATTAGCAAGCGCAGGGAAACCCATTTGCTAATTGACTGGCGCGTCTTTCGAAACAAAGCAGCTGATTGGTTTATACTTGGCAGCTGATTTCTATTTATGTTACGTTTTTAATGGCTTCCTGTGCAGCTTTCCAATCAAAGCACGGCTGTGTGCTGCAGATTTGATTCAAAACAAAGACAAAAAAAAAAATAATGCTTCTGCTTTCAAGGGTACTACTGGCTATTTCCTGTATTTGGAGTTGTAAGTCACTCATCATGATGGATTAAGGCAGAATTGCAGGTATTCGACACAAGATACAAAAATCTATGTGACTTTACATGGGCTAACAAAAAAAGGGCAATTTCTGTGTGAACAAGTGTGAATGCTGGGGAGCTGACGCTGAAATGTTTTGGAAAGATGAATACACTATTTAAAAATTGGGGAATTCTTTGAATTGGTTGAACAATGGTGAGTTTGAAGTGAATGTGTCCATGTTACATTACATTTAGAAATTGAAATTGAAATTGAAATGAAAAATGTGGAATCCTCCTTGTCGAGCAAAGTAGGATTTTTTGGGATAATTTGTTTTTACTGTTCAGCAAAACTTAAAGGGGAAGTCTATCCCCCAAAATTCTTTGAAATAATATGTTCCGTGTGCCTTCACTAGTCTAAACGGGGAATTCTGATTAATATTGTGTTTGTGAAATTTGAGTTAAGCACCAAAATCCACCCATTTTCAGAGGGGACGGCCATTTTGTCACTTTTGTCAACTTAAAATGACATCACAGTTGCTCAGGGCTCAGATAACGACCAATCACAGCTCACCTGTTTTCTGAAGCGGAGCCATGATTGGTCGTTATCTGAGCCCTGAGCAACTGTGATGTCAATTTCACTAGACAGAAAGTGGAAAAATGGCCGCCCCCTGAGATAGCTAAGACAAGATGAATTTTGCTGCTTATATATATATATATTCCACAAACATAGTATTAGTCAGAATGCCGTGTTTCGACTAGTGGGCCTGCATAGAACATATTCTTGAAAAGAAAATTGTAGGATTGACTTCCCCTTTGAAACATTTAGTTGAATTGCCCAACTTGTTATTGAAGTTTTTTGTCTTGAGATTGTGAGTTCACCCAACATTTTTTTTGCAGTGTGGTTTGAATTGTTAGAAAGATGGTGAATGTGATTTTTTCAATTTCTCCATATACCGTATTCCATATTTGGAAATTGTCTGATGGAAAACTTGTATTTTTTAAAGTTAGAGCAGTTTGAAGTGATTACGAAATTGCGAACTTCCATTATTATTTTTAGTCTCATGAAAATCCACATGTGACTTTTATTGAAACGTTTCCCATTTTGAAGTCAAACTGATTTGAATCAGTTGAGAAATTTTGAAGTCGAGGTAAAAAAAATCTTGTGGAAAATGTGGAAGTGGAAGTATGTGGAAATGTGGAATGTGCGAAAAAAGTCTAGCCTTGTTGAATAAGCTCAACATTTTGACATAGTCATTTGAATCGTTTTAGGAATGTGGAATTTTTGGCGCACCCTCCAACAAGTGAATGGAAGAATCAGAATAATAATTTTTAAAAGTGTGCAGAATTACATATGGTGCTTGGACACTCTTTAGCAATTGACAAGTGAGGAGCCTCCTGAGCATTACGCAGCACATTCTGCAGGTCCATTCCACCAGCGAGAGACAGGTGGCAGCAGAGAGCCATGTAGCCAGGCCAGCTAACAACAATAACAACACGCACACACACACACGCGTGGGTTTTACTGTACACAGTTAAAAATGGTTTGCTCCGTTCGCATTCAATTCTTACAGAAAGCAAGGGAGTCTGAAAGAACACAGCAGGATTTTTGATTAGGAGGAAGGGCTCAAGTAATATGCTATGTTCTTTTTTTTTTTTTTTTAGTCACCAAGATTTTGAATAGCAAATATATTTAAAACATGAGTGATGGCATAATCCAAAATACATGTCAGTCAAACAACTGGAGCCTTTTTCTTCCGTTTTTGCCACCATGGGAGTGATTTAAGGAAAGGTGAGAACGCACACAGACACACATTTCACACGCACAGGTTCTTTGCAAGTAAACAAATAAAAACGCGGGGCAGGGGGTAAGCCCCCTCCCCACTCTTTTTTAATTAGCTGCAGGCCGCAGATTGACAGCTGGTGGAGTTCGAGATAACACAGTTACAAGCAGTGACTCTAAATATTTGCTGGGTTGCACACGGTGGACACGCAGCGCCCGCACGGGCCCTCAGGAGACACATTATGGAAAAATGACAAATCAAGTCACGTGAGCGGAATGAAAAGTCATGCAAATAGCCTGTGACATGCATTCAGTCATACAAGAAAATTGGGACCCCCACCTACGGCATCGCAAGAAAGTTATTTGATGAAACAAGCGTTAAACAAATAAAAGATAAAGAATATAAAGATTATTTCACATAAATGTTATAGTCAGAGAAATGCAGTGCGGGTCTGGACATGTTGTCAGGGCTTTGGGACATGGATGCTTTGGCCTGGCATCAAAGTGCAGCGGTGGGCACAAAAGCAATAGACATTCCATCACATGCGCCGGCTGGGTGTCACGTTTCAGCGCATTGATTCCACCCAGTTAGTCGCTGTCCTTCACGAGGGGCATTGCGCTCCACATCCCAATGTGGGAAACACGTATTTTTTTTGTAGAAGAAAATAGGGGGAATTATATGCGGTCTTACATGAAAATGCAAACAAATGATTTGAGTCGTTTGTTATTTTCGTTAATTTTTTACTAGTAGTTTTTAAAAAAATGTTTAGAACGGATTTTTTTATGACAATACGTTGCATACTAAATATTCCGTTTTTCTTTCTCTCTTTGTAATTTAATTTAAATATAAAGTGCACTACAACGAAAATTTATCATTAATTTATTCTATAATAATTGCTTAAAATCTTCCAATTTTCAGGCTGCTTTTCACATCACCCACCCCCATCCATTCAACTGATCTCTTATGGGCCTTTCATTTGTTCACTGCTGAAAATAAATAAGCCATGATCGTTTGAAAAAAGAAAAAAACAAAAAATTAGGAAGAACATTTTGCACATGTATTCTTTAGTCTCTTCCAAAATTGTCTGTTAGGCATTTCCACCGTTCGAAATGTGATTTATTCATCATTTGCTCTATTAAATTTATACTGTAATTTCTTCCCGAAAAAATACTCATACATAAACAACCAAATTATGTGGTGATTCCCCAAATATAGGTTTTAATTGTTTTAACTGTATGTAGATAGATAGATAGATAGATAGATAGATAGATAGATAGATAGATAGATAGATAGATAGATAGATAGATAGATAGATAGATAGATAGATAGATAGATAGATAGATAGATAGATAGATAATTTCATATGGACTATCTCGTGGTAAATTTTTGTCGTTATTTATTCGCTATGCACGTTTATACAGTTTGTGCGTGTAAAAGTCAAAGCGTGTTGAACTTGCGATAGTAATAATAATAATAATAATAATTACTATTGTTATTATTATTATTATTATTATTATTATTAAACACTAATATTACTGTTTCAGGAGAAAAATGACGTGATGATGTGAAATGTCATTAGTGAAATTAGTGAAATGTCAGTACGTTTACCAATGTGGTCATACACACACAAACACAAATGGAAGCAATTAATTCATAACCCAAATGTTGTGTTAAACTGCAAAAAAAAAAAAAAAAAAAAAGTGCGTTAAAACACGATGTCATTAATGCACTGTATGTATTACACTGGCACTATCAGACTACAAAACAGGACATTTCATCTGATTTTCCTCTTCATTGTATTCACTGAAGAGACCACGAATTAAAATTTTACAAAGAAAAGATCACGTGCAGAGAGCATGACTTTGTCTTAGTCTTCATCCTTTAATGCACGGCTGACTAAATACAACTACGATCGCTGTATTAACAAAAACAGAAAGGAAAATAGAAATTGTCCAACTACTGAAAACGTGCAGATGTTCATGTTCAATTACATATACACATAGTTAATTACGAATAATAATAATAATAATAATAATAAACTTACAAAAAACATTTGGGGGAGTTACTGCACGCACGTGTGCGTGGGCATGCGCGTGCGTGTGTGTTCGTTTCCACCATGCATGTCAGACCGAATTAGAAGAAAGCAAAAGTGTGCCTGGGAATGTCAGGCAGTCGAATTTATGAGTGTGTAATGAAGCATTTCGGATGCAGACAGACTAAACAGCGTCTATGTCTGCACACACACAAACACTGACACACTTTTTTTTTTTTTCAAATTACTAATTTTAACCCACGTTCAGCAAAATAAATACAAATGTACATTTTATTGCCAATGAAAATAAATGTCGTGGAGTAAATGGAAATGCGTTGAGAGCACATGCAAAGTGTGGCCTCTGTAATGAGAGGACTTTCCATGTACTGCATGGACAAAAGTATGCAGACACACTTCTTGATTAATTCATCAATCAGGCAGGACTTGGTCATGGTCCCTTATTTCCCCTGAATCTTAATTCTTCATCCTATCAGGACATTTGGGACAATTTCAGCCTTTGTGGGAGCAGTTTGGAGAAGGCGAGTTTGGTGTGGAAAAACCTGCCCACAACGACTGACCTCTCAAGCCCATCAAGCATTGGTGACTGTCACACCTTATTTTTTCCTCTTGACAAAGTAGAATGAAGACGAATGGAAGCTGGTCAAATCAGAAACAAGCTCCATTTTTTTTTTTTTTACAGCTACTAACATCCTTGCGTTCCTTGAAGTGCACCACCCGGATCAAAGTTATCATTATTTTTTTTCCATAATATCGGTGCTTTTGTTATGTGGCCAAAAGAAGCTGAGCACTTTGCAACATGTTTGGGTGGAGGGAGTTCCCCATCATTTCCAAAGGGGGTTAACTTCTGCAGTGTGGAATTAGCTGGTTCTAGCTAGACGATATTGTGACTTGAGTGAGTGTTTTGCACCATGCAGGCTTCAAAGTGCTGTACATTGAGTAAAAATCAGACAAACAAAAACAAAGACAGTTAAAACAACAAATGAATAAAATAAAAATAGGAAACACCATAAAAACACTAAGGTCTCATCCTGAGTCAGAAACCATTGTATAAAAATACTGAATGAAATTAAGTTCTCATTTTAAAACCGTATTATTTATAATTGATCAAATACCAAATTATTTGACGAGAAAAAAATTAAGCATATCGTCACTGTGGAAAAACTCGACCAATATTGTCCCTTTTAAAAAGTTTCACATTAATGGAATGTCTGTACCGCGAAAACCCCATTAACATAAAAACGGTAAAAATGGATATGAGTGTTTTTCACAGGATAGGTAAAATTGTTTATTTTACTATATTTTACTAATATAGTGGACCCACACATACATGCAGTTTGGCAGCTGTGGATTTTTGAAAAATACATATTTTTAAATATTTGTCTTTAAATTGTATTGTGATTTTGGGGGCGGGCGGGGGGGAGCTAAATAAATGCACAAAATATCACAGGAGCGATGAAAACAATGAAGCAGGTCGTATTTGGCCCGCAGGCCGTACGTTTCCCACCATTGGAGTAGAAACTAAACTCTGTGTAACAGAGGGGTGGAGGGAAAGGCCTATCATTCCCAAGGGGCGTGGGGCTGCGTTTGTGTGGGGGTGTCTTCCTCCAGCGTGCACTGCGCTGATATGGGAGATTGGACTTGGATGAGCTTCTTGACTCCCCCCTGGCGGAGTGTGTTTTGACTAGCGTGCCAGCTCCCTGGCTGCCAGTCGAGCATCCAGACGCTCGCCGAGTGGATTCTGAGCATTCCGGTCGGAAGTGGATGCTTTTGAAAAGGGGACAGATGTTCCCCTTGTATATTTTTGCTCTTTCTCTATGTAAAAATGGTAAGCCATGTGCATCTGACCTCTCACCTCGGACATGGAGGAGTGTGTTATGCGGCCAACACGCCCATTTTGTCCACGTAAGGACTGCGCTCCAAAGTCTGGATGGGCTCAGCTGTCTTATGTAACAGCAGTGTGTGTGTGTGTCATCCTGGCACGTAAGGCGTGATGGGCTCCAGCCAGCTTCAGCCACATTATCCAAAAATATACTGCTTATATTCCACCTTCACAGTTTAAACTGGGATGGCACTCAGGACAAGGCAGACCTGCGCCAAGGTCGCGTAATTTGGAGCATACGATACCCACCTCCTGCATATGCCCAATTTGTTTTCGTTTATTCCAAGGAATCAAGGAGAATGTCACCATGGACCATTGTAATTGTTTCGAAAAAAAGCGGGAGGGGAATGAAATATTTGGTAGATAGATTTGTATGTAATGTTTCTGAATAAACACACAATGAGCTTTATCAGAACTACAATTGTCAATTTGTCTTTTTTTTATTCAATAATTTTGAAAAAAAAATGAATGATACAGTCACAATCCAGGCCTGTAGGTGGCAGTATGCCAACTGCTACACAAGCTTTTTACATCACAGCTCCATCTGCTGGATGCGGTGGGGCATTGCCCCGCCGGACCAAACACTCTACAATAAAATACAATAAATGAATAACATGCTAAATAAATAAATAAATGAAATAAGGAGATGTGCTGCTACGGACGAGTCAGAACTACCTTCGACTACCCACACTGATCTTTATAGTTCTGCCATTACAATGATGTTGACTGCTTCAGTTTGCTGACTGTACTGTAAATACAGTAAAATACATATACAATATATATATATATATAGTATAGTATAGTATAGTATAGTAAATGAATTGCACTGAAAAATCCCCCAAAGAGGGACCCACCGGGCATTTGTTCGACGGCTAGTCCATCCCTAACTGAGATTTACTTGCAGCTGAGCGCTCAAAGACACACACTGCATCTCATCTCATGCTCCCCACTGAGTCTCCATGACACATAATCAGACGCACTGCTTGCTACCCATAGCGTATGAAAGAATTTGTTCCATGTTTTGAACCAAACCGGCTGCCTGCATTTCCAAATTTCCATCATCTACTCTCTCCTGTTTGCCCGTCTTTCCACACATGCTCACACGCGTCTTCATTTCCCCCCCCCCCTGGCGCCGCGCTCGTGTCCTATCAGTTACAGCTGACCACCAGTCAGGTGGGTCGACGGAACGTTTCCAAAGCCCTCCCGGCTCCCCCTCCGGCCTGCAGACTCCCACACGGGCCCCACTCTGAGGGCTAGTCCCGTGTACGTAGTCCTGGCTGTGTGCGGGCAGGGCAGAGAGGCGAGAGACACCTGGCCAAACCGCAGAAAACACTTCCAGCTGCAGACTGCCTGATGCTAGCCGCAGAGAGAATTCAGGCCAAAGGTGGAGGAGCTCGCCGAAGTCTACTGCGCCACCAGAAGACGTTTGCCCCGCTTCAAACCGTGTTTATTTTCATCGCGGCGCATATATGTTCATGCGAGGAGTATCACCGTGGGTAGGCAGGGTTTTGACTTTAATGAGTGAGTCTCGGCAAATGTAAAGCAGGACAGTTCACTTTGGTATGCAATTGTCACCAACTACTTCAACCTTCTTTCCAAAAAGCATTGTGGTTTACTTGCAGGCTACATAATTTACGTTGGTGAATCCTCCTTCAAGCATCTCCAGTTGGTCCAAAATGCTGCTGTTCACCCGTCGAAAGGCTTCTTTATACTCCCGCGGGCGACGTCCGTGAGCGCATCACCGCGGCAACGCCGTGTGCAGTTTAACTTTATACTCACGCGCAACCCGCACGCGTTTCTTTTGAAAATATGTTGCAGTTTCACTCCAATTTAGGGGGCGTCGCTACGGCCGATACTGACGAGGACACCGTAGGGCCGGAAATTCCTCTGCCTCTTATGGCCAATTCCGGTCTGCGCTTTTAGTGCTGGGCAACGATCAAAACGACAGCGACAACAATGGATATCATGCCTGCTCCAACAAAGGCACCTAGATGACTAGACGATGCATTTAATTGTATGGCGAAAATTATCCGGAAGGTGGAAGCGAAGGTGGTGCGTGGGTGTGTAGGCTAACATAACACCTAGTTTAAACTAGTTTGAATCGCAGCAGCAACAAACTAGTGCTGTATGCCCTTTTCTGCGGTGACAAATAAATTCCCCTTAAATTACTGAGCCGGGCAAAAGTGTATGTCAACGCAACATGTGACATAACAGACCAATCATGAGAGTGAATGCGCGCTGCGTTGAATACGCAGCAACAATTTCCGACGTGTTCGTGGCATGTGCTGCAGACTTGTCGCCAACATGCATAGCACTACGCGTCGGTCACGTGATGCTGCCCGCAAGGACGCGGGAGTATAAAGAAGCCTTAACTGGTGCTCATAGGAGGGAGCATACAACTTCAACTTTGGCGTGCCTTCCCCGGCTCCTTGTGCATTTTACAGTTCTTTTAAAGCGGAAGTCAACATCTCAGGGGGCGGCCATTTTGTCACTCCAGTCGAATGAAAATTATATCACACACGCTCAGGGCTCAGATAACGACCAATCGTAGCTCAGTTTTAGAAAACAGGTGAGCCGTATTGTGCAAGCTTTTATGGGTCAAATTTTAAATATATGTATTCAACGACGGTCCAATGGTAAAAGTGGAACAATTCGATTCGGTTCGACTCAGTGGGATTACGATTCGATATGGATATGGTATGATGTGATTACTTTTTTGTTGTCATTTTACTTACTTTTGAATGTACTTATAAATGCTTTAGATTTATACAGTATATCCAATAAAAGACGAGTCTTTCATATATATCGATGCGTCCATCCTGGACACATCTAGTGTCTGTATGCGGCAATCTGCAGAACTTTTGACATTTTATGCTCAATCAACTGGTGGGTTCCACCATTGACCCTATTGCCATCCCACCTAATTCAAGCCAAAACCGGTTTTGCCATTCCAAACTGCACCCGGGCAAGATACACTGAAGCGCCCTGTGGAAACGAGGCTTTATTAACTGTGCCGCAATCGACTCCTGCTCGGCCACAATAGAAATCAAAGCGGGACAAATGGTGCTCCGGGGAGGTGAAAGTGGGAAGGCGGCTAGAACAACAGCTCCCTTTTCTCCGCGAGCAGTCGACATGAAAGAGCACATTATGTCTGAGATTAGAGGCAATTACACCGCGAGTGTGCTTTAAGACCTTTGTTTGCCAACACGACAGGAGGGAGCGGGGCTGTAATTTGATGAGGGGGCAGCGTGAGTGAGAAAGTCAGCATGGCGGAGGGAGCGAATCAAGAGAGGCCTTTGTCCTGGCTGTGGACAAGCTGTTGGCAGATTTGTTAGCTGCGAGATGAACTCCGCTCAATCATTTCATTGCGGGAGTGTCTCTATTGTCATCTCTATTGCGCGAGGCTACCGATTTTGTAGAAAGTGAAAAGGAAGCCACTTGAGAGCAAGTACTTTAATCTTGACCCGGTGGCAGCAGACGGTCCAAAGATGTCGTTGCATTGTCTCGGCATTTACCGTATTCGATTCAAATTGCACCGCAGGTTCATTCAGATGTCAGATGATTCATCTCGAACCTGCGCTCAAACAAAAGATCTCCGAGTCGTGACATCGCCGCACTCCCGAAGGGCCGCATTGTTCCAACATGGAGGCTCCTCTGGACAGGAAGCCAGCGGCTTGTTCCAGACTGAGCACATCTTTATTTGAGGGAAGTCATTCCGTTGATATATAAAACACCAAAGCGAGGTTTCCTTCCCTCCCTCCCCCCCACCCCACCTCCTCACTTTCCTGGTGCTATCCCCCTTCAAAAGGACGCGGGCCTTTATACCGGGTTCACATGCACACACGGGACCAGAAGGAAAACAAACACAGACCATTTAAAACATCAACCAACCTGCCTTCTGTTGGAAGGGAAGGCTACCGCGAGGCTCGGCCTGCCGGCTTACTCGCAGCAGCCAAACTATATTCTGCATCCACAGCCACTTTCACGGTGGTCATATAAGAGTTACGCTTTTTCATGGCTTGCTGTCCTGTCTGTAAAGCGGGCAACACACGTAATATATTAACCGATTTAAAAAAAACAGAGACCCCAAACTTGACGTATGTTTTTGCTGGTCGTTCTGGTGTGTGAAATTTGTTTTACAAACATCGAGACCATGAACATTACAGCTCGTGAAAACTGAAACCAAGTTGCCAGGACTACCTTTCTTCTAATTCCCTACTTCCGATGTAAGTGGATTCTTCTTAAGATGACGAAGAAGAAGACAAAGAAGACATGGAAGCGGAAGAAGAAGAAGAATGATAGTCATGGCCACTTGGTTTCGGTTTACACAGCAAGGATTTACAAGGCGCATTAATCCATCAGGATTGTATCCTTGGCAAAAATGTGACAACTTCAGGTTAAGGTAAGCCATTTTAAGATAAAAAAAAAAAAAAAAAAACTTTAATATAGTTATTAAGCGGACATTTCGTCATCCTCGTGCGCTGATGGAGGCAGAGCGCACTCTGCTCCCATTAATTTCTGTATAATCAGCATCTTGGTATTCAATCTCCATTTTGCATTTTAAAAGTTACATTTATTAAGTGTAACAACTTAAGTGTTTAAATGGGTGGTAAACTCACCTACAACAACCACTACTTTGTAAAAATTCATCTACCTCATGGATCATGGAATGTAAGATCCGCGAAAAGTGTGGGAATGCTGTACATTTACAACTATTGGCCCAACTGTTTTTCAAGCAGATGAGGAAAAAAAAAAATCACTGAACACACCAGGATAATCTTTAAGAGACATACATTTTGAGGCCTTGATGATGATCAGAAAGGGGGGAAAAAAACTCAAATTCAGTCCAATTATCAGTAGATATGTACACCAAAATACCCCAAACTCACTAACCACGCCCATTTGCACTGAAAGCAATTGTCACTTATAGACACTGACATTGCTGAACTTCCAATTACCTGAATGCGCAAAGTTGTACCGGTTATGCGAAGACATGCTCCGGGGAGTATTTTTTTCTGCAATCTCTGAATTAATGGCGGTAGTGTGAAAGGGGCAGATAGAATTCTGTGGAAAAAAAGAGGTCAACCTCTCGCCATTTGCCTCCTCGTTGTGCTGAGCAACATTTTCCCATAAAGATGTGTGAACGGAGGAAGAGGACCACCTATTAAAGTGAAATCTTAGCAGTGATGGATGGGAGCTTGTTGAGGGGGAGTAGCGCAGCGTGTACCCCAGGGGAGCGGGGGAGGGGGGGGGGTTGTTGTGGGGGGGAGCAGATGACCATGGAGAGGGGTGGTGGTGGGGGAGTAAATCCCCACTTACACCTCTGTGAGGAGACCTCCCATGCTCTCCAACTCAAACTTAGATGGACATCATCCTTTAGAGTCCTTCAAATTTTGCTCTGTTTCGTATCAAATGTTTTACTAACATCTAAAAAAATGTGTCATTTGTAGAGTGCTTAAGTGACTTATTGATTGTTTCAGCCACTGTAGTAGCAATTTGGTTGAGTTGAGGAAAGCTAATATTCTTGAATGTTGAACAAGCTCTACGAGAGTTTTGTGTAAAATGCAATTGAATAGATTTTTTTAAAAAAAAAGTTTTTGTTTTTCTATTACTGGATGTTTTGAAAAAGAGAAATGACAAAAATGGACAGCTCACAGTAGTTTGTTTTGTTTTGTTTACATTAGTGGCCATATGGTGGAAGCGTTGAAGTTATTATTTCACTGTTGTCTTGTTCGGGGTCGTCACATTCCGTCATCCTTTTCCATCCGAGCCTATCTTTTGTATCCACTTCTCGAACACTAACTGCCTTCGTGTCTTCCCTCACTACATCTATCAAGCTTCTCTTTGCTCTTCCTGGAGTCTAGCTCGCTGGCCTGGCAGCTGCATCCTCATCATCCTTCTACCAATATACTCACTCTCTCTCCTCTGGACGTGTCCAAACCATCTGAGTCTGCTCTCTCTAAATTTGTCCCAAAAACATCGAACCTTGGTTGTGCTTTTGAGGATTTGAATTCTTGTCTTATCCAACACACTTATACACCTAAAGCAAAACCTCAACATAATTTCAGCCACTGCTCCAGCTCAATTTGTTATTATAGATACAGCCGTTAAATATGTACTTATCATTCTATTATTAGAATTATTTGAATTGTAGAAATGTCATCATGGGTTACCATGGGCTACCAAAAAAAAAAGGCAATTATTATTTTGGTAATTAATTAGTCATTTAGAGACTTTGTTTGATTTAACATTGTCCAAGTCTTTGGAATTTCAGTCTCAACAGTCAACATTCTCAGATTTCTGCAGTCCTCAATGATAGAAGGATGATCGTTGTGTTGAATCAAAATAAAATATTTGCAAACATCTCCTTTTACCTTGGAAAACATTAACACTATTTGTGCCTTTTTTGTGAATCTTTCAGAATCTTCCTTGATTTATGTTTGCGATTTTTTTCACTGGCAATTTGAAATAGTCCTATAGTTGAATATAGGGATGAAAATGTAAAACTCTATTTAATCCGATTCGTCCATTAATTGACTATTAATATAGTCCTTAGTTGCGGCCCTAAAATAAAATCTGTTTGTGGTATATGGAGGTAACTTTTAACCCTGTTGTCATGGCGACCATAAATGCATATGAAGGCAAATGGAGGGCCACTTGTTGTTTAACGGCTGTGTGTGTGTGTGTGTGTGCGTGTGTGTGCGTAGGAATTAGTGCTGTACTGCTTTAACTGTCAGGAAATGAGGCATAATCTGCAAGCGTTTGACTGCTGCAGCATTCCTGTGAAATGACACAAGTTGAGCTAGATTAGGGTTTGGGTAATTAGCTCATTAGTCAACATAAACACATGGCAGGGCTCCCCCTTTTCTACATGCCCGCCCCCCACCTCCACCCACAGCTGGTGGTATACACACACACACACACACACACATATGCATGCACGCAAACCCAATTCATCATTCATCCTTTCTTCTGGGCCTCCCCCCTTCCTTCCAGCAGGTTTGCTGTACTTCTCCGGGCCTCCTCTTCTACACTTTGCTGGAGACAAGCCACTCTTTCATATATGGCAGGCCCACTTTTCACCAGCATCGCGCCGCTTATCAGGGCACTTTATCAGCCTGAGGGAAGCACATGAGGGCCAAAGCTCTTCACTCCTCTCGGCAGGCTCGCACATCCAGAAGGCTGTCAGTGAACACGTATTTCTTACAAGGCCTCCAGGGTCTGCTGTGCATTCAAAACAGGTCAAGCTTTGTGATTTTTTTTTGGGGGGGGGGGGGGGGGGGGGGACACACAGCCACTCTTGTTGCTGTTGGGGACAGATCCCGAACAGGGGGAAAGCTCGGCAGCTCCATCACACCTCCTGAATGTAGCAGGAGGTAATATGTTCGTTCAGCAAACACATTGCAAGACAGAGGACAGATTCTGCAAGCTCCATCCGTGAGGTGTTGAAGGTTTGAGTTCCAATTCTACCCATTTCTGGAATCTTTGAGTACGAGCATTCGGGGTGCATTTCAACACGTTGCGCAAAAGGTTTTAGCACCTCGAATTTCACTCACAGGCAACTTTTCATTTGGGGAACAGAAGTGGGTGTGTGCGCCCTCAATGCTCATTGGAAACACAAGGCCTGTTTGAGGGCGTTGCCATTGATATGAATCGTCCATTGACCATTTGTGTGGCTGCTCACTGTACGGGCCTTGTTGCAAACCTTTGCTGGCCAGGAAAGTGGGGCAAGCTGAATGAAGTCATCCATCCACTGGGGTTTAGAGGGTCAACTGGAAATTAGGAGATCAGTCCTCTCAATCAGGGCCAGTGATGGATTCATCCATCCATGCTGAGAGGGAAACCTCTGGAGTTTGGAACTTTCGAGGTGACGTAAAGAAAGGACTCAACTAGTCATGACCGCCAACCATTTAAAATTCATGCATCCATTTTTTTTTCGACTTATTCTATTGAGAGTTAGAAATGAGCTGGAGCCTGTCCCAGCTGACTCTGAGCAAAATGCAGACTACACTCTCATTTGGTGGCCAATCAATCACAGGGCAAATTAAGAAACACACAACTATTCTCAATCACATTCACATCATCATCCAACCCACACCGTATGGAAGCTGGTGGATTGAACTGAATGCCATTAAAATTTCCTGTATGTCATTTATGCTTGAAAGCAGAGCTGGGCACTTGACCCTTTTTTACCAGCCCATCCTGCTTCCGCGACCTGGGTACACTTCCTACCTCGTCCCTCCGTCCTTATTCATAAAAATGATCATCCTCACACCCGTCCGTGCTCTTCTTTTAAAAGTGCATATCCACCCAAAAAAAAAAAAAAAAAAAAAAAAAAAAAATATATATATATATATATATATATATATATATATATATAAATACATAGGCCTGTGCTATTCTGTTAACGGCAAAGGTAATAGTAATCCAGTAAAAATAGCAAAGTGGCTGTGAGCAACGTTACCGCTGACAGTGATTGGTGAGACCCAGCGACTCACCTTGCTCCCTGCAGAGGCCCACCGTCTTATCTGACGTGATGAATTCCACCGACACTCAAGCTATCTTAATGACTATTTGGATCTATTCATCTCCTTCCTCTCCCTTTCCACACTTTGGCCTTGTCCGTACCCGCTCCCGCCATCCAGGTTTGAGTGTGTTAGGACGGCAATTAATGGGGGTAATGTCCCACAGCAGTGATGACTCATCACAAGAGAGGAAGAGGACAATAAAATGTGTTATTGAAGAAATAGGAAAATAACTTTTATGGGTCAAATTTAAATATAAAGCCACACACATTCCTGACCTTTAGTCAATGAATTTTGTATATTTGTATGAGTTTTTAAAACTGAATGATATCTGCTGACAAAATGTGTTTTTGTGCATGCGCGTACTATTTCTTTAAAAAGTGACTTACTGTTTCAAAAAGCCAAAGGAAAAAATTCCCCCATTTTGGGTGTGTAAAAGTATCCATAAAGGTTTCTTGCTGTCTCATTTGACCCGGAGCATCTTGGGAGTCTCACTTCCTGGTTGTAAAGTGGGCATCCTTCCTCCTGTGACTCACATTTCCTCCCCTCCAACACCCATTGTGCACACACTCGTGCAGAAGACCTTCTTCCATGTGGCCCTTGGACTTCAGCTCACAAACAAATGGCAGCTAACTGCTGTCGTTTTCAATTCAACACATGTAGGGCGAGAGCGAGGAGGTGTATGGGAGAGCTATCACTGACCAAGGCTTAAAAAGACAAACTGGGTGACCTCATGTCCTTGTTGATGTTTTCTCCCCTTTGGACCAACATAGATGACGACTGATGAAATACTCAAGGCTGATAGATGTTATTAACGTGGACACTAAATATTATTTTTCTGATTGCCAGAGGGACAAATATTGAGCGCAATTTGAAGCCACTCCAACAACAATGTGATGTCATTTACTCTGTAGTGAGAGTGCAATGTCAGCAATTTTATCATTTTATACAAGGAAGACTTTCATACATCTGATTTTTGATTATGCCATGCCTTTGTTACATCTCGGTTAATGCACTTTATTTTGGAGTCTGCCAGTCCTCCACCAAACATCTTCAGTTGGTCCAAAATGCTGCTGCTCACCTAACTTGAGCTCATAGTAGGGAGCACATAACTCCAATTCTGGCCTCCTTTTGCTGGCTCTCTCTACATTTTAGAGTTCATTTTAGGATTCTTTTATTTGTCTTTAAACAGTCTCACATACCTGCCAGGTGCCTGAGGTCAGTGGACCAGATGCTATTAGAGGTACCAAGGACTAAGCGGAGGCTCAGAGGGGAATAAGATTATTCTGTTGCCGGCCCCTCCCTTTGGAATGACCTTCGGCTAAACGTTAAGCAAGTCCCCTCTCTATCCATCGTTAAAATGATCAAACCACATTTCTATTCTTTGGCTTTCAACTTGGCATTGTTTTAGCGTTTTTTGTGTTTACCACTTTTATGATGTTATTGTTTGAACTGTCTTTGTTTTCATATGTATGATAATTACTTTATATATAGCACTTTGTATTTAACTGTGGTTGTTTTTAAAGTGCTCTATAAATAAAGTTGAGTTGAGATTATTTCAAAATTTAGGTTTGTTGGCATCTATTTCCAAGTTCAAAAGGGCCAAATAATTAGATTTGAAGTACACTAAAATAGCCAAAACCACTTTGGATTATTTGTTTTAATTAGCTATAATAAGCATATCTTGTTATACTTAAAAGTGCAGGAAAGAATATTGTTTTGCTGCAGGGCTACCTCTACAGATATCAACTTTCATTTGACCAGAGTACAAACGGACATGGGCTCCAGTTCAGCTGCTGCCCATATTGTTAAGCGCTATAGAACATTGATAAAACGTTACTTATACTGTACGATTCTGCTGTGGGCAAATGTATCGTAAACGTGTTGTATGTGATGTTTGTACCTACATCTCAGTCCATCTTGGACGACATGCAGGCGTGATGCAGGGCAGAAATAAAGGCAGATGCACTATACCGTGAGGAGCGTTTGTTTTTCCTAGCGTAAAAGTGGCTAACCGGTGTGCGGTCCAAGTATTCTGGTCGTAATAGTAGCTCAGTGTTCCGGGAATTGACGGACAGAAATGAGTGTTTAAAAAAAAAGAAAAAAGGAGTTGGGAGGGGGTATGTGGCGGTGAGGTTTTCTGGGTAATAATTCCATCTCTCTGTCTGTCTGTTTTGTGGTGCAGGAGGGAGGGAGCGAGAAAGGGTGGAGGAGCAGGTTCCATTGCCTGCTGTCCATGGAAAGCACACTCTGCACATTCTGCAGACGAGGGTCTTTGGGGAGGAAATAGAGAGGAAATTGTGCAGAAAGTGTAAAAAAAAAAAAAAAAAAAAAATGAGTGTCTCTGGCTGACTTCGTAAAAAGAAAGACTCCTTGTTTTCACTTGCAATCCTAATAATACAGCAATGTACATACAGTATGCGATATAAATACTACTTAAGCCAACCACCTATTGGTATACAAAGAGTTCCTTCTACACCTTCCTACCATGAATCACTGTACATGTACATGACATACGACCGGGCTCTGCTAGTTCACGCTTTAAATTAGGGGTGGGGACCCTACAGCCTGTGGGCATTATACACACAGGCCTGCCAGAGCATTTGATATGGCCCACCAAGAAATTCCACAAGTAAAACCTCGGAGGAACTGTTAGAAAAAGCCCCAAAACATTCAACACACTAACATTTAGTATCATCTTGCTTTAGTTTGATTGATAGTTTTATTACTGCCTGCTCCTTTATTTTACAATATGTGCATATAAGCATTGAAATACATGATGCATCTTTCTCAGGGAAACACTTTGCTACAAGCGGCAATTTCAGTTGTTTTAAAGACCTTCATCGACCATACCAAATTTGATGACACATTTTCCTAATGTTTGCTCTTAAGTTTTATTTGTTCTTAGCCTTGCAATGTTGGGCTGGGTGAAAAGCTCTTATATGGCCCTGGTCTACTGTTGCAGTACTAGTCGATGCATGTCCTTTAAGATACACTAAGGCTGAATTTACACTGAATGGTTCAAGTGCCAAAATTCAGATTTTTTTGCTGTCAAGTGGCACAATTGGGATATGTGCGTTATGGCAAGAGAAAAAAAAACATGTAATCGGATGTCTTCAGAACAGAATCAGGCCTATTTCATGGATACAAATCTGATAAGCATCAGATATGTGCAGCAAAATGTTGAGGACAGTTGCGATGGCAATGTCGGCAATAAAAAGTCATTTACATTCAGTGTGACTGAAGGTGAGTTTTACTCATACAGTTTTGGGGCTTTTTCACAAGCCTTTTCCCAGAAGGGACAGTTAATCGCCACTAGCTAGCAGGCATTTCTAGATCGAAGGATCGCTTTTACAGGTTTTCACCTGGGCCAGGCGCTCACTAATGACTGACCAACAAACTAAGCTTCACCACATGCTGCCACCTGTATGTGAAGTCATGATTACAATAAATAGACCTTAAGTCCCGCTACCACCACCCCTGACAATGCAGTGAACAATGGGTGAAGAGAGGCCTTCAACGGGGTTGCCCAAGTCCAGTCCTCGAGAGTCCCTATCCAGCCTGTTTTAGATGTCTCCCTCCTCTAACATACCTGACTGAAATGACCAGCTCGATCGAGGACCGGAGTTGGACACCTCTGGTTTACTGTACATTACTTTTCCAGTAGCCATGGCAGCCCTGATTCAGGTCACCGTGGACAAAATGGTATGGACGTGACAAAAAGCAAGGGGACGGGTAGGTAGGTAAGTGTGACAGGGTGCGATTTCTGTGCATGCCTGGCCAGATTTCCAACATGTCAAAAAATTTACCTCAGCAGTCACGATATGGATGAGAAACCTGGTCAGCAGTAGTAAAACGGGGTGAATGCAACAAAATGTGACAGTACATAGAGTGTAAAAAAACTTGGAGGTGGTCCGAAGTGAGACAGGAAACATCTGTATTTCACTCTTAATTTTGTTCACTTACTGCCACGTTTTGTTACGGTTCTCACGCCGCATTCTACAATGATCTGACACAGTGCACGTGATCTGACAGGATTTATAAAAGTGGACCTGGCAAGGGAGCTTCATTTGAGTCCGCAGTGGCCACAAATGTGCTCCAAAGCTGCCTAAGCATCCACGTTTCATCCATAGAAATCCTTAGACTGGGAGAAAACTTGCAATACTTGAAGATGGAGAACAAAATCCCATGCCACAACATGTATTGCTGTGGCCACTAATTTCAGATGTAGTTCTCTTATTTGTTTTCATATGAGTGTGCAAGTGTACCTAATGTTGAAGTTGGTGAATGAACATCAATGACCTACTCCCAACATCAGCTAAAGCTACATGAATATCAGAAGACTTAGCGAAGATTTGGAAAAGACGGTTGGAAAACTATTGGCTCACACCTGCTCACATTTTAACACAAGTTATAGAGTTTTTAGTCACAGCCTAGTCTCAGACGGAGATTTTACAGGGAATGCAAATTTTGCAGGGTCATTAGTCACAAGACTATAACTGGATTCTTTGGGCATGTTTTTTTCTGCTCTTGGTAGAATTTCCTGTTTCCGGTTTTGTTTGACTTATCGTAATATCAAACACATTTAGTATTGTCATAAGACTATCTGAGATTACTACCTTATACTGAACGATGGAGATGACGGCAGCGTGCTGTGACCCCCGTGAAACTCTAAAACGTCACTCTGACTTTCAGTTTTGAGCCTGAGACTTTGTTAGGTGGAAGCTCATCTTAACACAATTTAGAAGTCACAATGAAGTTGTAGATGTCATCATCCTGCATGCAGGCTTGACCATTTCACAGGAGAACCTTCAAAGACTCATCCAAGCAGATTAGGCGGCGGGGTCCCACAACCTCAAAAGACAAAAAGAGTCTGTTTGAAACTGAATGGAAAGAGGCATGTCACACCGGAGGGAAACTTGTTCGGGCTAGTGGGACGAATCAAAAGAAAATAAGTGTATCTGATGAATAAAAGGAGGATGGAAAGGTTGTAAACTTCACAGCCTCCACCGAGCGCGGAAGACACCCCCTGCGGGTTTTGATTATTTAAAACAAAGCGTCCTCTGCTCTCTGTAAAAAGCTGCATCCGAATAACAAAAGACCACAAAGGGGAAGACAGTGTTTAGGCTGCCTCTCTGATGAGCTATGATACACTGGATGCTGTAGAATGCGGAAACACTACGGACAAAAATGTGGAACGGAAAAAATATCGCAATATTAGATATTGACACTATCGATTGAGATGGGTAATCGTAAAGGTGATAGAAAATAAAACATGTAATCAAATAGTGGATGAGAGATTTCCAGATATGTAAATATACTGTCAACATACGCTCATACGATGACATAATAGACACAGAAATCTGAGGAGAGGATACTGAGGGCAGCAAGAAAATAGACTTCTGCTGCTCAGTGGAGACTGTGAAGTAGTTCTGACCATAATTAAATCACATTTGAGAACACAAAGCAAGACTAGTAAACAGCAAGATTAGTATTGATCCTAGTGATTGTGGACTGGACTGGATTGGATTGGATTAGTGCTAACACACCTTGAGAGGTGTGAAGGCTGGTCTACCACTATTGTAGACTACTATTTGGGCAGTTTATTTCCAAGGGGGAATATATGTGTGTGTGTGTGTATGTGTATATATATATATATATATATATATATATATATATATATATATATATATATATATATATATATATATATATATATATATATATATATATATATATATATATATATATATATATATATATATATATATATATATATATATATATATATATATATATATATATATATAGTTTTCGGAGGTACTGTAATTCAGTGAGGTGGTCAGCGTGAGACAATGACTCACTAAGGGGTGGCATGAAGTTTTTTTTTTATCCTTACAGCAACATAACAATCATGGCCAAGAAGTCATTGTTTATCATACCATTCCAAGTCAGGGTTTCCTGAAATAAAATGCACACATATTCCAATCTCTTAATTCTTCACAATTCTAAATTGCTTTTTATTCAGATGCCTGCTTGTTTTATGAGTGTATTGGTCACACTTGGCCACTACGTAGCACCGCCCCTGCTCTAATTCACTCCCCAAAAACTGTTTACTATGATTCAATGTGAAGTATGACTTTTATTGTCAGCATGTAATATGACAACGATGCCAAATCAACAGATTACGCATGATAATAATGTTAATCCCAAATAGGACTGGACTGCCTCAGAGGAGGTCTGCAGTCTACTGGGTGCATTTAAAGTAAAACTTTGAAACTGTTGGATCATTTACTTGCGATCAGAGAGTGAGAGTTCATTCAACAATGTTTCCTTCAACAAGAGCTTTTTTTTTTTTTTTTCATCCTGTGTGTTCAGTCTTTTTTGCGGCCGGAGAGGAATGTCTGCAGCAAATGTCCTGTAGCAGGAAGTCGTAGATTTATCTGCATGTTGGGCCATGAATTTGTTGTGGCTGACAGGCGCGGTAATGGAGCGTATAAGAAGCGTCCAGATTCCATCGCAGGTACAAGAGAACCTGAGCTCAGAACCTCAGCTGATTACAAAAATGTGCTTTGCTCAAATAAACAAACACAGGCTGAAACGGAGTTGCGGTGGACGGACATTCTTTTCTTTCACACTGTGTGATTAGCCAGTTTTGCGTGTCGACAACAGAGTTATTCATCTCCTGGATAGTAAGCAGGTCCAGTATTCAATAGAAGGAGGACTCCAGGTCCGTGTTAGAACTTGAGAATTGTTAATCAGGGAAAGGATGTAGGCCTTCTGGTCCACCTGATTACCACCAAATGGGCTAGCAGCAGCAGCTGGGCCTTGTGTCGGGTACGCATGTGTGTGTGTGTGTGAGGGGGGTGCGGGGTTTAGGAGGTGAAAGGTAAGAAATAATAGAAGAAAAAAGGGGCCGCATTTTTTTGTAAAGAGATTCACATTTGACTCAATGGGACTCATGTGTAACCTGCTCTCCATCCATCCATTTTCTATCATGCTTGTCCTCATTCGGGTTGTAATGTTTTTAAGAGAGAAGAAAAATCAATATCCTGATCAAATTTAGATTAACTGCTCAACCATAAATGAATGTCTTCTCTTACTGTCTCTTTAATCCAAGAGGAGTTGGAGGGCACCGAAGGAGTGATTTTGGAACACAATAATACCTTAATTTATGAGTTTATTATTTTTTTTCTGTGATAAAGCTCTTAACCAATTTACACGTATATCACACCAAATCAAAAGCTCAATTTAAATGAAGTGAAATGCCAGTAATCTGATCCCAAATCCCGCCCCCCCAAAAACACATTTTTTGTTATGTCTTAAAGACAAATAGCACCGTATTACATGACACTATAAAACAAAATGAAAGAGAATTGAAAGAAATAAAATGGTTTGTATAAAATGTTATCAAGTCTCAACACCAACTCTATTGTTGGATGTGTGCCCTTTACGGGATGTGGAATAGTGAGTGATGTCAGGAATTAGTGACGTTGGCTAGATTTATACACTGCGGGCAATTTTACACACGCTAATGTTAGCTTATCCTTTTGCTTTTAGAGCATTTTTTCTATTTCAAAACCAACATTGCTTTCAATGATAATATATATGAAGATATATACAACGAATCTGCTAAATGAAAGAAGAGACTCTCCTTTCACCAGGAACAAAAAGCTTGATTCTGCCTTTCCCTAATCAGCAGTAGAACAAAGATACGTTTACCAAAATGCAGCTGCTGATCTCATATCTGAATGGTGCATACCTGCCATCTACTGGTGGTTGTGCATAAGTAAAGTTGTTTACAAGTTAGTGGAGCAGCATCAGACCATCAACTCACACATCCCTCCTGAAACTCATAACTGACAAGTATACTCACCAATGACAGTGAATTAGTTATTCCATTGTTTGTCATTAGAAAACTATACTCACATTAACACCAATAAACAATTTACAGTCTTCAATGAACCTAGCATGCGTGCTTTTGGAATTTGGAGGACGCCCGTGTACCTGGGGAAAACATTCGGGCAAATCGGGGCGAGCGTGCAGACTCCACATACTGTAGAAAGCCAAGATTTAAACCCAGAACCTCAGAATTGTGACAACAGACATGCTAACCAGAAGGCGCATCGTGCAACCCACTTTTATTCTTATTGACAAAATAGAGCTGACTGTTCGACCCCCTCGTGCACACATTGTCGGTGGTCCTCCCTCTGTGAGTGATGGGGAGCATCATGTGCTTGTAATAAAAAGTATGGGAAAGAATGCGTTCAATTGATGCTGACAGTGAACACGTGCCAAGTAATCACATTTTCGACTATTTCAAAGAAAAGTCTGTCTTGATCCGAAGACAAGATGTTAAGCTAAACTGCACAAATCAACGACAACCCCCCCCCGATGATGAATGCATCTGCTCTCACTCGCTCTCTTTTGCGCTGTCTCGTTCTCGTCAGCTGAAAGCTCTTTTTACGCAAAGCTATTTAAAGGCCAGTGAGTTTAACAAGACAATAAAAAGGGGAGGAGCAGCGGCACATCAAATTGGCGGCAGAGCACCTGCCTTTAAAGCAGTTTGACTAAATTCACTTACGCTCTAGTGTAATCTTACAGTTAAGAGATTGAGATTGGAATCACTGTTGGAACATCACGTGAAGTTTACACGTTACCCAGCGTGCTTGCGTGGGTGCTCTGCTTTCCTTCCACAATACAAGAACAATGTTAGGTTCATTGAAGACTCTAAAGTGTCCATAGGTGTGAATGTGAGTCAGGGGCGTAGCAAGAATTTTTTCAGTGGGGTGGTCAGGGTGACAAAACATCTCACGGACGGGTGGGTGGGTGCGTGCACACAAATACTTTCACAAGGACCTCCGTAACAGAGAAGTCAATGTTCATCATATCGTCCAAAGTCATAAAATAAAATTCACGCGGAACCTTGCCCAACGCAGTCATTATTAGGGATGTAACTATAACGGCAATATCGCGATAATGCAATGTTAAAATTGCCATGGTATCGTCATCATCTTATGATATTAAAAGCAGGACATCTCCGTCAAAGAACTAGCAATCCTATTTCTTAGTCACTGCTGTGAGGTTCATATCGTGATAATATCGTATCGTGACACCGTTTGGATTTCGTACATCCGCACTCATAATAGGTAGGATCAAGTCTAAATAAAAAGCAAGGTTTTGCTGATCTTAATTTATGGCATAGTGCCATTTCATATGTCATAGTCTTCTTCTACTTCATACAATTATCAACAAGCTAACAGCCAATCAGCGTGATCAGTTCTCACCGACGGCCGACATCATTTTGCACATTGCGATGGCCCATTCATTCAAATCATATCCAAAGAGCACAGTGACAAACATCACACACATTCTAAATGTTGCTTTTTATTTAGGTTTGTTCCTGCTTGTATTATAAATGTGTTTAGCAAGATTGGTGCATTTGATTTCATGAAACCAGGACTGTGGATGGTATGATAAACAATGACTACTCAGCCATGTTGTTTCCTTACTATGGTGTGAAAGTAATGATTTTGATTTAACCTGACTAAGAATTAAACCTTTTTTTTTACAATTTTTTTTTTCGAGTTTGCAATCAGATCAGTTCTTTAAATATACAGTTAATGTAAAACTGAAATGTGGTCAAGCATCAAGGCATCTAAGAAAAGTGTATCCATGTAAAAATGACAGGCGAGTCACTGGTATCACAATTTTCACCAACATAGATGTGGTCTGGCTTGAGAGTGAACTCCATTTAGCCCCGCCCCTGGCGTGAGTGGGAATGCTCGTTTGTCTACATTTGACCTGCGATTGGCTGACAACCAGGCCAGGGTGAAGCCTGCCTCCCTCCCAAAGTCATCTAACCTTC
Organism: Filicampus tigris; assembly: GCF_054856515.1. Classification (NCBI taxonomy): domain Eukaryota; kingdom Metazoa; phylum Chordata; class Actinopteri; order Syngnathiformes; family Syngnathidae; genus Filicampus; species Filicampus tigris. Next base: position 17,481,114 of record NC_141226.1, on the reverse strand, counting down.
CAACGGAGACAAGCGCTGACAAAAACGGACGGATAAAGCAATTTCCGTCTTTTCAAATGTTTATATGATGTTCAACTTATGCTGTTAGCTGGAGCTAGCAGGCCCGTATGCGTGTGACCCCATCAAGATCAATGTGGCGCGTTCACAGCAAGAGGCGGACATGTAACAATGCAACGACATGATTGTTCGATGCTTCCTCCAACATGAAAGCCGCGCGGAAAGACACATGCCTATTCTTGTCCATAAAAGGCTCATTTCTTGTTTTATTTTAACTTTGTTTATTCCTCTGAGAAATATTTGTAATATTTATAGACTAAATAAAAGGTGTCCAAGGATGGCCGGGAAAAAAACGAGGGGAATTCATGCCACCGGCTGCGGCAGGATGCTTTCTTAGTTTAAAACATACCCACACATGCACGTGCAGTATCACATGTTGCGTCTGTATGAGCGTTATAACACAACATCCGCCAGCGCCAAACCTCCTCGAGTTGTAAAGTGAAGCAGGTAAAGCCCACTTAAGGGCTCTTAAAGCAACAGAAGGGAATAGTTGTGATCGCCAGGGATTCCCACTCCATTTCTTAACCAATAATACATCTTAGAATAAAACATTTCAGGGACTATAGGCCGCATTTTTTTTTTTTTATCTGAGGAGCCAGAAAATGGACTGCTGCAGCAAAGTGAGGCAATTACCATTACAATTTTGTAGTATTTGAGGATAGTAAGAAATTGTAGAAATAAAGTGGTAGTAAAGTAAATCTGTGTAGTGTGTCCAAATAGTTCATGTGCTACAAACATTGTTATTACAAACACCGTACAAACAAATCTCAACAGACACATTATCATTATGGCTAAAGTCAACACAACATGAAATGTGTCCAGGCTGGTCCACTAATATTAAAGAACATAGGTCACCGACCTTTGTGAAACTGGGAGCTAATTTTTGGGTATTGATGAATGGGAAGCACTACCAGTTTGATACACACTTCTGGAATAACAAATTTGCTCAAGCTACCTTTACATTCTATTACTAACAATTAATGATATTCATTTATATGAATAGACTTATCATGTTAATGTTTTCTCATAATTATTACTAAACAGACCCATGTCATATGAAACACTTAATTTCCATAAATGTCTGTCTGTGTTTTCAGTTTCAAATGAATGCTCCTGCAACATTCCTGGAAAATAATATCCCATCACTATTTTTAGAACGGCCCCGTGGGCACCATTTTGGTGACCCACGTTATAGACCATAATTATGGAAGTTCCTTCCAAAAAATAAAATACTGCACACGGTTTCACCAGTTACTGTAATTTGAAAGTCAAACAATGTGGGAAGTAATTATTTGGAATTATTTAAATTAACAGTCTCCAATGTTTAAGTTTCCTTATTATAATAATGGACAGAATACAGGTCAAAAAACAAAAAACAAAAACGTTTGCACATTTGTATTTTATGGAGTAAATGAAAAATTAGATCTCGACAACTCGAACAGAATTCTGGCATCTAGTGATTGGCGGGTGCCCAAGCAGCACATCAACCAATTACAGAAACTCAACAGGTTGTGTGTTTAAAGCAACCACTTCTAGGAATCAATCTCTTTACTCAACTCAACTTTATTTGTTTGTTTAGCGCCTTATCATACGTGTAACCCAAAGCGCCTTACAGTTAAAAGAAAATATTGCAGCAAACAAAGAAGGCCCATCCCCCCAAATAAGGACTGTTAAACCACCCTCAACCCCCAACAACACAAATAAATAAATGAATAAACAAATAAATAAATAAAAACATTGCTCAAACTTAGGAATAGACCAATTTTCAGCCGGACCAATTATTGCCGTAGATATTCGGGATTTTGAGGAATATTAGGAATATTTTTATTCATTTTTTTAACAATCTGGCAGCCGACAAGAGAGCCGTGTTAACTTATAGTTAAACTTTGACATTTCAATTATTTTTAAATTTCGGAAAACTATTTACTGTACAAAACTATAGTGAGCCTTACTTAGTTTACATGTAGGTTTTTAAGTGATGACCCTGGGAGCTCCCTGAACTTTTTGTTGGAATTTAAAAAAAGAAGACGTCTCTTGTCTAAGATTTTTTTCTTAAAAACTTAAAACAATAAACATTTTGTAAGTCTGTAAGGTTGTTCGATGAACATATGCCTAAAGACATTTCAACAAAGTTAAGAGTTTGTTTTTATATGCCTATATTTTCCCTTTCCCCGAAAATGAATATGGACTCCAAATATCGGTTATTGGCCTCTATTAATTGGCCTCTACTAATACTCGGTATTGGCCCTGAAAAAAAAACACATCAGTCTATCTCTATTTCTTACCATCCAATCACTATATTGAAATGGGCAGGACTAAAGAGTTGTCAATAGACATCAGGGACACAATTGTAGAAAAAAACAGCTATTGGCGCCATAATCCAAGTGATAATGAAATGAAGTCACACAAAATGACCATCAATTGCAATTGGTCTGGAGTCAGTGGGAAAGGGAGAAGTCGAAGTACACAAAAAAGACACGAAAAGTACTCGTTAAAAATCTGAAGGTGATTGTGAAGAACGTAGCTGGCAACACACTACAAATCAAAAGATTACACATGAACATAAATTTCAGGGGAGTTTTCGTTCTGCCTCCATGTTGGACCAGGCACTCGATTGTGGTCTTGTCCTATCTAGAGAGCTGACGTCTGCGTTGTGACTTTGTGCAGAGCCCTGACACAATCCCAAAATTCCCAGGTTGTGACTCAAGGAGCAGTGGTTCACACACATATAAAGCCTTATATAGCAACAATTTACTGCTCTGTAAATTTATGACACAAACACAGCAATTGCGCAAACTACATTCAAATATGTTTGTCCCAAATTTTTTCCCTTCATACAGCTCACAATTTTCTGATACATGCCTTGTCGTTTCTTTATATGCACGCGCAATCAAACTGTTGTTTTTTTTTTTTTTCTCGAGTACATTTACGTGAACGCATGTGCGGTAGTGAAACTATTGAGTCTGTGAGGAGGTCATGTTCACTCTCCCAGAACAAAGTCACTCTGGCAATGAAAGCTCACTGCAGTGCTTTTTCACTCACGCATAGGAGAGTTCAACACTGCTGCTTCAAGCGGTGAAGCGTTTTGCACTCAAAGTCCATCCATCCGTCCACCCTGGCCAGACTGGTCGCCAGTCAGTCGCAGGGCAAAAATGGCCAGGCAGCATGCATTCTTCCACTTCTCCGTCATTTGCGCTTCTGGTGCCTTCGTTTCGTCTTGAGTACATGTTAATTATTACAGCAGCACCACTGCAGTTTAAAGTGAAGCGGTATTAACTTGTCTTTTTTATCCGGCATTTATGTTACTCTGTGCTTTTTTAAGGTGTGAAACTGTGAACAGGGTAAGTCAAGGGAAAAACAGTAGGCTAGTACCATGTTTCATATAGTGACTAGTCTATGCAGAAGGCCCTTATTCACAAATTTGATTATACAATTAAACATTTTAGTACTGTGAATATTATGAAAATTATTTCCACAAAAAATAATACTGATTGATTGGAATGACGTACAGTTCATTACATTTCTTCTTTGTTCCCAGATTAGGTTGTGTTTGGGTTCAAAGTAATCGTATTTAGTAATTAAAATATCACACGCCTCATTATAACCATTAGATGATGAAGCGGAAGCATTTATAAAGAATTACAAGAAACAAATATTACATTGGAATAACATTAAATAATTTTGGGGAAAAGTTACTGATGCAATTTTTTAACATGAGATAAAAAAATCTCTGTAATTTAAACGTATATATTTTTTTAGTACATAATCATCTGAGTTGTCATTACTACATTAAATACACTACAATGTAATCAGCCACAAACATGAATAAATATCTAATAAGTAAATTTGTTAAATATAGTTGAATGTTTATACTTTTTTTTAATAGAAATTACAAATCTCCATGATTTTCTCTCTCCTGGGTTTATGGGGTCTTGACCGATATATATGGGGGTGGAGAAAATAATTTCTAAATATATTTGGGAATATCAAATAAAATGCAGCAGTGTCTTAACTGGGGCTACACTGATTTCTGACCGGCCAAATCTCTGATTCTCTATAATTTTGCATTATTTAAAGCACAATTGGACTGAGGTCACTACTGGCAAAACTACTTGCCCAGGTTATAATCATAGTAATAATAAACAAGCACCATGTAGCACATCTGACATGCGTTTTAACAAAGCCTGGTTATAGTGAAATGATTGTATCAACAGTCTGCCTTTGTGGACATTTCAACAAATGTGTTCAGAGAGCAAAATTGGATCAAATAACATTTCTGGGCAGTCCAAATGTGTCATTGGGCCGTTGAAAAACATGTCCCAGACTTGGCTGTTCCACACGAGGAAACTATGACAGGCATGTATGCAGCCTCCCACACTATTTGTTGTCCTTTATTCCCACGACGTGCATAAAAACAGGGAAGGGCCAACAATGTGATATCTCCTCACGTCTCAGTGCGGGAGTAGTGGAGGACTCCCCCACGCCGCCACCTCATGCATATTGACCCCCCACCCTCTTAAAAAAGTTTAAAGCTTCTCTCTCAGCTGGGTTCTCTCTTTGTACGGCGTATGTTCAAAGTGTCACACCGCCACCAATCATCCGTGTTACAACATTTCGAGCAGCGAGGGTTCTCGCTCGGACCCTCATGGTGCCACGAGCTCGAAGCAACGCTTCACTTTGATCTCCTCCTCTGAGAGCCGTGGAAACATCTTTCAGTCTCCCGCCCACCTCCATCGCCACAACCCGACCTCCTCCAGCACTCCCTCTGGTGAGAGACTTAAAACAGTAGGCTAGAGGCGGTTATTTTGGGAGGGATGAAGAATAATATGTTGTACTCCACGGCGGCCCATCAAGCCGATAACAAATGTGGTTAGAGAGCCATAAGGGTTGGAGACATGCGGAGGAAAGAAAGATGAGGGGGCTACGCTTTTCTGACGGCTTCCGCCACTTGCTTTCTTGCTCAGGTTAGCAAATCCTCAAGCAGGCATACTGTACATACGTGATTCCTCAACGGTGGACCAAATTATCCGAAGTGTCCCTTCATAACATTAGAATACGACTGTGATACATGACGTAATATGTACATTGTAGTTCATGTTTGGTTTGCGTAGAATAGGTTAGCTTGTGCTAGGTAGCTAGCAAGGGGACACAACTCAGTGGTGGCTCTGGTGGCCTGTTATTAGCTAAATTTACAATGTAAATTCAAATATTTGTTCATGAAATTGTTTTAGTTTATTCCTAGGAGTCCATTCACGTCATTTCCTCGTGTTTCTCCTGGCTGTACTGCTTTCAGTACTGTATGGGGTGTTTGGCCAATCAGATTTAAGGCGCTATGTGTTGCCATGCTAATCTAATCTGCCCCAGGCCTTCAAAATCCGTAGTTCTGGTTGTTGTCATTTAAACGAGGGCTCCCAAACAACTGGTCCCCGGCTTGGGCCATTTGGTAGAAGGCCACACAGAAGGACAAAGGGATGTGGGTGGTAGTTAGATGGGTTAGGAGGATTTTTTTGTACATCAGGTCCCCCCCCATGTCGTGGATTACCTTCCGAAGGTGACTATACATCAATGCCAATGGGGAATAAGGCATCTTCATTTGAAATGTTGAAATACAGATTTAGTATTAGAGTTAGTTTTTCATTTCTAAAATTATCAAAATAACATTGAATTTCTTCTTGAGGGACACCAAAGACCCCCCAAAAAAGTCTGACAAATAACTTTAAGACAGTGTCTGAAACAATTGCCCAAAAGTACTTCATTTACTCTCCATAAAGCCACTGTGAACTATTACTAATAAATATAGCGCATGTGTCTTTTTGCTTTATTCAAAGCAATCTGTACTTTCCAGAAAGTCAAATCAACACTATTTTACACACGTTTGTACCATAGCAGACAGCAATTTCATAGCATCTCGATCAATTTAAAACATTGGTTAGACTTTGTTTAATTTCAAATTATCATCATAGCCACTGCAACTCACTTTCCACGTGAAGCAATTCCTTTTTACATTAGTCACTGGTTCTTGTTTATTACTTTTCAAGAAAACTCAACAGGAAGATTTAACTTCTTCAACACGGTTCACCAAATGCATCATTTCTCTTGACGAGTGTTGCTAAAAACAGCACAGAAAGCCATCAATAATGACACCAATGCACTTTCCATGCGACCCAAAACCCTCACCCGACCCCTCGGTCTCAGGCCGCCCCCCTTGCAGTCGCAGCTGATGAACTAGAGTTCACTGAGCAGTGAGATGCAGCTGATTGATTGGGAGCCAGATAGGCGCCTGCGTCGTTCCACTGAGGGCAGCAGGGAGGATGGCCGGGCCAGCGCATCCCATCTCAACCATTTAACTTGGCCCAGAACCTCCCACTTTCCCAGACAGTTTTACTGCACTAAATCACCAAAGTAAAACAATATCAGTGAACCTTATGTGCATTTAGGGACAATAACATATAATAGACAGTATATGTGCAGTGCTATGAAACGAAATGTTATTTAAAGTAGCTGGATGGCCGTTGTGTGTGTTTTCAGGCAAAGCCACGCTGTGTAGATGTCAGCAGAAACTTTATATAGTATGTTCATACACTATTTATAATGTACACAGAGAGATAGATAGATAGATAGATAGATAGATAGATAGATAGATAGATAGATAGATAGATAGATAGATAGATAGATAGATAGATAGATAGATAGATAGATAGATAGATAGATAGATAGATAGATAGATAGATAGATAGATAGATAGATAGATAGATAGATAGATAGATAGATAGATAGATAGATAGATAGATAGATAGATAATCCACTCATGAACCAGGCAGCTGTGATTAACAATCCTCCCCACACTCGCTCCTGTGACTTTTACCTCCAAAAGAGAGTCACATGGGAACTGTGACTCATCTCCCACTCATGCTTAACGTTTTTGCCTATGATATATTAGCACCAGCTAGAGATCTTCCAATTGTCCTTCCCTGTCTGTCTCTATATACAGTATTTATGAATGTACGTTTATGGGACACCTCATTAGGTACACCTGCATATTCAAATCCAATACCAACACAAGATCCATCTATTTTCGACACTACGGCCATGTGCAAGACGTTGGCTTCATACTTAACTGGTCGCCAGTAAGGTCCAATACAAGATTCATATCAACATCAGAATCAGATGTATTTATTTGCTCTATTACTTAACTACACTTTATTTGTATAGTGCTTTCGTAACAACTGCAGCTGTAATTGTGTTAAAAGTCACACAATTTTGGTTCAAAAATGGACCGATCCACTGATTGGGGCAATTTGACCCAACTATCTAATGGATCGAAAAATTGGATCGTTTTATACAAAACAACCTAAAGAATTGGGCTGTTTTGTACAAAACAACGCAAAATGTTGGGTCAAATTGACCAAAATAGTGGATTGATTAATTTTTGACCCAAAATTGTGTTATTTTGTGTACAGTACACGTCCGATTTTTATCCGCATTTGGATGAGACCTGATTTCGATCTGCAGATATCCATCACTTGAGCCATGGAGCGAAAATGATTCTGGGTTCTTCTATACCATTGCAACCACGATGACTGAAAACTTTCTGATAATCTCCCTTGAAACTGAGCATTATCTATGCAAAGTCATATTTCATTAGATAGTGCAGGTGTTAAATACAAGCTCTTAGCACTAACCGCCCCCATTCTGAGTTCATGGTAGAAGAAGGGTCCTACTCCCCCACAAACAATCAGAAGTAAAGACAATCTTTTTTGTAAAGTGGCTGTTGAGCTGATGAGGAAACCCTAAACCGTTTATTAGCAGCACTTTGCACCCTTCAAGCCGAGTGGAGCCACTGTAAATAATGGCAATAGCAGGCCCGGCTGATAAGTCCACTCAGAGCGTGATTTAAAGCGGGGTCACGTACTACACAGCGCTCGCTCCCTCCAAGCCTTGCCAGAAATGGGCGTCGAGTCCAAGTGACGCTGGTATGACGTGCGAATGGAGCCGCGTGGGCCAACAGTGGGTTCGTTCTTTTTTGGATTTGTTTTCAGACCGAGCCAGGGAGGAAGCGAACATACACTTTTCTGCTGACATACAATGTGTTGGTGGTTTGGAACAGTGAAAATGCACACCATCCAACCAACAAAGTGTCAACGGAAGGAAATCAGACGTCGTCTGCATTAGCGCGGGTCGGGAAGGTTGGATGTGTATACGGGCACTCGCTCTGAGTATTTTTGACGTGCGTTGCAACAGGAGACCGCACTTCCAGATCTCAACTCCGATGAAAAATGATGTTTTTAAAAACCACAATCTTAAGTCCGGTCCTTGGCCCCCAAGGAAAGTGCCAATTTGGACGCGAACCGCACCTCACCAAGTGTTTTGGTGCCTAAGCCTTGACTGTGTTGTTGACACGTGATAGCATAACATCATTAAATTTTGGAACAAGTTCGGGAAGCCCCTACATTTCAAAACGTGCAGGAGAACACGAGAATTGGTTACAGCAACACACGGCGTATGCGTCGAACATTTGGATGGCAGTATTTGTTGTTTTTCACCCACAGAGTGCCGCTGCAGTCTGAGAATAAAATCATTACAGCGCAACCTCCAAATCTGAATGCCCGCAAAAGACCACTTCTGTTAAATGGGATACACGTTCCGATAATCGAGCCTAATTTGAGCATTTTTCCTCACTTCCAATCAAAGCAAAGAACCGATTGTCGGATGTCTCTAAGAAAATTCCCTGAGCAATTATTAATATGCGGTGCGCGATGTGTTATGTGTGAATTTTTTCTCCCCGAGCTACTTGGAAAATGGTAAGATTAGGCACTGGTGGCTTCATGAGTGTCATTCAATTGCAGTCTGGACACTGAGAGGTGAACGTCTCCATCTCTGAAAATCTTCAATGAGACCACAAAAAGTCACTCGATTTATTGCTTGATTTGTACCTATACTGGCACTTTGTCACATGCGCATCAGCCCGACGAAATATAATAATACAATCCCAATCAGAAACCAAGTATGTCATCCACTTAAATCAAATGAACACCTACTTCAAATAATTGATTCTCATTTCCTAGCATGATCAAAAAATGTAGTAAATGTAATTATCTCAGTTCATGGATATCAACACAACAAAATCCTATTCTATTCTAAAATTCTATTTCGGATTGGGATGGGCAACTGGCAAAGAGTAAATTTTTATTTTGTTGTTTGCTTCAAACTATTGTTGAGTTAGGATAGTTGGTATTTTAGTCATGGATTGAAAAATTCATGATCAAAAATAAATTTATTAAAAGCAGAAATTTTGCACAAATGCATGCATTTTGTCAATATTTAAAAGAGCATTTTTGTCATATATCTGGTTAGAAAATACAGTACATGGTTCTATATGGCCCCAGTAGCATTGATGAAAAATTTAAATTGCCCATCCCTGATTTAGGATTAAGTAGTTTTTATTTTCACATTTGGTTCTGAATGACTAGCTGTTTCTATACATATGCTGAGAGTGTACACAGAGAGCCCTTTTGGCTGGTCGGAAATTTCCACATTAACAAATTAATTCACACGTAAAACATAATGAACTGGGCTGCAAATTAGTTCTTTTAAAAACTCGCAGGAGGAAGAAAAAGCACAGCTCGAGCTTAAGTACATAATTATTCCAATCAGGGAAATACAGGCCTTGAGGGAGGGCATTTATAAAAAAAAAAAAAAAAAAAAAAAAAGTCAGGATATTATTTCGAAGTTACCTGCGTGTAGCCTCGCTGGTACTTTACAGCACTTAGCTCGGAAGGCTGAGGTCACACCGGTGACATCACTGTCTCCAGAAATGCGAAGGGAAAGGCACAAAGGTGTGCCACACAGTCGCGAGACTTCATGGCCCCCGCGAGGAGGAAATGACTTCATGCTCTCAGTTTTCGCAACAGGGCTTACCACTTTTACCCGTGGGAGGTGGTCAGGCGTGAGGCGGGCATAATTATACCCAACGTAAGTCGGAGGCACCTCTTTGGGCTTTTTGTAAGCCCTCGCAGGTCTCCAGACACCTGTATTTTTCTTGCAACACCTGGCTGTTTGGGAATGGGGAAGGTCCCGCACAGTTGAAAAATGTGTTGCGAGTACAGGATTTTTCAGGGGCACACAAGTCTTCAAAAAAAAAATCATGTTTGCGAAAGCAGTCATGCCAAAGTCCTGTAAATAAACACTGAAAAGAACTGTCACATTAATGCCGTGCAAAAATAATCTATTAATATTCTAGGCAGGGTTGAATAAAGGCCGGCTGAACTCCATGACCGGCATGTGGAAGAATATACAGTTGTTTATCACAGCCTTTATTATTATTATATGATTATGATAATTACTTTTACTAATGTAGTTCTTCAAACAGTTTATGAATATTGTGAGTTGTAAATCTGTAAATATTTTGCGCCGCCAGACCAAGGTTTTTATAGTTAAATTAATAAAAAAATGTAAATGAATTAACAAAATAAAATAAAAATGAAAATGCTTTTTAAAAAATGACAATCAACAACAGTTTACATATATAAAACTAACTTTATTTATTATACTATAATATAATAAGTATAATACTATAGTTATCTTGAAAATTTCTTGTATTCATTTTGGTCAATTAATATCATATGTGAGCTTTTGGGGTACATTTTAATTGTTTTTATTTTGTTATTACTGCTCGGCCGTACAGACTAAGGAAGGTTTAACAGTCATTTGGGAATGGTAGTTTACTTAACTTTATTACACAATACTTTGTGAACTTTTTTTTTTCTCGCTCATGGCAAATACTATATATATTTAAAACAAAACAACTAAAACTAATCCTAAAAACGAGAACTTAAAACAAAGCATTTAAAAAATAAATAACTAGTATAAACTAACAAACTTGCTCTGAAAACTAATTAAAACCGTTCATGGTCAGCTAGGACAGGCGAAGATCCAGAGCCACTTTCAAGTGAGATATAGAGTATATAGAAATATAGAGTCCAGGCGCCAGACTACACAGTCTGAAAAAATATCATGAGTCACTTTCATACAGAAACACACACATCCCCCACGGATGTGATGTTCCTGCTATCATGTCAAAATGAAAAGGTAAGCAGAGCTGCATTGAGTTTTGTTGGATGCAAAGATTAGTGAAAAGTGGCACATATTTGATCGCTTGGTGAAAATGATGACGAGGTGGCAGCAGCGGTATCTGTTTGATGGTGAGTCCATATGTCATTACCATGGCAACCCCTACTTAAGTGGGGCACAATAATAGTGGACCATCCAAATCTCTCAAATTGTTCAAGCACTAGCATCAACCCTTACTTAACTGAGTGATATCTTGACTGTAGCCATGTTAAAGTGATGTCACATTTGCATAAGAATTTCATATGGGCAGCCACAATATATTAAAAATATACTGTCATTGCAATAATGCGTGTATTTCACCATTACCGTCCAATAGGTGAACAGTATGTATGAATGTATACATATAGTATCATATATGTTACATTAGCTAAGAATAATACATTGAGCCTACTTAGTGTGTTATTGCATGAAAAGAATTGATTTATTTTATTGGATAGTAAAAATGCTATTTCTCTAGGTACATGTTACATATTGCCGTAATCAACTTTGCAATAATCAACACATTTCTTGCATATAGCATGTTTTTCCCAATATTATGCATCCCTTATCAGAACATCTGTTAGCACAGCATCGTGTTATAATGATTAGCCTCACAGTTTTGAGGTTCAGGGATCAAACTCGACTCTGGCCTCCGGCTTCCTCCCACGCTCCAAAAACATGCATGTTAGGTTCATTAAAAAATTGTCCATAGATGTGAATATTTGTTTGTATACACGTGCCCTGTGACTGGCTGGCAGCCAGTTCATGGTCTACCGTGTCTCTTGCCCAAAGTCAGCTGGGATAGGCTCCAGTTCGCCCGTAACCCCAATGAGGACAGCCGCCATAGAAAAATGGATGATGACTGCACTGAGACTCGAGCTAAATCGGGCCCAGCCAGCTCTGAAGAGTTCTGCTGGTGGAAAGAACCGTCTGTGCAGCCTTTCGCGGTGTCAAACAGGCTTCTTGTGTTTCGGCTTCTGCCCACAGACTTTGCTTTTTTGGTTCTTGTTCTCCAAAGCACAACGTTGAGGTCTGTGAGGTTGTTTTCTGGCCCGTGGGGAGGCTTTAAGGGTGGTCTCTCAAAGCTTCGGCAATCCGCTCAGTTCCCGACGCCCGCCTCACAGAGGCGTTCGTACAACTTAGCACATTTTCCGCTGATAAATTAGAATTCCGCCAAGCTTTAGTTTGGCCGCTGACCCAAAGGCCTATAGTGACCTTCAACAAAGGAGCTGCGGGGTTGGACCAGGATGGAGAACGCCTCTGGACTTTCTCTCATGATGATCAAGTTGATTTGTGGTTACGACAGCTTTTTAATCTCCTTTGGAAATCTTCTGAATTTCATCTAGTGTGAAAGAGCGTGTTTGGGTTCATTTAATCGAGAAAATAATCAGAGCCGAGCACGTTTGGTATTTTCGCAGCTCAGAAATCAGCAGGATCTGATGCGCTCGAGTCGAGAGTCAACACGGTCACAAGCTGTAGACAAATAAAGTCACAAGAGCTCATAAACGCACACAAACACACAAGCCCAATTCTTCACAAGTTCACATATAGTACATGCCCACTTTTTACCACCCAGCGGGAGTGTGTTTTTCTAGATCATTTGAAGCCGAAATATGTGAGCTGCGTGAGTCCTCTTATGAAGTTCTGCCAGGAGGGAACACAGAACTGCTGAGAACCTCGGACAAGGCAAAAATTCCCAGAATCCAGCAGGGCCAAAAAACACCCTCTCCTTTTTTTTTTTTTTTTTTTTTTATTATTATTTTTTTGGTTCTAGCCCAGATACGAATACTGTGCACAGGAGACGAGTAAAGACCTTGCGTCACTGGCTTGAGTGAGTGATCGAGTGAGTGAGTGAGTGATCGAGTGAGTGAGTGAGCGAGTGAGCGAGTGCCTCAATGTAATTTTTGCCACTTAAAAGATAAACGATTCAATCACAATTCCCTTATGCAACAGTCATCAAAAATTATTAGTAGCACAAATACCATAGTTGTTAGTTTAGGCTCAATCACATTTACCTTAATGGAATTTTAAATAAATGCAATAAAATAAAACATTTAAATCAGATTTTAAACATAGTTACCTTATTTTTCTACATTATTCAAATATGCTTGAAATAAAGGATGTATTACTATTGTCAGTATTATTTCTTGTCATTTTCATTTGTATAGATACTACAGGATGACCACAAAAAAATGTACCCCAACTTTCAATAGACAATTTCTTAAATTAGAAAAAAATTAATTAAAAATACAAATACATAATCAAATGCTACTTAAGGTATAACTGGTTTATTGTGTTTAGAACTTCACATTGAACCATTATACTAGTTGTCTTTTCTTCCTCAGAAATCCATTTCAAATTTCCAAATTTCCATATCCAAATCTTCTTTCGGGGCCCTATTTTTTTTTTGGCTTACCTAGTTAGCTAGCTAGAACTATAGATAAATTAGATAGATGGACAGATCATCTCGTTAGGGAAATTACAGGAGATCACAGCAGCAATATTCACAATCACGCACAAAAAAAAAAACAAGACCTCATGCAGGGAGTCAAATTTAAAGAAATAAAATTAGAAATATTAGAAACATCTCACAGTGTGTTGTTTTAAATTATTTTTTTAAGTAGTACAGTACTGCATCATTACAAACTACAACCAAAATAAACACGTTATTATGAATCCCTCTCTGACTCTTTTTTCCATCTCAATACAATAGTCTTGGAACACTTAATAGTGTATAGTGGTCTCTAAGTGTACATTTCGTTTTGTTGCCTGCTGCCAAATACTGAGCTTACCATGTGTTGTGACTTCAAGATTGTCATGATCGACTTTTCAAATTTGATATAAACGGTTTCCCGGACTCTACTTACCCGGTGAAGCCGTCTCTGGTGTAACCTGAGCTGCGTTTAAGCTGTCGCGCAATAAACCCCCGGCCCTAAAGTGAAAGCCTCCCATGTTGATGGGCAGTTAAAACACGTGGGGTCTCAAATGTTTGCTGTCAAACCGGCTTTGTCTCCGCACCAAGTACCTGGACGGCAGGAGGGGGAGACAGTTGAATCCCTTCATAGTCGTTTTCACGACGCCTCTGGGCATTGTCCAAAGACGGGACACTCTGCTTCTTTTACAGGACGTGCCATTTTATTTCCAAAACACCATTGAGTGCCATATTTGGAATGAATCCATAGTGAGTGTTTAGCTCCGATAGGCCTTGTCGCTATGTTTTTTTTTCCACTGAGGCCTCCCTTACTGAAAAGTGCCTTTCTCAGCACCGGCCTGTCTGGCTGCGCTTCCTGTCCCTCACTTCGCCCGTGCACGTTGTTATTAGGCCCACCAAATGGCCCTGGTTCACTGGTGGTCTCTGCTAATAACGGTCACTGATGGACGGCTCTCCCCGCTTGTGGCCTTGGGCTTCACGAGACATCCAGCAATCGAGCTCGCCAAGCCCTCGTCACTGTGGCACATGCTGCCGTAATCTGAGAACTGAATGAAATAAACTGTAATGGTTTAAAATGCACCTCATTAAGAGAAACGACTTGGGGTCCGCCAGCCACTTTTGAGATACTGGGCTATAGGTTTCCTTAACTGGCCTGCGGAGGGACGTTTAAGGCGGTCTTGAGAGGGTAATCGGATCCGTGGAGTTAATCCGGAATAGTCAAGACATGTTTACGCCTTAAATGAGGTCTGAATATTCTCCAGTGCACACCAACGAATTAGTTTCAGCGCTCTAATGAGCTGTGTATGCTTTTTCAATGCGATTGACACAATGCCGCCAAGCATATGAAAGAGACCTAAACAGATGTACAGTATGATCTTGGCCAGTTTGTGGAACGCCAACCGCAAGTGAAATTGCCTCGAATTTGTACCATTTGGAGCTCAAGCAAAATTTCCAGGAAAAATATGCCTGAAAAGTCGAAACACATTAGCGCTGCGAATGTCTCAAGCAATAACTGTTTACAAAAGGGCTCCACAAAGCTTGCTGGCAAGTAGTATGGCTTTATCCAGTGCTACATTATACACAAGGGTGCACCTAAGCGGTGCGCCAGTGCGCATGAGCGCTGGAAATTGAATAATGTGATCCGGTTTGATTTTTTTCACCGCAGTTTTGCGCACTAGAATGATGGAGCTTGCGGTCCGTGGTGCAAATAAATGATTGGGCACTGGACTTCTGTCCTAGAGAAGTGTCCTAAACTAGCACACATCTGATCACACATCACAATCATAGCTCAGCTTCAAAAAAGAGGTGAGCCATGATTGGTCGTTATCTAAGCCCTGAGGGTCTGTGATGTCATTTTCAGTCGACAGAAGTGACAAAATGGCCGCCCCCTGAGATGGCTAAAAACGGGTGGATTTTGCAGTTTAACTCATATTGCCTTGTTTTAACTAGTGTGCCTGCATAGAACATATCCTTGAAAAAAATATGTTCCGGTTGACTTCCCCTTAAACAAATATATCCAACTCTTTCAAAGAAATGTCGTTATCAAATACAATGAAAGCCGAGTCAAAAACACACACACAATAATTTTTCTCAGCACTGCAGCAAATAATCTAATCAGAAGCACTGATCATTGTTATCAATCACACGCAATTAAATCCTTGTCCATTCTTTGATAGCACTGGATGGTTGAGTTGCGTTGCCAACCAAAAAAACAAGAGGAGACCAACAATTTGGCCAATATTGCTTGAGGTTGCTGCTATGTAAACTTCCTTAACTCTAATAATAAAAAGCAGCAGTGTTTTCGACTCTGATAGCATCCAGACGTGGCTTCCACATGTGGATCACGACAGTGTCTGTTTTCAATATAACCTGCTTCTGAACCTGGTGTAGTAGGCTATACAATGGCTTGTCACTAGTAGCGTCTTTCCACCCTTGGCACTTGACTTTTACGGCTTTTTGGCCTGCAAGTCACCTTGCAGTCAACTAATTAGCCTCAGAGGTACATTAGTGTATATTGCATCTTGAGGGACAGAAATGGATTCCAACCGTAAGCTTGGCCGACTGATCGCTCCAAGCAGGGGTCTCACATTCGTCAAATGTGGTGATTAATGGACTAATGAATGCAGTATAGTGAGTCGCACGGCTGTCTAGCAATATTGTTCAAACACGTGCTGTTGTGATACATTATATTGCATGTCCTTAAAAAAAAAGGATCTCCCCGAGGATCTTTTAAGTGACTGTTTGCTGACGCAGTCCGAACTCCCAAACTCCCCGCCCAACGCAAGAATTAAGACGCTCTTTTTTGGCAATTCCTATTTATAAAAAGCACATTCCTTCCAGTATTAGCGATTGTGTGTCTATGAAAAGAGGTCTTGGTGAAAAATGTGTTCTTAGGGGTGCAGGCTGAATTCCCCAATTCCCATGGGTGCACTGAAAGTGGCCGTCTCTGGCCTCAGAGCGGGAAAGGGATAGGGAGGGAGATATGAGTGTGCGGTACTCCAAAGCCCCTCGCCTCGGCTTCACAAACAGCCAGGCCTATTCCACTCTTGGCAACGACTTCCACTCTGTTGCTCTGTTTCCCCTCTGGCAACGGTGAAGTGCTTGCGGGGAGATTTGGGACAAGTTGAACCCTGCTGGCTTGGAGAGCAAATTCATCATGCAGTAATTCAGGTTGCGGTCACCGGGTTGTAGTTTCGTCTCTCATCTGCGACCTCGTCAGGTTCTGACACTCAGCTAGACATCATCAGTTCACTGCGGCGTAGGCTGTCACAATCCTGTCTGCTCCATATAGGGTTGAGATCTTCTGTTTAACATTAAGTCATTCTGTCCCATTTTTTGTAGGTTATATCACACCAAATCACAGCTTGCGATTTCAATTCGTGTCGAGGGTTGGCACAATGATGAGCATTAGTGGACTTGATTATAAATCTAAAGAATTATATCCAAAAGTACTCCTTTGCTGCGAATCTCTTTCTCCTAGTGTTCACAACATTACTTAGGGCACGCACTGAGCTACTTGAAGTGGGCCAGACCTGGAGAAGATTCCTCATGCCTCTCCTGTCACCAGCCTGCCAGCGTTCACACCGCTCATTCGGCCTGCTGCCCATTTCGATTCATCATAAAATGCTGCATTACTGCAACTTTCCAGACTTTTGAAGATTGGGTTCGTCCCAATCTTGAGTATGAATCAGGACATTCGCACAACTAGCCAAACATATCAGACTTTAGGTCTCAAGTGTGCTCGCGCATGGTCCTTTCACGATTAAGTTCTAAATTAATTAATTTGTTTCATAGTTTAGTCCAAATATGTACATATTTGTTGAAGTAAATGTGGGGTACATACATGTTCATTTACAGTTCAAAATCAGTCTGTAAATGCAGTAAATATCTAATTTTTCAACATAGGTGCAGCTTATATAAAAGTGCGGCTTATGTGTTTTTTTCATTATTATTATTTTTTTAACAGACTTGTATAAAAGTGCGGCTTAAAGTCTGGAAAATACGGTACACAAGGAAATCGCCCTGCAACATTTTTTAATAATCCTGGTAACAGATAAACCAGGAAACTACACACCTGTCAAATGAAGGTGATGCTTTCATCTGTTTCTGCACTTGGAAGACGTAATAAAACCCTCCTCAGACACACTGGAACCTCTAAGGCAGGAGTCTCAAACTCAACTAACGCGGGGGCTGCTGGAGATAGTCTGGGCTACATCAAGTATTCTACCAAAAAGGGGTTCAAGTATTCACAAAAAAACTTTACTAATCCTGTCTTCTCAGTCTTCACTAATAACAGTTCAGAACGCGATCGGTTCTTCAGAATGTGAGATCGGTGACCCAGTCCTCTCTCCCTTGTCTACCTGGTACTTTGCATATTCCTCAGCATGTCTACTTGAGTAATGACGCCTGATTTCTTGAGCACCACAACTTTGTCTGTGTAATCAAGATATGGTGGGGTGCCTCTGTGGGAAAAAAAAACCCAAACAACAGTCTGTCGCCTGCTTTTCTTGAATTTGCTTTTCGTCGTCACCAAAATTTTGTATTGGTGGCAGTTTTTGAAAAAGACTGGGACTGGATGACAGGATATCTTCACTTGGTGTCATTTCAGAATTATGTTTCGGCTAAAGCTGTCATGAGCCTGAGCTATGGTAGCCCGTAAGTGATTTAAAAAAAAACACACATACAAAACACCCAAGGCAGGGACGCGGCAAAAAACGTGGTTGGCACACTAACATTAAACTTTGATATCAAGTAGAGACTCGCAAAATATCATCCTGCGGGCCGCAGATGCCTCCCAGGCTGTGAGTTTGAGACCTCTGCTCTAAGGTCAAACACAGCCTGTTCTCTTTGCACTTTCTCCTCCATGTACAATACGGCACAAAAAAGACAAAGAAGCAACAAAGGAGATGCACACAGATAATCTCTCAGCTTTCGCTGAACTGAGGTCTTGTGTGACATCATGCACGATGGCGGTTCAAAATTCCAAAGCCATAGTTTTGTGTCACTTCAGGGGCACACTTTCCGGGAAAGTTTGGGTGAAATTCTGCACCCCATGTAGTCCGAACCTCAAAGAGCACTAAAAGCTGCAAAATAAGCAGAGAATTGCAAAAGCACCGGCTGTAAAACTGTCTGAGCTCATTTGTCAGCCCTTTAATTTGCACCCAAACTCTAAAGAAGGTCACACGTTTACTTCACAAGTGAAATCTCTCGCACATAAAAATCAGTGGCAGGTCACGGAGTTAAGTTCAAATTCATGCGTTGGCCCTAAATGAGTTGATGGCATCGTCAATAATAAAACAGGCACTATATTTCGGACTTTGGGGGGCAGAAAAGTAACAAAAGGCTAACATGGAAAGTGGGAGGGGGGGTGGTAGGTAGTGGTCCTGTAACAACAATGATGTTTCCTTGCGCCCCAAGGTATTTTGGGAATTGACGTCTAGACGATAGCGCAAAAAAGGCCCATTAATCACAGCAGACTGCTGGATTCAGAGACGCTCACCAGTGGAGGCCTGAGATGCATGAATAGCAACAGGACAATTTTATGTTTTACAGGCAGTATATTACACACGACACGGAATATTACGGGGTTTTCGTCAACTACGGTATGCACACCGCGTGTTTGTTTTGAATGCAAGATTAAAGACGGGGACCAGACGTCTTCATCAAATAATCTGTGATTTCTTGACCTCAAACTACATATTCTTACAAAGGAAAGTTGAACGAAAGGGTAGCGTGGCAGGGCCGAGTTTATTACGTCTTCCTCACAGCTCCATAGCAGAAAACTGAAAACGATCTTGATCATTTGAATCAGGTGTGTTGGCGGAGGGAAACATATAAAACATGGAGGATAGTGGCCTTCGATTACCAATGTTGCCCACCCCTGGACTATAGCAAACATACATTATGTGACGAGGGTTTATGCACTCACCGCACTTTGGATACTGCATTTTTACTATTTTTTTTTAATTAGAGATAGAAGTAACTTTTTCTAAATTAATATGTTTATACTGATTGTGCTGTCATTTTTCTCTAGCACATCAGTTTTTCATAATTATTATTACATTACCATTATTATTATGAGTAATTTAGTTATATATCTAGTAATATTTATGAATGAGGGGTTCCATTCAGCAACAGGTGGATTTTGAAACATCATGCAATACATGATGAAAGCCGTTGAAGGATCTGAATCTATATAAATAGCTTTATAGTTGGTTAACCAAAAACCAAATTGGGAATTACACATCGCATAATCAGTTCAAAGTCTCAAAGTCAGCATGCCCTGATCTGAGCACAGGAGCACGAGCACAGGTGGTGAAGATCAGCCCCATAGGCAGGGCCAGCCAGGGAGGAGACCAACCCACATTATGTTTAGATTTTGAAAACAGCATAAATGTGAGGGCTGCATGTTAGACCGCGCTCCTTTTCTACCCTCGCCCGTCTCGGGTGACAGCATTCGCGAGAATGGAAAAGATGCCCGGATCTGATTATTGTATGATTCCTGAACTTCAGAGATGGTACAGAAAACTGACGAGAAAATTCAATCGACTGGTGTGAGTCTTTATTTACATTGGATACCTTCTTGAAAGATAAAACGAACACGCAGTGAGTTGTTTTTGTGAATTGATAATTGGGCTTGCGCCCTAAGCATCAAACGCGTTTAAGAACACATAAAGCCATCTCTGATTAAAAATTTGCTGTTGACCAGTATTATTGGAGGGTCCCACTTCATTCATTATAGCAGCACCACAGAGCTCTAAAAATGTCTTCTATCGACCCCTGACCCCTACCCCTCTTTAAATCTCACAAAAAGCACCATGCTTCCTTGCATTTCATAAGGAAATGAAGCAATTACATATTCAAATTGAACAACCCATCATATAAAATTATGTCATTTCTAGAGAAGAAAGAACATTTTATTTTCAATGAGCAAATGTTGAATTTGATTAATAGTTTTCATGAATTGAGTGACAATTCAAAAAATGCAATGAAAGGTTTACACAAATCAAGATTATCATTCACATTGTGTTGTTTTGGCATTCTCGTCTTTACGTCAAAAGTCATATATATGAAAAGTTGAACACGGTGGGGTTCTCCGAAACATTTTTGATTGGCCATTTTCCTTTGTGCACTTCGGGTTAATGCGAAGTAAGTATAAAGCCCTTATCATTAGGAAGCATGTTGAGTGACGGATACTCGTAAAAACCTCTGGAGCACTCACCATTTCTTCTACAGCGTAAAGGAAGTCACAAGAATGCCTCGGTCAGCAAGCTCGCACTCACCCACGTGCGTATGTGCACACGCGCACACGCACAGGTATGTTCCACACTGTGATTCATGCACTAGATAATAAGAGATATAAGAACATCCTCCTTGCTTCCAAGTTTACAGGCCTGGGGGAGGCGAGAATGATGAGGGAGTGGGGGGAGGGGTGTGTATGTGTATGAGTTCCTGTGTTTTGCTGAGTTTGTGATGAATGTCGTGAAAGCGTGGAGGAGGATGCCCCCCACCCCCTTGAGTGTGAAGAGATAAGATGAGCCTAGACTGACAGCACATGCCTGGGAGGGAACAACACCCACCTGATGGAGAATTGGTCTCAATTTCCCCAATCGTCTCACTCTTCCGTCACATTCATCATTCTGGTCACTTCACTAATTAAAATCAAAGTAGCCCACATACTAGAATTTCTTAATTGCTTGTAAACAAATCGTTGGGTCTGTAGGCCCTTCAAGTGTGAAATTAAACCAAGTAATCCTCGCTCGGTTGTGTTTGTTTTTGTGTTTGGCCATATGCCACATACACACAGTGTAGGTTCTTTGAACTGTTATATGCTACCCGCCAAATGTTTCAAATTGCGAGGGGAAAAAAAAAATGCATCACGTTTTTCCTTTAAGCCTGTCAGAACACTGGACTTTAAAAGTCTTGCATAAAATGCACAAGAATGGACAAAGTTCATGTATTGATGCTCCCTCTGTTGTGTCAAGCTTCCCACGCAATAGTTTGAATTACCACAGCGTCAGCCAGTGAGTACTTGAGGGAAATAAATTAAGTGAGCAGAGCAATAAACAAGTTGTGTCAGGAGGCGTGAACCATATAAATCACATGTCATAAAGTAGACTACATGGAGCACATTATTATGAATATTGCTCGATTAATGTATTCATATGTTGCAATTCTGTGGGAACAGTTTAGGGAAGCCCATCAAGCAAGAAATGAGAGGAGAAACATTTTTTTCTTTTTACGTTCACTTCATGTAGAGTGAAGTCCAGCTGTTCACATTATTTGTATTGTTTTTAAAGAGGAGTAGCTACTGTACATTCACGTATCCATCCATGTTCTCGGTGGGGGGACTGTTCGTGAGCCAAACGTAGTGCACATACAGACAAACATCCATTCAGTCTCACTTTCACACCTTTGGCCAATGAAGAGTAGCGTCCCCCAACCTTTTTTCTGCAAGGGACCAGTACAGTTAATAAGGATCTTATAATGAGACACTTTCATCCTCAGTTCTTTAAATTAAGTTTGTGCCTTTCACCTCATTCACGGCCAGACATTTTCAGATCCTCTTTTACCCTGACGTTTGAAAACATTTGAAAAAAATATAAATTCCTGGGATTGAATGGCTGGACTGTGAAAATACAAGTAAATGTGTCAATGGCAGTGAGTGAGTTAACATTAACCATTTTTTGCACTTGTATGACTTTGAAATATTAGTTTATTAAAGGGACGGTTCTACCCTCAAAAAGTTTTTCGTTTCGTTATTTGAAACAATGTATTATTTGTATCGGAAAAAATCTTTTCAGAATTCGAACAAATCGTACATGGATCAACATCCTTCCTGTCAGGTCATCATTACGATGTGTTAAATGTTTTGACCTGTAGATAACATTGTTTCCTTGGCTTCGTGGAATTTGAGTTCGGACTCACTTTGTCCAGTCAGTTTGACACCCTTTCTGTAGTCTTCCTCTCCTCCCCATCTCATAATACTCACCCCCCAGAGTCACCTCCTCCTCTCCTCTCTCCTCTGCTCAGTTTGAGATAAATCAATGCTGGTTGGAGCTCACTTGTAATAAATCAGACCCTGTGCTGGACTGGAGCCTGCCCAGTCAGCTTGTCACAGACTGGCCTTCACTCAGGATTAATTAAAGGCCTGATATAAAGCCCAGATGTGCTGGAGCAAAGGAGCCCTGAACCCCCCTTTTAAAGGGCTTTGGACCTCTCTCGCTCTCTTGCACTGCCACATACTGTATGCATGAAGAGAACATGCTTACCCACATGCAGGCGCTCTACCAGTTACACTCATAACGCTGACAAAGCTCTCTCTGTGTGTTCGTGTCCGTCTTGGAAGTGACGTACGATGCACTTCTCATGTTCTGACTGTCAGAACGTATCTGTGTGACACTAAATAAAAATGTGTATTTAGGTACACCTGATCATCAATTAATCAGGGCTTGGGTATCGTAATTATAATTTGAGGTGCACTCTCAGGTCCAATAACAGTCACCTTTGAACTCAAAAATTTTCTTCTGAATAAGTGGACGATAAAATCCTATGGACACTATGGACAAGCTGCAAATGAGTGACTAATTCCAAAATCCTTAATTCGAGCAATGATTTTCAAATGGTAGATTATATGGATTTAGTAATAGTTTTGTAGTTGTTGAAATTCAGGTCTGAGTCAATCACACCAGGCTTTCTAGCTTGATTTGTAGCTTTCAATGACAGAGTTAAAGGAGAACCCCAACAAGTTCTTTACAAAAGTTCGATGCGCCTCCACTAGTCGAAACACGTGATTAATATTGCATTGCAAATGACATCGCAACTGCTCAGGGCTCAGTTAACGACCAATCACGGCTCAGCTTCAGAAAACAGGTCACCCGTGATTGGTCATTGCCTGAGCCGTGAGCAACTGAGATGTCATTTTCAGCAAGTGACAAAATGGTTGCCCCCTAAGATGGAACAAAACAGGTGGATTGTATTGCTTAACTCATGTCCCACAAGCATAATATCAATCAGAATGCTGTGATTAGACTAATGGGGCTGCATAGAACATATTGTGAAGAACAAATTCACACATCCTCTTTAAGTTGAGCGCTGATTTTGGACGTTTGATTTTTGGGGCCTAAAACAATCAATGGTCTGGTCCACCCACTCATTTGATGAATACACTTAACGAAAGTAAGGGACTATAAAATGGTAAAATTAAGATTGGGAAACACTGGACCTAAATTCTTTGTTTTCCGACATCCTCGTTCGTCTGAGGTTTAGCAAGGAAAAAGGGTTAGACGTACAAGAGAAAGTCACTGTGGAACTAATATGAACTTCACTGGACTTCATCTTTAGTTTGGCTCCCTCCTTGTCTAGTTATTGTTCATCATGAACCATTAACTGAAACGCTCACAGGGGAATTTTGCGGGGAACACAATCCGCATGAAGCTCCAGCAAGTATACGTGTTAAGAATTGAACAACTGACTTTTAAACAGTGAAAAACTTGGCAGTGGCAATGTTTCGGGGGCTGCTAACTGTCGTTCCAACAGTCTTTACACATCCCTGGACAGGGAGGGTTGGGAATGTTGCTGGTGGGAGTGGGGTGGGGTAGTGGGGAGCGTGGTACCGACTGGGTTCAAAGGTCGCAAGGCATACTTTATTGCATGACGACTGAGGGGGGATTAGATGAGTAAGATATCACTCTGCTTTCTGGTCATGGCTGAGTGAGGTTAACCCACAGCGGCCCTGGGGCCTGGGCTGAGAGGAAAGGGGAGGAGGGGTGGGAGAGGGTATCGTCGGGGCAGGGGGTGGCTCGGGGGACATTTGCTGGCTGATTTCTGATAGCTGCAGAGGGGTCTGGCCTTCCCCATCCACTGCAAATGCTCACACAGGAAATTGGAGGTCTGGCCTTCCCTTTTTCACACGAGCTCCACTTGCATGCAAAGGTTTTGCGCTCGCTCAGACACTTAGAATGCAAGAGAGAAGCTTTTGAAAGCATGGAAAAATGTACGTACTCCAACTTTTTAAGTCACACACCCAACAGAGAGGCATCGTTTTTTTTTTTTTTAAATAGAAAGCCAGTTTAATTAGAATCAAAATGTGAGAAAGTTCAGAGGAAAATGAATTGAAACAGCAAATCAGTTTCACTATTGCTAATTGCTAAAAAAAAAAAAAACTTTGTTCAGTGGACTTTCAAGTGTTTTGTTTGTATACTGTCATAAAGCTTCAGAAAGAAAAAGGTAAAATTATGTAACAAATTGCGATTATGTAAACAAAATACATTACGAATTTGAATTCTTAGTTTGTTGGTTTGAAAATATATTTTAACAAGGATTTTTGGAACGGGGGACAAAAAAATGAAATCTCACACAGAATCTGCAGTTATCATGCACGCCTTAAGGTGGGCAAAGCAGAATAAAATCTATGCGGAACCATTCTTGGCGCTAACAGAGCCCTGCAGAACTCCTTAAATGAACCAGTTAATTTAGTGTAAGGGATATTCGCACTACTGAGTATTTGTTCCCTATCTTCAAGTGAGAGGCAGCAGAGGCCTGATTATCAAATTTATCTAAAACTCAACTTTAAAAAAAAAAAAATAGAACCCATACATACAAAACAACCCTATCTGAAACAAAGTGTTAACCCAAACATGAAACCAAGACAATTTCATATAAAAACACAAAGAGTAATGTTGAAATCAATAAAAACAAATGAGCTAAGGAATAAAAATATATATTAAAGCGGTTTTAAAAACGGGTGGCAAAAGGGAGAGCTCAAAATATGAACCTGTAGTGTACCTTTTCGAGACTGTGGCTTTTGGCAACAAATTGAGCCTATTGGCTAGTGTCTTCATTTAAAGTCCATATGTAGAACAATAAGTGATCTTCTTGACAGCAAAGAAACTCCAACGCCTCAAACAGTCGTCAATAAATTGCGCCATAGAGGACGATCAGATAACAAACAAATGATTCACTTCTTCTCCCTTATCCAATCAGCAGCCAGGATGAATATACTTTGGTATCCAGGCGTTAAAGCAGGAAGAAAAATAAACCTGCAGAGTTAATTGCTGATATGTTCCTAATGCGCCCCCTCCCTCTGACAACCCCCCCCCCCCCCCCATCCTCCCCTCCCCTGCGCCTCCTGCTGATAGGCCACCCGTGATGGCTGTCACACATGGTGTTGAAGATGGTATGGGTGTATTTTATCTGCTCAGGGCCACCGGGGGGGCTATTCGTCTTCCTGGAGAGCGGTGTGGGGAGGTCAGGGACGGTCCCTCTGTTTATCCCCCTGTCAGTCAACTCGCCGCACATCCCCGCAGCATCTCCCACGTGAAAGTGAAGCACACTGACTTGCACCGTGGGGACGTAATGTTCGAAGCGGGTTACTTAGTGTAACAATGACAGCCATGTATAAATCTATTATTCAGTGTAATTTGAGTACACAGACGAGCGCAGACTTCTGCTAAAAACGCTGTGACCTGTAGGTGGTGCTAATATTCACTGTCTAATGCCACAATTATAAATGTAAACAGTCCTGAATCCACACCAGGCGTGGGTATTTGACAAAAACTTTCATATATAATCTTTTTGGAAATTAAAAATCAATTACCGCATTTTCCGGACTATAAGATGCTACTTTTTCCCTAGGTTTTGAACCATTCGGCTTATACAAAAGTGCGGCTATTCTGTAGTTTTTTCTTCCACCGCTAGGGGCGGTGCAACTGGAATTACATTACAATACAATTGTCATTAACAGGATGTGACTGCAGGTGGAGGAGTTCAACAGGAGAGGGCGCAATGCATTTAGTTAAGCACTAAGCGTTGCGGAAGTAGAGCAATAAAGGGACGTTAACTGACAAACTGGAGTGGCAGCGGGCAGTGAAATGAAGATAAGTACTTTATTTTCTCTTAGTTCTGTTGCGTTTTAATCAGCAAAGTTGCTGCTGTGTTAAAAGGTACTGTTAGGAAAGAATCTGTTCAGGTACATACATGTACATTTACAGTTCAAAATCATTCTGTAAATATGCAGTAAATATCTAATTTTTCAACATTTTCCAAAAGATGGGTGCGGCTTATATAAAGGTGTGAATTATAGTCCGGAAAATACGGTAATCTAAAAGTGCAAAATTCTGAATTTCAGAATTCAATTCAATGGACGATTTTGAATTTGAATTGAGTCCACCCCACAGGACGTTGGATTGAATTTGAATCACAGGAAGTGGAATTGAATTCAATGCAATTCAGAGAAAATCATTCTCGTCCTTTTCACACGGGGGAAGAAAAAAAAATCAAAGGTAATCGCTTCTAACTTTGGGTTTATGAGGCATTGTTTAGGTGAGGAGTGTGTGCAGTGGCCAGTCAGAGCTGTGTTTACCTACTTGGAATTGCACTACTGCTTCTGCCTGCACACGTGTGTCTGGGATTGCGGGATGGCTCCCCTGGGCCACTGGACCACACATGTGGACAACTGCGAGCAGTTTCTTCATGACAACAATGAGGGGAGAACATACTTGCGTGAGACGTGGACTTAAATGATTGTTTTGGACTCGCCGTTCTGCATTAATCACATCGTGACATGGACGTTATGCTCTATCATTAATATTGAATTGAATTGCAGAGAGGTGAGGTCACATCTTGCTTCATCTGTACATCTTCACTTAATACTCTCCCACAGAACAGCAAAAGAAATAAATCCATCAATTACTGTCTCTAATTGATTATTCCGCAGTGTAGAAGGCAATCAAAGAGTAAAAAGTCTAAGAAGAAGGCAGGCTGGGCAGAGAGGATGGAGGCAAAAGGCGTAAAGGAGAAAAATGGGGCGGGGAGGACCGTGGGCGAGCGTCAAAGTTGAAATCTGACTCACAAGCTTGCACTCTTGTCGCTCTCTCTGGGACTCTTCGACTTGGCTTCGACTTAATTGCGTCCCACATATAAACAACGGGGTTAGTGTGTGAGAGCAGACCAGCAGCTGAGGGGCTCAAGCGGAGGGCCAGACTGGGGATTGAGTTGAGAGGGGAAGGAATTAATGCAGAAACTGAGAGAAAATATATGAGAAGGACAATCCACATGGACAGGACAGGAGAAACAAGATGACAGTAATACAGCAGAGATGACAAAAAATAGCAAGCACGGGCGGGATGCGTCAGTGTAAAATGTTTCGCGTGTCACCATCTCTTTGCATCAAAGCCGTCTCGCCCGCTGTATCAGGTGGTAACGCGGCACTGTGATACCAGAACGGGGCCATCAGACAGTAGCCCCGCTGGCTCCGGTCTCCCTGAACATCTCTTTCACAGATGCTCCCCTCTCATCGATTAGTTCCAGACCCCTCAAACAGACAGCTCGGGGTTGGATTCCACTTGAAGTGATCCCAGCTCAGGGTCTTAAGCCCACCAGTTCCAGGGCAGATGCTACTAAGGTGCGCCTCGGGATTAAACTCCTAAACTAACAAAATAACTAAGGTAAGGGGCCACATATTATGTACTTTACAGTAGCTGATCCATGAACCTGAGGCTGATATCAAGGACTCGTGCAATACATGCTGAGGGAGCAATGACAGAGATGACAACTTTTGGGAAATGGCCTGATAATACATACTGTACGTTTGTCATGACCGAAAGAACAAGAACCCGGATACAGGTGGCTAAAATTTGTTTCCTCCACAAGGTGAGAAGCTCGATCATCAAAGAGGGGGGTCAGAGTAGAGCTGAGAGGAGCCAGATGAGGTGGCTCGGGCATCTGGTCTTCCTAGTGAGGTGTTCCGGGCACATCCCACTGGGAGGAGGACCCAGGGCATGTTGGAGAGACTCTGTCTCCCGGCTGGCCTCGGAAGCCCTCAGCACCTCCCCGCAAGAGCTGAAGGAAGTAGCTGGGGAGAGGGAAGTTTGGGCTTCTCTGCTAAAGCTGCAACCTCATCCTGGATAGGAGGAAGTAAATGGACGGATGGATGCATATTTTTAAGTAGGGCCCAACTGATTAATCGGTCTTTTAAAATCGATAGATTTTTTTTTTTTTTGCAGATGTTTTTTAACACATTAACACGTTACAATATCCGATGAAGATAATGACTATATAATACCCCCTCAAAAAAAAAAAAAAATTTTTAATCTGCGAAAAAGAATTACAAATAAACAAAATCATCCACATTTTGCAGATACAAATACTAACGGACTACGTGTTGTAATCAGTCAAATGTTCTGCCTGTAATACATATCTTAATTTTCATAAACGTTAAGGGACCAAAGATATATTTTATTCATTATGATTTTTTTTAATTAATGGTCCCATTAATCAGTTACGGGAAATTCATTCTGCCAAATATTGCAATTGGCATCAGCTTCAAAAGTCCATCTTGCTCACTACTTTGTGAGGACTGGTCACCTGCTGATTTGTTCACATTTGGTTCCAGCTTCTCTGCATTGGGAGTGCAGAAAATCTTGATCGGAAACCAAACTAGCATTGAACACAACAGGGTTGTGTATCACTTCAATAAACACTGGGAAACACAGCATTGTCTTTCTAGTTTATTTCCAGCAAGAAAGAGGGGCCACATGCTGCTTGATCAACGTCAAAATAGAAAGATGCTGGTATACGACCACATTATCATATTCGGTCATTAGCCTTTTCTCTTGTTGCTGCAAATGGGTTTGCATAAAGGAAGTAGTGTACACTGAGAGACAATGTAAAGTATTACATGCTCAAACATTACTTACGCCTTAATACAGTTCAGGTACAGCACGTAATTTAAAACACACTCTCCAAATAGTCATATACTATGTTTGAATATGAACTCCGCATGGAGAGGGCAGTCTGACTCCTTAATCACTCAGAACTTGCAGTGCTGATCCAAAGTGAATTCTGACAAAACCTGTACTGTACTGTGCTCGGGGTTCTATGTAAGGGCGGACTGGAGAAAGTCCAGGAAATTGCTATTTGACGTGGCATGCTACTCGAGCCACGCTGTCCTCCATACTGGGACAAATTGCGTCTTGGGCAGCTGCCAGGGTGTAAAATGCCCAATTTCAGTCTCGGCTATTTAGGAGGCAATCATGCACAAGGTCAGGCCGGTCCCAACACTTCATTCCTCATCTATTTTGTTTCCACCTCTGACAGCTAAATGATGGTGGACGTCCACTCTGCTGATTTGAACACTGGCCTGCGAAACACGTGTGTTAGTGTGCATGTACAACACTCACGTGTGGCTGACCTGCTCGTGTTCTGCCGGGACAAGCGGGACAGAATGTGTGACATCATTCCGAATTCACGCTTGTAGCACTGACCACCCTGTTAGCTCTTATTTTGCGCTATAATGGAGACTTGCCAGAATATAGCTCTTATTATAGTCAGATGTCCCATGAGTCATTCTGTCGTGACTTCTGCTGGATGCCATCCTATCTAAAATGTATTTATTTTTTCCACTATTAGAAGCCAATGTGTTCAATGGAATGAAACGCCACGTAACTTCCCGGTAAATACGGCCATCAGGGGGAACAATCAAGAAAGCAATTAATTATATCTCAGTATGATTGCAACATTTGTGTTGTCGGATATGCGAGTGAGCTAATGCCATCAACTTGTGTTATTTCTGATTTTCATACAAACATTTAGTGCAATCATGACTTTACTATTGTGTTAGCGTAAGTTAGTGATAGATAAGGTGTGTTCCAACTTATTTACTTGAAGCAGAACAACCAAGCTATTTTCAAGCAAGCCGATCAGATATGGGATAAATTGTGATGGTGCAATCGTCAATTTATACTTTTACACTAAATGTAATTCAGTACCTTGGTGATGAAGTGCCTTCTACACGAGCGGAAATACAGTTGATGCTTTTACTGTCTTTGTGGGGTCGTAAGTACGCTTCATAGCGAAATTTTGGTTTGAGGCTGCGAACATCTTGACAATCGTTGACTAAGTCTGCCCCGGTTGCCATGATAACATGAAGTGTCACTTGCATTGGCATGCTCCGCAGTTGAGGGTGTGGTCACTGAGTGGTCATTTGCATGAAGACCCCCATAAGCGTCTGATCTCCATACGATGGTTAAGAGTGGATGATAAAAGTGCTAGAATTCTTGTTTCAAGGGATAGTCTGACAAAAGTTACAGACATTTTATGAAATCAATACATTGCCTTAGATTGTTTTTTGATTGAAGTGGTGGCAAGTTGCATTGGGGCTCTTGACGTGCATAGTTGCACTCTGGGCAGTACATAAATGAGGCAAGACTTGTTCCATAGACAATAAAAAAAACAACCAACAACTAAGTGCTACCCTCTCCATTTCTCCAGCAGCAATTTTAAATGGGAGGCAATTTTTGCAAACTTAACATGTTGACATTGCAGTCATTTCCATATCTTCTTCTTCTGAGCACACTGGTGGGAAGCTGTAAGATTTCGTCACTGCCGCGATGGGAAGTGATGGTGTTATTGAAGTTGACAGGCATCTTTTTTTCACAACCCCCGTCCCTCCTCCTAAATCCTACTTGGGTGGGTCTGCAGGGGCCCAAAAAACAGCAAAGCTGCTAGTTTTGTATGCTGGAAGGGATTCCAATTTGATGGGGGTTAAAAGTAGTGGCGGCCAATCTCATAGTGCTTCAGTGCTGGTTTAAACATTTTGTTTCCATGAAATTTTGAACAATAACTCATATAGTGGGTGGGTGGGGGTCGGATTTACCTAACTGCAGATGGGGTATTTGAAGAATTTTATTTGTACAAATACCTTAACCACTGTCTCCAACTCGGGGTACATTGCAGGGGGTAGGTGGAGATATTTACAAATTTTATTTCCAAAATGATAATAAATATTAGTAAGTAAATATTCTCAGTCATTTCTTAAGCCTGTGAATAAAGTGCTGTGTGTGCACTACAACTTCAGCTCAAGTGTCTCAATAAAGCTCAGATAACTGATGAAAAGAAATTAAAACTGCTATAGTGGGCCTGAATAACATGAATAACATTGTACTGATGTACAAATACTTCATTATGGACTTGAATCATTTTTTTCCAGTACTGTACGTTGTAATTCACAAGTATTAAGTTTTTGGAATAATTTTTACTTCTCTCCATTACACTTTAACACCAGTATTTGTAGTTTTTACTCTATACATTTTCAAGACAGGGTCATTACTTTTGTTTTACATGATGACTAAAAAATAAATTAGACAAATGCTCGTGGCTCCGCCCATCATATGAAGGGTTAGACACGGTCCCGGACTTCCCAGCTCCTAGCTCTATCTCAAGCTATGACCGAGAAGACGCTATGCTACTCGCTAAATGCTAACAGAAGCCTGTTTAAAATCACAGGCGGACTGGCCTATAGGCGCTTGCTATTTTTTCCGGCCGTACAAACAGGCGGATATACAAAGGAAGGGTAGCCCGGCTGTAAGCGATAAACGGACCGCAATTTAAAAAAAAATAAAATGCCCATCTCTGTACTTCATATATCACACACAAGATGCACACATTGTATGTGTGAGTGTCTGGTTTTCATTAGTGGAGAAAGGTTAAAAAGAGGTTACTCTAAAAACACAACGTAAAACCTGTGTGGTTTTGGCAGCCAGGCATCAGTGAGGGAATCACCTGCCTGCTTGTCTTCTGTCTCACTCAGCTCACTCTCAGCAAGCATAGTTTATTATTGATTACTTGACAAACCAAAAGTTGAAAACATTTAAGACTTTTATAGCTGCGGTTTGGGTTGAATGAATATAAATAGTCATTTGTCAAGTGCAGCAGCGATACAAGAAAGCCCACAGCATTATTGCCGCATTGAGATGTTGAATGACAGCTCGCTGGGGGCGTGGGGTGTGTTGGGGGCTTCATGGTTGGGGCGCCTTGCAATTTAGTGTCGCCCGCCTGTCTATGGTACCCGCTTCCGATTGGGGCTCATTTGGACGAATTGTTTAATAGGGGTTTGCCAAAAAACGAGTATAAAATGGCTGCTTCAAACCTAAATGGCTGACTTCCTGTTCAATTTCATGCTTGGGTCCTTGAGAATGTCTCATGCGACGTTATGATAGATATGACCACCCAATTTTGTGTGAATAGGTGAAACTGGTGTCAGAGACAAAACTTTTTACCTTGGCTTTCTCAGGGGGTACTGAGTGAGTTTTTGACGGGTCATTTGGTAACCCGAAAGAAAACAAAAATAAGATTTTCAACAGGATATGCTCTTGCAAAAATTTGCGATTTTTACTTTATGTTTTATAAATATTTTACGAGTCCAAATTTAGAGCGGTTGTTCAACTGTTTACAATTACCGTAACAACTATGCTAATCTCAGTTACCTTGTCAACTGAGTTTCACCTAATACTGCATGTCAGCATTAAGCAAGCAGACATTTGTTAGCTGAAATTACTGTATCTGTTTTGTTTTTTTTTGCTGTTCAAATACAATATTTATCGTTTGTTTTATGGGTCAGCTTTACACTTAATTTCAACAGTGGCAAACCTTTTGAAGAACTGTGCTTTGTGGAGAATGTGTATTGTATTATAGTGTATTTTTTTCCCCAACATTTTCTGAAGAATTCTTTGGGTTTGGAAAACGAAAAAAAGAATAAATATTGTTTTCCTCAATGCATTTTAATTATACACAGACGATTGCTATTCGGGTGAGCCGATCCCTATCTGATAAATATAATTTATTTAAAGCATATCGTAGGGGGAAATTGAGGTCATTAAAAATGTTTTACAACATATGGGCTCTCTATTTTTCAGATTTTCATCAAGTGTGTATGGATCTGGAATATGTCCCACACAATAAACAGTGTCTCACTAAATTATTACCAAACATTCAATATGAAAAGGTATTTTTAGTGATGTTCAGAAAGCCTCGTTGTCTGCGCCGTCAGGCCGGTATATTTGACTGAGAGATATTCCCAGGTACACTTCACAGTGTGACACTGAGCAAGTAGCTACTCATTGGCCATCACGGTCAGACAGTAGCATAAAATGACCCCATTAAAAGAAAGCTAAATATTGACAGAGGGTTTAGGCTTGGCTGACTGGAAGTCAAAATATAACATGTCTGAGCTGCTTTTTCTATTTGCAGTTTTGGGAGGTTTTTTTTTTTTTACCAAGCAAAACTGAAAGAGGTGATTTGTAATTTGACTATTTTGTAAAAGTAACAAGATCTTCTCTTTCTTCGGCCTCTTCAAAATCACAGATGACTTGGAAAGAGTTGACCCCCGTCTCGGGTTGATTATTTAGCTATGCCTTCACTCAACACCCCTTCACTGACCACCTCCGATGCGGCCCAACACCACCCCACCCCCACCACTCCCCAACCCAAAACGCCACTACTCGCCGCTCAGATTTACTGCAAAATACGTGTGTGTTCCACCATATTTGTGCACATTCCCCATGCGTCAACCTCCCGCTCGCAACGTCGCCCTTTGAAAGTGCGCGCTAAGCCGGCGAGCAAACATAATTCCAACACGCCCAACACTGGGGGAGTCGACCATTTTTACGCAGCAGCCTAATTGTTGAACTTTGCCACAGCCCGCTTTGCCGAGCTGAATGATTTGTCACAATTCCCGCCTTTCTGTAATAAATTACCAGGCCAGCACGGACAGCCAGTTAATATTTTAAATAAAAATGGCTCCCATTTGGATTCTTGGGGGTTGGTTGCATTTTTTGTTCTTTTCCGAAAGGTTTAACAAGGTTAAGGCTGTATGACAAGTGAGGAATGTCTTGGCCTTTTCAACCCGGCCTATTAATATCATAATGAACTGGCGGGCGCAGGAGCTGTCATGTAACACGTAACATAACTCTAAATCTATCATTGTTGCTTGGCGCAAATACATAACACGCACGGCTTGCAATGGCAGGCGAAGCGAATATTTCAGCAAAATTCAATTACATTTGGAACATTCTGTTATGATGAGTTTCATGGCCACCTAGTACGTCTATCAATTAAGCCTTTCGAGAAGATTGTGGGAAAAAGTCAGAGCAGCGGCTCTTCAGAAGCCAAAGTGAGCGACTGTTTAGACCCGGAGGTCTCTCTGCACTTGGGCTGACCTGCCCCCGCCATAACTCGCCGTTGCGCACTAACAAGGAACTGGCTCGGACCTGCACTTCTTTATTGCTCAGTTTTATTTTGTGCATCTGTGAATGTGCTCATTACCTTAGATCAGGGGTGTCAAACTCGATTTTGGCGCGGGCCACATTGTAGTTATGGTGCCCCTCGGAGGGCTGTTATGACCCATATACCGTAAAAGTATGATCCCCTTATGTTATTACATATACACCACAACGTGCCATAACTAATGTTGAAATAAGAAGCTAATAAATAAATGTTTGTTCAACTAGTTTTCCATTTATTTTAAAGGAGGGATTGGTATCAAAAAATGCTGACAATATCTCATATCTCAGTTTTGTTAAAAGTGAAGACAATTTGCAAGAAATATGATGCGCATGATTTGTCTTCGCGGGCCACAAAATATAAAAATATAAAATATATTTATAATAAAAATAAAAAAGAATTAGAGTAAAATATTTTGCATTCGGAGATGCAAAACCAGAAATAATGAATAGGAACCCAAAGACTATTCATGAATACTAATTTGTAATTATACTTTTTGTGATGCTAATTAAATTAATAATGTTAAAGTCATAAGAGGACTGAGAATGACTGACATATTTACAATTACATTCAAATGATGGAAATAAGTAATACATCTTACATTTTCTTATTTGCCTAAACTAATCTTCTGGAATAACATAACTCCCTCCCAAGCGTGCCTAATCTGTGCCCTACAAACGGTACAATAGCATTCACTCAAACCCCGAAAAACATGTCAAAACCAATAGAATTATTTGCATCACTTGTAGTTTAAAATGTGAGGCGTATCCATGCCAATAATGCAGCAGTCACAATTGTGCCATACATCTCTGTTCCCCTTGGCCCGTGTTTTTTCTTTCACGCTCATATGGCGCTGCATATTTGCACACCCCTGCACGCCTAATCCGTGAGTCTTCGACCTTTCCAGCCACATCCAGTTTGGAGCCAAGATTATTCGCCCTGAGATCCATATGAGTGAGCCACTTTGTGCTCGGTGCTGAAAATAGCACGAGGGGCTCTCAATTATTGGGAACGGAGCAAACACAGGTGTGGAATCCCCACCACGCCACCCCACACACACGCACACACACCCAGCCCGCAGAATAAAGCTACTCTTGTCCCGGAGAGGCCGAGCAGGAAGGCCAGATCCCATCGGCGGCCTTTGAAGCGCACCCACTCTGCGGCGTGCTGGGTGCCGCCGCTAAAAGGGACCTTTTAGAGGTGTGGAAATGAAACGTCCCGCATCAATCATCCATTTCCACATGTGAAGTATTGAGCGGTAATTGCTGACTGCTAACTCATCACCTTCTCGTGTACGTGTTTGCACAGTTTGCATAAGATACTGCTGTAGTTTAAATGCATTTAATCCAACTGCTTTTGCGCCAGGAGGGGACTACCTTCATGGGCGGACGTTTGCTTGCCTCCGCTACTACAGGTGGCGCTCTAATCCCTTTCAACGTCTTCATACACGTTCTACAGCTGTTTTAGGGGTGAACTCGGGTTAAAATGACATTTTTCCTGATAGGCCACAATACAGGGGATCTTCGATACTATGCTGCGCAAACTAGTTTGTTGTGTGTTGTTCGTAGCCTCTAAACCCTGATTGTCGTTATGATCGTAAATGGACGAATGCCTGTAGTCTGTAACCTGTACTCTGCCCATCTGAAAGCAGGCAGAAGTGTGTGCAGTATGTCCACCATATCACAGTGACACATGGAAATAATGAAATACAAAGATTAAAATTGAAACAGCTCAACAGTACAACGATATTAAGGAATCACACGTTCCTATAAAAGGTGGCTAGGTCTCGAGTTACTATGACAATCATTCAAACGCTAAAAGCAAAATGCCTATTCAAA
Organism: Filicampus tigris; assembly: GCF_054856515.1. Taxonomy (NCBI): domain Eukaryota; kingdom Metazoa; phylum Chordata; class Actinopteri; order Syngnathiformes; family Syngnathidae; genus Filicampus; species Filicampus tigris. The sequence goes on along the minus strand of NC_141226.1, from coordinate 17,444,619 downwards.
CAAACGTGGCAAACGAGACTTTATAGGCAGCCTCATTAGCTTAGCTGGCTAAACTAGTGCTGCGGAGTTTCCGGGCCTCACGTTAGCGGCATAACTTTAGCAACTTGGGCTAATAACAGCGTAGCATTACAGCCAAGCCAAGTTCACTGCTGCCATTGGCGCACTTTTAACTTATCTTTGTGTCATGGAGGAGTATGAGTATGGCACCGAAATTCCAGAGTTGCGACCGAAACCACCAATGCACCAGTGTGCAAGCCTAATTCAGAGTCCTTGAGCCAAGTCGCGCTTGTGGATATTTTCATTCAACCAGGTCATTTCTTTCTCAGGTCATTGAAAGGATCGCATAGTGGACTTCTCTGTCTTAGAAGACGTTCTGTCTCTCATCTGAGAAGGCTTTATCAGGTCATGCAACAAGGCCTGATGAGGATCAGGCCACTCTGTCCTAACCAAGCCTTGTTGCATGAACTGAAGAAGGCTTCCTAATTGAGAGGCGGAACGACTTCTAAGACAAAAAAAGGCCATCCAGTTGTGATCGTTTTAATCAAGTCAGTTTTGTCCATAAAGTGCCAATTCTTAATTTTCAGTTTTGCTCATCGCACTTAACCCATTGAGCAGGTAGAACAACACTCTTCATAGGAATATGAGAATACCAACTGAACTTCCCATGAGCAAGCACTTGGCAACAGAGGCAAGGAGGAAACCTCAAACAGAACGCAGGCTTTGTGGGGCGACCGTCTGTCTCAGCCAGTTGGGTTGAGATGACATATTAGAGGGACAGAGGTTAGACAGAGAAAACCGTATAGAGGAGTCAAGGGGCCGGGAGGAGAACAATGGGCTCAACAACAGCCAGTTGAGTTGAGATAAGAAGGATACCCTGCCCCTGGACTGTTGTTCCTCAAGAGAAGAGCCTGGTACTTAAAGGCTCGACCTCCCATCAAACAATTTTGGAACCACAAAAAATTTGAACCTCCGGGAGGGTCATGTTCAACCTAGTTTTTAAGGCACCACAAGCGTGTTAAGGTATGATTGTGACTAGCTATGTAGTGGTTTGCAGGGCCAGCTGGTCAATTTAATTAGCCGATGTTAGCAAAATTGGAAAAATACATTTTTGTTTTTTTCATAATACATTACAACACAAGACAAAGATAACACTCTAACGTTCCCCCTAAAAATATTTTTTTTCTCTGTTAAATTCAAAAGGACAGAGTACTTTAAAACAGTTAGATGATCTGCCTACACTTAGTAGCATCAGAACAAGTGAACAAGAAATTGAAGAAAACATTATGGTCTCAGGCGGCACGGTGGTCGACTGGTTCGCACGTTCGCCTCATAGTTCAGTGGTTCGATCCCGGCTCCGGCCTCCCTGTGTGGAGTTTGCATGTTCTCCCCGTGCCTGCGTGGGTTTTCTCCGGGTACTCCGGTTTCCTCCCACATTCCAAATACATGCATGGTAGGTTGATTGGGCACTCTAAATTGCCCCTAGGTGTGATTGTGAGTGCGGATGTTTGTTTGTCTCTGTATGCCCTGCGATTGGCTGGCAACCAATTCAGAATGTCCAGCGCCTACTCTCCGAAGACAGCTGGGATAGGCTCCGGCACACCCGCGACCCTTGTGAGGATAAGCGGTATAGATAATGGATGGATGGATGGATCATGGTCTCTTAATTTTTTTTACACGGCTGAATATGAATGTTAATTAATCGTTGGAGTATCGAAATTATCGAAAACCTTTTATAGGAAGCCAGTACTGGATGCAAGTACATATGAAATATGATCTCCTGCCCTGGTTGTGGTTAGGACTGGTGCAAAAGCATTTTGGACCAGCTGAAGGGTCTTTACAGATTTGCTTGGGCAACAACCTGTTAGCAAAGAGTTGCAATAATCCAGCCTGGAGGGCACAAAAGCAAAAACTAGTATTTTGGCATCAGCGAGCAGCAGGAAATTACTTTTTTCCTTAAATGGAGGGGACTCTCACTTTTTGCAACCGACAGCCTTTATAAATTAATCACTTTTTTTAAAAATGTAAAAATCCTTCGGTGAAAAACGGGGACAAAAAAAAAATAATAATAATTTTAAAAATGATATAAAAAAAAATTGTGACCTATATTGGAAAAAACAAAATATAAATTATTGACAATTAGTTCTGTAAACTCTTATTTCTTTGTTGAAAATGCATCAATGCCAATTTTCCCAAAACTTGAGCAAATCTCAAAATATTTTATTAATAAATTAAATGTATTACATTTTATTTCACTGAAATAGTGCATCACCTCTACAAAATCATTGTGTCGTGATTCATGCTTTAATTACAACTTGGAAATTTCTCCTGTGGTGAAGGACAGTCAGTGTGTGGAGGGGGGCGACAAAGAGCAGGACCGGAGACACAATGAGCGCTCTGTTTGGCCGGCAGTTCTTCTGCACAAGAGGATCGGTGGGGGCCACTTCAATTCCCGCTCCTCCGCTTTTTTCTCTGCACTCCCCCCCACCAATGCATTTCTTGCATCCGTCGGGCCAGTGACGGTTTGACTCTGAATTGTTAACTGTCTGAAAGCAATTACCGGGATAACAAACGGTGTCTGCAGTCGGTAGGACAACAGGATTAGCAATTCTGGATAATATCACTCAGCTGTGTATGACAGTTTTCATTGTGGGTTACATGCATAAAATGGATATATTAAATTTTCCCACAATGCTATTGATACACCATACTGTATATAATATTCATATATTATGAATATAATCGCTTAAGTAATTTTTTCTGTTCCTTCAGAAAACACTTCAAACTTAACCACATTCTGATGATTTTATATGTATTAATAATTTCATTTCAGGCATAAAATTGAATGCTCTGTTTAACTAAGGATGCAGCCGATTTTACCAGAGGTGGCCAGCATCCTGAGGAGATGATTAAGATAAAAAAATTAATTTAGTCAAAATATGACTTAGGCCATTATTTTAAGAGGCTGATAATAAAATTATCCATCCACCATTGATAGTATGGCTGGTGTGTTATTTAATTCTGAACTGCTATTTACTGATTTTGTGTTGCTACATACAGTACTGCTGACTATTCTTGCTGCTGTTCACATGGACTTCTTTAGGTGAAATAGCTATTTATTCTATAATAAACTAGGAGTATGTTTTTTATATATATATATATATATATATATATATATATATATATATATATATATATATATATATATATATATATATATGTGTGTGATTATTTAGTATTCACATACACGGCCGCTCTCATTCTGCTCTGGCTTATTGCCTGATGTTGTAAATATGTACATGGATATTTTTGATGCTATAAAACCAGAATGTTCCCATCATAGCACTAATAAAAGCTTATTGTGTTCTGTTCTATTACATTACATATACTTTTACCGCAAAACATTTTTTCTCGATTCTCCCCTGAGATGTCGATAAACGCGTACTCAAGCAAATAAGATGCATAACAAGAAGTTCACTTCAATTTCTAATTATTTTAGTAAGTGTGAGACAAAGCCTCGACTGTAATCTATTAAAAAAAATAATGACAGCAGATTCTGTTTTAGGGTTAGAGCAGATTTTAGCCCACCAAAAAAAAACAAAAAAAAAACGGAAGCCTCTCAGAAGTTGTGTGTGGCCTGCACAGGAAATTAAAAAACCTCTGCAGCTTTAAGCATATTTACGTCTGAATTATCTGCGAGCGCCGGATTTAAACACAAGGTTCAGCGTGTGCTCATGCACAGCATGTGTGGTCACTTAGGGTCAATAGTGACAGAGAATAAGGCTTAGCTTGTTTAGGAATTCCCATCAGAATTATGTTTTTTAATTGGATATAAATATATTGCTTAATTTCACATCACATAAAATATCCCTCAAATACGGAAAATGATTTTATCTTCAAGCAATGTGAGATGCCTACAGAGTACTAACTTAGCAGCATCAGTATTATTTGTTGTGTGCTTGTTTATATTAGGTTTGGGAATTGCAGAGTAACTCAATACCGTATTGTGCATCTGAAAGTGTCAAGATACAGCGATTGTGCGATAGCCAATATATTTGAAGAAATTTCACGGCACAATTCCCCAAAAATATATCGGTAACCAGAAAACTTGCAGCTAAGCATACATACAATCGGCAAACAACAACAACAAAATAAGTCATAAATTTACCAAATCATGTCGGATGAAAAGCTGGCAAGTCCGATTATTATGTTTTTTATCTTAAAATCTCCAATACTGTTATATGTGAGAAAATTGCCTTGCACATTTACATACAAAACAAATAACATATTTATTTTATTTTGTATTTCTTTGTTTTAAAATTGCATGATATTTATTATCTCTTCAGCTCAGTAAAACAAACAAAAAAAAAAAGGTTCAACATATAACATGTAATATCATGTAAAATTACTATTTCCAGCTGTATACTGTAACTCATGTATGTATATATGTGATGTGATGATACCTGTGTGTGATGGGGTGTGCGTGCATGCGTGTGTGCGTGTGCGTGTGTGTGTCTGCTGGTGGCCCGGGACCCAACAGAAACAAGAGCTATTTATTTTAGCGAGAAGTAGAAGAGAGCAGAGACTAGAGATGAGATGGATCCTCTTGTGAACGCCTCCGGCTAACGGCTCACACATCAGTTGATCTCACACTGATTCCCTCACACACACACACACGCACACCCGCACCGAGCAGATACAGTAGAGTGCAGCCAGCCAGTGACCAGCAAGCCTCCGTGGGCACACACATTTACACAGATGGTTCTTATACGAGTGGATTAGAGAGCATATTTCCTCAATAAGTGGGAACAACAAAGGCTAGCGCTGAATTTATTATGTCTTAATTGAGGAGACCTACATGGATGTATATTTGTGTGCGAACAAGCCTCTGGTGTTTTTGGGTCATATAATCTCTGTCAGGAATTGGAGATTACATGCTGCCGGACAAAGCTACACTTTTGGACCACCTGTGCCTCTGAAAGACAGGGAGTAGATTTGCATTGGAATAAAAATGATGTGCATTTTTATGCTACCGTTTCATAATTACTTAGTCATGAGGTCGTTTTGTACTTTCGTGTAATACTGGTTTTGCTTTATTGGGCAAACAACTCATTTTGTGCCTTTTGAAAATGGACACATGGCGCACTATGAAGTAATAGTAAAACTGAGTGTTTTCGATCATTTCATCATTGGAAGAAAAAAAATAGCTTTGATTTATATAGGACGCATAAAAGTATTTCAATGGGGTAATTAAAGTGTGTGTGTGTGTGTGTGTGTGTGTGTGTGTGTGGGTGTGTGTGTGTATACTCTAGTCATTTGACTGTAACTGCTCCAATTGTTCAAATAACTAAACAAAATAACGCTATTTTATCTAATTTGTTTTAAATATAAAATTATGATAATGACAAATATTTTGGTATAGCATTGGAAAACACTTCCACAAATTTCAATTAGTGATATATGGTTAATTATTGTTTTCTGGCATAATTTATCATTATCATTGTTTTGATCAATATCATTAACCTTATCATTATTATTAATTAGGCTATAATCATATAGCAGTAGTAAAAGCAATAGTAGCAGTAGTATATTTAGTTTATTTACAGTATATTCTTGACAATGTTACAATGGCAATGTTTGACTTTTGTACTTAATTTCATTCTATGCAATAATTGCATCCAAACAACAGTCAAGACAATTAAAAAAATAAACGGCTATATATGCAGCACTGTCTAAACATCTTGAATGAATACAACCAGGAAAACAAATCCTATTCAACTGACCTATTCAAATGACCATTTTACAACGTCAAAATGACTGCTGTAATAAGGTCATGAATAAAACAGAGCTACGGTGTCCTAAGACTTTTGCACTGTAATATAAAAATGTATGCCAAGACGGCAAGAAGAGAGTTTATGTGCCCACTGGTGTTGAAGCAGTGGGTGCCCTCCAAGGTGAGCCGTGTCTGGGCCAGCCAAGGACGAGCATGGGAAAGCTCGCGCGTCAATTAATCACAGCTAATGAGCTGGAACAGTGTTGCCCGACCTGCCTTCCATGTCCGCCAACCCACGCACACGCGCATAGGCACATGCACACACGCAAATGTGTGAAGGGCAGAATACATTTTTCACTCACCACTCAGTCACTACATTCGAGCTCGTTTCACACGTCTTTCGACGACTTTAGAGGTGGTTTTGTGTCCACACTGTGACCTAATTAGTTACTAACAGAGGCGGTCACATTCTCTGCTTGAAGTACAAATACTTCTCGCAAAAGAAGCTCTGTTTTGAATCTTTTTAGTAAAAAGTACAAATGAATTTTTACAGTCAACTATTAATTATTTAATAAACAATATCTGTTTTGACAACTAGCGCAATAAAAATAAATAAATTAAATAAATAAATAAAGAGCTAGCTTGCCTTGGCTCAGCCGTTTATGCTAAAAAAAACAAAAAATAAAATAAATCACACAGTGCTTTCATGGAGTTGACAATATAAACCACTGGTCATTAAAAAGGCTGTGAATGGGGGTTATCTTGCTTCTCCAAAACTGTTGTGTCATCGTTGATGCTCCTTGGTTCATATCCCTGCCATCCTAAAGATGTTAATCAATCACGATTTCAACCGCAATTGAGATTACTTCTCTCTTTTGTCTTTTTACATGTCGTCATAAAAGGAATTCGAAAAATCAACACGTCTGTTTCGGCTAAGTAAGATATAGAAAGTGCAGATATTGATCTTCAAACCCAGGGAGTAAAAGTATAAAGTCACCAGAAAAATAAATATTCAGGCAGATACTTGAAAATGTACTGTAAGTATTTGTACTTTGATACTTCCTGCCGTTGGTGGTTAAATCCTTTCACTGTCTTGCAGTTGTGAAAAAAATGCGTGTGGCAAATGTCTTTCCTCAGTAATTCTACCAGCAATGCAAACTAACCATTGTGTATTCACAGTTTCTTGGCATCAAAGTGACCCGCTGCACCGGCCGCTTGTGAACAGAGTTTAAACAAACAAGAATGCAGAGCGATGAATGAGAGAAGGAGGAAAACAGAAATAAGTGAAGTCACACAAGGTGACTAATGATGGACTTGAGCTTGATAAATACGCCGTCTCTCAACGTTTTGCTCTTTCCGGCGCACCGTGCGTTTGGAACTGCACAAATTCTCCTTCAAAACAACATTGAGGAAAAAACGGCACGTGTATAAAGGACTAATATCCTTATTTTAAGAGCCAACATGATGCAGCTGTTATTATTCGGCGTTACAAAGATTCATATAGTGCGGTTTCGCAGCTCCTCGCCGGCTACTGTGGCAGCTCCAGCTGCGGGCCTCTTTACTGTAACACTAATCCTCGTGGCACATACATCATGCGAGCAAACGTTTTAGTTATCATTCCTGGGGTGGGGGGGGGTCACGTTCAAGATCTCTCGTGTCGTTTGGTGGCAGCTGATTGCGGCGCAAGACCATTGTCAGAAAATATACACCCGCCCGCCTTTGTTGTGTTAAATAAGTTGGGGTCGTCTCTCGAGGGAAGGGCGACCTGTAAATTATTACGGCTAATCTATTTTACAATGCTTTGAGGTATGAATGTGATAGGTGGCGACTTTATGCTACATAAACACATTATTATGAATTACATGTGTCTGGGCTGCCTTGTTTGGTTTGTAGCCTGATGCCCACGCATGATATGCGGAGTCTGAGCTCACATGCTGCAACTACGGAATGGATACCTGCGCAGTGTCGTATTAAATCCACATACATACACACACACACACACACACACACACACTCCTGTACATGCTGTAAGTCGTGGATACACACCTGTCCAAAGTCTGGTAGGCGAGTGACAAATGGGGAACTGAGCGTGGAGGTCCCTGCCAGAAATGTGTGCTATGGCTGTTCATGCATTTGTCATACAAATGAGGGAGGTTCAGCCAAAAGTACTCGTGGCAGACATCCCATTGTGAAACATCTAAGGCGTACGAATTTAAAACCATTATCCGCACCCACCACCCAAGGAGGGATTCAATTGTACACTGTGTTTTAACATTCTATACAGGTGATGAGACAAACCTCTCTTTCATGATTGAAATCTTAAATCTTCATCTTGCAAGTACATTTTGTGGGAACGGTTGGGGAACTGGACCCTTTTTCTGCTCCTACTGTGCAAAGCAAGGTCCATAAAGGCATGCTTGGTTAGGTCAGTGTTAATGAGAATGTAATTGGGAACTGGATGAATGAGTGAAAATGCCCACAGACACACTCCAAATCTCTTGTCGGAGTTTGGTTTATGTCCACAATGTAATCTCACCACGAAAAACTCTATCGACCATCTGAATGGAACAGCTAATACACATTAATAACAAGTCACAAACTCATCACAGCATTTATAACAAAATGCTTACCAGGCACTGTAGTCTCTTAGAGCAGTGGTTCTCAAATTGGGGGCTCCACAAAATAATTAGTAATCAATTATTATGTCAAATAATTGTTTTTTAAAAGTGCATACCTACTTATGGGAACTGGTAGGCCAAAAAAAACAAACATACTAAACCGATTGCTCCTCCCCACTTTAAGTAGGCACAGTATGTCTATGTATCTGTCTATTTGCAATAAGGAAAGGCCTACAGCCAAACTCAAAATTGTTCATACCCTTGGGGTATGAATACATTTGGGTTTGACTGTAGGTACCATCATGTGGGCCTATGAAAATAAAACTCTGAGATGGTGGTGATGTATCCGATAGATCTAGCGAAATTAGCAAAGCACATATTGGTAAACAAAGGATTCACACACACATTCAAGAAGTAGCATGTTTTTGGAATGTGGGAGGAAACTGGAGAACCTTGAAAAAAAACATGAAAGCACTGAAAGATCATGCCAACTCCACACTGAGATGTTCTGCTGCAGATTTGAACCTGGATCTCCTGACAATGAGGAAGACTAATGCATGTCTTGAAGATACCTTCCTGGTTCCACAGCAGATCCCCAAAAGCCAATTTCTTAGAGACAAAGCTGCAGTAGTCATACATTTGTCTTTTTTGGACTTCCTCTGGAGCAACAATTCGATTGATTGATGGATGGATGTACAACAATTAACCACATATGCAACGTCTCTGCATAGTTGTTTAAAAAGGTCAACAACAGCCCATGACCCAAGAGAGTTCCTGTACACACCGTTCTCTTTAACTGGCAGTAAAGTCTCCTATAAATCCCCCACTGTTCCTCAGCTAATCAGACAACATTGTTGAGCACACCACGCAAGCTACACTTTTCAAACTCTCCTCGGCCATGCATGGAATTGTATGGCAAAAAATAATACTGGTTCGACTGGCCAAGCTTATTTTGCGCTTTGATCAATGGAACTGACCACTGATTCCATTTTCCAAAATTGAAGACTGATGCGCATCTTGAAATCACCTTGCTGGTTCCACAGTGGAACACTTCCAAGTCCTCAAAGACTTGAACCGCCCACATAGTGGTCTTTTTTTTTTGAGTTGACCTACAACACTCATTTGAGAGATGGATGCACAAGAATTTGTCACACACATACCTTTTATGCACGATAGCTTTTATAGGTCGACTACATCTCTGACAAGGCTATATTTTGTACCATGTTCTAAAACCAGCTCGCTCCATTGGTCTCGTCGATGTGGGAAGAGAAGAGGGCGCGGTGACCTCGCTGGTGTGTTTCTAATATCTTCCCAGAAATCCCTGCGGGCAGGATCATCTTGGGTGTTCTAGGGCGGACTCTGGTGTTGTTGCATTTAACAGGTTCCCAGCACAGAGCGCAGGCAGGGAGGAGGAAGACGAGGGGGAAAAAAAGAGGGCTACGCGGTGGCGAGCCGACTGCCGAGAAGCCAGCTTGACCTGGAGGAAAAAGCACCCTCTGTGCATTGGCTTGAGGGGGCGGGTGTGGGGGTTGAGCTCGACACTGCCCTCTCCCTTTCCTCCCTCTAGGTGGGGAGGAGGCATGGAGGTAATGAAGCTTAAGTGAGCCCAGTGTCTGGTAATGTAATATACACAAAGCCCTTGTCAGGTCTGGATCCAATAATGTGTCATTTACCACGTCTGGAACAGATTGGCCCAGATGATCGGCGTGAACCTTTGCCCGGGTGAAGAGTGCTCCGCACTTAGCATCCTTCGGCCTGCAGGCCTACTAAACAGGCCCTCGCTTCACCTCGCTCCAACGCTAGCACCTCTCCGCCCATCCCCTGTCGAGGCTGATGCATGCTTTGGATGAGATACCTCATCGTTGTATTGAGACCACACTGGAAAGTCTGTCTCAGGTGGATCGTTCTAGTCTCCACAGAGGGGCTTTTGGAGAGAGCAGAAGAGACGATGCCGAACTGCTGGTTTTAACACCGCAGAACCAACACATTTTTGCTTACACTCCATCCAAAGAACTTAATACACTTCATTTCCCAAAGGGGAATGAACAAGTGTACTGGAGAGACAGGAAGATCATCAAAAGGTTTCGGATTCAATTTCCCCACAATACAGCACAAAACAAAACAGACCAGACCACTTCTGGATTCCAATCTCTAGAAAAGAAAAAAGAGGCAGGACAGCGGCGGTCCTCGAGGAATAGGATTGAAGACCCCTGATTTAGAGTATAGGAACTACTTGGAATTCAACAAGTGCCACAGAACTGATTGTGTTCACCTTGACTCAGCCATTAAGAATTTTGGTCTAATCGCCGTCTGATCCTTTTCAGAAAAGTTTCCGCCATTTTTGCAATTCCATCTGGCATTTCTTTAATAATTCAGTACCACATTCAGTGGTAATAAAAAGTCATGATAACTTAAGCACTGGTATGAACAATTCACTTTCAAGTACAGCCTATATCAAACAATAGAGCATGTATTTGAAATGTTTTGTGTTGCTACTACAACTGATGCCATGTTCGGAGTTCAGAGGGCAAGCTTGTTAAGGTTTGGGTGATGCAACTTTGTCAGCTCGTTGACATGCCGCAACATGGTTTTTGTTAAAAAGACTGACTCAGTTGCAGATCATGTTTCTCCTCACAGTAGTACAGGTATATTGCTAGCTTCTGCTCTCTTGGGGGGGAACTTGTAGAGTAACACGAATAAAAACAGCAGATTCCACCGAGTGTGCTGCTTGATACGTATAACATGATGGGGTATATTACGCCATTCCAAGAATTCTAATGTTTGACTGTTGAGTGATAAGAGAGGGATAACATATGATTAGGTGTAGGGATTAGAGAGTTGTTGTCTGTTTTGTTCTAAGAATAGAAGAGATGGGGGACTCACGACTTGACTCGAGTCAGACTTTAGTCCCCAGTTTTAGAACTTGGGACTTGCTTGGCGAAAACTCATGAAAGACTCGACTTGACTTCGTCCTGGCTTGACTGGATTTGAAATTCATGACTTGGCAAGTCTTTGCATTTGGAAATTTGCTATCAAGATTGTTGGGGGTGGGGAGTGTGGGGTGGGGAGTGTGTTGGGGGGGCAGTGTATTTGGAGTGCAGAGCCCACCTTATAAAGAAAGTATCACTTCAAGTTTTTACGTTTTGGATCAAATCGTGAAAAAGAAATTGGCAACATGCAGGATTTTCACTCAGAGGTAAGAGACACCAACTACAACATCAAACATTGTAAGACACTATAAAACCAATAAATACAGGTAAAATACATTAACATCACAGTTTAGCTAACTGATATAAGATCAACGCTTAACTAAGCCTAATGCCGGTTATGTATTTATTTGAGTAGGTAACAAGGAGACTGCATTTGGACCCATTGAAACTGTGTGATAGTGTGGCTAACTAATGCAAGTACAGATACTAAATTTGACTTGACGTAACTCGCTTAACCCAAGTCATGACTTTACTTGCTTGAAATTTTGTGGGGAATCAAATTGGCTTGCTTGTTTTCTGCCACAGTAACTTGGGACTTATGACTTGCAAATATGCAACTTATTCCCAGTAGCCAATAGCCCCTTCCACACTGGTTGTCCTAGGTATAAGGTCGCCTATTCCATGATGCTGAATGAGGAGTTCAAATGTAAGTTTCCAACTCCCAAAAAGCAAAAGCAACACTGCAAACAAAGTGTAACGCCTCTTGCCCCTTTGTGTTCAAAGTTGTTGTTGATGTCGCGCAGATCTTGCCATGCATCTAATTATGTGAATGCGCCAAGCCACAAAGGCTTTGCGACACGGCCTTGCCTGCTTCATTCTTTCTGAAACAGACTATCAACTATGCTTCTTACGCAATAATAGAAGCAACAGAGACGTGCCTTGGAAAATGAGATAAGGTACCTGATGTAGATGTGGAGACTGAAGTCGACAGAGGCTGATCCATAAGTCTGAGGTTTAACAACCGTGACTTTGGGCCTTTGCGTTGAAAGCATTTTGTTGTTTACATCACCCACATCTACTTATTGTATCTGAACTTGCAACGTTGCAAAGGCTGTACGACGCAGCAATGTCCTGTTTCAGTGAGTTATGCCTGAAAGCGACGGGAAGACAGCGTAAAAGTGGCCGAGTAAAACCAAGAAGAACGGTTTGCTTTTTATGTGTTTTAGAATGAAATTAGGGATGAGGTTAGGTCCCAACGGAGGGAAAATAAGTCAGTTAACTGTCTTGACGCTTGGATGGAAACAGGAGTGGAGACGATTTGAAACAGACTCCATAAATAGTGATGTCATCTGATTTCCTCATTTGTGAATGAGCAAACATCCTTTCCATTTCCTTTCAAATGGAACCGAGGATACTATTGGTAGCCATTAAGGGATTACCGAACATAAATTCTGATTAAATTCAACATTTTCTCAATAGCACAGCTGACCTGGATAAGAAATTACAAATTGCGTGTCATTTGGATCGTTGTTATTAAATAGCTATGAGCTCACACTGCTAATGACAGGGTGGTGTGTTTTTGCTTTTCTTTTTTCCCAAAAAGCAGCTTATCAGCAACTTGTAAGTGAGGGAGAGAGTGTGTGTGATAAGAGCGGTAATTAGAAACGCAGGGGCCGCCGCTGTGCTTTCAGGAGCACAGGAAGCCTGAGGCTGGAAGGTGAACGCGTAAGAATTTACCGCTTCTTCTTCCTGGTCCTGTCTGGGGCCTTGGGCCCCTAGCCTGAGGCCCACACAGGGCGTGGGGGGCTTGGAGAGAAGAGGTCGTACGGCAATGGTACTAGGTGAGAAATACAAATCAAACAAGAAGACAGTTGGGAGGAGGTACATTTCAACTTTTTTTTTTCCCATGAAATGCATGTTTTTTTAAGAGGGAGAAAATGTAAATGAGGGAATACTGCAAGCATCGCATCCTTTCCCCACAGGAGTGCCGTGGCTCCCTTTTGGCCTGAATAACTCTGATTTAGTGCGCTTAATAAACATGATGTAGCGCTTCCAGTGATTGCTCGGACAGGCGCAGCGTCACATAGATTCCCTCACGTTAGCGTGTAGCGCTGAGAACGAAGCAGGAAACATGCGTGTTTCATTTCAGAGGGCTTCAATTACTTAAGCAGAGGACACTTTTTATTTATTTAGACAAACCCCAAGAAAATGGCGAGCTATAATTCTGTTACATGAGTCCCTCCAACATGGTGGTAACTTGCTTTTAATTAGAACATGTTAGAAATCATCGTGTTTAAAGAGTCATGTTTTGAGTAGGATTGGGGATTCAAAACATATTCATTTGAAGTTGGATTTCATTGCACTTCCCCTGAAGCAAAAGCTTTTTAATCTGGTTGGCGTTTTGTCCATGGATCCAAATGTATTGTTTTCGTGCAATGTGCAAACACAGCCACACTCCCTTCAAACCTTGCACTACCACTCTATCAGTCTTACTCTCACTCAGCCCTTAAATGGGCAGACACACACCATACTAAATGAGGGACTGCTTTTTTTTTCGTTGTTCGAATACAGAAATGGTACTTGTTACATTGTTCTGTTTACTTTTGGCCAAGGATATTTGAAGGTTTCCAGTACCTGGAAAGAAATATGGCAATGCATTGAAAGTGCTCAAGTTCGTAAAAAGTCCATTCAAATGTTTTAATATATTGACACCTTGAACTTATATATGCAAGTCAGAGCATCCTGAATTCAGCTTGAAATCATATTCCTACAATTGTACTTTGCTTTAAAAAAATATCGTCTGCTTGTGTACCTAATAGCCTAATGGAAAATGTATATTTTTTCCAAGTGAATTTTGTTATTTAAGACAATGTACGCCTGCTTGTCGACAAGAATCTGAATTTAAATCGAGCAACATTGCATATCGTCGCGGTCCTGTGAAAAACACTTATCTCCATTTTTTTCAGTTTTCTTATTTTTACATGAATGGTGTTTCCGTGTTACAGACATCGCATTAATGTGAAAATGAAAAAGGTTTCAAAATTGGAGATGCGTGTTTTTTACAGGACAGTGACAAAATGTAAACCATTTGTGTGCCATTAAACTATGATTAATTAATAACTGTGTAACAATTACATATTTTCTTAGTCAAGCACCACAACTCATTTTGTGGGGAATTAGCTGGAGTGTGTGTACTAATCTGCTGACATGACGTACTACATGCTTGGAGAGGGAAGGGCCATCAGTTAAAATACAATTTATTTATTTCGACAGTCCACAGAAAAGGCAAACCCGCACAACTAGATGGATTTATGACGCGTCTGTCAGCTATTCCCCGGCCTGAAATCGTCGAGCAGCACACTGCCGGCTGCAGACAGGCCTGCACGCGGCCGTCCACAGCTGGCTCTTATTACGCGCCCATACAGTAGCCATTCTTTTTCACTTACCCCCTCTCTGTTTTGTGATGCTTATTAGAAATGTAACATACTGGCCCGGGAGTTTGTTACAGATTTATGTGACACAGGTGCTCTGTTTAAAAAAAATAAAAAATAAAAATAAAAAAAACTATGGTAATGTTCCTGATGCACAAATGGCAATAAATCTGTGTGCAATGTTATGACTACAACACCATTTCTTTGTTAGCGGGATTTCACAAAAGCAAAATTTTTATTTTGATGCAGATCTGGGCACAAGTGTTGATATTCTTTTAAACCTCCATAATGAATGAAGGGGGTCTCACATTTTATTGGCAGTTTTTTTTTTTTTTGGGGGGGGGGGCTGTTAAATGCTTTAAAAATTATTTAAAATGTTTGGAAAACAACCAATTTATTTATAGAGCACCTCAAAAACAAAAGACACTTAACCCAATAACTTAAAAGCCAAAAATCCATATCATAAAGTGTTTTAAGATCAGTTTTAAAAATGGAAAGGGGGGGGGGCTAGGCTAATGGTTATCAGAAGTTCATTCCAAAGGGACCGGCAAACAGCTCTATGCCCTCTTCGGCTCCACTTAGTCCTTAGTGGCTCCAGTAGTGTCTGGTCTGCTGACCTGAGGCACCAGGCAGGTATATAAGACCATTTAAAGATTTAAAGCCAAATTAAAAAGAATCCTAACATGAACTCTAAAATGTACAGAAACCCAGGGAAGAGAGGCCCAAATTGGAGTTATGTGTGCCATCCCATGAGCTCTAGTTGGTAGGCGAGCAGCAGTATTTTGGACCAACTGGAGATGCTTGAAGGAGGACTGGCCTACTCCAAAATAAAGTGCGCTAGAGTAATCCAGCTGAGTTGTAAGGAAGGAATGGAGCTGTTTCTAAGTGATGTTGCAAAAGGAGAGGCTTGCATTAGCTAGCTTCCTAAGATGAAAAAAGCTGGTTTTAACAACAGCACAAATTTTCCACTGATCCATATGAAAGAAAAATCTGCTTTATCTCCCCTCTGTCTTAATTGCAAGAGATATTTCCCTACAGAATATGGTTTACGCGAAATCAAAAAAAACATCATACTGTAGCACATCGAATAGATTTCCCTTGTAAGCTAGTACCCAAACAAGCGAATGAACAGGCAACAGTTGTGGAGAAATTTAATTTTGAGAAGAGTGTCGTGCGAGTGCGCACTGGCAGCTTTGAAAATATTGTGTGTAGGTGAGTAGATTTCCACAACTTGCTCTTGATGGACTCTGACTGGTACCTGGGGAGTCTGCTGCTCATCTGTCAGCACCGGACGAGCATGAGCCTCCAGTCTGCCAACATGTTGGAGAGTGGATCACGCTCAACCTGGGCATGACGGGAGCCCTGAAATGACTCCTGACTGATTCCTGGCTCACGCAGAAAAGAAATCGAAAGCATTCTTGCCAGCAGAGGTGATTGGTTCACGGACCGGGCTTTGAGTCGTAAGCTTCTCTCAGTCTTCAGGTTTCACGGGCCGCTCTCTGTCAGGATCGTCCCTCCCCTGTGTCCGTCTCTGAGCTCTCCAATTACGTGGCAGCGCACCTCCCGGTTGTTATCCCCTCAGCCTCCATCTCTAGCCTCACATGCTGAGTTGGGGACACCCAATTCCTTTCATGTGGCCTTGGCCCCATGTTCCTCCTGCGTCTCGGGAGGATCCGTGAGCAGCGGCCTCAGCTCTCGCCCTGAGTGATTGATGGCGGGGTCGCCCTCGCCTCTCGCCCTCCGCGACCAACCCCCGGCTCGGCGGACAGCATAGCGTTTCATGAGCTCATCCGTGTGGCGCCCAGGAGCTGCACCTCCAACACAAGGCACCGCTCGTCTCATCCCACACGACTCCCTGGGGTCCACAAAGCATGTGTGACCTCCCTTTAACCAGTCATCTGCACATGCGCCTCCGTCTCAACCGCGTGGCCATTGTATCCCAAACATTCTGTAGCTTCTACCTGCACTCGGTTGCGATCTGTTTGCAGTCTCACGTGCGCTATAGTTGGGCCGATACTACCGTGAAATCCCCCTTCATTTCCACCAAGTACCAGGGTGTAAAATGAGTTTGTACACAAGTTGGAACCAATCACAGCACAGCAGAAGAACTTTAACACAAAAATATTAACACTGGTTAATACTTGGGCAGATTCATAATCAGCGCAAAATGTTTACTTGCAACTCTGATTAAAATAATTTAAGAAAAATGTGTTGACTAGTGTTATCAAAGACAGGACCCAGTGGTTTCCTGCGACCATCAGAACATTAAGGATGAAGATTTCAGGCCTCACTGACAGGTTCTGAGAAAAAGACATGGGGCCGTTTTTTCGTGTGCAAGGCAAGTCTAGCGCAAAGCGCACTCCAACTGTGCGCATGGGTGGAGTTTTCTTTCTTTTGGTATTTTGGTAGATGGGCACAGGTAGAAAAGGCTGTTTGCGCCATTGTGGGAGGGAACACAGACGATTTGTTTGCCATCCAAAGAAAGTGGCTCCTCTTTTCTCCTTCAAATTCAACGCAGAGAGAGGCGCGCAAAGTACATTTAAAATGAACTGCAAGATCTCCACTTGCGGATGAAAATGACTATGTTCTTGTTTTGTTGTTTGCTTCAAACTCTGTCATTGGTTTAGGATAATATATTATCAAAATTGAAATATATTAAGAGAAAGTATAATGCACATTTTTTGTCCATATTAAAAATCACATTTTTGTCACACATTTCGTTATTAAGTGTGTGGTCCTATGTGGTCACCCCAGCAACCACTAATGAAAAACTGTGCCCTCCCACCACCACTCCAGCATTTAATTTTTTTTTCTTAAAATATATCCAACTGCTCAGTTGATCTTGTTGAGCTACTGCACATTGGATCAGTTTTAACATGTCTAATAAACAAAAGGTAAAGAACATCCAAGTGCACCACCCAGCCGTAAATTTTCTTATATGCAGCCCTGCATGGAAAAGGTTTTATACCCCTGATTCAAGATGTATCAAAAATCGAATCTTATTTTGACTATCCTTTTTGTTAACTATGAATTTACGTCCTGATTAAAAGTTGACCACATTCCAGACTACAAAAACTCAGTTTATCAGGTCAAGTCCTTCCTCTCAAGGAGATAAAACACTTGGCGCGGGTGACACGAGTGTAATCCTTTTGCGAAACCCTCTCAAAGCTAACGAAAACACAGCATGTGAGCAGTTCATACCCTATGAGTGACCCTGTGCCCTCTCATCCCGCCGCCTACCTCGCCTCAGGACGCCAGGAGAGCTCCGTCCTCCGCTGCATGCGAGACATTCCAAGTGGCAAAAGAATCTGGTTGAGGGAGGCTGCCATGATCACCTAATCTCTCCGAGGCGGGCAGCACCTGTCAGGGCACAAAAAAAATAAAAACCATCATCAGTGGTAGCCCTGTGTGCACTTGAAACATGGTCTTCTGTATCAGATGATGCAGACTTACCAGCACTCATCGTTTTACACAGCGTGAATGATGGTTGTCCATAAAACTTTACAGACGCACTGTCATAGCTGTGTTCCGAACTGGGAATGCAGTGGAACCTCTCCAGTCAAAGGCCTACAAGGTAGGGTGTTTGTTTTGAGTTTTTACAGGGGTTAACTTCTTTTTACACTTGTGTCAAAAGCAATAAATGTTCAAAACTGAGTGTGTGTGTGTGAGGTGAATCTGTTTTGAGGTTACGAACGGCACATGTCTGCACAGTGGCATAAGAATATGTGGTCACATGATGCTCAGTTTCCAGCATACGTGTTGTTTTCATATGATTGTTTTACATTAGAAGCGTACAAATGCTTTTCATACAAACATCCAACCTTGGAAAGTTGAGGGCTTGACTGGTTTTGATATTAACAGTTTTGCAAGATTGGACCAATCAACAGTTTAGTCATTTTTACTCCTTTTTAGACTGTCAAGAAATCAATCATGTGCATATTATCCATTCATCATGAATGACAGTCTGAAAACAGACCAGATGGTGTGTGGATCCCACAAACGCAGACTCAGATAAATTAAACAAAAATATTTACAGAAGAACGAAGGGCCGACAAAGTACAAAGAGAATGCGCTGGCAACAAAGAACCAGGAAAACACAATTATGAACAAAAAGCGCTTGCAAACAACTAGGTAAATTTGACACTTGAAAGTACACAAAACGAAATGGCAATAATCCAAACATGGGAAAATGAACGACTTGAAAACCAAAATACTTACAAAACAATGCTCTAGTAGAACAAGCACGACCATGAACGCGAGGTCTAGAAAATATCTCTTGAGCAAAACCGCAAGCAAAATCAACAACCCGACAAGACAAGGTAGCAGTCGGAGTCCTTTTAAATCGTGGTGATTACAACAAGACACAGGTGTGCCGCGGAAGGGAACGCCCTCCACTCCAGCTGGAGCTAAAAGAAAAACAAAAACAAAGCCAAAACCATGACAATGTTGGTTTTTTTGTTTTGATATTTTCAGTGGTTAACCTTTTTTTGACAGTCATATGACAGTTAAGTTCATGTTAGAATGCTACTTAAAACAAAAACAAAATAAGTTACCTGTGCAGCTAAGAAATGCTTTGTGATCATGAGTTAGACCCTGGAACGATTGATTTCTGTTGTTTTTACACTAAAAGAAGTGTTTGTTGAATTTACTCAATTTCATTTCATCAAGTAGTTGCACATGATACAATCATATGGATGCAACCGTAGAGGTTCCATTTTGTTAAAACACAGCTTGCAATGACACAAATGTTTTATAATCGGAGAGACTTGGGCGGATGATGTCTAATAAAGCGTCATTGCCATGTCCATTCTCATACTCGAGAAATACCAGAGTTTCCTGGAAGCACTGGCGAAATGACCCAACTGCTGCGAGAGAACAGCAGACCGAGCCATCTGACCCAAATGAAACTCGATCGTTCGTGTAAGAATAGAGCGCCAATGAAAAGACACGCAAGTCCATGATTCCTGCCTGACAACCAATCAAATATCTCACTCAGCTGTTCCTGAGGCGGCCATGTGTGCGCGGGGAGGGCCGAGGAGTGCGCCATCAATCAGCCGGGAGGACGCTCCAGTTGCCGCCCGTGTCTGCGCGTGTCCAAGACGTCGGGATGTTTGCCATGGTGGCTTTCGGGAGCTTGTCGTTCGACGTGTTGGTGTTATTATCGTGCTCGCGACGTGTCCGGCCGTGATGAAACGCTCGCTTGCCGCTAAACTACAGTATGTCTCAAAATGTCATCCATCACACTCTGTCTGTTTAAGTGGATCACTTCTAAACACCACAGCAAAGCCTCAGCAACTGGACAAGCAGAGAAGGTGAAAAAGCAAATGTGATTTTTTTTTTTTTTTTCTACCTTGTGACAAAAGTGGACTGGATTTCTCTGGGATTGTGGCCAAAGGAGGTCCAGTTTTTCCTCTGGCGCAAGGTCGTTTAAACTAAACCAACCATTCCTTTTAAATCCCGTATGGCATGGCCCGCAGCCTAATGTCTGACAGAAGGAACGTTGCTTTGCATGTAGCCTGATTATTATCTACTACACAAATTGCAAGCAGCTGGCTTGTTCACGGCTGACGGTCCCATAGTTTACGTCTTGAAACTTGGAATGTGGACAATTACCACTTTCACTTTCTCACAAAGACCCCTAATGCAGTTTACATAAACGAGTCGCCTGAAAATGTGACTTGAGAGGGCGTCCCGAGCCTCCAGCCCTCAGCTCGAGACGACAAAGAATTTGCTTTAGCGGTCTTGTTACACGCGTAGCGAGAGGTGAGACAATCCATCAAGGATGGTACCGGCGTTGTTTTACCGTGACTCTTCAGCTGCCTGGCTGTTCTCTCGGCCTCTGTTGTGATTTAGAGGTCAACGAAAGAGGAAACCACAGAGAGGTTAGCCAGCAAACAGTTGGACTCCCAAAAAATTTAGGGAGTTTTTGCTGCCCATCATAATCTGATTTGTCACAGTGTAAGTTATGTTCCGTGTGAGTTATGCTGTGTCTCGGTGAAACAAGACCAAATGTGGTAGTGGAGCGGGGATACTTCGCTATACAGTTTGTGCTTTGACTATAGGGAAAATGAACAGTCAATCGGTCAAGTGTTGTTTTTCTTAGGGCACACATGTTGCCTGCTGCTTCATATTGTTGCAACACAGGGGCTCCCAGTTTTACTAATCTACACTAAAACAGTAGTAAAGTCATAATTACAGTAAACATTTGTACAAACACTTGTAGGCCATACATATATTACAAATTCAATACAATAAAAAGTTGTATGTACAGTGTTAACTGAGCATGCCTTGTAAATGATCACGTTCTTACCCTGCTGTACGAATTAGTTCATTTGGAAACGCCACGGGGACCCCATGTATTAATTTGGTGGCATAAAATACTATGGCAATTGTGGATTTGTTACATACTCTACCTAATTGACCTTGAGGCCTACACTAAAACTAAACAGCTTTAAATGTAGTAGCTAGAACCTACTGGTCAACATGAATGCCATTGAGTCAGGGTCAGTCAAAAGTTGAATGGGAAGATCGATGTGCTGACTTTCTTAACGCGGGTAAATTGTCTGTGTTCACTTTTTACCAGTTTTTTTTTTCTTCAATTTAGCTCAGAACATTCTAACATTATATATATATATATATATATATATATATATATATATATATATATATATATATATATATATATATATATATATATGTATATATATATATATATATATATATATATATATATATATATATTTGTATTTTAGGGCTGAACGATTAATTATATTTGCAATATAATCGCCCATTTGCAGTATAATCACGAAGGCTGAGATTTGACCCGTCATTGACGTCATTGCTGTAATTAAAGCCTGCCGCCGTGGGTGCCCGTAATCTTTTGTGAGTTTTCCATCTCATGAAACCTTGAGGCGAGTATCTATCATGTTTTTATGGTCTTGTGATGGGAAAAAAATCCTATCAGGTGTAATAGAGCTGAAGTTGATTATTATAATAAAGGTGAATTAATTGCTTGTTTGTTAAAAATTACATTGAAAAGGACCTTGAAATAATAATCGCATCTGAAATCGCAATCGCAATATGCCAAAAAAAATGTGCAATTAGATTATTTTCCAGAATCGATCAGCCCTAATATTTATTAGAACTTTATCACATCCAAGATGTTTGGGCAAGCATGACCTTGAGGAATTGAGATATTACAGTTTGAGGGCTTAAGAATGAGTCATCAAACCCCGCCTCCTTTCTCCGACCATACGTATTGACAAGAAATCACATTTATGGCAAAAAAGCATCACCCATATGTCTGCACGGGTCATATTCGGTAGCTATTGGACAAAACTTCAACGAATGCGTTTTTGAAGAACACCTGAAAATGGACAAAATGACCTAAAATTGGATGACTTTCTGGTCCTTCTCAGCGATGTGTTTTGAGACATTTTTCTCAATTACTCCAGTCTACTACCCAATTTCATGTCACTAAAATAAATCGGCCTCAGGGACTGAATTACAAAAAATTCTGGAAAATACTAACTATACAATACCTCTCTGCTGGATGCAGCCGGGTAGTGCACTCAATTTTGATGATTTTTTTTCATGACAGATTTAATCAACAATCAATTGCAAAAAAAATGTCAAAAATTAAATCTTCAAGTGATAGGTTATCATAAACAGGCATCTAATCCTAACGTCCACTCACTCATTATGATGCACTCTGGGAGGGCTCATCTAATGAAAGTTGAAGAAAGTATTTAAAGAGAGCCGAATGGGCCGAAAAGAGTCAAGTTGTCTTCTTGTCAAAAGCCGGTCAGCACCTCGCAAGTGGTCGAACAGTTTAACCTATAATTGCCACAATTAAAATAATACTCATATTAACAAAGCAAAAATTGCTTCCACATGCGAGAGGAAAGAAAAACAAAAACACATGGCACGGTTTGGCCCGCAGAAGTTTGGCACCAGAGCGCTGGCACGTCACAAGTGAATGAAGCGAGCGTATGAATGAGCGACGACGGCTGGATTTTAGGATGCCACGCTTCGGAGGAAAAAAAGGGCTTGTGTCGCACCCCGCAATGCATGCTGGGAAATCCCCGTCATAGAAACCTGACCGCAGATGAAACTCTTGAACCAAAGAGGGTAACCCACGGACTGAGTTTGAACCTTAACAAATTTTTCAAATGTGAGAGACCCACACATAAAAAACAGCATGCGTGTGCTTACTGCTCTTCTACAGCAGTGTAAGAGATGACCAACGTAGCGCAGCAGACTACATACATAAACATATCGCCATGGCAATCGCAAGACTCCTCCCCAAACTAGATATACCAAGATTGACCTGTGAGAGAAGAAATGGTGCCACAGGGAGGCTGGATTGCCGCACAAAACAAAGAACAACATCAGCCAGTTCACCTTCCATAAATATTGAACAAATACATAAATTAAAATTACATCATATTTTTTTAAGATGAGTGTAATCCACATAATGCAAAGTACTTTATCTCCATCTATGTTGTGCTCTACTTATCGGTATATTAAAGGCGACAAACGAATTTGTCTAATGCTGAAAGGCAAACAATAGCCCAGGGATGTAAACAGAAAATCATGGCCATATACTGCACTTGTGGTGATCATCGGTTGTTCACTACTTTCAAAGACGTACTGTGGTAATCTTAACACACGCCACACCACAGAATAATTGCACAGGTTAATCTTTGAGTGAGTCATGTGATGACTTTGATCACAAGAAGGGAATCTGGCTCAAAATATGTCCGATTAATAGAGAGTATAGGCTTTGATCAGAAGGGGGGAAAAATGTTAAATTCAGCTATGTGTGGGTATGTGTGTACCCCGCTGAAGAGGATTCAGTTCATAGCTAAAAGGTCAAGAGAGGGAGCGGGAGACGAGACAGGACGTTAATACAATACAATGCGTTCGATCCCACATGTGGACACAAACGCTCTCTCAGGACACGGTGTGACGTACCAGATAGGGGAACTACAGTAAATATTGTACATACCGGCACGACACGGCGTGACCTCTTTTGTTTTTTTTTGCATGGAAAATTGCAGGGGTTGACATCAAAGTCAAAAGTACACAGTCAAAATCAAAGTGTCAACCGTGCGCCCAATAAAACTCACTGGAGCCCTCACTCCTGTGATGAGGAGAAACACGGGAGACTCCAAAGTCAACACAATTTTCTCCCTTTCCTCGAGACCACTCGCAGGTTTTGCCCTTTTGCCGCTCCGAGTCTGAGAAGTGCTGTTAAATGAGACCTCCAGCAGTATTACTGCATGCAGTTCCTTTTTTTTTTCTTCTTCTTCTTTTTTTTTTTTTTTTTGGCAATAGCAACCTCATGTCCAGTAAGTGCCCTCCCAGTGTCGTATTGATGTAGACGCCTGCTTCAGCTTGGGGGGAGTGCAGGGGAGTGATCAGAGGAGTCCCGTGGACATAATTGCACCACTGACCCTGTACATCAGTGATTGATTTCGAGTGTGACCATGAAACACAACAGGAGTTCTTGTACTTTTGATTTTATTGGCCACCGTGTCAGTCTGTCTGCACACTGCGGTGGAAGAGGAAAAGAGAGAAAAAAGGCTACACTATAAGTCTTTGTACATGCACACTGCAGGGAATGGACAGCGATGTAATGATACGTCAGGGTTTGGTAATTGAATTCTTCTTCTATTTGGAGAGACAACAGTATACGGTGACTCTTCAGCCGACCACAATGATATTGAATATTATATCTGAATGAGGGTCATGATAAAAGTCAGTGTTGCAGAGATTATACAAACCATTACTCAACTTGATATTGAGTTGCTTTTTCGTAACGATACCTCCCCTTAAATCTTCCTCTTCGTTCTTAGATCTCCTTGTAAAAGAGCAGGGGCGGGTGATCCACAGCCCCAGGGAGCGTTTGTTTCAGCCTGCCATGCAAATAATGCCATAGAGCAACTGCTAGTGGATATTCTCTTGCATCCAGGTCATTTCTGTCTCAGGTCATTGAATCGATCGATCGCAACTGGACTGTTTGTCTTAGAAGGCGCTTTGCCTCTCATCTGAGAAGATTTCATCAGTTCGTGTAACAAGGCTTGACAGACCGGCTTAGTTTGGTGTGGAAAACCCAATTATTTCTGCTCCAAGTTGGAGACATGCCCCACCAGCAAAAGAAAAAAAAAGTTTTTAGAACAGGATTTACTAATTGTAACAGATTATATTTAGTCAACAGTGTTCTCCCGTTATGGAATAAGCTCAAATCTGGGAGTGATTGTAACTACAGATAGATGCCACAAGATGACGGCAAAGCACAATTTTTATATTAGACAGTGTTTTGGCATGCTAAAATGTTCCATCCCTCAATTCAACAGAATTCTGTGGCACCAAGATGGCCTAGTAATATTTTATTTTTAATATCGCTGGTGTTGGTCCAAAACCTTGAACCTCCGAAACAGTCAGGAGACCTCCAAAATAGCAAGCTTGTTGAACCATTAAGATTGTACAGTGAAATATTTTTTTTCAATAGTTCTTTCATTTAAATTTAAATTAAATTAGTTTAAATTTGATTTGCACTGCATGTTTGCATGCATAGAATCAGATAACTCCGGATCAGCATCAGGCCTCTTTCAAATGTTGATACACATATAATCCAGGTGAGATACCTGACAATATAAACACACACATCCGATATACCTTGTCAAAGATCCATCATTGGTATGTCCATCAGTAAAGAAACAAAATAACGCCAATGGAGGCCAGAAGGGTAATGTGGAGGTTACCATCATTTAAATTAAACCTCTTGTGATGTTTAATATTTCTATCACTGCCTTGTGGAGTTACTTATGTGCAATTTAGGTGTCTGCACTTAATGTGTACGAACTGTGCCAATATAGCTTATATTGACACAATCCGTACATTAAATTCGAATTGGGCCTGTCGACCTGCAGTGTAATGGGGGGGTCTGGTACATTTCCGTTTGAAGAAAAAAGGAGCTTCACCTTCTGGGCTGAAGAGTCTAATGCTGCATTGACGAACACTTGCCATTGTTTATGCTGCAATATGAAGTAAGAAAGGTGAGCATTGGTCAGAAAAGTACATTTATCAGACAACAATTGGCTTGAGAAGTAACCAAATGTGTGAGCTTGACTATTGATTCTGTGAACTAAAGTTTCTAACGTGAGTTCACGCACTTACCTCCTGCTGGAGGTACAGGCCAGCCCGACCATCGGAGACGTGATCAAGCTACAGCCTGCAGTGAGTGATGTGGACAAAGGGACCACCAACCTTGACACATATGACCAGTGGGGCTGTCAATCAATCGGCTGGTTTCTCAACATGCTATTTCTTTGTACTGAAAGTATAACATGTACATGTCAGCATCCATCTTTAGCTTGGACGAGGCGCACAAGCCATATGTTTAAGTACAACTGCATATCCTGATGCCATACAATTTTGTGGATGAGCCCAGTGGTAAAGAAACACGTGACCTAGTGGCTCTTAATGCATTGGTGACTTCGATCAATATTTTTACACTTGAGTGCCACCTTAGTTCTTGTAGAAGTTTGGCAATGTGGAAGTGAATCAAAACTATCTTGACAGTCTTTAACAGGCCACGTCACATTTGTTGGTTCCATCATTTGTTGACCCAGCTATGGCTAACTGGCTTGATTATTATGGGACTTTTTTTTTTTTTTCAAATCCCCCCAAATTCTGCAAAAAAATGCTGATAAAAATGTAATATGCGTTTTCACGAAAAACGGCAGTACATTGGTCGGGTCTTGGAAAAATGTCAAAAAAATGTTAAAAAAAAAACATTGGGAAAAAAAGACAAAAATTTGCAAATGTGTGAATGTGCGAGTGTCAATCTGCGAATGTGCAGGGTTTGATTTTACATTTAAATTGTGATATCACCAAACACCACGTCTTAGCTGTGTTTACGTATTACTTACTTATATATATATATATATATATATATATATATATATATATATATATATATATATATATATATATATATATATATATATATATATATATATATATATGTAGGAGGGGTGCATCTATGAAAAATGTTTTGCTTTTGGTTTGCAAAGATTTTTGGCTCAGCTTTCCTACTAGATGTTATGAAGCTGTACATGTGTACGTAATGGAGTGTCCACTGAACAGGACATCTTTCAGACATTCAATATTTGTCGCACAAATTGGTGCAATTAGACATTTATGAGTGTGGGATTACAACAGAGGTTAACACCCTCCCTTCTGCGTCCACAGAGTGCACACAGTGCAACGGGGAAAATGTAAAACACTGGCCGCATTTTTCTCCACATTTATGCATACTGGGAGAGGAGAAAAACAGCACCGTGGTTTATAATTCCCCCGATTTCTCTGGAACGTGCGAGCAAAATGTCAACGAGCAACATAAATTCCCATTTAACGGCTTTCCCGGGAGTTGGCCACATCGTCTGGTCTTAAGGAACTCTCCGACTTTCATTAGAGCCACATTATTCCTCGTTAAAGTAGAACAACGTCCATCTCATGGAGGTTGCCGGCCCGCCGCTTACATGCCCTGAAATGGGGTGACATCCATGTGAGAGCTTGAGGTTCAAAACACATGTAATGAACGTAACCGGGGTTTTCACCACTATCTTTTCACACCTTCCTAAATTGTTCCTCTTGTGCAAGCATTGTTGTCGAGTGTGTTTTATGCGCTGTCGGAGCTTGCTTACTAAGGCTTTGTCCACACATGCAGAGTACGGGTTCCAAAAAAAGTACAACCCTAATCCAAGGTTAGTGCACAATGCATTCAGAAGCTGTGGAGCACGCAGCAAATATACAAATATAGGTGGCGCTGTAGTTACGAACAGTTAATCCAGTTGAGTGAAGTGGAAGAATCTTCGGAAAAATTAATCTGATGGCAAATTAAGGGTATGAGTAGTTATCACTGAATCAAAAATTAAAAATGATAATAATGATACCATCAATTAATTGATTTCGA
Source organism: Filicampus tigris (assembly GCF_054856515.1). NCBI lineage: Eukaryota > Metazoa > Chordata > Actinopteri > Syngnathiformes > Syngnathidae > Filicampus > Filicampus tigris. Next base: position 17,416,885 of record NC_141226.1, on the reverse strand, counting down.
CAAAGATTCAGAGGGTTCCATGCACACTGTTGTCATATTTATGACTGAAATACAATGAGATCCACCACACATATCCAAGGAGCACAGAATCTTTTGATCAAATTCACTAAAACAGCATTACAACATTTGCACCACAACTTAGACCTGCTCCGAGCTCATCTAAGGTCTGGTCTACTTTCAGTCACAAAATCATCAGAAGCGATGGTCTGCCGGAAGTATGGCGCAGCGCGGTCTGTCAAATTCCCAAACACGGTAAACTAGACTTTACCTGGCACAAAAATATGATTAATCTTAATCCCATCATCGTTCTGATGTATAAAATGATAAAGTCTAGTAAAGGAGGAAATCTAATTCCGTTTCCCATCACAATCCCAAAGACCATGACTTGGTCAAAATCTGTGTTGAACACATAAGGATTTGCCATCTTAAATATTGAGCAGGTTTACTTAACATTTAGAATCTCTGGCCACAGACCGTTTTCCTAGCAAATTGGGGAGGAGGAAAAAAAATCACTCATAGCACAACCTACACCATGGATAGTTGCTAAGGATAATCTTTTAGAAGCATCTGATAATCTGTCTTTTGCTGATTTTGAAATGCTCAAATTTGTCCCGATTATCAGCAGGTAACGCTTAAAAGCATAAAAGCTGCAATCAACACATAAGCGACTGTCTCATGCTTTGCACCTGGTGGAGTTCATACGGACCTTTGAATATGTATTCCGAGAAAGAGGAGAGGAGCGTATGAATCCTTCAGGGAGAGGAAACGGAAGGGGGTGTCACTGTCGGTCCAAAACCGCTAACGTCAAAACATTGCACCCTTTTCAAAAAAGTACAAATATACCAGTAGAGTGATACGAGAAGAAGCTCCTGGTATTTTCAACAAAAGACAAACAATGCTTTATCTTGCATAAATTCATATTCTGCAAAATACAAATGAACGCAAGAAAGGGAGTTTAGCAATGCGAAGGGAAACTTAGGAGGTGCTGGGGAGTAATTTAAACAGGCGACGGCTGTTATGCAGACAGGAAATGAGAGTGAGGCTAGTTCCTGAGATGGGACTGAATTGCAGGTTTGGGAGCCGGGCCGGTATCAGAAAGGCGAGGTTCGTGTGGCATCGGTGAGGAGGTAACAGTAAGGTCATTGAGAGCGGCCTTTCCCTTTTTCTGATCATTTGGGGTTTCGGCATCTCGCTTCCCACATCCTTGCCCGATTATTCCGGCCGGTTTGATTCAAAGTGTGACTATGAGGCCGGAGCTGCACTCGACCTCCTGCTGGGGCTGCTTGCATTAGAACCACTCCAAGCTTTGATTTCAAGCCTCATCCGATGGAAGGAAGTCAAGCGAGTCATTCTTTTTTTTCAATATTTCATCAAAAACAGGATAAAAAAAAAATCTGCTTACTGCAAGTCTGAGACGGCCCGATGGCACTCGATCTTTTTTCGCCTGCGGTTTTGATTTAAAACAGACACGCAGTGCATAAGTCAGAGAAGCACTCATGTTAAGCGTTTCGCCGGAGGAGCACGCAAGCCTGTTCTGGATTGTGTACGAAGCGTTCATCTCGGAGGAGGAGGAGGAGGAGGAGGAGGAGGAGGAGTGCCAGCCCGCCAGATTACAGCAGCTAATCAGTGTGATTATGTCTGAGAGGGCAGACACCTCAGATCACACGCGGCCTCCTCGTGTTTATTGGCGCTCGGTGACGTTGGTGGCGGCGGGCGGGTTAGCGTGCAGATGTGCTGCCAAAAAACTCTGATAAATGAAGCATGCTCATAGCACTTAACTCACATGTTGGACGTCTCGCGGGTGCACAACTGGAAGGTTTTAGCGTGACAGGGAAATGTGTGGGGATTGAGTATTGGACATAATCCCACTGGCGTTATATATGAGGAACAATGATTTTGAAAAATAAAATAGCTGGGATTTTTATTTTTCCTCCATATTTTGATTGTAGTTTAATATGCGTTTTTTTTTTCAGGTCCTCGTCCCATGGTTTTTAACAAGCAAAACATTAAAATGTGTTAAAATGAGCTAACTCTGATTGATCATACTAAAATGTTTTGGTTTTATAGGTGAGCCTTAAAGCGGAAGTCAACCCAAACATATTTTTTTCAAGAATATGTTCTATGCAAGCCCACTAGTTGAAACAAGGCATTCTGATAAATATTGCTTTTGTGGAATATGAGTTAATCCACACGGTTTTAGCCATCTCTTGGGGCGGCCATGTTGTCACTTCTGTCAACTGAAAATGACACACAACTGCTCGGGGCTCACGACCAATCACGGCTGACCTGTTTTCTGAAGCTGAGCTGATCTTGTTTCGGTGCCAAGGAACTATGTTGAAGTGAGTTGAGGATCTTCATTTAGACAAAAGTAGTGTTTTGGCACCATCTTTTGGTATTTATCGACAATTATAAAACTTTTTAGGGAAGCCTCAGTTACTCACAAGTTTCATCAATTTGCGGTAAGGGCCCGATCACTGTACATACAAAACAATTCACACCCAATAGAAAATGCAATCTTCTATGGAATGGAATGTAGAATGCCGAAGTGCCCTCAGATAACCCACTTTAGCACGGGAAGAAGATGCCAGCTCCACCCAGGAAGGTCCAATCCGAGATTTAAACCCAGAACCCCTGGATTACTTACAAACCTTTAGTCCACCGTGCTGCTCCTCCAATCCATGTGTTCAAGTGAATTAATTTCTCCTATAAATAAAGCATGGCACTCACTACACTCAATGAAGCGGCGCTGTATTGGTGGTGAAATGCAAGGCCACATGTAGAAGCCCACCCCGCCGCACCCTCGGCGCGCAGGCAAGAAAAACAGCCACATAAGTCCTTCCAGGCCTGCTATTATAAACAGGTGTCACTTTGGTGATAAAATATGACACGTTAATTGGCCGGCGAGATGCTTTGTCGAAGCAGATTAACACATCATCGCGCCCGATTTATTTTTATTGTGCCAGCATCATTTGGGGCGGAGGTCACAAATGTCAGTAAAGTGGTAGCATCGGACCCTTTCCCAGGGGGCGGGGGCACGTTGGACCTTGATGTCTCACTCCGCTCGATGTTCTGTTGACAGATGACATCTGCAACGTGCTGAAGCCTCTAATAGTTGACGATGGATTTTTTTTTTTTTCTTTAACTTAATGTTTCATAAGTACCACAGAGTTGTGTAACCCGATGAAGCAATATCATAGTGAGTTACAGTTACGATGCTCATGAAATTACATGATTGGGAATGCGTTTTTCATCATTTTGAGATGAATTTTCAGGAGCACAATACTGAGTGTCAACAATACGCAAGGCAGCTTCATTTATATGGCGTGTTTCATACACAGGGTAGCTCAATGGCCTGCACATAATTAAAAATACATTTTAAATCGTTGACAGAAAATAATTTCAGACATTTGAATGCAAAGTATAGAAAAGTAGCTTAATAAGATTGCTGAAAGAACATACAGTGCAAAGACAAGATTTGGGGCGAAATTATTTTTCAAATGCTTTAAAAAAAACTATAATCATTGGTATTGGGTGGGGGGAAAGCATCAATTTTAACCTAGATTTAAAAGCATTTACACTTGGGGCTAACTTATTCCGTGCAGCAACACAGCTAAATGCTGATTCTCCATGTTTGCTTTGAACTCTGGGCTCCACTAATTGGCCCAAGTATGCAGACCTCAGATCCCTATTGAGTTTGTATTCAATCAGCGTTTTTTTTAATATGTTCAGGAGCCAAACCATTCAGTGGTTTATAGACCAGTAGCTAAATGTTTAAATCTATTGTACAGCTGACTGGGAGCCATTCAGGACTGGAGCGATGTGTTCTGATCTCTTTGTTGTGGTCACAACCCGAGCTGCAGCGTTCTGAATGAGCTGCAGCTGTTTGATGCTCTTTTGAGGGTCCAGTCAGAAGACAATACAATTGCAATAATCAAGACTTCTGGAGATAAAAGCATGGATAAGCTTCACCTTTGGCAGACCGATAATATAGTGACAGGAAGACTTTAGACCGGATGGAAACAGGTCTAAGTTGTGGCTCAGTTGCAATTTTACTTTAAACTTTAATTGTTTGGGGCATTTTTATAACAGCTCCTCTTATTTTATATATTTTTAAAATTGTACGTTTGCCTATTCATGCCGGGTTCTCTCTCTTGTAGGTGTCTTCTCTCTATTGTAGGTTTCCCTCTAACTGTTCAATGGCTAATTACAGGTATGTCACTGATATAAAAAGTCATATTTTTTGCATCCTTAGTCAGACAGCAATTGCAGAAGAATCCCAAAATGTGTTTGAAATGATTATTGTATACGGCGCAGCTGTAGATCACTCAACACGACGGCGTGCTACAATCTCAAAGTACGGAGACCCTTCATGGTGCACCACAGAGCGGGGGAGCTGACATGTAGTGGTCTCCACAGGCCTGTGCAGGCTGTGTTTATGGACACACCCGGCACTTACCGTCTGTTTCTTATAAAGACTATCAAACGGGGGGAGCACCTGTTTCCGACACTTCCACTACACACACACGTGTTTTGCTGCTGTGTTCAAAGAGCCCTCGCAGGACAGCAAACACAAACGGGACCAATTTTGGAGCCACGGGATCAAAGTGAATATAACTATTTGGATTAATCGGGTTTGTCATATGCAGTTGGTGAATGTTGGTCTGTTAGAACAAAAACACATTGACTTTGTTATCAGTGACACTAATGTCAGTGATGGGTAGTCAATATTGTGCTTGTGACAGGGTATGAGGTCTATGTGATAAGGATGAGGGGGAAATATTTTCAGGAAGGCATTCATTTGTTTTATTTTTTATTTTTTTGGTTTGGCAAATATGGCAGTGTCAATAGATATGAGTTGTGAAAACATACGTGTGAACATGTGATAAGGTCAACGCCAATAGGAAATGGATGGAGCTGTGTTATCTGCAGTGATGTTAGTAACAGAAGAGGAACACAAACAGGTGATTGACTGTTTATGTGTACTTTTTTTTTTTTTTTTACAATGGAAGCTCTTTTATGATAAATATAAACACTATGGAACCTCAAAGATTGAACACAATTTGTTCCTGGATGTACGTTGACCATGACTTTATCATTGTCATTCAACAGTCTGGTTCAATTAAAAGTTATTTTAAATTTTTTTTTTTTTTTCTAAGAAAGAAGAGGAAATGCTATTTTTAAAGAAACTGTTTTTATTCTTCCCCAAAAAACATTAAATTAGCTAGAAATATTACAGATTGCTAATGTGGTAAAAACAACAACAACCACAACAACAAAGATTGGTTAAGACGTAAATGAGTAATAATTCTTAATCGGTTAGTGTGTCCTCATACTTTTGAGCATAAAGTAGAACTTGAATTGTCTATGAGAGGGAGGTCAAACCTTTTTGAGTTCAAGTCCTCTTTGAAAACCCAAAATATTAGCGTTATTAAATGTCTGTACCCTGCTTAAATGTTTGTCTGGCTCGGCCTTCAACTTTAGAGGTTACGCTGTATGCGACATCATGTCTCCAAATGTAATAATCTTTCACGCTGAGAGTTAACCGAACTTTCCAGTAGTTCTCATGTGTTCTGTACATCCCCCCCAACCCACCAGGAGGAGTCATTGGCCGGTTAGCCTCCCATAAAACTGACTCGCAAGAAACCCCCCCCCCCCTCACCTCAAATAAATGTACAGTAAATTCGCTACACCGCAACTGGACTTAAAGATGGCTCAGCATTTTTGTCGTGCCGGTGAGAAGGTCACTTCAAGGTCAGGCGATGCGTGTGTAGCATTCTCCCCCCTTTTGTGTTGGTCGACCTCGCTATGTGTCACAGTCTGAACGCGACGCGCCGCGCCGCAACAGAACACAACCTTGTCACAGCAGAAGCAAAATAGGCGCTTAGCGATGTCATGTCAGCAGACCGCATTGTTTTCTCGTGTCATCTGGATGTCATCAGCTCTTTACTCGCTTTTCTCACTCGGCACCGCACAGGGTTAACGGCATGAGTCGCTCTGTGGACAATTACATGCACTGCGCACACACACTCAGAAACATTCAGACAAACACACATTAAGGCTGCTACCTCCATCCTCCTCCCCCCTGCCCGAGTAATGAAAACAAGATGTTTGACGCTCCTACCATGGTAGGAGTGCAGTGAGCTCCCTCCTCCGCCTCCTGACCGCAGATCCTCTATAAATACTCTTACGACTTTCTTAAATATGTGACAAAAATACATTTACGGAGAGTTTATGGGCACACATGCGGTCTGACTGAGGTGCACAAGTGACAATGAGCTCCGAGGCCGTCCGAGATGGTGTCTGAGGCGGGCATATATACACTGTATACCGCTTGTGTACTGAAGGTAATCCTAGTGCTTCAATATAAGAGAAAAAAAAAAAGGAATCTGCCCCCACACGCTGCACCTGATCTTTGTGTCTCAATTTGTAACCAATCTCCTCAAAATTGGCCACCAAATTACAGTATAAACATACCAGATAGCAATCTTGTTTACAGCAGAAAGAAAAGAAAAAAAGCACCCTTGCCCTCGTGGAAGCCGCAGTCTTGTAGATTCCTATTTGACAGTTAGCAGCTTCTAGTACGATTTGCAGCTAATTTTCAGGTTGTAGTGGATCAATGTGTGCGCCGACCTTAAACCAAATGCGATAAATTAAGTAGAGCTTGTTATTCTGAATCAATGTGTTGTGTAGACACAGGCTTGTCAACAAAACAACTACAAGCTGTAAATAGTTTTTTTTTACTTTGTCCTATATGTTTATTTTTCCATAGTGTTCTTTTTGGTTTGTTTTATTTTTTGCTTGGGGTGGCAATCTAATTTTTGTCATGGGCCACATTCTTGGTACGGTTTCCCACTGAGAGCCGTTACGACTGTGAAACCTTATATTTCATCGCCTGGTCATAGTATTATAAATACAGAACAAATTGATGGATAACTAGATTTGAAATCAGAAGCCAGGTGTAATAGTTTGTGCAACAAGCTACTGTAAAAAAAAAAAAAAAAAAAAAAGGTTTGGTAACAAACAATAACAAAACAACAAACAAAATGTTTGCAATACATCGATGTTATTACATAAGACAATTCGAAAATGTTTTTGAGACGTTCGCAAAAGAATCCTGGAAGTTGACACAAATGATTCGCTTTGGTGGGCCACATAAAATGATTTGGGGGGACTAGACGTGGCCCCCGGGCCTCCAGTTTGACACCTGTGTACTAGAGCGACTCCAACAACTGCAGAAAGTGGGAAGCATCAATTAGTGGGGGCTTTTTTTTAACTTTGTATTTTTTTAATAATATTAGCCACGATTGTGTGTGCATTACAATTGATTTCAAGTGAAACTTGAGGTTAAAATATTATACAAATTTTATGTTCACACTCAACGGCTGATAGCAAACTCAACATTTTGGCTAAAATCTAGTAAATCTACTTTGTTATTCCTGGTAGGTTTTATAGTTTGCTTTTAAACTGTACTGACTTTTGACACCTTAACCAATGTGACAGACCCCACACATCATGTGGAAAAAAATCCACTTGTTTGTGGGCTCTTTTTGTGTGTGTGAAATGAGAAACACAACGCACCAGACACCACTCATCGACAATTATGAGCCTCCTCCCTAAAATCAGATATCTGTTGTAGTACCAAGACTGACCTATGCGAGGCATCCAAACTGTGAGAAAATGAAACGAAAAAAAGAGTAATAGTAGTAACAGAAGAAGAAATAGAAGAATCTAAGATAACTGTTGAGGTTAATAGCTAATTGACTGGCATTCCATTTCACGTCTGTGTTAGATTTGATAACGTTGGTCACTTTTTACTAAATTTTTTACCAGAGATGCAAGTAAACTTTTCTAGATGTATTTTTTCGTGCTGATTCCGAATCTGCCCTTTTTTTCTCTCGTGCACATCAGGTTTTCATAATTATACCAAAATTATAAAATGCTATATATAATAATTAGTAATATCTATGAATTGAAGTTTAGGTTCAGCAACAGTTGGAATTTTTTTTCGGAACCTCCATAGCTATAATATACAGCACATGGTAAAAACCTTACTTCACTGAAAGGGTTGAATTTACTCAATTTTATTTCATCATGTGGTTGCACGAAATAAAATCATCTGGATCAAGGGGTTTTATTTGTACATTATAGATATACTGATATTTATTTTTTAAGTGGCTATACATCTACTAAAAATGTAGATGATTTCATCTGGGTCCATATATTTTGTGCAACCACTTGACGAAATAAAAGTGAGTAAATTCAACACACCATTTCAAAGTTAAATATAAAAAAATAAAATTTCTCTAAAACCTGAAAAAAAATAAAAGCCTTTTTTTTGTTGTTGTTGTTGTTTGACCAGTGTAATCAGCCTTTGCTAATTCACAGTTCCAGACTATATAGCACACCTGTGCTCACTGTAAAAGTGCCCTTGTGTTTGTTACTGCAATGGGTTAAAGGCAGAGGTGAAATCTAGTGCTTGTGAAACACAACATGACATTGATAAAGTAGAGCACAGCACAGGTGTAACCCAATGTTGTGGCCCTGAGATCCTAACAGCAGAGACTACAATCCAAACAAACACGACTACCGTGTAACGCGTTTCAGTGTGGAGCCTTACACAAGCGCAGGGAGCCATGTCGTCTTTTATTGCAATTATAAAGTGGAGCGGCGTTCCTCCCTCCCAGGAGGAGGTGTGCGACCCCGTGAGAACACTCTGTACCTGTCGGAGGAAACCTGGCTTTGTAATTAAATCAGACGTGTTGTTTCGCTGGTGTAACTCACACATCCACACATGATGCTGAAAACAGACCACAAGGCAGATAATACATGCACGATGGCAAGCAACTCCAGATTTTGCGCACACTAAACTATGTAGACTAAAATATACAAAGTAGTATATCGTCGCTATCCTGTGAAGAACACTTATGTCCATTTTTTTTTTCATTTTTCTTATTTTTACATGAATGATGTTTATGCGTTACAGACGTCACATTAACATGATTTTTGATTTTCCAAAATTGGACATACGTGTTTTTCACTGTTTTTGACAGCGCTTGCTAAACAGTCCTCTCTTGAGGATTTATTATGGAAAATCGACTTTTTATTGTTCTATACAAAGAGTTGGGTCGCTGGAGTTCCTGCCCACCCATCAAGTGTAAAATTAAGCAAAAGAGTAAAACTTGTCTCTCTAGTTCTGAAAATGTGTCAGTGAATGAGTTTTACATAATTTATATCCAATTTACATGTTAGTTAGTTAGTTAGTTAGTTAGTTAGTTAGTTAGTTAGTTAGTTAGTTAGTTAGTTAGTTAGTTAGTTAGTTAGTTCGTTAGTTTCATTTATTGTCCACAAAGTGGAAATTTGTCTTTTGTCTCAAATACAGAAAGAAAAACAGATCAACAACAACAGGACGAACATTTACATGCAAAACATCTTAAAGTCAAAATGTAGGACAACAGTGACATATACATTGTCATAAGAAAACACTCTGACACATTGTACTTAGTGCCATGTTGTTGTAAAAAGTCTTCATTATGATGATTTCTAAGTGCTTTGTAACGTCCTAAGGTTTATGCACTGAATAAATAATAATTACCCCGACACTGAGTTTCTCCACGATAAGCTAGGCTGGGTGTAGATCCGCAGCCACATTCAAGCAACAACCGTCAGCCTACACTGATGGAAGCACCATCTTTGAGGAATACCCAAACTCCTCATGGGTGCAACGTCCCTGCTATCATGTCAAAGTCAAAAGGTAAGCAGAGCTGCATTGAGTTGAGTTGCCTCTGCGGATTAGCATAGTGAACAGTGTTAGCAACAAATATTTGATTGCTCAGTGAAATTATAATCATGGTGGCAGTGGTGTGTGTTTCTTGTTGGTGTCCATGCGCCACATACACACAGTGTATATTATTACACCACCTGTATTATATTGTAAAAAAATATGCATCATTTTATCACCTGTATTGACAGCAGACAGACATATATATATATATATATATATATATATATATATATATATATATATATATATATATATATATATATATATATATATATATATATATATACAGTATATATATATTAAACATGAATGTATCTATTGTGTGACTATTTGTATCTACTGTGCAAGTCAAAGCATATATTTTACATGGAAATCAATATAATTAGCAGATATTCGGCACCAGGTGTGTGCAGTATTCGTGAGTGTGCATGTGAGTGCATGCCTGTCAGTCCCTTTGTGAGCACTCGTGTGTGACGTGTGTGTGTGCGCGCTGTGATTGACAGTGCTGTTTTGAAAGCTGTTTCTACACACTTTAGGTCAAGCGAGCATCTCCATTAGCTCAGTGTGGCCATTGTTCATCGCTTCGTGACATGTTATAGCCCCCGAGCCCACTTGTGCTTTAGTCGTTGGTCTCTGTCAGCGCTTCGCCGTGTGTAACAGGCAATTATCCACATTGTCACTTTTGCATTCACACCTGTGACATCGAGGTCACGGAGGTCTGGTGGAGCGCAAATCGTATGCCCTTCCTCGCATTCAAAGTCTTGCAGGGTAAATGGATCACCAATCGATGTCTATGCCGGCAGCAGCCAGTTTGGTGCAATTCTGTAAAGAATATCCACATCACAATATCACTGTTGGTTATGCTAAATGGCCAGAAGGAGATTAAGTGAAAGGAGAGGCTAAAAGGTTGCATTTTTATTTTTAAGGATTTCAAAAGTTTGTGACTTAAGGGACACACCCCTGAAAGGGGAAATATTATGGGGAATTTACTTTTTGATTGTGAGTGAATCGCTTCGATGAACCGAGGCATTAATGGAAAAAGGGAGGCGTTTATTTGGGGGAAGAATTTATTTTTCTTCAGGGGATGATGCGCCACATCGTATGACTAAGCACAAGGTAACCTACTGTACTATATATCACACCTGCATTCATTGTTGAGGTGCCCTTGTGTTTATTACCGAGACGGGTCAAACGCAGAAGTGGAATTTTGCGCTTGTAAAACAAACGTGACATTGATTGAAAGTAGAGCGTCACCATATCAACTTTCACAACAGCTCAGTGCCGCTTGCCCCCAACCCCCACTCACTCCCAAGTGACAATAAACAAGGGGAAAGTACACCTATACCACCGTACGATGGTGGAAATATAAGCAGTAAAATATTCTAGCTTGTTGCCAGAGGTTAACTTCACTTTCCCATTGTGTAAATTCCATGTATCCCAATGAAATAGTGCAGGCCTGCAAGGCAACACATGAAGGTGTCATTTGAATGTATAATATGAAAGGTGCTGAATGATGCCTACAAGGATGGATGTCAAGAATGAGCACTCGCTGCCAATCACCATGGCAATATTTCATAACAAAAACGAATGTTAGTCGAGGAAGGCAACGTAGAATGAATGGCCAAGTTGAAACACCTTAATGGCTCTCCGAGCAGCAACTTGGCAACGTCAGGACTCATGAGTAATGCCCATCGCCAGGACGCTGGTTCATTTAAGAGACGAGCAATAAACGGCTCGAGTGGGGGAAACTTCTTGGTTTTAAACGAGGTAGGAACTCCATTTCCTTTGTTTTTGGGGGTCCCATAATGGAAATAATAAATAGTGAAAATAGGCAGTGTTTTGTGGTTTTGTGTTTAATGTGGCACAAATGGACGAACGCCGTAGCATATCCGAATCCAGATTTTTGGGTTAAAAATTCATATAAGAGTCTTTGATTTGAAGTGCCGTGTTTGACCTGTTAATAACGGCGATCACGCCGGCACCTAAAAAGAAAGTCACAACCTGCGTTCTAACTGTTTTTCTGCAAAACATTTCACTTCTGGGTTAGAAATCTAAAATTAACCAAGGAAGAACAATAAGACGTTAAATGAACGCCGCTGTGCAAACTATTCCATTGCACGATCGATCATAACCTCAAAACATCCTACGATGGTACTGCCACCAACTAAATAAGTCATGAATATTTGAAGAGGAGCAAGAGGAGACACCTGAAAAAACTAGAAGAATCACGTAAACAGCCAACTATGTCACCTTGAGTTAAGTTTTCTCTGTTAGCATGTTGGTAAAGCTAATAAGGGTTTATCTGGCCGTGGTGAGTATTCTAGTCCCGCCTACCATGAAATTCGAATGGTGTGTTTATGTGGCAGTTATAAGAAGACAAGGTTGATAACAATGTTAAAGGACAAGCATGAAAAACCTCAAGCAAGGGAAAATTAAGGATATGACCAAGACAGAACCTCCATTTACTTCCAGAATAGGAAAACTGTTTTTTGTTTTGCATTTAACGTGGCACAAATGGACTGAGGCTAGCAAAAGGGTGGCACAATTTAACAGAATCCAGATTTTAGGTTAGAAGTTCATCGATGTCTCTTTGATTTCAAGTGGCGCATTCAAACTTTGACCTTTCAATAACTCTGACCTCGCCTGCAGCAATCCAAAAGTCACAACCTGTGTGCTAAACATTTTCTCTGAAGTGACACATTTTTTAAAAATTCCCCTATAATCTCCATGTTTCCTCCGCTAAGACAATCCTCATGTTTACTCCTCTTGCCTCAACCCCTCTCGTCTTTTGGAGGCGGGGGGGTTGGGGGGGGGAGGTTCATTTCCACACAGTTCTCAGTTCTCCCAGCGAGGGGACAAAGTGTGTCTCTAGTTCACGTCGCACCTCAGGCGGTGCGAGGGGAACAAGAGGTGACTGACCAGTGACGGGGCAGCGCTGCAGACGACGTGTGGGAGAAAATTGCAGGGTTGCCGACCTCACGGGGAAATAAGAAAAGGCTTGAGAAAATACACAACAAACAGGAGGCAGGTCCCAGGAGGCCGATCGCAGTCACTTTCAGCTCCAGGTCCTCGTCATGTTTCGAGTGTGAGAAATAACCTGAAGGTCACAGGACGGATCGCACGGGCGGCTTGGAGACCGGCGGACAGTTCTTTTAAACAACTGGCAATAAAATCCATTTGGAAACGAGACCAAAAAAACATGTTGTTTGCCAACCACTGCAGTTATTTGTCATTTCCAAACAACATTTGTGTAGCTGGCTATTGCTATTTATTGTAAGACATTTCAACCCATGACAAATGCACTGTATACTATCTGCAAAATAGGCTTGGCTTGATCGCTAGGGAGTGCATAACTGCATTTCTTGTAAAAAAAGCAAGGTATTAAAAAATGACTGGGAACTTAATATTCTCCACTCCTTAGATAGACACTTTTCTATCGTCTTTTTGCGATACATATCGTCATATAACCCAGCTTTAAGTCGGACTAACTTTTTAACTTTGTCAGTAGCCCATTTTTGGTGGGAAAAGCAAAGACAAAGAAGTGTCTGACTCGTTAATTTCCAGGATTCCGGAGTACGAGTTACTGTGACCGGCACCTCAACATAGCGGTGCTGAAAATTGGGACCGGTTTCGGATCAGATATTTTGGGATTCTTTGGGACAATGGAAATGGCTGAGCCAAACCGCTAAAAGAAGACATGTTATGTCTTGTCCATAATATGTGCTATCCTTTCACAAATTAAAACAGGTCCAAGGTGTCTTAATAGAATACCTGTAAAATGTTTTGGTCCAAATTCCCAAGGGATCCAGAATCAAACCACACTTTACACCATCTGTAACAGCCCCGTTTAGAGCAGCCGAAGCCGCAGTTCTGTCTCGTGCAAAAGAGCCACTGCTCACACCACCCGCTCTACTTCAGGCAGCGCCAAAACAAGTATGAGTTTGCGTTACGACGACTACTAAGTGTGAATCCTGGAAGAAACACATTCTGCCCGGGAAAGTACAGAGGCCATGTGTCATACCTTAGATCGTAATCAGTGGAGAATCACGGACACCTCTATGAACTTTACGTCACTCTGTGGTTCTGTTTGCATGTGGGCATGTAGATAAGGTTCATTCAGCTTTTGGTAGCTGCGGTGGCTATGCTAGTCTCTGCGACCATGTTGTATACAACTAGTATGTTTATGTGACATTTATTAGATGATGATGCTGACAACACTAGTCCGTGCATCGAGTAACTCTGTTGCTCTGCTTATCTTTTACCTATGACATGATATTGCTTCCTTGTAGGTTGCTTGCAAAAAAGCTAAACTCAACTAAAACTAAAATAATCTTCCAGATAGATGTCAAGTGTTATCGTGGTGGTATTGTTTAAATTTGCCTGGCTTGTATGTAAAGGTCAGACCAAAATCTGTTTAAAGCAGGGTTGCCCAAGTCCGGTCCTCGAGAGCCCCTATCCAGTCTGTTTTAAATGTCTCCCTGCTCCAACATACCTAAGAGCTGATCATTTGAATCAGGTGTATTGGAGGAGTTACCCTGGATGGCTCTTGAAGACCAGACTTGGGCACCGCTGGTTTTAAGCCACGCTTTCGGACTTTGGCTAACAAAAGATTTACTTGGTTGTTTAACTTCGCATTTGATGGTTGGGCAGACGTTCCAGAGACACAATTATTTGTATAGAGGCCCTTAAAAGGTCACTCTTCCATAATGTGCCCCCTTTAAAGTTCGCAAAGCCACAAAGATTATCGTAACTGATTTGGTCAAACTAAATAATGGTCGCATTGTAGCACTGACCAGCAGACGAGAGCGTTTGGGCTCACAAAAGGGGTAAAGAACAAATCATCCGTCTGGGTGTAGAGTCTGAGGACGTCACAGGATTGAAAGACAAATTTTGCCACAGGCAAAAATGAGACAGTCGCATGATGGATGTTCTCCGGCTTCTAATGAAGTTCCTGTCTCATATTAGGCTGCAGTGAGGGGAAACAAAAAGGAAGGGAAGTTAGAGAGGCTTCATGGGGTGGGGTAAAGGGCTGGTGGGAGCGCTGAGTTATCTCATGCTAACTTAGTTAGCTGATCGGCTCCAGGGATGCAGGAGAAAGGGTCAAGACCCCCTACCAACGTCCCCCAAGGGACTGAGGCACCGAGACGTCAACATTCCTGAGAAACTCAGGAGACCCTCCTCCCTTGGAGAGGTGGCAGGGGGTGAGAGAGTGACAGAGGAGAGGAAAAGGGTGAGAGAAAAAAATCATGTCCTTTCCATTTAGCCTCCTTGCAGAACAATGAATGCACAAATGCACCCTTCTCATCGCTTCCACATTTTCCAAGCCGTCAAACTCAAGACATCATCAGTGACTCATAAACTCACGCTGACCTATGCACCACTCATTCCTGCCGTTATTTATGAAATATTTTTTGGGCAGCCTTTCTAAAATAGTCTCTCTCTCTCTCTCTCTCTCTCTCTCTCTCTCTCTCTCTCTCTCTCTCTCTCTCTCTCTCTTTTGCTCTCTCTCTCCACTACTCCCCTTGGCGAAGTCATTTCCAGTACAGCGGCGGCTGGCGCCTGCGGAAGTCTGAGGAGAAGGAGGAATTCTTACAAGTTGTTTGGCTGACGGCCACCGCAATAGCGATGTGAGCGAGTCAGGTTTATCGCTTACATGTGCGCGCAAAAAACTATTTGCATGTAGCTGTGTTTTCGCGAGATGCAGCCTATGGAGAACTTTATGAAGCTGCGCTAGACCTGGTGACAGTGATAATCATATTTTTCATCCATCTTGTCCTAAACCTTTAGAGGACTGATCGCAGCACTGGGCCGAGAGCCTACGGCTGCCTCCGCTTATGATTTGTGTCCCGAATATGAGCATGTAAAAAGTTGCCTCACTCCCACATTGTCAAAAGTTGGCTTTATATCTGTGTACTCTTTGTAAGAGTCTGTGGAAATTCCTCGAGGATTTGTTGTTTGGACATGTTTCCAAAAAAGATCAGACGTGATGATATGTTCGTATACAGGATGATGTTTGGGAACGCCAACAACGACAGATGGATTTCATTTTGAAAGGTGACATTACTGGGACAGAAATGGTAACTCTCAGTGTCATATTTCCATGTAAAAATCCTCAAGTTTTTGTAAGTTAGGGCTAAGTATATGTATGGTTAAGTGATACGTTCTAAAAAAAAATGTTTTACAGTTATTTATTACCATGTCTTGCAACATCTGCTCTCGGTCTCTCTGACCTGTTACTCTTATGTTATAACCCATTGATAGGTAGGTACTGTGAGTACATACGGTAGGTAGGCAGGTAGGTATACTTTTTGAATTGTTTGAGAGAAATAATTTAACTATCCGCTTTATCCACGTAAGGGTCATCGGTGAGCTGGAGACTATCCCAGCTGACTTTTCTATGGTCAAATACCCTAACAGTAAAACAAAAGATTCTGATCTGATTCATACTGGCAGCAATTTACATCTGAATCTTGGAAATACCGTGTATATGTGGGATCTTATTATACATGTTGTTTCCGTAAGATTTAGCCCTTCGCCGTCGTAAATGTAAGAGTTGAAATACTATTTTGTTTCATTTTGTTGCATTCATTGACACAAAAGCAGAGGCCTCTATTTGCATTGTATTGTATTTTTAGAAACAGATTTTTCAAATTTCACAGGTCAACTGCAATGTATGTCAAATCAGTAGGGAATTAAGGAAGAGTGGTGTGCCCTCAGATTAATCAATTATCTTGTTTTGAGTCCACAAAAAAGTAGTCGTTTTTGGAGGCTGCTATTCATAGATATTTCATTGCAATGCCACTTTGTCTGACCCCACAACAAAATCCCTGGGACTCCACCCACTGCACAGGAAGCCCAGGATACTCAGAGGATTTAAAACGAGAGCTTCAAGCGTGTTTACTGCCAAATGTAAAGCACCATGATCGCAGATTATATTGTTGCTGAAAAAAAATGCATAAAGTCAGGCATCATTTGTTTTCATGACGCCGGGCCCCTCGTAAGTAGAAAAGCAGAAGATGAGTACACAATTGCTCCGTTTTGCTTTGCGTCCCATGTCTGTCACGGTTCAGTGCCAGTTCAAGCGACGCCGCCGCCGACGACTCCTTGTGTAGTTTGGTCTTTTGTCCGGTCTCCACTGTAAGACGCTGGCGTTCTTCACTTTGACAGCCCTCATTCTGCTTGAGAACCCTGCTTCATCATCTAGGAATGTATGGGAAATGGACTAGCTTCTTGGAATGCCACGTGCAATCACTGCCAGCCAGGAAGGAGAGAGAAAAAACAATGGTGCATGATTCTCAATCACTCATCAATTGTGAATTTGGCCAATGGGGGTATATCCACTGAAGGGAAGTAAATGTGCCATTGCCAGTAATGACACAGTGCTGTCTCCGTGCCCACACCACCCCCATCCCCGGTCTATCCGACTCCCCTCGACTAGCTTGGAAGCCTGCAATATCTGGCAGCAGTGGTGGGTGGAAGGATATTCAAACTTTCACCACGGTTTAAAAATAGCCCGCCTCCTTCTCCGAGACAAAAAGAGAGCCCTGCTAATAATCACGGCTCTGTGCTGGCCGTCTGAAGCATCTGGTCTGCGAATGTGTCATTTTTTTAGGAGGGGCCTGGGAAACTGTAGACACCATGCTGCTTGCTGCCCAGAATAAGAAGCATGGGAATAATTGAATGGACCTTTCCACCCCTCCACCCCCTCGATTCGTGTGGGCCACTAAACTAGCTTGTGTCCAGGATTGGCTCGGCGTCCCTGCCAGCATAAGTCACTCGGTGGCTCATTTTGGCAGAAACAGATTATTTTTATGGTAAGACATTAAAAAACGCTGAGGGACACAATCGGGTCGACAAATCATGGAGATGTGGGGGGGGGGGGGGGGGGTTTGCCAGACAGACCAACAGAAAGAGCGTAGTTTACGACATGGATGTCAAATAAAGTCACATCGACCGAATTAGAAGACTACATCATTGTTTTTGAATTTCTGCTGCGCGACAAAGTTGACTTTTTACAACTTTTGTATGTGTGCTGCTCAACAACCAATGAAAACAAGTTTAACTGTGTAGCAGCATGTTAGGGTTACCTAACCTTTCAAAATGCTTCAAACCACACCTTTCCCAATCACTTTGTACTGATGAAGAGTTGCTGTTACTTTGCCTTAATTACCCAACTGCCAGCAATCTTATAGATGAACGTATTGAGTCTATAAACGAGAATACGTTAGGTTACGGGTTTACAGTTGAGCTACTTTTAAGTTCCTCCGACATCTATCAATAACAAAGTCTACCAATAACCTACAGGAATGAGAGTAAAGGCAGAATTACTGGAAATATTTGAATGAAAGAATCAAATGAAAAACCAATAACTAAGGCGGTTAATTGTGTCTTTTTGTCCTGCATGACCACTTATTAGTACATCGCTGAGCAAGCTAGTTCACTCCGCGCCATTCTTAATCTCAAAACATGAGATGTAGGGTCCGAAAACATGGAGCCCCTGTTAAGGTCAAAATCAGGTCAAGTCAAAATCAGGTCATTTAATCACCTATCAAACTGTGAATTATGTTTATTCCATTGTAAAATATTAATGCAATGCTTTGATGACATTGTGAGAGATCGCTGTCCAATGTTTTTGAAACAAAACACGGGTCGACAATATATATGTATATATATATATATATATGTATACGCAAAAAAATCTGAAAAGTTTAACTCTGATTAAAACATTTTGTCAAAATGGTTTGACCCGTGTTTTGTTTACCGTACTCAAGATTTATTGTCCGGAAAACGTATTTTCTTATTTTCTCAGATTTGTGAATGCTTTGCTCAGCCTAACCCAACATGACTGCAGTATGAGGATTACAACAGGTACTTGGATTCAAATTATCTATATGAAGTTAGGCTGTTCACTTGGCTAACAATTATCCTTGATAACAGATTGAAACACATTGGTTAATGAGTGCTGTCTAACCAGCACGTGGCATGGGAAGTAATGCTGAATGGAGGTGGAGGTATGTGCCATTGAGGAGGATATTGTGCCTCTTTTTATTTCCATTTATTAACACAAAGGAAAAACAATCGAGGATGTTGTTGGCATGGTGTCAATAGATGTATCACCACGATGTTTGAATGAAGCAAAATGAAGCCTTTTTTGAAGGATAACATTAATCTTCGTCACATATTTGCATCCGACTACAACATGACTGATGACACTAAACAATCCAGTTGTGTGTACAAAGTGGGGTTTCACAGTTTTGCTGACATCACCGTGCGGTAGCGCCACAGCCGGCGTGTGACAGACTGTGAACGAGGCACTTGATTGCTCTCTGGAGCACGGCCCACTCAGGGTAAACCGACAACAGCACTGGCGAGAAAAGCCACAGCATGCAACGACTTAAAAAGAAAAAAAGGATTAGTAACTGTACAAATGTTTTGGGTTTTTTTTAATCAAAAGGACAGTATGCTATATATTCGAAATCTCACAAGACAGGGTTTTTCCAACTATGGCTGGGGGCCATTTGAGTTCCGCCGTCCATTTTAAAGCGGCCTGCGTAACACACTAAAAATGAGAGTAGCTTGTAATAAATGAATCTTAGATTCTATATAGCTCATCTAAATATGCAAAGATGTAAATGAACTATTTACAATAAAACAAGTAACAACATGTCTCGTCATAACACTGTAGTGAATAAAAATATTTTGACAAGCAAGTTGTTCAAGTAGCATTTTTTTTCTTTGAAAAAAACACTGTAATATGTAAACAATAAGGAATTGCTTGATTGACTGATTTTGGTGTGCTTGATGAATTAAAGCTAAAAAATCAAAAATCAAAGTGGCCCTTGCATCCTTTGATTTGCATCCTACTGAATTTAACAGTTAGCATAGTTTCTTCTGTTTGGTCTTCTACTTCTACATGTGAAGCACGATTGTGAGTGGAGATATCATAATTTGTGTGGTGTAAAAAACATAATAATTTAAAGTCTTGTAATGTACTACAATCATTTTCTGGGGTTAAATGAGTGTCTATAACAGGTTTAATGTTTCACTGCTTGGTTAGCGTATAACTGACAGTGAGGCAGTGAGTCACCTACATCTCATCATTTGCATATTGTCATGAAATGCTGCATGGACTGTGTGATTATAAATGGAAAGTCCTGACAGAATTCCTCATTTCTACTCTCGGACTTGTCTTGGGAGGACACCAGCGGGGTGAGCTCCGTGTTTGTAATCGTGTATCCACTTACGAGCAATCAAAGCTCCATTACTACTGCATTTTAAGGCATTAGAGATGTCAACATTGTTAAGGCGTGTGTATTGTTTGCTCAGTCAAGGAAAATTAGAAAATGAATTCCTCTGGGCAGGAGTGGAGTGTGTTCGCGAAGGGGTGGGGGTGGGGTTGGGGTGGTAAAGTGAGGGCGGAGCACATGTGCGGGGTCAGAGGGTGGGTGTCTGTGTGCTAAGGGAGGGGTGTGTGCGTGTGTAGGGGTGTGTGTGTGTTGTGTGTGTGGGGGGAGTGGGGTGCCAAATTGTGCTCAGTCACCAGCGGATCATTTTCACTGAGACAGCTGAATTGTGGGAAAAGAGGAAGCGTGGTGGCTCTGCCATTTGTTTTGCTTGTCACAACCTCCCACCCAGACGCGGCTGAGCGTGCACTGATTAAAAAGTCAAACACGCACTTTTACGCACCAACGTCCTGGAAAATGTAGCCTCTGCAAACACAGCTCGCGGTACAGGTATGACAGGGAAATCCTTTAATATCTGTACAAGCAAACCTTGATAGCTTAATTTTCATTGTGGTGATTTAGTGGATGACCCTCGATAATGTCCAAACACTCTCCATTGTATTACTCATCAAGCATAAAACATACCTTTTAACATATTAACGTCTTCCCAACATCGCAGATGTAGCAGCCGATCAAAAAGGCCGTGCCGTATCACGTTAGCATTCACAAAATATATGTTTATCATTATAAGAGTCACCTGGAGTCACCATTGCCAAGCTCTACCAATATAGTATATATTGTGTTTTACAATGATAGTTAACTACATTGCTAATTTTATATGTACCTGTGGATGAAAAAGCAAAGTGTGGGGGGTCTGTGTTAGTCAACAAATAAAACCAGCCTCTAAAATATCCACTTTGTCTCTTGTATTCTTGCCCGTTTCCTGTCTTTGTATAATTATTTTATAGCGACAGCTGCCATGGCAATCCACTTATTCTTTGACAATCACACCATATTGTTTATGGTTCAAATGAAAAAAATACAGTATAGTGCATGTGGTGCCTCAAAACGTTTGACAATTTTGTGCAGCAGTCTATCGCCTGATGTGCGGCAGGGAGCCGACGACTGTTGGCTGTTTTTTTTTCGCGATTGTCCAGTTCAGTCGCTTTCGGCCGTGTCATTGTAGCATTGTGGTAGGCCTTAAGACTTTTCCCATAAACATGAAAACTTGAAAACGTTACGTGGAATACATATGAAATTTAAATGAAAAAATACCTGATCTAATCTGAATTTTTAAAAAAAAGCCTACATTTATTCTAGAAAGAATTCGGTTTTTTCATTTCAAAAACTTTTTTTTTAAACTTTTTTTGTCCCCCGACAAGTTTTTTCTCTAAGTATTTCCACTTCCAACTTTCTTGTTTAATTTCACTTTTAACCGTCTTTAATTTGTACTAGCAACCTGATTTTCGCCATCAATTTAGAAACCAGAGTCACAAGAGCGGAGTGACGTGAAAATTAAATCAAACATTTTTATGGGTTCAAAAACTAAACCATTGCACCAGGAGTTACTGAGGTCGTACTAGATATACTACCAACATTTTTTTAGTAATGCCTGACGCAGAAAGTTACTTCAATTATGTTACTCCCAGCACTGCACTTCAATCTCAAGGCAGTGGTGGTCTGAGGACAACTGAGGTGCCAGTAAAGGGACCCATTCAAATGGTCGCAGGAGGGCCAGCGCACGGGAGGTGGCCCCCGAGGAGTAGCTCGGCGGGGTCAAGCCGCCCTCCCTGCCATGCCAGCCAGCAAGGTGTGTGAACTTTTGCCTCGCCCCGCTCGCGCCGTCATCCGGCAAATGGAGCACATCAGCCACACTGTTTGGGGCGGAGGGGGTTGCTCGCGGGGGCAGGCGAACACCTCACACAGGCTTCCTTTGTGCTCGGGGCAGCGGCTTGCGTTACTCAGGCAGGGCTGGGGTACGCTGAATTAAGGAGATGGGTGGAGTGGATTGGAGGAGTGAAGAACAGTGTTGGAGTAATTACCGCGTGTGCTCATTATCATGCTCACGTTGATGAGCAGCTCACTTCTCACTGAAGGTGTCACCTGGTCTGCATTACACTGACAATGACCTCTAATAGCACACAGGCCTTTCTGGTGGGATTTACACTGCGTGGTTCAAGTGAGTGCTCTCAAGGAGCACAATCGGAATATGTGTCATGGCAGCGGAAGGAAAAAAAAAAACGTAGCAAAAGCACGGACAGTTATGGTTTGAATTGCTACATTTGAGGCGTGCTCATTATTACATAAAGAAAAAGGTGGTGTGGAAAGGTGGTGTGGAAGTAACCTCATTTGAATTAATTGGAGTGGAAGAGTGAGCCTCGGCCAAGTAAACGCTATAAATTTCATAGTTGTAATATTTACAAATTATTGCTGTCACTGCCTGGTATTTATGCTTGAGGTGTTATTTATATGCATGTATTCACTGTTAAGGTTTTGCATGGTTGAAGAGCCAAGTCCAGGGTGGCAGGGAAGCAAGGCAGGAGTGCAGAATGTTCTCAAACAAAAATGGAGTTTATTTTCAAAAACAAAAAGGCAAACAAGGCTGAGGAAAAATGAAAATGCTAAACTTACTTACAGAGGAAGTCAATCCAAGCATATTTTTTTTCAAGAATATGTTCTATGGAGGCCCACTAGTTGAAACAAGGCATTCTGATAAACATTGCATTGGTGGACTAAAAGTTAATCCACCCGTTTTTAGCCATCTCTGTGAGAGGCCATTTTTGTCACTTCTGTCGCCTGAAAATGACATCACAGTTGCTTGGGGCTCAGGTAACGACCAATCATAGCTCAGCTTCAGAAAACAGGCGGGCCGTGATTGGTCGTTATCTGAACCCTGAGGGTCTGTGATGTCAACAGCTTGAAGCAAGCGCACTTTCCATTACTAATTTGGAGAACTGCGGCAGAGTGAGAAAAGGCACTAAGGAATACTTCATTAAAAACTTTTAAAAAATGTTTAAAAAACAAGTGTGTATTGAAGAAAATTGTGTTCTGAGAGGTGAAACATGTTTTTTTGTTTTGTTTTTTGTACCGCTATATAACAGATACTCAGAATGGGTCTGGAATGAATCTCCAAAAAAATTGTAGTGGACATCACTCATGGGATAAGATTAATGGCTTTACATTTTACGTTTGACATCCCTTTTTTTGTTTGTGCATTTTATTAAGATTTTTTTTATTTTTTTTTACTTAGTCATTAAAAATGTGCAAATGAACCGAGGGAAGGTGTCATCTGTGTCATTATTCCTGCCCCCACAGAATTGACCGTTTGCCCTTTATCCTCATGTGCAAAGTTTGACATAAGACTGTTTTAACAAAAGGACAGTTTCTCTTTGCTTACCTTAATTTTGCATTTTAAAGGATTTTCTCTGGGGTGGATGTTGTGATTTCACAGCGTGGAAGGTCCATGGTGGGTAGATATGCAATGTAAACAACTACAATTAGGCATTTATGCATATGTGACAAACTCGGCCCCTCCTTTGGTGACATTTGAGTCAATATAGTACCGTGGGCTGCTCCACTTCCTGCTAACTGCAGTAAAATAAGGCACAGCAATCTATTTAAAAGTAGATATTTCAAGATATGTTTACAATTGAAGAATAACTGTGGGATATTTCTGTTAGTGTGTCACAATGAAGTCATCCTCCTCTCAAAAATATCAGTCTTGTGACCATACATGAAGTGCCTCGGTATGAAGTATATTGCAGTTATCTGACGGAATGCAGGGTATTTTTCCAAAAAGTTGATTGCTTGGTATGGATATATTTAATCAAGTTGTGCTACTTTGTTTAAAAACAACAACATCAACATCACTACCATGAATTTGAGGCAAATGTGAAAGACATACAGTACATATTGACACAAGCGCTCGGATTCTCACCCAAAATCCACCTTTGCTTTTTGCAGAGCTGGGCATTTAAAACAAATTCGCGGTGCGTTTATCACCTTATGCCGTTCCGCCATCCGTTTATCCGCCATTTTGTCCGGCCAGAAAAATAGTACGGGCCGGTCCGCCTATGATTTTAAACAGGCTTCCGTTAGCGTTTCCGACTACAAACTGCGACCAACTACTGCTAAATTTTGATCCTTCTATCCGTCTAAGGCCTTCTATGAAATGTTTACTACATATGAAGGAAAAAGGCTTCACCTTGCTGGCGTTAAACTGCACAAGCCATCTCAATCTGAATGAAGAAAACTAAAAAATCTGGGGCAATGTGTATAATCTAATTAAGTTACCAAGAAGAGAGAACATTGAAGGGAAAAGGCCCAGATTTTGTCAATCTCCACGATTGATTTAATTAACTGCAAATCTCACGCCGTGACCCTTGTAATCCTGTTTTTTTGCCTTTTTTCACCCGCTAAAAATTAAAGTTTAACTATAAATAGAGGCGGATAATGCAGTTGACCCAAGGGGTTAATTCTCTGGCTCTTGGATGCTCGCGGCCCCCCGGAGGCCCTCGCTGCGCGCTCTCCTCGGGTTACATTACCGTGAACTCGAGAAGCGGCGCAAGGAAATGAGTTCATATGGAGAAATGAAGCGAGGATTTGGTGCGCTCGGGCACCTTTGCAGGCACTCCAAAGATGAGAGGCCCGGGAAGAGGCTGAGCCTAAGTCTCCGTTAAGACCGCTCGCTTTCACGCGTTCACGTCATGAGATCGCTGAGAGATGTCGAATAAAGGCAGAAACGGCGGAGCTCGGTATTAAGACAATGTTTTCAACTTTCGAGCGTGAAATAGCGCACATTCTTGGAGCACAAGTGAGGTGAAATGTTTCGATTAATAGCAGATGAAAGGACTTGTTGAGAGCAGTGTCCCCGCATGCCACGCCGCCCTGCTGAATAATTGCTTCTTCACCAAATCCGCCAATGTTTCGCACAATCGCAAATAATGTTTGAACATGAAAAGCGGCGGATTAGCGTTATATAGTCTCGTGCAGTGCCAGAACAAATATACACCTTATTTTACGGGCCTAGCAGCTTTGGCATTAATCTTTCGACATTTGCTCAGCTAATCAAAATAGAGTTGGATAAATAGAGAAATGTGGCCTAAATACACATCCAGAAGTCAAACAGCGGATGACGTGTTGGGGCTATTTCATTATGGTGACAATCAGGAAGTCCCGGCGTATGTGATGTATGCAACACACTGAAAGATCACACCCCACGCAAGTTCGCACAAACAAATACACGTGTCCACACAGTCAAACTCCACCATAAATTTACACACACACACACGCACGCACACACACAAAAAGGGAGCACTGATTGCTTGAGCAGCTGAGCTAAGCTGTGGTCTGGAAAGTCCATTCAAAGAGCTACTGTGGTGGAGCTTCAGGGGTAAAAGTGCATCCTCGGGGTGGGGAGTTCTGGGAAAAAAGGCCGCCGGAGGTTTGTTACTGCGGGCATCAAATAACAAGCACTCGTTCCTTTGCAAAAATTAATGAGAGCAATGCTTGTATTGAACATGTTTAGTCCACGGCCAAAATGTGGATTTCCTGTATTGCTTTGGTTAGCAAAAAATGCGGGTGTTCATGTAGTATCATCTTCTGTGGCAAATTTCGACATGGAACGAAGAATACTGTGTCATATCGATATTAACGCCATACGTTGCCATCCGGAGATGATATCAGGGATGGGCAACTTAAATGCTGGCGGGGGCCACAAGTTTTCATCAAGTGCTACTGGGAGGACCTAGCTTGGCAAATTTGTAGAAACGATTTGCACATTAAGCAGGAAACAAAAACTATATAAGAAAATAAATGATGTCAAATAAACTTGCCCCGCTGGTTAAAAGACAGTTAATTATAAAAACAATGATTCATCAATGGAAGTTGTAATTGTCGATTATTGGTGCAAACCACAACCAAGTTCAAATATCCAAGCTTGTCTGTCTTGTTTGGTTCACTAAAACAAAGCAACGCGTTTGCTCTTTATCCAAACAAAACCAGTGGTTAGAAGAGTATTGTGCCAAACATTAAAATCATGATGTAAAAAGAAAATGTCATTTAGCTACAATGTGATGCTATGATATGGGCGGCGAATACTGTGCAATGGACAGTGACAGCTTATAGCTTATGTTAGTGTATCAAATTTGTACACTAAGGGCCAATAATGCGATTTATTGGGATATCCATATTTTGTCTAACCCCATTTTCCGACCAGCCTTGAGCTGTGAACGCATTAGAACCAGATGTTGCCTTTGAGTGCCATTAAAAAAGTATCTTTTGAGCCTCATTGTCACACAGCTAAGTCTCTGTGTCTCAGGAACCAGACGGTCTCCGGTTCGTGACCGTGAAAGTCGAGGGTGAGGTGGATGCGAGCTAAAACTCTACCGTGTATTATTAGACACCAAGAGTTGTCCCTTTGGTTTATTCTTTGTAAGAAAGAGAGATTGCGATTGAGAGACTCAAACTCACAGAAAGCAGCAGGTCTTCCGAAAGGGCAGCAGATGCGGACTTTATTCTGTCACTCGATTGATTCCCCTCCAGCGTATGTACAATGGGACAATTCAAGTACCTCTCTTTCCAATTAAATGACTTAGTGGAGTTAAAGCGGTAGCTCGGCTAAACCGTCCATGTAAATGTACTAACAGATGCTCTACTTAAGCTCTCCCTCGATGCATGCTGTGCACCGATCCATTGGTGCGTGTGCGTGGGTGTGTCTTTATTGGATTAAAATAAGAGAGTGTGTATTAACTGAATTTCCCCTAGGGAGATCAATACTCCCCTATTTGGAGGCATGATTTTCTGTGGCCTTCCTGACGCAAGCTGGGAACCAAACCTAAGCCAGATGCAAGAAAAGCAGCAACGTGAAGCAATAGCAATACCCTGCCAGTGGAACTCAAAAAGAATGCACGTTAATAAAATGATCACTAATAGGCTTTCAAATAAACAAACAGACGTTTACTGATTAAACCGTAATTACCGTAATTTCTCAAGAATAACGTGCACCTGAAATGTTCTAGAGAGAACGTTTGCTGGTCCATGTATCTTGAATGCACGCTAAACTATACACAACTATACTATACCTGAAGAATGTATATTCTGAGTTAACTACAGTATTTAAAGATGGGCCTTTTTTTGACAGAAGACGGTCTAATCCATCCAATATGGTTGCTTGTTTTTATACTATCTTTGTCGTGCCAACATGGGGGAGGATGACTTTGCCCAACCCATGTGACAATGTGTGACTCCACCATCTTAATTAGATTCAACTACAAAGTAGTTGCCAAGAGAGCCATAGATAAGGAAGGCCAAGCAAGGAGAAAGGTGACAGCGATACAGTGCCAAGAGGTCTAATCTAGCACACCCATGAATATTGCTCCCCCAATAGGTCCCTTCAAAGGCTGTTTTTTGTACGTACTCATGAGTATTACGCTGTCCTGATTTGCTGTTTTTTTACCTTCCCTTCCTTCTCTGTCAGTACCTTCAACTCCAGACTATAATACAGAGCGAACTGACCACTGCATTCTGTTCATTCAGCTGGTAACTTGCTTCTCTTTGTCTGGTGTCTCTAAAGGTGTGGAAGTATTTTGAGTTTTGTCCACTTAATTGATTAATCATTATTCATTGTTTTACTGCGCTGCACGGATTTTTTGGGCCACATCTGGTTAAATCCTTCTGTAAGGAATGTCTTGAAAAATATAAGACCCCCAAATTGTAAAATGTTAAGCAATCTCTGTTTTAGAAAAAAAAAATCTAGTGTTTTCTTACAGGTTTAAAAATATAGCATAAAGTCGTTAAATATGAAATAATCATTGAAACTTATCATATTATACCATGAATACGCAGGGCCCGTCCCAGTTCTGGCATGGCCACCACAACATGGCTCAGCCATAACGGCTTAATGTAGGACCCTTTCAAGTCTCCACTACATCGACGTTGCTTCATGATAGTAAACAAACGGAACCTCGGTGTGCATTTCTTGCTGGGAGAAAATAACAAGCAAGAAAAAGAGAATTTTGCACTCTCCTTCCTTTGAGCGTTTGCTCTCTGTGTGGCCTTAGAGGGAGCGGCACACACATCCTGCCTCTCAGTGTGATGCAAGGTCAGATGGTCAAAGCAAAGGAGCCAGCAGGAAGACTACAGTGTGTCCATCTGCTGACTTGTCCGTTGAGAGATGTGCTGCATTCGTGTTGTTGTCCGGCACAAACTATAGTCACTGCAACCACCCCCGCCCCCCCCCCCCCCCCCCCCCAAAAAAATGCTTTCAAACCACCTCAGACATAAACTTTATAGCCAAAACACTCTGCCCACAACTGTTTGGATATGATATATTCACCTATCGTTGTCCCTGATATTTAATATAGCCAGTTTTATTCTCAACTGCAGTATCAATGCCATTGACTGTACCTGATTTTCACATGTACAGATTTTATTGATTCATATAGCTGTCAATACACTGCTGATAGTTAATATTGCTGGTCAACTTCATGGTGGTGATAATGAGGATAAGGTTGATTTACAGGATGTGCTTTTCACGCATCCCCTTTTTGATATGCCTAATTTGCCAACACGCAGTTCTTTAACACTGACAACAGCAAACTGAATTTTTTTAAAAACATTCGATACATAAAAACTTCATCAAAATTATAAATGCTAACTTAAAAAAAAAACTCTACTTCCAAAACTTGTTAAAAAAATACTGATACTAAGAAGAGCTCATTTCCCAGATTTTGAGTTCTACTCAGGTAATAATTTGGTGACTTACTATTGACTTAATAAAAGGTGACTTTTACTTCTACCAGTTATTTTCTGTTAAGATACTTGTACTTTTACCCAAGTATCACTTTCAGATACTCTATTCAAGACTGCCCATATGGGTTCCTCAGCACCTATCCTCTGGAGAGCTCAGCTGCACAGGAAGAGGAAGTGAGGAAGACATTTCAGTGTGAAGTGACACCTCGCCTTGTCTAACAACTAGTCTGCAAGTTGTGACGTGGGAGGACAGGGGAGCCCCAGCGCTGTCCCCCCCGTCAGACCTCTCTGTCTCTGGAGACAGGGAACATTTCATTAAAGGCGTCAAGATTGGTACCAGACATTTTTAAATGTTCCCCCTGCCTGACCCCTCTCACCCTGGCAGAGGTCAATGCAGCTTCTATCAATCCTGTGTGTGTTGAAAGAGACATGCTTTTGCAGGTGTGTGCGTGAAAAAATTCAATCAAACGTGTGCTCGGGTAGAATCGTATGCTGTGAAATACTGCCTTTTGAGGAGGTGCCTGATGGTGGCAGTAGTGTGGCACAGCTAGAGTTGATTGGTTAAGAAGTAGAGCGCGAGCTAACTAAACTGAAGCTAAACTCCAGCAGTTCTATTTGCTTCATCAGAGCGGAGAGAATTTTCAAGCCTGTGAAGATAACTGTCTCTTGTATTTGTTTGTCTTACTGCTGTGTTCTTGATAACATAAAAACAGTTTTGTGATGGATTCAAAGGAGTGCAATAGCAATGCTAATTTCCATTAGTCCGTCTATGAGTTTTCCCACTTGGGCACTTGGAGACCGCCTTCCAACCCGATCGTGTGTTCATGTGTGACACACACACCCCAGCTTTGCTGCGGCCGGAGGGGTGCTTTTAGAAATATATTCAAGAGAATAATAGTAATAATAATGCGTTCAATCAATTGATTTCTATAGTGATTCAGAGGATTCAACACACTGTTGTTATATTATTTATGAGTAAAATACGATGAAATCCACCACAGGTGCCCGAAGCGCACCTCGATCAAATTCAAACAAAATCACGATACACCACCTGCGCCACAACTTAGACCTGCTTTCAGTAGACATATTATGTAGCCTACTTAGCCACCAAATTGTCAGGTGCACCGGCACTGCAGCATGTAAAAGAAAACCACCGGAATGCCCAACATGTTGCATAGCAGTGTGCCAAACATGCTAAAAGAGGCTTGCACCTAAAAGAGGCTTGCACCTGCACGAAAATCAAGATTCAAGTTATCTGCTGAACACTGCACTTCAGGTAGGGCAGAATACATACGAGAGCCAACAGAAACTGATAAGTTTTGTGTTGTAGATAAGTGGAAACAGCACAGAATGTAAAGCAGAAACAATATGGCGCGTATTAGGCACGATAAGGCACTGGAGAATAACAGATACTGATGCAGATACAAATGCTTCAACGTGTGTGGACTAGATTTCAAAACGTCAACGTTTAACACTCCTTACTGACAAATTCATTAAGAGAAAACACGGTTTTGGTGAGTTAAGGATAGGAGAATAGACGAGAATGTGATGCGCCTGGGATTGAGAAATTCTGCAAATAAAACGCATCGTTGTTTAAAGGGGGGGGGATTAATGGCTCACTGTCAGAACTTTACTGTATTTCACATTAATCGTACCTACAGTATCGTCCCGACGTGCTGTCTCCTTTGCTTTGGTGAGGGCATACTTTTAGTTCTGCATGAGCAAAATCTTTTAGCGGATGTTCTCCGCACCTCTTTTCAGTGCGGCCCGCGTGTTGAAAGGATGCCTTCTTTGTCTGGCTCTTAAGTGAGATACACGTGGTCATAAATGGCAGCTCCTGTCAGCGGCATGAACTCTCCCGCCAACCTCGCGAGTGCACTGAAACGTAAAACTTGGAGGGGAGGCGCTGCAAATATTAGCCCGCCGTTCTCACACGCAGCATTCCACAATACTGGACGCCGACCAAAAACAAGCTTATCAACTGTATTAAGTCATGCGTTGTCGAATTTAGAGTTTTTTGGGTTTTCCCACGCACTCGCCAACCCCATATTTAATTCGATCTCAATCAGCGAGTCCATATGTTGCAACTTTTTTTTTTTTTTTTTTTTCTAAGCATGGGACTTATCAAGCTGTTCCATTAATCATGCTTGTCGCCAGCTCTCCCACCAGTGTCCAACAGACTCATTAGCTAACGCTGAAATGTGGTAGTCATAAATCCTGTCAGGGTGGAGAGGTTGTGGGTGGGGGGTGGTCCGCGTTGGTATGCGACAAGCATGGGAGAAATGACGGGTTAGGAGGAGGTGATACACCGTAAGAAGACACAACAGGAGGAGGAGGCGAGGTGTCAACTAGTTGCAGCATCCAATCTTCAGCGCAGGTCGCTGGGCAATGGGACACTGACAGTGGGAGATGAATGGGAGGGAATTATCTACTCACTCGGCCAGATAATTGCTCCATTTGGCCATGAGTTAGAGAATGGTTTCTAATTAGCTCCCTGCAGTCCCCTGGACCTTCACTCCTCCTCCTCCGACCTCCACACCCCTCCCCAAAAAGAAAACACCCTCACACATGTTGGGAGGTTTAACCAACTGGGCCGCTTTGATGACACCTGAAAAAAGTCCAACTCCTGTGCCAGTTGGCAACACGTCTCCTTGCAGTGATTTAAATTCTCTTTCAAAGCGATGAAAAACTTCAGTGGAAACAGTTTGGCAGATTTGCATGAATCTTCCTTGCTTTAGTCTTAGCATTATACTGTCAAGGTCAAGAATTAGGAAAACGTGGAGATTAATTAGAAAAATATTCACTACATTGAGGGCATTCATTAATATATGAAGCATTATTATATATATATATGAATAATGCTTCATATATTAATGAATGCAGAGCTGGGTACTAAGAAGTGTCCGTTATTCGTTATTCGTCATCCGTCTTCCGTGTCTGTCATTTGCCTTTTTTTCTATCTATAAAAAAATATAGATAGATAGACATATATATATATATACATATTTTAACTAGCATAATGTATATCTATTCATTAGTTATAAATAGATTTTTCATGCAAGCCTTATCGCCCTAAAAACAAATCCTGGTTATTTTTTTTTTTTCTTATAGCGTTCACAATTATTGTTTTTGTTTAGTAATTATTTCTTTAACTGTCAACCAACATACTGTATTATTGGCAAAGAACTCATGTTTGTTTACCTATCATTAGTTTGTATGTTTTTGGAATTCCTTCTCTAAAGCGTATTTAACTTTTATTCTCACTTAAAATACTGAAATCTAAAAAACGGAATCACCATTTGGGTAATTGTCACTAATGATAAAAAGGCGACTGCCGACCCCTGATGCTGGGACATGTCGCTTTAAGTATCAGCAGGAGGCCATTTACAAATCAACTTCTGGAATTAGCATTGGGTTTATTTGCTCTCACCTTTTGGCAAAGCTCGCCTGCTTCCTCCAATCTCATTTGAAAGCATTTGTACTCCGGCCCAGTGTTTGCTGGGCTGCGGGTTAATCTGTAAGAATCAACGTGTTACCCAGCTCATAGAGGTTTAACCTTTGGAAAGATGGCTAATTTTGAGTATGGATGATGCGGATACCTTCCATGACCTAAAAACGGCACTGAAATAAAGTTGGGCCCATCAAAGATCAAATAAGTCACAGCAGGGCAGATAACAGTGGTGGGAGCAGTGAAAGGCGGTGACAGCTTTAGTGCACATGCCTGTGGCCCCTGCCAGGGCCCTGAATCGGGACCCCTGACATTTGGAAGCCCATGAGAGTGGCCCGAGTCTGGGCGGGCCGTTGGGGTTGAGTGGGGTTAAAGTGGGTGATGATGTTTGGCCAGATTGGAGAAGGTGAAACATATTGCGATAACCAGTAACACCAGGGGTTCCCGTCTGTGGGGGGTACCTTTAAAAATGCAACAGAGGTCTTTGTTTTGTAAAAGAGTTAGCATTCCAAATTAAAAATGCTTTATTGTAATAAGTCTAAAGTTGTTTCTCTTTGAAATTGCAGTGCAGAGATAAAGGGTAAAGCAGATATATGTAACAGGAATCAATCCTGCTAGCCACAGAGACACTTGGGCAAAACCTTTATTTGATTTCTTTATTTATACATGAACACACTACAACATTAAACAAATGGTAATGACATTTAAACATCCCCCCAAAAATAAAAATTCTCTCTATTCAATAAACAAATACTAAAGAACAAAGTATTGAAACAATATTCTGCCTGTAAGTCATATCTTTATTGTTTTAAAAATGTAAGAGACCAAAGAAGTACTTGTTTTATGCAGCATATTGAGTTGATCTGCTGATTAATCGGTTATCAGAATTTATTTCTGCCAAATATTGGAATCGACATCAGTATAAAAATATCCACAAGTATTTTTGTAAATATGTGCTATTAAATATACTTTTATGTATTGATTTTCACTTTCTTTTTTAACTGGGCTTTTCCTTAACTAAAACAATGTGCTAAAAAAAATACCAAAGTGTAAACTGTGAGCCCCAGTCTTAAGTATATTGCTAACCAAAACAGCAGCTCAGAAACTACCTCAGTGCATCAACACTATTGTTGTCCACACACGTCACAATGTGCTCATTTTAAATTTGACTGCTAATCCAAATGGCAGCACCTACCGAAGCAGGTAAAAGACCTTTCGGAGGAATTAACATGTGGAGTCTTACCAGCTGCCACTTGGATGTTGGACACGAGTTTCTTGCGTGATTACAAAATGTGTTTGTACAAATAAATGCCTCACCCCTCTAATAAATACCTTGCCCCTGAGGTCTTCTTTACAGTTGGGAAAATAAATACCCAAGGTCACTATTGTATACCACCCTCCGCACTCTCCGTTCCAGCAGTTTTGCTAATTTTCTAGTTAGTTCCTTTTGGTCGATCTTTTGATTTTCTGCCCCAAATGACTGGAACACTCTGCAACAAATACTCCCCTCATTCAGCCCAATAACGTCATTTGAAAGGTTAGTGAGGGCTACTGTGCTTGTTCGCTGCACCTATATTTAGCCTGTTTTGAACATTTTACTCACTATGTGCTATGATGTAAAGCAATGTATTTTGAGTAAGCTACTAACTATACAGTTTGTTGTCCATGTATTTGTATTTGCTTTTCTTTGGCTTTGTTTTACTCTGCTTTCTGTTCCCGAGTCAGCATTGCAAATACAATGCAATACAATACAATTTTATTTATATAGCGCATTTCACAACAGCTACAGCTGTGTAAAAGGTTGTAAAACTATTGATGCTAATGATTAGCATGCCAATGGAATTTATTTTAGCATCAAGCTAGCGGGACGAGGCAATTTACTTTGGTTGTCTTGATGTACGGTAAAGAGGCGTGGGTCGGTGAGTGGCTTAAACACTTTGGGAGTGAGATAACTGTCTGCCTCAGAGACACCTTAGCAGTTCAAACAATCGTGGCAGCTTCATCTGCTCATGGATTTTACCACGCCGGGCAGGATTTCAGATTCCTACTTTCAGATTTGTGGAATTCCATCTCATCTGTCAAGTGTTTGTTTGAAGTGATCAGAGATATCCCTCTATGCGACCACAGGCACCGAGAGACTAGGAGACTGCACTGGCAATAATGGGAAAGGCGTCCTGGGAAAATAAACGGCAGGCAGTGATCCATGAATGCAACAGAATCCTTTGTGCAAACCTCCAAAGTGTGACATATTTCACATGTAGCCTCATCATAACAATATTGTTTCAGGTAGTACAGTTTGTGGACGGCTTGGAACACAGTGTTCGCTATATTGCAGATCATAGTTTATGCCCTCGCTATATCACATATATTTACTATTTATGTTGTATGATCTGTATGTATGTATTGCTGCTCGTGCATGTTAAAGTAGCATTTGCTTAAAGGTTTATATTTAGCATGCTAATTTCTCATTTCAAAAACATGCTATGCTAAGTTTGTTTAGCAAGTCTATGGCATCTTCACATTATATGTTAGTATTAAGCTATCAGACTTGTTAGATGAAATTATATGGTTTGGTTGAACATTTGGGTGTTTAATTATACAATATTTAGTTTTCTTTTGTCGTATGTGTCCGTGTTACAGTTAACTTCAGCTGTGAGCGACAAATGAACAGCTTGAAGCAATCACACTTATTTGGATGACTGTGCAGGTGAGAGTGTGGTAACAGGTGCTTTGGGATACTTTAAAAAGTGTGTTTTAATCCATGTAAGTGTATTTTGATATGTTTGAATGTGTCTAAAGTGTGTCGGAGGTGTAAAACATTGTTTTTTAATTCTGCCGGTCTCTATATAGCAGATATGTGGGTGTGGAAACTATACCACGCGATAAACGGGGGATTAACTGTACATGTACACTCACACACACACAAACACACGCACTACAGTTTTGGTCCAAGGCCACAGCTACATGACACCA
Source organism: Filicampus tigris (assembly GCF_054856515.1). Taxonomy (NCBI): domain Eukaryota; kingdom Metazoa; phylum Chordata; class Actinopteri; order Syngnathiformes; family Syngnathidae; genus Filicampus; species Filicampus tigris. Next base: position 17,381,709 of record NC_141226.1, on the reverse strand, counting down.
AGACATTAGTCATTAGCTTTATTTGACAGGCAGGGATTTATCCCTCTGCGTTAAATCACCATCGAGCATAAAAGTTCACCCGTGACATGTGTCTTGTTAGCTAACATTTGCGTGCGCTCTCTTGCGGACGCCTCCAATCCGGCCGACGACAATATAACACGGGTGCGGCGGCGGGAAGGCGGCATAAATCAGGCGGTAACGCCGGCGTTGGCGAGTTGAGAATGTGTCACGCGTCACCTCTGGGAGAAACGAGTATAGCAGATCTCAGCAAAGTGCACGGCGCTGATAAAGCTGGATTGTCTGGCCGTAATCAAAGCCAGATGTGGTCAGGCCCTCGCCATGGTGGTCCCACCACATCTGCTGTGTCGGAGGGAGGGAGGGGTGGTGGGGTAGAAAGAGAGGGGGGCGGGGCCACAGCTGGATGACCTCTGACCCAGAGGAGGGAACCACGAGCCAAGGCTGACAGCTGCCATGGACGAGGCAGGCGACCCGCTATCATCTCCTTCACTCGTGTGCTTTACGACGCAGACGTTCTGCTCAACTCATCCACTTTCCTTCTTTTTTCTTTTTTTTTCTTTTTTTTTTCACCTCGCACCGCGTGTATTTTGTTCCAGCGCTCGCAGGTCGGCCTTTTTGCTGAAAGGAGGAAAAACGCAAACATCTGTTGCTCACTGGAATTTTCATATTGCAGAGATTCAATGATAAAAGCGCACAGTCAGCATGTTTATCCACACCATTTCCATTTTTGTTTGCGCTGCCATTTTGGCCTTTTCCAAGTTTGGTCTTCATTCAAAAGCAGAAAAGCGTCCCCAAGGCCATGACTGTGGCAGGTAAAGCGACTATTTAAATGTTCACTATTAACCCAGAGGCTCACAGCCTGGTGATGGACAGCCTTGTGGTTGAGGCTGGCCCCGGGCTATTAGTAGATCATTGGAGGAGTTACTTTTCCCGTCACGTCCTCCACTTTCCTTTGGAGGGAAAAAAAAAAGGATATTGATGCGATTCAGCTGTTAAACTGGGAAAAGAAGATCTCTGCTGAGGTTAGACATTGACTCCGTTTTCGGTCAACCGGTGTACTGATTAAAAGTCCTCAGTTTTAAGGTTTTACTCTCGACTTATCGAATGTGGGTTATTGTCACTAAAACATTACAGAGACAATGAAGGACTGAACCAAGAAAAATGTAGTTTGTTGCTTTCATGGTCACATCATACATCAAACCAAAACATATATATTATACATATATATATATATATATATATATATATATATATATATATATATATATATATATATATATATATATATATATACTTTTTTTTTTTCTTAGTCAGCTGGCTAAAGTAAAGTCTCTCTTTTCACAACTTCTCGGCTGGATTTCTGTACTACAATGCACTTTATTTTGGAACAGTCCTCCCTCAAGCGTCTGCAGTTGGTCCAAAATACTGCTGCTCGCCTCCTAACTGGAGCTCGTAGGAGGGAGCACATAACAATTCTGTCGTCCCTTCGCTGGCTCCCTGTACATTTTACAGCTCATGCTAAGATTCTTTGATTTGTCTTGAAATCTTTAAATGGTCTTACATACAAACACATTTTTATTCTTAGGCTCTCGACTCAGCATGAGACGTTCTTTTATCATCCTCTTGGAGGAATAAAATAGTTCACTTCTAGAGCCCATTTGGAATGTGTTGCTAACCAAAACACCCAACGAGGCGCATAAATGTCTGATCCTCTGCAGTTGAGCAAATAAACGTGGGGTAAATACAGTAAGACCTGGTGTTACTGAACTTGGTTGCTAACCAAAACAGCAGTTACCTTACTAAGGTTAATAAGGCTCCTCAGAAGAATCAAAGTACAGATCCTTCCTGTCTCCCAGATGTTGCAATCACGTTTTCTAAGCAGTACATCAGGTGTCACACACTAACATTAAATAGTTATCTGTGGAGCCCATTCTAACTCTGCCTAACCAAAACAGCAGGACTTACTGAGCTATGTAGACCACCTATAAATGAAGCATTGAGTTGTCCTGGCTGTCGCTTGTATTTTGGTAATAAAGATGATTATAGAACCGTTGGCAAAAATAAACAGATTGATCCTCTTCGTTATGAATGACCCTGCTCACTAGAGGATGTTAGGAAACAAGGCAGGACTCTTCATTCCATTCACATTCCATACTGACTCTTTGAGTCGGCATTCTGTATATGTTTTATATGTTTCACCACTCTCATACACACACAAATGTCAGGCGCTGTCCATTAACATTACAGTCATTGCATATCTATGCTCTTGATGGATTCAGAGGGAGGGGTCGGCCTATAGCCACACTTAACTCCCTGGATGTCAGAGCCGCCCGGTACCGCGACCGACGCACCTTCTTCTGCACTCGACGATGGAGCCGCCATGAAAAAAGACATTCATCTGTCCTCGCGAGCTCCAAGACGAATGAGGCGCTGCGTGAGCTATGCTTCAGGTGCCTCATATTTTCTCCTCGGCGCCCCCTCATTTTACTACAGCGGAGGTATGCATTTATCAAGAGGGAGGGACTTAAATCACTGCTTGCAGCCAAGCTCGGAGGTTGGAATGCCAAGGCTGATATGGCTGAATACACTTGCGCTTTGTGTGAACAGGACGCTTGCTTCTCATTGTCTCATTTGAATTTTGGCCAGATTTAAGAAGCAATGTCTTTCAAGTATTCCGATAGATTTTTTTTTTTTTTTTTTTTTTTTATCAGGGGGACCTCGAAGGTTGAACATCAGGTCGTTTGAGTTGTATTCAGAATGGAAAATGTAATAGCCATTCAAGAATCCAAGTATCACAATTAAAAAAAATGTTTAATGTAACATAGTGTAAAAGTAAGTCAAAGTGTAATACAACTGAACAAAACTACTCACCTTTTTATGGTACAGATAAGTGGAAAATACGGATTGCCAAAGGCAGTTTGTGCATTTTAATATTCTTAAAAGTCATACAAATGTAAAATGATGTTAAATACTGTACAATGAAAGCAAACTAAAACAACTCACCTTGTGATGTGACAAATACAGGGAAGTAGAGAGGAAGCATTTCTTAATTCCAGTCAACCATGCATTTGGGTTTTTAACATACTTAACGGTCATGCAAGTGTAAAAGTCGGTTAACCAGTTTATCATCTCTGTCAGATGGAAACCTTAAATGCCCTAATGTGGTCAACGTCATAATTTTTCACAAATCGACTATTTGTCATTCGCCACAAATTATCAACCAATCTTAAGTGTTGAAAATAGCTTGCTCTCTTGAATGACGCAATGTATTATTTTTTAATATCGTGGAAAATAATGTTTTAGGAGAGGTAAGGATGTGTTAGAAAACATATCGATGTGTTATATGATACCCAGAGCTGGGCATTCCGCCAATGTGACAGACCGGTCCGCCTATTCACCTATGACGGACGCCCATTTTGCAGGCAATAAACTTTAAAAAATAGTCAGACTAGCATAGTTGGAAGCCCATTTTTTTCCGTCAATGTAATCGTCTATTTTCACGGTACAGCATTTGCCTGGGAGGAGGGTCTCTTAAAGACGAAGCGCAACTTAACTGTCATACTTATTCTCTTATCATTTTTTTGCTATATGTAGAATAATTGTCCCGATTGCACGGAGAAGCCAGGACAGACATGCCTGTACTGCAGTTGTGGTTATGCTAACGTTAAGTTCCATTTATGGCTCCGGTGATTATCACACTGGTACCCTCAAAAACAACAAGTTTGAATCCAGGGTGGCAAACTTAAGGCCCACAGGCCAGATCTGGCTTGCTACATTATTTGATATGATCCGCGAAAGCAAATCATGTGCTACAACTAAACTTCTTTTTTTTTTTTTTGCTAACATCTGTCTCAAAATAGTCAACTGTTTGAACTTTTGATAAAGTTGAGATATTGCCATTTTTTTTTTAAATCACTTGACCAATAGTTGAACTATTTCCCTTGATTTCTGAAGGTTTTGCGCATTGCTAGAGTCGCCTTTTCCAGAAAATGTCAGTGTGATTGTGTGACTTGAGTGGCGTTCCACTTTAGCGCTTCCTCTGTATTAGAAATGGCCAAAACGGCGCTCCATAAATCTTTACCTTTGGACGCCACTTCTAAGAACCAGAGAAGTATGATTCGTGCAAAGTCCCTTACGTAAGTACTACAACACCCTGGACCGCGGTAAAAGAAACGGGGGCCGCAGATAGGGAGCACAGAGGCCCCTCCTTCCGAGCTCAGGCATTTCCTTCTGGGATATTCCCCTCTTGTGACCTCAGAGGAGAAGCAGGAGGGACGGCGGAGAGGAAAAAGTGAGCGAGTCGAGCTGGCAGGGTCCGTCGGTGCGAGCCCCGGCTTAAGGGTAGCGTAAGCGAGCCGCTGTGACCTTTGACGGATGTGAGTGACAGGCAGTCAGTGTGGGATGGGTCGACGAGGAGCGTCTGGAAAGAGGCCCTTTTTCTATTGTTCCACGCGTGACGTGGCCTGCCACGCTTCAGCGAGGGCAGGTGCTTGAGGGTGTCAAAATAGGAAGGCGGGCGGACAGGCTTGGCTGCCGTCCATGCCCCTTTGACACATGACAAAAAGACAACGCTCTCACCTCGCTACACAAAAGAATACCGCGAGTGAGATCGGGTTAGGCAGCATAGTGCACTAGAGGTTAGCATGTCTGGCTTGTGGGGGTTTTTTTTCTTCGTTTTGTGTTTGTTTTTTTTCATTTTGTTATTTATTTGAAAGGGACAATGGACATTGATGAACACTGGAGTATATGAGATTGTCTTTGCTGTAATGTCTTATTTTGCAGTTCAATTATGTCTTTGATCAATTGGCATATATATATATATATATATATATATATATATATATATATACATATATATATATATATATATATATATATATATATATATATATATATATAATGGAGGTGTGTCAAAACTAAGTTTAGTGTTCAATTTGAGTATAAGTGTATAGCGAGCTAAATGTTTTACTCGTTCATTTTTGTCGTGGTGAAGAATGACATTCAGTAGGCTCTCTTTTGTATCAGAATATATGATCAAACACAGTCAAACAAGTGTGCAGCCAGCATTTGAGGAAATCCAATAAAAATACACCAACTGGAAAGCACATTTGGACATTGAAAGAGGAAGGTATAAAGGAAAACCTTTCATGTCACAAGCACTGTGCAAACTGAACATTTGTGAAGCGTTGTGATATCGGTTACAAATTTGTATCACTTTGAATAATCGTTGGACGATTGACAAATATTTTGTGATTCAACATGGGGCCTATTAAATTTTGCTTGTCTAAGATGTGCACTTGCTCAGATATTCATGTTTGTCGAAATGTCCATTTTTTTTAGGGGAACACCCGGTTTTATCTGCCTTATTTATTTAATGTATTGTATTTGGTTTGGGATCGGTTTGCTCTTTAGTGTAAACCACCTACATTGTAATGTCCTGCAGTTACTGCTGCGTCATCGGCCTGATTTACATCAATGTTCCATGCGCCTCGACTGCCGTGTGAAAGCAAAACAACAACGGGCCTCAGGAACGTTTTGGCTTCAGAACTAATGAACAGTTCCTGGTCATTTCGGTGTGAAAGGGCCTTCTTGAGAACGATGACCATAATCAAGCACTCTCCGTGCAAAATGAGCCAAGCTGTTATCAAAGCCCCGAGTGATTATTTTCCACAAGATTTTCCTGTCAGGATGTTATGAATGTCTCCGTGTTCGGCGGTGGCTGATAAATGGCATCGCTTTTCTGCGCTGATGTCATCCAGCGGCCTCAAGCCTCCACTTCCTCTCCGAGCAAGAGTGTGAATGCACTCGACGTGGCCCGATGCGGCGACACCGTCAGTCGCGTTCTTCATAATCTGCACCACATTTCTGCACAGAAGCAATAAGATCCATCACCATTACGCCGCCTATGAGGGTCATTATTGGCGCAATATTGATCATTCTTCATCCACAATATGCGCAGCATGAGGGCGGAATGTATTTGTACTGGCAGCGAAAAAGGCTTCCACCGCGGTATTGTGGGCCACAGCATTATATTAGCCGTTCTCTCCATGCTTTGTTTGTTTTCACGGCGTGTTCAGCCATCACTCAGCAAATAGATGATCGAGGTACGACTTCCTGCAGCGCCAAGTAAGCCGTGGAATGTTAGCCCCATTCCAGCTGCGTGCAGGGCGGCGAATGGAGATGTGTCACGTCGCTCGCCGTAGCCCGGGCCAAGGCGAGCTCTGTCGGGTTTTTTGGTCTCTGCGCATACCGCGGGAGAGTATACGGGGCTGTAATAGAAGTCTTCTGAAGACGAAGGGTGGTATCTTTGCTCAACCGCCAAACGCGTACGGGTGGATGGAATGAAACTGTACACTCGCTCTAATGTAGCAAATGAATGAGTTGTTGAGCCAATGCTCGTTTCTGGGTAATAACCTTTGCATTTCAAACAGAGGAAGTTTGTAATTATATTGGAATTAGAGCTGACTTTCCAGGTTGCGCTAATTTTCAAAATGTGAATTGAACTATTCTTTGGGCTCCATCCCAAAATCTTTAAGAACTGTACGGGTGATCTCTCAACTCATTTGAACATTCTTAAGTGTCATTACTTTGCAGGGAAGTAGAGTACTGTAAAGTACAGATGGACCCTCACTTTATGGAGCAACGTAACCCGAATTTGAACCTAAGTTGCAACACAAACCTATAAAAAGAAATTGTGCAGGAATACTGTAAACCATAACTGTGTGTGCGTTTGTCTTATAGATGTCTTATACTACAACATGAGTTGGCCTAATTTTTTTGGGGGGCAGATTTGCAATGATATGCAGGACAAACATTGTGCCTCAATAATCTTTTATTTTTGAGTGAGTTGATTTTTGTTGAAAAAAAAAAAAATGCACAAAATGCGGTAATAATAAAATAATAATACAATAATCAAATTTTAAAAAATAAAATTAAAAAAACAACTGAATGTAATTATTTTGTGTTGGCTTCAAAACCTTTATTTTTGGGCTGAGATAGCAGATGTTTTATACAGTACAAGTATTGAGAATTTTTTATGAGACATGAACTATATTAAGAGTATGTATTTTGCATGTATGCATGTATTTTGCACACTTGTCAAAGTGGCATTTCTGTTATGTATCTCGTTGGAAAGTGCCCCCCTCCCCCCACTAGCACTGATGACAAAATATGGCCCCTTCCAGCATTTAAGTTGCCCATGCATCCTTAGTCAAGATGTTCATTGAGCTGAAGTCTTGATGAAATTTGCACTTCAATCTTTTGTGTAACGTGTCCATAAAATTTTGGTCGGTTTGTGTATCTTCTGCGATTAGTGCTTCCTCTGCATTAGAAATGGCCAAAATGTTGCTCTATGTCCATTGGGAAGGATCCCATTCGGTTTTGGAAAGACAATTAATAGCAACTCAAGGAGCAATATTGTCAAACACCCGACTCCATTGCCAGCCACTTTCAGTGCATCTAAATCTTTTTTTGGTGCCAGTCACACTGAAGGCCGATCAGCAAGCGAGCCTGCGGGTGATTGTTCCAGGGCTGCGCCGTTGACGGACGACGTCGCCGATTCGCTTGCACTTCCTGTTGAGACCCAGACAGCCCGCTTCTCCGCTCTTATCATGCATGTCACCGAGCCAGGGGGAGAAGGAAAAGAAGGGGAAGTCGGGGGAGTATTAAGAGCAAGAAGAGGGGTTTTCCTTTATGCTCTTTGCCTTGACGCGGCGCCAACATCCAGTCTGAGCTGATGAGTGAAGAAGCTACACGTGACTTTAAGTGTATATATATATATATATATATATATATATATATATATATATATATATATGTATATATATATATATATATATATACTACTTCTGATTATATATTACCTCTGATTCTTTTTCTCCCTCTTAGGGCACAACAGGAGATTGTTGTTGCTGATAAGATAAGAATGTAGCAGTGGTCTGCTCTGGTTGCTAGTGCAGGAGGAGGAAATGCCTATCTGATGGCATTTTCAAATTGGATTTTGAATGCTCAGACGGGGAAGGAGAAAAACAGTGACACGTTCGAGATCTCAAGCCACGGGAGTTGGGTTTCCTTTAATGGCCCAATTGTGTTATAAACAACACATGATGATACAGCGTTTAACAGATGATGTCAACTTTTGTGCGACTACAGGGAATGTGTTGTTAGACGGGGTGGTCCCAAAAAATTGACATCATTTCGTAGTCGAAAACGGCCAATTCTCAATCAAATGAGTACAAATCTTGTACAGCTAAGTTTAATATACAATACAATATCTGAGAGGTCATAGCTATGAATTACAACGCATGGTAAAATCCATGTTGCGCAAGGTCAAACTTAGAAACAAAAAATGGAAATACTGAATCTAAAAAAATGGATGTGCTAGAAAAAGCTAAAGGCATTTTTTAAATCGGCAAGAAGTACTTTTAGGGACACACAAAGTCATCTCTGATTAAAATTTGCTGTTGACCAGGGTTATTGAACGCCATAGTATTTAAAGCGGGTATATAATTATCTACCAGATAAATCGTATAATTGTTCTAAAGCAAATAAGACATTCAGTCAAAGTCAAATTATAAAATTACACACCCGAGATGATGTATTCTTGCCAGAAAAGTCGTGTTTGAAAACTTTTCCAACAGCCCAAGACTAAATAAAATGTGACCCTTGTGGGATTTTTTTGGTTCGCATTAAAAAGCCTGCTTGTCATGAGCATGTTTACCTCATGCCATTAAGTCAGCCGTCTGTGGTAGTCAGCTAAAAAGTGGCCAGCGAGGTCAAGAGCAGATTATTTTTTCAAAGATTTGCATTCATTTCCAATGAAACAGTCCAACAAAACCAAATTACATTAGCAGAAAAGAGCCATTAAACAGCACGTCTTGGGTTTGAACGTATTTGACGGGAGATGAGCAGCTTTGAAATGAGAGTGGCAAGGCAGTCACCGTTGGTAGTAGGCCAACTTCAAAATAAAAGCTTTGTAAGTCATTGATATCCATGTACGGTATTACAAGTTTGCTTTTATTTGGATGTTGACCCTCATGGCGTGTGGCATCCTAACCGATGAACAACCGTTGGGGCGGCTGGCTTGACAAGGCTGGTTCGGGAGTGATATGGTCGCCGAACACGTCGCAGGAGGGGCTTTATCTCTGTGTCGCTGCGTTGCCGTTGGATCACAGAGTCGGAGGAGGACAATTAATTGAACAGGTCATGTAATTCAGTTTTGTTAAGAATGAATTGAATGTCTTTTTATAAAACACCCAATTGCATTGTTGTAATAAGATGCTTAATTGTATAACCCTGGTATAATTATGTTGTTGTAAATATGAAATAAAAAACGAAAAAAAAGTGCCCCTATCAAGAACCTGTGGTGCCCATTTCAGAAATATGCCAATTTTTTTCTGCACAACCCTTCAAATAAGTATAAGTCAAGAATAACTTGACTGATGCACAGAAACTGTGGAAAAAGGGGCTACGGAATGATTAAATACTCTATATATTTGCAGAAATGAATGTAAAGAGCAGCAGGAATAGTCAGCAGCCTTCTACTGTACTTATGTCCCAAAACACACATCAAACAAAAATGTATCAAAACAGTCTTTATATGCGCGGATGAGAGTTAAACATCAGAAACATTAACTATTTGCAATGGATTGACAGCAATTTGAATAACTAAAAGACGTACATTTTACGATGAGTGTTATACAGTATATGCAGATGTGAATGTGGACAAAAGCAGCAAGAATATTAACGAAATTGCATTGTACATTGCAATTGTACAATGACTATATAAATTGGTAATATTAACTATCAGTAACTACACATAAATGTATAAAGAAATAATTGTACTATAATGATCGACTACAATGTGTTCCACCTTATGTAGAAGTTTGGGTTACATCATAAACCGAGGACCCCGTGCATCGCGACCGGTACGATGACAAAACTATTTTGGGACCCTTTAGCATGGTAGCATACAAATCTGCACTGCTTGGTGGAAACGGCAAAAGCCTCATTTTGGAACATACAACGCTGTTTATTTTGATTCAACCGCCGGGGGAAGCGAGCCGGCGAATCGTTCAATGTCCGACCATGCGGCCCGCCTGACGCAGTTGGACCCTCTGTTATGAGCGGAGCGTAAACAAAGCATTAAGTCATCGTAAATCACGGCCCAATGGACGAGGGGAGCAGAGACGGCAGCTCCCGAAGCTCCTCCGCTCCTCCTTCGGTCCCAATGTGTAAGGTCATTATTAAAATTGCAGCCCAATTAAGATAATGCTAAATGACTTTCCCCGTCTCCCACTTTGATGTGCGGGGAATTTTTCTGCACTCTCCAGTGGAAGGAGCGGCGGCTTGAAAGGAGCGAGGGAGGGCGGGAAGACAATTGCTCTGAGCTCAGAGCTTTGATGTCGGGAGCGTTGCGTGTAGTTTGATTGGAAACGTGCCTGATTGCTTCTGTGAGATTCATTTGAGAGAAAGCCTCATTTCCAAAAGTGAACGCTACATCTCATTTGCTGCACGCTGCAGACGACGTGAACTTTTGGCAGATTGAACGGCAGTTGTGCGTGCTGCGCTTGCACTCTTGCTGAACTCATCTCGGTGGCCACGGGCCCCTCGACGCTGAAACATTGTTTCTTTTTTTTCTCCGCCTTCTGGTGCATCTTGTTTCTATGTCCAATCAATTGACTTGGATATGTTTCCTACTGTGTATGGTAACAACCACCGCACCAATTGGGATTTGTTTAATCCATCTGAAGGCATGGTTTCTCTTGTTTAGGACTATGCAATCCAGTTAAGTGTTGGTTGGTTGGTTGGTTGGTTAGGGTTAGGGTTAGGGTTAGAGTTAGAGGGTTAGGGGGTTAGGGTTAGATTTTGAACCATAGTTGGTTGGTTGGTTGGTCGGTTGGCTAGGGTTAGGGTTAGAGGGTTAGGTTTAGGGTTTGAACCATGGTTGGTTGGTTGGTCGGTTGGCTAGGGTTAGGGTTAGGGTTATGGTTAGGTTTTGAACCATGGTTGGTTGGTTGGCCGGTTGGTTGGTCGGTTGGTTGGTCGGTTGGTTGGTCGATTGGTTGGTTGGGTGGTTGGTTTGGTCGGTTGGATAGGGTTAGGGTTTGAACCATGGTTGGTTAGTTGGCTTGGGTTAGGGTTAGAGGGTTAGGGTTAGGGTTAGAGGCTTAGAGTTAGGGGGTTAGGGTTAGGGGGTTAGGGTTAGGGGGTTAGGGTTAGGGGGTTAGGGTTAGGGTTAGGTTTTGAACCATGGTTGGCTGGTTGGTCGGTTGGCTAGGGTTAGGGTTAGAGGGTTAGGGTTAGGGTTTGAACCATGGTTGGTTGGTTGGTTGGTCGGTTGGCTAGGGTTAGGGTTAGAGGATTAGGGTTAGGGTTAGGCTTTGAACCATAATTTTTTTCCATATTTCCCCCTGTTCTCCGCAGGCAACATATACTGAGTTTATCAGCGTTTTCTGAAGAATTTTGTGTGAAAAATGGTTTTGGGGTGGGGGGGAAATTAACCAAAGGGCCACTCAAAGTGCGGCCTGCGATCTGCCGCCAGTTGCCCGTCCCTGGTCTAGATACTCCCAAGTGTGTCAACGAGCTGAAAAGGTGGTCTATTTTTCCTACCATTTTTTTCTTCCAGACAGTGAATTTTTTTCAATTTCAGACTCAATTCTTGTGAGAACACTTGGCTGAATTACATTAAAGGGAACAAGGGGGAGGACATAGAAGGACGTGACTGTTTGGCAGCACAGCAAAATGCTTACATGAGTCTGCAGCTTTTCTTCAAGAGGTCAATCTCATAAAAAAAAAAAAAAAAATCCTCTTTCAATGTCGGATTTTTCTCTTTGACTAATGTTACCGCTCAGCCGTGCACTGTCTATTGTTCGTCATCACTCCCTTTTGTCTCACGGCTCACGTATTTGCCCGACTGGTCTCTGTAAACACAATGGCAAAGAAACATCAGAGGCCCCGTGCACTAGGGATGTTTACATGAGCCGAGAGCCTGAGATGGAACAGAGATACCAGTGGCGATCTGCGAAGGGGGAAGAAAAAAAAACTGCAAACACCATCTGGCCACCTCACACCTGCACGCCTCATGACTGGTGAAGTTCATGTTATTTTCTCCGAAAGCGAGATGCACACATACTGATTTGCAACGTTTTAACCGGTTTTTCAAACATGAAAGACCCCACAACATGAGGAAAAAAACGGCACTGTTCTAAAGGTGTGTGTAAATCGAGATAAGGGCTGTCACTCTCAAGAATTGTAGGAGAAATTATATAAATATATATGAGAAAATATACGGTATATATGAAACACATATGAAAAAAAAAGCGGGTTAACCGGCCAGAGAGTAAACAATGGCCGACTGAAAGAGGCCATCGGGAGGAAGAGTTTTCATCTGCGGGGTCAAAGGTAACACGGATGGTCTTGCTGCATAACATACACATTTTATGAGCAAATAATAACATCTCTGGAGGATGTAGTCAGTCAGTGATATGTAGCACGCATTCGCTTTAACACACACACACACACACACAGGCCTATTATCAGGGGGCGCACATAGTTCAGAAGCATGTTGTTACAATTAAAATGGTAAGCGTCACTATCGATCTGCTATCAGATGAAAAACAGCTGAGTTAGATCACAACGCGCTGTGATGCCTGCTCGTGTTTCCTGATTAAAACGATATAAGGTCAGTACACACACTGTCCGTTATCAGATGGGAATACGGGATAGAAATTCTAATATTGAGAAAACGTGAATGTTTTCATTCTGTGGTACTACTTCAGTTTCACTAGGGAAGATAACCCGAGTGGGGTTTTCCCATCATGCACCTTGAATGCGTTGAGTTTAGAATGCATTACATTTAGGTAAAACATATATTAGTAAGCATAACACTGATAAAAAACAATTTGAATTTACTTTATTAAAACATTTACATCAGTTGCACATGATTACCGTTAAAAAAAAAAAAAATCACATATAGCTATTGTTTGATTAATTTCAAGGAAAACAGGATGAAATGACCACATTATTGTGATTGTAAGGTAATATTTAATGTGAAACTGAAAATTACGGAAAGCACTTTCTGTCCAGTGTACATTAAATTTTTTGCAATGAGGGTAAAGATAAATTCCAACCCTACGCAATGGCTATAGATGTGATGCAATGCGATACAACACAACGCCATTCGGTGTGGAACGTAACGGAAAAACGTTTTTTGATTTAACAGACGGGCGTGCATCGAATCAAATCACTCCACTTTGAAATATATCGAGATACCTATCGAATCGTCTTTTTTGGAAGAGATATAAGGAAATTGCACATTTACAGTACTGATGAGTTCATCACAAATGTATGTAAGATGACAGCAAAAAAAAGTCACTGCATCATATCCACTCGAACTGAGCTGTACTATATCGAAAGGAATCATAATCCCACTGAAACAAATTCATTCCACCTTTAAATCGAACCGTCCTTGAATCGTTTTGCACGCCACATATCGAAAACCGTATCGAATCGTCTTTTGTGGAGAAAATCACACCCCTAAATGCGATGCAGTATTATCGGAACGTATACAATACGATACAGGTGAATACATTCAATCTAAATAAATACAATACAGACAAATACCATGTAATAGAATATAATGTGATACAATTCAACGGAACAGGATACAATACGATACGGCTGAATAAATTGGCTACAATACAAATAAGTACAATACATTTGGCTCCAATATGGCACAGATATGAATTAAATACATACAATACAGGTACTGTAAATGAAATGCAATAAAATAGACAGCTAAAATTCGATATCGATAAATATGATGCGCTACGGGAGGGATTGATATGGTAAAATACAGATATAGCAGGATAGAAAACTATTCAATACCGATAGATACAATAGGGTACAATACACATACTGTTGATATACTATACAAATTGATTTTATGTAGATAGATGAGCTACAACACAACATAAGATACCACGCAATACGACACAGATTCGATACAATGGGGTGGAAAACTATACATCTGTTTTCAATACAACCATTAACATAATGGTTTAGTGTGTGTTGTCATCGTCTGCCTCGTCCTTTTTGTTCAACAACCACGGGCTGTCATGTGACTTTCCGAATTCAAGTGAAGAGCCGCTGGAGTGGGAAATAATTGAGGATTTAGTCTGTTGTAGACATCACACACTTGAAGAGCGGGTGGGGGGAAGAGAAGATTTTGTAATTGGCGTAGTGGTGCAGTAGGCTGCTACTGCCAGTAACTTATTGGCACTGACGCTTGTCAAGGCATTTAGATGACTTTTCCTGTGTCCACACACACACACACACACACGCTCACACTCAAATACAGTATCCCCACAGGTTTTCATCCCGGCATTGTCTTGTTTCTATTTGGAGCAAAAGCAACATTCTGGCGTGTAGTCCAATCCATCACTGTCGGACTTGTCTGCTCGCTGTGACACTCTGGTCTCCTCCCTGAAGGGACAGTCGGACTGCGGAGGTGACTCGGGTCACTTCCATGCACCTTCTCCAGCGCCCACGCCTCCCCGGGCCACGCAGAGTTTCAGAGGCTAAAGTTCCTTGAAGTAGGAGCACATGTTGCCAGTTGTCAAAGTAGATATCATTGTCCTTATGTTCCTTATACAGGTGCATCTTGGAATAAATTAACATTGGAGAAAGGTTCATGTAGTGCAATCAAAGAAAAAAATAAAGTAAACCGTCTGATTATAAAGATTCTAGATTTTTCAACCGTTTTGTGCTTTTTGTGAAATAAAGCTGTCCCATATTTGAAAGCAACTGATAAATCATTTTAGGACGTTTTTTAAGCAGACTTTTATGGCTTGTATGTGACATTTTGCACATGCATGCTGGCAGCCATGCGGCATTCAACAAGAGCTGGATTATATTTGGCATCTGTGTTATAGTTGTATTACCACGTATTGTCATCCAAACCGTGTCTTATTCATTAACATCCATTTGTAAAATGTCCGAATTGTGCACAGTTCAACGTAAATTAGAGGCATTTCCATCGAGGGTAACTTTTTAATATGACGATGCACTTTCATTTTCGCACAATTAAATATCGACGTATCATCGTTTTAAGTTATATTACTAGCATGTGGGTGGGTTGGGTTGGTTGGTGAGAAGTCTCTTATATCTAATATCATCAGCCTTGTATTGAAACCCTGCAAGAAACCAGTCTTTTAAAACCGTCTTAAACTCACATAAAATGACCATTTATTAAACAATCAATATTTTTGACTCATTTTTTTACATTAAAATCCTTGATTTGTTTTTTACTCTAATATTTGAATTGCTTTAGATCTGTGTGAAATGAATCCATCCAATATATGTTTGACTTTTTGAATTCATCTCTGAAACAAATGGCTGTCCAATTTACATGGGCTGTATTTGAATTGGTGCCCTGAACTCACTGCTAATTGCTTCGCCAGGGAAAATGCAAATAAATTATCCAATCACTTAGATTATTATAGTTGATTTTGCACAATTTGATCTTATTTCGAAAAACAAAGTCTGCGTGCACAAAAATAAGGCCCATTTTTATCCCAGTAATAAGACGTTTTTACCTTCTTTTTTTAAGTGTTGTTTTTAGTTAGCACAACAAAGCAAGCAAGTTGTTTGCTCCAAAACAATTTGCTGAATTGTTTTTCTTTTATCTTTCAATTGGAGGACAATACAAGGGAAAATTAGTTCTGTGAATGCGATAAAGACAATTTTCACATTAGCAAAACTTAAAACATTTTGTTGAATTGCCCAACTTCAAATGTATCGAACTT
Source organism: Filicampus tigris (assembly GCF_054856515.1). Classification (NCBI taxonomy): domain Eukaryota; kingdom Metazoa; phylum Chordata; class Actinopteri; order Syngnathiformes; family Syngnathidae; genus Filicampus; species Filicampus tigris. The sequence continues at coordinate 17,365,885 of NC_141226.1, read as the reverse complement.
TTCTTGCCTTGAAATGTTTAGTTCACTCAAGGTTTATTTTTTTTTCAGTGTGCTCGGTGTCTTTTATTTCTTATGAATGTATTCAAATATTTCTGTCAATGTTTTCCCAGCCTTCAAACAAGCGGAGCTTGCCCCCTCCCCCCGGACCCCCCTCCTCGAAAGACACAGACAACTGCAGCTGGGGCTCAAATGGCCGCAGGGCTTTGAAAGTGGCCCTCTCGTGTCACGCATGCACTTCAAGTTTGCTCCCACCAAATCAGGACGTGCATGGCGACTAGCATGTCAGCTGCTTTATTCCGATGGTGACATACACACATTTGCCTCCTATGTTTTTGCTGCCCTTTTTCATGTCATTGAGCAAAAAAAAAAAAAAAAAAAAAAATTAATACTGAATTTTGTTTTACGTTACCCGTATTTCGTTTTATCGTATTTTCATATTTTATTTCGTTTAATTTTCATCACTTTCGGGGATTATTTATGTATTTGTGTGTGCATGAAAGCCCTAAAATCCACGATATATTTTAAAAAAAATGTCATTTAAGTTGGAACAACTATCAAATATAAATTATTGACAGTTGTGGCAACAATGTGAGTTGGCACAACAAAGCAAGCGAGTTATTAGCTCCAAAATAAAATGCTAAGGTATTTTTACACATATGTTTAAGTTGGGCTTCTGTATCGGAACAGTTCTATAAACCCTTATTTGTTTGTTGTGAAATGTGTGAAAACAATGTTCACAACAGCAAAACTGAAACCTTTTAGTTGAATTGCTCATATTCAAATTATATCGAAGTATGACGCCTTGAAATGTTGACTTACACACTTTTTTTAACAATACAATACGTTGCATATGACCTCTGTAACTGTAAATAAATCAATTACGTTTGATATTTGTTATGTTTGTAAAGACCGCGTCGTTTTCTCATTTCTCGAGATGGTGAATTGAGATGTTCCTTTGCTATCATCAAAATATACACAAAATCATCAACTATTTCACTCTGTGTGTTCACACACATAAAAAGTTGGGTGAACTCAAAATGTCAAGGCAACCACTGATAAAGCTTTAGGTAAGGCAATTTAACTCGATATTTTACGTTTTGCTGTTGTGAAAATTGGCTTGCCCGCATTTCACAGCAAATAAATAAATATCACCTGTGCCACATCGTAATTGATGACGCGCGACAATTAGCAACCAGCTGGTCGACAACAAGGATGCACGTCCGTACTTCATTTTATGCTCATTTACGGCATCGAATAACATCGCTTCCGCTCAGCCCGTTTGCAAGCGCACAACAGAATCACTTCAATTTCTCGTACGTGGCTGAAGGGAGCTTGAGTTTCAGGGACAAGTGTGTGTTGCACCTCGTAACCTTCCCCTGGTTTGAGCGGCGGCGCGCACACAATTGGCGTCTTCGGCATCTTTGGATTGGAAGCAGATGGGGGAGAGCTCGGCTGCCGCGCTGCACACGCTGACCCGCAGCTAAAACATTTTCCACAGGGCCGGGCGGGTCATGCAGGTGCAACGCACGCAACGCACGCACGAAGCCCCCCGCCCCCACCCCCCGGACGAGATTGCAAGCGTGACGCGTTGTGAAGGCGACGAGCCCTGCACCGAGCGCATATCATCTTGATGCAGCGCCGTCCCTTCATTTGTGCTTCAATCGTCATCTTTCAAAGTCGCGGAGGTGGTAATGACGTGTGTAAAGTTTTACCTCACTTGTGGTCGTGCATCAGCTGACAATAAATCATAATAGACAGCAGGGGGCTCATCTGTATTAAACCAGATTTCTGGCAGGCGCATATTCGTTTCTTGCTTTGTTTCATCTTCTTGTATTTTGCACATTTTAGTGATGGAAATAAGATTTTGTTGTTTTTTTTAAATGAAATGCTCAAATAAATCCAAACTGCACGTATTTGACTATACGTGCCGATGGACATGACATACAGCTTTCATTAGTTTTTGTTTAATAAAATAAGATCAGATATTCTTTTTTGAGGGTAAGGAGGGATTTTATGTAATAATTCCCAATTCCTTACAAGACAATGAGCTAAATTGTTTTCATTTTGGTTCAACATTTGTAAATTGCTGCAAATAACACATTCCAATTCAATGCGTGTTTTCTTATTGCACATGTTTTGCTAATTGGATTTTGTCATATTTGACGTATTCCAATGCATTATATTAATCTATATATAGTATCATTCAAGATATGTTTCATTCATTATCTAAAAAAATATATTTTTAAAAGCCTTGTGCAACATAACATCTGTTATTTATTTTATTTCTATTTCCTAATTTCTAATTCACACACACGAAATTTGTATTCATATATATTTTTTTTATATTCAAGAAACGTCACAAGGAGATGTATAGTATTCTCGATGCAGTGGAATGTAGCGGAACATTAGGGGGCGGGTGACAAAAATACGGGGTCCACAGATGCCTCGGACCCCCCTCTAAAATAGACAAACTGGGGACCTGCGTTTAAATGAAGACCGCCAGTGAGGCCCCCCAAAATGTGTTTCTATTAAATAAAGCGAGTCCTGCGTGCTCAAGCAAGCATTGTCAGCGTATTTTCCTTTTGGCTGCAAATTTTCGGGGTCCTGGAGTAGTGTTGGGGGCCGTCACGCTCCTCTTTGACCCCCACGCAGATTCATGCGTGAAAAACGATTCCAGCGAGCTGATTGGATTTTGATTCCTTCCTGACCTGGAAGTGTTCCGTGAACGCGCCATCAATCTTTGGACTAACACGACGACACTTGTTTGTTAGCAGGGCAAAGCAAAGAAAAGACGTGCGATGGCTTTTGAGTACAGTTGTTCATTCGGCACCTTTTATTATGCTTTGTTTTGACTGATCCTTTCCTGTCATTAAGGATTCAAGTACCGTATACGCAATGCCTGCACGCTCACAACGTGTTTGTTGTGAGGTCTGCACATCTCGTGTTGTTTCGCTATAGTTTGAGTTTTGGGCTCAGCAGCTTGTGAAGTTTGCCTGAAAGGACAAAAAAGAAATAAAAAATACTCTAGGATTGCACATTTTATATACAGGTTAACTAAGAATTAACATGTAAAAAAATAAAAAATCAAGAGCTGTTACCATACACGCTTTTTATATTTAAATTACACGTATTATTACAGTTATTTATTGTTATTATTATGAAGGCACCGATTGTTCAAAAGTATGTCAATGCGCATTTTTACGCACTGGCAAGCAACTATTAAACGCTACTTAAATGCCTTTATATTTAATTGTATTTTTTTATTGTCATTATTATCATATAGGCTATATTGCATATTATCACTGTGACACCGTTACATAAATTAATGTACTGCCGTTGGAAAATAAAATTACTGTAAAAAGAAAGAAAGAAAGAAAGAAAGAAAGAAAGAAAGAAAGAAAACCGTCTGTTTATGAAGATTCTAGATTTTTCAACCGTTTTGTGCTTTTTTGTGAAATAAAGCTGTCCCATATTTGAAAGCAACTGATCAATCATTTTAGGACGTTTTTTAAGCAGACTTTTATGTCTTAAATGTGACATTTTGCACATGCATGCTGCCAGCCATGCGGCATTCAACAAGAGCTGGATTATATTTGGCATCTGTGTTATAGTTGTATTACCACGTATTGTCATCCAAACCGTGTCTTATTCATTAACCAAATTGTGCACAGTTCAACGTAAATTAGAGGAATTTCCATCGAGGGCAATTTTTTAATATGAAGATGTACTTTCATTTTCGCACAATTAAATATCGATGTATCATCGATTTAATTTATATTACTAGCATATGGGTGGGTTGGGTTGAGAAGTCTCTCCACTATATAGGCTATAGTGTAAAATATCACCAGCCTTGCATTGAAACCCTGCAAGAAACCAGTCTTTTAAAAACGTCTTAAGCTCACATAAAATGACCATTTATTAAACAAACAAGAAAATTCCTTCCAAAAAAATAAAATAAAAATACTTATCAACAAGTGAAGAATCTTTCAAATTGTATACGGCGATATACACGTTCCTTCAGTCACTTCTATAATGGAACACTTTTTTTTTTCAGGGTGGGGGGGGGGGATAAGTCAGTTTCGGAAACACTGTGTTTTGTGTGTCTGCGTGTGTGTGTGCGCGTGTGTGTTTGGTCCATAATATCCTGGCTACAGCTTGGAAATAAATTACTATATGCAAGTTATACGTCCATGAAAAAAAGACATTTTAACATATAAAGCACAAAAAATAGAGAGACTTACGTGTTATTTGTAGTAACACTGTTTAGAAACATCAAGTCTTTTTTGTTCGTTTGTTTGTTTGTTCGTGTTCTGTCTCATATTAGTCCATTTTAGTGAGGATGGAATGGGGATGGGACTTCGGGACTGGACTGTGGAGGTTGTTTTTTGGGGGGGGAATCAGAACTTGCTGCAGTCATACACAAAAGCTCCTGAAGTGCGATAGATGGACTGGCTGGGTGGGAAGGACATCTGGCAGCTGTTATTCCCGTTCACCGGCGAGTTATTCAAACCAATTCTCTGCGACTCGAACATCTCCCGCACCGAGTGGAAGTTCTGCTGCTGCGCCGCCGCCGCCGCCGGGTACGCGGCGCCCAGGTGGCTCAGGTCCCCGGCCTGGTTGAGATACCATGAGGTCAGCCTGCCCTGGTGGGTGTGCGGGTGGCCTTCCTGGCCCGAGTTGAGGCCGCCGTGGCCCAGGGAGGACGAGGTGGTGGTGACCGAGTAGTCTGGGAGCGTCTCGTCCTGCACGGTGGTGCTGGGGGCTGCCAGGTGGCTCGCCCGCTCCCCGGCGTACAAGCTCATGGCTTGCATGTTGCAATGGTAGGTGGCGTTGGAGGTAGTGGAGATTGAGTTCTGGTTACACGGGGAGCTGTACGCGGAGGTTTGACTCGGGGAGTAGCTGAGCGACAACGACGGGGCGATACCTGTCCTTGAGGGGGGCAGCTCGGTGCCCCCTTGCGGGGAACCCCGCAGCGAGGTCATGATATTGTCCACGCTGAAGCCCTGCGCCGAGGCCTGGCCGTGGTGCTGGTGATGGTGGTGGTGGTGGTGCTGCTGCTGTTGCTGCTCCGGGGCCTCCATGCCCTGCACCATGGAGCGGTTGGACGGGATGCTGCTGTGCGGGCTCCCGCTGGACATGCTGCTGCTGTCCGGGCTCTCGATCTTGGGCACGGCGCTCAAGGACGGCGAGTTTGCCTGCGGGGGCGTCACGGTGCCGTTCTCCGTCTTAATATCCTGGATCCGGACAGGCTGCGTGCCGGCCTGCTCCTGGTCCCGGGACTGCTGCTGCTGTTGCTGCTGCTGTTGTTGCTGCTGCTGCTGCTGCTGCTGCTGCTGCTGCTGCTGCTGCTGCTGCTGCTGTCGGGGCGGCGCGTCCTTCTGCAGCCGGTCCTCCTTCTCCTTGAGCACGTCCTTCTTCTTGAAGCGCCGTCGCCTACGCAGGAAGCTGCCGTTCTCGAACATGTTGTACGAGTCCGGGTCCAGGGTCCAGTAGCTGCCCTTGCCGGGCTTCTTGTCGTCGCGCGGCACTTTGACGAAGCACTCGTTGAGAGACAAGTTGTGGCGGATGCTGTTCTGCCAGCCTTGTTTGTTGTCCCGGTAGAAAGGGAACCGCTCCATGATGAACTGATAAATCCCGTTCAGGGTCACTTTCTTGTCGGGTGAGTTCTGGATGGCCATGGTGATAAGCGCGATGTAGCTGTACGGAGGCTTCACCATATCCTTGGGCTGAGGCTGAGGGGTGTACGGTCCGTACGCGCGCGCCATGCCGGCCGGGTACTGGTCGTGCGCGGCGTGAGTGTACATGTTCATAGGCGCAGGCATGCCCGTGTATCCTCCGCCGGCCGCGGCTCGGTAGTAGCCCGGGTCGCCGCTGATGTACGGCACGACGCCCAGAGAGTTCGGGCTGGAGACGGAGTAGCGCGCCTGCATGGCTTCGGCTCCACCAAAAATAAAGTTTGGTTCCTGTGCGCAAAAAAAACCAATCACGGCTCCCTTTTTTAATAATGAAAAAAAGTAAGAAAAAAGAAAGCTTTGCGTATTTTTAAGCCGTCCCCATCTCAGAGCGGTCGGAAAAGTTCTGGACTTTGGACATCCGTCACCACGCAGGACTTTTGCGCAGTTAAATTCTTTCCTCCTTTTTGCTGCCAGTGAAGCTCCTCCTCGCTCAGGGCCACCGGCGTCCAATAGGAAGTGCGGCAGCTCCCCTCATTCCCCACCTATGGGGGGGGGGGAGCTGGGGGGCCAGCCCAGAGGCCCACGTCGAGTCACAACAACCCGATGAGGGAAGAGCGAGTTATCCTCCAAATGCGTAAATATCACTCAAATATTTGTCACCACAACTCATTTGTTTATATTTGGTGGTCCCTGTAATTTCCTTCTTTTTCATTTCAAGAAAGCGGAAGGCTTCTGTTGGAGAGATGACATCAAAGTCCAGACTGGGCTCATTAAGGCAGGGAATTAAAAAGTAAATTTCGGCTGAGAGGTGTGAAGATTTGTTCAGGGTGGGCTTTTTTTAAAAAAAAAGGCAGGGTGCCAAATGGCGTTTTGTCATCAATGTTGAGCCGATGATCAATCGGGGGCTTCTCTTTTGAAGGAAACACACACACACACACACTCAATGTGATGCTTTTTGAGACTGTTGAGTGTGTTTCTTCAGTAATCTCGGTCAAGTTTCGAAATGTGTGAAAGTAAAAAAAATAAAATAAAATAAAAATAAATAAAAATGAAACGATTGATCCCATCAAAAGGGGCTTGAATGTACAGCGTGAAATCGTTTATAGTGACTGTGAGGCAAAGTTACACTTCTGATATGAGTGTGTAAGCCTTTGCACGTCGTCTTAATTAAAATGTCCGTGCAGTGCTCGGACGGTTTCTCCTTACATGGACCCGGGCATGAACTTTTTCCACCGCCTCGGGGCTGTTTGCACACGCAGCCCACGATGGGCCTTTTCCTTAATACCGTGGCCTGCCCACCCAGGCCCCCTTAACTCCTGCACAATTGAGGCTATTCAGTGTAGTTAACCTTTTTTTGTGTTATTCGTAATGGACGGGAAATATGAAGGATACGAACTCAAGCACGCACAGGTTGTGTAGGTGGTCAAATATCAAATTGCAATTCAATTGAGTACAATATATTATTCATATTTCTCTCATAGGTGCCCAAGCACACATAAGGAAATATGGATTTGTTGAATTAGAATACAATGCGGTCATGCATTGGGTTGGCATACTCCGGGTGTGAGGAATACAATCTTAAAGTCACTCACTGTATAAAATTGAAAAGTAAAAGCAAGGGGAGGTAAAGTAATGACTTTGAATGTGGCTCCCTCTAGTGCACAGAAAGCGTAAAGCCGAACAAAGACTACACAAGCTTGGTTGGCCGCAGTCAGATTGGATGATCGTGGGGGGTGGGGATGGGGGGCGGGGGGCTTCACGATTTGTCAAGTGGGCTGACTCCACCGTGCACTTTGAGTCACTTTTCTGGCCATACAGTAAGAGTGATATATATATCACATACATTAATTCATCAAATAATGTATGATAAAATACATTTACTGGCGATAAAAAGACTAACAGCGGTGCCTCTCAGTGTGTATGAATGACATCCATAATAATTCTATTGCACATTGAAACATGATAGGAATTAAAATAATAATAATAATAATAATAATAATAATAATAATAATAATAATAATAATAATAATAATAATAAAATGACCCTGTACAGGATACGCGGTGTGGAAGATGACACATGATTTATGTAACTGTGCTAATGATATACCTGTAGTTCCATATAGTCACGCATGAACAATGAGTGCAACTTGAGAAGCATAAAGCAACAATAACAGAAAATGATTTTGAAATATAAGGCGCCTGACATTTAGCTATGGTGTTTAATCTGAAACGAGGTGAGTCGTAGTGTGGCTATTTAAACGATACACAGCGGTGGCTCGTTGATCCCTTCTAATCTTCCACCTAAATAAAAAAAGATACTCTTTTACGCACTTATAATACGCTGCTGCCAGCTAGTGGCCAACTTCAGTACTTCTACGGTTAGAGTCCTGAATGCCAAGCTAGGAGGCTTTCACCCCATGAAGCGATCCAGCAGCAGATGAACAGATGATACTGGGGTACACAAATACTGGGGTACACAAATACAGTGGATGAAAATAAGATACATAGCCTTGTTGAAATGCCAGGTTTTTGTGGTAGTAGTAGTAAGAAAAAAAAAATAAAAGACTGATACCCAACATTTCTAAACTGTTACCACCATTAATGGGTTCTGTCATCTGTACTAATCAATTGGAGTAAATGCCTCTAAATAACCCCAAATAAAGTTCAGCTGTTTAGTAGGTGTTTCCTGACATATTTATTTATTTATTTATTTATTTATTTATTTATTTATTTATGCATGCAGATGCTCTCCCCCCCACCCCACTCCGACGAGTGCCCGGGATGACCGCCCCATTCGGCTTCGCCATCCGCACACCCCTGCCGACCGGCCATTTTCTGATTCGATCAAGAAGGAGAAGACACTATAAGCTCAGCCCACACCACAGGATAATCTCTCAGGATAATCTTTCCGAAATTAAAAAAATAATGGGCCTCTGTTGCAAAAGAGGCAAAATAGTCTAACTTTGGCCAATTATCGGTGTATATGAAGCCAATTTAATTGTCAAGGATACATTCTTATACCTTTTGACAGCCATTTTGCGATTCTCGCTGTCTCATTTGAAGGTTGTCTTCACTAGACTGCCTTCCACAAATGTACAGTATATTTAGATCAGGGCTCTTCAGAGTTGTCTGATGTTTTGTTCTTTGCCTTTCTTGGGTGTTGTTAGCAAGGCCCTTGACTTGTGGTTGAGGGCAAGCTTTCTGACACTGGGCAGCACATTTCATTCCAGACTGCCTTGATAGTCTCAAAATTGCATTGTACCCTGTACAGATTCAAGACACTCTGTGCCATATAGCAAAGCAGCCCCAGATAACAGAGCCTCCTCCATGTTTCAAATTTTCTGACACTGAGCATATTTATCTAGTGGATGCCTTGATCATTTTGAAATTCCATTATAGCCTGATTAGACTGAAGACATCCATTTGCTGAACATAGCATAGCAGGGCCCAAAACATAACCTCCATGTTTCACAGTATACTTTCATGTTCTTGTCCAGGTCAGTTTCATTTGTGTGTTTTGCAAATCATTTTTTAGACCCCAATAAATAAAGACACTCCTGATTTCCATTCATTAATGTGTTTGTCCATTTCAAATTATTTCAGAGACCATTGTGAGGTTTACTTTACTTAACACAAGTGTTTGTTACTATACATGTTAAATACATGTATTATATATTACAGTCGATTAAAGCAACTATAACAGTTGCAGTTGCTTTCATCAGTCTTGAGACTTTTTAATTTTGATTTACTGTAGTTGACATTTTAAAACTCATACGATCACAGCGACATACTTTCATGTCTTAAGAATCGAGACATTCAATCCCAGGTACGAATGTTTTTATGTATGTATGTATGTATGTATGTATGTATGTATGTATGTATGTATGTATGTATGTATGTATTTATTTATTTATTTACATGGTAGGGTAAAGTAGGGTCTGAAAAGTGCTGCACCTGAATGAGAACGGGGCATATAAAGTAAAAAGAAATGTGTATTTATTCATAAACATGCCAAGTTGATAATTTCCTTCTGGGTTTATGTTTTTGAGTTAAGGATGAATTTATGTATCCAATTTGTCACCATGCATGGAGAGGACACGTGATTTATGATTGTTTGCATTAGAGAAACACTAGAGGGCAGCAGAGTGACAAAACTCAAGGGGCCAAGGAAAGAGCAGTACTGTACAGTAGTTTGGTTCCAAGCTTGGACTATCAACGCATTTAAATTCATCTTGAAATCCTAAAAAGATAGAATACCCGGAAGATATAAGGAAATGAAGTTATCCTCTTAAAAACAAAACAAAACAAAAAAACATACAGCATAGTATAATTGTAGAATGACGTATTGCTCACGTTTCACAAGTAGTCTAAAGTATTTTACTACTAATTATAATACAAATAGAGAGAGAGAGAGAAAAGAACTAAAAAGAAAGTTCTAATATACATTTTGACGAACAATAATAATAATAATGACATTAAATCGTTTAGATAAAATACATTCCTTTAATGATAATTTTCAGCAATATTAAGTGCAAGGAGTAACAAATGTACAAGTGCATCTCAATAAACGGAGATGTTCTCAAAGTTCATTATCTTTCACTAATTCAATTCAACAAAGTAAACCTCGTTTATTATGAAGACCAATCCGACAAATGGGAAAATACTTTTCATAACTTACCACGTAATACTTTATTTAAAATCATTTGTTGCAATTTCCTGAGATGATGTATTTGCGGTTTTCGTTAGCAAAATGATACGAAGCAAAATAATGAAATATTTCACTGTCGTAGTTTATCCACACGAGTTACACGTTTTGAAGTGAACCACTGAAATAAATGACGTTTTCCACAATGTTGACGATGCTGCACCTTTAATTGTTGTTGATTTTTTTTTTTAATGTCAAGTAAGTCCGCCATCAGGTGTGCTGACATCACATTGACAAGAACATGTAATAACCCCACTGAAGAAATGTTGATGATGGCTTGCAAAAACATATTCTACAGATCTTATTTACTTCACTTAAAAGTACATTTTAAAAAAATGTTTTAAAAAAGGAGTGTTGCGCTGACAAATGTCTCTCTTTACATGACACAAGGCTTGACGTCCTGATATGCGCTCTGGTGATGGTGCAGCTGATGATGAGGATGATGGTGGTGGTGGTGATGATGATGATAATAAGACGCACCGGTGCCCGAATGCAGAGGGGACATCCCGTTGAGGCTAAGAACCAAATCCTTCCTCTCACACACTGCACTGGAGTGGCTGGAGTACCGAGATAGTCCAGCTGCAAAAAAACACGACAAAGCAGAAAATTGACTTCAGGAAAGAAATGTTCAATCAATAACTGTGATTTATTAAAATATATGCTACTAATTTATAACTCAATAAATATAAATTACTGCGGTACAGTGTGTAAAATAAACATTTAGTCTATTGTACAGCGGGTTTACTATAAAGTGGCGCCAATTACGTATTTGTTTCCTAAAATAAAATGACAATATTACTTGGCACATAAAGAAGGTACAAGAAAATGAACAACTAATTTAAATACGACACTGAATTAACATTGTGAAACTTGAAATTGGGTAATCGATGTTGTTGGAAATCTTAATTTAGTTTTGAGAATATCATTGCAATGGTGTATGTTATAGGGATTTTATATGCATAGCCTATATTTATACACCCTTAAAACCGCCGGGTCAAAAACAACCCAATTTTCATCCAAAATTGGACTTTTGTACAAAAAAAGTGTTGTTTGATTTTTGAAAATAATTGTATTTTTGTTTACATATATACAATAATAAGATTAAGGTTATAAAATGTAAACGTGGAATAAAACTGCAACTGCCTGCAAAAAAATGAATAAATGAATCTTTTTTTAAAGACCATCGTAAAAAAAAACATGTTAAAACGGGGTTTGTATTATTATTTTCTTTCTTTCTTAAAATTTAAAATAGATAGATAGATGGATAGATGGATGGATGATAGATAGATAGATAGATAGATAGATATAGATAGATAGATAGATAGATAGATAGATAGATAGATAGATAGATAGATAGATAGATAGATAGATAGATAGATAGATAGATAGATAGATAGATAGATAGATAGATAGATAGATAGATAGATAGATAGATAGATAGATGGTTAGATAGAATAATTACGCAATATAAACTGCTATTTTACCCGACATTTTAATAGTCGCAAGATCGCAATTTGTGTTTCGTTTTTATTTTCATTCACCTTCTTTGTGGCACATGTAATAAACAAAAATGATGCAGTAGTCCCGAAAACCATTGTTTGCGTCGCCTACCTGGAATGTCCGCAGAATCTCGTCCGTTATGATGCAGATAACTTTGATCCAGAGAATACGACGCCATCCCGTGCGTGTGTAGAGCACCGTGCCCTGCGGTGGCGTTACTGGTCGCCACCGTCTGTTGTTTAAGATAAGGGGGTACCGCAGACGAACTCCAGTGGGGGGCCGCGTTGCCGTATGGGCTCTGACAGTCCAGGGAGCCCACCACGGCCGGAGAGGACTGCAACGAGCCGCCGCCACTGTCCGGATTGATGTAGTCCACGTTGGTGGTCGCGCCCATGTACGACGAGCCGGAGCCGGGGGACACATGATGCCCCCCTGCGACTCCGTCAAACCCACCGTGAGACATCGAGTTGAAGTCTAAATTGTAGCCGTTGTGACACACTAAAGGCCCCGACGCGGCCTGGAAATCGAACCCGATGCCGTTCATCATCCTGTACATTGGTTTTAGCGTTTGGCATTTCCTACGGAAGCCGCGAGGTCTGCGTCGGAAGGAGCCCTCCTCGAACATGAACTCGCTGCCAGGGTCGATGGTCCAGTAGTGGCCTTTGCCGGGCCTGCCGAGGCCCTTGGGTAGCTTGATGAAGCACTCGTTGAGCGACAGGTTGTGTCGGACCGAGTTTTTCCATCCCTGGTAGGAGCCTCGGAAGAAGGTGAAGCGCGCCTGCAGGAACTGGTAGATTTCGCTCAGGGTGAGCCGCTTGCTGGGCGAGCTCTGGATGGCCATGACAATGAGGGCGATGTACGAGTAAGGGGGCTTTTCCGGGCGTCTCAAACCCGAATTGCCGCGTTTGGCTTTGGCCGCTGCGTCGTGCGTGCTGGAAGCCGGGATGGAGCGCGCCACGCTCGGGTCCAAATGTCCGTGGGGGCTCTTGGTCGTCATCGTGAAAATGTAAAATAAAATGGTTTGGCGGGGAGATCACCCTAATTTGAAACATTGGAAAACGCCGTCTGACGCACGAAAACCTCCAGCATAGCCTCCTCTTCTTCGCCTCGGTCCATTGCAAAGACCAGCAAAGCTCCTGCACTTTGCTGAAACACCCCCACTCGACCACCTATCACTTCTCCAAATCTGCCTCTGCCCCTCTAACCCTTCGCAAGCCCTCCAAGAAATCCTCTGGAACTTAACTCCCTCCCATCTGGACAAGATCCAGACTAGAAGCCGGACACAAGGCTGTGGAGTGGTGGAAGACTACCCCCCCCGCCCCCCTCCCGACAACCACCTCCCCCCCCCCCCCCCACACACACACAAGTGCTCCCTCTCCTCCATTACCCTCGCCCCTTCTTTTGTAAGGGCAAAAGTGGACGCTAAACACCATTTTAAACAAGATACTCAGACCATGTGCTTCTGAGCAGAACTGAACTAATTTTCTGCACCCCCCCACACACACACACACAAAAATCAAACAAAATGTTATTATTGTACCATGTCTGTCCTGCCTATCATTCCAAATCGGTAAAAAAAATATGAGGCCTATTGACGGGATAGAGGGCAGGATAAGACCAGGTGTAAATGTAACCAAGCAATGTCTGCCATCTAGTGGTCAATGGTGATATTACAACTTAAACTACAGTCAACCCCAACATTTTTCTTTTTTTTAAAAAATACTATGTTTTTTATTTTGTTCTTTTCTCAGGGTTTTTTAATGATGTCTTGGGTTTGTACAAAAAAACATTCAGAATAAAACAAAAACATAATAATAATAATAATCATTTTGGGGGTGGGGGGCACTCCGAGGGCTTTTGCAGGCCACCAGTCGCCCATCCCTTGTATACATATCTATACATAGTAGCCTATACAGCAATATTGTATGTAATAGTATACAATAGGAAGCTTTTTCAGGGTGCACCACATGTGAACCCTGTCCTGCGCATGCACCGAGATAAAGTGCTAAACATTCCATGCAAACAACAGTGGGCGTATCATCAGCATCAGCATTCCTGACGTCAATGTGCATCGAAATGCAATTTCAGGGACTCGAGGCAAAACCTTTGCATACAACAGGCAATAAATAGAATTCATGTTGATGTGCACTACTTTTGCAGTGGATGGGACCAACAAGTTATTACAAGGAAGGACTATCATGTGCAATTAAGTATTATGCAACTTTACCAGAGAAGCAAATAAAACAAACGTGTCATTATTATGTCAAGTCATTGTAATGACTAAAGAAGGTTAAATGACCTGACAGAGGAATAAATCATTTACAGCTCACAACAGACAGACATTATCTTTGGGGTCAATTTGACCTATACGTGATTAATGTCTCTGCGTACATATTTTCTTGCTTCGTATTTCATGACTTTCTTAAAGCGGAAGTCAACCCAAACCTATTTTTTTCTAGAATATGTTCCCAGCAGGCCCACTAGTTGAAACACGGCATTCTGATTAATTTTGCATTTGTGGACTATAAGTTAAGCAGCAAAATGCACTCGTTTTTAGTCATCTCTGGGGGCGGCCATTTTGTCTTCTGTCGACTGAAAATGGCATCACAACTGCTCACAACGACCAATCACGGCTGACCTGTTTTCTGAATCTGAGCCTTGCTGGGAACATATTCTCCCCCCAAAAAATGTTTGGGTTGATTTCCGCTTTAATGGGGACAGCTCGACATTCATTCCTAAAATTTGCATGTTTCCAATTTTTCCCCACAAAATTTCCCCACTGTGGGATCAATAAAGGCATTCTTATCTTATCTTATCTTATCCTGTGCACGTTATATGCCTCAGTGATATTTGGGGTCAATTTCAGCCGGATTGTTTTAGCTCTGTAAAACAGATGAGAAAGTTTAATGCTTTGTATTGTTCTCTATATCATGTTTTGATCTATATCATATAACATTTTTTTTCCCAAAGTTTGAGGGCCAACCTATACAATGACAGTATGACAACCACTGACAGTTCACACGTTGCCCTGAATCTAGAACTTACCGATAACTCAATTACAGCCCACACAGATACAGATTTTTTTATTTTTTTTTATTTAAAAGACAACATGAGAAGCTTTATAAAATGTAACAAAAATGCTCAAGCAAGTCAAGGAACTATGACCAACATATACTTGCAATAAAAATAATAATCAACAGTATGTGTGTGTGCGGGGGCGGGGGGGTCACGCCACATTTATCACAATTATGCATATCGTCTAATGTTTAGTCAACTGCTTTCCATCCATCACCTCACCAGTTTGGCGATGCTGACTATGATGATGACGTTGTATGAGCCCGAGTCCCAAACTGTGATTACCAAGAGGGATCATCAGTGGTGCCATCGGAAATTATCCAATTTCACTTTTCCAAAAAAACTACCTTTCCACAACAATTCATATACAACCAATTGTGTCATTTTGTTTTTCTCTATTCCAGCGACATATATTGGCAGGCAGAACAATTCAGTGCGTGTCCACTAGACAGCAGAAAGCGCAATTATCCTATTGCCATTCGTACAGTCTAATTGCTTCGTGTTCAACTAAACAGGACAGGTTTTACATTGGATAAATAAATATGTTAGTATATTTGGACGAGCTCGCTTCAATTTTGACTTTACCCCCTCGTGTAAAATGTGTGCTCAGTAAACTTTGAGAACACACAGCGATTGCCGAATGAAGTGGTCACAAAGTTTGTAAGAGAAGCCCGCAGCTTGGCGCATGCGCAACTCCAAAGTCCATGAGGCCGCCCGGGTGCATGTAAAGCGGCGAGGCAGGTGGATTGTAACGCGGCGTCATGACGACGGCGTAGCCTTCGACGTGCACGTTCGAGTCCCGTCTGAACGGCGTGCTGAGGATGCTGTCTATCGTGAAGGAACTTGTGAACTTTTTCGCCGTGCTCGGTGGCGCGTCCTCGCATCTGCTTTTCTCCTCCTCCTTTTTGCCGAGGCGGATGCTGATGCGCTTTCGCCTCCGCCTGAACACGCCGTCGGCGAATGTGTACTCGCTGTGAGGGTTGAGCATCCAGAAGTTGTCCTTCCCCCACGGCCGGGACGGGTCCCGGAGCACCTTGTGGAAGCAGTCGTTGAGCGACAGGTTGTGGCGCACGGAGTTCCTCCAGCCCGTGTAGCTGCCGCGGAAGAAGGGGAACTTGTTCATGAGATACTCGTTGATTTCGGCCAAGGTTAGGCGTCCGCACGGCGAGTCCCGTATGGCCATGGCGATGAGGGCGATGTAGGAGAACGGCGGCTTGGGTCTGCGTGTGTACGGCTTGGATTTGCCTACGAGGGGGCTCTGCGCCGCGCAGTCTCCATCCGAGCTCAGTTCCTCGCACTCCCTCGGCTCTGGCGGCCTGGTGGTGGTCTCATCGAGGCTCATGTGATGTTTCCCGCACAAGACCCCAAACTTCATGATTTTTTTCCAACTTTGAGCCAATCGGGTCTCTCTTGAAGTTCCCCCTGTTGTAAAAGTGCGCCAATTGCTTCCAGCGGTTGTACCTGTGCGATGCCTGTGCTCACCTACAACCTGTTTGAGCAACACTTTATAGTTTACCTCGGGGACAACCCAAAGGGGCGGGGCTTGTGATTCCTTTAAATGGCGTTTCCCATTGAGCGAAGGCACATTTTACATTAGGAAAAATAATCCCACTGAATAACAGCAAACTAAATGTCCCTTAAGGCATCAAGTGGAAGAGCATTAATTGTTTTAAAATATGTCACTGGCGTAGATAGATGAACATTAGTAACTACACTGCAGAGCAATTAAGTGAAATTGGACAATTTCCCGAGGCACCCCTGATGATCACTTTCAGCACGCTAATGCTCCCCATCACTGCCTTCAACGTTTTGTGGTTTATCTGTTTGATCTATAGAAACACTGGAGAGTGCAGGGCTGTTTCTAGACTCCCTGAGGGCTTCAGGCAAGAGGGGCTGTGGAGGCAGCCCCCCCCCCCCAAAAAAAAACAAAAAACCAAAAAACGATGCATAAGCAGATATCTTTTATTAAACAAACTTACATGACATGTATAAGAAATAACATAAACAACCAAGTTTGAAAAATAATAATAATATGAATTGGAACCCAAAGCCATTACTTGGTTTGTATGACTTTTTGCTGCATCTCTTCACACATAATATTAGGAACTTATTTTATTGGTTCACCTGTGGAAATATGTGCTATTACACCTGAGACAAGCAGGTGGCGTGTGGCTCCTTTCGTCCACAGCTGCACTCAATCTTCAATTGTTGAGCCCACTGGAAACCACTGTTGTGTTTGTGTTTTACTTTAGGTCTGTCTCCTTGCTGTGCTCGGTGCCAGGACATCATCGGCCAAACAAGAAAAAATTGAGTGATTTTTTTTTTGGTCTTCCTAATTAACCGCCTTGACTGCTTGGCATTAATTTGGAAAACAATGGAGAGTCGATCTGTGAGACAGTCCGCAAAGAAACACACGTAACAACACTTTTCAATGGAGGAAAGTGATGATGCATGCTTCAAAATGTAGAAGGCGTTGTTGGTGTCCCAAAACAATAAGGCCTTTTGGCATCTTAATTAGGGTACACAATCAATTTTTGAAGTGTGACAGATTCCACACAAAGCTAATTCTGCCAGCGCATTTACTGTAGGCACATTTGCAGAATGGAATGAGATGTGAAACAAGAAATGTGATGTAAATTATTCATTTTATAGAGAAAGATATTTATTCAATAATTGGATATTTAACAGGATTGCAAAGGCCCTCTGGAAACTCATTTTTGCTGTGATTATTTTCTAATGATTATTTGCTGGATTATTTTCCGAGCAATTTTGAGAGCCTTCCCAAAATCAAACATTATTATTTTCATCATTTTTTTTTTTTAATCTAGCTAAGTTTCACTAAAGGTACCTCCTTTAGACATGTACCGATGTTTAACATCTTAACTGAGATTTCTGAAATGTGAGAGACCCCATACATGACAAGGAAAAAAGATTGTAACAAAGTGTAGTTTTGCTTGTCAGGATTAGAATTTCCTGTCTGGTTTTTGCACAGGATCCAGGTGTCATTTTGACAGGCGTTATGCAAATGAACAATTCATCCTCACTGCCAATAAAAGGCTGCAGAAAATTGGACCTAAACTACTTGATTACCATCAGCCAGCAAACTAATCACTCACTATGATGTCTGCACATTTGAAAGTGGTATTTTGATATAATTTAATTGTGGCTTTGAAACTTTGAAGTAGATGAATTATGGAAACGCCTGTACCTTGACTCTACAAACATTTTAATAGGCAAAGCCACAAACTACATCTCTGTTTTAAGTATGGGCATCATCCGCAATTGCGAAAATACTTTTCAACAATTATGAATGTGCAGTCAGGTGTATGTCATGTTAAGCAATACTCTTGAGGTCTAATGTGGCGAGTAGAAACATAAAACACACCCCGATTAGCATCTCTGAACAGACAGACGGTAGTGCAAGTTCAAGCGGTGCAGCATTGAAGCCTGCCGTTGTTGCGCGGCACTCTCGACTTCAACACTGTCATGCAGCCAGCAAAGTGACTGATCTCAGCCGTGACTCACAAAAGGCCTCGCAAACACATCTTGAAAATGTTGAAATGCGGCTGAATTGAAGTTGAAGTGGAAGTTTTTGCGAGAAAAGCGACCCTAAAACTAAAACCCCCTATAATTCAAAAAAATGTTACAGCCTTCACTATATTCCCAAGTTGTTTTGTTCGCATCTTTCCATTTTATAACCGCATGAGCCAGTGTGCGGTCGTTGTCCAAATCTAAAACTCGGTCGTCTCTTTGGTGAAGCGTTACAAAAGTAATTCATCTTTTTGCTGTGATGTGTTGATGTAATGCATCACTGGCTGCGTTTACACGGACACATTTATTCGGATTAAGTGCCTGATCGGAATAAAACTGCTTCATGTACACACATCGTTCGGAATATTCTGATCCGATCAAACCCACTCCGATCAAGATTTTATTCAGAATGACAGAGCTTGTTTATGCCGATTGGTAATCCGAGTTGACGCGAGTGGAAACAGCATCACCCACATCGTAAAATTACCAAAATGTGCAAAGCTGTTATCCGGGCAAAAGGTGCCTGCTTTGAAGAGTTAAAACTATAAAACCTTTTCCGTTTTGATTCACATTTTTTGTTTACCAAATAATTCTATCAATATCTCTTCATGATATTGATGACTTAAGTACAATTCAGGACATTTTTAAATACTGGTAATAAAAAACCTTGCATTAGAGAGTGCTTCCAAACGTTTGACTGGTACTTTATAATCACCTGTATACTGTATACATTATGCTGTTAGCACCGTTACAAACTCAAAATGGTGACTACCAAATAAAATATTATTGTTCATTTAATGGTTATAAATTCTTGTAATGTCTGTCAAAAAAAAGGTAAGAAAATGTGCAAATTTTCATAAAGGTTGTTGTAAAAATGAAAATAATAAATCCATTTAACAAGAAACACACAATTCATTCGCTTTAGCATTGGACTAAAGACACGACAAAGACCAAACAGGACTATTGACTGCTAGTACGTAATATGACTGAGAAAGGAAAATACATAGCACATATCACCTGTTATTCACTATATATATATATATATAGGTTCCTTTTTTTTTTTTTAATTTGTTTTTAGGGTCAAAAGTTGAGGAGAGGAAAAAAAAAAAAAAAAAAACGACTTTCAGGAGGTGCCCATATATGCGGAATACTGAAAACAAGTTAATTGTTTAATCTGCGCTTACAGTTTGGAATCGTCGTCCTGTTAAAGCCCATTAAAGGTTCAACGTTAAATGTCAAACGTTAGAATCGCCAAGCTGCTTTGGTGAAAGTCATACAGAAGTCGTTTGATACATTGTTATTCAGAGACAGCAATATACATCATTTATTCCCTTGAAAAGACACTAACTAGTCATATATAACGCAATACTAACTTGCCCCGCAGTGCTAATGTGGCAAAGAAATGCATTAGCATTGAAATGTACTTCGCATGATAGATTAAGGAATGCCCTTTGTAATTTTACAGAAAAGCATTTGACTGTCGCAAAGTATTTCAGTGATGCAAACCGTTGCAGTAGATTCCACACGGCTTCTAAAAATAACACGGTAACGACATCTACGTACGTACGTGTGCGCCTTAGTTTGTATAAGCCCCGCTCGCTGTCTACACAAACAAAAGCCCTGTGCGTGTGAGGCGGCCGTTAGTCGGAGGGGGTCAGGATGATTTCCAGATGATCCGGCCTCTGAACGCATAAACAGTAGCCTCAGCATCCAGGATGCATTCAAAGGATCAAAATAAAAACACAATTTGATGTTAATTGCAAGTGCTGCTTGTTGCTATCGTTAATCGGCCACAAATGGCTATTTTGCGCCAACGTGACACCGTCAAACATCTGAAAGCGGCTTTACACGCATTTGGACGCAAGCTCTTGCTTGTGCAGTTTTGAGTTGCACCCTCCTAATATACGCTCATACATACTGTACGCTAAACGCTCCGGATTCTGTTGGAGAAAATGTTGCAAGCTTAGCCGTCGCCCTGCCCCTGTAATATTCTTAACTACAGGCCATCTATTTAAAGACCACCGTTCCTTTATATCGTGCGAAAAGCAGAGAGGAAAGATGGCGTTTAGAAACAGGCCCGTGCCTGCTTTCGGGATTGGGGAAAAAAATATTCAGAGGATAAGTAAAAGACCTTCCTCGTGGGAGGTCATGGTAGTTTGTAACTTCAGTATAGACCCAAAGGGAAACATAAAATCGAAGTTCGATTCCTACGCCAGTTGATCCACGACATATTTGCTGAGTTTGACAGTTTGGTCATGTCTCCTTCAACCTTTGCACACTTCACAACGCTTCTGTTTCCTTAAGCACCTTTCCTATCTTGCCACAATGGTTGAATTGGAAGCTTTGTTTCGAAAGCCCTACCTTTAAAAACGTTTTGTTACAGATGAGTCAACGTGCCAGTTGTGTATACAAAGTGAGCAGTAATCTGCAGGACATATCTGCAAGGACAATGGTTGCGTGAGGCCATGCTCTGCTGCCCCTTGCATGCATACTGAAGGCGTCTCTTGAAAGGCGACATGAGGGTGCTTAAAGGCCCCATCGCCTTTCGAATCATACGGGGTTTTGAACAAGAGACGCTGCCGTTTTTTTCTCCTAATATTTTGGAACTGACAGAGTCATTCATATACCGAACATGACAATTGACATTTTGGATTGAGAGAAGGCAAACATTTGAAAAGTGTATCTCAAAGACGACGTTTCTGAAAATGCAAATACTGCATGTCTGTGAGAATATGCAAATGAGTTTTCAGACTGGGCATGTGCGAGCGCATCGCAACCAAAACAACAGCGGCCTGACACAGCACGGTTGTTGCTGATGATTCCTTAAAGCGGAAGTCAACCCAAACATAATTTTTTTCAAGAATATGTTCTATGGAGGCCCACTTGTTGAAACAAGGCATTCTGATAAATATTGCATGTGTGGAATAAGAGTTAATCCGCCCCTTTTTTAGCCATATCTGGGGATGGCCATTTTGTCACTTCTGTCGACTGAAAATGACATCACAACGGCTCAGGGCTCAGGTAATGACCAATCACAGCTTGCCTGTTTTCTAAAGCTTAGCCCTGAGCATTTGTGATGTCATTTTCAGTCGCCCCTTTAGATGGCTAAAATGGGTGGGTTTTGCTGCTTACGCAACATTAATCAGAATGCCGTGTTTCAACTAATGGGCCTGCATAGAGCGTATTCTTGAAAAAAATATGTTTGGGTTGACTTCACCTTTAAACTCAAATCAACTTCATTTATATAGCACTTAAACACAACCATTGCTGCATACCAAGTGCTGTACATGGAGGAAAAATCAATCATACAATAACACAATGAAAACAGTAAATTAATAAATGCTGTTTATCAATTAATAAGTATTAACCAATGAATTAAAATCAATCGACCAATACTAACACAAATACAGCAGAAACCGTAAAACAAGAGAACAATGCCGAGTTCAGGCTGACCTGAGGCACCGGGTGTTTTGTGCTCTCTCTAATGGGCACCAATTAGGAGGCAGTATTTTGGACCAACTGGACACGCTTGAGGGAGGACAGGTTGACTTCAAAAAAACGTTTATTATTTAAAGTACACTTTACATTATACAC
This sequence comes from Filicampus tigris, assembly GCF_054856515.1. NCBI lineage: Eukaryota > Metazoa > Chordata > Actinopteri > Syngnathiformes > Syngnathidae > Filicampus > Filicampus tigris. Next base: position 17,343,805 of record NC_141226.1, on the reverse strand, counting down.
GCAGAGAGGGGAGAGGACAAGCAGTTGGTCCACACACTAGTTTTTTTTCCCCCCCAAGTCATTGGTCTTCTGGCCCTGCCATTTCAAATTTGAAGTTATTTTTGCAAAGGCATTGTTGTGACATTGGCTGGGCATGACGATTTTCAAAAACATAATAACACTCCTGTTGCCATGTAACCGAAGCCTACAGCGTTTGTCACGACAATTCTGGGTGTTCGATCACCCGTTGCATGCTTTCCCGTCCGGTAGAAAACTTGTCGTAATTCAAGCAATTCAAATCACCTTTGTATTTGCATAGTCGGGCAGCAATAATGAGCTCAGCTTGAAATAGAAACTCGTGTCAAGGCTGTCAGCAGCGCTTAACCTTTCTCCAAAAACCACGCTCAACTTGTTTTACACGCCTTAGGGCATCTTACGCGAGCCAAGGAAAAATATAACAAGTCTTACTTACGGTGTCCCCACAACCCTACCCCCGCATCCAACCTCCCTCCCGCCCTTCAGGTGAGATATGCAGAGATAATGTTATGGTACTCCATCTCCAGGATTTGAAGGGTTTTTCTCAACCGAGGGGAAATTATGACGCAAGGAAAATGGCTATTGTAGAATTGATGACAAAGGAGGAACACCCTTGAGGGGAGTTATTTGTGAAATGTTTGCTTAGCGCTCAGGCCCCCACACAGGTTGAACGGCGCAACTACTTGGATGTTAATCACAGGGCAAACACAGTCTTGTCGTGAAGATTTAATGTGCTGCGGCGCTCTGGATTATAAGTGTGTGTTTGGTTGCCGTTATTTGTTGCTGTGGTTACCAGGGGTTTTGTTCCTGATTGAGTCGCCATGTTTGTGTAAACACTCCAGGGCGAGATCAAATGTGAAAAATATGCACTGCAAAAGAACTGAGCAACAGAACAGCAACTCATTCTGCGCGCTTCGGTCCTTGTTTAAAATGTCTGTCTATAATCATAACATAACATGGGGATCTTTGCTCTATGCCCCATATACATATATATATATATATATATATATATATATATATATATATATATATATACATATATACGTGTGTGTATATATATATATATATATATATATATATATATATATATATATATACGTATATATATATATATATATATACGTATATATATATATATATATACATATATACGTGTATATATATATATATATACATATACGTATATACATATATATATATATACATATATGTATATATACGTATATATATACATATATATATGTATATATATATACGTATATATATATATGTATATATATATATATATATATACGTATATATAAATATATATATATACATATACATATATATATATATATACATATACATATATATATATATATATATATATACATATATATATATATATATATATATATATGTGTGTGTGTGTTTGATTAAAACCTACAGTATGCGCCTATTCAAATTCTTTGTGCTTAAATAAAGGCAATGTCTGTTTCTTATTTCTTGGTCTCTGGCACATTCCATAAACACATCTCCCTGGTGGTCTGCGAGTAAGTGAGTGTGTGCATGGGGGTGCGTTTGAAGGATTGTAGGGGCGGGAGGGTAAACGGAGAAAGCCAAGCTATTGATGGCCAAACGCTCGCTATAGCTCAACTCAATCTGACAGCTCAGCTAAATTATATTTATTTCCATGCCACGTGCTTCCAGAGCTGTTTTCCGATTCATTCTCGCAGGTGGACCACAATGCCTAAAACCAGCAGTGTAACGATCGCGTGTGAACGGACGTGTTTATAAAATGTCTAACGACTGTATGTGTGTTGGGCATGCAAGGTGGATACACAATTAAAGTGAGACAAATGCTACTTCCTTGTACCGATAACACGCCATAAGGTGTCTTTAGGGATAATCAGCCAGCTTCTACCTGACATTCATAGTCCATGTTGCTGTCTACATAGCACTGTTAAATCAGTCACACACTGTAAAAAACACAACTTGGGTCTGAATATCACTCTTTAAGTTGGAAAAAACTTTATAATATGAATCACTGACATTTATGGCAGCAATGTTAGTACAAAGTTGGGGTTTAAAATAAAAAAAAAGGTACAACTGTTCTATAAAGTCATATTTCTTCATTGTGAAATGCAGGAAAGCCAAATTTGACAACAGCAAAACTTCAAACATTTAGTTGAATTGCCTAATTTATCAAAGTTTGCTGCCTTGAAATTTTGAGTTCACCCCCCCAAAAAAGATTTATTTTTTACAGTGTATAACCCAGTCTACACCCTTTGTTAATTGTTCTTTATAGTCAGATAACAATGTCAGACGTGATCTTATGAAATACTGCAATTCTGATTGCAATGTAGGCTACAAAAGTATGCTCCGAAGCAGCATTCGCTCAGGGACCATCTCCATGGAAACGAAGGCCAGAATGATTTTTGACACCGGCGTGCGGTCACGGCGCAGCGGAAGTTACGTTATGTGGCCATTTTGAATTTGGACACGATTTGAGGAGATGTAGAAATTCCATCCACGTCGATGCTGAGAAGGGCAGGGGGCTTAATTGATCTGATCTTTTTTTTTTCATCCCAGTGATTTGAAATTTCCATATATATGTTGCAAAAAACGCGGCGTATTGATGTATTGGAAACTATTGACCCGAGTTATGCTCCTCCAAGCCACAAATATTTTCTAGAGGTTGAATTGCCGGAGGGGTTGAAGCGCTACACTTCGACATCAAACATGGACCAGTCGGGCAATGCAGTTTGACAGCTTATTTTATCACTTTATGCACCGCGATTGGCTGACAACCAATTCAGGGTGTAACCCGTCTACTGCCTGAAGACAGCTGGGATAGGCTCCAGCAAGCCCGCAAACCTCGTCGGGTTAAGCGGTTTGGATTGTTTTTTACATTCGATTTTTACACAGATGCGATCGGCCGGATCGGATCGGCAGATATTTTGCGTTATACGCAAAAATCGGGGGTGGGTTGTGTTGTCATAATTTGCAAATCAATCAATGACGTCATTGATCAGATCCGTAAAATAAGACATTTTTTACACCAAACCATCTTGTTCACTCCAGGGATGTTCTGTGCTCAATAAGACTCCAAGGTTTCTCAGCATATAGTCAGATTTTTTTTTTTTTTCCAAATGTATTTATTTATTTATTTATGTATTTATAGTTACTCTGCCAATTGAGCAGACAGTAGCCTCGTGGTGAAAAACAAGTGTTCTAACAAACAGAATAACTGACCCAACAAGAAAAAGTCGAACGTGTTGAGGAAACCAAGCGCGAACTGCCAATTAATACAGACTAAAATTTCCTTCTCCAGCATCCTCTCTCTCATTTATAATCACAGCAAATGTCATTTCTGTCACCTCACACAGACTGCATGTCCATGTAGGCGTCATTTAATGGAATGCCACTGGTCCAGATGTCACACTGGAGCATTCATTTGTGTAATAAGGCCCTGACAGACAGACAGAGCCAGACACAAGTGCCATAGCTCATCTTTGTAGCATGTGTCAGAATCGCTAACACAGCTTTCCCACCCCAGAAGAACGTGTAAAACCATCAACATCGTCTACATGTCGCATAGCATGTCAGTGGGCGCTGTGATAACTGGTGTTGACGGTACGAAGATTTGAAGGTGAATGATCAAGACGTCATAAATATCTTGAGAAAAATACGACAAAAAAAAAAAAAAAAAAGGTATGTGCTCAAATAGCACATACCCACATGCCTGCGCTAAGCAGGCAGACAATCATTTGCGGAGCAGCATGTATTTTCACGCTGCTACAAAGCGTCTCCCGTATCGTGGTGTGTGGCATGTCTACAACAAGCGGAATGCCAACTGCACTTGAAATTTGACCTCTTGGAAGTCGTCCGTTTTGGAGATCTAAGGGAGATTAAACGCAGCATGCTTGTTTTTTTTTTTTTTTTCAGGTCCAAGTTCATCTGTAAAACTCATTCTCAATCACATTTCTTTGCAGGCATCGATACCTGGGGGCATAGCAACTCGGGAGTTGTTTGTGCGCCTCGTTGCTGTCTCGCGTTTGCATAATCGAGGGCTAACTTGGGCCGTGCTTGGGAGCCACCGTGGTGTTGGAGGGTTCAGAGGCTTGCAAGAACACATTTACACAATCAGCCAGCCGGTCGGTGCCAGTTAAGGTGCGTGAGAGACTCTGCCCCACCCCATTTCATGACTCACTCCTCATCTACCCAGTGACATCTGATAAAGGAGCATAAAACAGTCGTCTATATAAACATTCCTGATTATGAGAGGTGAACACGAGAGATTGTGTACGAGCCAAGGCTATGTGTGATTCATGTGGGTAAGGCTTCGACGCGATGACAGAATCTAATGAGCTGATGATATGCAACCGGTCTTGAGACAAGCACAGCGGAAGTCCAAAACAATCTGTTCTGAGAGACTGGGCGATCTCAGATTTGTTCAGATAAGCAAACATTCCTGCCATTATGAAATTCTACAGATTAAAATGTAAGGAACATTATTGACAGTCACCCGAGTGTAAAAATGTCTGATGGAAAAACAGTCAAAGAAGAAACAATCCTAACATCAAATGAATTCAATAAATTATAGTAAATAGGGCTGTCAAATATTTTTGTAAATATTTTTAGAAACGATTATTCTATCCATCAATTCAATAATTGGATAAAATGTTGTTTTGAATTAAAGTGTATTCGAAAAACTTTTTTTTTTCCCCGAATACTGTTTATTAACCAATTCTTGTTGTTTATGTGGTGTTGTTGAATGATGTAAAAAACAGTATTTTTGAAAGTGATTCAGTTAACTGGTTTGGCCATCGATTTTCCAAATAAACGCAGATATTTGCAAATGTCATGAATGACTTCAAAAATCAGAGAATATTTACTACTGAGAGGGTGAAATCAGAGGATTTGGCCAGTTTTAAGTTAAACAATGGCTCGAAACAATTACTTGATTTTCAAAATAGTAATCGATTAATTTCATAATTGATTACTTGATTAATCAATTCATTTTAACACCTCTTGTTGCAAGCAGCGATGAACAGGCTCCCTTTTCATGCCCAATCCACAAATTGTTGGCATGTTGCTCTGCCCACATTCAATGACATAGGGAGAGAAAGCTTTGCAATTTTGAGTTGTACATACTTCGTTTTCAGGATCTGTAAAACTTATTTTTACCAGAATACTGTACACATGCACGCGCAAAACTCGTGAGTTTTTTAGTATTTTGAAACAAAAAACAGCGATTCCAAGAGGGCAATCAGATTTTGGTTTTGTTTGTCTGTGACTTCCTGAAAAAACTGGCCAAATTTGGAATTGTGTTGGGCTTTAGAAGTTCCAATATTTGTATATAGACTAGTATGTGTATTTAGACAAAGACAAATGTTATCCACTATATTGCATTTCTGTGATGGGGAGGGGTGTGACAAACAATCAATTTGCATGGACGGGCCGGCACTTTAAATTTTCACTGTACGTTACGTTGACGATGAATGCCATTCTATTCCAAAACTTTTCGGCCGAGGTAACATACACACAAATAAACAATTTCATAATATGGCAGGCCCTTAAAATTGAGACTCACTGTCTTGTTCCAAGTAAATAATCTTCTGTGAAAATCTGAGGTCAACGTGATGACTCACCAGCAGCCTGTTGTTGCTGAACAGGGAAATAAATACAGGTTAGACACTTTACATGAAGCAGATACCTTTCTCAGGAAATTGGGCGCGGGACTTGTGAAAGGATGTTTTTCTTTTCTACACCCAATGTTTGGCTAGTTGTGAGGAGGATAGATGGGTTAGGATGAGGTCGAAAAGTCTATTTTTGTGCCCCGTGACGCGGACTAGGATCTCCATCCTTTGAGGGTCTGCAGCCTGTCCCTTACCTTTCACCCAGAATATGACATCAAGGGCAACAGCCAAAGAAGCCCATGTGAGAAAGACCGCTCACGTGATTGTAGATGTTTATTTGTTCATATGCCAATATAGTCAAGCACAAACGGCATACATGCATCGAGATACTATGTATTGTACACCGAAATACATGTGAACAGTAGCAATAATAGCAGCAATGTATGTAGCAGGAAAAGTTCCAAAACTACAAACTTTCCTCTTCAAGGTAATGTCCCTCTATGGGCTAACGCACTGCCAAGCCTTCATGCACACCTGGAAGGAGTCTTGGGGGATCCATCACAGCTCTCTCTTCTTCTCTACCGGGAATTATCAGATGCTCAGGGCATTGTGAGCATGCGTGTCTCAGGGAAGCGGTCATGAGTTATCCTGCCACAACTCACACACTAATCGCCGCGGTCCCTCTTTGTACGACCGAGTCGATTATGCGTTGAACATGGTGTCCAGTTTAATTGGTAACGGCCGTACAGTAAAATCAATGGATGCATTTTTTTTTCACGCTAGTTGTACGCGCAATTTTGTGGGGGTATTCTTGTGCGCAGTTCAGCTGCAGGCATTTTGTATTTTGACAAAGCAAACGGCAAGTAAGTTGTGGCGTCCACGTGATCCTTGACTGTAACGACTGCACATGACGGCCATTGTTTCCGTCTGAGGTAATTCATTCAGTGATCGTTTTCAACGAATAAGTGGCCATTTGTACCAGTTTTTCAACTAAATCTTTGAACGAATGTCAAATGATTTGGTACTTGAAGGCACAGTGTTTGGTGTCCATGTAACAATCGGAGCAATCCTGTACGTAACACCAAACTAGACCACAACGTTCGACAATCTAATGTGAACAAAGTGAGATGTGGGAACGGTGAAGAACTTAAGTTGATAAAACACAATGGATGGCCAAAGTCAAAGAGTCAGAAACCATGAAAGCATTTCCCGTCCATTGACCTATTGTCTGTCCGAGCCTGCCATGGTGTGGAATGAGATCAAAACAAGCCCTTTGTAATCGGATCCTCACCCAGCATCAAACAAACTCGACCAAAAAAAAAAAACAAGAAGGTAAAAGGGCACAAAAATAGTCAGGGACAGAGCAAACACAATGCCCTTGTAACCACAGGCAGACTGTGTCCAAGTCTGATACACATCTGCTACTGAATTTTGCCACACCTTCAGTTTTCTTCATTAATGTTACTACTACCTGGCACAGAAAACCAAATACATATAAGCGTTTGGTTTTGTGAATAAAAAAACAACAATAAAATGCTCAAATGTTTTCCACAGTACAGAAATTTTGATCGCTTAAACAGAACATGAAAGAACCAACAATTAACACAGTCTCTCATGTTACAAGCGAGTCTGTGGGAATGACGTTTTAGTAAATCTGATTCCTCATAGGACAGGTGCAAACTGCTTTCACACGAGTCAAGCCACAGAGTTACCATACAATGTTTGGAGTCTAAATGTGTGATAACATGATTTTAAGCTTCGTTGTTGTCATTTAAAATGAAGCACACACAACAAAGCGTAACTCCCGACATGAGCAAAAATACAAATAACCTGGCACAAGAGGGAAAGATAATTAAACCATTTTGCTAAGCACTTGAAAACAATGCGAAGGGAGGTGTATTGAGGGAACAAAAAAAAAAAAAAGAGAACAAGACCAGCAGAACATTAAGTGCGCCTTACAGGCACTAAGTTGAATAGACGTTTGGAAGCCATCACGTGTGACATTGTATACTAGAACCCGTTGCTGAAGTGACATCTTAGTCACCGTGTGCGCACGCGATACGACTAAACAAAATAAGCAGGAGAGTATCCTTTTGTACACTGCTAAGGGAGTGCCATTTCGCTCGAGTGGATGTTTGAAAGACGTCTCATCAACTTCACTCATGCCGCAAAAATGTCAAGAACTTTCTGACGATAACTCTGAAAATGTATTCATAGAGAAATATTTGCATGGCGATGAAACGCAAGGGGTCTTAAATACATTGTCGCGTAGCACAAGAAGGCATACTCAGCTACGTTCGTGCCGTTTCGTTTGATTGCTTTATGTTTGTGCCTAGAAAGCAGGGCTGCCCCGACTAGTCGACGTCACCGTTGACGTCTAATACGTCGGCACGCACATACCGTCGAGTGGTGATGATGTAAAGACGTTAACAGGTGCATACCGTCAGTTGTAAACAAGTGCGCACAATAGAAAAGAAAGGAGAAAAAAAAAAAAAAAGAAAAAAAAAAAAAGGAGAACAGCATAAATGGCGGCGGCGCTCCGGTTTGTGCGTTCAGGGCGGGTAAGAGGACAGCGGGCACCACGAAGCAGCTGAAAAGCGGACAAGAAAGTTTCAAGTATGGACATACCGTATTGGCCCGAATATAAGACGGCCCTGATTATAGGACGACCCCCTCTTTTTCAAGACTCAAGTTTGAAAAACGTTTTTTTTGAACACCAAATTAATTTTTATACAGAAAATAATTACAGTACATCTGAAACAAATGATTATAACAATATATTTGTATGAACAGGCATGTTATTTTGCCTCATTCAAATCTCAACATTTAAATATGTAAACTAAAGTGCAATCACATTCGTAGATGAATGGCTTCTGGTTTTTGACATGTAAATAAACCAATCTATTGTGATCAAACAACAAAATTGCAATAACTGCATTAACCATCAAAGTGAAGTCTAACTAACTGTAGTCTTGAAACAAATCTGAATAAGGAAAAACATTGCAATAAAAGAATGCAAACTGGTTTAACTTGAGAGTAGCTGAGATCTACCATGACAGAACATTACTTACTCCTCACAAAAAAATATCTGCCTCGCTGTGCTCAGTGTCCTGTCCTAAATTCCATCCTCTGGCTCCTCCCATAGCATGTCATCCTCACGTGACCAGGGTTGATTTGGCCTGCGGAGTCAAGTTCAGCATTCGCTTCAATGATATCTGCCGCCATCAAGCGTCCTGAATGGGTACAATGTCTAGACCACGAATATAAGACTACCCCCACTTTTTCAGTCTTATTTCAATGCAAAAAAACACCGTCTTTTATTCGGGCCAATACGGTATTTCAATGAAAAAGCTGGTCGTCTGTATCCTTTGTAAAGCCGAGTGATGAACGAACACCTGAAGCGAGGTCACCCAGGTGCTGCTGGAAGACGACAGAAAGCAAAACGCTAGAGGATCGTAAGTTCATCGAACTAACTACTAACTAATCTGACCCGGTTTTACTGAAGTCGCTATTATGTGCGACGTATTATTAACATGAATCGTTACGTTTCATTTCTCAAAGCAGCGGGCTGCAGTCAAAATGACAGTGTTGTGTTTCAGCTTTGTGCATTATGGGGCTAACGTTAGCTATTTCACTCTAGCCAAATTGCGTTGATGCTTGCAGCTAACGTAACTGGTTCCGTTTCTTTATTTAGTATCCACAAATGGTAACACGCAACATCTTTTTATATTTCCAAATCGCTGCTGCCCCCGTCTCACCGGCTCTGTGCAGATCCCGAGCGCAGCACAGCATGCGCATCGTATTTAGGATCTCAACTCACACAAAGTATTTTTAAAATGATTGTCCAGTGCAATGAGGCCCATTGCATTTGTGGAGTGTGGTCCTCATTGGACTTTACCGTATTTTCCGGACGATAAGTCGCTCCGGAGTACAAGTCGCACCAGCCATAAAATGCATAATAAAGAAGAAAAAAAACATATATAAGTCGCACTGGAGTATAAGTCGCATTTTTTGGAGGAAATTAATTGTGCTCTTAGTACACATCATTTCCACCGAGCTACGATGGTAACATTTAGCTAACATTCACACATGTAGCATACAAGAAAGTAACGGTAAGATAACTTTAAACTCATCAAAACGGTTGTAGATCGATTAAATAAGTCTTTTATTTATCTCCGACCGTGTGGCTGATGCAAGACCCCAGCCAGTGTCTTAAAGCAACAGTACACTATTTTGTGTAGATGTATATTGATAGACAGTCAAATTGTCTTTATCATAATATTTTAATTATTTATTTATCAAAATGTTAGATTTTAACCGTTTGAATTATTCATGCATTTTAATAGCTTTTAGGATTTTTTTTCTTATGTTTCTTTATGTGGGTTACAATAAGACGTGAAATTATATACACTATACATGTTATTCTGCCCGTTGTAAAGTCAATATGTAATGCAGGTTTATATGCAGCCTTAGAACGCCCTCCTGTGGTTGTTTGGTGTATTGTTTGCTGACGTTGAAGAGGAAAGAGATACAATATAATGTCTTAAAAATTTCACACATAAGTCGCTCCAGAGTATGTCGCAGCCCCGGCCAAACTATGAAAAAAACTACGACTTATAGTCCGGAAAATACGATTTAATTTAATTTAATTTAAGAGTTGTTTATTTTTTTGTTATACTTGGGCTGCTTAACATAAGCTCACACATTGTTTCACTGTAATGCAAAAACAGCGAAATACCTTATTCATGTTCACGTCATGATGCTTGCCTAAAAGAGATGTGAGTGTTCATTCAAGTTTGTTTTTTTACTTTAGTAAAGAATTTTAAAAAGCGTTCAGAAGTGGTTTTGTAAATTAATAATCGTCAACCCAAAGAATTGCTGGATTAGTAAACAAAATGTCTTATCAGACTAATCGACAAATCTGAAAAATAGTCGATAGATTAAACGGGAGAAAAATAATCGTGGGAGACAACTCTATTAGAAAGAGCTATTTCCTGTAATTAGGACTTGACTACTGTAATGGCATAGGTAAGTGATAGACTACATTGAGTTCCAACTTACAAATTTGGGTTTTATCACCGGAACGGAACTCTGTTGCAGACTGACTGCCTTACTCATGTTATTTTTATTTTTAGCAGCATAAAGTTGTAATCATATATTATCGTTCTTTCTATGGAAACTTTAATGACTGCTCCCTGAGCTGCGAATTATATTTTATTACTGTTTTTCAATGACTATGCTACTAAACACATGCATCTTAGCAACCACAGCATGCAATGCTAAATTTCGTGTTTTACAAGGTGTGTGAGGTAGATCATAATAAGCGTGTGTGTGTGTGGGTGCATGTGTGCATCTTATCTCGTCTTGTAAAAATGTGATACATTTTCGACAAAGTGCTCCTAAACACAAGTCACCCTACGTGAATGAAAGCTGTCAGTTGGGTTGAGGACCCGTATCGCAAACATCTGAGGAGAAGCGGAGAGGTGATACAACACAAACAAGACAGGATTCCACAGTGTTATTCGTTTGGGATTTTCGAACGCTTACTTAAGACGCTAAGTGATGAGTAAGATGTAAAGTCAGAGAGATAATTGGTTCTTGTTGTAAACAGTAATGACTAATGTCTCAACGTAGGACAATTCTCTAACCCCTGGTATTGGTGTTGACACGGCTGACTCCCATCTGGCACGCGATGTGGGCTAAGGAACATAAACAGGCTTGTGTCTGGCTCCACCCAAAGCTAACATGCATAACTTTCCTGACACAAGAATGTCCCTCTACTGCGAGATAGCGACGAGTCGGCGTAGGGTTGACCCGATGCTGCAAGACCTAGTCACATTCTACAAACCTAGGCAAAGCGCCGCACAGTGATTGAAGTATCGTGAAACGAAATGGGAATGTGGAAATTGTCAAAAGTAGCATTCCGCTAAACTTTGGCTGGATCTACTATCCACTGCGCGGGTCAAGTGGCACTAATGGAATATGGGTTGTGGCCGCATAAATGGAATCAGAGCGGAATCGGGCCTCTTCCCGATGGAGATTGCAGCATAAAGGCACAGATTGGATAGACTTGGTCAATGCCAGTTTGATGCCATGGAAATCCTTTACACCAGTTGATGACATATACACACTTGCATCTGGCCTAACAACACTTAAGTAAACAAATTAAAAACACGGGCTATGAAAGTAAACGAAAGCATAGACAATTAAATATGGACTAAGCATGCTACATGTGAGGTGTGTCCATCATTAGACAACTGACGATGGCAGCTGGTGGAGTACTGTGGAGGTTACAATGCAATACAATACAATTCACATTTATTTATATGGCGCTTACGCAACATTACGTTCATTTATATTAATGGGAGGGAGGAAGAGCCGGGCCAACTAAACACTATAATACCATAAAATTTATAGTATCTATGTATTTATTTGTACGTATAATTTGTATTTTCATGTCGTCACTGCCCAGTGTTGAGCCTTTTACAAGTATTTACGTGCTATTTGGTCATCTGCGCATGCGCACTGGTTGTATGTTTCCGTGTCTCCGTCAGTGTAAATACGGCCTTAGGGCATGTGCCACTTGAAATGTACTTTGTAATTAACAGTTAAAAAAAACAAAAACATGCAAGTATAAATCAAGCCTTATACTTTGGGAAGGAGTGTTCGCAACTATTATGCACATTTGAATGTAAAGAGGCTTAATTCAGAGCCTTGGATATTTTTTTATTTGTTTTAGGAATATAATGTCCTCTTGGAATAAAAATCTCTAAGATGGAAAAACTGGATTTTGTGTTTTTCTGAGGTCCCTCCAGTTCAATAACCTCCAGAAGGTGATTGGAGGTCTCCAACTTCAAGGCCCCTCTTTTCAACCATAGCCTCATTCACACTGCCTTTTTGAGCTTTTGATTCCCTGACAAGGTAAAAGGGATGGTTGATGTTTATGTACAAATTTGACACCTGATACTCGTGTCTCACATCCAATTGCATTCAAAGCAATTGTCACTGTGTGACTAATACTTCACACATTACACCGGATGCCACGGGGGGGGAAAAAAAAAAAATCAAGACAGTCAACATTCTGAAAATACATAATAGACTAAAAACATTACATGTATATATAATAAAATGGCGAAACAAAATACAATTAGGGAAATGACAGGGAAAAAAAAAAGGGAAAGTGACTCGGCTCTGCAGCAACAGGCTGCTGACTAAGTGCTCGGAGGTCGCCATGATTACCAGTTATCACCATTATCATTAAAGTAACTTGGGCAACTGTCACCCATTTAGACGCAGTGTTTACCCAAACTAACTTGCTCTGATTTTTTTTCCCCCGCCCCAATGTCTGATTAAGGTAGCGTTTACAAATACGTATCTCAAATAGTTGATGATCATCCCATCGTCTCAACAAGCAGAGAGCAATATCCAACAGAATCAAAACCAGGTTTGCAATCGGTAGTGAACAGTCAGCCGTGGTAGATTAAGTTCCATTGGCCGTTAGCTGCGACAACTACAACAACAATAAGCGCTTATAAGGTCAATTCAATCATATTTATTCTACATGTTCACAGATAATTAGTTAATAGTCCATCATTTCTTCCCTCCTCTATTAGATAATGACACACAGTATCAGTAATCTCAATGATTTATGGGCCCTGTTGCGGTTAATCTGAGTTAAAGGGTTTAAAAATCATTTATTAGTTCTGTACTAGCGTATCTGGAAATATTCCTTGTGGCCATGTGACGCGCGGACGCTTATTTAGATCATTATATTATAGTACGTCTTATCAAACAGTGTCAAACAGCACAATGGCTGGTTCCAAGTTCTGCTGGTATGCCGCATTGGAAGCAATAATTGTTGAACATTCGACACAAATGTCTAACTCTATATTTTAATTCATGCGAGGCTTGGAAATATTTAGAAGAAGACTATATAACTCAAATACGTTTTGGGGACAAAAATGCACATTTGACAATGGGTCTTTCTTTGTCTGGACTTGGTGTACTAGCAGTAAATGTGTGTGTGCAAATGTGTGCGTCTTGTCAGCTGTTTTCACAGCTGAGTGTGGCGGAGAGGCCTTTCTACACCTCTTGACAGATGGTTTGTAACAAGTCACGCTATCGTAGTCCTCACCTACAGGACCCTCTCTAGTTATAGCCGGTACTTTGCAGTTACGACAACAACCGGCTCACTTTTGACACAATACCTTTAATCACGAGGCCAAGGGAGCACTGTTTCTTCTTCATGATCAATGACGAAAGGGCTACATTAATCAATCTAGTGTGCATGTTGTTTATTTTATCAAGTTGAAAATGCCAAGCCAGAAAATTAGGGAGATGGAAGCAATAAGGGGACGTTTATTAACGGTAAGTCCCGATGCGGGCAGTCAAAGTGGTTACACAAGTGTTTAAAGTTGTTAAGTCTTATTTCTTTCTTGTGAAATGTAGGAAAGGCAATTTTCACCACAGCAAAACTTTAAACATTTAGTTGAATGGTCCAACTTAAAAATGTTTATTGCCTTGAAATTTTGAGTTCACCCAACATTCTTTTACGGTGTTATGCACACAAAAGGAAAACGACCAGAATCGTACAGATAACCATTTGATGTAAAGCACGAGCGTGTGTAATTTACAAGACAATTTTTCTTACAGTATCTACAAATGTTTTTGGCCCGCTCTGTACTGTAGCTTTGTTTTTTCACTTCACTTTGAAAACTACAAATTTAAAAAGACAGACCCTGCTAGAGAGATTAACTAAATTAACAAAAGTGCTTATCTCAACTTCACGCAGTTTTAATAGACTGTCTGCTTTAACACCTAACTTCACAACGCCCCCTGCTGGACGCATGTTCTCAGGTTTGCAACGTTGAAAGCATGTACGTATTTATTTTTTATCTGACAGAGCGAGAATAATCATTACACTGTTGCAACTTTGAAACAGAGTGAAGTTAAAGTCATTCAAAAATATGTTTTCAAATTTAAATATAAAACAATTTATTTGACAAACTTGGTGCATTCAGGAGTCAAGAGGTGGAAATGCAAAGAACTGAGGCAAACTGGAGCCTATTCCAGACAGACTGCGTAATTTACATACATAATTTGTTACACCATACATAATTTGTTACACCATCTCTGCACTGTTATGAGGAGTTTCAAATTCAGACTACTACGGTCCAGACAAGTACTAAACTTTCACAAACCGTAAGCACACAAGTGTGCAATTCATACGGCAAGAACTGCACGGTTTATGACTAATCTCTATTATCACACAGCACATGAACATCCGCTGGCCAGATACACTAAGATGGTGATCGCGCTGATGTTCTGCAAACCGTTTAATCCGCCAGCAGGGTGTTTCCCCGTCCTACCAGTCTGTCGTGTGTTGTTCTAACCGAGGTTGTTCAAACCTGTACGCTGCAGTTAAACTACATTCCCTCATAGCAGACTTCATGTAAAAGCAGGACAGAGCACTCTAAAGCTCCTTTAATGGAAGGTCAATATTTCTTTGCAGTATTCATTTTCACACTTCACGTGGTGCTCTTAAGACCTAACACTGCCTTACGGCCTGCGGTTGCTTATGGGGGTAGTTGTATTTGGTGGGAATTATGAACGTGCGGTAGGTGAGGCTTCCACTTATTTCATCATGGCTTCTCACATCGGAAGTTTGCATTAAAATCATCTTCATTTTTCTATTTTTTGACTACAACTCTCAATAACAATCAATGATCTTGGAGATATTTTGGATATTTGGTTCGCAGAAAAGGAAATATGTTTGGGGAAAGAAAATTACTGTGCAGCAAAAATAAAGAAATAATCCAAGAAGAATAAAGGTTTTTTTTTTTTTGCCAGGATAAAGTCATTTGAGAATAGAAGTATAGACTTAATTGTTCAAGAATAAAGTATTTTTTTAGAACAGTTCCTAAACTTTAAATCTTGTCAAATTAATTTGTTTAGAAAAAAAATGCAATTTTTCAAGATTAAAGTTATACTATGAGAATGAAGTCATGTGTTTTGGTAATAAAAAAATAAAAAGCATAACCATGACAAAGGGATTTTTTTTCTGATGGGAAAAATTATATCCTTGCAATATTAAGTTAGAATTTATCAAGAATAAGGTCCTATTTTTTCTAAAAAAAAAAAAAAAAAAAAAAAAAAACGGCATAATATTTAGAGAATTAAGATCCTTTCTAAGGGAAGCGAAAGGATGAAAGACGTGTAATAGTACCAATTTATTTTCTTGAAAAAATGTGGTAGTTTAGTGTGGGCTAAATACTCCTTTGTACAACCCAACTAAGTTTCCAGAAATATCCTCTAGGGGTGGTACACTGACATTCGTTGTGGAAAAGATACTGCAGGCTTTTCCAGCTGCTAAACTCCTTTGCCTTTTTACTGGCGCCACCAACCAATGGCAAAGTATCGTCAACTACTGTTTACCTCTGCAGACGTCAGCTAGCTTATAACGCGGTTAGCACGCAAGGCACCGATTGCTGAACACGGCGATCCAACTTAATCAGATCAAATGCTGAGCAAGGCATAAACTGTCGATGACATGCATCTTATTGCCATTAGTAAGAACATTAAATAAAATTGTATTAAGAGTGACAGTCCTCACAGTTCTAGAAAATCTCTCAAAATGTGTAGCCAGTGTTTGTGTTTACAGCTCAGAGTGGAGGCCTGAGAGAATCTCTTGAGCCCTTGTGTTTATTCTGCTTGGTTCCTGCATGGCGGCGCGGGACACTGCAAGCCAATTAAACGTAAACAATGGAGGGGGGGGGGGGGGGGGAGGGATTTGATCCAAAAAGGCATATCGGTACTGTTTCCATGAGGGATGACTCGGCAAATGTCCCAAACGGACTCTACCCTTTCTGAAAGCGTTCAAATGGTTAAGAAACGCGGCGAATGCCCTTGGAGCCATACTTGGAGTAAAAGTGACTCTTAACTCAGCGTCTCTCCAGAGCAATTACACTAAGTTGTGTGTTTATGTTCACTAATAGGCCCCTTGATGTGCTGAAGCGGTGACCAACAGCCATGTTGGCTTCCCATCAAGTGCAGATCCAGTAGTATAGGATCAGGTGGACCTCGCTGCACTATCAAAGCACAATCTCCTTCGGGACGAACTCTTATCACAACAAGGACCCGGAATCTGCCTGGCAGTTGCTCCTGGGTGGTCTGGAGGCTAAGCGATGCAATAACGCTGGCTGGCTGTACTCAGAAAAAAAAAAAAAAAAATGGGTGAATACAGTGCAAAGGCCTCATTTCAGACAGATTGGATTGATAAAGCCAGATTTGGTTTCTCAAAATGAGGGAAATTGTGTTTTTGAGCAAGAGATGTGAACCCAATATGAAGTGGGATTAAAGTGGTTTTCGGAGGTTTAGCAGCATGGTGAATTAGCGGTTAGCATGTTTGAGGACTCTGGGGTCGAATCTCGGCTCATTGGCTTTTTTTTTTTTTTTTTTTTAAATCAGGTATTCTGGCTTTCTCACTCATTCTAAAAACATGCGTAACAGAGCCGCCGCACACCAAATGACGCGGACGAACGCAGCTGAAATGGGCAATCGCAAAAAAATTTAAAATACAGTCAGCAATGTTCTGAGACAAGACACATATTTTATTTTTTTACTGAAACACAACCATGGCGTGATTGATTTTCAAAAAAAAAGTGGATTAACCTGGCTGCTGTCGCTATATTATAATAATACAAATGGAGCAATCAGGCAAGAAATACATTTTTTTAAAAAGAGTTGAGATATTTAAAACGCTTTTGGCAATGATCGCATGATTCATTGACTACAGTCATGTATTTTGGTGGCAGACACTCTCTACACTTTGCTTTTTAGAATGTTATTTTTGTAAATATAGTTAGATACCATGGTAAAATAAAAATCTATTGTGGTATGACTTCTTATCAGCCAGCTGGATTTCGCCTCTACCCAAAAACATTTTTTGAAGTGATACGACATGAAATTTTTAATTGCTTGTTACATCTGCGATATTCACCTGCAATCCAAATTTCAATTTGTTGCAAAACTGTGGCCAACGGTCGGCTACTCGTGAAACCTAATTCCGGATTCGGTTTGTGTTTGGCTGCTTCTCACAGTGTGCTGCTTGATACACCTGAGTTTTAAGTACTTTAAGGCACTATTCATATATGTATTTACTTTAGTTATTATTCATAGACGCGTGATTGAGGTTTTATAGTACATTTGAGGCAGGTACATGGGTCCGTCTAGGCATGTGCATTGGTCATGTGACATTCGCAAGCTGAGCCGTGATCGGTCGTTACGTGAGCCCTGTGCAACTCTGATGTCATTTTCAGTCGACAGCAAGTGACAAAATGGCCACCCCGAGATGGATGAAAACAGGTGGATTTTGCTGCTTAAGTCACATTCCACAAATGCAAAATTGGTGAACTTCCTTTTGCACTTGTAAGCTACAGCTTGACCCGCCCTCTGCAAAATCTGTTTCCAAATCCGAACAGATCAGGGCCGTCACGCAGCGTGTTCACCCTCCACTTTATGTTAACAAGTTAACATCCTCGCACTGAATGGTGAATGGGTTTTCCATTGTTCCCCCTCTTGCCACATGTCCCTGACCCGGACCTTTTTAGAGAAAATGGACAGAAATGGGCGCGGGGGTGTGGTCTGTCCTCGTCTAGCACGTTTCCTGCCTTCCACACCAGCTCTAATTGGAAATACGGGTGGCCCTGTTTATTTGCATGGTTGAAATGCGGCGAGGTTGTATTTATATTTTCATGGCGCGTTCTCAGCAGTGCTGCATTACATAGCCTTCCCTTGAGATCACTGTGGGAGAGAGAGAGGAGCCCGTTGGTTGAATGGGTGTAAGGGAAGGGGTTGGATGAGGTCTTATTTCCTTCGCTTCGCCTTAATGTTGAACCTTTGTCTTGAAACCAGTAAACACTCTAATGAGCCGCATTTTAAGCTACTCAAATATGCTTTAAACGACTGTGGAAATACAGCAATAGTAATCGATAAAGCTAATAGTATGACTTGAAGCTCGTGCTGTTCCCGGACACAAATCAAGGAGCTGCTGCTTGTGTTGAGTCATTCACAGTTTCTGACTGGCCCTCGCAGTGTTCATGAAATCAGAATAAAACGTACAATGCGTGGTGCTTTTATTTTGAAAGAGGTGCTTTTACTTTTACGTGCATGCATGCGGCCGGTACAAGCGATGGAACTTATATGTGCATTGTTGGCAACTTTAAAGAATTTCCGCTAGTTAGTGACTTTTTAAGCACATTTTAAAAATGCAGAAAACCGCATTCACATTGTAGACGTGAGCTTTGATTAAACAGTGATATAACGTTAATATGTGCATACTTGTATATCTTCGGCCGCATAATTGCCTAAGCCATTTTTAAATTTTTGGGGAAGACGAGAAAAAGAAATTAGAACAAACATTGGTATTTTTCGTTGTGTCCTTATCCTTTCACTTATTCATTCGCTCATCTGGTTGAATTTTTTTTTGTTACATCATCGATAAAAAAAGAATACCAATGTGTGTTCGGAAAATTGTGGGTTTTTTCTTGTCCTCCAAAAATACTGAAAAATGACAGGCAATTGTGCTGTGACTGATGAGATGTAATCTTAATGACTGATTAATGATTGTTAAAAATGTATATTTTATAATTAGAACAATATACAATCAGCAGATTGTTAAAATAAGGCACGTGAATGCTTTATATAAATAATTAGCATGGAACATAGTTGATATGAGCATGTCGCTATCTATAGCCGTTCCAGCTTCTCATGTTTTGGAACATTAATCATTAATCTCTCTCTTAGGCTGTCACATTTTAGACATCGGTTCGGATGTTAAAAATCGCTGTGTGTGTACCCTGCTCATGGGGCCCGTCAGTGTTGTTTCTCTCAACATGAAGTACTGGGCCGACTTTGACAAAAGTGCATGGGGCCCATTTATTTAACTGAGCGTGGCAGATCATTGTATATTTTGCAAGATTATGGCCCAAATCGGAGATGGGGAACATGACACAGCAAAAAAAAAAAAAAAAAATTAATGTAAAAAAAAAAAAAAAAAAATCCCAAACAAAGAAAACTATCAAGTTCTGTTTTTGCGCAGAACAGATTCTATGCAAGAATTAATTCTTGGCCGTATATAATGCCGTACCGCTTCGTAAGATCAATACAACCATTTCTTTAAGTGAGGCTTGACTTTCACAGAGTACAAACCAACCCCTAAAGACCCCTCGCATGAAGGTCTCATTGGTCCCATAAGTATACACGGACAAAACTGATCTTAAGATGAGCCGTGTCAGAGCGATGGCGGGGAGTGTTTATCCATTTCCACTGAAACCCAGTGAGTGCCGGAAGACCGGGCTTTCTAGTCAAGCTGTGGCCACAGTGATCCCGGGCCTGACTTTGGATAAAGTAAACACACACACGCACACGCACACACGAATGCACTCATGGAAGGGCTCTCCCCGTCCTCCCCTCTGCCCGTCAGCTGGAGACCACACACTCAGACCACACAGAGTCTGAGAACAGGCCCAGTCAGTCTCACGCAACATGGCGGCGGAGCTGTCACTCGGCGTCTCTTTCGTCACCGCGGGCACTGATCGCATGACGCGCCAAACAAAGTATGTCTGTGTCTAGAAAATCTGTTTTTGGAGGGAGACTTTTAATAAATCAAGTAACTCTGCTTAGGTTACATTAATTCAAGTAACTCGGTGAGGAAATCAGTTACTGAGACCGCAGTGTTTCTCATTGGTGATGGTACACAGAACATTAAGGAGTGATCAATCGTCTGATAATTGAATTTGGGTTCTTTTCAGCGACTAGCGCTAAACCCACAAGAAGCATAGCAGTCCCTGCTGGTCATTTATTTTACTGCAGTAACCTGAACAGGTCATGACAAAAAAAAAGGCAAAATAATCCTACTTTTCCATTTAACATATTCGTCATGGACGTTTAGTTTTAGATTTTATTGGGCACTTGTATTGCAGGTGACAAGAAGAAGAACCAGGAATGAAAAATACGTCTCCGGTACGATGACTTGCTCATATTTTTTTCAAATTTTTTCAAACGTTAGGGTAAAAGAGGGTCTGAAAATGTCTGGCAGTGAATGAGTTAAGTAAAATATAAACACACATGTTGTGTACTTCCCCCAAAATATATATGTTTAATGCAGAGAATTAGGTAACATTGGAAAGAAAAACATGTATACTTGGAGAATTCAGAATTTGACAAAAATAAATTGGTATGTTTATTGAGAATATTAATTAATTACACAAAAGATTATTTTACTTTTGGAAAACTAACACTTTATTATCATGAGATTGTGACTTTATTCTCATCGTATTCATATTTTTTCTTTCAATTGTGGAATGTATTAATCCTTGATACTTTATAAATAAAAGTGCAATAATGGAAAAAAATAAATCAGAATAAATTCTAAACTAAACTTGCACAGCATCCACACAGCAATTTCTGGGCGCGTTTTTAAACACATATTGATTTTCTACTCAGCAATGAATTGTACTAAGAATGTAGCAAAGTACAAAATAGACTAATACTTAAAAAAATAAAACTTAAGCCAATTATACATTTAGAAAATGACTTAAAACCCAAAAATGACACTCAATTATAGTAATAAAAACACAATTTGAGTAGGCCTACTTAATTTGAGTAGGCCTACTTTGTGATTTTGCAAAAAATATGGGTTGGGGTGTTAATAGCATGCCCTCTACTGCCACAGTGAGTGAAGGACAGGAGTCCATTTTGAACAGCCACTTACTGGTAAGTTAATATGGTTGCTTGCAAGATAAGGATTGTGCTGCTACTATAGGAAATATTCCATAAATTCAAATGATGTATAAAGGCAGTCGACACCAGTGCCATGATGCTCCGATGTCATCGGGCTTCATTTTAATACGAAAACTTGTGTTGCAATCTGCATAATACAAACGTGCCTTGCTATTAATCAGCTTGCAACTATTTATCTCATCAATACTCAGCAAAGGACACCTGAGTGACGAGCGGTGTCGGCGAGTGACAGAAGGTACATAAAGCGGCAAATGAGGTCAACGGCCTCCTAACCGCAGGGTCAACAAGCAGGATCAGAGTCGGCGAGGGTTAAGTAAAACTGTCATCAAATTGCGGGCATGGGGCTCGGTAATACCCGACCCGAAAAACATGCTTAGGTCACAGGCCTTGAGTCTGGTGTAGGGTTACCACAGGTATGTGTAAAGTCAGCACAAGCAGTCCGGTTCAATGCTTCTTTTACACGTTGGTGAATGCACAAAGTAAAATACATTGACTAGGTTAGCACTTTTTCCTTCCTTTTTCCTTTCTTTGTACGTAATTTCCAACCCTACGGGTATCCATCCAACGTCATTCAATCATTACCTTTGACTGACTTTCAAACAACCATGTATTAATATAATAAAACAAAATACAAAGGATGCTTGGGTGAGATTTCACACGAGGTGATGAACAGTGTACAATCGATTAATTTGCGCGGCAGCGCAACAATGCTGCCGCGTGGTACAAGAAGGCAAGCTTTCTCAAATAAATATTTACTTTATTAATTCACTACCGACTGCGTGGATATGTTACAACTTCGAACACAGCAGCGATTTTCAATACATACTGTATGAGGCGATAAAATACTGCTAATGTGATTTCGGCCAGTAGAGGCTGCTGCTGTACAGGTGTCAAAATAGCCATAGCTTGCAAAGCATCACTTCAAGAGCATCAAGTTTGGAGGTGTTAAATGATTAGCTACCGTACACTGAGAAATTTAACAGAAAATAAGGGGGGCGGGGGTGGGGGGGGGGAATCACTGTACACGCATTTCAAATATGAGATGAATGATCTATTTATAGGGGAGGAACGACAACAAGCTTGTCAAAGTGGGTTGGGGGTAAGAGCACTTTTTCATTGACTAAATGTTTTTGCTGCACTCGTAGATTGGGGGCAGTTTCATTTCTCTGTAAAAGCGAAAATGTGGTGATGTTTGAGGTATTGTAAATGGAAGGTGATGCCACGCAAAGTAACGGCTGGTACACACTATAAACAATGTGGCTTCCTGTGCAGGGGAAAGGGGAAACGTGAGGCCACTTTGTGAAAAAAATGCAAGTATGCTCCTTTTTTTTTTTTTTTTTGGGGTTATAGAATGTTTCTCAATTCATCCAGATAAAAACAAATAAGCACAACTTAGTGTGGTCAATTTGTATTTCATCTAAAACACTGATGCGTCGTAATAGGCTAAAGGTCAAGGTGAGTCGGTAAAAAGTGGGATGCTTTACGTCAATGAGTCATTGATGTGTAGGTGGGGAATTACTACCTTTAGCTTTTTTTTTTTTATTTCCTAAATGTCATGTACCTTTAATAGTCATAAAACCGTGAGAGATAGGAACACAAACACATTCCCTCATTTGCATTTCCAGTCAAAATCAAATCAATTTTACGATTGCAACAACAGGATTTAGAGAAGAAGAGTGGATGGTTAGCGCGCACGTGCAGAAAATGAAGCCCACTACTTCATGTGATTTTGGTCCCGCATTTGAAGCCATTGTGAGAGTGAAGTGGTTTTGAATTAGAAGGAAGTAAACACTGACTGTTGAAACTATGAACCACCGCAAAAACACTGTATGTAATGAAACCTATGACTTCAACAGGATTTCGAGCATACTTATGAATGACGACACAATACTGTTAAAGTATTTTTAAAGAGAACTACCAATCTCTAAGGTTTAAATGCAGTGGTGTAGTACTATTAAGGCATAGGAAGCGAGACAGCTCCTCCGTGACTGAACCCGCAAAGGTAGTTTTTCTTCTCATTTGTATGGCCGCTAGTTTCGAGTTAACTCATTCACTGTCAGGCATTTTCAGACCCTCTTTCATGCTAACGTTTGAAAAAAAATTTGGAAAAAAAATATAAGTAAGTTCTTGGGATTGAATGGCTGGACTGTGAAAAGACAAATTAATATGTCAATGGCAGTGAATGAGTTAAAAGGAAACAGCAGGACGGTTGCTTTCAAAGCAACATTGTTTTAGGTTGGTAAAAAAAAAAAAAAAAAAAAAAATGGCTGGCCAAAGTGACTTATTCTAGGTTTTCAGTCAAATGTCAGAAAGTCCTGTTTCGATGTCAGTGTTGAATAATGTTGTCCGGATGACCAACTTTGGGGCCCGGATGGTCGCGGCAGAATGAATTCTGCAGTCTACAAAGCCATTTTGTCTGACAATTTACAGAAAAATGCATCCAAACTAATCCGGAGAAGCTTCATCATGCAACAACATAATGAGCCAAAACACAAAGCCAACACAACAAAGGACTTCAACAGGGGGGAAAAGTGGAAGGTCTTGATTAGACTGGCCAAATCAGTCAATTGACTTTAACCCAATAGAGCATGCATTTTACCTCATGATGAGGAGACTTGAAGGGAGAAACTCCCAGAAACAAACAAGAACTGGAAGCAGCTGCAGTAAAGTCCTGGAAAAGCATTTTAAATGAAGACTGCTACAGCCAATGGGTCACAGGCTTGATGCACTTTTCGCAAGTAAGGAATATGCCACCAATTATTCAATGTTATTCACTTTAAATTTATTCAATACTGTATTGTCCATTCCAATACTACTGTTGCACATTTGAAAAGTGTCTGGCTTCAAACAATAGCTGCTCTGTCCTGAGTTATTTCACACATCTAGATGTACAGTAAATACCATGAAATAAAAGCCGGACTTCCCAACTTTGGTGTGATATTCATCTTTTGATCGTAAAGCCAAATGTCTGCGGTATGCAACAAAAAGAAAGGGATTGACTTTGCTGTTCCATAACTTTGGAGGGGACTTGTACATATTTATCTGAACAATGCGTTATCCCCGTGTTTTTGTGAGGGGTTGTACTTCCTGTGCACCTGCGGTAGCGTTTCCTGTTAGAGTGCCCCACCCTCATACCCTCGCTCTGAAACCGCATCCTTCACACACAGTCACAAACACTCATACGGCGCAAAAAGAGACTCGGCTATGTATAAGATGCTGGGGGGTTTGGTGGCGGGCGGGCGGTGGGGGGGCTGGGTTCAGTAGGGGCCTCTCCATGTTCTATCATTCATAGCTGTGATAAAGGTTGTGCTTGTATGTGTCACTCCTGGATGTGCGAGGGTCTTAGGGAGGGGAGGGTATTGTTGCGTTCTGTTCCTGGCTGTGTTGGTAAATCTGCGAGTAGTGGCCATTGCTCTGCTGGTAATAGTTGACCAATTTTCTGGCAAACACTGGCTCCACCTAAAAGGAAATTAGGTGTGAAAAATGTTGGTTACTGCTGACTTTTACATGTACATAAGCTGGGGCCTTGAAAGGGATCGTCGGGGGACCTTTTTCCTGTCAGGGGCCATTTCGGTTTTTACAAAGTCCTCCATGGGACAAAATGCATTTATGAAAAAATGAACAAATGTTTACGGTGATATATGATGAGCATTTGTTTTTTTTATTATAACAGTTTCCCTGCGGTTATACAAAGTATTTGTGTGTAGAATTGAATGGAAGGGAGTGAATCAAATTGTTACCTGCCCCTGGTTTAACATAAAGTTTGTTTTCAAATCTCTTATTTGCAGAATGTTAAATGTAAAACGTGTTGCTATTATTCCAAGCACATCATTAAATAGTAGATTGACCGCATCAAATCATATATTACACGTCACAGTACATTAACCAAAGGTAAGGGTTAAATAATATCATTTCATATTTTGAATTTGGTATTGGTAAGAAAATTCAGTACACAAAAAAAAATGATACCACCAATAGTCATTTTTTTAATTTACTCACCTGGAATGACGTATATTTCCGCTTTGTAGCTACGCTCACAATTTACCATTTAGCAAAAGCTTCAGAGTATAGCATGCTAACAATTTCATTTCAAACCACATTGCTGTCAGAAGACCAACTGCAAATATTGCACGATGTTTTATGTAATCTGCTCATGTGATTTTGAATAACTACCGGTAAGTGCTGTCGTGCACGAGTACCTGGGCTGTGATCATCTTTCTTGGACGCTGTGGGTTGGGGTACTCGTCTCCAAAACAGAGGACCACCTGGTGTTGTGGTAAACGTCTTCCATTGTGGGCAAAGTCTTGAAGCTCTGATTGAACGGACAGGAGGACAGATCATTATTATACAGCGGTGGGAAGAAACGAGGTCCATGCATCATTCTTAAGTTGAGTTTTCAGATATCTGCGCTTCACTTGAATATTTATTGTTATGACTATGATGACGACTGTGTGTTTCCTCTCATGACATGTTCCTTTTCAGAGAACCTGAGCAACATGAGTTTGGTGGAAATTTGAGGCATAAAACTGCACAGAAAAAAAAACAAAAACACATGACTCGTCATAGTAGTCGGCCACAGAAGGTGGGTGGCCTCGACGCTAACAGGGACTTACCCGCCTAAAGTGCACATGAAGTAAGCCACCTCCGCCCTCAATCATCAGTGCATATCAAATATAAGCACTTCCAGCAAATAGTTTGAAGGCATCATTTCACTAGCAGTTAAGCCATAGGATGATCTTGAGATATGGTCACCAATCCAATGGAGAGTGCAAAAAAAAAAAAACTCAATTTACACACAGTGTCTTGTGTATTATATATGAGGATATGTATCAAATGCATTTTTTACAGATGTAAAACGCAAATTTAATATTTGGCACTGATTTTAACATGCACGCACACACACACACACACACACACACACACATAAGTGAGTTAAGATTCAGTCACTGGTTTGGTCCGTAACATGTGAAAAATTTGGCAAAAATTGTGATAATTTTCCAAAGTAAAAGCAAATGTTTTATTTTGATTCATCTCAAAGATAATAAGTCTGCTATCATGTAGGACACAAGAAATATGGAAATATTTAGTCCTGAGAAGCTGAAATTTCAAGCATTTGCACTTAAACAAATAAAGACTATGTAAAATGTATCGAAAATAATTATCGATTCATTTGATCATCAGTTATTGTTGCACAAATTGATCATATTCACACCTTGCACATTGTATCGCGCCATATTCCAACCGTGTAAGAGGATACATGAGGGAAACCATCTTTTGCACTTACCAATCAGAAATTGCTGGGTATCAAACAGTTTAAATGCCAGCTCTTTCTCCATCTTATTGGGTTTATCCGCATAGGGAGCGAGGGGCCCCTCCCAGAACACGCGTCCTTGGCAAAGGCGCCGGGCGTACAGGCCGTCGGGCGTCATCCACAGCAACACTCCCCGCTCCAGGATATCAGCCAGCCTCTCGGCACCCTGCCGTTGAGACTCGGGCAACGGCAACGGAAAGAGAACGATATCCGCCCCGCAGTGAAACTCTGGCGGGCATGAGGATGAGGGTGACGGCGGCGAGGTGGAGGAGGGAGGGGCGATGCGGCAACCTTCCGGGCTTTTGGTGGTCACCTCCTTCACCAAAGAGTCTCTGTAGAATAGGGACACATGCAGGCTCAAATCTGGAGGAAAGAGACATAATGTCATATCGCTTGTGAGTCCGTGATATTTGATGGCCGGGTGTCATGTTTCTCCACCTGTTATGATGTTGCTGTGGTCCGTCATGTACAGAGGTTGTTGGGCCTCCGACAAGTAGGGGTGGAAGGGGAACTGAAAGCCTGTCAAGTGTCACATTGTTACAGTACAGGCACTCTTGTGTACGAATGTAGTGCGTGGCTATGGTTTACCGTTTTCTGACTGTGACTCAGGCCAAGCTCGGCTGATTGGTAAAGGGAAGTGACACTGAGCGTACGGCAGCTCGCCATGCGGTCCACAGTGATGTGCGGCAGCAATGGGATGTTGCTCTGCAAATTTGTAATCCCTCCAATCTCGTAGCTCCTGCGAAACCATGTGCGTTTGCACCTGCAGACGGATTATAAAATCGGTTTCGAATAGAAATGAAGTCGATCCGAGGTTGAATGTGGTTACCTGGCTGGTCGCAGTTGAGTATGGAGGGATCAAACCAAAGGATTGGGAGGCATCCTCGATACTGACGCTCATCTTCGGTGCTGATAATGTACCTGGATTAGATGTTCTCATTAGTGAAACAGTGACTGTGATTTTAAGATTTGGTTCTTTTTTTTTTTTTTTTTTAAACAAACCCAAAGGCCTCCTCAAAAAAAACAATGCTGATAAACACTCAATATACGTTTTCCATGGAAAACAGAATGAAAGAAAAAAATCCCAAATAGTGAAAATATAGAAAAACATAAGTGCTGGAATCACCCAAAAAAAAAAAGACAGTCAGCCGCCATTGTAGGATGTGACACTTCACAAGAATTGTGCATTCTCCAAATAATGCTCCATATCAACTTTATGTTTACTGTAATCCACAGGAACATTTCATGATGACCAGAGTGGTTCTGGTTACCTTGTTTGGAGATTGAAAACTGTTGAGCGCAACTCTCGTCAAGAGGTCAAATATATCCCAACACACTGTTCAAGATAGGCCCACAACTCATCACAGCCCGTGAGAAAGTGTGAGACAGTTATCTGGTGATGACCGCAAGGAAGCAATGCTTGGTTTAAAGAACTGAAATAAATTGTATACACTTTTACTAATTCCTCATGCACTGATTTGCATTTCTTGGCTGACAGCCAATCAGATCTAAAAAGCACCATGACACAAAATATATGAATTTGCCCAAAATATTCTAAACACTACTTTCAATTTAGATTTGTTCTCACTTCCCCCATGAATGTGCTGAACCTGAACCGCCCTGGCTTAATCGAGCCCTTTTTTTTTTTTTTTCAAACGTATCACCCCCTAAAAATGGCTGGCCGCGCCCCTGGACGGAGTGCCCAGCTCTGACCAAATGTACATCATCCCCTACTGTAATTGTTGCTGAAATTATGTCAATGTCAAGAGTGTACCTGAAGATAAATACAATTTTTTTTTAAACTTTCACTTGTTATTAATCCATTTTCGGGGATGGGGCAGTATCCTTAGCATTATAAATAAAATAAATAAATCAGTAAATCAATAAAATAGTGGAATAACCCAATTATTTGCATTGTTTTGACACAATTTGTTGTGTTCATTTAACCCTACAATTCGGGTCAAAATGGAAGAACCCAATTCGTTGTTTTTATTTAACCCTAAAAGTTGGGTCAAAACTGAATAACCCAATTTTTGGGTTCAAATTGACCCAAGTCTGGGTCGGTCATTTTTTAACACAACAATTGGGTCAAATTTAACCCCAAAATAGTTATTTTTGACCCAACTGTTTTTAGAGTGTATGTAGCCACCCAGGAGCACTGATGAAACATTGTCCAGCATTTAAGTTTTCCATTCCTGAATTAGGAAATTCACTAGACTACTGTTCCTAATTTATCCTGAGAATGACGTGTATTCCGTCAAAACACACTGTTGTATACACTTTGAAATGAACTGAAAGAAAAGCACGTTTCTTTGTTGTTGTTTTTCTAAACCATATTAACAATGGCTAAATTGTATTTGTGATTGTATAATTTTTTTCTTCATTGGGAAAAAAAAAGGACATTTCTAAGTGACCTCAAACATTCAAACTGTAGAGTATCTACTGCATAAGTATGCATATCTACTGTACGCACTTGTGCTTTTCATTATAAAGAAATAAGGACTTTTTTTTTTCGCCCTCACTAATCGGCTGGGAGGCTGACCATCATAAATATTAAACCTGTTCAACATTTACATTATCCGCAAATCCTTACATGTGCCTGTGCGTTGAGTGTTTGTCCAGTATGTCTCGGAAGTCATCCGGCAGCGTAATGTACTTCAGCAGATTGTGTTTTGCAACTCATTCGATTTTTCTCGAGTGTGCCTAAATGCTATGACAATCTAAGTTATGCTTAACTGCTCAAGTGCAATTTGCACTCGGTGAGGCGCTCTTTACAAAAAAACAAACAAAAAAAAAAAACGGCACTATGTCCTTTTGGGTGCAGGCTTCAACTTGCGTTGTGCTTCCTGCCTCGTCAAGAGTCGATTGTCATCTTACACATTACCTCTCTTTGCTGCTTCTGGAATGATCCTGTAGACTTTGTAAGGCTCGGAGATGTCCAGCTGGGTTTTGTGTGTCAGCTCATCAAAGTCGTTGCTTTTGTTGAGAGCGCAGCGAAGTCTGGTTTTCCACGTGGTGTGATCTGGCTTGTCTACTCCTTCTTTATATTTCCCCTTGAACAAAGCCCACGCCTGGAACATTCACCGAATAAGCCAGCTTCCTCGTTCTTTCATACCAAACATACCCAAAACGTGGGTAGTGAACAATGACTTTTCCTTAAAACATTGATAGAAATCAGAGGTGCGACCTTGAAGAGCGCAGCATCCTCCTCTCTGTTGTAGTCCTGCTTGCCCGCGTGCTTCCATGGAATTCTGAAGATGGTTTTCTCGTGGTTTTCCCAAACCAGGCCAGGGTATTGCTTGCTGTTGATCTGATCGATCAGCCACTGCCTGAGTTTGCCGTTGCAACAGCCCGCTGCTGGGCCGCTATCCTCCTCCAGGTTCATCTCTCTGGGAGGGAATTGAAACAGAAAATCAGGTTGCAGTATTACTTACATTTGGCAAAGATTTTTTTTTTTTTTTTGCACTCTTTTGCGGCAGTATATTCATTAATTCATTCACTACCAATTTACTTGTCTTTTCACAGTCCAGCCATTCAATGCCAGGAATTTATTGATATATTTTTTTTTTTACATTTTTTCATACGTTAAGGTAAATGAGGGTCTGAAAAGGTCTGAGAGTGAATGAGTTAAATACATGAATATTATTGGAAACAGGATGTGGGTATCTGTGCAGTTGATCCAAATAAGGATTGTTATTTTGCCTTGGTGAGGGCATTCGATGTTTAGAGCAAGACGCAAATTACAAATGCAGTTTATCCCTGGCAACTAGAACACTAATTACAATACAATAACATCAACATTCTCCACGTGTACTTATCACACTTAACACAACAGACAATGAAAAATGCTTATCAACATTACTTAGTGTTGTGTATTTTTCGTCACTTTTGGTATGATTAAGATATTGTGTAGCTTATGTAATTCATCGAAGATGTCTAGAATTGTAACTGTTTCTTTTACCACAAATCAAGCCATTTCAGATCAATGGATTGCCATGAAAAATACATTTACATGAACTAATATCAAAATATCAAAGACAAAATAGTACAGTTTTATAACTACGGTGACAATCAGCACCACAAAAAAATAATTCTCACAAGACCCATTTTGGGCCATGACAATTTACACAAGACATATGTACATCCGATCTAACATTTCAACAATAGTTACCACAAATCAAGCAATTTGAGACCATGATCAAATATTTAAAGTACAAAATGGCTAGTGAAGCTCTTTTATCCTCATTACATAAAACCTGGCATTTATGATACGAAGGAGTGAGAACAGAAAACCATGAGAAGTGTCTTACCTTTCACCAGTGTTGCCTGACTCTGCATGGACTCTCCCTTGGTGTCACTCTTAAATCTTCTCATATGTTGATTGGCTGCAGCCAGCAGGGAGGAGCTTCACGTGCCAAGATCTTTGCAAGAGATGCTCGGCTGTCAGGTGCTCTTCTTGGCGCCACGGCACAACGCCCCCGCTCAAGAATCTACTGCTGTGGGGATTCCCTCCACTGGAACATTTGACTGCATAGACACAAATCATGTCAGTATCCTGGCATGAGTACTTCATTTTGTAGCTCTGTGCTGTCACTTGTGAACAATTCATCTAAGTTGGCACCTTTTTTTTTTTTTTTTTTTTTTTGAAAAGAAATGCTGTCTTGATGTTTTTGTTGTGGCCACGCATGACATCTCATGCCCATCAGAAAACAGGAAGACACTCAGTCAGTCAGAAAAGCGCCCCTAACACTTGTATTGACTGTTTTTATTGTTTCCAAACTTGAAATCAGAGTGACATGGTATAAGGGGAAAAAAACAGTCCAAGCATATCACAATGTATAAATTAAGACAACATCAATCAATGGTAAAAAAAAAAAAAAAACATGTCATTGGTGTTTTGTATGAGCAATCCAGCATCTCGGAGTTGTGAGGGGGTTTCACAGGTTGATGGGGGTCATGGCTGCTCATGACCTCAGAGGGATTCCTGTGGGCTTAATTCTTGGTTTTCCACCGGCTCCCCTTTGGCTTTAGAAGAAGCAAGCAGCTCCATAATGTCTGCTTCATCATTGAACTTTTTGTCCTTATATTCCCTCTGGAGCCACTTCCTGAACTGGAAGAAGTGACAACATTTTTTTAAATAATGCAAAAGCAATTTTTTTTTTTTTTTTTTTTAATAGAACAACCTTAAAGGCGGTATCATGCTATTTTAAGGTTTCCAACGTTAACTATAGGCAAAAGTAAGATGCTTGAATGGAGGAAAACACCACCTTGGGGGTGTTTTATGGTGAGGAATTTGCATTTTAACATGGCTAAAGCATAAAAAAAATGGTTGACTTTGCATGATATGGACCATTTAACTCATTCACTGCCATACATTTTCAGACCCTCTTTTATCCTAACGTTTGAAAAAATTGGGGAAAAAAAAAAAAGGTTCTGGGATTGAATGACTGGACTGTGAAAAGACAAGTACGTTCGTCAATGGCAGTTAATGAGTTCAATGTCAAACACAGTTCAAATAAATTCATTTTTACCACAGGTAATAATTGAAAATTAAATAATTGCAGGATGCTGGCCACCTCTGCTAAAATCAGCCTATACCTTAGTTGAACAATTTCAATTCTACACCTGAATTGAAATGAATAATTACATAATGTAATATAACCAGAATTGGGTTCAGTGTGTTCATGTTTGATACGTCGCCGCAAGATGCAGCAGCGAACGTGACAAGAGCAGCCCAGCATCCCTTGTGACACTCACAATTTGAGGTACATTTACATATACTGTACTGTCTATCCAGCCTAAAATTGTAAAGTAACTGACTTCATGGACACTTGTCGTCTCAAACTCCTGCAGCTGGCGCTGGAATCCCAAGTTCGGTCCAGCGCTGGGCCGGACCACCCTCACGGCAGCCAGAGCCTCCTTCCAGCCCAGTCCCGTCACTGTCATGATGTAGGCGACAACCAGGGTGACGCTGCGGGACACCCCTGCCAGACTGTACCGGAAAACGGGGTTGAGCATGAATGATGTTGTACTTGTGCACCTTTTTCATGTTTATTTTCAGAAGCCTAAAAAATACCCAATGGTTAAAAAAAACTATTGTGTTATGTAAATATAATGTATACTCCTGTTGGTTCTATATTATTCTATACACAGCACTCTTGTTATTAAAATGAGATGGAGACACTTCATGCATCATGTATGATACACTGTAGAACACTTAGTCATATTGACAGAACATCCTGTGTTGGCAAATTATGTGATCATAATATTAGAAACATTTCCCCGTGTGATACAGTCAAGTTCTACACCAGTGCAGTTACATTCAGTTAAATTAGATAAATGTTGTGATCATCCATCCATTTTCTATAGCGCGTCATGTTAAGTTGACAGGTTGAACCGGCGCTTTTCACTGCTGGCCCTGGGCAAGTGGGATACACTCTGGATTGTTTGCCAGCCAATCAAAGGGCTCGTTTTGAACAGCGAGTGAAAATTTAGAAGGTGCGCTAGTAACAACCGATACTTTACTCATTAGCTTTTGTTTAACTTGGCAACACGGAAAAAGACCTGCAAAAAAATCTGCCCGTTTTTGTCAATGTTTTCTTTTTTTTTTGTAATTGCCTTATTGTAATATGTTAAACATTTAAAAAGGAAAAAAAAGAAAACATTTTTTTTGCCCATTTTAAAAGAGCAATTAAATCAGCAGGTCAATTAATCGGTCAGGTCCGAGTTATTAGCTCTGGCACACCACCTTGTCGCAGAAGCTCATATATTGATTTTACTGTAGGAAGCTCTTTTGATCATTTACACTTTATTATGCAGCACGTGGCACACACCCAGTACGTAGTACACTAAATGAGGAGTATATTCATAAGTGGAGGAAATACTTGGCTCTGGCTTCAGTTGCATGTACAAGCAAAGTGTCAATCCACGGTTGCGACACAGTTACGATATGACATCACTGTTACTTTCTCACCAGTGAACTAGGCAGCCTTCTCCTTTCAGCCGTGACTCGTGCATGAACATGATGCTCTCTTTAAAGTGTTGAGTCCTGTGGAGAGCAACAAAAAAAGAAAATGTCACTACATAGTTTGTGTATTTTGTTTTGAAAGGGGAGGGTGGGGGTTCACTGGATTGTGCTTCCTGTGAAGGATCATTTGGCATAGTGGAGGTGTTGGGTCGGTTTTTTGCACCTGATACAAACTGGAACGACCGAGATGAGGGTGTGCTCGGATTAGTGTCGGATTCCGCAAGAGTATTTGCGTTAGTGTGTTAGTGTGTGTGTTCTGAAAATGCATGACTTCATGCATACTATATGAAATGGGTGCATATAAATAGCTCCACAAGTAAGCAGAGTGACTTCGGTCTGGCTTCAGTGGGACATACTATGGAAGATTGACTTTTGCCTACAGACAAATAGTAAATGAAACAACCAAACAGAGGCCTTTGGATTTTTGCCTCTGTATAAAAATGTTCCTCTGACCAAGCCCTACTGCACTTGTACCCCGCTGCTATGTAAGATGGGGGATCATTGAAATAATAGCCACAGCTATTACGCTTGTGACATAATCAGATGGTTTGGCCAGATCCAAAGCCATTTTCAATTTTTGCTTGGTGCTAAGCACCCCCTGCATATTTGAGAATATTTGCTGATTCTCCCTAATTCACTGTAAAACTCCTCCTCCACTGTTTTTGCCCTCAGGCCAAAGCGATAAAAGTAGTAGTGCTTAGGCACCATCTTGTGGAATGTTGGAGTTGCTGTTGTGGTTGTTAGGATGAATCCATTGATTGTGTTTTTAATGTCTGCGTTTGAGATGTCCTGTTTTGTTGGCTCTTTTGAAATGTACCTTTGCACAGTCAAAAGTTAAATTCAAATTCTGTTTTTGCTTGCTCCAGATGCAGCTACTAATAGCCCGTATACTGTAGCCTACTTTGCGGGTTACAATTCACCCGTATTACCAAACATTTATTATTGTGTGTAAACGCCAAAAGCTGAATTGAATGACCTACACAGTTTGTTTGTATACTAAGTTACACTAAAACATATTTGTTTGCCCTTGCGTGATGTTACGTCAGTTGTGCTAGCGTCTTAGGCTAATATACAAGCTAATAAAATTGATGAGTCCCGTGTGAAGGTGGTGTGATTGCGTTGAATAATTTAACTACATTTTATGATCGTCCACATCCTTGAAGCATAGTGTTGGTGGCTTTATTGTTGGCTGTGATCTTTTCCATTTCAAATGGCCGCCGTTAATTATTTGTGGATTTTCGCTATTTGCGGCAAGGCTCATTCCCTATACCCTACAAATAGCAGGGGTTCGCTGTTAAATTGTGAAAAAAAAAAGCCAAATACGGACGCGTGGAAGCAACAACTTTAATTTATTCATTATATGCCTCCTCATTCATCTTTAAAGCCTGAATGTGACGACAGTACGCAGCGAGCTATTGGAGGCATATTATTTACACATTTAGCTTGAAGAAACAACCTGCCGCCCACACTGCCGCACCTTTCAGAGACACAAAGCTGTCCTTCTTTCTCTCTTTTTCTTTTATTGTTACGCACCGCGTGTGTGTGTGGAACTTACAGGTTTTGTGTGGGCAGATCGGCCGCTGAAATGCACAGATAGGTCATTTCCTGGGGGACAGAGCATACTCGCTGTTTAATTAGCACGGCAGCAGTTAGGATTCAACAGAAAAATGCAAATGATCCACACTGACTGCAGCATCCGGAGCCGCCTACATGCGCACAGTGAAGGAAGCTAACATTTGCAGGCATTCTGTATTCCACACTGCAACAGTGAAGTGCTGCACTAATAAAAGTGCTTATGGAACTTCCTGAACAACCTGACAAACAGGAAGGTGCACTTTTGTCTGAAAGGTCAGATAACATTAGTTGCTGGAACTAAAATGTTCAGTTTGCACAGTGGTACACAGTAAGGGCACTGGGACATTTTCAATATGTAGCAGCAGCACAAGTAACGATGCATAAATGTCAACTTAAAAGCCCCAGTATTGCGGAACAAGGAACTTTTGAAGGACCATTATGTGTTTGAACCAGTGTTAATGTTTTGTGACTGTCTAATGTAGCTGTAAATAAAGTTCCCCGGTTAAAAGAAGACATTGCTCATCGGGTAGTGATCTCGAAAGTTTCAAAAACATTGGGGGTGGGGGTTACAGTGCTGAATATTGATTGGATGACTGTTAATTTATGTTTGTAACCTATTCAAGGTTTGCTCTTCACCTATTTGTTTTTTTGTGCTCTTTCTCTAATGCCCCAAGACGAGGCCAAAATGCATGTGTAGAGGAAAGTAGTAATTATTGTCAATGAAGTATGAAGACCTTTACTATTCTAAGATCTTTGTTTGTCTGGGAGGAGGTAAGTATAGACAGGGTTGATATCGGAGTTATGTAGAGGCTTCACAGTATGTGCGTGCTTGTGCTCTGCTAAGTGGCTATTTCTTGGCTGCTACAGATCATTGGAAGTTGGAATTCTGTACGAAATGCTGTCACATTATACCACATTATATTTTCGTTTCAAGATTTAAGATTTTAAAGATGCAGCGTGGTTTCATAAGGTTACCTTATACTGTCGTTGGTGTTTACTTGCAGTAGAATTGGGTCGGCTGCGTCCATTTTGGAAACCAGATGGTCTTACTAGAAGTAATACGAATCTATCTTATGCAACTGGCCGTATGATGAGCCACATGTAGTGCAGGTAAACACTGATTATGAATAAGTACCTACAAGAAGATCACTGAAAAGATCCTGAACTATCGGCCAGATTACAGGTGCACATGCATAATTTACTTTGATAATACTGTAAATGATTGGAACGATCATGATCAGCTGACGCAAGAAGAAATTCAAAACAGAACGGCCTCCATTACTCAACAACAAGGAAGTAGAACTGGTCAAAGAGAAGTATCAGCATGTCACAAACGTAGAGTACACAATTGTACTTCTAAAATTATGTAAGGTACAAAAACGGTCCAGCATAGAAGATACCGCCGCTGCAACACAGGTTTGTGGGTTATTGCAGGATGGGAGGACAGTTTCTGCTGTACCATGAAAATTCCAATTATCTACCAATCCATAAAGTTGTGTCAATTGTAGTTGTAACAAGACAAAATATAACTGTAGCTGTAGTAAAACTGATAAAACTGATTCCGTAATATCATTTCAAATACCAAATAGCGCTTGAGAACCCCTAAAATGGCTTTTATCCCCCTTTGTCACTTGCTCTTGAT
Source organism: Filicampus tigris (assembly GCF_054856515.1). Lineage (NCBI taxonomy): Eukaryota > Metazoa > Chordata > Actinopteri > Syngnathiformes > Syngnathidae > Filicampus > Filicampus tigris. The sequence goes on along the minus strand of NC_141226.1, from coordinate 17,306,810 downwards.
GAACAACTTTCTGTACATATCGCTGGCAATGGGCAATAAGCTCCTCTGCCACAATTTGGCCAATTTCACATTTTTTCACACATCTATACTATTGGTATTTTTACAAATTAGTGACCAATCTAAAGTGTTATTCAGAGATGGGCATTTTACCAGAAATTGAGCGTCCGTTATTCGTTATCCATCTCTAGCGTGGGTAACCTTCCGTCGTCCGTCATTCGCCTTTTTTTCCGGGGGTAAAAAAAATAGTATGTACACTATAGGTTGTTCCGCCTCTAATTTTAAACAGGTGTCCGTCGGTGATTCCTACTAAACTTTCACTAGCACACACCCCTCCGCTGGATGATACTTTTAAAAGAAATAGTGACTCACAGCACTTTAGAAGCCTGTTCGCAGCCTGGTCCCACACTTAAATCTGTCGCCCAAGCAACAACAACAACTCCCTATTTTCCTCCCTGTGGCCATCGAAGGCTCACCGCGAAAAATAGAGTAATAACGGACAACTGACGGATGGCAGACTAAATAAAGGGGCTTCCGTCTATTTTTTAATTTTTCCCGTCAAGTAATTCCTCTCCTGTTTTTCCACATTTGTGTCACATTTTCATAAAATTATGGTGGTTAACCTGTTTTTGTTGAAAACATAACCGAAATTTTGAAAATAAATGGCCTGTTGGTACCTCCAAGTTTTGAGGATGCAGGGTCTTCTAATGGCTCCGATAAATTAATCCGGACACACACCCACACGCACACATACACTAGTCCTCCAAATGACTAGACCTTTGGTAAAGTTCCGAAATTACACCTTACGGGTGGGGGAAAAGAGCAAAGTGTCATTACCTGGAGGATGGGTGCCGCTGTGTCATGGATGGACAAGATGTGGGTGATGTTGTTCCTGGCTAACTGCTCTCGGTCTCTTGCGTCTGATATGAACAAATCATCAAAGAATACATAGAATAACGCACGCACGAGATAATTGTAGCAAGACCCACCTCTGAAATTTCCCAAATACAAGTCAGGCAGGACCTGTAGGGTGGGAAAAAAAAAATCCATTCGAGTAAAGCATGGTGAAAGACAGCATCACAACAGCTGAGTGGACAGCTGCCTAATAGCTGATAACCTAACTATAGACAACGACCCCAAGAAGAAAAATGACTTCATGTGACTATTTATAAGAACACATGTTGAATGGTACCTTTTCCATCGTGCAATAATATGAACATGTACCCAAACTGTTCGATGAGAGGCGTTGCCTTTACACTTTAACGTCCTGGCAACTTGTCACCTCAAGTGCGTGGAGAACTCACCTTGTTGATGCCATTTCCCATGTTGAATGAAGGCGGGCTAAAACAACAACAGGTCCGACAGTGTCTCCCTCTTACGAGGAATAATTATTGACGCTTGAAGGCTTACCAAAAACAACCTAATGGTCACATACTCGCGAGTGAGAATGTGTCTGAACCAGACAGTAACTGCAGCTTCACAGCTCTTCGTGGTGCATCATGGGAATTGTAGTTCGGAGTCCAAAACAGGAAAAAGTTCCCGAGATAAGGTTTTTTAAATTAGTAGGTCTCTTTTTTATATAACTGTATTACAAGAACGTGGTATTTGCTAGGATATGCAGACTTATTATACAATATTGTTGGTTCAAGTATGAGCATGTCCATGATATCACTATGCTGTTGTGTTCTTGCATCATAAAGCAATATTGAAGGCACAAATTGAAGCATGTAATTGTACTTATATTGGCATGACTGACATTATGGACATTGCATGACCAGCTGCTATAGTGCACACACTGCACACACATCATTCAAAACATTAACTGGCAGTAGCTAACAGGAAGCACCGCAAGATATCTATTTTAAAAAAATCACTATAGTGTAATTTTAAAGGGAACTTCATAAATTGTTGAACCTCTCAGCATTAATCCATTACTGTTATAGAAATGTACTACTAGCATTGAGATTGATTGATTTTATTAAAGGCAGGAATTGTGGCTCAGCTCATTCGATTGTGCAAATGAGCACATATTGTGATTATTTTGAGTCTTTTTAGGGTAGAAAAGGAGTGATACATATGTTTAAACTAAAAAATAAAAATAAAAGCACTTTGCTTTATATATTAATGTTTGTATTTATTTCCACATTTATTTTACCTAAATTAATTGACATTTTATTTAACCAACCATGTTATATATCCAATAGTAGTAGGTAAATAAGCACAAATAATATGTAACTGTACTTTAATGTTACTCGGGTATGTGTTGAGTATTTTATGAGTTCCAAAGAGACCCTGCGACATTTGCTTTGTTCAGCGCATGAAAAGAGGCGAGAGTTCTGCTCACGCTGATAGTTCCTAGCTGAAAAGGAACGAATCAAGTTCGTAGCTTCAGGTACTACGACTATCATTGTGTCACACCAGTCGTGGAGGTTTTCTGACACACCTCGTAAAATTACTGTAATAAATTCAATTCTATTTTTATACAAATATATTTCAGAGTCCGTCTTTTTTTTTACTTTAACTGTAAGTTACAGGAGTATTTTTTTTTACAAAAGTATCTGTACTTTTACTTATATGAACAGAGTGATTTATTTTAGCCATAGCCCCTTTTTTTAAAGTCGCCACACAACCAAAAAGTAGAAATGCTCTGTCTCATTATTAAACAGGAAGAGAAGGGGGCGCAACTAGCTGTCCTGCTCTCGAATCGACTTGAATGACTGTCTGTAGTTTGTTGATAACCTTTTTTTTTATGTGTATTTTTGTTCCTTCTACGTCACTTCAGAAAATCCAGGAAGTAGAGCTGGATTCTTACGTCTATAGCTCCCATTTTTTTCAACACTTTAGCTCGTTTGTTGCGTTTAGGACTGTTCCCAAACTTTCACGGAGAGCTAGCTTAACATTTGTGTTCGCGTCGAAACTTTTAGTCGTGTTCTTCCTCGCTCTCTCATGACAAGCGATCCTTCCGCGTTAGCTTGCTTTTTGTTACTTTATTATTACACTTTTAGGATTAGTTTTAGGTGGAATTATGACCTCCGCGCCGCCGTCCTCCCTCCAGCTGCGAGCGACAGATGTGATTTGGAAAGAGTACTTTGACGACGGAGGTTTTGGAGAGGTGTACCTGTGCCGTCATGTCCACCTCGGTGCTGTGGTGATGAAGACCATGTATACGGGCCTTCTTCGCAATGAGTACGTTGTTTTCATAATGTATTTTTTTTGCATGTTTCCACTGGGGATTTCCTCTTTCCATCATGCACATTGGAAGGATCACGTGCGCAGACAGAACACTGCAGGGAGACCCCCTGATTAGGTGTTGTTGGGGGTGGAATAAAACAGTTGCGAAGGTGTGTATGGTGTTGATTATCGGCGTGAGTTCATATAGGGAAGAATGTGATATGACATCCTCCATGTTGCGTCAACTTCAGTCCAAAGCGAAACTAAAACTGATCTGCGACATCCCATTCGTACCTTCTTCCATATCTAAATGTAACGTCTGCCGAAGTCTCAGTAAAAGAATGCAAATTACCCCAAAAGTGTCATTTTTGTATAATGACACAAATGACTCATAACTTGCACTGACAGACAACATTGTCATAATTTTCAGTGAATACAGTGGTGAGCCATCAGGGCCAACAAAGCCTTAGAAGCACTGGCCAGCATTTACATCAGTTCATCCATTTTCAATCGAAATTCAAATATGTATTCAAAGAAATTGTACTAATTTACTCCCAAATCTCCACTTTCTTCATTTCCTAGTGTTTCATTCATTTCTTCTTCTTTCCCCAATCAGATTTTCGCCTCTATTTGATGCCATGTCAACGTAATCTGCGGTGCCGGCTGGTGTAACCTTAAACTACTTCTTTAACCAATCGTATTTCAAATTCGCCTCAGCTAGCTGGCCCACAATATCGGCAGCGTTTATCCGCCTTCTAATCATTTCGTCAGAGCGAGCCATGTTAGCAAAACACGTCTGTAGCTATTTGCGCACATGAGTACATTTAATCAGGTAAATATGGTGTATTTTATTTAAGCCTCAATTAGTTAATCAACTTTACATTATTACAGAACCTAATGATCAAGCTATCGATTATGTCCATCACAGACCAAATTAAAGGATACATCCATAAAACAATTCACAAGTGTATTAAAAATGTGTCTGTGATATGCTTTTAATCAACAAACTATCACAATGCGCAATAATGTTTGCGATACACATCCGGACTAAGGGTCCACTGGCTGAAATGTCTGTGTACATTTACTGTGGGCTAAATTATGTACCTATTTATTTTTCTATTTTTTATGTTTTTTATTGTCTTTTATGTCAACTCCTATGTGTTGTTTTATGGACCCGAGTCTGATAATAAAGTTTGAACTGAAAAAATATATATATTCATGTCTTGCTGAAAGTAGCCTGTTGAGAGGGCAATCTTGTAAACCAGAAATATGAACACCTATCGTTAATACACCTGTCAGTGTGGTACAATTTGCAGTGGACGCATCGCAAAACACAAATAAATGCATTCCCCATGGCTTTGGCAACTTCACCAAGCAACCAACTAAGTGTCGCTTATCATAAGCAAACACTGACTAAAAACTGACTTGTAATGGACCATTCGGCCATCTTGTAACTCTTCTCCATTCTCTCCGAATATATCCAGGGAGAGCAAGAGGTCTCTGCTGGAGGAAGGTGGCATCATGGCGAGCCTGAACCACGAGCGGGTGGTCAGGTTGCTGGGTATCATCATGGAGGAGCGAGGCTGCTCTTTGGTCATGGAGTTGATGCCCAGGGGCAACCTGCTGGCCATGCTGGAGAAAGTTAGTGCTGTGCCCACCCGCTCATAGTGTATAGTTTATATATGATGAATTCTAATACAGTCTTTCCTGCTATGTATGTAGGTCACTGTGCCAGTATCGATCAAGGGGAGAATTATCTTAGAGATCTTAGAAGGGATGATGTACCTCACTGAGAAGAAAGTCATACATAAGGACATCAAGCCGGAGAACATTTTAATTGACAACGATTTTCACATCAAGGTAAAATGTTCTCTCCTTTTCAGCCGTTTATCGAATGCTGGGAGAACAATAAAACACAATGAGCATACTCACTCATGAGCTGCTGTCGGCTATAGCACTCACACACAGAATCACCGACGTCACACACCTCAGACTCTACAATGCGCACCAGTACATACTGTTTATCCTATTATAAGGACCTTTTGCTTTGTTAGCCTTGGTTGCTCTGAGTATCATATTTTTTCCACTGTCCTATGGGGTTATACAGGGTTCAGTTCTGCTGGTTTCATTGTATTTGCTGCCCCCGAGTTCCGTCTTAAGAAAGCGTGGTACTTCCTTTCACTGCTATACGGATGACAGTCAAATCTCCGTCCCACTAAGCAAAAAGGATGCTTTCTCCTTCAGATCACTTTAGTCCTGTCTGGAAGAAATCAAATCCCGGATGGCACTAAACTTCTTCAACTTCAATGAAAAGAAAACAGAAATTATGGCCCATCTCACCCTGTTGATCATCTAAAGCCAACTGTCTTGATTTTGGTTTTAAATTGGATAGTCATTTTAAATTGGACCGGTAAATCGGTGATGTCAAATCCAGTTAAAAAATAAAAAAAGCGTAGTTCTTGTTCAAATACATTTACAAGGTTATATTGTCTCTCTGTATTGCAAATCTTCCCCTATAGTGGATGGGTCTGCACGTTATCCCCCGCGATAACCGCTTTCTCACATTGTCCAGATTGCTGACCTTGGCCTTGCCACATGCAAGACGTGGAGCAAACTCACCAAGGAGGAATCCCAGAAGAAGAGTCGCATGGGCCGCTCAGTCAGGGCGAGGGCTGCTGGTACACTAAGCTACATGGCGCCCGAGCATCTGCAGTGTGTCAACGCCGTCTCCACCGAGAAGTCCGACGTCTACAGCTTCGCAATCGTGGTCTGGGTCATCGTCACAGGCAAAGAGCCCTATGCGAGTAAGTTGGCATCCTTCAGAATTACCGAAATATTCATATCTGTTGTATTGGTTTCATCTACCGCACTAAGAAACAAAGAACTTAACTTACTTTTTATGTTTCCCTTTTTATGTTAAATGTTGAGTGATTTGTTACAGCTGTATCTATTGTGAAATGCTCTATATAAATAAAGCTGTATTGTTTAACTCATTCAGTGCCAATCATTTTCAGACCCTCTTTTACCCTAACGTTTGGAAAATATTAAAACATATATAAATAAGTTCCTGGGATTGAATGGCTGGCCTGTGAAAAGACAAATAAATATGTCCTTGGCAGTGAATGAGTTCAATAAATGTTCACTGATTAACACATTCGATCCCAAAGACATATTTTTATGTCAAGACATATATATACGTCCTTGGGACTGAATGAGGTAATTATGGCTACAATTTGACCCTGGAACAGATTACTGTACTTCTATTTCTATCATTTCTAAGGGGAAAAGTTGTTTCGCAATCCAAACTAATCAGCAGTAAACCAGTAACAGATTGTGTTCTAATGTAAATTGTGAATTTGAGTTAGATCAAACCAGTCGGCATTTTTGTTATGCGTCCAGATGCCAGGAATGAAGAGCAAATCAGCCATTGTGTCTGCAATGGCAACCGTCCAGCGATGGACCTCATCCCCGGCAGCACGCCGGAAAAAATCGTAACCCTCATGGTGATGTGCTGGGCTCACAATTCACTGCAAAGACCAACATTTCTAGGTAGGACTGACACCACACAATTAGCATATGATCCTAAAATATACCTATTTACAGATGTGCTAACACAGCCGATCGCTGTCTTCCTCCTTTCCTAACAGAGTGCTACAACCTATTTCGTCCCTTCTACGAGACAGAGCTCGCACCACGCGCGGAGAACGATGTAGTGCTTCTGCAGGTGAATATATTGCATAGGTTTGTATTATGCTCACACCTTGACAACATTACGACTTTCTGATTTGATCATTTCAATGCAGGCTCTGTACAAAGGCCCAGATCAACTTGTCGACAAGATGAAGTCTTTATCAATGACTGATGACTGCATTTCAACAGGTAAGCACCGATGGTTAGTAAGCCTGATGGTTTGAATTAGAAATGATTCCATCAATGGATCATTTATTTTCCGACAGGTCAGCGTGACTATCAACAGTATTATTTAATCCATGTGTGGCAACAATGTATTCTGTATAAATGTATTCTAAAATAAAAAAATATCGGATTAAAATATTCATGTTTAACAAACATATTTGCAAATAATATGACAGAAGATAGCAGTTCAATTCAAAAAGTGAAACTCGTAATAGGTTGTATAGAATTACTACACAAACTGAAATATTTCGTGATTTTATTTTTCTTTCAATTTGATAGTAGCTTACAGCTAATGGAAAGGCCGAATTTACAAATCAAAAAACTTGATTACATACCGATGAGTAACAATCCATAATTTTTGTATACAGTAAATTAGATGATTTTCACAAGGTTCATTTCTGTATGTTTAATCAATCTATTTACTGTACAAATGTTCCAACAATTTGCTTAGCAACTAAACAAACTGCCTCGCTTAACTCGTTCACTGCCGTTGACAAATGTACTTGTCTTTTCGCAGGCCAGCCATGCAATCCCAGGAATTTATTCATATTTTTTTTCAAACGTTAGGGTAAAAGAGGGTCTGAAAATGTCTGGCAGTGAATTGAGTTAAGCAGAATAGAAAGGCAGAGGAACCTGTGGTTTAGAGCTAAGATATTAACATTGAAATAAGACAAAAAGTACAAATCTGCTACTTCGCTGACTTGGACGAACTCAGCGAATCGATATCGACTGTATGAACTGGTGTTGATGTCAAATCCTGCACATGCTCAGAAATCAAAGATGTGTGACTGTTCTTACCTTATAGATTGTCCGGCTTTTCTGAAGGCCACAGACAGAAATGACAATGGGCCGGTTGAAGCCAGTTTTGACGACATCGATGGCATCCCATTTGAGACAAATACAGGTACAGACTCAGTGGCGGCCAACAGTGAACCAGACCCAGAGGTCTCTTTGCAAGAGAAACTGCAACTGGAGTTAGACTACCACAGACACGGCAGCTACAACTGCATGAGCCATTCTGACGTCCTCACTAGCCAACATGTCCCGCCTAGTGTTCCAAATAAAACCTCTCCCAAACCGGAGCACAACGCATCTTTCATCTCCTCTGTCCATTCCTGGACAAAAGCGGAAGCTGTACAGCCCAGCAGCCAGGAAGATGCTCGGTGTCATCCCGCCGCTCGCCTCCACGACTCGATCACCGATTCCACGCTGAAGTCGTCCCTCGTACAAACATTAACCAGCGTCCGTCCCCTGACACCTTTCAATCAACAGCATCCGGATTCCCACTATGTCCGCCAGCAGTCCCGGCATTCCTCTTCAGTTTCTGAAACGGCAGGGTATGCTAGCAACTTGAAGAAGTGTGGGACAGCACAAGATTCCGGTACGTGGACAGCTAGACCCTAGCGGCCGTGACGTACAGTATGTGACCTTTTCTGATGACGCTAACGTAACTTGTCTTGATCTAGAAGGCTCCCTTTACATCAGTAATGCACGGGGAATCCAGATCGGTAACAACAACAGCCTCAGTATTCACAACTACGACCCCACTCATTGTTTTTCATCTCTCCCGGGTAACGTATGGACCAGCTCTCAGCTCAGAGAAGGAATTCACAAATATGGTAAATCTTGTCATTTGATTTTGGTTTTACTCCAGTTTTCAAAGTTTATTTCGAAGTTTAATGGAAACCTGACTTATTCTAGATCCTCAAGACTAGAGCAAATGTTTAAGGTTTACCTTTGTTTTTATTGCATATTAAGTGCTGCGTTAACCTGAATAATGGCCTTGATATCTTATTTAACTCATTCATTGCCAGACATCTTCAGACCCTCTTTTGACCTAACATTTGAAAAAAAGAAATGAAAAAAATATCAATAAATTCCCGGGATTCAATGGCTGAACTGTGCTAAGACAAATAAATACGTCAATGGCAGTAAATGAGCTAAAGTCATGGCTATTATTCAGGTTAATCCAAGTGTCATGCATAAAACATACGGGATCAATGACGACTCCTTGTGGAACACCGCATTTAAGGATGATGTGGAATTTTCCTAAATATGTTGACCAATTACCATCAATCTGAGTTGAGCAGTTGTAATACCAGCTTTACTTTCACTTTTCTCGTCTAGAGGATCGCCCTGTGACCGAAGAGCATCTTGATGTTCTGAGGAAAAACATCGGCGCCAAATGGAAGTTTTACGCACGGCGTCTGGGTTTGACCGAGGTGGAAATAGAGACCATCGAGCATGACTTCAACCGAGACGGTCTACCAGAGATGGTGCACCAGATGCTGCAATACTGGAAAATGAAGGAAGGGAGTCTTGGCTGTACAATTGGGAAGCTCTGCCACGCTCTCGAAAGCATCATAGACGTTGATGTCATTCAGAAAATTTTGAACATCTGCGCTTCTACTTCCAGTATCTAATGAACTTCTCTCTTTTATATATCCTTTTAGATTTGCCAAAATCTCTTTTTATGGCTATATTTCCAATCAGTCATATCTGTGTATTGCACTGGGTTTAGGTTTCTCATCCTTCAACATCAATTCTATTGGCCATGCAGAAAGTTGACAGGAATTGTGATTAGGTGCCAAATCTGTTCAAATTGCAAATTGTTTAAATGCATTTTGATGAATCGTATCATGCTTGTGAGACAAAATTGCATGTACCAACAAATCAAAACTGATTTCTAAAATGTGGGAAAACCCAAACATGGTGAGGAAAACAAATCGGCATGTTTGCTGACTTGCTCTTATAGGGGCCATATTCTTGCCGGCTTTTCTGGCAGCGCATATTCATTTCGGCACATTAATGCCAGATATGCACCATGGTTGGAGCAACTCTAAAATGCAGGCGTTCCCTGTCAAACTGCATTCTCCAGCCAAATGAAGCACTTTTCCTCTTGTGAATTCAAAAGCTGGGCTAAGTCCAGTGAGTTTGAATTCATTTACAACAAATATTGCCCACACGTAAGCGACTTCTAGAAGTCTATCAAATGTTTGTAGAGAGACTGAACAAAAGATATTCTATTGCGCTGATCAAGGTTCGCAACAGCGACGTCATTTTCATTTACAACTGCCATGAGCAATTCTGCTTCAAATATGAAACAGGCCAAAAAAGTCTTTGTGAAGGCTTTTTTTTTTTTTTTTTCAAAATCAAAATCAAATATTTTCAAGCGTTTAAGTCAACAACAGATCTTGTGGTTGTAAGTGTGCACACCCATGTAAATGGCTATGTTCAGAATTAACCAATTGTATTCGAGCTCATGTTAAATGGGAGTCAGCACACACCTGCAATCATTTAAATTGCCTCAGAATCACTCCAAAATTCAGATTGTGTAGTGTGATTTTCCTAACATTTTTGCATTCAGATCTTCTGACAGCAGCACTGAAGTGGCTGCCGGAATTTCTGGCAAGTACTGGCTGTTAAGTGACAACAATCTCCTGTCTTCTTCATATGTCTGGGCTTTAGGTTGTTGGCAGGATAGAAGTCTGACATTCAAGCCTGGTTACATTTTGGGGAAAAAAAAAAAAGGAACTTGCCTAAACGTAGGAAAATGTGTCATGGTCGGATGAAACCAAGGTTAAACTTTTGGGCCATGATTACAGGTTACATCAGTTTTGGAAAATGTTTTTAAATGATTTATCCAATGATTTAAAATCACCAATATATGGCATTTAAACAGGTGTGTGTCGACTTTTTACATGCAATTTTTTTCATGTTTTTACAAAGACAGTGTAACTTCTATGCTGTCGTCCCAGTTTCTCAATTAAATCCATAGAATGCCCCACTGCTCCTTCAAAGTGAATTTTCCTAATAATCCAGTCGATCTGCAAACACACACTGCTGTGAATACACTAAAAGCACTTCTAAAAAAGGAAGCCCTGCATGATTTGCAAGAATAATCCCATTCTTGGCAATGACGTTTATTATACTCATCGATTAACCCACAGCAACAAATTACAGGTAACATTTATCAACATTTGAGTTGTGTAATATGAATGTGCATCATCACTGGTGTTATAATGATTTTTCTGTCTTTTAAATGGAGCGTAGCTATACATGATGATATTGATCAAACAAAATTGTATATACGGTACACCACATATTTATGGCAGTTTTCAACTAGCGACTGCTCAACTGGCTTGTGTTTCCATAAAAACGGCGACTTCAGCACAGGCACACAAATACTTGTTTTAGGGTTACACACGTCATGTACAGGTCTAAAGACAAATTTACGACTTTTTAGCGCCACTTTCTCGCCTTTTGTTAAATGTGACTTCTCCGAGGCGAAACAATATTTTCCTTAATTTGTGACAATTTTGATAGCCAAATTGAAGCTTGATGGTAGCAGCATTTGTGAATGCAAACTACAGTACATACCTTAACTATACTAAAATGGACTGTAATTGTTCCAAGCGGTTCATTCCATTCTCCACTTTTGCTAAAATGACAATTACAAAATCATTTTCCGTCACATGCGCTTGTTCCGGGTCAACGCAGGTGACCTGCAGAGGGCACATTAAACGACTATTCACAGTCAAATTCGCACCCATGGAGAATTTCGAGGAGGAAGGCAAATGGCTGAGTGTAATGCAAGATTAGCGACTATGAAACAGATGTGCTAACTAATAGTGCTGCCAAATTCCATATGTGTCAAATAAACTATTACTATGTTGCTTGTTATGTCTGTGGCATTTTAAAGAAATTTGAGTGGCAGCTTTAAGCATAACACCGGTCAACATTTTTATTTTACTTTTTTTAACCAGAGATGCAAGTAAACGTTTCTAGGTGAAGGCGTTTTTTTTTTTTAAATCAGCGTCAAACTTACATTTTGGGACACATAAAGCCATCTCTGATTAAAATTTGCTGTTGACCAGTGTTAATTAAGACTTTCATATTAGAAAATACTTTTTTTAAGGATATGGGGACAAACCTATAGACATCTAAAATTTAAAAACCAAGGTCAATAAGGTGGCTATATAGCCTGATGATTAGTTTATTGTACATTCCTGAACAATATTTAATGCATTGCTCAATATGTTATACAACACCCTGAAAAATAAGTTATTGGGGAAATTAAGGCCAAGCCACTTTTGCTGTGCCTGGAACCATCTCCAAATTGATATGAAGACTGTCTGGAGTTCTTTTTGCACACGTTAGGCACAACAGGGACCTGGTGTGGCTCACACTTGGACCGACCGTCTCCTTGGACGATTCTGTATAGGCGGCAGGCTTAGCGATACCGTACACTTGAGGACAGTGTCCAGAGCATTCAGCGGTATCCTTGGGACATTTCAGCACTACCATAGGAGGTTGCGCGGTGGAGTTGGGCGAAGGTAACTGCTCAGTGCGTCTTTGGACTAACTGAAGTCTCACCTTGATCCTTGGCCGGCAGCAGCACTTTCCCATGCAGCTCTTTAGCGCGCCGAGGTCCCTGAACATTACCTTGCGAAAGTTGGGCCTGAGCGTGAGGTAGATGATTGGATTGTAGATGGTGGAGGACTTGGCGAACATGGCCGGCATGGCGAAAGCCAGAGGCGGGATGTCCTCGATGGTGCCGAAGGAAGCCCACATGGACACCAGAGCGTACGGGCTCCACGCCACGAAGAAACCGATGCAGACTGCCACGCTTAGCTGAGGACAAAGAGCACACAGCAGAAAAGAAAATACAATTTTACGAAGTCCTGTGAGGGCCACATAAAATGTATGAAAAATGTTTTGTGGATAATAGCTCCTCTGAGGTTTTAGGATGCATCATTTGTTACGTAATCATTCTCATGGATTCCTGATGATGAGTTTATCCGTGCAGGCAGCGCTGGCTTCTCATCCATCACAGCACATCCAGAGTCAGTTCTTTCTAATGAGAGCCGGCGCTATCCGATGTGGCGCCCTAGGCGAGATTTTATATGCCCCCCCCCCACACACACACGTCTCCATCTGCGATTTACATACGCCTACAGAAGAAATTGAATAGCGTTGTTTATGCGATTGTCTTAAAATTTATATAAGGACGTCAAACAATTTAAAATATATAATACAGGGCCCCAGGCTAACTTTTTTTCGTTACAATTAGGAGTGCAGTTACCCTTAACTTCAAATTTTTGTGCTCCAAGCAGAATATTTACACATTTACACTGTAAATTGACTTGAACATTTTCTGAAATATTTAACATAATACAATTGTTATATTTCAAAATATAAGAATAAAAACCTTGTACATACATTCTGTCTAATATGCATGTACGATTTACAATGCATTTTTGTTCCTGATATGCATTTTAAATCCAACATTTTTGTTAGTGAAATGTTGATTAGCAGATGCAAAGAAGCGGTTAACTGCAATTTAATATAAGCTAAATATAGCATATACGCCAAGTTATGGAGTGGTAATAATAATGATTTTAATAATTAATTTTGGAGGCTGCCGATACCGACCACTGATACTTACGGCAAAGAAAAATCTGACATTGAGTAAGTCCTCCTCAGCAGTAGTTGGCGCTATACAGAAGCAGGTTGACACATCGGTGAATTAACATCAGAACGAAAGGTTTATGTTAAATAATATGAGGCTATGTGCTTAGGCACTGATGTAAAGTTTAAAACAATTAACATGTTTGAGAAAATTTGAACTATAACGGAACAAACAAGTAGATATTACAAATTTGATCTATAAAGGGGTGTGAAGGGAATCGTATTTTAATTGACTATTACATGCTGGGAAAATGTTTTCTGGCCATATGTATATTCAACAAATAAGAATAAAAGCATTATTATGACTGCTACATTATTAGTAATATTAACTGGGTATTGCTTTACTTTTGAATTAGATTTTCCATTTCAAGCGTTAATAATAGCTCATTCAAACAATGCGTCCTTAGCGTTTGCCCATATTGCCTAATGGACTAAGCGTCTCATGAGACTATTGAGGTCGCTACAATTTTCTTGTACAGACGATGCCTCCCGTCTCGAGGGTTCACATTTATCAACACATCATCACCTGTCAATTGTGTCCTTTCATGAAACTCGACTAAAATCTTCAATAATAATATCGGTCCTTTTACCTTGATGATAATGATCTGGATGCTGCTCATGTGCGTGTGTCTCGACGCATGCTGCTCCATGGTCTTGTGCGACGCGTGCACGGTGGTGATGATGCCCGTGTAGGACACCAGGATGACGCAGCACGGAAGGATATAGCAGAAGAAGAAGAGCGCCACGGTGTAGGAGCGCGCCGTCGGCAGCCGATTGGACAGGCGCCAGTCGATGCAGCAGGCGGTGCCGTAGGGTTCCGGCCCGTACTCGCCCCAGTGGCCTAGCGGGCAGCAAGCGAACAACAGCGCATAGAGCCAAGCGCAGGCGACGAGCAGACGGCCGTGAATGCAGTTGAATCGGTTGCCTGTGAACATACATTTTATTTCAGTATCTAATTCTATAATTCATTTATTTGAGCAAAATAATCGTTTTTTTTTTTTTTTTTTAACTTTTTCCAAATTACTATAGAAACAGAGCTGATACTGTGGGTCTCCACTAAGAAGAGTTGATATTTTTCTTTTTATAAGCAGTTGTCAAAGGTTCATTTGTTTTTTCTTTAAGACACAGGCGTCAAACTCAAGGCCCGGGGGCCAGATCCGGCCCGCGACATCGTTTGATGTGGCCCGTGAAGTCAAATCATGTGTGTTGACTTGACATGTTTTTTTTTCAAATTGTCTTCACTTGTATCACCAAATGTGATATTTTCTAAACATTTGCTACCAATCCCCCCTTTGAAATAAATTGAAACATTGTTGCACAAACTATTTACTGGCTTCTGATTTCAAAACTTATCTGTGATTTTTTTTTTAATAATATAAGGTGATACAACATTTATACGGGTTCACAGTTGTAACGGCCCTCTGAGGGACACCATAACTGACGGCAAAAATGAGTTTGACACCCCTGCTTTAAGAAAATTGCATGAAGCCTCATTACATGAGTTAAGGTTAATGTATTTTTGAGGCTGATTTTAAAAAATGTCTTTACTTTTTTCACCTCCTAGCACGTCAGGTTTGTGAGATATTTTCTTTTTTTGTTTTTAAGTTTGACATACAAAAAACGCACAATACGGATTTTACCATGTGTTGTAGCTATGAGGTTGCAGAAAAAAAGTCCGCCTGTTGCTGAACCTAACCCTATGGTATTACCAACTATATAAACCTGGTGTGCCAGAAGAAAAAAAATAAGGGAAGATTCGCTATCAGAGCAAAAAAATCTAGAAAAGCTTACTTACATTTCTGATAAAAAAAAAAATAGTACAAATGTATTGACTCTATTGTGATCTAGGTGTTTACCAAAATACTGTTAAATTGAAATGTTGTTTCGTGTAAAGAAAAAAATAGTCTCATCATAGTATCAAATTGAATTGAATTGAATCACATTGTGTTAGATCACATTTTTTTTTTATGTATCAGATCGCTGGTAGTGTGTCGAGATCATGTCCCGTACGAGCCACAAACCAGAGCTGCATAACCCTAATCGGCACCCGCTTCCCAATTGCCCAATCAGTCCACTTGGTGGTGCTGTTTTGCTGGAAGTCATTCAATTTACTCGTGCCCCTCACAACCCAGCCTGAGCTGCTTATGTGATTTTGTTCAGTAACCGCAAAGTAAACAACTCAATTTCACACACTGTTGATGTAACACCAACATCGTACGTTGAGGTTCAGACTGTATTCTGTTTGAGAAATTCCTGACAGGATGAATTCAATCCAATTTATCATCAACTGCTAAAACACAAGAGGAAGCGCGGTTGAACAATTGGCTTGAAGCTGCTTCACATTCACTCAATTAAAGCCGTCTGCGACTCCTGCTGGGAAAAAAATCATTTCTTGAGGTCAAACCGAGGGCTCCGTTGCAGCGTATTAAGCAACATCACAAGCCGTATTCATCGAGTGCGGCCCGGCGGACTCGTGGGTCATCAAAGAGAGGTTTAGCGTGCGGCTCTCGGTGGAGGTATTAGGGCGGGATCAACAATGGGCCATTTTGCGGTGCCGCTACGCATCTTTCTGGGGTCACGCGTGTCCACTTTGAAGACTTACCGTACAGTGGGTAACACACTTTGACAAAGCACACCATACTGAGCAAGGTGAGAGTGCTCAGACTGCAAATGCCGAACAGCATGCCGCAGAAGGCGTAGATGGAGCACGCCGTATTCCCGTACAGCCACCTGCGTGGGAGGTGCGAGGGTGTGGGAAAAGGGAAAGGGAGGGAGCGAGAAAGAAGAGCTTCGTGCGCCGATAGAAACAAACAGAAGGATCAATGACGGAGGACGTGGGTGAGTGTAAAAACGCGACGCGCACCAGCATGGCGCTCAGTAGTGTTGTAGTGAAAACATTCAAAAAGTCAAAGGTGCCCCCAAACAACAGTTCAACAATTGATGTCATCGGAAATAATGGCAATAGAAATCAGGTCGTCATAAAATCGTATCTGTACTTTTAACTATTGGGCCGAACAAATCAAATTCAAACCGCCTTGGCAATGTCGTAAAAAGGCAATTTTCAAATCGCAAAGGCTGCCATGAATTTCTGAAAGTCAAGAATAAAATATTTTGTTTACTAAAAATAAAACGCTACCTATGGTAGAAGCTGGATGTTGTGGCCATGGGGTAGAGAGACAGCGTCAGGCCCAGGTCGCTGACGGCTAAGTTGACGATGAAGAACTCGGCCGGTTTCAGGATGTGTTTTTTCTTGTAGGACACATACAGCAGAGTGCTGTTTCCAAAGAGTGAACATATTCCTGCACCGAGGAGGAATCAAGGAACCAAAAACCCCAAATGAGTTTCAAACACATCAAATATTACACTGACTACTACAAGACGTTATCATTTGTTCTTTGGCAATAAAAGTACCGTTTGTAGCTTCGATTGTACGATTGTAGCTGCTAACTTTCTAGCCACCCCACATCTAGTGGAATTTTTTGATATCAGTGACTTTCCTGTCATTCTCACATGGATGCAGCATTTTTACACTTTTATACTCCGCTACATCATTTCGATTAGCTGTATATTCGAAGAACAAATGCACAATTGTCAATCAAAGTCAAACATTTCCACTGCAGCAGTCAACCAACACGGCTGCGAAGTCGTTGTTTATCGTACCATCCACAGTCATGGTTTGATTAAACAAAACGTAAAAATTTCAAGTAAAAGTTATGTTCAGAATTGTGATGAATTAAGTGATTTTTGAGTCGTTGTGCTTTTTAGGTGTGATTTGAATGAATGGGCAAGCAATCGCAGTGTGCAAAATGGTGCCGATTGATCATCCTGATTGGCTGTTAATTTAATACACAAAAGCAAAACAAGGGCAAATAAAACGGCATTATCTCGTAAATCAAGCCCAGCAAAAATTAGCATTTTATTTCGATTTGATCCTGCTGGTGTATTGAGCGTGTTGGGTAACATTCTGGACATGTGCATTTTATTTCATGACTGTGGATAGTAAGAAAAACGATGACTTCCCAGCCACAGAAGCAACAACAAGCATGTGAAAGTTCATATTTGCGCGTGGACAAATATTTCTGGTTGTTTCTGGTGGAAGACTTTAATCGACCGTTTGGGGTAGCAACTGACATTTTTCAATTCTGAGTCTGTTTGAACTCTGTTGCTAATCAAAACAGCAGCATGTAAAGAGTCTCTTGGTGTTTACCATTAAAGATTGTGATAATTAATTAGAAGGAGCCTTTTTCACAAGTGAACCACATATAATTAATGCACTAATTGTGTATGAAATAAATGGCTAATCTTCCTCACTGCGCCTCCAGTGATCCCATAGTAAGACTATTTTAAAGGTAAACACTGTACAGTAATGCTCCTGTTAAACATGGACATGAATGCATGTTTTTTCCTTGCGTGGCGTTAGTCTATGCGACAAACACTGCATACTTATCCTTGCTTGCTTGGGGAAAATTGATTACACGTCACACTGCATATACCTCATACATACTAAACATACGTATACAGTAAATGAAACACAAGTGGTGCCAATATCTACGGTACATGGGAGTGGTGGACTCCGGCAGCCTTGTTGTTTAGTCCAAGCAGCCAGGCTATTCATATAGATATTGGCTTGAAAATGAAAAGTAAATTGTTTTTTTTGTTGTTGTTTTTTTTCCAAATTGTAGTCAATTTTACTCACCAAAGAGTGAATAGACCACAGCCACAGTGATGTCCAGAGGCACGGGAATATTGGACTGGAATGCAGAGTTGTCATTGACCCATCCCATCTGAACACAACAGCTTTGGTCTCACACCCCATTTGTCATATCAGATTTATCAACTTTTTTTTTTTTAATCAATTCTGCTTCAGTGGCCAAAGTCAAGTGGAAAATGTCACAGATGTTCAGTGGAGGCGGATCAAGAATACACAATGTGTGGGTCAATTAAGTGTTACTCTTCCCGTAGTGTCATATTTTCCGATATAAATCATAATTAGCCGATAAAATTTGGCTAGGAAACGGCCCCTGGGCTTTGAGTTTGACACCTGTGGTATACAGCATACATTACTTGTATTTTCACTTCAAACAATACAAAAAAAAGTGACTAGCTTGCTTCCTTTCACTTGGTTAAAAGACATCACCAAACCGTGTCATAGAGTTGAACCACCTGTCAATCATTTTCTCGACAACTTGTTCAATACATAGTCTAAAAATGAAATGTCGTCTCAGTCATTATTTAAGACAAATTTACAACACGAGTAACGCCATCAAAATGCTGTGGTCGTTCTTACCTTGCGTCTTCATCGACGTTCTAATCTGACCCAATTAAGTTTCTGAATCAATTACGGGAGAACAAAATGTCGCTGGAGGGGCGGGTGACGTGTTGGTGCCCAAAAAGTGTCCCGGATGTGATGAGAAACAGGGAACAGCATTCGAATATGCTATTGACACACACGAGAGAGAGAATGTGAGAGAAAGGCTCGTCTGCTCTCCGGAGAGCTTCTCATCACCCCCCCGCTAAGCCCACCCCCCACCCCACCCCACTCCCCACCATGCCGCCCACACACTCCAGCGTTTGGACGCCAATAGCATAGCAAGGGGTGGACACCGCAAATGTAATCCATTCAATCTGTCTGAACAATTATTTATTTGAGCAAAGAAATCAACAGTAGCTTTTTAAAATGACTGACAGTGAAATTGATTTTGATTTCATACTTTCTATGTATGTTGGTGTGTGTGTATATATATATATATATATATATATATATATATATGTGTGTGTGTATATACACATGGTTACTACGTATATTTACATAGGTTTGATTCTAAATGTTGGTTGTTAATGTTATAAATTAACGGTTCGATTATGCCGCCATCTCTGTGTGACCTATATCTTTGCTGCTGAAAATTTCCCCACTGTGGGATCAATAGAGGCCATCTTGTCTTGTCTTGTCTGCTGAAAAGACCTTAATTTAAGGTCCCGCGTAGTTTTTCCCTGGATTTAAAAGCATTTAATTGAGGCGACTTCATTTCTGTTCCTGGAGTCTGGATATGTTTTTCAGCTGGTCAAAAAGGTTTAGTGATTGATTTGATATGACTGCTGAAAGTCAGGTCCGAGTCCATCAGGACCCCGAGATTTTGGACTTGGTCTTTGCTCCAAGTGTTTCGTAAAAGCAACCACATTTTCTTTATTGCCGAAAACAATTACCTTAGTTTTGTTTTGGTTTATTTGAAGGAACATTTGGTTCATCTAGGAACAAAAGGGATTCAAGGAATGACCCTTGAGGGACCCCACAAGTCATGGCCATTTGATCAGACTCAAAACTTCCAATGGTTAAAAAATAACTCCTTTCCTCCAAGTAGGAGCTGAACCATTTAGTACTTTAATAAGATAGCTTAACTTAAAGATAAAGTAACTATGATTTTTTTGGAAAACTCTTAAGGCGCTATATTTCATAAGAGCCCTGCGTAAATCCAGCATGGTGCATCACTGCAAAGAAGCAGCGTCGATCCAATGTTTGTCATTTCGCAGTCAAGCGCAGGCTGGCGGATCTGCAAGAGGGAGGGATGTGCAGCTACGGGAGTGGTCACAGTCAACTTCAATCATGGCCAATCAAAGTGTCTCCTTTCCATCCATGCATTCTCTTTAGATTTCATTCAATTAATTTGAATTTCATTAAGATTTCTTTTTTTTTTTTTGAACATGGTGCATTAGTTGCGCACTAGAGCTGTGAAGTCGGCACATGGAATGCAGGTGCATTGCAGGCCTGCTTACCTTATGGCTTTGATGTGATAGCAGTACATTTCCCATATAATGTCCCCTCTAATGGCAGATTTTAGGAACATATCTATAAAGATGTGTTTAGATGAGGACCATTTGGCCTGCAACTTTTTAAATTCATTTTCCCCCTAATTATTTTTGTTGATTCTTTTCTAACAAGGTTGCAGCACAACGATGACATAACAATGCTGATTTACCTCCATGCCTCATCTTTTTTATTTTTATGCTCCTGAGTGATTTTCCCGCTGAAGCTATCCATTTAGTGAGCAACACACCGTCTCATTTCGCCACGTGCTGGACAAAAACAGCCACGGGCAGATGCCGCTGAAGTAACCAGGCCTCTTTGAAGGATGGCATTAATTTACGACGCAGCTTTTTGCCCGTCGCGTGGGAAGACGCTCAATGAAATGACCTCAAGCACAACAACAATTGGATGTTTGTTGAGTGGAAGACACGTACTGCATTGCTAAGTTTGCACCCAAGTCGTGTTTGTCGGCACGCAGCGGGTTGAGCAATGTCGACACGGTGGAGATGCTCTTGAGTCAACGCCATTGATTTGCCCGCGACGAGGGCTTTAAGTTGGTTCTTCTTAGTATTCAAGATCATATAATTCCGAGAAAAACATTGTGTTGTTTGGTACAGACTGAATGTTATCTGTGGGGGGGTTTTTCAATTCATTTTTAAAAATGTATTTTGGTCGTATGACATATCTGTAAGCTTTTTTTGTAGGTCATAATGTATGTGAGGGATAGTATTTATTCTGGCTTGACTGTTTTCTGTTGTTTTCTCTATTTTTAGGTCTCTTAAAGCGGAAGTCAACCCAAAGATATTTTTTTCAAGAATATGTTCACAGCAGTCCCACTAGTTGAAACACGGCATTCTGATTCATTTTGCGTTTGTGGAATATTAATTAATCTACTCATTTTTAGCCATCTCCGGGGGAGGGCATTTTGTCTTCTGTCGACTGAAAATGACATCACAACTGCTCACAATGACCAATCACGGCTGACCTGTATTCTGAATCTGAGCCGTGATTGGTCGTTGTGAGCACTTGTGATGTCATTTTCAGTTGACAGAAGACAAAATGGCCGCCCCCGGAGATGGCTAAAAACGAGTGGATTAACACTTATTCCACAAACACAATATTTATCAGAATGCCCTGTTTCAACCAGTGGGCCTGCTGTGAACATATTCTTGAAAAAAATATGTTTGAGTTGACTTTCACATATATATATTTTTTTTTTCATGTGAAGTCACATCGGTGATTCATCGGTAGTTTTTGAAAACACAGATTTTAGGTCACATCAGTAGGTTGTCAAAAATATTTTGAGGTCAATTCTGCAGTTTTTTGTTGTATTGTATTATAATAATAATAATTATTATTTTTATCATTGTCATATTTCCAGTCTTTTGTTAACATTTTCATTTTTTAAAATTAGTTGTAAGACTCATCTACAGTATTAACAAATTATGTTAGGTCATCACTGAAGATTCATTTACTAAATCATTATTGTTTATTGACTCCTGTAATTTTCTGAAGTATATTTAGATTGCATTTATAGTGTTTTATTGTATTTTTTTTCTTTTAGGTCATGTCTGTAGTTTTGTATTTTGTATTTTCCTGTATCTGAACTTTGGGGGGAAAACTGCCACGTTTGTGGTTTAAAAAGAAAAGTTCTAGACATAGATTCTCTCACCTTTACCTGTGTGTTTTTTTTTTAATGTATTTTTGTAGGTCTCATTAGTTCATTTATTTGTTTATTTTATATTCTAAGTCACATTGATGCAGACATATTTTTCGCCCATCCATCCATCTATTTTCTTGACCGCTTATGCTCACTAGGGTTGCTGGTGAGCTGGAGTCTATTTTTATTGAACAAAAACAATTCTGGATGAGTTAAATATGTCGTCTAGTGTTTAAGAACATCTGCCTCACAGTCAAGATGTCCGGATTCAAATCCCTGTGTGGATTTTGTATAATACTTTGGGATTTTTCATTCTAGTTAGTATTGATTTAGTTTCGACTTCTTTTGTTTTTTTAAATGCACTTAGTTAAATTTGTTTTTATGAGCAGGTTTGTTAGTCTACTCACCTGTGACCGTGGTAGGACCAAATTGCTATTTAAAAAAAATGGATGTGTAGATGACACAAGCATTACGTCATGAATAATAGCAAACTTCCGAGAAGATCAATCCACACTGAACGATAAGAGTGTAATGACCACTATTAAGTACGTCATCCCAACATGAGATTTGTGTCACCATTCTTGTCTGTTGTCTAGCAGCACGTCACAGTTTCAACAGGTTAACAACACACTTCCCCTCGATCTCATGTTCACAGTACGCACACATATAGGCTCCAGTACGGCCTCATTTACATATAGATTAAAGCTTAAATTGCAAGCAACGTCCCTTCATTGCAGTGCTCAGCCAAGTGTTAGCGCCTCCACTGAATTATCCTTCAATGTGTATTGGAATTATGAATTATTATTACTGTAGCCGAGTGGGATAGGCATTGATTTCTCATTTGTTTGCTGCTCCAGTCACACCGACTGCAGGCAGAAGCATGTGAATGTCAACTCTTTGACACGTGGTGTCGGCCATCTTTTTCATGATTACCTGCATCACAGGGCCCCATTGGTCATGACAGAATCAAAGTGTCACGCCAAAGAAAATGGGGGGCGGGGCGGTGGGGGGAACAAATGGAAAACCGGTATTGGATATAACATCGGTATAAACAACTCCCCAAGCATCACCCTATCTTATTTGTAGTTTTTTTTGGTATGTTTTTGTTTTCCTCAAGGCACAGAATCGATCCAAACTAGACTGTTGTGGTTGTCTTAGGTCTTGGGGGCAATTGATTCTTAGAAGCCCAAAGACAACCACAACAGGCCAGTGGTGATCGATTCAGTGTCTTCAAAGTGAAATGACCTGAATGAGAACACTTACAGGCATTTTTAGGTCACATATGTAATTCATTTTTTTTCTTGTCTGAACAAAATTATGAAATTATTACACACATTTTTCAAAACGTATATCGAAGCTTAGATCTAATACATATATTATATGTAAGCTTTTTTTTATTAAGATGTTTTTGTTATTTTTTTAGGCGAGATACGTGGGTTATATTTTTATGGTCACATCTGATTTAAAAACAAATTATGTTTCAGTTGTAGTTGTCTTCATTTGCATTTTTAGGTCACATTTTTTTCATTATTGAGGTCACATTTGTAGGTTTATTCTACTCTATTTTAGGTCACATCTACGGTTTTTACAAAAAAAATATTTTTAGTTCTGTTGCTTTTTTAATTTGTAGGTCATATCGGTAATTAAAAAAAACGTCTCTCTATACAGTAGAATCTCTCTTTGAAAAAATCCGCTGAGTAGCTTCTTTTTTGAATTTAGATCACATTGGTATGTTATCTAAAGATTAGGTCATATCTATAGATTTGTTTGCATTTATAAGTCACATTCTGTATGTTGTTACAGCTTTTGTCGTGCCACAGCATGTCACACTTTTTTTTTGCCTTTGTATTTCTATGTAAGGACTCAGCATGATTAAAAAACAAAACTGCCAGAACAGGACATGCTCACGCATGCACACACGCGAACATACACGCAAGGAACCTCATCAGTTCAGCTTCATTAGGTCCATCTCTGTGCTGAGGTCAAATTTAAGTGATATAAAGCGTAGTGCCCCAAAATATCAATAACCAATCAGCAACATCTAAAACAACCATTCAGTTTGCATGCATTTGACGGCTGACTTTGTTGGCGCCTGCTTTAGCCCACTTACAAAATACATACTTTCAACAACTAACACGTGAAACACTTCCTCCTTACTTGGAGTGAAGCCTTCTCATCATTTCCAGCACCTTTCAAGGGTCACTTACAGCTAAAAAGAGAATAAATAGACCTAAAACAATCATTGGTGCAGCAACACATGTAGACAGATAATATAACAATACAATAATACCCCCCCTCCATCGAGTTATTTTCCAGACCGCTCCTGCAATGCATGAAAATAGCGATACAGAAATATTCTATTTAACTAGAGTAGATGTTAATTATAAAATTGAACCTACAGCTGTCGCTTTCTGTAGCTGTAAAAAGCGGAATGAAGAGCATTTGACGTTAAATAATCCTCAGTAAAAACTTGCCTGACTAGGCTGAGCTTTGAAATTTAGTGTCAAACAAATGAAAATAGTGTGCTGCCATCACGTGGCTGACAGTGGAATTGCACCCCAAATTAACGGGTGGAAGCGCAAAATTGAGTTATTTATTTGCCCCCCCCCCCCCCCCCCCAAAAAAAAAAACAACTAACTAAGTTTGCAAAATAGTGGGACCTCGAACCAGGATGGAAAGGGGGGTTACTGTGCTTTCCCTTTGTCATAATACAATATTAAAAAATGAATTTATCAGGTAATCATAATAATGGAATGAATGAATTGTAAAATAATAATACTTTACTGGGCTGCCAATGAAAACAGTGATTACAAAAATGAAAAAAAAAAAAAAAAAAAAACAGGACAAAAAAAAAAAACAACATTCACAGCACATGTAAAGATTTGATAGCTGATAGCAGAGGAAGCCAATTGAAGTGATTATATCACGTTGAGCCTTCAGCAAGTTGTCAATCATTCACCTGCGCATCACGTGCATCAAATCATGCACCTTACACTAAATGAGCGCTCGCTTACGACACTGTCACTCATTATTGTGAGACATGGCAGGAGGAACATCTGCGGGCGTATTAGTGGCTCTGCACATCATGTGCTTGCTGTGTGGCGCCGCACTGTGCATGGTGAGAAAATACAAACAAATGACATGTATGTATTATTTTGCCATTTCATTTTTTTCTCTCCCTGTATTCGTTCAGCCTACAGAAATATTAGAAGGTAAGTAAATGGAAAGCAAAGAAGTTCACATGTTGATTTTTTTTTTTTTTTAATCACGAGCCTAATCTTGAAAGTTATTGCAGACCACGATGTCGATGGCGGACGCGATCTTGACATTTTTGAAATCAATGAAGGTACGTGCGGGGAGGAAAGGAAAAATAATCCCCACACTTTTTCACTTTTGAAGCGCTTCATTACTGTGCTTTGGCCTCACAGAAGCAGGATTAAATCTGGTAGAAGGCGACATTGTACTTGGCGAGGTTTGTGTTCCTCATTGACTATTATTTTTGACATTGTGGGGAAGTATCATGTTCTGCTTTCACGTGCTTCTCATTTTCAATCAACAGAAACAAAGTCGGAACTCCATAATAGGCGAAAAGTACAGGTGGCCCACGACTATCCCGTACTACATGGGGGAAGACCTTGGTGAATATGTTGTTTTTAATTGTTATTGTGCCTGTAGTTTGCACTCTATCGCAATTTGTTCAAGCCAATGTTTATGGAAAGCACCCGGCTGACCGCGGCACAACTATGGTTGTCACACACGCAGCATGATTGGCTACGGAAGGTGGCCAACTTTGGCCATTCGCAAGTGTCTTGCAGTTCCTTTTAAATGTGCTTCGCGCACGCCGTTCTCCTGCATCTAAATGCTATGTAGACCACGCACCTCTCTCACTGCAGAATTTAAAGGAAACGAGGGGAGCCGCTTCCAATGGATGGCAAACAAGTAGGCCCTGCGTTCCCACCCACAACGGCGCAAACGCCCCTCTCCACCTGCGCCCATCTCGGAAAATACCAAATGAATTCAAAAACTACACCCGTGCGCACATTTGGGATGCGCTTTGCGCTAGACTTTTGCTGGGCACGGAAATAGGGCGTACAACGGATTCATATACTTCGTCAACCAGTGTTACTGTGTTGCGTTGGGCTTTCACTAGATTCGACACAGTTCACGGTATGACACAAACATTGCAAAATATAATATTTTTCTCGGATTTGTTTTTTGTCGCAGAAATAAATGCAAAAGGTGTGATCCTAAAGGCTTTTGAGCAGTACCGCCTTAAGACATGCATTGACTTCAAGCCGTGGAGCGGAGAAGCAAACTACATCGGCATCTTCAAAGGCAGTGGGTGAGGCGCTAGCACAGCACTGTCAAAGTTGTTCTTACTGCGAGCCACATCTTAGTTATGGTTTAGTTTAGATATGGCAGGGGGATGATATCGTTTTAAATTTGAAGATTTTAATCTACTGTTTGTGATTCTAATAATGAATGGTTACCTCCCGTTCTTGAAGCTGCTTTTCCTCGGTGGGCAACCAGCGCGTCGGTAGGCAGCGGCTGTCCATTGGTAAAAACTGCGACCGCATCGCCACCATCGAACATGAGTTCTTGCACGCTTTGGGCTTCTGGCACGAGCAGTCCAGAGCAGACCGGGACGACTACGTGCAAATCATGTGGGACCGCATTTCTGAGGGTAAGCTGCAGCCACATTAAAGACAATATTAATATGAGTATGATGCACTGCATTTAAACACAATTATTATAACAATACTAATGTTAGTAGCCGCTCTCAGCATGATGCAAACCGCTACGAAGCATAATGGTCAACTGGAAAAGTTTTATATGGGACATCATTAAATTATATGAGAGGGAAACACCTGGAGTGTTGTACTTTGTTGTGGGCTATCGTTCATTACTTTGAGTGATTAAGTGATAAACGCGTTGTTGTTGGAGCGCGATAAGAAACGATAAACATGGCACAACCGCGCTGCCATTTGCCCGTGAAATCATCAATTGCCGCTATTAGAGTGCAGAGAACTTTGATTAATTGTCCTATTGAGCGATACGAATGTGCCATGACACATGCATACACAGTGAGTCATAAGAAAAAGTCTACACACCCCTGTTTGAATGCGAGGATTTTGTAATATGAAAAAGAGACAAGACAAATGTTTTCAAAGGTTTTTCCACCTACTGTATAACCTTTACAAATCGAGTGAAAACAAAACATTTTGAAGAGGAGAAAAACATACAACCTGGTTTCATAAATATGTGCACACTAAAACTAATTGTTGCAGCAACAAAAACTTAGTTTCATCGGACAATAACATATTCCCACGCACATTTGGGAGAGTTCAATTGTGTTTTAGTCAAATGTAGGCAAGGATGTTTTCCTTTGGAGGTTAAGATTTCCTTCTTGCCATACTACCCCATAACCCAGACACATTAGGTAGCTAGGAGATTGTTGTCACATGTGCTACGAAGCAAGTACTCGCCAGAAATTCCTGCAAGAGAGCCCTTTGCACTGGGAAAAAAAATACACTTGTGGTTATTGTGTTTTTGATTCAAAGCCTTTGTTGTTGGGTTAGAAAAAAATTATATTTTATACATGCACTGAATATTTAATTATCAAAAATGAAATCTATTAAGAGCACATATTTTGCATGTATGCATGTACAGTAAAATAGCATTTTTGTTATACATCTGGTTAAGAAGTGTGTGTGGTCCTATGTGGCCCCCCCAGTTGCACTGAAATTGCCAAAATGACCAAAAAAAAACAGGCATTTGAACAGGGGTGTGTAGACTTTTTACAGCCACCGAACGCAAGGTACCAACCTTTGTTTGTGCGGCACCCAGGCCGAGAGCACAACTTCAAGGTCTACAACGACACCACCTCCAGCTCGCTGGGCGTCCCCTACGACTATGGCTCCATGATGCATTACAGCAAGACGGCCTTCAGCAACGGCTCCGAGCCCACCATCGTCACCAAGATCGACGCCTTCGCCGACGTCATCGGCCAGAGGATGGAGTTCAGCGACAGTGACCTGCTCAAGCTCTCCCGCCTCTACAATTGCAGTGAGAAGCGTGGCTTTTATTGTCCTGTTGTGGTTGCTGTTAATGAGCCGATTGACACTGGCCTTACGAGATGACTTTACAGCTGTTCAAAGGTGACTTTGTCTTCCAGCTCGGGGATCCACCTTTCTGGACTCGTGCGACTTTGAACGGGAGAACATCTGCGGGATGATTCAGGGGCCGGGCGACCAGGAGGACTGGCACAGGCTATCCAAGGCGGCAGGCGGCCCCGACACGGACTACTCCAACATGGGGAAATGCACCGGTGAGATGAGCCCCTTAGAAAATTGATCGTAAGGCTGAATCGTGACAGCAGTGTCCAAGTTTGAGAAGTTAAAAACTCGCTGGGCACTTTTTTCTGTCATTTGTTTGTGGTCTATAGCTATATATAGTCGGTCACAGTGTTTTTTCTTGTTTTCGGTTATACATCTGTAGTATTACATTTTTGTCGCATATTTTGTTTTTTTTAAATCTCAGCTCACATCTGTAGTGAAAAAAATATTTTAGGTCACATCTGTATTTTTTTGTCACATCTGTAGATTTTAACATTTTTTGGTCACATGATCTGTAGATTTAAAAAAAGAAATTCGAACACATCTGTAAGATAAATTACACTGGTCAACAACAAATTTTAATAAGAGATGGTTTTATGTATTCCGAAACCTATTTTGATGCTGATTTGAAAAAACCTTATCAGACTTTTTACTTGCATCTCTAATTTAAAATGTAGTAAAATATTGTAGGCCGCAGTTATATTTTATTTCTCATTTGTAGATTTGAACATTTTACTGTAGTAGGTTGGTTGAAAATCTATGATGAAATTGTCACACTTTTTCACAAATTGATACTATTGTTCAGTCCCCGTGTGCGTGTCATTTTTTTTTCGAAATTACTGGTCAATTATAAGTGTTAAAAATGCTAATTCCAATGATGCAATCTTAATGGCGGTTTGTTTTCCTGAAAGGGTTTTGGAGATGCGAGCATCCTGCCTGACGCTAGCGATATGTCATGCTTTTTAAAAAAAAATAAATTATTTATTCATTGACTAACATTTGTCTTTAGGTTCAGGCTATTTCATGCACTTCAACACAAGCGCAGCCAACCCCAGTGACACGGCCCTTCTCGAGAGCAGAATCCTGTACTCCAAGCGAGGTTATCAATGCCTGCAGTTTTTCTTCTATAACAGCGGCGGCCTCAATGATTCGCTCAAGATCTTTGCCCGGGAGTACGACAAAGCCAACCCCGCCGGGACGCTGCGCTTGATCGCCGCCATTGACGGTCAATATCACTCTCTTATTTCTGTGCAAACCTGGTCAGGGGTGTGGAACCTAAGGCCTGTGGGCCAAGTATGGCCTGCGAGGGCATTCGATCTGGCCTGCTAGCAAAGTCTCATTTGGAAGGAAGACCTCAAGGTGACGATGCAGTTTGAGAAAAACTTTCAAGTCTGGAATTGTCTTCCTTTGTCTTTTTAGACATGGCTTTCTGATCATGGCAAATGTCAGTTACTAAAAGTGAGACGCACATACTGTATACTTTTAAGAGAGAGACCCCACATGACGGAAAAACAAATAGGCATGTGTGTTTATTTGGCCAAAGCCTAATACTGTAACAACAAGAGACTCGGATAAACTGCTATAAAAAACTTGAAACCATTGAACCCACAAAGGACTTTGAAATGCCCCCCGCAGAAAGGAAGAAGGTTCCCCACCCCTGGGTGGTTTACGCGCTCTTCTATCACTAAGCTCATGTGATGTAACAGGACCCCCACAGGACCTGTGGCAGCTGCACCACGTCAGGCTGAACGTCACAAAGAAGTTCCGCGTGGTCTTCCAGGGAACCAAAGGAGGTGCGGGATCATCTTCGGGTGGACTGTCTCTAGACGACATCAACATCTCGGAGACCGTGTGTCCCGAGTTCGCGTGGCGCGTGAAGAACTTCAGCCACGTGATGGAGAACACCCCCTTGGGCGCGGCCATCTACAGCCCGCCCTTCACCTCCAAGGAGGGCTACACTTTCCAGATGAAGCTCTATCCCAGCGGGAAGCCCGACTCCTCAGGAAAAATGGCGGCCTACGTGAACCTGGTGGCCCGCGAGGGGGACAGCGGGCAGACGTGGCCTTGTCCCTGGAAGCAAATGACCATGATGCTCATGGACCAGCACCCTCACATCCAGAAGCGAATGTCCAACCAACGCAGCATCACCACCGACCCCAGCAAGATGACTTCAGGTACGCACATGAGACACTCTTCCCGTGGGAGATTTGTGTTTAAGGTTTCTACTTGTCCATCAGGCTCCAACAAGCTATTCTGGGACGACCCTCGAAAGGTGGGCGTCGAGGTGACGGACGCGGATGGTTCCAAGTACTTCCGGGGGCCAGGCACCGGGACATCTGTGTACCTGACCCACCTGAGAGCAAGAAGCAGGGATTTCATCAAGGGAGGGGATGCCATCTTTCTCCTCAGCATGGAGGGTAAAAATACTCACCACATAGACCGGGGGTGCCCAAGTCCGGTCCATCTGAAACAGGCTGGATAGGGGCTCTTGAGGACCGGACTTGGGCACCCCTGATAAAGGCTGTGTGGACAAAAGTGTTTGGTAATTTTGCCCATTTGCTCACAAAAGGGGGCAAATGGGGGCAACATGGTAGAACAGCTGTTAGCATGTCTGCCTCACACTTCCATTTTCAAATGATCACTCCTACAATATTCCTTGGAAACCAGGATGTCTCATCACTGGTGAGCTATTTTTATAACATGGGCTAGTCATGTGTTCCTTGTGGGCTATCTGGTGCCCGTGGACAACATGTTGGTGACCCCTGATCGAATAAATCTCCTTCATAAGTTTTAAACGGGTTTGACTGAAGACTTTTGTCCATCTAGTGCGAGACCAACGTTGACTCACGTCACATTCGGTCAACGCACGTGCTGTCAAACATGGTATCATTCTTAATTTCGTATTGCTTGAAGCCCATCGCACATCTTATCGCCGCATCTATGATTAATCCATCAGAGTCTTTGAATTTACTTGAACTGAATAAAACATCCCTCTCGTTTGCTCTGCCTCTTCAGACGTGTCGCATCTGACTGAAAGCCAACCTTTGCCCACCACCACCCCTTCCTCTTCTAGTACCACAATTACAGCTCCTTCCAATTCATCCATGAGCACGTCAACTGTCACCAGCACCATATCTCCGGCTGGAGTCTGCGCACATGTGCAGTGTCTGAATGACGGCGTGTGCGTGGAGGAAGACGGGAAGGCTGTTTGCAGGTGAGCGCACACTACACTCACCATACGTTAGCTGCTTCCTTTTTTTATGTTACCGTCATTTTTCAGCAACTCAGACTCCTTCCTAGTTGCTGTCAGAGCAGCAAATGTTTACCCCTCCATGTCCAAACAACAACCTCCAGAGATAACCACAAACAGCCTGTGTCCACTCATTCCTACAGTGGAAGGGACACTAGCAATTAGCTCTGAATCACATGTATCCCTGACTTGAGATCTAAAGTAGCAGATACAGATTTGTCCGGTGTGTCTAGCAAGGATGACTAACAACTGGAAAAAAGCGCTTGACTTGAGAAATATAGCCAGGAATTAAGATATCACTGTTGTCTGTGTCAGTTTAAGTACATTTAATCATTTTGTCTTGCGTACAAATTCACTTTTGCCGTTTCCGTGGATACCGGTAATTTCTTATCTTGAGATCATACATACATATATGTACACTTACAGTATATACATACATATTAGGAGTGTGCATCTCTGCACAAAAGACGATTCGATAGGGTTTTCGATAGGTGCGGAAAGATTCAAGGACGGTTCGATTTGAACGTGGAACGATTCGGTTCGACTCAGTGAGAATACGATTCAATTCGATATAGTATGGCTCAGTTCGAGACCTTATGAGGCAATTACTTATTTGTTGTCATTTTACCTACATTTGAATGAATTTGTCAATACTGTAAACGTGCCAATTCCTTCCAAGATATATCCCTCCAATAAAAGATAATTCGATATGTATCTCGATACATTTCAAGTGGAACGATTCGATTCAATGCACTCGCACCATTTAAATAAAAAAACGTTTTTCCGGTTCAAACGGTTTTTATTACGCCCCTAATACATATATATGTACACTTACAGTATGTACACTTACTGTATGTACATAATATATAGTGTATACATACATACATATATGAAACATGCATATTGCTTTTTATCTCTGCCATCTGGTGCACCTAATGTTGCGGTCGGTGAATGTATACACTGCAACACGGAACTTGCTCCATGTTTTTACTATTCTTGCCAGTCTTACATTCCAGTTTGCAAGCAGATATAAATGTCAACAGGGACATCATTCAGCAAAGTTAAATGGGAAAACCGCCACCCGCCTGTGAGCTCAGAATCAGCAAATACGAATCGTAACCACAGAAGATAAGAAGTTGGTGGCGGAGGTGAACCGTTATCATGGCGCAATGTGATTGGGCTCTAACCTTACTGCTCGTCTCAGATGTGCCGTGGGCGGCGACTGGTGGTTCTACGGCGACAGCTGCCAGCACAGAGGCTCCACAGCGGATAACAGCACCCTCGCCCTGGCCTCCTCGCTGTCCGTGCTGGGCGTCATGCTGGTGGTGACCGTGACTACTGCTGTTTGCCTGAAGAAAAAGTACAAGAAACAAAATTATGTCAACGGTCTGGTCATGGGGAACATGGGCAGAGTAGCATGAACTGTGACGGAAAGATCAAAATGACGAAGTGAAATCAGAGTCAGCGTTCATCAATACTGTAATATGATCATGCCGTTGTATCAGATTGCCCCTTGCTGTTCATTTCATGTAAATACAGTACACCAATGCACATGCGCCTACTCAATTTTGTTAAGTTAATTCCAGTCATGAAACACCCAGACATTTGAGTTTATATTCAGAAATTTAAAATTTATTATACCAAAGACGGGAACATCTGTGTTGTCTCTTTTCCACGTGGATATATATTTGTTTGTATTACTGTCGACACGATCATGCCGGTGGTAACAATTACTGCTGGAGGGGGCAGTGTTATGAAAATAGGATGTCAATCTCCATGTATGTGTACAAAAAAAAAAAAAAAATCAGTCTATTGGTGTTTATTAGATACAGTGTTGACTACAGGACATTGAAATCAAACAAAGAGGGGAAAGAATTGTATTGTTGTTGCTTGACATGTTTTGAACTGCAATTGCACGTGTGTGTGTGTGTGTTGTTGTTTTAGTAAGTCTAAACGGTATATAAAAGAGGGGAAGGGGCATGGTCAACCTCCATAACAGCAAATGCCCTCACATTCTCCACTAAAACCTTCACCGACATTGATCCTTTAAAAGCATCTGTATACAACATTTGTCTTATTTACAATCATTGGAAAAAACAAAAATCACCATTTCTCTCAGAGAAGATTAGTAAAAGTGACTGAGTCACCATATAGAGTATGCAACTCCTAGGAGTTAGTATTCATAGTTTCTACAAAAAAAAAAAAAAAAAATACAAATAAAAGGTCTATGCCATTTTACAGGCTGAGAGCCAGAAATTACTGAAGAAATACAGTATCTTAAGTGCCTTATCTACAATGGTTACGTGTGGTATTACCGGTGTACCATTCCACAAAGTTGAGAGTAAAAAGATGATGTGTGTCGCTCTTAAAAAGGTTCCTGCTGCTTTCAAGTGAAACGATATGGTGAGTTCAAACAAGTTCAACCAAAATGTGGGATGCATATTAACACGCATGTGTGACTAATAAGAGACTAGTATTGGTTACTGGGGTGTCTGAGGTTTAAAAACAAAACAAAACAAAAAAACCCAACAACAACAACAAAAACCAATGTTCCATTGCTCCATTGCTTGTGTGAACACAAGAGGATGTTCACAAGGGTCCAGTTTCATTAAAGGGCTCATCTGCGTGTTTTTTCATTGGGGAGCTGCTGGGAAAAAAAAATGCACAGGAACAGAAAGGAAGTTTGGGAAATAAGTCTGGAGTCCTCAGGGGTGCGTGTCGTCATGGTGATGGTGTCAATTTGAGGGGGGGGGGGGGGGGGGGCTATTGTGTGCATGCTGAGATGAGGCTGGTTCTCTAGAGCGGGGTGTCAAAGTAGTCCGCCGGCTGGTCCGTCCCAGGCGGCTTCTGCTGCTTCTGCTGATGCTGTTTCATGATCTCCTTCACCTCCTCCTCCAGCTCGGGGGGGATGATGAATTGGTCGTCCGGGTCGGGCTGCGCCGGGGCGGTGAAATACCCGCCTGACTTCTTGGAAGGAGCGTCGGCGGCCACCTCGATGAGGTTGTGACTCTTCTCCTGTCGAGCCACCGAGCCGTTGACCCTCCGCTTTCCGGACGCCGCCTTGGCGCCGTCGCCGCCACATTGCCACGCCTCATCCCTCTCCGGCCCGTTCTCATTCCCCGCTATGCTCATGTCCACTCCTTCATCCGGGGGCTCGGGGGTGCACGGCGGAGGAGGGGGAGGCGGCGGAAGAGAAAGCAGGCCGCGCTCGTGGCCGAAGGAGGAAGACGCTTGCGGTGACGAGGAGGACTCGGGTTTGAGGCAGTGAACGTCCGCTTCGACTTCCACGCGACTCCCGTTGGAGAAAACGCCGGTGATGGGCTCCTCGTCCTCGCTGTCCAGCCCGTTGTCGGAGAGGGCGCTGGAGAAGGTGGCGCTCGACAGCTGGCGCTGGAAAGAGCTGGCCAGGCAGGAGGGGTGAAGGGTGCAGCAGCCGCGGGCTGAAGGCAGCTCGGGGCCGGTGAACAGATACTGGCAGGGCTGGGCGGCGGCGTGGGCCTGCTGGTGCTGCAGCGTCATGGGGTGCGCCTGGTGGTGCAGGTGCAAGTGAGGGTGGTGGCCCTGCTCGTGCAGCAGCATCAGGGAACTCTGCGGGGGCTCGTCAGACGAGGCGGTGGAGCCCACCTCGCTGCTCATCTCGCTGGTGCTGATCTCGCTGCTCATCTCGCTGCAGGACGACGGCGGCACGGGCAAGGAGCTGTCCGAGGGGCGCTCCTTGATGCCAGAGGAGGACGACGACGACGGGTAGGGGCCCAGGCCGGGGCTGGGAGGCGGCCGGGGGGGCTCCGAGCAGCAGCAGGAGCAGCAGTCTTCGCTGACGCTGAGTTGCACCACCACGGCGCTGAGGCTGTCGGTGCAGCCGTAGCCCTGCGCCAGCGTGCACAGCTTCTTGGCGGCGGCCAGGCCGTCGGGCACATTGCGCACCGCCTCAACCGCCTCGCTGGGAGACACGGCGTCCCACAAGCCCCGGCTGCCCAGGATGAAGAATTCGTCCTGCGGGGTGAGCGTGACTGTCTGCACGTAGGGAGACGGGATGACGGACGGATAGAGGAAGGAGTAGCCCATGATGCGCGTGGAATCGGTCACGCCGTTGACCTTGTTGTCCTGCGGGGAAAAAGACAAAATACATTTAGAACGTGGTGGGCCAGAGAGGCCTTTCCTGCTGGCTTGAACACTATTCTAAGCACTGGCCTACATCTTAAATGCTAATATTTGTTCTATGAAATTCTATTAATTCTCTTCTCTTCATTTCATAGTTTCAAGTGCCGCCTGTCCAGGAACTTAAGAATCAGTAGTGCTGTTGTCATCCATCCATCCATTATCGATACCGCTTATCCTCACAAGGGTCGCGGGGCGTACTGGAACCTATCCCAGCTGTTTTCGAGCAGTAGGTGGGGGACACCCCGAATTGGTTGCCAGCCAATGGCAATTTACCATGCATGTTTTTGGAATGGGGGAGGAAACCGGAGTACCCGGAGAAAACCCACGCAGGCACGGGGAGAACATGCAAACTCCACACAGGGAGGCCGGGGCCGGGATCGAACCCACGACCTTTGAACTGTGAGGCGCACGTGCTAACCAGTGCCGCCTGCTGTCTTGTCAGATTTAACATAAATTGTATTAGCAACATAAATTGTATGAGCAACAGGCATCAGATTTTAAGTTCTCTTCACAGGGCCATCCAACTGGCGGACATTAAGGTCAGCATTTTTCACCACCCTCCGATTAGTGGGTCAGAACAAAGCTGTGACAGACAAATTCAATGGGCAAAACAACTGTTGCTCTCTGCAAACTTTAATAATTACATGTTGCTCTGCCGACATTGGCTGATGGAAGAGGGGAAATTGACTGTCCCGTTATTCGTGGGGGACAGTAAAGGTAAATGGTTTTCCACTTGTAAGCACCGAGAAACGGCCTTTGGTGCCATCTTGTGGCAATGTGGGGCTATTACACAGGACCTTGGTGCCATTTTCTGGCACCTAAGGGGGTTCCAGAAAGTGTGTCATGTGTCATCTTCAACACCGCTTATCCTGTCCAGGGTTGCAGGGAGGTGCTGGAGCCTGTCCCAGCTAACTATGGGCGAAAGGCAGACTACACCCCGAACTGGTCGCCAGCCAGTCGCAGGGCACACACAGACACCGTCACTGAGTGGGAACCGATCCCACGCTGCCTGTACACAACTCAGGTGCGTGTACCACTACACCATCAGCGACCTCGGTTCCAGAAACGTTTTCCAGTAAATAGGTATTAGAACACTGAACATTAGTGATGGGATTTCAGATTTCAAATTCTCCTCAGAGCACCAGTTAGCTGGACCACAATAAAGTCAGGCAACCATCCCGAATGGTTGGTTGGAGCAGCAACATTTTTCATTTTTCAATTTGCTTACATTTATACATTTGAATTTTTTTATGCCCATAATGGCTGACGGAGGGACATTGTTAATAAGCCATTTTCAAGGTGGAATTTTAAAGAAAAGCTAGACATCATGAGGAGAGGTAGGCTAACCCTGAAGCGAGCTAGCATTACTCAGCCAGGACGGGCGCAAGATGGACGGTTTCGTTAGTTTAGGCAAGTACTTATCGAAGGCCCGGGTACTAAATGTACAGCCTGCCACTGTCTCAAACGTTATAAACTTTACCTCTGTGACGATGGCTCGGTGCTGCCTGATCCGGCGGTATTCCTCCTCCAGGCCGACATTGTGGAGCAGGGACAGGGAGAGGGGCTTTCCGTTGCGGCACAGGATGGCCTGACACTTGCCCACATTGGCGGCCGTCAGAACAAAGCAGCCGCTTGGGTCGGTGGGATCGTGGCGGATGTGACAAAGGGCTGCCGAGCCCCCTAGCTTCTGTCCGGCTGTTCCCAGCTTCCTGCGATGGTGATAAAGGTGCGGCAGAAAATTAAGTTGATACAATGAAATAATGTGAATTATCCATTTTGTATGGCACTTGTTGTCACTAAGATCACGGGTGAGCTGGTTTCAGAACTTAGTATGTATTCAACTACAAAACCTCAATTACTCAAAACTATTTTATCTCATGTTATTGTTCACTTTATTTTATTCATAACCTGGGATCCTCAGGTATCATATTTCGCATCATATAATGCGGACATTTGTGTGGACGAAAAAAAAAGTCCTTGGATCTTTGTATCCTTGAATTTTGAGGAACTCCATTTCTATTAATTTCCCAGTCCCACAGGAGGCAGGTCTCCAGCTTATTTTTATGAGTAAGGATGGAGGGATGAGGACGGAATGGCACCCAGGTCGTGGACGGAGGACGGACCGGCAAAAAAGGGTAACGTGCCCATCTATGGCTACTTTTAAACACAAAATGACCTTTGCATGACAAGGAAGGTGTTGGTCATGTAGTCTTCTTCACTCTTGGTCTTGTGCAGCTCCTCCGCCAGCACATCATTCATGGTGCACTGCAAAAGGTAGGGCACCTCCACGTTTCTGTCGCCGTCAAACACGCCGTAAAGGGCCTCGCGACTCCCGCAGAACCTGTTCACCGATAGCGCCGCCACACACAGTCTGAAACAGAAAGAAATCGTAGTGAGGGGTCGGCGATGCTATTGAAGAAAGTCTTCTGCCTGCTTATCGATCACTCGGCATGCTGATAACCATGGTAACAACACCACTCCGTCCACTATATTGAGCAAGAGCGCCACGCGGCTTGCTTCTCTTCTCTTTGTCCATGTGAAGATGTTTTAGCACGTTTTCAATCAGCACCCTTAATGAATTATTGAGGCTCCACTGGTTATTTTTCCCCTCCATTATTGACTGATTAAACTCACTTGTTTTTGACGCCTGAGGCCTCTGTGTAACCATGACTCCACACGGCGGGCCCGCCAGGTGCCTCGTTCGATGAGAAGGTCGGCGGGGGATCAATACGGAAGCAACGAATATTACTGAAAGAGCAACAAGAAGTGAATTAAATTCACCCGCTTTGCAAGAGGACAGACAAGAAAAAACAAAGGTAGAAATAAAAGCAAGCACATGTTAAACGAGGAGTGGGCAAAGTACACATACAGTTCCATACCTTTAATCCGTCTCATCGAGCATTTACATTATCAAGAGTCCTAGCCGAGTTCTTTCCTTAATTTAGTAAATTAAAATGTATACTTTTCATTTCATTCACTTTGCTTCATTAAATAATTGGTTAATTGATTACTGTAAAAACTAGAATTAAGAAATAATACCCCATAAAGTATTTTACTTATACAGTACATTTAATAATCTGTTTTTTGATTCAATAAATTGTTGGTTAACATTTAAAAACCAAATAATGGACATTAACTGTTTGAATACTAAAAAAGCCATTTCAAATAGTCTACATACACATTTTAGCTAATTCTCTGACTCATTTGCCCGTTTTAAAATCAAATGTGGCCCTGGGCACATAAGCTTGCCCACCCCTGCTCTAGACTGTGAATACTATATATATTTATGTATATATATACACTTACTTGAGTTGTTCAAGGGTCTTGTGGTCCAGGTTGAGACGTGGGTTTCCAGTCAGGTCCAGTTCTTGAAGCTTGGGAGGCAAATTCTCTGGCAGCGTGATCTCACTCAGCTCGTTGCAGCTCAGATCCACACACTGATGTCACAGGAAGACACGTAAGCACTCAAACAACTTGCTGGCCACTTGATTAGGTTTGCCTGCGTGATCTAATCTTTCGATGCAATTTAGAATTTAGATCCAATTGTCGCGTTTTCTTGTGTTCAGGTGTATCTAATGTTGCCTTACTTTCATTTCCATCAGCTGCATGACCTCAGGGAAGACCTCAATGGAGTTGGAGTGGGCGATGAGCGTGTGCATACGTCGGCAGTTCATGATGGTAGTGGGCACAGTTTTCAGCGTGTTGCCACTCAAGTCGACCTCCTCCAGCTCCTCCAGCTTGGCCATTTTGCTGGTGGAGTGAGAACAAAATATTTAACAATGTGGAGACTTTCATTTTGGGCACAAAACGTCTTTGGACAAAGTGCCTTAAGGTGGTACACAGGATAATCAATTTGATGATGAGTCCCTAGATCAAAGTAAGCAACCTGGCCGGGAAGGTCTGCAGGTGGTTGTAGGCCATGTGAAGAACCCGAAGGTGCGAATGGCCCGTCAGCATGGGCACGCACTTGTCCGTCAGGCGGTTATTGGTCAGATAGAGCTCCTGCAGGATGCTGTGGCTCTCCTCGGACAGCGTGGAGGGAGGCAGGTGCTCCAGCTTATTGGCTGAAGCATTCACACATCGTAAGCTGGGAACAAAATAAAAGGATGTGTAAAATGAAGGTGACACTACCTCACAAATGACAATGGAAATGCAATGATCCACATTCTTTGCAGCTACCTGACACATTTGAGGAACAGGTTGCAGGGCAGCTCCACCAGTTGATTGTGGTGCACGTCGAGAACCTCCAGCAGGGGGCGCTCCATCCTTTCCGGCAGCTTCTGCAACTGGTTGTGTCCAACGCTCAGCTTCCTCAAGCTGCTGCTGCATAACAACCTGAGGCAGAGAGGAGCACCCAGATGGCTTTGTCAGAAACGAACCAGCATGCATACATACGCATATAGAGAAAGATGAGGGATGTGCTGCATACAAAGTGACTTCTACAAGGAGGGGAAGCGAGTGTCTGGTGTGATTTATGACCCTCTGTGGAGGACAGATGAGCGGCTGGCATAGGGCACGCCGGATAAGTCAGCGGCGCACTCCACGTAGAGGCTGCGGATGCGCCGCAGAGGGATACTCACCGCGCTGGGAGCTCGCCGACGAGGTTGTGGCTGGCGTCTAAAACTTCCAGTTTCTTCGCTTCGCACAGCCAGTCTGGCAAAGACTCCATACGGTTCCTTCGGAGGGGCAGAGGGAAAAAAAAATGGGCCGATGATGATGATAAATGGTGTGCAGTTTGTTAAAGCGCAGCAGGTAATATTTCTTCCGTGTGTGTTTAATTCACCGCAGTGCCA
Source organism: Filicampus tigris (assembly GCF_054856515.1). Lineage (NCBI taxonomy): Eukaryota > Metazoa > Chordata > Actinopteri > Syngnathiformes > Syngnathidae > Filicampus > Filicampus tigris. The sequence continues at coordinate 17,266,474 of NC_141226.1, read as the reverse complement.
AGAGGAAGCATTTTCAAGGCTGAGATACTGATTAAGTGCTTTGAAACATAAATCGAACTCAAAGATTACTGTCTTTCTACTGACCGCAGTTTCCGCATTTCACATTAAAGGTCATTTTATGTTCTTGCGCGTGTGTGCCTTTGGGGATTTTTTCTCACCGTGAGATGTCCATGTAACTAAGATTGGAGGGCACGGGACTGAGATCCAGGTTCTGCAGCTCTGTGGGGAGAAATCCAAACTCATTAACCTACAGCAAGGACGTTTGTAGTCCTCGACAAAAACAGGTGGTTGGGAAAATGGAGGCGCGGTGAGCGGTACGTGACATATTCACATCAGCCGGCTCTGCCTGAAACGAAGGAGGAGCTTTAGACCCACCGTTGTTGGAGGCATAGATGCCCTTGAGCAGGCAGCCCTTGACTTTGAGGCTGGCAATTTGGTTTCTCTCGCAGTGAAGCACCTCCAGGCGGGGAAACACAGAGGCATCCAGCTGCGTCAGCCGATTGTCCCTCACGTCCAGCTGGGTGACGTGCCTTAGCAGGTCAGGTTCATCCGGCACCATCTTGGAGATCTTATTCAGCCTGGTGGAACACACAACGGATGTTTCAAGAGGGCTTACTATGGAAACTTTATTTGTTAATTGCTTGTATACAAATACAAATAGTTGGGTCTACTGCGTTGTGCCTCCGCAACACATCAAGTGTGAAAATAAATCAGCTTGCTTAAGTGGTCATCCGTTGTATCTTTTATAGATAGTTGTTGATACTAATTGTCATAGTCCTAATTATGCTGTGCTTCATAGTACATACATACATACATACATAGTACATAGTACATAAAACAGGAAGTCACCCTCATTTAATGCATAACAGAGTATTAACAGTATTGATTACTACTAGCATGAATGAGAGGATTTTGGCAATCAAGTCAAAAGATTGTAAAATGATGAGAGTATTGTACTTTTGGGTAGCACAACCATTGCCTTGACAAGGAGGACTAATATTTCACAAATGTCACTTTACAAGAAAACCTGTGACTCAATTAAAAAATAAACTCAAAATATTTTATAGAGTAACTGTTAAAATTCCTGCACACATTTTTTCAGACGCTCTCTCATACATTTAATGTAATGTAACATTTTTCAGTAACTGAATGGTTCGATACCATCATTCACATTTAATCAAACTATATTATTGGTATATCTTTTTTTATAATTACGTGTATGTTCTGGAGCCACCATCCACCCATTTTCAATAGCGCTTATCTTCATTAGGGACAGAGAGATTGTGTTCTGATGCTGACACGTACAAAAACAACTGCCCTATAAACTCTATTATCCGGTCGCTGACACGTGAGCATGTCGCAAACACATTGTTTTACCGATTCTTTTTACTGATTGAGCAAAGTTACAAGGAGTGAGGCATTAACTTGCAAATAGTGCAAGTCATTGCGACTTAAACCTATGGCGCGACACCTGTCGGAGTCTCAACGAGCAAATCATTTCCTGATTCTCTGCAGTCTGGCTGTCTCCCCGCTTTAGTTTCCATCATTAAGGGCACAATCAAAGTTCAACTTTCTGCAAACCACCTTGCCGCTACCTGAGATCGACGTGTTTGACGCGGAGCAGCCGGAAGTTCTGCAAGGTGAGCGTCTCCAGGTTGTTGCCGGCCATGCACAGCTTCTCCATGGAGGCCAGCCGCTCGAGCACCTGAGGCACGTGGCTGAATTGGTTGAAGGAGAGGCCCAAGTACGACAGTTTCTGGAGGGAGCCCAGCTCGTCGGGTAGTTCACTCAGGCTGTTGCCGTCAAGCAGAAACGTTTGCAAACTGCGAGGGGAGGAAGAGGAATGCGATATTAATGGAAAATAAACCAAAGATTTGTGCCTGTAAAGCAATGAAGTTATATAAAACGGTCAGCAGGTGGCGGCAAGCACCCAAGCGGCCCTGCTGGCTACTTCTGGAACGTGCAGGTCTACCAGATCATTCCAACAGATTAACTTGTCATCGCACTCACTCTTGCAGCCTGCATGCCTATATGTTCATGTTAAATCAAAGCTGTCCAAGCATAGCTGGTAATTCACGCCTTGGTAATGGTAGTGATTTGCATACGGTCCAAAAACAATAGTTTGGCTGCAAATGAGGGAATTTTGCCTCAGTGGTGAGATTTTAAAAAATAAACCGCAATCACATTTTTTTAATGGTTGTGACATTTCACAACAGTTTAATGTGATTCAGGGCTTCGTGCAATTACTTTTACCTCTCGCCCTGATAAAGGAATAGCTGAAAAGTAAATGTTATTTTTAAAAATACTTTTTTTGCTTGGATAGGAAAAGTTGGGTCTTGAGAGTGCCAGCCCACCCATCAAGTGATAAATTTAACAAGGTAAAGCTTTTGTTATCCGTTCTGCACTTCCAGCCCACTATTATGTAAAGTTGACGCTAATTTATATAATAAAAAATAACTGCCCGGACTCATCTTTCTCCGCCCATGACATGATCAACTAGGCTGGGATTAGATCAAGAGCCACTTTCAAGTGACTACACTGTCTCAAAACACTGTCATGCAGAGGCTCTATTATGCAGAAAGACTCAATCTGGTTATTTGTTAGCAGATAAATCTGTCACCAGATAAAACCTCAAATAATCTCATCCGTCATTAAGCTACACAATTTGTCGCGAGACGGCTGTGAAGCAAAGCGAAGCCGAGTGCTAAAAACAGACAGGGGCTAAACATTTAATTCCGCACATTAAACGAGCCGAGAATGAATGGCGAATGCCACAAAAGGGGTCGAGCGTGTTGAAACTGGTGAAGCGCCGTGTGGCGTTTGCACTGTCAGGTGCTTGTTACTTGGTAACAGCTACATTTGGCTATGTAAACGTTTGACGCTCGGGTCAGGTGAAAAGTTCAGCCACTTTGAAGCGAGCGATAGCCTCACCTAAGTTCTAATGTCAATAACAAAAAGAAAAGAGGGGAAAAAACAACTTCAACAAGTTGCAGGAAAAACATAGGGAAAACAACAAAACAACTGGGACACCTTACTCATAAAACGCATAAATGGAATACCAAATCAAATTGTTTGAATTGAATTTTTTTTACGGATAGGATTTGTCTAAACGTATTGGGAAGATAAGTGCGCCGTCGGCAAGTGGGGAGTGCCTTTATTTGTACGACAGCATTTTTAAATTATGTTAAACAACATTACCAGTACACTAACTACCCAGCACATCTTTTGTTATCTGCCTATTTCTGTCTGTGTGTGACACATGCTGCTCAGTGATGCTTTCATACACGACACACAATGTGGTGTATGAAGTGCTGCCTCAATGACTTTACAACAATTTTATTGCCCTTGTGGGCTTGCGCAAGTGGAAGCAAGCAGTTGGCCAAAGCGTACACTTGCCGGCGCAATGACTTCGGCCAGCCAAATGTGGGTCCCAAGGTGACCCCCAATGAGGACTTTCTCCCTACTGTTACCTACTTGGTCATGGCCCCCACAGAGCTGGGAACAGAGGGCAGGTAATTGCAGCTGAGGTTGACCTCGGTCAGCGTGGGGATGTCACAGATGGCCAGCGGGAACTGGCCGAGGTGGTTGTTGGACAGGTTGAGGCTCCGCAGACGAGAGAACCTACACATTTAAGAGACACAGCACAATGTTAGGATTCAGAGCCTCCTTAAGGGAGACTTGCAGTTTGGCAAACAGTCGCAACCCTGACGTCTGTGTTGTCAGGTTAAACAACAGAGAGTGTTGGAGTGGCGTCCCGCAGCAGAGGGGTGACCTTCACATGGGTCAAAACCCCCTCATTTGTTTTTACTCACATACCTGCAAAGAGGCAATGTCGGGGTAGTTGTTTAAACTGGCCACACAGGATTTTTTTCATCCTACTATTTACACACACACAGCAAATGGAGGTGACAAAAAAGAAAAAATGGTCTGAGTGACTGATCAGGGCTGGCGAGTCATTCCTGCTGAGGGTGACTCCAGCAGGAATTTTGTGTGTGGGTGTGTGTGTGTGTGTGTCATTCATCCATTCAATCAACCTCTGCAATCTGCTGAGTAATGCCCGTATCACTTTCCTACTCCTCTGCTCATCTGTCCTATCGTGCCATCATCTTCTAGCACGCTCCCGCGTCCTTTCCATATCTGTCTGAAGCCGCTCTAGTGATTTTATCTCCACCAGCGAGTTTATGATCTAACAAATCTGTTTGTCTCTGAGCAGGATTAGAGGACAGTTTCACAGAACTCAATGGAGGGGGTGTAGCATGGCCTGTGGTGGGAGAGACTAGAGACTGGGTTTATTTGACTTTTATTGATATCGCAAAAGCAAAAGCATTGGGTGGGTACTGACGAAAGTGGACAATTTGGCATGGATTAAAATTAGGATATTGATTTTTAATGTGCATGGTAACAAGTTGATCAATTTCCACTGTCACTGTGCCACTGCAGTGTGTTTTCAAAGCCTTTTCGTGCGTGTTTTTGCTTTCATTTCCAAATCTTGCCTACATACAGAAATAGCACCAGACAAAAGTTTTGCCACTTTCTAATTCAGTACCAATCATCCTCAATCATTATACTCAAAGCGAACCTCTTGTGGTAGGTAAACAAAACAAAATACAAATGATGATAAATGTTTTTATTATTCTTAACTGATCCCAACAGAACTCCTCCCTAATTTCTGAAATGGCAGATAATAACTGAAACTATTCTTCCTTAACAAATTTTGTTGATGGTTCCATTGATTAAATCTCTCTTTTGCTGAAATGCTACACTCAAACTGTCTGTGGATTTTTTTTTTTTTCAAACCAGGATTTAAGGATTAAAATCATTTTTGCATATAATTAAGGAAGGCCTTCATTTTGGATATTGAAAGCATTTGCGGACACACTTTGTCAACGTTTACCTTAAAAACCTTCCTTCGTGGCAAAAGCTGTCCCTCATGACCTGCAAAAGCATCCACAGATGTAAATAAAGAGGCCAAACGCATTTGCGTGGCCAGTGAGGAATGACCTCGGGCTCAGACAGAGAGATGCATGCTGGGAACTAAGGCAGTTTGATGCCAGAGAAAAACGGCGGGTCTGATTATTGCCTATCTGATCTGCCACTAAGCATTTGGCCAGCAGAGCAAAGATGGGAGAGAGAGGAGGCAGGCGGCAGGTCCACGCATTGGCCCTCCTTTCGGGAGATCTAACAAAAGCCCAAGTTTGATGTTACATACACACACACGCACTGCTTGTGTTTTTATCCAACCCAAACCAGCCTTTCACAAAACTGTCCAAAACACTACACGCACGCGCACGCATTCATAAAGGCTTTGGTCTCTTTGGTAACTCGGCAAAAATAATTCTACTCTCAGCTAAACATGACTTTCTCATTACTGACCCCCTTTTGTGTCATCGCGCTGAGTCAAATGAGGACGAGCCTACTCAGGTTTGGCAGCGCTGAAGGGATGTTTCCGCACTTGGTCAGGGTGGAAGCTGTGCATCATCACTCACATTTAAAGGGAAATATGACAAAAACTGACTTTTCAATTACTTACATACAAACCGTTGGGTTTCTGGAGTGTCTGCCCACACCATCAATTATACTATATAGTGTATACTATACTCACTGTATTATATATTCCACTCTCATTTCTGTTTTCGCGAGCAGAAGTCAATGTATAGAGGCTGCCCCCGGTCATCTTAAAAATAAAAGCCTAACTCGCCATTGACCCAGCTGTACAAGGGGCTGGCTACACAGTCGCTTTCTTGCATGAGGGACAAGGACACCCCCTCAAAATGACTAAATTCAGCTAGACAAAAAAATGGAGTGTGTAAAGTGGTACACAAAGAGTGATCCTTAGGGTATTCTGACAAAGGGTACTGTTTTAAATTGTAGGGGGAATAAAGCATGATATGTCTCTGTTCAAGAAATGACCATCGAAGAACATCACAGAAGCCTGACTCATTCATAATTTTATCTGAAGAAGCGCAGGAGGGGAGGTTAGTAAGATTACACAATCGTAAGCACACACCCATACTCCCGTCATTGCATTTGAACAACGACACTATGTAGGCTGCGGACGCTTACTTTCCCTGTACACTGAAAAAAATGACGGCTGAATTGACATAATTTTATTATGTAATAAATACAATTTAGTACTGGAAATCACCTGTACATTTTTAAGTAGATGTATAATCTTCTTAAAAAATGTATCTGGATTCAGGTGATTTTATTTCGTGCAACCACTTGACAAAATCAAATTGAGTAAATGACGCACAGCATTTTTTTACGTGTAAGACGTCGGCATGTTCTCTTTTTGCAAGTGCTTATAATGAACATAATCAGCAATCTTCGATTCTGCACACACAGTCACACATACTGTACTGTCCATACGTGTTGGCAGTGGTGCTTTAATCGAGTCCCACAATAAGCATGTAGCAGATGGTGCCCATGCAGAGAGGGACTGAGAAGGGCTGGACACATTAAAAGCGCCCCTGCTGATGAATATGGCCTTCTGGGCTTGTTTGGCTCTGCCTGGTCCATGGCTAGTCTCTTTGGTCCCTGTGTGTGCCCCCCTCCCCCCTCATTCCTGTCGTTCAGACTGCAGGTGGACACTTAAGTGGTCCAAACTGCTCAACGGGGCACACGCCATCGGGATGAATTTGAGCATGTCACCCCTCTTGTGATCAAAGTCAACAAAGGTGCCGGTCTTGAACGTCTCTGATACATTATCCTATGAAACGCTGTGGTGTGAGGTGTGTTATGAGTGGATTTTTTTCCTCCTAGATCTGCTCAGATAAGAGTTTGGCTAACAATTGTAAATGTCAAGCAGGGTACAAACTCACACACACACACACACCATGTTGTACCTCTGCAGCTGATGCAGCGACTGGTCGGCGGGTAGAAAGTTGTGTTTCAGGTTGAGATGGGTGAGGTCGTGACTGTAGAAGAGGTTGGGGGGAAGCTGCTCCAAGCTGCAGCAGGACAGATCCACAGAGTTGATCCTCTGCGACACCATCTAGAAAGGACGAACAGGCAGCGCATAGAAGTGAGCAGTTAAACGAGATTATCCGAACGACGCTGTGCGCGCGTAGATTATAGCTGAAGGGTCAAACGGCATTCAGTGGCCAATCTTCTTAGAACGAGCGAAGAAGAAAGGGAAAGTGCGGCGGGTTAGTTCACTGGCCTAACGTGGCACATTACATCATCGCGTTATCCAGCGAACTGCATGTGTTCGCATCACTTGCTCGTTGGCTAGGACATCAAATATAGACAGGATTGGACAAAATTGTGGACACTTTCTTGTTTGAGAGCATGAAATTGTGTGTCCAAACTTACAACTGGTACCTCACAGCAAATAAAATCAATTAATATTAATATTTTTTTTTGTTATACTGAAAGGAAATTTTAGGTGGGTAGGTGAAATTATTTTTTATCATATGACACTGATGCCGAAATCATGGTAGAAGGAAAAAAAACTACATAATGCGATGTAATAAACTTAACTGCTCCCATGGAGAATTCTCCCTTAAATAAAGTAAATTCATTAATTAAAAAAAAAAAATTCTTTGTTGATCCTTAAGGGGAAATTCTCTCCAAATGGTGGTAGGTAAATAATAAAAAACAAAACATATTCAACTTCAGGAATGTCAAAGACAAAGTTCTCCCTCAGGGTGGACGTCAGAGTGAGCAGGCTGTCCTTTATCAGCTGACATCTTCGAGTCTTTCTCAAGGCAGTTCTTGAAAGCAAACTGGCCTGTGTCCACCAAACCCAATTTCACATTCTCCCCCCACAGTGGAAACCTTCAATCCTTCTTTCCCCGGGCCAACAGCCTGAGCAACTGTACTACTGACACATACAGCGTCCACCTCTTCCTGAGGTGAGTGAGACACAAAAGTGTTTGTGCCGTCGCGGCTTGAGCACGTGCCGCCTCTATGCAGGCTTCTATTATGAGTGGCCCTCTGGGTGCTGGCGACACGCATGCCCCTATTAATATTTAGAAAAGAGGTTTTCTGGCTATGACCTACTTGAGTTCAAATGAGAGAAAGGAAAGAGAAAGAGAGAGAAAGAGAGAGAAAGAGAGAGAGAGAGAGAGAGAGAGAGAGAGAGAGAGAGAGAGAGAGAGAGAGAGAGAGAGAGAGAGAGAGAGAGAGAGAGAGAGAGAGAGAGAGAGAGAGAGAGAGAGAGAGAGAGACAAAACAGAGAGTGAGCGAGACGGTGATGTGACCCTTGAGTTCCACACTCAAGTGTGGACAGCGATGCTCACTTTGCTGTGCTTGCACATGCTGTGTACTCATGGTGGATGTTACAATTTTCTATCAGCGCTCATATGTGCGTGTGATTTGTAATGCGGCTGACCTGTCAATAAAGTATATGCATAAGCACACATTCCCTCGCTCTCTTTTCTCCTCTTTTCTCTTTTACCTTGGCAGCATGTCTGTGCCAGCGGAGGTGCTCCGTGAAGCTGTCGAAGCTGACATAGTACGTCTGACTCTGGGGCCCAGCTGAGCTGAAGGCCAAACAGTGATTGTGCTTCTTTACTTCCTCCACCTGCAGACATAACACAAACACACACACACACACACACACACAGTGTAACCATGAACATAGAAGAGCAAATTTGTGATATAGGAAAGGTTTTGATTCATTCAAAATCAACAACCAACTACAGCAACTGTATATAAATGCATCACATGAAACTTTCTTAATTTAGCTAGCGTACTTCAACTGAATTGTACAGAGTAAAAAAAGGGAAAGTCGTCACTCGAAAGGTGGCTCATAGGTTATGAAATGTTTGCTGAACACCGGCCACGGTGACATTTTTTCAGCGCCGAGCCATAACAGCTCAGCCAGCTGATCCATAAAGCCAAACAAAGGTTGTTTGTACTTTGTTAGGGAGCTCATCTTAAAAATAGCAGGGATGATTTAAGTTACTAAACTTGACGGCTTACAATATATTTTGTTGAGTATGGGTAAATGAATGACAAATACATAATATGTCAACAGCGGGGCTGGTGCACTTTTTCCTACTTGTATATTACATTCATAAACGTTGCTTTGGTTTGAAAATGAACAGACTTGAAGGCAAACTCATCAAGGACAACGGTTTGCGCTCTGGAGTATATCTGAAATGGATAACGAGCTACTTTGGCCGAGTGATTTGAGGACACGACAAATGGACAACGTGACATACTTTCCCTCCAATGAGCGGCAGGATGTGCATCTTCCCCGTCTGGCTCTCCTTGACAGAGGAGACGATGAGGCAGGTGCCGCAGAGGATGACCTGCCGCCTGGTCCAGCGGTTGACGGGCAGCTGCAGCTTCCCTTTGCGGACGTTGTACATCCCGGACAGCTGGACCCGCTCGGAGCTCTCGATGTTTTGGGGCTTCCCTGAAGGACAAGGTGGGGGGGGGGGTGTATTGTGTGGTTAGCACAGGCATGTGATACGGGGGGTTGAGTAAATGTTCATCCTGTGGGGAGAATGACTGCGCTGTATGAGATTTTATTTGGCAAGACATTTGTTGATGTAGCGCATTGCAGAGACTAACACAATTTTAGTGCCATGTGCACTAAAACAGAAGTACAAAGTACAGAATTGAAATAGAGGGGACATCAAATTCTTAGTTTATCACAATTTTTTTTTCTTTGGTGCACCAGCACAAAAGTTAGGTGTACCCAAATATTTCACTGCATTGCATTCAACACTGCATTTTTATAGATTCATTCCTTTTTTTAAACAAAATTACTGCCTGTCTTTTTAGGTGATATTGACTGGTCAGTGATTAACTAACAATTTGGTCATCCTAAAGTTCTTTATTTGAATCACAATCTGACAAGACAGCTAATTTACTCAAAAGTATTGGATCTTGAAGGGCTCTGTGTCAGAGTGTTGGTTTGGACTTTTGAACTAATCGGGCCTAAACTTAACATTCAAAAACTTGTCAATTGTTCAGCATCTTTTCATCTGAGGCTATTTCCACTTGACATCTGATGGGCGGAGATTTGTCACAATAACAGTTTTTAGAACAATATACTGTCCCAAAAAGTATCATAAAAAACAATATTTTCTTTTTACGCTGCCGATATTATAACAGAGCATCTTAAATCATTTTTTAAGAGCAAATAATTCTCAAAAACATGAACAATGGCATTGAAATGTAGAACAATAAAAATACCTTAAATTAAAAAAGATGTAAGTATGTAAGACTCTATTTGGTACAAAGGTATAGAGAGTCACTAATACCTTCCTTCCCCCAACTCTTGAAAGGCGGGTTGCACCGGTGCAACCTCTTTTTTTTTAGGTGTATTATTGAGAAATTAGGTTGCCTATGTGAATCGAGGATTCATATTTTTTAAATGTGGGACGAAGTTGGAGTACACCAAAAATGGGAATTACATGCAACCCACACGGGATGCCACCACGGTACCCTATTGCTCAACCCATAATCAAATATTAACAAGAAAATAAAAAAAGGTCACAAAAATTACTCTGATAAAGGTCTTGTGTTGAAATTGTGATTGTATCAGTATTTAAATGAGTGCACTGAAGGTTAATGACTTGCAGCATATTCTAACAATCACCAGATGCAGTAAAACAGTACATCAAAAATGGAACGCCTCAAGGGTCAAACAACTTGGACACTGAGCAAAATTCCATCCATCCATTCCTATATCATTGTCAACTTTTAAAGTTTCACTAAGTTGTGACATGAGTGGTACAATGTTGAGCTCATGCTACAATACCTCCAGAAAAAAGGGTTAGCATCTGAGCTAAACTCATACAGCGCAACCCGTAAGCCTCACATGTCCTACTTAGCATATTGGAATGGAATAGTCAGGATTTGCCTTCAGTGACGAATATAAGCTCCAATTCAATGCCAGGTGCACTTCTGCTGAATTACGCTCTTACAGTCAGTGAGCCGGCGTCACTCGACTCACCGAGCGGCCTGCCAAACCCGACAGTCAGGTTTGCTTATCAGGCATCCTGTCGGCCTTATCGCCATGTCGAAACATCCACCTGCTTTCAGTCTACCTCCACCCCATGTCCAGTCTTTCTGTTTTGGTGTCTCTATTTTTAATTAGCGGCTTCATACTTGCCATTGTAAAAAAAAAAAAAAAAAAGAAAAAAAAAAACATACATAACATTTTTTTTTTTTTTTTTTCAAAGTCCCTGTCTGAGCAAGTTTGGTTTGGTGCAAGAAAATGTTGCACAATCCTCAGACCTCTCATTCACATATTTCACCTCAGTGCGAACAAAAATGGGGGGAGGGAGACTCTCTCAAATACACATGTATGAACTTGTGCGGGCTCTTGTGCTTTTCAATTATTGACATGGTGACTCGGGCTGTACTGTAACCTCTGCTCTCTGCTTTTGTTCATTGGAGTCATTCATTATTATTCCCAATCACATTTTTGAGAGGCTAAATATGCCCAAAAACCCAACATTTTTGCAAACACATATATCCCGTATGTGCTATGTCTATTTTAAAACTCACTCAATAGTGCCCCCTTGACAGTTAAAATCGGCCCCCCGAACACCAGTTTCAGAGATTCTTGATATAAAATTTGGCATGCATGGAGGTGGAAAGCAGCCAGTTGTTTTTTAAGTAAACACAATCTAATGTGGGAGGAGCATGGCTTCAAAGTTAGATGATCATTTTGAGGATTCACCATGAAAAAAAAAACTCACTCAGTAGCGCCCACAACACCAGTATTACAGATTGATGCAATTTAAGTGGACACGTCTAATTCTAATAACAGGACGCATGAAAAAGTCTGTTCTCAAAGACCCATGCCTGAAACTGAAATGGGAGTAAGCCATTTTGGTCTGATGCAGACATTATAGGTTTGTACTCTGACAAACCCCAACGAGGGATCAGATGCAGGTATCCTAGACAAATGGGTAACGCTACATTGTAAGCCTTTGTCCACGCCACCTAATGTGGGTCAAGCACGGCATCAACGTTTGAGTGCTGGGGCCCGTTCATCATTGCTTAAGGCTTTAATCATGGCTCTCATTACTGAACGAAGTAACTCGCTGATTTTGTTTTGTACTTTCATTTAGGTGTTATTTCTGATCATCAGTGCTGCGAATGAGCTCTGACCTTTTGTCTGCTAATCTTGTGTTTGCAACAGAATCAATTGCTTAGTTTGCAGGAACTGTTTGCTTTGACCAGTTGCTGAGTGGATAACATTACATTGTCGATTGCACAGATTGTACTTTTTGTGCTCAAACAGCAAAGGTGGAGGCATTGTCCCTATGTTGCCATCGACTAGGCTTTTGCCTCAATTTCCAACTGTTGTGTAGCGTCTTGTCTTACTTAAAAAACTGCTTCCTGATCGTCGCCACCGGTGGTTCGCACCACTATAATGTTGCCTTTCTGAAACTAGTGGAGTGTGCAGGACGCAAATTAAGTTCAGCTTTTCTATCTGCTTTTAAGTGCCATTACGAGTGCCCATTTCCCAGCATGCCCTACACAGTGGTGCTTTTAAACTATTGTGAGAGCTTTTAGACAATTATCCATGCATGTTTACATTTTTGATGCGATAAACAGAAGCAGGCAGCCGACCAGTCTTTGATTCTAAATACAGTAGACGCTAGAAGGTCTAAGCCCGTTTCACACTGCTCTTGGTTTGTGTGGTGTTTACCAGTAGGCAGGGGCCACACGGTGCAAGTAGTTTACGACAGCGGCCCGGCATGTCCGTATTGGGCCCGAGTTAATTGCGTACCGTCGGTAACCTTGAAATGTCCTATGATGAGACCGTCCATCATCGTCGAAATTGCGCACCCTCACTGTTTATTGTTAGCTTTTGCTGCTGCACTGGATGTTGAGGCCAATGTGTGTAAAGGCCTTTTCACACTGCACTTAGCAAAGTGCGGTGCGCCATCATCCAACCCATTCATTGTATATCATACGACATTTGAAGGTACTCCAAAACTGACCATTCATAAGTTGGTAAAGGCAAAACATTGTGATGTGGCTCTTGTATCGGATCTCTTTAGATTGTGCGGATGTACCTAATTGTGTGGCCAGTCAGTGCTGCTTTATATAATGCATCCATTTGCTCTGAGTCCATCAATATCTATGCAAAGCTATACAACATCTTAGTCAGTAAGTAAGCAGCCTGCTTAGCGCCTTCTAACTTTGCCGTAAGGCGGAAGTAACCAGCATGAGGGGGGGCTGCATGTGAGGCATTAGACAAATTATTCAAAAGCTTTTAGCCTCAATATGTCACATGGGCACATTTTGTACTATTTTTAGGCCCTTTTGTTAAAACGTGCGGTCTGCTACGCCAGCGTAATATGCTCCTCATTTTCTTCTTCTTGTCCACCGCTAATATGCACAAACACGCACTAACAATGATCGTTGTGTCCATCTAATCGCCCCTCCTAAATGTTGCTGGAGCATGAAAGTCAAAAGCCTGCTGCTCGCGGGAGGCCAAACTTTCCAAAGTTGTCCCTCTGTTGATGCATCATCCCGCACGGATGGAGGAGGCTTCAAGGTCGGGCCAGGGGGAATATGCTGGAGGAAGCGGGGAGATGGGAGGGACGCCCACGTGAGCTTCCTGTTTACACTGGTGGGCCCGGGAACAACGGGGTCTCCTGAATAACCGCTGGAGGAAGTCATTCGAGGCTCTTGTCTTAGCTCAGACGTCAAAAGAATTTCTGTAGTCCACATGCGACACCTACACCAAGAGTATTTTGAGTCGGGATGATGTTACTCATGCCGGGCTTCCCATTATCTTCGAAGGATGCAGCAGTAGGCATAAGAGAAAGGCCTTGCTGGGTGGGTGTGTTCTGGACAAATCTATTTCTAGACCTACTATGACAGGAGTGCGAGTGTGTGTGTGTTCCTGGGGATGCTTCCTTCCTTTTCCACAAGATCAGGATATTTTACCTCCGCACACGCTCACTCAAGACCACGTCACTCCCACTATTGGTCAGTGGTGTCTGCGATGAGAGTGTAAATAGAGCAAGTGTGGTTGCCTCACGGTTCTGGGTTTGAATTTTGGCTCAGGCCAGCCGTCCTGGTCCTGTGTGGAGTTTGCATGTACTACCCGAGCTTAAGTGAATGTTCGCCCAGCTTCTCCAATGTATGTTTTATTGCATGATTTGCATGGGATTTTGTAGATTATGTTGCATTTCTTGTCGATGGTTAACGTGTCTTTCACACTACAGCACAAGTTGTTGCTGTAGTTTCTGATATGGTTTTACTGGAGCATATATTTGATTTGATGTATTTGATGGTTTTTCATTATACATTAGATGGGTTCTGTAATTCCACTGACGTATGGAAGTGTTATGGTGTCATTGTCAGAAAAAAAGAAACCTTAAACCTACTAAACTAATAAGACAAGATGAATATCATTGTATTATGGGTTGTTTTATATTTATATATATATCTGGAAGTGATTTCCAATATACGCTTTCTGTAGTCATGATTTTACTGTTGTGTTATCCGAAGTTAGTGATGGAGGATGTAGGAACGGATCTTGGCTGTAAACCAAGGAGACGCTTGTACTTGAATGTCAGTTAAGGATAAATTAATTATCTTTTCATTAGTGTTCTACTTTGGTGGAAGTTCCACTGTACTAGAAATACAGATCAGTACGATGTCTTCAACATGGCCTCCAAGCTGCCCCACTGGCCTCGATATCCGTCATTGTTAGCGATGAGCACCCAAGGCTGACCTCCCTTCATCTATCCCTGAATTTACCAGATTCAGCTTTTTTTTTTTTTTTTTTTAAACTCTTGAAGCTTTCCGGCGATAACAAGGACACATCCTCGATTAATCATCTCGGCCCAGCTAAATGCAAGCTGACATCGGCACACCTCGGCTATATGACGGGGCACGCTGTACCGTAGGGCATCGGTGACCCACATAAGTCACCGCCGGGCATGTGCGGAAACACATTTGCTGCTTCTATAGGGGCAGACAGATGTGATGGATCTGAATAATCCCTCACCCTCTGTTCCGCTCTACCTAGTATTAGCAACTTAATCAATCTATTATATCCAGGGTTAGTGGATATAGTTTCATGTCAGCCATCAACAGGAGCTTATGCTAATCAACAACCATCTAGACCCCTGCTAACGCCGATCTGTTCAAATTAGGATCAGCACCATTCCGCACACCATAAAAGACCTCCTGCATATACTGTAACTACCGGTTTTTTTTATTTTATTAAGTTACATAACTATTCACTGGGACGGGAAACATCTGGCATCATTAACAACAATTTAAACACATTTCTGGCTTCTCTCTTGGTCTGACCTCACAAATATATGGTATTGGCATTGGTAACAAAAGTGGAGAACAATCTTGATCTGCACCAAAAGTTAGCGCGGTTTTCCACGGCCTTTGAAAATGTACTGGAAACAATTTAGCATAATCCTGTTTACTAAGAAACAGACCAACATCAAAACATTTTCTTTGGTCGATGGATCATAAGTAAAAAAGAAAATAAATACCCTGAATATGCAACCACATCTTATCCACCCAAATATATGTAAGTATAAATTAATAATAAAAATTTAAGCAGCATCCCAAAGGCCTGATCCTCAGCTGCCTTGAACGATTTTTTTCTCCCTCGACCTGCTCGATGAAACTGTCATGATTAAAGATCGAAACGTTAAACCTGGTCATTGTTCACGATTGCAAATCCCTGTGTGTGGTCAACAGTCAGTTCAGTTTGTGTAGCAGGTCTCACAAGTCCTTACCACAATAAAAATGACAGAGTTTGCAAACACAACATAGTTACAAGTACAAGCTAACAGTTGGCCTTTTTTTCTTCTAAAACTACCCTTCGCTATGGCACCTACAACTGGTTTGGGAGAGGAGATTTAAATGTGTTTGTGGAGATATGGCTATCTGGGACGAACGAGTACTATACACGTCATCTCAAGTGGGAGCAATAAGTGCACACATGCCATGTGTTCCACATTTTAAAAATGAGTCAAGATGCTTTAGGTGACGTTTGGGCAGTCTTGCTTCTTGGCGGTATCTAATACAATTGTCGATGCCTGATAAAAAGCACGCGACTCGCTTTCCAATGGAGAACATGTATTTTACAAACGGTTAGTATAATGGAAAAAAACAAAAAAACTGAGGTTAAGTGACACAGATAAGGCAGTGACCAGCTGTTGTTAGCCTGTGACACAAATAGCTACACTGCTACAAAACACACTCATGCATATTTGTCCAAATTCCGCTACCTTGGGGTTTGTTTGCAGGAAAAGGGACTGGTTATGGTGCCATGGGTCCATTGCTTCATGCCTTCAAACGTGTTTGCGACTCTCCCTCCGCGTTGACCATTAATGTGATGACTGCTATGCAAAGCGACGGGCCATGTTTGGTCGGCTGTCCTCTTGGGCGTCATCTGGCAGTGCTTGCTGCGAGGTTGCAAAGGCCATCGCAGGTGACTGGCCACTCTTACTCTTCTTGCCTCGCATCATCTATTACCCTTCAGCCGAGACACGGGAAAATGTGACATTTTTCCGAATCGATCCCGAGGCGCTTAAATGTCACGGCTTCACAACAAATGATCTTTAATTAGCGTCATCTTTAAAAGTACCAGATGTCCTCACACAAATGGGCGCACACTGCACAGAGGCGAGCGGGCAGAGAATGCACTGGTGGAGGGGTGTTGATGTGAAAAATGTGCCACGCTGACCTTTAGTGTAATAATGATAAGGTGATGTGTGACATGCTCTCATGAGAAACAAGGAAGGCTCCGGGTGACAACAGACTCACGGTCGTGAAGTTCGACAAGTTCAGAACCAGAATGAATAGTGTCTTTGCTTTTAAGGCTGGTTATTTTTGGCCGATAAGAAAAGCATGGAGTAGGAAACAAACCCCATTAATAATGCTCTATTTTGGGAGTGGTGTCTTTAATATATTGCCTCCACTAATGTATCTTCAAGAATGGATCCAAGCATGGATTGACATTGCATTGCCCCAATGACAGTTCCAATTTTTTGCATTCAAGTGGCACGATTGGGATATGCGTCATGGTAGAGTAAATAGAAAAACAAATACAGTATGATGAAATCCAACAATATGGCAACCACAAAGGTTCTGTGCAGTTACACCACAGCAAAGTGAGGTGAGAGGCTATTTTGGATTTGACAGATTTTTGGTTGGTTAGTTCGTTCGGATTAAAATTATGATCGGATGCATGTTTTCATGGACACTAAAAATATTGATCCGATTAGGACTTGCGTGTTCATGCATCGCACTTTCGAGCGGGAAAAAATTATTTTGACGTGCAGATTGACCAAATATACTGGAAATAATAGTAGAAGAAGAAGCCCCCCACAAACAACAAACAATATAACAATCGCTCTGCTTCTACTAGCTTCCGAGAATAACAGAAACGCCCATACTGAGGTCACAGACATGCACGGTAAAGACGGAATGTTCCGAAATGTCGGAATAAGTGTTTTCATGCGCGCCGATCGGATCAACAATCGACATAAATTACCTCTATTGAAAATCTTGATCTTGATCGAATGGGCTTGATCGGGTCAGAATATTCCGAATGGGGTGTGTACATGAAGCATTTTTATTCCGATCAGGCTTTAATCAAAATAAATGTGTCCATGTAAACATAGCCATTGAGAAGAGAGAATTTCTGATAGGTCCCTCACACTGGCTTCCCATGATGAGCACATGATGGGAAGTTTGCACAATGTAATACTGGATGGAAGCCGCATGCATCTGCCCAGCTCCATCTGCTCTGTGCAGCTTCACGCGACATGCATCAAAATAGGTTATGTGCATATTTTTAGCCGAGCGTGCGTTTGTGAAACATTCTGCAAAATGTCTCATTGAATCACGAGTGCTGTCTGGAGTGACCACCACTGCCGCAGAACTGAATCGAGTAATAGTCTTGTTGAAGTGGTGTTTGGTGTAAAATTTAAAAAAATAATAATAATAATTAACTTGGAAATTAGAAAAATAGTTTTAATAGCCAAACCCATTACACCAACTTCCCCCAATAGGCTCACCTCAGACCTCAGAGTTTCCACTGTATAACCTTGACCCGACTGCAGTGAGTTGAAAAGAGCTGCGGTGATGCAAAGTCAACTCAAAAGTGCACCACGCACACGCAGTTGCGCGGTGAAATCATAATCAAATGTAAATCCTGCTTTGTTTAAAATGGCACCACGAACAGTTGATTAGCTCGCTGAGCTTCTTGTTTCAGCTTGCGTTCATTATGTACGCCATTAATCGAGCAAACAGGATTAAATTGCAATGCATTTTCCGGACGCATTAAGTCACATTTCTGAATGCATGTTAGGACACGTGGGGACGGCAACGCTGGCAAATTTCAATGATCTTGACAATCAAATGATTTGCGATAAGATGACGGGAAGTGTACGCAAGTGGAAAAACCTTCGTGACACGAGAGTTGGCGCTGCTGTTTACTATCGCGGGGCATCGTTCAGCTTGAGCAGCTCAACTGTTGTGTCATCGGTTGCCTATGCAGCTCTTGACTGGTGTTGGAGCTTTAAAGGAGACGTTTACTTTTCACAATTTCAAGCAGTTCTTAATAAGTCCAAGACACGCTTTTGTCAAAAGGATAAAAGGAGCAAGAATTATAGCATATTCCACACCATATTTCTTGCCTTGCTGAAATTGCTGTCTCGCAGCTCACCTTTTTACTGAGGCTGAGCTATGATTGGTCATTATCTGAGCCCTGAGGAACTGTGATGTCATTTTTAGTCAACAGAAGTGACAAAATGGCCGCCCGATGAGATGGCTAAAAACGGGTGGATTTTTCTGTTTAATTCATATTCAACAAACGCAATATTAATCAGAATGCCTTGTTTCAAATAGTGGGCTTGCATAGAACATATTCTTGAAAATAATGTCTGGGTTGCCTTCCGCTTTAAGTATCGGGGATTGATATCATCCATGAATACCCAATACCCTAATATAAGACCGGCATCGGCCCGATACCGGCACCTAGTATTGGTACTCGCCCATTCCTTATTAATTATTTTTTAAAGCACTCTTGTTTTTTTTTTTTTTTCATTTTACTTGGTTAATATATTTTTGTAATTTTACCTTTAGTTATTTTGTTAGTATTTGTTAACTATAATAACCTTGGCTTCCAAAGGCAGTGTAAAAGGGCTCCTGAAAGTGTCTCTCCCTTTAGTCGCCTGTGTCAATTGGACAGAAGTAGACAATAACAAAACTGCTCTGTCAGTTAAGTGAAACAAATCCTGAAACCAGACAAGGTCACAACCTGCAGGATCTTCCTCATCAAACTCATTTGTTCTCATTTCGAGCAGGAAGACAGCAATTTAACAGCCTCATTCCACTGCAGGCTTTGTAAAAGTCCTCAGTTTGGGACGGTTCCAGTATTTTTGTTTGATGTACATACCTGTACTGTATAGGCATAGGAATATGTGGTCACACCGCAAGAAAGCACAGAGTAGCAATCCTTCTTAATGTTTTTTTTAATTTGTTTTATAATCATGGCTGAGATGTTTTTCATACAAATACTTACTGTAATTGTGAAATTATTACACTGCGGCGTGCTCCAACATGTGTACAAATTTGCGTTACGCCACCGTCGTAGGAACTAAACGTCATAGTAAATCAAGGAACCTCTGCACTAGTTTGACTATTGTATATATTTAGGTGCTATTAGGCTAAATAATGTAGACACCATAATCTTCTTGGGTCTACTGGTGCAAAACCACAGGAAAGTGTGTGCAACCTTTATTAGTGACCCACTTGCATACCATTGCACTTTTGCAATTACAGCGATCACTAAATCTCCTACAAATCAAGATAACCAAAGGCTAATACATGTTAGAAAGCAGAAGCAGATGCAATCAGAGCTCACGTGCAGCAAAAGCGGAAATGCAAGTGGAGAAATGCCTTATGAGAAGAGGGTTTATAAATCAATATTCTGCAGCTATAAATCTTACAGAAATGTCTTTTTGCGCTATACGGTGAACGCGATGGCGCCATTTATGTCTGTGGCCCCGTCCTTCGCACCCCTCCAGTGCGCCGTGAACATGTTTTATCATGTAATTCGATCAATATCCGCTAAAAATAGCCCCAGATGCTGTGGACAGGGGCGGGCGGATGTGTGTTACGGACATTCCGAATCACAGGTGTTGGCAAGATTTTTTTTCATTGCCCCTCAGTGATTCCCACAGTCGGCGGCAGTGGGGGTAGATGCTGACGTACAAGAATGTGTGCACGCCTCCCGTCGCAACCCCATGCACAGACCCCGTCGCCGCTTCCCCCAAACTCCACTCCTGCTGCTGTTATATAACGTGCGTGCGTGTTACGAAACCTTACACTGGAAAACACGAGCCTGCTGATCAGCCACTCAGAGAGAAATACTCGCATTCATATAAGAGCTGTGGGGGATTTTTCACCCTCCAACCACCGCCCCTTTTGTTCAAGACAAGCTGATGTTGTCACCCTGGTGGACAAACGTGTGCGAGTGTGCGTGCGCTGCATCATACACACGCATAGACTGCTGTAAGCGTGCATGTATTTTTATACATGATGCATATACATCTGGTGTGTGGCTGTGAAACTGTGCAAACGCAAGTCAATGAATAATTTAGTGAATTTGTATGAAAGTGTGCGGGTATAATGTAAGTATTGGGGAGTGGGGGGGGTTGAGGGTTCATAGTGCCTACTGCTTTTAGTAGCAAAAGGGAAACAAAAAGGGCTGATTGGAATAATGAATGGGATGCACGTAAACAAGGTGAGGTCAGGCAGAGGCGGTCCTCAGAGAACACTCTTGAGTGCCTTAACTGACATTTGCACACGCATAATTGTAATATTAGTTTAGTTTTAAAATTGCCATTGTTGCTAAAGGAAGAGCATGGAGTTCCAAATGTAGATGGTTTTTTTTTCCTTACAATGTTTCTGCGTTTTCACATGTGGATAAAGTGGCTCGGATAATCGATGGATGGTTAGTGAGGCTCCAGCTCAACCACGACACGGATAAGCGGGACAGAAAATGGGATGGATGGCTAAATAGTTTGTTAGCTAAGTCAGGAGGATTATGCAAAAACTACAAAGCAAACCAGATGAAGCAGCTAAAAACAAGCTTTCTTATCGTGAGGCAGTATATATATATATCCATTATCTGAACTGCTTTCTATATACATATACAGTATATACATAAATAAAGGGGTGGGTGTGTATTCACTGGCAAACCCCATGAGCATTTATGTAATGCTGTGTCATGTAAAGTCAGCACATTTGCCTACTTGTGAAAGATGAATTACGGCACTTGTACTCACATGCACACACTCGCACAAATACACGTACACGTGAAGTGACTTACTGTTGTATGATTGTAAAGCAGGCCGGAGAGCCAGGGTGGCCTGTTATGTAATGTGTGCCTCTCTTTTCTCTCTCACACACACACACACACACACACACACAGCCCCCCGACCCCACACACACACAACACAAGTCTCCACTGTGTCAAAGACTCATTGCTTATGCCTTCAAATTGAAAATATGAGCATGTAGAGATGCTGCTATCTATTTTCCTCCCCCTCTTTTCCTCCGTTCATATTTAAAGCCTGACTGGTTTCATGTGTCAGCCACTATTCCTAAAGCAGGATACCCACAGCCTGACCTCATTCTTTTACTCTGACAAAGCCCTGTTTGGTAACTGTTTGGGAAGCCGTCACTATGCATCCGCGTGCTTAGGTACACAATCTGTGTCCGACAACTCTGGCTGACCTCCAAGAATAGGAAGGTAAGGAGAGAGGTGATGTACGGCACTATTGTTAGCGTGTCCTCAGTCATCTGGGATGGCTCACCTATCCCCGAGCGCCGCCCACTGCAAGCCTGCACCGTGGCGCTCAACGGGTGCGCGGTCGACAGCTACGGGTCAGCGCCATCCAGGCACAGGGTGGCACACGCACACACACCCTAACACACGCACACACACACACACACTCATGAATGATGCAGCGCTCGCCCTCGGTCTTCCCGCTTTCTCGCTAACACGTGAGGACACATAATCTGCCAGCGGCATGGAGAGAAGCCCACGCTGCGACGGCTTCTGTGACCTCAGTGGATGTCGAAGCAGGCCAGAATTAAGCGACACAACAGGTGACCAATTTAGACCGAGAAATGTAATTAATAACAATTTCACGCTTGATTAATTGACATTCACTGCTTGAAAAAAAAAACAGTGGCACTTTCATGTCTTATACCCGATGGACAAAAGACGAGTCGCACAAAAGAGCACATACCTCTTCCAAGGCGTTTACGTTTTTCATGGCAAAATCAATGAGTGAACACTTTTGGAGCTTCTTTTAGCTATAAATTTCCATCCAGAAGCACAACTAATTACAACCTGACCTGATGAGATCTGACAGACATACATACATATATATATATATATATATATATATACATACATATATATATATATATATATATATATATATATATATATATATATATATATATATATATAGATATATATTTTTTTTTTTTTTTGTTTTAACGTAATTAATCTCAAAATGTTCTACAATTTATCACGATTAATCGTATTTTTCACATTTTCACCATTTTTTACAAAGCTTGGAACCGATATTTACTTGAGTAAAATCTTAGAATTAATGTGGGACAAATATAAAAGTATATTTCAATAGCAGTAATTATAATTGTTAGTGTATGTAATTTTTTTTCATCACAAAAAGTGTATACATGTACTGTAATGACAACTTGTCTTTAACTTGAATACTTAGATGTGTCATAGTCATAGGCTGTTGCTGCTGATTATTTAAAGTGTCAGTTCAGTGTCTTAATAATTTACAAAATTAAGAGATCTTTATTGTTAGTGTATTTTTTATTCTGGTGTAACTCCTTAGAATATCACCCGAATGGTTCGCTTTTATTCCTTTTTTCCAAAAAATGTACCATTTACTTGTCATCTTTTCAAAATAAATATAAATATATAAAAAAAAAACAGATTTTTTTTTGTTCCGAAAATATACCGAACCGAATCGCCGTAAACCTCAGACCCCCTGTAACTGTTTATTGAGTCAAGACCAATCAAGGAGTAGCACTTGAGAATGATTTGCAATTTCCCAAAAACACACATTAACTCATCCTCCAGTGCACCAGTTGCTCATCACTCATCACTGTGTCACCTCAGCCTCCGCGTTTTCTGAAGTGGGAGAGTAGCATGGAAGTGAAAGGCCTGCGTGTCTGTCTCCACAGTGCTTTTATTCCCCCTTGACAGCGCAGCACCTTCTACTGTTTAATGCTCTGGGAGAGCGTGAGACGGCGCGAAAAAGAAAAGGTACTGTCATCTTAAGATCTATTGCCGCGGAACCCTCTACTCTGTGGTTTGGGCTTAGTGATGCTGCATTCAAACGCCACCGACTCACACCCCACCCTACGGGAAATGCAGCAGGGGATAAAGAGAAAACATAGCGATATTGGAACGGGGTTGACAACGCCAGTCTCTGATACGCGGACTAAAGAGGCGAGATGAGAACACTAATTGGGAAGCTGGTGAGCGTTTGATGTTGCGTGCGTCTAAACGGTTCGAGCCGATCGTGGCGCACGCATACACAATTGGTGTTTGCATGCGACTGCGTTCATGTTCATTTCAATCACCAATCTCGCAGGGACTCCCAACTGTCTTGCGTCCCGGGGTTTCCCTGTTCATTTCTACCACCTCATGAATAATGCCAGCTGGAAATGAAAGAGGAGATTTTACATTCAAAGTCATCATTGTGCCTGTCATCATGAGAATGTGCTGTAAGTAAGATATTGTAAGCACCGTGAGTCATTGAATACAGTGAACCCTTGTTATCCGCAGAGGTTAGGGACCAAGGCCTGACTAGATTTAGACTTTCACCACTTTCTTCAATATTAACCCCACTTGTATCAAACTTGTATCAGATGTACAACAAATGGAGAAACAAATACAGTGAACTATTAAAAATGGACCCCTCCGGAATAATGAGTATGCCTTAAAATATAAATAAAATACAATATAACATATTTTTAAGTTATGATCCTACAGCGTTAATATCATTGCTACTTGCTACATTGCTACTTAAACTTGACGTTTAAGTAGATCACTCAATTATCTCCCTGTTGAACTTGCATCAGAACCTTAGCAGTAGAAGGACAGCACGACATGTCAGGGAATTCCGCAATGCCTGGGCAGAACATACATCAACAGGTATCCAATTAATTAACTTTGTGCAAATATTGCTGTACGAAAATGCATTCAGCCGAAGCAATATCCCACTTTGCCAGGTTCTATCTAAAATGAAATGTATGCAATGTTGCAGGATTTACTGTATGTGTTCAAATAAATAAATAAAATAAAACTCAATTTTAAAAAAAATGTGTGTATTTCACTTACAGAGCAATTTTGTCTCATTTGCATTGAAGTCTATTATCGGCGACCAATGGTCCTAAACGCTTAAATGAGTATCAAGTGGATAGTTTGTCATTTTATTGAGGGGTATGTGATTCTATAATTGCATATTTAATCCATGATATGTATGCCTCGTGGCTGCAACTCCATTTCAAAGGGGCTATGTGAGACAGCAGAAAATAGTCAGATTGTCAGTAGATGTTCTAATTATAGACGCATCAGGGGACGCACATAAAAGAATCCAAATTATTGAGCTGCTGCCAAAAGCCTCTGCTTCCTCATGCCGTAATGATGTGACAAAAAGATGGATGTACACCTTTAGTAAAACCTTAAAGGAATTGATTTGTTGTTCATGCACAATGCGACCCATCGACGTCTGGACATGCGATTGTTGAGATGAATTGATAAACGGGTGGACTAAAAAAAGCTGTGGTCTGTCCCAAGCATCCAGCAGATGCTAAAAATGTATTCAGAGCAATTGCCCCGTGGTGCGGTGCGTGTTATTGTCATTCAATATTTACGATGACAAATCCTTATATCTGAATACGGCCGAGCCACAAATGCTGTGACTGTAACACGAAAGTGATTGGTAGCCAATTAGGAACCACGCGCTGCTGTCTGACAAAAATAGAGGAGCAACTGCCTGTGTTGAGTGTTTGTATAACCTGTCTCGCAAGTCATTCACCACAGTAAAAACGATAAAGGAAGGGTATCCCTGGACCACGGCCCACGTGTGATGTTTTAACAAACGACACTCACTTCTCCAGGATGTATTCAGAGTAAACGTCACACTATTTATCATGTCACGGAACGTTGTGTCACTGTGTAAATGCGCACAATCGCGGCAAAATCCACCTTCGTTCGGTTCCGTTTAAAAGAAATTGGCAAATAAATATTGGATCTCATGTCACAGCTCCAACGATTTACAGGATCTCTATAAATAAGGATCTACTTGCAGCTGAGCCATACCAAAAAGATCTACCTGCACAGAAACTAGAAATCGGAAAAAAAATAATAATAAATAGAGTGTAAATTAATGTCTGCAAGATGCCCACCCGGGCAGCATTCCTTTAGAAAAACAATTTGTTTAATCCAGGCTGAAAGGCAATCTTTTCTCTGATCAACTCTTGGATGCCCTGCTGATTTGTGGTGCCTTGTTGTTAAGAATGCGAGCGAGAGGCCTCTAAATCGCCTCGAGCCTCACTTCAAATTGCACGTCTCCCAAGAGACACACCGAAGAGCACGTCCTGGTTATCACTTGTACTTAACCTCTGAAGCCATTCAATATCAGACGCTGTGACTGGCTCTGAGAGCTTAGCTAAATCTGCCAAACTCCAAGTTACCCCTATGAAACTTTTGATTAAATGCTACTCCACTCCAGCAGGAGGGTCGATAACAACGTTGAAGAGTATTTCTTATTTTCCGGAAGCCCTACAGTACACTCCGGTGTCGTGATGCATCGGCGTGCATCTGCAATCTGGTAACTGCTGCTACCAATTCAGTTGTTCTCTAATCCTGCAGAAGGGCACGCTGCTGAGTAATCAGATCCCGCATCTGTGGTTAAAGCTACAATCAGTCCGGCTAAGAGTGGAGAGAAAGGGCTTTCACACAAGGAGAGTGAAGGAGGGGAGCGAGAGAGAGATTTAAAGGGCTACGCTCCCCACAGACGATGCACAGGAACACGACAAGTGAATCAACGGGCACTGCGATGTTGTCGCACATTCCCGTGGCCCTGCCGGCCCTCCCTCCTCCTTTCCCTTTGTTTTGTTTAAACTTTAACAAGGCCTGGAACAGTGGAGAGCTGAGGCGGGCATCCGGGGTGTTTTGGCTCGCCATTGTGTCACATGCAGGGGCCATGTGAACGCCGTGCCACAGAGACGGGGGCGCAGGCAGCCAGAGGGACAAGCGGGGGGAAAAGAAAGGCACCAGAGAGGGAAAGTCCTTACTTTAATGAGGGATATTTGAGAGGATGTGGTCCAGATCTGGGTGCGAGTGAAGTTAATGGCAAACAAGTGGATCTCTTTCTAGTAACTGCAATTTACTGCAATTCATCCAAATGAAATTTTCAGGACAACTGTATAGGGGGGGGGTCCTAGGTTTACGACGTAGTTGAGTTCCTACTACGGTGACATAAGCCGACTTAATACACAAGTCGGAATGTGCCATAGTCTATGACTACCTTTACATGCAGTCAATATTTGCGTTAAGGTTTCTGAAACATTCAAGGATGAACTGTTTACATATGTGAGCGGACAGAGTTAAATATTTTTTCAAGGATCCAGACAATCTTGTTCATTATTCCTATGACATTAAAATATAGCATTTTAATACAGCAAGTCAGCAGTTTTTGGAGTGTGTCACTGCAGGCGTGATGCTGCATTTTTATGAGATAAAGCAATATAGTGCTTCCATTTTTATGGCCTGCATCCAAATACATTCTCGTGAGAATGAACTTCAAACTAGACACCTTTTCATGATTTTATAATCAATATAAGATACCTCAATGGGGCTTCTTAAGTTGACACAAAAGTAGGACAACTTAGTTTGTTCAAACAAAGTCGCTCCTTCCTTCATTCTGTCATGTTTCCGTTCACACGCTGGCCAATGAGGAAGTGTCATTCCCGTATTTCAGCATGCTTTGAAGGAGACGACCTTTGAACCAGGCGATTTGAGACCAGCAAACTTGCGCCCCACCCCCTCGCCACGCCCACCTTGTGTCAGAGCAGAGTCCATAGATACATGGTGAACACTACCTTTAAAAAGCTTATCTCGTTGTGCGCAGATAACACAAAAAAAGATTCTGGGAGAATTTGGTGAATCCCCCTTTAGACAACCTCAGTGGCTAAGTGTCGATTTGGGCCTGTGATAGAACTTATTGATTATTGTATTTTTACATTCATCGTGTGGGTGAAAAACATTTGAAATGGAATGGCATTACAGCAGCAGAGGTATTGACGCACTTGTCTTGCCTAATCGGAATTTTTGGTCCCCCCTTTCATGCCGAGCGCTGCAGATGTTGTGTGGTATTAGGCTGTACTGCGGCTGATCAAAGCAGTGGCGAGCGAGTCCCCCGCTGACCCGCCCTTAATCCACACCCCCCTTCTTGCGTGTAGCCGAGGCGGGAGGCCGGTACTCAGCTCAGGGACAATTTGCGATACTCTGTGACCCCGGAGGAAAAGGTACACTTTTCACGGGTTTTGCTCACAAGTGGCGCCGTTTACAGAGGATGGAATAAAAAATTAAAAAAAAAAGACCCCTGCACCGTTTTTCACCTGTGAGAGGCAGCCTGGTGTCATAAGGCAATGGAAAACAGAAAGAAGAAACATTTGTACCGGGTAGTAGTAGAAGACATGAAAGAAGCTAGGCTAACTGTTAGCTTACATGTTGTGTCCTCCTACATCACAGTGGAAAGCTCTTTTCCTTGTCATTTGTATTGCAACGAAAGACGTATGAGACCCTACACAGCGTAAAAACACCCACCACAAGCAATCGCTCTTCGATTTGTGAACTCATGAAATATAAAGTCAGTAAGGTTTTGCGGTTAGCAAGTTCAGGTCAATTAGTCGAACCCAGAGCAAAGCAAACATGCTGCATCAGCATTTAGCTGTTGCGCACCATGCAAAAAGAATAAGCTGCCAACAGAAGGGAAATCACCTCCAAGTGTAAGGTCTTTTACAGCATTTCTATAATCAATTTGTAATTGTAATATATTCTTTTAATAATTTTAATAAACTACTTCTTATTTCTTCACTTTTCTTTTTTGTCTTTAATTCTTCTGTTTTTTTAAATGTCCTACATTATTTGTGCTATAAATGTATTTTTATTTTATAAATGTACCTTTTAATTTTGGAGTTGTGAAGAACTGTGAGTTACCTCACATCGACAAAATCAAAGGCTGCTTTCAGACTATGGGCAGATCTGATTCCAATCAGATTCCTCCCAAATTCGATTTTCAGGGCTGACTGTCCACAATGTTTTTAGCAAGTGTCCAAATTGGATTTGGCCCTGTTCAGACCGGGCCACATGATTGAATGCCGGAAGAGGCTCCATTTCTTTACCGCTCCGCACTTCAATTGGCGCTCGCTGGGTCTTGCGTTGTGTAGAATGACGTTACAGACACTCAAATTCGATTGGTGTGTTTGGAGCTGTTCGGACTGAAGCGCATCCTGTCCTAGTGTGAAACTACCTTGCGAATATGGTTTCAATCCATCTCGCAAAAAATAGACTTCATGTGCTTTGTAACTTTTCAGAGTACAAAAGAGCCATCCAATTTCCCCAAAAATTAAATTTTGGCTAGCAATCTGACCAAGGCCTAAGATTCTGTGGCTCGTTCGAACTCGGTGTTGATCACACAAGATCGGTTGCGATCAGTGATCATGTTTGACATTTACAGTTTTTCCTAATAGATCATGGAGGGAAAATACACATTCTTTGCACACACCCGACACCACAGTATAATCACTCAGTGTAATCTTTCAGAGCCTTCTGATAATCAGGCTTTTGTTGACTTTGTTTGAAAGAAGGGGCCAGGGGTGCTATGTGGTATGCCGGCTAACGGTACTTCCTCTGAAAGGGAAAAATAATTCTCAACTAAAGCATTGAGGACCTCACTTTGCATTCTCCTGCCATACCTTTTATTCAAACTTCCATTGGCCATGAACTAAGAACGACTGTGGGAGGCAGGACCAGCAGTTCATATCTTTGATCGATATTTTTTTTTTTCGGTGACCACTGATTGTTAGGCTGAAGAGCACGATGCGATAGAAAGATAGGGCGAGATAAATGCAAACTGTCAGAAGCTGTGCGCGAGGAGGAGATCTAAGGAGCAAAAGCGAGCGTCGAGGGAGGGGGAGAATCGATCATGGGAGAAATTGAGAATGGGGAGAAGTGGTGGGCGGGAGGATGTCAGCCTAGGAGACAATCTATATTAAACAGAAAAGAGTTCCCATGGCTCTTGCTGCTCCGAGCTGACGCCGCCGTCCTCTGGGCATGTGCATCGGTGGACACCAAAATGTGTGTCATCCGTTTAAGAGCACATCAGCACTTGCGGCAGACGTGTGAAGGGATGTGAAAATGCAGAAATATTCTTTTCTTGCCCATGTACTCACTTATTAAACAGTAAAATGTGCATTTCGGGTGAAGGTATTGTTGTTGTCCACTTGGAGTCACCATGCTCATTTTCCACATAATCATCCGTGACTTGTATGGCTTTAAATGTTTTAAATGATAAATGCTTTAATATGATGAATGAATGCAAGCCATTGTACCATTATGCAATGTCTCAACATTAACACATCACTTTAATACAGGAAAATAAAAACAATACTTAAATGATTGAATTAAAATGTATTGTAAATGACTTCAAAAATAAGTAAAGATACAACACTTAAAGATTAGCATCTCTAATGAACATATGCATGTCTTTTAGGGCTGAGAAAAAAATATCGTATCGCTATGTATCGTGATACGTTTTATGCCGATACCAAGTATCCATACGTTGATGAAGTATCGATACCTTATGTCATGTTATGTTTTGCACGTTGTATAGCATACATTTGGAACATTTGAGGTCCTTAAAGTTGAGCTCTCTGAATGGAGTTTTATTTATTGCACTACTGTGTATCAGGAAAAGTTACTGGAACAGTTTATGCACTTTTCAATCGTGACACTTGAATAAATGTCAAATGGAACTTAAGTTAAAACTTTGGAAACACATGCCTCAGTTTTTTTTTTTAATATATTTTTTATAATATTTAAGTATCGCAATACGTATCGGATCACAATCCAAGTATCGTGATCCGTATCGGATTGGGACAAAAGTGTATTGTCCCAGCCCTAGTGTCTTCGGAAGAAAAATCCATTGCAAGCATGTTCAGAACACACAAAATCCACCTATCGGAAGTCTGGAGCTGAACTCCGCAGCTCCCAACTATGAGGCAGAAGTGCTAAACAACTATTCCACCGTGCTTCCCACACACACTTTAATATGAAAAACGAAAATAAGCGCAGAGGGACACGAGCATATTGAGTTTGAGCTCTGGAACGTGTGAAATCTGATTACATAATTACATAACGACTCAGCAATGGGCCGTTTAGAAATACCGTTTAGATGTCAGGTGAGGACATGGACGTCAGCATGACAGGATGCTGCCGTTTTTGCACTAAACCTTTTTTGCATAAAATTATATTAAAAAATAATAACATGAACAAATTCATATAACTGGATTTGCCTCTTCGGCTTTTTTGTGTTTGTATGTGGCGTGCCACAAAAAAGGCACCAGAGATGATAACCACAGAGCCAGAAATTTAACTGCAGCGACGTCGTGCAAGGGTCACACACAAGCAGTACGCGTTCCCGGCTGCTTCACAAAATTGAACAGGCCTGCAGCTTTTGAATATTTTTTAGAATCACGTAATGTTCAGATTAACCCATCAATTAATCGAGTAAGCCAATAGAAATATATTGAATTATTAAACAAAATAACGTACATGTGATATGCCGGTAATATTTTTTGTCCAATTGGAGTCGCCATCCTCACATACAATCGTTACAGTATGCTTTTTACCTCCATTTCAAATGAAGAATGCAACAGTCTGGTGAAGTGAATGGGTCGCAGGGTCGATGCAGTTTTTGCAAGCAAGAGTTATGCCGCCAAATAATAAATGTCATTCACTTAAAGTTAATTCAATAATGCCTGTTTGTATAATTTTGCTCACTTGAAAATTATGTGGCTTCAAACAAAAGGTGCTCTGTCCTGAGTTGTTAAACACATCTAGATGCATGTCCACCTTGCGTGTCGCAACAGATCGTTCCACCATCTCAGCACATACACAATGAAAGGATTCGTCAACAGCATGCTGATCCCTGCTAAGTGCAGTGTGAAAAGGCTAGGAAAGGGCACGGTCAATTACTGCCATACTGTCTGTTTTCCCATTTGATTGTTTTGTATTTATGGCCTAGATGTGTTTATTTTTGCAACCACTGTATGTTACCGATAGACTACAAATCTGACTTCAAATTTGGGTTATGTCAACGCTTCCATCATATACCGAGGACCCCATTGTACAACGGTCCACTCCGTTTCATTTGGATGGATTGTAGTGAAATCCAGTTTCTATTTCAAAGAGTAATGAACTGAGTTTATTCAAACATTTACTTGAATTTTTAGCAGGCAGCCGAATGCTTCTATATCCATTGTTTCCCATGGGAAATTAGTTTAGAACCATGAGGGGGTCCTTCCAAATTACCATTCAGAAAAAGACCAAACAATGCTGTCTTCTCCTTCAGCTCGGTAATGGAGATGCAATTGCGAAGCCAACCGGCTCATGCGGGCTACACAAGAGACAGAAGAGAAGACTCGGAGATGACAGACTGAGTGATTCTCTCGGTTTTAGCAGCAACCAACGAGGTGGGCTGGAGAAAGCCGGGATCTTCATTAAGCCTTTAAACCCTGCAGAGTCCTTTAAGTCATCACGTCAGCAGCCCGCCTCCACGGAGAAGGCCCGAGGTAAGAGCGGAAGGACGCAGTTGAGCTTTTAGAGTAATTGAACCACCGTTGTCTTTTGAACATGTCTCCAGCCTACGAGGAATAGAGACATTAGTAGCCGACTCGCAACTTAATTAATACGAGTGAGACGGCAGCGGGCGAAAAGCATTGCGAGCTATCCAATTACCACGGCGCGGTATTATATTTCCATGTTGCCATTTGGCCATATTGATATTGTGTTCATTTGAATTTTAATTACGTGGAACGTCTTAAGGAGACCTATTACGTGCATTCATTACATGTGGCCAAATGCAACCACAGGCTGCGTGAGGCAATAAAGCGGAGACTTATTATTTGCAAATGCGCATCGCAGCAACACTGCAATATGGCTGCTGTTGAAATATGTTTGGAGAATACCAAACCACGGTGCAATAAAAAGGATATCAAGCCCAATGACTGTAGCATTCAGGTAAAAGCAATGTAGCCATTATCAGCCAGGTCTGATCAGATAGCTCTGTATTTTATTAGTGTCACATTAACTCTTTCCGCCTACTAAGTACAGGAAACAACACAGGAATTACCTGTGAAGCACACTAGAATTCGCATCGACTTGACACAAGCAGCTATAAAACCAATGTAGCGTGGTTTGACAGAATTAACTGTAACAGGACAGTTTTCCGGCTACGTTTTCACCACTGGTCATTTATTTTGCTTGTATAAGAAAAACCAAAGCATTCGATTTACAAGAAAGTGCAATTTAAGAGCAAACGATTCCAGTTTAATAGGGTGAGCAGGGTGCAAAATGCAGCAAAGTGCTGGCGTGCCCCAGATGAGAGTGTTTGCAAAGCTGAGTAGGCTAATGAATCTAAATAATTTAACGTGCCGCGTTGGCTTGGTAAAGAACTCGAGGTCCTTGGCCTCTTGGGAAACTTGGTGCCAATGTGCGTTAGGGATCACTATGCCATTTCCTTTTCAAGCACACACACACACACACACACACACACACACACACACACACATTGTGCTTTGGAAAACAGCCATGCAGACAGTGGATGGCTTCATTACTTTGCTAAGTAAAAGATCTGCGGTCTTCAAACTCATTACTACGTGACACTGACCTGCGCGCTATTCAAATGAAACCATAACTTGTTGCTATATCATCTTTGTGCAAATTGGAACAAGAGGTTGAGATTATTTTAGTG
The DNA here is from genome assembly GCF_054856515.1 of Filicampus tigris. Lineage (NCBI taxonomy): Eukaryota > Metazoa > Chordata > Actinopteri > Syngnathiformes > Syngnathidae > Filicampus > Filicampus tigris. The sequence continues at coordinate 17,233,400 of NC_141226.1, read as the reverse complement.
TTCATACTTTTTATTTAGTGGTGTGCTGTGACATTTTTCTAATGTAAAATGGGCGCTTGACTCAAAAAAGGTTGCTCACGAGCAGGGGTCACCAACTCCGGTCCTCGAGGGCACCTGTCCTGCAGGTTTTCAATCCCTCCCTGCTGTAACACACCTGATTCAAACGATCAGCTCATCAGCGAGCTCGTGAGAAGCCTGATAACGATCCTGATCATTTTAACAGGTGTTGTTACAGCAGGGAGGGATTGAAAACCTGCAGGACAGGTGCCCTCGAGGACCGGAGTTGGTGACCCCTGCTCTAGAGCATCACAACAAACACCTGATAGTGCGCCTTGCTCTTACGGGTGGCAAGAATGTAAACAGGAAGTGTGCGAGTGAGTAGTAGTGGGTGAAAATTATCCTGTGTTGCTCCAGCTGGCACATAAATAGCCGAGCCGCAAGCCAATGATCCTCCATGGCACAGTGAAAACACGTGCTGTTTGAGCATGTATAATGGCATGCTAAGCTCATGCATGCTCAACCGATGATTGGTTTGGTCATTTAACGATTTCAACCGTTTACTGGCAATACTTAGGACAACATTAATGGTGCGTGGGCTAAAACCTTCAGTAATTGGTTAATTTGTCACTACGTCACCACAACTGAACAGCTCAAGTAGTTCAACACACAAGTCCTGATCGAATCAATATTTTTACTGTCCGTGCAATCATAATTTTAACCCAAACTCTGAACATATGGACAAAGAAATGTTGTTCATGTAAACAGAATGTAGCCACTGGCATTGAATCAAGAGTTCAGCAAATTCAAAAAATGTTTCAAAAAATTTAATTGACTGATTTTTCGCCAAGTCGACCAAGGAAATTTGGTCAAATGCCGATCCCTAGTATTGCACATGTAGCTATCTTATCGCTGTGCCTTTTAGGGCAAACACGATTGATTCATTTTGGTGAGATTGTTGTCTCATCAGAACGAAAACATACAGAACATATCAGTTCATTTGCAACCACACGGGGACCAGGAATAGGTTGGTTTAGGTCCACAACAAACTTCAAAGGCTATGTTCACACTTGACCAACAGGTGGATTCAACCAAGAGGGAATATGAACTTAAACCCATTAAAACACACGAAAGATTGTGCTATTGTGAAAGAGAGCTGACTTCAGATCGCTTTGTTACAATAACTGAAATAGGCCAAGTCTGTCTGGAACTGGACCAAGACCACAAACCAGTTGACTAAATGGTGCTGGCTGGATTGAGGAGGCCCAAATTCCTAAGAAGAAGCACATTTCGATTTGGCACCAGAGTTTCAGTAGACTGAGGTTGAATCACTTTCTCACCATAATTGCCGTCAAGTATGCTTGGAAGAGTACCGAGACCATACACCAGTTGGTTTGGTCTGCACGTGACCTGAGTTTCATTTCTGTGTTCACACCTGATTATACAAACCACACTAAGGGTGGGAAATTAACTTCAGTTCATTAAAACGGGATAAAGACTAGTGCGAGTTTCATAGTAATAAGTTGTTGTTTTTTTCTATTGAGTGCCAAAGTGGATCATCTCTGATCACATTACTGTTCAGGAACTGGGACAAGTTTGTTTGGCGCTATTCTGTTGTTTTCCAGTATCATCAATTTGTGTTTTAATTTATTGCTTTCACGGTCTTTGTTGTTCTATTATTGCTACTTTTGTTACATTTATAGTGCTTTGTTACAGCAGGCAGCTGTTGTGAAATGCTCTATATAAATAAAGTTGTTTTGTTTTATATTGTATTTTGTTCTTGAGCAGAAGCAAACACAAAGTATGGAAGTATGAATATTTATCCGAACGGACGTTTCTGTCCCCTGCGCTTGAGTTCGAATAACGCAGTAGGCGAGGCACTACAAGAGTCTCCTGTTTGGGCCGCTCTGAGCGGATCACTGGTCAGCCTGCCAAAGAGGACAGCGGCTCTTTGATCCGGGGCGGCCCTCTCTGTACATGCACATGTTTGCGTTTGTGTGTGAGCTCCTTCCTCTGGTCATACAGCAAAGCTTGACCTGACGCCCCCTTTGAAGGTCAACCTGCTCTTTGGTGTAACCGCCGTGTCCAATTTTAATGCGTAAAGCGAGGTTGGATCCAGCTTGAAAAAAAAAAAAAAAAAAAAAATCCACAGCGCTTTTATTGAGCCACGTAGCAAATATACAATAGATACTGGACTTCCTGTATCAAAGGCCCGCACAGACAAGGAGGCCTTCAGTGTGGCCGAGGACTACAGTTGCGGCAGCTGCGCCTGAGAGTCAGCCAGAAAGTCAGCTGAGGCTGACTGTCTCCACTATCTGGCCTGAACGACCAGTCAAAGGCAGCTCAACATGTGTAAGAATGGCATGCCACCCGCCGCCCCCGCCAACACTCTCCCCCGCTCTGCACTTCCTCCACAGTAAACGTGCTTGACATTCTCAAGAAGCCGGTGTACATTCCGCACATGCTTTCAACGGGGCAACATGCGAGAGTGCGCCGCAGATGTCACGGGGACATCGACGCCCGTCTGCGCATTTATCAAAGTGCTATTCGGTGTCCCTCTGTGCTAGGCCGAATGAGCATTAAGCCCTTGTGTGAGCAGTGCCGTCGCCTTGGTGTTGAGTGGAGAGGAGGGAGGGGTTGCTTTAGCGAGTACTCGGGTGACCGGCGTTAAGCCGTCTCACATGGGACGTGGAGGCGTCGCCCTCATAAGAGCATCGGGTTTTTCATTTCATTCGACGAATGCCGCTGCTGCTCCACCTCGTCGACAAGGGGCTCACTGTACATGAACACAACCTGCCATTAAACAGTATCGACACTCAAAACTCGACTCTGGTGTTTCCACCAAGTGGGGCCATGTGTGGTGTAGGCCACATGGGGATAGATAATTGCATCAGCTACGGATTGTCAATGGCATTGGACCAGTTTGACAGAGAGCTGCGCTTACCCCATATGAGTGACACTGAACACGTCTGTGTACTGAAGTCATCTGTAAACATCAAAGGCAAACAGCTCACAATGCACTGTATTTATTGAATTGGTGTTTTGTAGGTTCCTCCCTTTCGGTTGCTGCTGGACAGCAGTGTGTCTGGTTATATCCGCCCACTTCCATTATACACTAATCTCCAAAGGTTGGTCTCTCAAGATTGTATGGAATAGTTATGATGGTACATCTCCTGACGTTTTTCACTGGAATTTGAGTCAGTAGTTTGGCGGCGGTGATGTTGCCGTATCCACAAGCGAGAATACAATTCACGCTGTCTTGCTGGGGCTCGCGTGTGCTATGCAGTTCGCAGAGCACCCCTTCAAATCGACTGTCACCCTCTAATTTCAGCAAGATTAAAAAAGGGTGTATCAAGTCTACTGTGATTGTAATAATATTTTTTAATCAAAGATTCAAGTAAACTTTGCTAGATGTTTTTTGCACTGATTCTGAATATGCCTAAATTTAGGTTTTCATAATAATGATAAAATATATTATTATTGTGTAACATTTATGAATTAAGGGTTAGGTTCAGCAACAGTTGGATTTTTTTCTGAAAAATCATAGCTATAAATTACAACACATGGTAAAACCCGTTTTGCCCAAGCTTTTATAGGTCAAACTTGTGAACAAAGCAAAACGTTGTTTTTTTTGTGGGTTTTTTTTAAATCAGGGTGAAACAAAAGTTTAGGGACGCATAAAGGCATCTCTGATTAAAATATGCTGTTGACCAGTGTCATTTATTATTTTAACAAAAGCATGTCACAGGCATGAGATTAAAACACCTGGGAATTGTTTGAAACTGAGAATGTAAAGCATAATATTTTTTCTTTAACCAAACAGTAAAGCTACTAACATTAAGATTGGTGACCACCTGATAGCATAACACTATGTTAAATCGAGTCATAATCCACACAAGGTGGCCATGACATTGCATGCGTGTTGTGAATACTTCACCCTTGAGTGTAGCTGGAACCAAACCCCTGAAGTTGTATCCTGAGATGTTGCAGTCACGAGATGGGGTTTGGGTATGCATGTACTGAAACCCGCGGCGATACATCGGAGGCACAATGAAGGAATTCTGACAGGCCTAACAGCAAGTCGGTTATTAAAAAGCATGACATGTCAAGTGACGGGTCATGTGTGCGTGTGCGCTCATGACTGAGAACCGTGAGACCAGAAGCGCATGTGGCCATTGCCAATGTCACGTTTGACAACCTCCGGTTCATGAAAGGAAGCTAGAGTTTCTGAAGTTCCCATCATGTAAAACACAGACCCACTTCCCCGCCTTTCACATCCCAAAGCGCCATCAGCGACTGGACACAGTGGCATTGGGAAGGCCTCCCGAGCTGTGCGACAGCACGTTAACCCGGCTTGGCAGGAAGTTAGTTACTGTGACAGTTGCGCTGCTGCAGGCCAGTGGGACAGGCCCTGCATAGCATCTCAATGACCACACAGTCCACAGAGAGAGTTTTAGACCCTCTCGGCTACGCAGCTCCCACCCCTACTCTCCATCCGACCACAAAGGCATTGAGCCTTTTCATGGGGGGGATGATAATGGGGCGAAAGCTGGAACAGGGCCCCCGTGTCGGAGCGCCATAAGTTGTGGCGGCGGCTGCTTTGTGGTGATGTCATGCGTGTCCATGGGAGCGCAGTGTGCGGCAGTGGTCTGACAAAGGCGCCCGAGGCCCGGAAGAAACAACACAAACAACAATAAAGGCAAAGATATTTCAAAGAGGCCTGATTTGCTCCTAGTTCAACTGCAAACCTGGATCAACATATTCTATTTGGACTTCAAAGGACGCCAGCAACAATCTGTTACAACTGCTGCTGCAGTTCAGTTTGTGGGCTTGGGAACCTATGGCCTGTGAGCCACATGAGGTCTGTGAAAGCATCTGAGCCTGGCTGAAACAATCACAGTTGATTTTGGGCAAGTGGTGCAATACACCCTAGAATGGTTTCCTGTCAGCCGCAGGGCACATTCATACACACAATTCACATTCACACCAGTGGGCAATTTAAAGTTGTGAATGAGCTTCACGTGCATGTTTGCAAAATGTGGTAGAACAGACCCTTTCGTGACCGGACATTTGATGGTTCATTACAGCGCATATATAGAGTTAAATCCAATCCTTTACCAGAGCCTAATCGTAATCGAGTTTCTGTCTGCATATTTAAACGACCCACGTAGTCCCAGTCCCCTTCCGGGCGACGGCCAATCGGTGACAAGAACGTAATCTTCACGCCACACGCAGGTGACGCACAAGCAGACATGCCGCCAAACAAAGAAAAAATATCAAAAAGAATTGACACACACATACGCACAGCGTGGACATTTTTATTTTTTCCTTGCTTGGCCATGTGTCAGGAGTGTGGTACTTGCTTGAGACGTGGTACAGGTTAAGCCCGTTCTCGACGCAGTTTGGCTGACTCGGACCGACTGGGACCACATGGGTCGTTTGAATATGCAGACGGGAACTCGGTGGCGGTTAGGCGATGCCCAGCTCTGATATATACTGCCCTTCATAATTATTGGCAACCCTGGTTGAGATGTGTACTTTAGCTTCTCATGAATTTGTTTTTTTTCTAAACAATATTGGAGCACAATTTAAAAAAAAGAGGAAAATTCAACCTTTAATTCTAGTGTATTTAGTATTAAAAAAAAAAAAATCAAATCATGTGTGCCAACATTATTAGCACATCTGATGCTAATACTTAATACAACCCCCACTTCTGTCAAATTGTTTCACAAGATGTAAGAATACAGAATGAGGGATATTCGGCCATTCCTCTTTGCTCAATCTCTCTAAATCATACAGTGACATAAATCCTCTACTCTACACTCTCCCCTTTAACTCCCTCCACTGGGTTTCAATGGGGTTGAGGTCTGGGGACTGAGATGGCCACGGGAGGAGCTTGATTCTGCGTCTGGTGAGCCATGTCTACAATTTTCGTTATGAGAGTATGCTTCTGCAATAAAAAATAATTCATTTTAAGGCTCTTAATAGTTATGGAGGGCATTATATATCTATATCTATATATCTATATATATATAAATAAAACATCTACCTATAGTCTGTCAATGAGCACAGGGAAAAGACGGTATCCTCAAGGCTCACACAACAGCACTGCTGCAACAACATTCAACAAATGAAAAATAACATACCTGCATAGAAACGTAGCAGGGAGCCCATTTCTGTGTTAAGCCCTTCCTCTTGAACTCTCCAAGGGTCCTTAAATCCAAGCTTAAAGAGAAAGTCATTCTGAATCTGCAGGGGCCTCTCATCTGGGCTAAGCCTCCTGACTGCTTCGCCATGCAGCTGAACATACAGCGTAGGGCTTGACTCCTCTGAGGAGCCTCCGCTGTGGCCAGAGGTCAGCGCTGATTTGACAGCATTGGAGTCAGTGTCCTGGATGTCAGGTGTGTTACCTGTGGAGCTGTCTCTCGACAAGGAGCCGGCACTGCTGCTCGTGGGCAGGCCGTTGGCCACCTCGTTGAGACAGACATTGCTGCACTGCTTGTAACTGACACCGTTAGAGATGGGATCCAGGCCGGCGGTGGACGCAGGGCAGTCCAGCTCCAGCTCATCCGAAGAGCTGCCGTACATGTCGTGGCCCTCCGTGGCGCTGTCGAACGACGGGCTGAGGATGGACGCATCCGTGCCGAGAATCATGTCGTCGCTGAGCGAGTCCCTGTGCTCGCTGAGCCGGGCCCCGGAGCTCAAGTCATCAAAAGCGCTGCTCTCCACATCAGATCCGGAATTGAGTCCATAGCTGTCAGTCCCATTCATGTGCTCTGAGTCAACGTCATTAGGGGTATCCATGTTGGAGTTCAAGTTTAAGTCTGAAAGAGAGCATGTTATGTTGTCTTGGGACTCTGACTCAGGGCTGAAAAGTTTTCCATCCTGTTGCCTCTCATCTGCATTGGTCATGAGCAGCAGTCTCATCTTGTCTCCGGGGTGACCTCCTAAATCTGAGGGTTCCAGGCCAGACAAGTGGTCATATTTGATACCAGGGTCTTCGTTGACCTTGCGCAGATTGTAGTTATACTCGTACTTGACGCTGCAATTGCCATTTTGGTCCATCTTGGGGTTGTCTTTGCTAAAAATGCGCATGACAGAGCCGGACTTGCCGCATAGTTTTCTGAGGCGGATCGCGACCTCGCCGGCCGTGGTGTCCGCGGTGCAGAGGACCGGCCTGGGAGACGAGGACGTCAGTCTGTCGTAGACGTGGATGGCGCCTCGGTGGAGGTCGGCTGTCACCCAGTCGCGGTCGCCTGGCTGCAGCTGCATGTTCTGCCGGTGCTTGAGTAAGGTCTTGCGATCCAGACTCCGGGTGTGCAGAGAAGCAGAGGACAGGGCCGTGCTCATTTTGGCACCACCGCAGGCGGCCGTGACAGCCGAGGAGGAGGAGGCGGCTGCGCCGGACGCAGCCGGGGCGGCGCTGAGGTTCCGCTTCAAGCGCCTGCGTCTTAGCAGCAGGGAGCCGGAGTTACCGGATAAACCTCGGCCGTTCAACGCCGCAATTCGGCTCGCGTGGGGAACACCGTTGCCGTTCTTCGCGTCTATGGGGGAGGGAGCTAGATGCCCGCCGCCGCTGTCCGCTGGAGTCCGCCGGTCGCTGGACACTCCGCTGGGCTTCTTCGTTAACTTGCTTCCATCTTCAGCTGCAGCTTGCACACTCTCCATCGCTGCCACCAGTGAGAAGTCCCCCGCTCGGACTAAATAACGGTGCGCACTTTGTTCCGCCGACCGCGTCTACATTTAAAAGCCAGAGTACGTTCCCACCGTGGTGAATACCCACCAAACAGGCGGCGTCGGTCACTTGTTCCACTAGTAGTCATTCACTCCTTGCATTTTCTTTTCCCCTGTCGCCGTCTCCTCCGTCGCTCCGAGGGAACATTTTACCGATTAAAGTCGATGGGAAAGAGGAGGCAGGGCGCGCAGGGACATATCAGGGCGGAGACGTGACTACGCGTCCCGCTTGGACCAAAATACACTGCTCGAATATGCAATGAACGTCGGCCGACCTCCTACGCAAATATCTCCTGATGTATATTCATGAGGAGGAGTCAAGATGGCGTCGCCACACAACAACAACGCGGTGCACGGTGGGATGTGTATTGCACCGGCTCGCGCGCCCCTTGTAACCGGGCTGGGAAGAAAGGCCTGAAAACTACACCTCCCATGATCTCAACTTTGGCTCATTTGGGGCGGCTAGCGGAAGACAGTGTTGAAAAAGCTTCGCTGGATGTTAACCGTTGGTTTAGCTTAGCTCCGTGTAGCTACGTACACATACAACATCAGTGACGTTAAAGGGACGACGGCTCTGCTGTGATATGCGCTGACAGTGTAAAATCCGCAGCGGCTGATGAAAGCATGGCGGCATTTCTGTAAAGTGTCGACGTGATTAAGTTGCCATCGGGACGCCATTTCACATCACCGGCTCATATCAATTTCATGGCATTTCCCGCCCTCTGGAGGACTAAAAGCGAACTTAAATTCGCATCCGCGGGCCACAGCGACCCCATAGGCGAGGAGGGGGTACTGGAAATAGCAGGAAATCTCGTTACACTAGTTAGAATGAACATTACTGTATTTATGAGGTTTGTGAATAGTCCTATTATCTGACTGATTCGTTTAGAATAGGTGTGTGGTGTGTTGCAGGCAATTTAGTTTATTAGTACGACAGCGCTTGGAGGATATTAAGGAAAGGCAGCTTTATTTATACAGCACATTTCACACTCGCATGGGCCCCAACAAGCTTGGTGCACCCAGATAGTTGTACATATGAAATAGAGATTTCTGTATAGGTGAAAATATTTCCATTTGGCAAGCAACATGAAGTAGACCGTTTGTTTTGGTGGACCACATAAAATTATGTGGCAGGCCAGGCTGGATCTTGCCACCCCCCCAAGACATTTGTGCTATAAATTGTCCATTGGTGTGAGTGTGAATGCTTGTCTACTCTACACCACACACCACATAGGTCACACAGGATAATCACTCAGAATCTTTCAGACATCCAAGAATCGGTTGGAAAATTCCTAAAAATTTGCCCCTCCAAATTTTGTACTCCACTAGAAACTAGAAAGCTACGCAGAATGTATCTTAAAAAAAAAAAAAGCACAATGGAAATGCATTCAGAAATGGTATTTTAATTGGCATTATGTATCCTGTACATGGCATTCTGTATTCCAAAAGTGTGGGCGGGGGGAAAAAACACTTTGAAATCTATCTACAGGAGAAGGAAAAGTGTTATTGCTGAGTTCATTTTCCTTTCTTCTTTTTTTTAATCTGGCAAAATGGAAATCCTCATGCACATATTGGCAGCTTGTGTTTCCTTGATTGTCATGCAGACAATCAAGTGGGGTGTTGAGGTCATTCCTAGTGTTTTGAATTAATAATGAAAAAAAAATACACTGGGGGGGAAAAATGCCCGCATTTTCATTATCAGAGAAGCTAGTTGATCCGGTGATACTCTTTTGCAATATGAACTGATCTGTGCTCCAAATGAATACAACACCCATGCAAACCACACAGCTTGAAATCATTGTCCAAGGGAGAAGACATACTATATTTCCCACACCTGACATACAATTCACATCTTAATTTAATGTGTAATGCAGGAAAAAAAGACAAAAACATTAAGTGTCCATAAAGCTTATGAGTGAAGGTGCAAATGACTTGAGTTATGAAGATTTCAAGAGAGTTTAAAATCAGTCCATTAAAATCCACTACTTGTCCAGAATTGTCACCATGTTCAATTTGTATTGAGGCAGATATCTAATCGGCTCAGCGGCAATGACAGCAGGAAACATCATCCTGATGTAGTACACTTCATAAAATACTAATGCATAAATCGTATAAAGCACTGTAACGAAAAAAAAAAATGACAGGGTGGCATGTCATTCAACACTTTATGAGCAAAGGCTATTGCTTGTAAAAAGAAAGTGTACAATAAAATGCAGGATATGAGGGATAAATACTAATATAAAAAGAAAACACTGCAATGAGCCTTGCTCTTTGTATTAATTCCAAAATACTTCCAACCAAAGAGCAGGTACATGTACATTTAGGCCTCTATCCCCCCAAAAAATATATAAAAAAATGAAATAATATAAAACATACGTACATCTGTCAGAAGCTTTTTTTTTTTTTATACATAAAATGTACACAATTCTGACAAGTGAAGGAAATCTGATTTGTGACTTGTTCAATATAAACAAAATGTACATTTGGAGAGAGCAACCCCTCGGGATTCACAGTAAGCGACTTGGATGACAACATTGTCGGTACAGTACAGTACGTAGGAAGAACAGAACCGCAGATTGAACTCTAGAGGGCCCTATAGAGTTGGAACCAAATCAAATATTGCACATTGTGACAGGACTCTCCTCCCTGCCGGTGCGGGAAAAGACGGATGAATTCCCCCCTTCCAGCGACGGTGCATCCTCCTGCACAGTTGCTCCCTCAGGAGCTCCATGGGGGACGACATCATCATCATGATGAAGAAGAAGAAGCATTGTGACAAGTCCGCCGGTGACTAGAATGTTCTGTCACCGTCTGAAGCCAGCAAACAGACAACTGAGCGCCTGCCTGAGAACTCAGCGTGGAGACGTTTCAATGAGCTAATCCCACAAAATGGAGGAAAGGGGGGGTTGTTGACTGAACTGGTGTGCTACTACAGCGGGTGGGCTAACTGGTGGGTGTAAGTACCGACTCAGGTGTCTGGGGTCTCTATGGGGGGTGGGGGGGGGGGGGGGGGGGATGCATTTCAGAAGACATGGCCTTATTGACAAAAATGGGCACCGTTTGACTGTCCAGCACTTAAGGTTCTACCCCTGCAGCACTGCTTGACACAGCGATGGTCTACTATGGTCGGTGAAACCTGAGGGGGGGAGACAACAACAAACATTTCAACTCGTTTCATCACCATGGGGCTTTGCGAGCACATCTCCAACCAATGGATGCTGCATATAATTCTACCATGTGCCCACATAGTTTGTTAACAGCATATAAATACCATGTGGTTTTATGAGTAGGCATTTAGTTAAGAGCAGAGTGGCAGGCGTCTATGAATTCAGGTATTTATTGGAGTAGGCAAAGTACCTGTCACCTACTTCAAATCAGGCATTTATTTTGAGAGGGTATTTAGTTAACTGCAGACCAAGTCTTCATTTGTTTATTTGTATATTTGGCTCATGGCAGCAAACCAGGTGTCCTCAGAGTAAGGTTTTTTGAGGAGGCATTAAGTGCATAAACAGCAGCCTGGCATCTACTTGAAGTCACGCATTTACTGGATAAATCTGAGTCAGGTATTTAGTAACTGATGTGACACAGAGTATGAGCTGTATATTTGAAGTGTGGTGTTTATTGGAGAGGCATTAAGTTCCTCAACCAAAAAGATCTAATTGAATTTAGGCATGTGAGAAGGCATTAAGTTAAGATTAAGAGTACCAGGCATCTATTTGAAGTAAGGCATTTATTGGAAGTCATGTTTATTTGAGGAGAAAGTTTCACACTTAACTGCATAGTATCAGGCATCTATTTGAAGTAAGGTGTTGAGGAGGCGTTTACAGTAGTACTAATTGCAGAGTATCAGGTGTGTAAAGTAAGGTGACTATTTGAGGAGGCATTTAGTTAATTGACTGCAGAGAGGCGTCACTTTACCTGGTTAAATGACGACTCGACTCGTGCACTTCCATCTCGTTGCTCTTGAAGTCATTGAGCTCTTTTCGTATAGCTGCCTGCATATGAAAAACAAGAAAAACGGAGAATGAAGACCCACAAAGCAAAGGTGTTCTTGTTTTGCAGCAAATGTCGATTTAGTGCATTGAAAGAGACTTGAAGATAAAAGCACGCCAGACAGTCAGGTTAGATTTACACTATACCTTAAGTGACAGAAACTAAATCACAATTCATTTATTTTTTTATCTCATAATCAGAGGCGAAATTGGGCACTCAGATCTGTCATGCTAAAGTAATTGAGTAATTCCAAACACTAATAATATTGGTAAAGAAACATAAAACTACTTGGTAAATTTTCCCTCTTTAAAAAAGTTAAACTTAGTCTTTTTTTAGGTCTGTCCTGATATTGTGGAAAACCCCAAAAACGGAGCACATTATAGATAATATACAAGCATGCATAAATATGTATTTATTTAAATATTAACATTAAAAGAGCAGTTTTTCCAAGACCGCAGTGCAAGAACTATTTCAGCAGGGGGCACTGTGATACAATCAGATCAGCTCATTTCTTAAAAATGCAAATAATACTAATATAGTATATACTTTTTTCATGTGGATTTAAAATCACACATAATCATACTTGATGGTGATACCATTCAATTAGTCGTTATTACACAACATTGACTCTTAGTTTGGATAGCGTGGCCTATCACAATTGAGACGAGGGCTGTCTTCCTTGATGCCACCAGTGTACTACTTTCCTAAAACAGAGCTTGGCACCATCTTTTGACATTTTAGGGTGTTTCACAAACAGAACAAGAAGTACAAATAAAGCTTTTCTTTGTATAGTTATAGTAATAGTAATAGTCTGAATAGCTGGGGATTGGTTCCTCAAAAAAAAAAAATCCCACACATATATGATGGGCTTACATTTATTTCTGTGGAAATTCAGGCAAGTTAATGTTTTCAGGGCGAAAGAAAGACATTATTATCTCTTATTATGAAGAAGCGAGTTCCTTAAAGCCGAAGAAAAAATATTAAAATGTGCCTTTGATGTTGAAAAAGGGAAGTAGACATGGCAGCGCCGCTTGTCCGATTACTCCCTTACGTAAGGGGAGCTATTGTGTAATCAAAACAGTCAGGGCCCCCATGATTTCCACGAGTGGTCCTCAGGTGTGATCTTGCGTGCTCAAAAGGCTCACAAGGCAAGGAAAAGAGCGGGGGAAGGGAAAAAAGTGAAAGGCGAGGGACACGATGGGAGCGCTTCAGGGCGTTTTACTCCCAGGAGTGTCAAGTCTGAAATGAAACGACCACGAATCTGTTGTGTTATCTGCCTATATCTGAAAGTGAATAAAGTTGCCATTAGCACTAAAATACCCTATGACCCATTCAGAAATACAGTGCAGTAAGTTAAAACTGGAATTTATATTTGTTTGAAATTGCCCCACTGAAAATGTTCCCGGACAAGAAAATATACTTTGCTGACATACACAATGGGAATCTAAGAAATAAAATAGTTGATTATATGAAAAAGAGAGCCGATTAATTTGGTTTATTGTTGTATATTTATTGTTTAACCCATTCAGTCCTAAAGCTCTCTAAAACCTATGGGCAACTATAGAATTACCCTCTAAAACCTGAAGTTTTCTCAGAAATTCAACACCTTTTTCAGAATAAATGAAATCTGAGCCTCTGTGGCATCATTCCAAAAGAATTTGAGAGCTTAGACATGTGGCTTTCACACAGGCCTGAGTTTATTATTATTTACTGTTTCAAGCAAAAATGTAAAAAAAAGCGTCAGTGCAAGCGAAGCACTATTTTTAATTTTAAAAAATGGAGTGGTAATTACCATCCTCTATTCTGTTACAAAGCCATGGATATCTTCATCATCTACTAACATATAATCATAAAAAAGAAAAGAAAATGACATAAGCTCTCCCGGCTCTAAAGGTAGGAAGACACAACAGTGCTCCCCGCTCTAGTGGTAGAAATGCGGTGATGTGCTCCCGGCCTTAATGGGTTAATGAAACACTTTCTTCAGGTGGCCCAAAAAATGATACTCAAAATTATAAAATTGCTCCTCATATGAAGTCATTGATTCACAAAACTGAGCCACAAAGAAAAAGAATGTTTCAAGCCTCGGGATCGGTTTTAAATAGTGGGTAAACATGCATAATACATCTCCTTTAAGCAGGAAGTACTACTAGCCTTGTCAGCTGCGGTGAGCCGGGTCCAGGGTTTATCTGCCCGCCGGTCGTAGTCCTGGGCGACTGAGACCTCCACGTAGTCACTGAATCGGATGAGGATTTTGGCCTGTCTCAGCTCCTCCACGGTGGGCCTCTGGCTCAGCTAGAAAAACAACAGCTGTATCAAAAAGTGTGTCACCTTTACAAAAGAGAGTCACGCTTCAGAGATTTAACGATGTTTGTTATTTTGGAGTAAAACGGCAACACATGAACAGTTTTGTGTAGTCCAAAAGTGGTACAATTTGAAGATTGCAAATTATCACAGGTGTCTATTTGAAGTAAGGTGCTTGGTGAGGAATTTAGTAGGGAGTCTATTTGAAGTCAGACGTTTCTATGAAGAGGCATTTACAACCTGAACTGCATCTTACTGGACCGTTGATACTAATGCAAATGCTCAGTGAGCCAGATTAAAGAACAGAGCAGGCTTCTTGTACTTTGCCCACCACTGCTTTAGATGCTCACTGATCTGAAGTCTTTTAACTTTTGAAGCACATTTTCCCAGAATAATCTGCATTTAAAACCAAATTATACCACTTTCAGGGATCTTGATTTTGGTGGTCCTGCTGTATTAACAAGATATAAATACAGTGCAGCAGATGTAAGACATTACGTTTTTTTGTCAAGAGCGGGATGCCTGCAGGGTTGCAGGAAGTGTCGCTTAATTGAAAACGACAGGAACACGCTCAACACCTCTGCACGGGGTCCAAGGATTTGGCAGCAAACATGCTTCCGGGGCCAAGGGCAACAAGGACGGGCGTCTCCCAGGAGGGAGCACGCAACAATGGCCCGCCTACGATTTGCCGTTGTGTCGACTCACCTTTCGAGTCAGCCGTCGCTTGATCTCCCGCTTCTCCTCGATTTCCTCTTGCTCGTTGCGAGCTGCGGAGAAGGACGAGCGTTACTGAAGTTGTGCAATTACTAACAAGGGAAGAAAACATGCACTCTGCCTAATGTGGCTAATTAGAGAGCAATGCTAAACTAAAGCGAATATGCTTATGTAACCTCAAATAGCTTTCATCATTGGCTGTTTAATAGCATTAGCGATGCGTGTCAGGGGTGCTCGATTGCTTTGTTCTCACAAGTTTCCCCTTTGGTGCGCGCTCATGATGGCATGATTAGCGAATTCGATTAAAATAGAAATCCCGCCTCATTAAAATGGATGCATGTGTTATTAAGTGAGCAAGATTGCCATCTTGAGAGGTTAGTGTGTTAGCATTTTTCCATTTCTTTGCGGTTGGCGCGGACACTTACACAAGAGACGTTGCCGTTTGCCTTTTTATCGCCAATAAACGTGCTTGATGACACATGTACTACACATGCTGACGTTCAACAGTCTAATATATTTAATGAATGTGTATGACATATCTAGTCTTTGTGTCGGCCAGAAAAGCCACTCATTGTGCACACTGGAGTCAATCATCGGGGCTTTTATAAAATGTTAAATATAAAGTGAACACTTAATGTTTTTTTTTTTAAATTAGAAAATAAAAGAGATCAGAAAAAATGACTCTGGTTGCTGATACATACAGTTACATATAAAGTAACTATTAATATGTTAGCATTTTATCAAACTATTTTGTTTAATGGGTCTGATAGCAGGACACTCCTATTTGCAAAATCCCTTGCAATTAAAACACATCCCTCATTTATCTAGCATCCAGGCGCTCCTTCGCAATTGATTTAACTTTGCACGCGTACGAGTGATAGAGGAGACTGTGAAGCGTTGCTTGTAAAATCTTTGACTTTTTTCCATCCGTGTCGTCTAGTCTGCAGAGCCTCTGGGTGGAGCAGGAAGTGTTGGTAAATCACACTTTGATGTGAAAGTCAGAGTACCCGGCAACGGGGCTGCGCAACTCTTATACGGCGTGCGTGTGCGGTGGCGGTAAGAAAGCAATCTCGCCAGGCTCAACTTCCTCAGGGAACCCTGCTCGCCTGCTGCAACATGAAACGTCAGGCCGAGATGGAATAAAACGAAGGACTGCGGCTTGTTTGCACACTCAAATCGGCAATGCATTTTATCATCCAAATCAATAAATATGGACTTAAACGGAAATGACACATGGAAATGCACCGAAATACGGGTGGGGAACCATTTTTCCATGAGGCCCATACTAATACTAATCATTTCTGTACTCAGGTTCTTGCTATACTGTATGCTAGCATACCAACTACTAGCATTTTATCAGTATTTATTAGAAATAGTACCAAACTACATACAAAGATGTGAAACACTTGTCATTCTGCCTAAGCATGGTGTCTCTTAATGTTGTTATCTAAGATATAATTTTGTATCTTTAGTGTCTCCATTAGCATTGTCTGTACTCAAGTTGTTACCTTGCTATATTAAACATGTTAGCTTGTTTTCAGTTCTCATTAGAAATGATTCCCAACTACAAGGTAGGAAGGAAAACATTTATCAATCTGCCTAAGCGTAATCCACATTTAAGTTGCTCTCAGGATGAATGTTAACATAGCAATCAATAACATTTGATCCATTATCATTAGCCTTTTAAAATATTACCCAGCACCCCCACATGATGTATAATATATTGAATCAACTGTTCACATTTGACGACTAAAAAAATAGTAAATTTCTTATTTGCGCCTTGGTGCTTTCTCTACATTGGTTGCCATCTTGGTATATGTTAGCATACCAAATGTTATATCAGCATTTCCACCTTTCTCAGTAGGGCAGTAGCACTACAGTACCTGCCCAACTATGTACACAGCTGTCAGAAATGCTGGGTTACGGGTTAGCAATAGGTACATTTCTGAAGGAGTGCGTGTGTTTGTGTGTGCGTGTGTCCATCAGTCTGTGTGTTGAAGTGTAAAAAGTTTTTTTTTTTTTTTTTTAAATGCTCACGTTTGAGGATATTCCTCTGCTCCAGCTCCTCTGCTGTCGGCCTCTGACTTAAGCGCCTAGTGAGAAAAAAAACAATTATTCACGCTCAGCACATTATCTGACATGTTTGGTGTATTGGGTGCAAAACGGGTGAGTGTAAATGTTAGATTGATACAATGATACAGAATTCTTTGATACAGAAACTAATAAAATGAAATATTCTGAGGGTTATTTAAATTTATAAGCAGCTGTAGTGACTAAGAAAACCAAAACAATTGCTGAGGATTTTTATTATCGCAACTGCGTCAGGCCTCAGTTGCTTTAGAGCAGTTGGCAGGCGGAGGATCAATTGTCGCCATCTCATTAAAATTAACAGCCATGTGCATGGCCAGGTACGAATGTTTATTCTTGGCATGGCCGTATCGGTAAAAAACAGTTGCATTTATTTCAAAATTGTCAAATGTTGCAGAGAAAGAAAAGGAAGGGTGATTCTAAGCATACGTCCAAATCAACAAGAGGATGGATTCATAGGAAGCTAACTTGGATGGAATCCAAGAGAAAACCTGAAGCAGGGATGTGCAAATTTGACAGATTTGGAACACTTTTGCAAAGAAGAGTGGGCAAATATTAACTCAAGATGTACCATTCTGAGAGACTCCTACGCACAAAGAATTGAATTGCCAATATGTCTTGGGCTTTTTTTCCCTCCTCGTTTCGGATGAGACTTCAGTGATCCAATCCACCAAACAAAAGTCAATAGCACAATATAAATTGTGAAGATTTGGCAAATTTCACGTTAAATTGTGCTGCTCATTCTACAAATGTAATATTTTAAAGCTGAAATCATCTTTCCAAATGTATCCGATTATAAAGAGTGCCAAATGCACCTTTAAAAATGGTTTGTTACATTGCCATCGGGTTACTTTGCCATTGTATGGATGGAATTTCGTCGTAAACCAAGGACCCCTTTGTATTATGGTATGACAGAGTTCCTTTCTTATAGCAGCCACTGATACACACTGATGTCACCATACTATGCATGTATGTACATTATCCTATTGGGCAAGCAACAGTCATATGAACATGTCACATTTTGGTGAGTCATGTCTGAAAGGTCCAAGCCAATAAATCTTGACTCTACAGCTACTTTAACAAAAAAAAAAAAAGAGAACCTACTGAGTGCTAGCCAATTTAGAGCATTCTGACTTATCTTTCAAGGCTCACAGAATATTGTGTTTTATGACTGTCAACACAGAGTCTCAAACGAAATTTTTAAATTTTTATTTTTTTCTCTTCTTTCATCACCCAAAAAAGTTTTGTTTCTACCTTATTCCAATTTTTAGTAATCAGCAGTAAAATATGGGTTGGTTTCACCCATATCACCTATTTTGGACCAAAAAAAACACACGAAAAACAAGCTTCTTGTGGAAAGATATATTCTATGCAGAGAAGTGACTTTTAAGCTAATAATTTTCGCTTCAATTGATGCCTCAAACATCTGAACAGTCCTCTACCCCCCCCAAATCAATGAAAATGTGCTTTTGATGGCAAAATGTATTTACAAATATTCAACTATTTGTAGGCTATTTAGTAGGCGTAGTATTTAGTAGTGTGTGCATGCATGCATCGTGCCATGCAAGTGTGTGTTGTGTTTGTGTCTGTACATTACACAATCACCTGTACTCCTAAATTTAAATACTCTGCCATATTTCTCTCTTTTGTGACACTCTTTGTTTAATGTGACAAACACATTTATCAATCACAAGCGGCTTGTAACGGTCAACTTTCCAGCGCTCCGCCATGTTCACAAGCGTCAAGCATTGTTTTGATACATGGTGATCCCATCCAAGAGACCCAACCAATGCTGCTATAGTTAGTGGGTTTTTTTGTTGTTGTTTTTTTTTTAACTTTACCAGTCAAACCAGAGTTGGCCAAGTCTTTTCTCCACCCATTGACGTCAACAGCGCTCTTTAATTAACCACTGCCATAAAGTTAAAATAATATATAAGCTTTCCAATCTGCTTTTGCTGCCTTGAAACAGGTCTCTAAAAGTAAAGGACATTGTGCTCTCATGATGAACAATTCTCCTTAACCTGGCACCAAAGAGATGACCTTACAGGACACAACGCTGTGAAAGTAGCAGAAAGAGAGAGGAAGAGATTTTTTGGAAACATGACAAGAAAGCAGGCAGGCCTTCTGGGAAAATGCACTGTGTTCCAATCACAGAGGGGAACGCTGACTCGTGTGCCAGCATTGGCGGATGATAACATTTCCCTTCCTCGCTTGCAACCATATTCCGACTTCTCCCATCTTTATAAATTGCTGGTTTCGAGGTGGCTTTACGTGGCGCGGCCATGTGCAGGATTTGGGCAGAGATGCCGTATGGTGATTCAGTGTGAGGAGAGAAGACGAGCAATGGGGAAAAAAAACAAGGTGGTGACGTGTTGCCAAAATTAGGTCAGCACCATTTTAAGAGCCTCATTGCGGCGAGATAAAGAATTTATCCTTGTTGGATGTTGAAATGGAAACATGAAAGGGTATAAAGAAGTGTTTGAATAGGACGGGCATGGGCAAAAAAGGCTCATATTTCCATCAGCTTTATAGCGGCTCTTTTTGGGAGGAAATTGAAGTCTTGTCAGACCGAATTAAGACAGAATGCTCACTTTGGCAGACAAGAAGAGTGAGTGCCATTTCTAAAATCTTACTGTTGTTTGTGCAGTCTTGTGATGTGCATTCACGATCCACATAAAACATCTCTGAAGTTGGACGCGATATAATATGATTCATAAGTGACAATGTGATACATTTGTCTTCATTTGTCCAGAGAGACAAAGAGACCACTCCTTGTTGACACCATGTGTACTTATCAAACATAACGATAATCAGGAGTGCCAAATCTCTATTCTATGCCACGCTGTGATTTGCCAGTGCACACACATGGAACGCTTACATGCATTAATTGTAGTGCAGTGCACACCAAATTAAAATGTCACAAAAAATGAAAAGACTGGTCAATTACTGTACATACTTTTTGACATCTAATAGAAGATCATTTATTTGTTCTGTCTGTCTCTATAAGACGCTGACATAGATAGATCAACAAAGATATGTTATTTGTTACAAATAAATACTCTTTTGGCCAATTAAGTGAAATGTCATTATTTCCAACCCAATTTCGAAAAGCCAACCCATTTTTTAATGTAGATTACTAAAAAATGGAATAAGGTAGAGAAAACCTTTCTGTGATGAAAGAAGAGAGTCTAATCTTTTATTTTGAAGTTTCTGTTTACATAGTCATAAAAGAGTTTTCTGTACGTCTTGAAAGATTAGTCGCATTGCTTTAAGTCGGCTGGCACTTAGTTTATTTTTGTGTTTATGTCTTTAGGAATAAAATATTTCAAATTGGCATATTCTAGTATGTATGTCAAATGAATTTTAAAAAATTGTGATTTGAGGCTGTAAAACAAAATATTTATTTTGTATAGTTGTCATTTGTGTCATAATTTAGAATTCCGCAGTAACTCAAAAGTAATGCATTTGACATGATTCAGAGACAAATATTATAGTTTTACTTTAAACTAGAAACATGTAATATATTACATTAATTGTCCAAAACACCCGCACCCTAGCTTACCTCGTGAGTTTGGTGCCAATCTGCTGCCTGGACTCCAGCCGCTCCTCATCCGTTTGCACTGGCAGAATGTTCTTCTCCTCCAGCTCCCTCTTGGACGGACGGTTGCTCAGCTTGATAGCCAGCGAGTCTTTGCGGAGCACCTTCTGAGCCAGCGTGCCTGAAATACAACATTGGGAGGCCTTGGGTGTGAATACAAATCTAGGAGGCGCCGCCAAAAGTAGCATTGGAAACAAAAAGCGTACTAATAAAACACTAAATAATGGATGTGAAAATAACATGAGGGGCACCAGAATGTTCTAAATATTTTACGAAAGTGCGAGTGTTCCAGAACCTCCGTAAGACACGTAAGGTCTTGCTGTGAAACTTTCTTCTGTTTCATTACCATACTATCATAAAAGGTGGCCTTCGGAATCTTTGACGCCATATCTCGATTAATCTCCGGCTGCGGAGACCAATAAGTGTCTCTCCATAAACCGATTACTTTTTTTTTTTTTAACACAAACAGACACAGAAAACTCAGGCACATATACATTCCTCACTTGCTCATACACTCACAGAAACACTCCGTCTTTCAGAACAAAATCTGTCTCAATCTTTCACACACACTTTCACACCTACCCTCATTCTCTCTGTCACACACACCTACATGTACACACACATTCATTCTTTTGTTATTGCCTTGAGGATCTCAGTAGAATTGATTTTTGTATTTTAGTCAAATTCACAACCTAACACATTAAAATGTGATGTTGGAGTTGTGTCATCATAACCTTTAGAAAAAAAAAAAAAAAAAAAAAAAGAGGCTGCACTCAGGTGAAAAACAGCACGTACGTCAAATACACAAGAGGCTCTGCACACTTGAACAGTTATTGCCAAGAAGAGCGGAGAAATTTGTGTCTGTGGGCGACGGCACAATTGTTTAAGACAAATTTTGGCTTTCTGCATTGAAGGTTAAACCACAAATGCATTCTGGGAGACTTCAGGTAACGCTAGAAGACTTGACATTCTAGATTAGTCGAGCAACGGTGCCAAAACTACATTTTCTACAACTAAAATGGTTGGTAATCCTGCTATACCATAGCGATACCATTTAGACGTGTAGATTTCCAAAGTTAGGCAGATAAGAGCTTAACAGCTCTCTACTTCACTATTACAATAATTCAAACAAAAAGCCTACACAAACAACAAGGACCACATGGTTAGCCTAGCTGACTAAGCTTGCCAACACCATGAATATTAGTTAGCAAGTTAGTAGCATAACAGTAGCATTTTGGTCTACAATCTAACAACAGCAAATTATTATTTCACAGACTGTACAAGTATCGTGCTTACTTTAGAGCAGACAGTGTGCCGGTTGAAGTTTTGAGTTGGACTTCGCGGACGGCTGCAACAATAGTGCTTGCATTTATCTGGGTTAGGTTGAGTATTTGGAAATGGAATAAAAAAGGGTTCCCTTGTGCAGGTATCTCAAGGACATTGCATGACCATATTCACTTTTTAAAAGACTTCTGTCTAAGTATTTTTAAATTAAATAAAATGTAACATTTAATTCAATGGCGGCATCACCAAAGTGTCACACCTCTAGTGTATCATCTAGTTTGGGGAGAAAGCTTGCAATTGTTGTCAGGGATATGGCTATATCTGTGCTGTGCTAGATTGGACATGTGAGTACAACAAACACTACAGAGCCGTAAGAACACACTTGTCCTTCCCCCCCGCCCCCCGTCATATGTGTGGGGTCAAACACACAGTTAAAAATCACTGTTCGTGTATCCTAAGGCCAGTTCTCAACTCACTTGTAAATATAGAGTCGTCGTCTTCTTCATCGTCATCGTCGTCTACGTCATCCTCGTCCTTGTACATGCTAGGCAGATCCTCATAGTCGGACTCGCTGGGCATGTTCTCCTTGTCGTCTTCGTAGTCAATGATCACCGACGGCACTTCTCTTCTGTCCTGAGGAGCGCACTGACTGCTGACGTGCAACAAAGAGCTAGAGAGAAGGCAAAAGGAAACCCTTCTCTTCACAATTTGAACACTTCTCACGTGGCCTGTATCAAATACAGAAACGGGCCGCATATAGCCCACGGTTATAGGTTTCCTGCCATAACATTCTATGCACTTCTGATACGTCCCACTGATTAATCGCTTCATTCCCATCATAGTTTCATATGATGACCCCGCCATTACATAACCAGCTTTCAAAGTAATTGTACGCAGTGTCAACACCATCTACATCCTTACGTCCCTGCCCAAATGGCTATTGGCGACAACAAGACGGCAACGTAGGAGCTTACGTAAGATCCAATCAGAGATCATGCCGCTTTTCTGCAAACAGGAAGATAGTAAGGAGCTCTTGAAAAGGAGCAGCTGATCGCATTATGTCAGGCCGACTTGCTGCCGGGGACGCCTACGCTGCACACAGTCGTGCCCACACAAACACACATTGAGTCCAAATAAATCAGGCCACGTTGCACTGTTTTCAGTTGCGGTGTTGATTTTGGACCGGCGCGGCCTCGTTAGGGTGTGTGTGATATTAGCAGGCAATGCGACATAGACAAGTAAACATCTAATAAAAAGCAGGTAACTTGCTCATTAAAGCGTATTTATGCTCTGATTAGAGAGAATGCAAGTGGTACATAAACAATAATAAGGAGAGATTTACACTGCATGGTGTATGTGAGATAATTGGGTAATGGCAGAATCAACAGGAAAAAAGAAATGCATCGAATCGAATATCCTCGGATTGGAATCAGGCCAGGTCAACCGATATAAAAGCTATATAACGACTTAAATATTTGGATAATTTATGTATATACTTTACTTCCTTGTTGTTAATGCTGTGCTGTGACTTGCTAACATTTGTTCCATGCACTATAGGAAATGTGGGTCTTTTCATGTGATCAGTCACTGTAAACACGGTCATATTGGATATGGAGCTATCACATTGATTACAAAAAAAAAAATGCATATAGACATTTTTTTTGAAAGCAAAATATAAATTGGAACTGGCCACTTGGACCTGAAGTGCAAATCCAGCCAAGTGTGACCAGCTAGCCAACAAATGGAACCTTATTAGGATAGCACTAGACGCATCTGAGTAAATGCCAAACGCTGATCCATAATCCCCCCCTGTTTCACTATCGGCTTTAATGACCCCGACGTCTGGTGGCGACTTACCTCTCAAACCTCTGCATGGACAGCGCCAGCGTTTTGTTGAGCTCCTCGATGATGCGGCTGGGCGCGTGCAAGCTGCCGTACTGCAGTTGCAGAGGATGACCGTGGTTCTGGTGGAGAGCGGACAGCGCGGCTAGCTGCGAGGGCAGCAGGGTGCCGTGATGGCCCGGCATCACCTGGGTGGGACCGCACTTTTGGGACAGAGCGCTGAGAGGGTTGGGGGACGGGGACGTGGTGCAGTCCAGTCCCCCCGGAGGCACGCAGATCATGACTTTCTTGGGCGGGAGGGGCGGCGAGTGCTTTGCCCCGGGCATGCAGGGCAACTTCATTGGCTGGCAAGAATCTGGAGCGGGAGACAAAAGTCCAAATTAGGACTTTCATTCACATGCTTTACACTTGTGTTTGTTCGGACAAACAAACACATCTTGTGGCGCTCAGACGCACGGTGATGGAATTAGGTCAGCCTAATACCACTTTGCGCTGACTGACAGATTAACAATGACGACCAAGGCTGACCACGAGAGAATTGAATGAAAGCACTACAATATTGTACTTAGAACGTGGACGTCAAATCCAGTAGAACAAAACAAAAACATATTTCGAAGGCTATTTAAAGGTTCCAGACAGTGCGTACTGAACTACTTGGCCCGGCGGCGGGAGAATACACAGCCATGCAGCAAAAGAATGCACACTCTCTAACCATTGTCTTTCAATTTATCGTTTATATGTTCGGCATAGAAGTGTTTTTCATATATTTATTTACTTTAAACGTAATGATTTTACTACTGCATTAGTGGGTGAGTGGTAAACTATCACTGCCATATGAAGAGAACTCAGCCATAAACTAACAATAAATAGTTGCTGGTTCTCATTTTACTGTTTTAGATTTGTCACCTAGAAGTGTTTTTTTTTTTTTTTCAAATACTGTACAATTAGCTGTAGTCACTTACAGTAACAGGTGTTAATTTTTTTTAATTCTTTTTGTTACGATGTGGGTGTGTATTATCTGTTTTTTGTGTAATCCTGCTAACTAAACCAACCCCCTAAATACCAACATTTTCAGGAATACCAAAGGAATGAAACAAACAATATTAGCTGACCTGTGCTATGATTTGGGATGCGAGCAAAAGGCTTGGGAGGGAGAGCTGGCGGCTGCTTGTGGTACAAGGGCGGCTTGGCGGGGTTGTCCTGAAGGTCGCCTGCGTATGTGACAGACTTCTTGGGGGCTAGGAGCATGGACGACTTGACAGGGAGCTCCTGAGCGCAGATGCCGTCATCCATCGAGGATCGAAATTCACCCGTTGCTGAGCGAAGAAGGGAGGAAAAAAATTCTCATGGAATTGCATTTTTTTTTCTAGAACTATTGCAACATCCTATATATGGTTCAAAAACAAAATTTCGATTTTAATGTTCTCACTATTAAAATATGGTTATTCTGACTTTTCCCCATATTAGTATTTAGTGTCATAAAATTGTGACTTATCTTCTTTTATTCTAGTCATGCTGTAACTTTATCCTTCTAGTTTGAAAGAATATTTTCACAAAATTATAAATAACCCTTTTTCTCTGATTATTCCGTCTGTACTCTCCTTAAATTACAATTAAACATTTTCTCATTATTCTAATTGTAACATTGAATCTTTATCTTTAAAAAAAAAAAAAAAAAATCACAGTAATACTACAACTTACTACTTTATTTCACATTGATATCCCTCTATTAATGCATGAGTCCATTTTTTTTAAACATACCTTCTTTTGGGGATTAATTCCTCGAATATAATATATACAATAAATATTATACATTTCCTTTATTCCTCGTTTCACATCATAGCAGCAATCGCTGGACGAAGTCAACTTTGTTTTTCATGTCCTGCTGCATGAAGCACCCCACAGCAAATTGCTTTCGATTTCACTCTGCTTTGAATAAAGGCTGTCTGAGGCACATCCAGTTGAGAACAAAGCATTTGTAAAAATCAACCCCACCCCCAAAAAAAAAATCCTATAATGAAAGATTGTATCAGTCGATACCCTGCCTGAGTCTTGAAGAGTGCACTTCAGGGACCGCTGATTACTGAAGAGATGTAGAACTCAAAAAAGCAGCCAGTTGCTGTAGAGCTTTCATCTTACAGGCATAATTTGAAAGCAAAAGGGCCGCGCCATTACGATGATGATATATGGTATGAGGCAGCTCACCTTTCTCAAAGATCTCCTTTAGCACCCCCCTCTTGATCAGCTCATCTCGACTCTGTCGCACAGACATCTTCCTCTCCAGTGCTGGGGGAGCGGGGAAGGGGAGAATATTTATTCAACCATCCATTTTTTGTATCCTCACCTGGGTCAGGGGTGAGCTGCAGTCTAACAGCGAACTGAATTTGACCTTCTATGAACTTTTGAATGCACACTTTTCAATGTTTCAGTGCCTGCACTGAGCTTAGAATGACACGTGTATAGCAGGTTGCAACAGATAATTGTAACTTTTTATGAGTAGTGTATCATGGACAATAGACTTTTCACAGTACAAGTAAGTGCTTGTAAACATATACTTGTGTCTCTGGAGTGCCTGCCCACCCATCAAGCGTCAAATTCATTATGGGAGCTGCCAATTTCAGAAAAAAAATTTCCTGTAAGAGAGCCTTTCTTAAATTTAATCAATATTTTGCTAATTTACATAACCGCCACTACCCTTCGACACCCATGATGCAGCTAGACTCAGAGATCGCAACTATCAAGTGCCGTATTACACGGAAGCTTTTTTCGCCTTGGAACTCTGCTTTGCCGAGTCTCTTCCTCATTGCTGAGTCATGAACAATGACCTTAACTCAAGGAAGGGAGGTCAGCAGTTCTTTAAACATTGTCTTGGGTTGCTTTGTGACCTCCTGGATGAGTCGTCGCTGAAATTTGGATGTAACTTCACGAGGCGGGCCACTCCTGGGAAGGTTCACCACTCTTCCATGCTTTCTCAATTTGTGTATAATAGCTCTCACCGTGGTTCGCTAGAATCCTAAATCTTTAGGAACGACTTTGTAACCCTCTCCACACTGTTTGATGTCAATTACTTTATTTCTCATCTGTTCTTGATCTGGATCATGGCAAGTTGTTGCAGCTTTTTGAGATCTTTTGGACAACTTCATTTTGTCAGGCATGTTCTATTTAGGTGGATTCTTGATTGAAAAGGTCTGGAGGCTTGAGTGTGGTCAGTGAAAATGAACTGGAAATGTGATTAGCCACAGTAAATTCATGAAAAGGGAAAAGAGAATTTTAGAAGGTGGCAAATACTTTTTCATGTATGCGATGAAGTGCTACCTTCGGGAGTGAAAATACTATAGCTTCTGTATCGTTATTTGATTAATGGAGGGAGAGGATATGGTTAAAGTAGCCAGTCATGTAAGCAACATTCATTTGCAGTCTGCACGCGGAGGGGAGAACATCTACTGCTCTATCATCACTATCTAGTCTTGCTGTGGATTTCAGTTTGATTAACGCACAATCGGAGGAAATTGAGTTGAACACCGTTAAAGCGCTGACTTGTGTTGTCAAGATATGAACATCGGGCCTTGATTAAGGGAGGCGACAAAAGCACAAAACCCAAAGAACTATTCCAACAACACTTTAGTGTGCTGCATAATGCACAAAATGGCCTGTAGCTACCGTGCACGTCTATTTTTAGGTTTCAAAACGTACAGGCACTTAACATCCTCAGTCGGGGGGGGGGGGGCTTCAGCAAAGATGTTAAGAAATCACATTCCTTGTTTGAAAATCTACCCCAGCATAAAAACCAATTAAGAAAGTGTAATGAGGATGAGCTGAAACCCTGTGCGCCGTGTGTGCTTCACATATCATCAAGGAGTGCCTGCTAAAATGAATCCTCACTCTCTATTCAGAGCATTACTGGCCTCTAATTAACTCACCCCGTGTTAGCACGGATTAAAATAGCATAACCACATCACAATACCAAAACTTGATTTTCGCCTAGTACAGCTATGCTTTTCACATCAAGCGGGATGATCATAATATAAGTGGGGCAATTAATTATTTGACGCCGTGCTGAATTCGTAAGTTACTTACAATCACAGGAACAGTTTCTCTTTTATGCTGTTGGGACCTCAGTCGCCAAGAAAACTGTTGGCAACACAGCGCACCGTGATGAACTGAAAGGCCTGCAAGGTGTCCCACTCAAGACGGCAAAGTTGAAGTCAACCCAAACATATTTTTTTCCAAGAATATGTTCTATGCATGTCCACTTGTTGAAACAGGACATTCTGACAAATATTGCGTTTGTGGAATACGAGTTAGGCAGGAAAATCCTGCCGTTTTTATTTCAGGGGGCGGCCATTTTGTCACTTCTGTCAACTGAAAATCACATCACAGTTGCTCAGGGCTCAGATAACGACCAATCATGGCTCAGCTTCAGAAAACAGGTTTACTGTAATTAGTGGTTACCTGAGCCCTGAGCAACTTTGATGTCATTTTCAGTCGACAGAAGTGACAAAATGGCGGCCCCCTGAGATGGCTAAAAAGCTGTGAATTTTGCTATATTCCATAAACGCAATATTAATCAGAATGTCCTCTTTCGACTAGTGCGCCTGCATAGAACATATTCTTCAAAAAAATGTTTGAGTTGACTTCCACTTTAAGTATTCCAGTGAACATCTAAATGACTCAAACATATCATTGCCATTATTGCCAAGTCGAAGACACACAAAATGACCATCAATTCAAACTCATGGAGTGAGAATGATCACAAGAAAGGTAAGGGAGCAGCCTTAAAGGACACCGCAGGAACTGATCTATTGTGTGAAATTGATTGTTCATCAATCGGGTCCTGAAGCAATGAAGGCAAACTAGTGAGTGTGCTAATAGGTAGGTTGCTTTTGAAGGAAGTACAGTCAGCTATGGGAAATTGAGCTCTAGCCACGCTTTTCACAAGTTTTCAAGGTGGCATTATTGTGCTCAGTGGCATGGAAACAGGTGATTACACTTGCCCCGAAATCGATTAAATGGATCCTCAATTTCCCACACAGTCAATTGCGAAAATGTAATCAAATGCCAATCGTGCAGCATCAAAGTATTCCGAGTACCTGTCGACAGCCCCGCTTTACCGTTTATCCCAAGTATAAACCAGCAGGGGCAGAGTAGGGGAAAGCCTGGCTAAAAAGGTCAACACCAGACGGGCAGTGCTGCCATAAACGCAGGGATTATGCTTCAGTTTCATCCAATGTGAGAAGTAATTACATGAAGCTTTATGTGACATAACGGCTAGGTGACAGGATGTGCACGGTTACGCAACACCATTAAATCAAAAGCCTTAATGAGGATGTGTCTTTGAGATTTGACAGTCATTGTGTTTTTTGGCGGACATATCCATCCTGTTTTATGCGAGCTAGAGCTACTCTGCCGAAAATAGATGCATTGGTAGAAGCTTAGATTCGGAATTGCAGGCGATTTCATCAGAAAAGTCCAAGGAGCACAAAAAGACATTCAGTGCAAATAATATTGACATCCTGTAAAAACGTCGCAATAGATTGCCATTACGAAATTACTTACAATACTAGACCATTTGAACTGTGCGCGATTTTCCCCCTTAGTCCCCTGTCCCCCGCTGCGGATTACTTCTAGTCATTTTGTTTATTTCTACTGTGAAAGGTGATTGATTAGATAACTGCTGATGGGAGCGATCACATTACCGGTAATCATGACGCCTACACTGCCTTTGTGTGACGGTCCCGGAGTCTGCAATGGCCTTTTTTTGACCCTGTGGATTAAACCTAGACCTTTTGTTTATTTTGATTATGCACGATGCCAGTTATCGTCAATAACGTTTTTTTTTACCCTTTGGAGTATTTCTATTATGCAAGATGACAGTTACAGTATCACTCATAATAGGCAAGGATTGACCATGTAACAGTAATTGTACAACATATTACACGCAAGCATGTGGCCATGCATCACGGCGCATTCCATGGACTTTTGAGTATTTTTTGGACTATACGTCGCAATGGCGTATAAATCAGTCAAAAAAAAAAACATCATGAAGACGAAAAAAACATAAGGCACCAGTATAAGTCACATTTTTGGGGGATTTGGGGGACTAATCGTGTGTGAATTCCGAAATACGCTCCGAGCGCACACTACTTCGCTCCAACTCAGAGCATTATTCAAATGTGACGTTCGGATATTCAGAGTGCCCCAAAAAGAAGGAGTGGCAGAGCCCAGTGCATACTACGTCAAACATTAGTTGCCATGACTTCAATTCTTCTTCGTTTTCTATTCTTCTTCTGCTTTCATTTCCTTTTCTATTTTCTTTTGACAGTTGGCAAATACCTTTGGTGCATTACCGCCACTTTCTTTCGCATGCTATAAAGAAGGTGGCCACCGGCAGTGATGCATGACTACTTTTTCACAGAAAGTCAACACGATTAGGGAACGGGGATTCGCGGTGTCAGTCTGAGCTCTGATTTTCAATATATACAAATCACACTTGAGTATAAGTCGCAGGCCCCACCAAACTATGAAAAAAAGTGCAACTTAGAGTCCAAAAAAATACAGAACATGGATTTTCATAGTTGCTCTTTATATTACTATTATGAAGGGTGGCTCTAATCAAGAATAATTAGCAAAGACCAATTGCATTAGCTACTGTATAGATTTCCAGTTTGGTTTTTACTGTAAAGCTAAAGCCAACTGTTGTGCTAAATCTCCATCAGTGCAAAAGACACGTGCAAGTAGAGTGGTGCTAATCAGGAAACAGCCTTAAAATAAAGTTCTATTTTAGGATGCCGCTGTGCTGAGTTGGAAGGGGCCCGAGTAGCCACTCAATCTGTAGCGCGAGATGAGAGGATTAGGCGCTCATCAGAGACTCGGCTCAGGGCATATTAAATCAGACTGGCATATCTGAGCTCTGCCTGTATTGATCTGAGAATGCTTCACTTCCACTACGAAGTGACCCAGATAGTCGGAACACGTCCTACCAAAGCCTAGAGGCTCAACACAGATTATTTTTTTTTGCTTTTTGTTCCTGAGGCAACCCCCAAAGATTGAAAGGGAGAGTATTAAAACTTTCATGGGGACTTATCAATGAGGAGCTCGGGCATTAATGGAAAAACATCAGAGGCTTGGCTAAAACTCAATGAGACTTACACTCAGTGTGTGTGTGTGTGTGTATATATATATATATATATATATATCACATGAGCTCTAATTTTCAATACTGTATATACAAATCACACTTGAGTATAAGTCGCAGGCCCTACCAAACTATGAAAAAAAAAAAAAAAAAGAAACGCTGCAGATTGAGTAACATATCAACACCTTTGTATTAGGGATGTAACAATTGACTCAAGCCACTATTCGATTCGATTTCGATTTTCAGTGCCCAATTTTCGTTTCGATTCGCTTTTTTTTTTTTTTTTTTAAACGCTACCAGGCTTGTCTTTGTGCACTGGTTTGGTGCTGCGGCCCTCCCCCAAACGCAATATGCGATGATGTTTGGCGCAAGCGTGTCAAGTAGGGCTGCCACAAACTATAATTTTGCTACTAATTACCCTCGACTAATCACCAACAGTAGTGCTGTGTTGCACTAACACTATGAAACTACCTATAATTACCCAAAAGGGTGAGGGAAATCAAATGAGCAAAATTAGTGTCTGATGCGGGCTATGGATGGGCATTCCACAAAAATGTCCTTTATAGATCCACTGGGAAAAGTACCAATACATTAATTAGAATTATGTTGCCCAGAGCAGTTGTGCCACATCAGCGGAAGTGTGGGTGGATTTAGCTCAAATTGTGCTGTGTCTATCCAAATTGGTAGGAACAAAACATCATAACAGTGTTCATAATTAAGATCATAGTGATTAATATTTTGCATTTGACATCCTGTTCTACTTGCGAGAGCAAACTCATTGAAAATGAATAAAACAACGACTCTGATGCAAAGTATTGCACTCCATTTTGCCTCAATTGCGTCACGACAACTGATCAATTCTCCACCATCGATTAATTCTTAATGATCTATTTATTCTTTTGCTCCACCCTTGTGTCTAACCAAAAAAAGGGGGAAAAAAAGTATATAATAATGTATATGATCATAACTGTCTCATCTGTTTTCCTTCAAATAAGGTCAATAAGGCGAGATTGCCATCCGTCTCAGCGTTGACTGATTACATGCTGCAAATGTGCCATTTTCCATTTCGACACCGATCAATTGGAACGGGGTTCAAAAGGTCCATCCGAGTCAATACTGCTTGCTGAATGATATGAGTAGGAGTACCTCCTCTCAATACCACTGCTTTCTGTTGAGTTTTAAAATCTCATTTTGTCCTCAAATGAAAATGTAACCATATAATTATGGCTAATGATTGTTCCATTACTCTCAAGGCAAAGGGTTCCGAAAATATCGGACACTTTTACATGAAATGAACAAACGATGAGATCACGGACAGAAAAGCAATGATGTCATGGAATCATAAAATGCTCAGAGCACTTCATGGCATCCACTCAAACAAGTCTGACATCATCCAACTCCTCAGGGGCATACTTGCTTGCTTGGCAAGGTGATCTTATGCAGACACTTAATTTATCCTCAAGGAAATTTTGTGACTTTTAATGGGATGCTACAATTTGCTTTAATAAAGTTATCAGTTTCCTGATGATTAATGCTCCATTCAAGTGAGCTTATTGGCTTAGAGAAGGCGCTTTTCAAGCATTTACACAGAATTTCTGAGGGAACAGCAATTTGTTGTTTTGTTTTTTACTTTTCAACACCGTTTCATGCGTCTCCCTCAATTTGATGTGACAGTGTGGACCTTAGCCTCCAAGCTGCATGTGAACCAAATTCGCTTCAAAACAACAACACATTTCACTCAAAAGGTCACGTGTGGTAAGTGGGCATGCAATCCACTGCTACCGCGAATCAAAACAATATTGAAAAAACAATAGCGGCAAGTGATTATTTGAAGAGCAACCTTTATGTAGAACAAAACAAGTGTTAAACACAAAGGAATGAAAAGTGCTTTTTGCTTCCATGGAGCACATTTTGCCTCTTTATGTTGTCCAGTGATGCTTGTTAGAATAAGATGGTGGAATATACTGTATATAAACAGTAAATTACTACATATATACATTTAGGGACATATAAAGCCATTTCCCGATTTAAAATTGGTTTTGACCAGTGTTATCTTTGTAACATCAGTGGCAAGCAGCTTCCTTATGCAAAAATGTGTACAAATAAAAGCCTCCTCTCAAACAGACGCCTCCTTTAAATAAATGCTTGGTGCGCAGAAAGCCACAAAAAAAACCCACTATATTGTAACTGTTGATATGTGACAATTCCTAGTCAACTATTGCCTACCTTTGGAACACAACAAGTCTCTGTTAACCAGTAAACAGACTGCAGCATGTCCAATGCCACAAGTGAGAAAAATAAATAAATAAAGGCCTCCTCTGAAATAAATCCCTCCTTTAAATAAAAGCTTGTGTGCAACTTGCTATAAGAAAAATGATGCATACGGCATGTCTTCAAGCAGCAGTCTTGGCTCGAATAGGCAAACTGCCTCAAGTAGTAGTCCGGTGCATCCACTTGCATTAACACCTCTCCACAATCAGATACTTCATTTAATTAAAAGCCTGGTGTGCAGAACGCCACAAGAAATATGCTACTTACCGTATGTCCTCAAATAGGTTGTGCGATAATTGACGCCTCGCCTCAATTAGTCAACAGGTGCATCCACTTGAATGAAAGCCTCTAGCCAAATAGCCATCTCAGTTATTTACCAGAGGACAAAAATTCTCTCCGTAACACCTAAGGAACAATTCTCCAATCAATCAATCAGTGGACAGCATGTCTAGCTCCATCCTAACACAAGCAATTCTACAAACAAAGCCCTGATCTAAAATAGATGCCTCCTTTAAATAAATAACATCAACCAAAGAATAAAATAAACATTGAATGTCATGGTTTTCTTTTAATTCATTACTCCTTTTGATCACATCTACAGGGATCCAACTAAGTAAACCAGAACATCCTGTCCTGTGGAGACAAGATTCAGCTCCCCTTGTCTCTTACTTCCCCAACCTAAGGAGATGCATTCTGACAAAAGAACCACCCTGCCGTCAACGGACTGACAGAAGAAATCGGGGATGCGTCAGCACCGACAGACTAAATCCAGCCACATCCGACATGAGACCATGTCCTTCACTCTTCCCTCATATTACTGGAGCACGAGATGGGAGAGAACGTCAAAAATGGAGGCTTGAAAATGCCAAACAATTTGCTCCATCTTCTCACAGCTTCCAGACTGCAACTCAATGCATTTTTAAAATATTTCCCCCCCCCTCCTCCACAATCAAGCAGACACGATATTTAGACTTCAGAGAGCAATCCAGGCTAGTCGCACTGTTCTGATTTAGCAGAATTGGCAAAAACTCCACAAACAATTAGGATGAAACTTTGTGGAGGGCAATAATCTACACCCATTAGAATTCAGATACAAATTCCCCCGGAAGCATTCCCCCTGCCCCAGGATTCAAATGGTGCAGTCCTTTCAGTCTAATACCAACGTCTTTATCCATGGATGACAACGTAGCCGACTAATATATGGATAGACGACCAAATAATACAAAGACATTGGTTAGGGAGTTTTTATCATTTTACATTCTTAACTCACTCACTCTTTTACCCTAACATTTGAAAAAAATATATAGACAAATTCCTGGGATTGAATGGCTGGACTGAGAAAAGACAAATAAATACGTCAATGGCAGTGAATGAGTTAATGGATGACAATTTTGCTTGCTGGCACAGAAATACTCACATGAGTTAGACTGAACATAAGATTACTAAACATACCGGCTGAAGTCTGCTTGAACTTGTCGCTCTTCTTCTTCCTCCATTTCCAGGGCTTGAGGAGGCGTCCAAGCGTGGCGAGCCTGCTCCGACATCGGATGGGTGGAGTGTGGGCGCCGGAGACCAAGGACTCTGATCGCATCACGGCCAGTCTTTCGACCTCCTCGGCTGCCAGGGAGCAAACGATAGACAAGGGAAACTTAGATGAGGCTGCTAAAGGTGAAAATAGTGCACTATCTGTGCCAAAAGAGCGAGCAGTGGATGCAGCACTTAAGCTCACTAAAGTCCAGGCAGTATGAATCTGGGCCAAGTCGCCTCCAGAATTCTCAAGTAACTGGATGAGCATGAAAAACGATTCTGCATAGCAGACTGCAAGGGGGAAAAAAGCCAAACACCTTCTCTTAGAGTACCCCCAAAACTAACAAACGTTTAGTCTAATACACACCACTAAAACAAATTGGGGGACAAATGCCATGTTTTTTTTTTTAAAGCTGGTGGTAATTTTTGGATACAGCTGCAAGTGTTTTCCATAAATCTGCCAATAAACACTTAATAAGCTAAACTGCACATCATCAAGAGGAACTCTTGCTGAGCTTCATTCAATATTAAAAAGACGACACCCTTTAGAGTGCCGTGCTTGGTTATGCATCAAAAATAGTTTAGTTACAACTCCAAGTCAAAGCAAAGTTGTAGAATCAGAAGGCATTAAACAGCTCCCTATAGTAAACAGACAACCCATGGTACACTCAAAAACATGATTGCCTGTACGAGCTATTAAATCTTAAATTTGGCAACTCTATAGCAATGATCATCAACAAGCATTCCAACTACTGTAGCTGTCATATTTCAATCTCATTTTCACTGAATTACGTCGGGCTGTCGGCTTGGCGTTAGCAACCAAGATGGCGGAGCACAAAACGTTCACTTAATAATTAGCACATAGTGCAGTTAGTGTAAATTCGTACACTTGATTGACCACAGTAAGCCTTACTTTGACACTTGTCTCTATATAGTTCAATATTTTGTTTTCTTATGTGCTGCAATCTAGCTCCGGTTGTCTTAGCATTAGCAGCCAAGATGGTGGGCACCATTAACGGATTCACTCCAATATTGATTTCTTTAAAGCAAAATTTACTGAAGGTCATCCTCCCAGCATCAAAAGGTATCATTTTAGTTGTTTGAAATGTGTTAGCTTTGCCAACACATTTTTTTTCATGTATAATTCTAACACATGCCAGGTCTAATCAACATTGCAAACTTACATGACGTCACCATGTGCTATTATATTTTACTGACTTCAAGAATCCCAACCAGAATTTGTCAATGCACAACAAACTAACAACATTTTGTTTCTTTTAAATGTTTTTGCTAGTCTCATTCAAATGGTATAATTGCATTGTTGTCAGAAATGGCTGCCTTGCACTCCGCACAGCATTAAAAGCAACACCTACATTTCCTTAGGGATCAAAATAAATGTTAGCTTTGACATTTTCCCATGGAACATTAACAGAGCCGGTTAGTCTCTATTAACACCACCAACTGGAGTGCTCCGCCACCATTTGGGGGTATGCCGCTAATAGCGAAAATCTGCAAGTAACTGATGACACCCCATCCCCATCAAAAAAGGGTTGTTATAGATTATACAGTAGCCACAAGATGAAGGAAAGTCACTATTTATGTCCAAATGAAACTCCTCAACTCACTTCAACATACTTTCTTGACACCAAGATGCCACAAAAGAAAAACTGTTCTTGCTTTGGCCTGAGCACAAAAACAGCAAATAGGTGACTTTTTCAGCAAATAACAGACAGATTCCCACAAAAAAAGCCCATTTGTCAAACTAAAACGTAAAAATGTGAGGGTTTACTGCATACAAGCGATGAGAAAAGTCATTTTCCTTTAACAGCGATGCTTCAAGGTAATCTGAAATGCGCTAAAAAACAAAATGGAAAACGCTGACATGACCTGCTGTGTCAACTGTGGACGGGTGCAGTGACCTCTAGCCAAGTGTGAAATGCGCGGCAAGGTCAGCACATCACACGATATGATCACCCTCGACACCGGGCCAGCGGCCTGTTGTAATTACGTCAGAGTCGCTCCCGTGGTGTTTGCCAACACAAACGTATCACTTCAGAGACACATCAGCCACCACCACCCTGAGGAAATGTGGGACAAGACAGCTCACAGCCCACTACTTGACCGGTCTGCCGCCTCACGGCCAACATCGGGAGACGAAACACCACCGTCACATCGCCTGATAAATAACGGCGTGGTCAATGCTGACTGAATCCAGGGGGAATTCAAACAACTTCATTAAAAAGCTTCGACGGAGACAGGAAGGACGTAATTTATACCGAGGAGCATCCAGCATCTGACCATGCAGCGCCAAATCAATAAACAGGGTTAAAAGAAATATATAACACTACCAGCAAAGAGTTTATTGTGTGACAACAAACTGTCAAAATAAGTTCTTGCTGAGCCAAAAGGACAAAAAATAACTATAAAAGGACTACATTGTTGCTTAACACATCATAGCAATACTTACATGCATTGCAGTTCTGAGCACAATCGTTCAGTAAGTGCTACGATTGTTTGGTTTGCTTCTTTTCTGTGTATGATCTCAAACTGATCTTTTGGCTAGTATCTGTCAGAGCTATTACCACAATCTTTTGTCAAAAGTCCAATATTCATTAAGTTATAAAGGTCCAAAAATATTTTCAAAAAATAATTCAATAAATAAGACCAATTGTTCTTGTTCTCTGAGTTCTCCGCAAAAACGGAGAAATGCTGATACTAAATCATAGAAGAAAAATTATTTTTAAAAAATA
Organism: Filicampus tigris; assembly: GCF_054856515.1. Taxonomy (NCBI): domain Eukaryota; kingdom Metazoa; phylum Chordata; class Actinopteri; order Syngnathiformes; family Syngnathidae; genus Filicampus; species Filicampus tigris. The sequence continues at coordinate 17,196,166 of NC_141226.1, read as the reverse complement.
AAAATAAAGCTATAATTAACTTATGTAATAAAATGTGTCTGTCGTCATACTAAAGTATGAAATATACATAATTAAATGACATAACAATATAATAAATTGAAAAACACCCTGGAAAAAATGATGACTCAAATATGGCACATGAAAATACACAAAAAATTCAAAAATATAAACACTTGCGGATAAAGTGCATCCCCTCATCCAAACAGAGCAAAAAATGCCACGGTTTTAAGGAAGGTGAAAGGTAGACTCCTCAATATGGAAACAACACACTAAAATGATAACAATCAATGACAGTAATAAAAATGTTTAAAAAACAGCAACAACAACAAACAACATTTGTTTGCGTCCTAAAATGGCTGAGAGATGATGTCATGAGACTCAACTGGAAATGGCTTTAAGGAGCTTTGGAATAAACAAAAGCTTCTCACTATGTATGCCATTGGGTTTTTTTCTTGCGGGGGGTTTGGGGTGTGTTCTTTTTTTTTTTTTTCATTTTTCTAATTTAATGTAAATTGGTAGCATGTAAGCAAATAACCAAATATGAAGTTGTAAAGCGTACGCATGCATTTACTGAACGCGTGGTGCACGACGATGAAGACGACAACGACGACGGATGAGGAGAAGAGGAGGCGTGTGAGCATCCTGTATGTAGGTGCCGCAGGCAGGGGCGCCCGTGGGTGCACGCACGCCGCCGGCCCACTCACCCACTCACCCACTCACTCACCGTCCTGCGTGTCGTTTCCGCGGCTGCAGTTGCTGCAAATGTGCTTGATTTCCTTGCCGATATGGCAGTGGATGGCGAAGGGCGTGTTGTTGTTGTTGTTATAGTACGCGTCGGCGCCGTGCTGGCCCTTCTTGCCGCCTAGGGACATGATTTTAGCCAGGCTGAACGCGTTCTTCTTGGGTTTCTCCGCGGCCAGGGCCACGGCCGGGGGGGCGGGCGTCTCGATGTGCCGGGCGAGCCACCAGGTGCCGTGCATGGCGGTAGGCGCGGGCTCCACGCTCGGGTAGTGCGCCGTCTTGAACATTCTCGCTCCGGCCCTACTTGAGGCAACGTGGAGAGCAAGAGCGACTTGACGGACGGGCGGTGCAGAGCCGCAGTCTGCGGTAGTCTATTGTGGCTAATCCACCATTCGGGGCTAGAGCAGAGCAGCCGCGCTGATTGGCTGAGCCGAGCGCGCCTCTAATAGGCGAGCGCAGGCAGGCAGGCTTATTATGCCTGGTCACGTGATAAACGCGCACGCGGACAGCCAATTTGCACGGAAAACATCTTGGACGACAATCGGGCCAATCAAAAACAGTTGATAAATGATGTATATTTTATTAATTTTGAAGAGTAATTTTATAAATTGGCCAGAATAGTGAATGGCTGCTGTTAGCGATAGGGACACAGCCGTGCCAAGAATAGTGAGGAAAAAAAAAAATCTTCACAAAGGGGTTTATCATTGCATATGGATGCCACAAGATGGTGACAGAGCACTTAAAAAAGAGGGGATCATAAAGCACCAACACCATGCATCCAGCCTGTACACAGTAAGGAACTCATGTTACATAGACGACTCTCGTCAGTACTTAAATTACTCAACTAAAACAAACCACTTTCACATTAGGAGCATCAATAAAACACCAGTACAAACTAGTGTGGCATCACACATGAGCGACACAATATGCACAAAAGAACTTTACACAAATGGTATTAAGTCATTAGAATCGCCAGCTTATGGCATTGAAACCAAGAGAACAGAAATGTGGACTACAAAGGCTATGAGTAGCTGCATTAAGAAGAAAACAGAAACATTCAGTTTCACTTTTTAGGTGCATCAGAGGCATTCGGGGACCGCCAAAAATCATAGTACTGTATCTCAAATGCAGATGAATAACACTCAATGAAGTAAACCTGTGACTTTGGCCTTTCTTTATTTTTGCATTATTTAGTGCCTCAGAATAGCTCCATCTCTGTAAGGCTGTGGATTAGCGCCGTACATTTGCAGTTCCAAGGATGAAAAAAAGGAAACTGGAAATGACGCCGAACCCTCATCCACTCCAGGATGTGAGTGATACAGTTCAGCATAGTTCACATGAAGTTAAAAAGCTACATACAACTTTAACTGTAACACTCTAACAATGTAACCAGGACCAAAATGTACACTCTTCAAGGATGCTGCTAATGGAGACATAACAATCCATAAATAAATGGAAAAATAAACACGCACATAACAAAACCTTGGCCCAGATTAGCGTTAAACTGGTTTTGGTCAGTTTAGACTAATATCAACCCTGATAAAGATGGCAAATGCCTTTTCCCTGTTTTCAATCACTGTGTTCCATGAGCAACTGGCCCACATGTGATCTACTGACCCAGTTTTACCACAGCTACACACACCTGACCCACGTGGCTATGAATAGATTTTATATGCATATTGAATAATGATAATGTGAGCTTGTCTCATATATTTTTGTATATACAGACAAGTCAGGTTGTCAATACTTTTATGTTCCAACAAGCAAAACCGATATCTAAGGTGATGTGTGGCCGAGCCAGAACGTGGCTAACGGGTGGGCCTGGAAAAATCAGGGTGGGCCTGAATATTTCTCTCACTGAGCACAATCTTCCTGCCCAACACATCGTATATTCAAATAAAATGAATGAGTGGTCATTACCTGAGCCCTGACTAACTGTCATGTCATTTTCAGTCGACACAAAGTGAAAAAATGACTGTCACCTGGGATGGCTAAAACATGTGGATTTTGATGCTTAACGCATATTCCACAAACATTATATTAATAAGAATGCCATGTTTGGACTAGTTAGGGTGCATCAAACATTTTCTTGTAAAAAAAACAAAAAACTTTTGGGTTGGCTTCCACTTTAAGTCTCCAACTTAAGTTCCCAACTGGTTTGAACTGGCTTCCATTGTTGTGGTGCAGGTTTTAATCGAGAAAAAAAAAGTTGTAACTGCTCAGCCTGTCACTACAAATCTGCTGTTCCTTCTGTCCATATCGTTTTGTCCGTACCCATCTGTCATTCTCACCCTGCATTGATCCACACTATGTGCTGCTTTGTTGACAATACTGTATATACTTTAAGAATTTATCCACTAAACCCCAGATGCCCACTTACCCTAACCTTCATCCATCCATTTTCTGTAGCATATATCCTCCTTCGGGTGCTATGGTGGGGTGTAGCAAAACTGAGTTTATGCACGAGGTGGTGTACACTGGACTGGTCGCTAGCAGGGCACAAACAAGCATTGACAAACAGCATTCGATCATAAGGACAATTTTACACTACACTCAACTTAACATTGAAACATTTGTCTTTTTGCAATGTAGGAGGAAACCAGAACCGAGGTTCTAACCCCAAACCTCAAAACTGTTAGCAGACATGCTAACAACTAGCACATAAATGTGATAATTTCATTATTGTAAAGTTTGGATTATTTGCAGTTGGCACTCACGACCACTTGTTGGCACACTCTCGCAGACAATTCATAATAAATAAATGAACAGATATGCATAACTGTAAGGGGATGATTCTATGGCTTTTACATAATGTAATGCATCCGAGTCTAAAATAGTACTCTGAATAAATGTGACTTCTTGTACAACTATGACTTCTTAATAACATCAGACTTGAAAAAATGCAGTTCAGTACTTAAAAAAAAAAAAAAAGACTTTTTGGGTACTGATTTAAAAAATGGCTACCAGTTCAATGCACACTTAACAGCCCTCGGGCTACTCATGTGGTCTTTGGGGGCTACCCAAAGGCACCATGTTGGTGACTAAAAGTGTATTTTTATGCTATTTCATCATTATATACAGTACATCCTCCATCCCTCTCAAAAATTGGATTTTCATTGCAGTTTATTTATTGCGGGTATGCCATTATATTGCTTCAATAGCTAAACAAAATTCTTGCAGTGGCACTTCATCAGGTTCCACTCACTCCAAACAGTACCCTTTACAATGCTACCGCCTAGCGGCCATATTAGTAATTTCAGCAAGCACTTTCAAATACTGTATATTCTTGACATCAAGTGTCTGTGAACGTCTCCATTCCACTGCTACTATTTTAATACATTAACTCGTGATTTGTTTATCTTTTTTTAGAAGTCATTTTCCGTCTTCGGGTAAGGTTACAAAGAATATTAATTGTCCTTTAAATGTTTTTAATAAAAATAAGTTACCAAACCTCTATGAAGCAGCTTCCATACGTAATGACGTCACGACAGGTTCTATGGAAAGCACAACTATTTCTGTCATTATATTGCACTAGTATACTATTGATATATTGCATGTTTCAGGTATATTAATGTCATGTATATGATATACAGTTCTGTATTTTTTAAATAAAGACTTAGAAACAACAACAACAACTTTCGATTGCAGTCAAAATTACGTTTTATACAGCTAACTTGAGACTAACTAGAAAGAAATGCCCATCCATCCAACCATTATCCGATCCGCTTATGCTCACGACGGTCGCGGGTCAACTATTCAAAATGCAATTACTAACAGTCAGAAAGACGTTGTTACAGTACTGTATTACAGTATTAATTCCGGATTGTTAAATTTAAGCTTTTAAATGTTGAATCCGCTCATAGTCAACCTGTTGTTGAAACGGCTTGCCATAAATTCCGGATAGTCGAATTTACCTTTTAAATGTTGAATCCGCTTGCCATATCTACGTCGAAATACATCTGTGATGTCCATAGTGTGAACGTTTCCACTCTACAGCCCAGTGCATTTAAAGTAAAAAAAAAGATGCACGGGCGGTAATCAAACGTAAACGGTTCAGTTAGCATCCGCACGTGATGACGTAATGGCCCAACGTCAGACGTTATCCACGGTTGACATTTTTGCAGCTAGGTACTGTATTATCCAAACACGTAGGACCGTAGCTTCTATAATTATCTGATTTTCACAGCACCATATGAAGAACAATCATATTTAGCATTTATCAGCGTCTCAGTCAGTGTAACTTGAAAAATCGTGTAATTGCAGCATGAACGCTTTCAACTTTTATATTCACTTGCCTGATATTTTTGTCGCTGCTGCTGCAAGAACGTCTCCACTACACTAGAGGGCAGTGGTGCTCCATTGACCCCTTCTAATCTAGCCACAGACTAGTCCCCAAGGGTGGGCATTAGGGGGCCGGTAACTATGGAGGACCAAAACTGCCATAAATAAAAGTGAAAATAAAAAAAATACCTCAACCCAAGACACACTTAAGACTGCCCCCTCATTTGAATAAAATAAAATAAAAAAAAATAATACAAATATATGGAATTAAGAACAACAACAAATATATAACACAGTACAAAATAAAAGTAAAAATAAATCCAACATTTAAAAAAAAATTAGAAGTGAATAACAACACAAATGTGGAAATAAATGCAAAAATAAATATATAAATACAGTTAAATATCAATTTATTTATATTTTATTTTATTTTTTCAATTATATTTTTATATTTGTTTTTATTTTCACTTTTACTTATCGTTTTATTTTGGCAGTTTTTGTCCTACACATCAAACTCTAAAAACAACACAACGATCGCCCCGATATTTTATGGACAAAGCGTTTTCCTCAGGAACAACATAAACTTGTAGTGAGCGCCCCTTTGGAGAAATAGAAAATAAAAATGATAAAATATAAAATAAATATTATATAACCACAGTTTTATTTCCTCTTGTTGCAGCTTACATCTTGAGTGAAATGAGAGAAGAACATGATTGAAGTCTCCACTGATAATTGACCAATCTGATGACATGCAGGGTGTCACTCGTGATGACTGCATGCTGAAGGTTGAATGTAAATAAACAACTGCAGTTGTGTAACAGCCGTTAGTTAGTTTATTGGTGAGTAAGACACGTTCAGTACAGAAGGAATGGTGCAAATCTCCTGTCCCATTTAGTCCTCTCTCTCACTTCACAACTCATTTCAGCGTTCTGGGTTCTCTAATGTATAAAACACTGTAAATCGTACAAAATGGTTTAGCATGACTAATAAATTTGAAAATCATATCAATCAAATCAATAATAGTGAATGTTCCTCCCCGATCTGCTTGAAAACAGTTGGGCTGACAATCATAAATACATGTTCAGTATTTACGATCACAAATCCTTATTTGTGTGATTAACACAGAGTTCGGCCAAGACTGAAATGTAGCCCCATTTTCGGTATGTGTACAATCAAATGATCCAATACTAGAGCTCCTTTGCAATTTCTTGTTAAACAACACTGTAAACTACAACAAAAATCATACACATATTCTTCATTGATGTATAAACATATCTGGTATTTTGTGGGGAAACTCATAAGAAAGAAAAATCATCATTTTGAAAATGATAATGTTCTTTGTGGCTTTGTGAGTTTTACAGTATAGGGATAACACTGAAGGACTGCTGAGTGGTGCAATGCAGCTTTGACTGAACTGACTTGGAGTGTATGTTGAAGGGACACTTACTCAGCAGAAATGCAGCAACGTGGTGCACAGTGAGAGCAGCACTGGGGACAGCAACAATAAATAAACACCACTCAACATTTATCACACTCAATTAATGAGCGGCATCACCTCTTCTGTCAAACGCTTTCTATTGAGAATATCAAGACCGCCTGACTGATTACAGTGACATTGCTTGGTTTGCGTTATGTGCAGACAATTGCAGAGATGTCTAAACTTGAATGACTTCGCAACTATGATTAGGATAGCCAGGATTTGTGATGTCCAATTAAGACTTGGAAAAATAGACTCTCTTCTCTCATCAGGACAACAACAACGTGTAGTGGCTGCACCGTAAAAAACAACTTGTATTTTATTTTGAGTTGGAGCAACTTTAAAATATAAGTTATTGACATTTATGGTAACAATGTTAGTTAGCACAACCAAGGAGCATGTTGTTTGCTCCAAAATAATTTGCTGAGTTGTTTTTCTAAGTCAATCTTTAAGTTGGGGAGTGGGGACAATACAAGGGCAAACATTTCTCTAAACTTTTTTTTCTTTGATGTAAAACACGGGAAAGCCAATTTTCACAGCAAAACTAGAAACAAAATTTAAAAAATAAAAAAAAATTATCTCTGTGTGGCCTCGAAATTTTGAATCAATCAACTTTTTTTTACAGTGTGTAATTAGTGCTACTGTTAACACAATGATATATTACATTTTTTATCAACTTTATGTACCCTATTTTCCAGTGTAATAATAGGAATCTCATCTAATAGTGGCCATGCCCTTCTCCAATTAGCCTCCCTCAAATAAACTACTGCTCCTTTTCTCATCTGGAAAAAAATCATGTAGTAGTAAATGTAATTGTCTCAATACTCTTTTGCGGACACAAGTACATTAAAGAGTGGACTGCTAAATCAATTTGAACACTGTCTGATGCTAAACAAAACAGCAGCAAAATTATCATTACTGCTGACCAAAACAGCAGCATCCACCAAGTATGCAAACACTCTGAGATTAATTCAATTCTGGAAACTTAAAATTGTAATATACCAGTAACATTATTTTATGTTATACAATAAAGATGATTGGTAATAGGGCTAGAAATGGCCCGTGGGCTGGACTTTGGCCACCCCCGATTCATTGTCAAAGGGGATCAGTTAAGTATTCGCTCTGTCCTCAGTTGCTTAAATATTGCATTGGCTATCTTGCCTCTCTGTGCCCAATGAGCTGACACAGTTACTATAAATATGAGCCATAAACACATTGTCATGCAGTTTTTTTGTGCTGGCTTGGTGGTAAAACAACACACACACACACATACATACGCACGCACAAAGAAATGGTGTGCTATTATTTCTCAGCTGGCTTGTGGGAAGCACATCACAGTCAGGAGCTTTCCCATTCCCCTTCAAGTGTGCCACAGAAGAGCCATTAAATGAGACTGAAAGGAGCACACAGTTCCATTATTATTGAAACCTTCTTTCTTTTCTCTGGGCAGTCTTGGATATTGCATTACTATTTTTACTCATATTTTTTCCCCAGACTTATGTTTTATTCAGCACGAAAAAGCCCGCGTGCAGCCAGGCGAGGAAGATGGATGTCTATTTTTTAAGATGCAGGACTTAACACAGTCTGGACTGTCAGTTTATGTGAGTGTTTGGGGGTTAACCACTCTTGCCACCCACTACCACCACTCTGCTGTGTTGAACACTTCCCACTGCTTGGCTAACTGAATTTAGCGTTCCTCTCTCATCATCATTTTTTGAAGGAGACATATTGTACATTTTTCTCTCAATTTAAAACAGTTCTTAGATGTCTTAGACGTATCTGTAACATGCACTCAACAATGGAGTAAATGTTTGCTCATCAGTAGTGAACGCTGTTAGCTAATGCTAATCTGTGCCTCTAACAAAACTCTATGTGGCTTTGCTAACTTTGTACAAAGCCATCACCAAGTAACCGAATTACATTCTTGACTCCGCTGAATACAAATACCCACTTGTTCGAAACTTAGTGAACATTCGAGTATGTGCCAATTATCAGACGCAAACGCCACTAACGTTAATTTGTGCTAATCCTGCATCTCTGCTTAGCTTTTATCTTTGAAATGATAGTACTTCGACCTTCACTAGCAAGTAGCTCTTTCGCTCTGGATCCTTGCTGGTCATTGTTTTGAGAAATTGATGTATTGATGTGGGGGGTGGTTATTATGCTA